>NC_083872.1:90932683-92147183 GCF_032452875.1 Bos javanicus
TTTCCAGGCAAGAATACTGGAGTGGGTTGCATTTTCTCCCCCAGGGGATATTCCTGACCCAGGAATCAAACCTGCATCTCCTGCATTGGCAGGAGGATTCCTTAATGAGCTACCTGGGAAGCTGGGTATGAATATGGCCAATAAAGTTTCCCAAAAAAACATTTTTTAAAAAATGGTTGACCCTGGGCCAAGAGGGTGGGACTGGAACTGATTAACAGGGTGGGGTCTGTGGCTTTTTATCGATCAGTTCAGTTGCTCAGTCATGTCCAACTCTTTGCGACCCCATGAATTGCAGCACGCCAGGCCTCCCTGTCCATTACCAACTCCCGGAGTTCACCCAGACTCACGTCCATAGAGTCGCTGATGCCATCCAGCCATCTCATCCTCTGTCATCCCCTTTTCCTCCTGCCCCCAATCCCTCCCATCAGTCTTTTCCAATGAGTTAACTCTTCGCATGAGGTGACCAAAGTACTGGAGTTTCAGCTTTAGCATCATTCCTTCCAAAGAACACCCAGGAGCTGATCTCCTTTAGAATTTTATCTATAGCCTTCTGCAATATATTTTTTAATCAATTGCATGTATTAGTTTGATCAGTTCTTTTAAGATTATACCCAGAATAATATTAACATAACTAAGATCCCAGCTGTTCTGACCTTCACAATTACTGACACTCCTGGTCTCACATTAGCCAGGATTTAGAACCCCGATTCTTCATGGGTTTTCCTAAGAAAAATAATCATTGCAGATTTAATGATTTTTTTTTAACAATTCTTTATGATGATTTCTAAGACCATGGGAGAGGATCACAGCAAATACAATCAATTGTTACATTCATGTTTTCCGAATTATAATTTATCAAAGTAATTTGATTTTGAAAAATTAAAGACGATAGGAGGCTTATGGTGAAAAGCAACTGCCCCCCCCGCGCCCCCCCCCAACCCACTCTCCCCCCTTCTACGCCATCCCTGAGGGCCAACCTCTTCTCATTACTTTCAATTAAGTCTATGTTCAGTTCTTTTTATGGTTTTTGTATGAAAAACCCTCCATTTGAAATGTCTCCCTTTCAAGCCTCCTCTATCTTCAAAGATGCATCCTCTTTGGAAGAAAAGCTATGACCAAACTAGACAGTATATTAAAAAGCAGAGACATCACTTTGCCAACAAAGGTCTGTATAGTCACAGCTATGGTTTTTCCAGTAGTCATGCATGGATGTTGAGAGTTGGACCATAAAGAAGGCAGAGCACAAAAGATTTGATGCTTTAGAATTGTGGTGCTGGAGAAGATTCTTGAGAGTCTCTTGGACTGCAAGATCAAACCAGTCAGTCCTAAAGGAAATCAACCCTGAATATTCATTGAAAGGACTGATGCTAAGGCTGAAGCTCTAATACTTTGGCCACCTGATGTGAAGAACCTACTCATTGGAAAAAACCTTGATGCTGGGAAAGACTGAGGACCGGAGAAGAAGGGGGTGACAGGATGAGATGGTTGGATGGCATCATGGACTCAATGAACACAAGTTTGCACAAACTCCAGGAGATAGTGAAGGACAGGGAAGCCTGGTGTGCTGCAGTCTATGGAGTTGCAAAGACTAGGAGATGACTGTATGACTAAACAACATCTTCTCAACTTTACCCCCAGCTGTACTGCAAGGACCTGAAGCCCTCTTCCCAAAGAGGAATCTGAACAGAATTTCAGTGGGTCCTCTGAGCCCGGGGGGCTCACCTACAGGTCCTGAGCAAGCTCCTCGTCTGCAGAGCCTTGCATCTCCCTTCAAGGAATTTTATACGTGCTGCTCATAAGAGTTTCTCCTGACTTTATATTACTCTGTATTTTACTTATTTATGTAATCAGTAATGGAAGTATGCTCAGATGCTCCAACAAAAATACCAAGAAGAATGGTTCACTCTAAGAAAAACAGAAGGAAAATATAAATTTGGTAAGTGGGCAGACTGGAAATAGCAATATAACACAGTGTCTTGGGGGAAAACCTGTATTTTTGGAGTAGAAAGCTCCAGAAGAGAAAATAAATGTGAGAAGTGAGCCTTAAAAAGTTAATAGGAGTTAGATGGTCCTTACGTGTGAGGCCAAAGAGCTGGACTTCAGCCCATGGTCCAGGAGTTGACCATTTAAATGCCTGTAAATGCCAAGCTGATCATGCAAATAAGAGAAGTGAAATCATGTAAATGAGGAAAAAGACAGGAAGTGTGGGTCCTCTGGGAAACTGGCGAGATAGTGCCCTTCCAGATGGAACAGTTTGATTATTTTTATACAAAGTGTAAGACTAGTGTTGCCAGGCATACCACTTTAATAACGGCAGACTATCCAGATTTTTCTATCAAATTCTCTGGTTTTTAAATGTTGGCAACTATTACCTGTTTTTTCAGGCTCACAGTATGTGGTCAAAAAAAAGTATTACATATTCTTGAAAACTGGTTTTAGCCAACAGATCATTTTTGCCTCCCCTAGAAGCAAAAAGGAACAACCATTATGAAACTTAAGACAGGGAGGACCCATGGTCAGTCTGCAGTTTAAACGATTGCTCTGGTGGAAGAATACAGGATGGATTGATTAGGGGAAGGAGAAATTGAAATCAAATGTGGAGAAACCTATCTGAAGGCACCTGCAGATCAATCTTTGGAAATAGATGTACTGAGAGTCAAACCTAAGGCACAACACTTTTATCATCGATGATTAATTTTTCAGTGCAGGTAGGTGAAATGGCTCTGAGCATTTCCACCAGAATTTGACCCCCAATGATCCCTCAGAACTTTCTATTTCGTATAAATCTTGGGTGTGACAATCAAAGACAGAATGGATTTATCTCTTCGTTACTTTACATAACTTCAAATTTTTTCTTATAAATGTACTTGCTAGTATTAATAAGAGGATAGAGTATACATCTGGCTTTAGAAGGGCAGCTTGTTGAACCTCTACCCCCTGCTTCTGTATTATATCAATCGTAGAAGCAAACAAAGGTATTTTCTGCAAATGGTTCCCATGTGCCCACATCTCCGAATGTAAAATAAACAGTGTAGACCATGAAAACAGAGTATTTTAAACAGAGCACTGCAGCTGCGGAAACTGTCTAAACATGAACCTTATTTTTACAGTCGCTTAACAGTGTCCTTTATCTATTAAATTAACTTTTAAAAAGGAGAAAATGGGGAGATGGAGGGGAGGGTACAAAAGGGGGACAGAGAGAGAGGTTATCCATCTGTTTTCCCAAAACACTTAATACTTCCATTTCTTTGAGTTTAGATACTGTGTATGTTTCCATCACAAAGTTACTGTGTCTAGGCAACACATAAAGAGAAGATATTAGCCACTTTCAGTGCATTTTTAAGAACTGTTCTTTACTCACTAAGTCGTGTACAATTCTTTGGGACCCCATGGACTGTAGGCTGTCAGGCTCCTCTGTCCTGGGACTTCCCAGGCAAGTAAACTGGAGTGAGTTGCCATTTCCTTCTCTAGGAGATCTTCCTGACTCAGGGATTGAACCCACATCTCCTGCATCAGCAGGTGGATTCTTTACTGCTGAGCCACCTGGGAAGCCCATAATTTTAAGAATATTTTGGACCAAATCTGTGCAAACCTGATCAAATCTCATCTTTGTCTCATGCTCAAACCAATGAAGTCAGAGAGAAACAATGTTTCCCAGCTCTACAGACAGAATCAGACAGGTGCTGGCCATGCTTAGTCCCGTCCCAGTCCCCACATTCACAGGCTATGCCCAGGCATCTGGTCCATCCCACTGGTCCCCAAAACAAAAAAGGAAAGAGATACAACATTGATGTGGCATTTTATATCAGATTGGCTTTGAAGAGAGTTCAGTGAGTCTCAGCCATTTGCAAGTCAACCAGCACATGAAGAAATCAAGGACTCACAAGCAAGAAAGGGGGAACCCTGGCCTGGTTTCCCACTTAATTTTGAATTCTGGGCTCTGTTCCCACTTTTGACTTAAAGATACGTACGTATGACTAGGATCTGGGCACCAGAGGCCTGACTCTCCCTGCTGTAAAATTGCTTTTCTCTACAGAGATGAAAGTCAACATTTCCACCTGCCATGTACATTTGGGGCAACCTTGTTCCTACTTCTATATGTAGAGGGTCAGCTTGCAGAGGGTACAGTTCCCATGTCTGAGGTCAGAGTGAAGAAAAAACAAAATTCATGTGAATCTTTCTGGAGTAGTGATGAAGGGAGCTGTGCTCCACATAGCCTGAGTTGAGAATCAGTCAGCAGCTTCTCAGGGCAAGTTCAACAAAATTGGTTTTAACCCACAACGTTCTCAGAATATTCCAGAAGGTTCTAAGTAACCCACCTGCACTGTTCCCATTTTCCCCCAGCTTGTGCTTCTTCTTTTTTTTTTTCTTTTTAACATTCTAGCCCTTTTTATTTTTATTTTACAATATTGTATTGGTTTACCCATGGCAGATACACGTTGTGCTTCTTTTTTAACTGAAGTCGTGTAGATATAGTACTGCTTTGCCAAATTCTCCAACTTTCTCCACTCAAATTTATAAAGTTCCATTTGTACAGTCCCCCAGATAGTAAAGACGTATGCAGGCGCCACTGATTAGTTTTGCAGTTTCAATGCTGCCTGCCCGCCGCCTCAGACCATTGACAGAGTGTGGGTATGTTCACAGCTCTTTCCTTCTATCCTTCAGCTTTTATGGAAAATGCAGGAAGTTTGAGGCCTCTTATTTTAAATGGCGACCTGCCAGAGACAGGCCTATTTATATATGTAAGTGTTACATATGGTATCAATTGAGTAATGGGAAAAGAATAGATTGTTTATTAGAGGGGGTTGAGAAAATCGCTCATTGTACAGGGGAAAAAAACAAATCATTCTTATGGATGTTGAGATTCCTCCCTGCCATGTCATTGGAGAAAAGAGGTAAAAGCTGGAACCGAAGTACAACTGACTCATTAAATATACAGCATGTGTGTGTGTGACTCTTTGTGACTCCATGGACTGTAGTCTGCCAGGCTCTTCTTCAGGCATGAATACAGGAGTGAGTTCCTATTACCTCTACAGGGGATCTTCCCCACCCAGGGACCAAATCTGCTACTCCTGCATTGGCAGGCGGATTCTTTACCACTGAGCCACCTAGGAAGCCCTGAAATATACAGACTGGACTTCAATAGAGTTTATCAAAGTCAACCCACACACAGCACATGGTGCTCTCTTGAAGGATGATAAGTTACAGCCATCAGCAGGGCTCCCACTGACTGCCTCAAGACAGCCACCAGTGAAACTCATCAGGCTCCAAATCTTGATCCAACTCCTCTTCACCTGGAGCATGTGAGGACCTCTCACTCCAACTCCTATCTCCTATAAGCAATGCCCCGTCTCCCCTAACCCAGCTGCCCTCCTCTGGTCTCAAGGGTGCAGATGAGGCCAATCTCATTCTTCAGGTTTCTCGCTAATTGTGTATGTTAGAATCTAAATTCTAAGTCTTAATTCCTTCAGGACCTCTCCTGTGACTCTCAAAACCCTGTTTATTGGAAGAAAAAGAGAAAAATGCTGAGATTCAGTTTTATTGCTCTCTTCCTTAAGGCAACAAGAACACCTTAGAACAACACAAGGAATATCAATATTGTGGAATTATTCAATAGCATGTGGAATAATGCTATTGTGGAGAATCAAGAACATAAAGACGATTGCTTCTAGAGGTTATAAGACTGCATATAAGTAACTCAGCAACATCCTTAAAGAACCACAGAGGAAAGCGCACATGACCTCATTTAAAAAAAAAAAAAAAAGCTGGAGGAGGTCTCTGATTGGTCCATCTAACTTCTCCCATCTCTGATCAAGCAGTTCTCCTGCTTGGGAAATGAAGTAGTGTGAGAGCCCCATCCTATGGTAGAGACAGCCTCACCAAAACCATGTGTTTGGACTAAGAAAGCATCAACAATTCTCCAAAAGAAGATGGAAGCACTTTTCCAAGAAAGGATAAGATTAAGTGGAGGTGAACTTGGACAAACTCCAGGAGATAGTGAGGGACAGGGAGGCCTGGCATGCTGCAGTCCATGGGGTTGCAAAGAGTCGGAAAGGACTTAGTGACTGAACAACAATAAGACTGTATTTGTTACACAAGAAACTATTCTAGAAGTCATCCCAGGAAGATTTTCTGAAAGTGTTTAACAAACGATTAGATACTCACAGAATACACCTTTTTACAACTGGAGAGAAAAGAAACCACCCAGGTTCATATACAAATATTTGGATATATATCCTGTGCTCTGAGTGAGGTCAGTCCTGAGAACATTTCTCAAAGGTTATGTGAGCTGGCAGGGCACTCGAGGGTCCCGGGTACCCCGTGTTTGCACACAGCAGACCCAAGGCCTGTAGCTTCTTTCAGCCTCCAACCACCTCCTGGTTCAGCAGCAACATTCGGGACCTTTCTGCCCTCCATCCTCTACCTTCAAGACCAGCCAACATGGCTTTTTGTGCTTAGCACCTCACTGCCCACCAACCAGGAGCTCCCAGATCCGTTAGATAAAGTCCACCCGTCAACCCTCGAGTCAACTGAATCTGTGGACTTCCCACACTTACCTCTCCTGGGGCTTCTACTTCCACCTAAAGAAGTGGGTCTGCAGGGCCTACGCTGCTTATTCTGCGAATGGGCTGAGAAGCATCAGGGCGCCAAGCCTCTCTTGAAGATGCAAAACCATGGTGTCAGACACACCCTTTCTAGGACAGGCAGAAACCGTCCCCCATGAGTGGGCTGAAACCCTGGACGACATGGAAGCCGCCATGGTCTGGGAGGAGAACATGGTCTGGGAGGAGAACCTGAACCAAGCGGTTTGAGCTCTGCGGGCAGACTCCATCCAACTTCCTGGAAGCCACCTCCTTAACTAGATGAGCAGGTGAAACTCATCTAGAAGATAGAGCCCACCTGCCTGCCCTCTGCGGCCTGCAGGCTGGGCAAATACCCCTCACCCTCACACGCATTAACTAGGAGCCTCGGGAGCCCAGCAGCCCCGCAGGGCCTCTCTGGCAGTCCCCCAGCATCAGGTTTTCTGCCAAGCCTCTCCCTGCAGCCACTAGGCAGCTTTTTAACCATGTTGGAGTTCTAATCCAAGCCATGGAGCAGATGGAAACAATAAAGCTTTTCGCAAGGGAAAACAAAAAATTCTAGGCTTGCAAACTATTTGCATCAAGAGGTTTCTTTCTACACATTGTATAATCCAAAAATCCAGTAATTTCAAGTTTGGTAACTCAATGACCACATGTAGACCATTTGTTGCCCTCAATCAGAGAATGTACCAGGCTCAAAGGACAGAATCAATTGCACCCCTCACTCCAGGTCTTAAAATTCCTCAAAATGGAGGGCAGCTTTACAGATAACCAGGGAGGCCTCAATTATCCCGGAGTTAAAAGGAAGAGGAGTCTTGGAACTGAACTTATGTGGCAGAAATAACAGCCATGCCCCTACCCACACAATACAGACGATGGCATTCTAGAATCCTGCAGTATTATATTGAAATGCCGCTAGTAAAACAACAACAACAACAACAAAAAAAAACAGCTGATTTTCTTTTTTGTCATACCATGTGGCTTGTGGAATCCCCAACCAGGGATCGAACCCTGGGCCTTCAGTAGTAAAAGTACAGTCTTAACTACTGACCTAAGGAAAATTCCCCTGATTTTCTTAGTAAAGAAAACCAAAAGACCTTTTATATTGTCTATAAAATCGGACAGTCTATCAGTTTTAGGAGTTTCAGAACGTTCATGATTCTTTACCAGTGAAACCAGCATCTAATTCCCATGATTAAACAACAACAAAAGATGAATGATTCTTTAGAAGCTTATTCTAAGTCCTTCCTACCAGTCCCCGAACAAACAAGATCAAGCAGGTAGCTGCAACATTAGTGCCATGTAAAAAGAGAGTTTGAGGACATGCTTACAGTAACATTACTAACTACATTCAGCATCTAGTAACACTTGAAAGGACTGACATAGCTCTGTGACTATTCAACACAGGTAGTTCAGCTTAGACTTCAGATGGTCTTATTCTGTAAGTAACATAAAAGATGTGGAAAATTGCAAAAATTGCCTCAAATTCTATCCCCCTGCCAATGTAGATTTACTCTTGAATCTATGTAGGTCATGTGACTCCCTTTGGCTAATGTAATGCAAGCAGAAGCTTAATACATGCTTTCACACTGGACTTCATCCTCGGCTGTTCTTGGAACTCTCCCACCATGTAAACAAACCTGGACTATTTTGCTGGAGCATAAAAGACAAGTGACCCACCCAGTCACCCTGGCTCAACAGTCAGCTCACCAGCTGATTTTCTGATGAATTTCTCAAGCTGCAACTAAACATTTGTGTTTCAACCATCACTGTCTACGCTGATGGGAAAAGTCTTCATTGTCTTGCTCAAAGGTAAGTTTCATGATATTGATTCATTTGGCATACAAAATAGGATTTTTTTTTTTTTTTACTATTATAAGATCTTACTATTGAGTACAATTTCATTAAACAGTATATTAGTCTGCTAGGGCTTGCATAATGAAATACCACAAACTAGCTGGCTTAAACAACCAAAATTTATTTTCTCATGGTTCTGGAGGCTAAAAGTCCAAGATCAAGGTGCTATTAGGTTGGTTTTGGAGGAGGCTTGTTTCTGGTAGATAAATGGCTACTTTCTCACTATGCCCTCATACAACCTTTCTTCTGTATACAGGTGCAGAAAAAGAGTTTCTTGTATCTCTTCTCCTTGTAAGGACACCAGTCCCATTGGATGGGGCTCCAAACATTCTGCCCTCATTTACCCTTGTGCACGTGTTCCAAGTCACTCAGTCGTGTCTGACTCTTTGCGAGCCTATGGACTGTAACCCACCAGGCTCCTCTGTCCATGGGATTCTCCATGCAAGAATACTGGAGTGGGCTGCCATGCCCTCCTCCAGGGAATCTTCCTGACCCAGGGATCAAACCCACATCTCCTGTGGCTCCTGCATTGCAGGCAGATTCTTTACTGCTGAGCCACTGGGAAAGGCCCATTTAACCTTAATTATCTACTTAAAAGCTTGTTCTTGATATAAAGTCACATTGGGGGTTAGGACTTCTACATATGAATTGGGGGGGAGACACAATAACTCTAAGAGTGATTTTTAAATTTCAATAGCTATTTATAACAATATTTACTGATAATTTCCCATGTGCCCTAATCTATACTATGTAGTTTATACACACTTTCTCATTTGATATTCACAGCAACCTTCCAAGATAGGTATTCCCACGGAAGGTGAGGTAACTGAGGCTTAAGTTAAGATGCTTGCCCCAAAAGACACAAATGGTGGGTGGTAGAGTGAGTTGCGGAGAAGGCAATGGCACCCCACTCCAGTACTCTTGCCTGGAAAATCCCATGGACAGAGGAGCCCGGAAGGCTGCAGTCCATGGAGTCGCTGAGGGTCAGACGCGACTGAGCGACTTCACTTTCAGTTTTCACTTTCATGCATTGGAGAAGGAAATGGCAATCCACTCCAGTGTTCTTGCCTGGAGAATCCGAGGGACGGGGGAGCCTGGTGGGCTGCCGTCTATGGGGTTGCACAGAGTCAGACACGACTGAAGTGACTTAGCAGCAGCAGCAGAGTTAGTTGGTCTTAATCTAGGTCTTCCCGACTCTAGAATCCAAGATCTCAGTTCCTGTGCCATGCTGCTTTCATTTTCAACTGTTTTCATATATATGATTCAGATTGAAATACTATAAGAACAATCATTTCCCGGAGAATTAAAATACAAAGATGAAATATTAAAAAAAATAAAGCAGACATGGTGAATATGGGATCTGGGTGGCCTTTTCTATATGGATTTTTTTCATTAAAGATAGTTTTAATGTTTATTCATGTTGTAGCATGTATGAATCCTGCATTCTTTCTTTCCCCCATAGTAATTAAAAATAAATAACATGCCATTTACCATTAAAAAAAAAATACAAAAAAGATGTGTAAGTGATTATGCAGACCAGGAGAATGTGCAAATCATGCTGAAAAAGCCTGTATTCTTATTCAATTAAATCGAAACTCTTAGGTCTAGGAGTCCACGTCTTCCAAAATGTACCCAGCCTTTCATTTCCAATGATACCTCTCGTTACAGTTCACTATGGATATCACCACCATCCACTCCAGAAGGGTACCCTACAACCCAACAATAACATAAAGAAAATGAAGTCACGTCATATGACTGGAAACGCTGCAAAAGTAATGTATTTTAGACCAACCTGTTCTTTACCCCAGGAGAAAAAAAAACAAAAAACCGGCCATACAGAGTTCAGAAGGAGAAAATCTAGGACCCATCTCTCCTACTTTACCAGTCCCTCCAGTCCTTAAAGCAAAATTCTCGAACAGATCTGCAGTCTCTAAAATCACATTACATGTCAGAATTACTCTTGAACATGATATCAGAATCTTGTTTTATTCTTTTGAAAAAGAGCAGGAGTAGCAATTTCTTAGAGGTCAATATAGACTTTCTGAGAAGATATTTCTATGACTGTGTGGTATGTATGAAGCAACATTTGACCAGTTTATTCAGATGAATGATTTAGAGAATGTCTCTCTTCATATGAAACTTCAGAAGAGGAAAGGCTGATGGAGAAAAAAAAATGTTCATATAAGAAAATTTCTATGAAGAACAGAAGAGATCTGGCTGTTGTTCAGAGTCATTTGTCAGGTGGCAAAGACATCTGCAGACCACATGTTGCTCTTCAAGGTCAGGAGAATGCTCTGGAAAGTGAAGTCTTAGAATAGCTATCCTGTGGATGGCAATTCAAACTAAAGATATCTAAGTCTCTAGGAAATCAGTCTTACCCTTTGAAGGACCATGAAAACTATTTTCCTCCAACTTTTTGATGATTTTCAAGCAGGTTTACAAGCATAACTCCATCTGCTCATCTTTGATTTCTCTGACAACTATCCTATAGTTTGGAAGCATCAACCATAGGATTTGCAGTCTTGTCAACTGAACTGTTTCCTTTTTAAATGAAAATACATTATAAAGCTTTGGAGGAAAAACATTTGGCAACAAAAGTTTGGTTTTATTTACATGTTGAACAAATGAGACCCAAGAGGTAAAAAATACAACCTTTTCACTGTCATACTGTGACAAGTTCTTAAACAAATTTCCTGGGATTTCCACTGGCAGTTCAGTGGTTAAGACTGCACTTGTGCACTGCAGAGGGCACGGGTTTGATCCCTGGTTGAGGGATTAAGATCCTATATGCCAAGAGGCCAAAAAAAAAAAGGAAAGAAGGAAAAAAAAAAAGGATGTGGTTAAACAAATGAAAAAATTCAGTATCTTCAGTTTAAATAACACCACATGACATATTAATATCCAACTGACTTGCTCAGTGTTGCCAGTCAGTGTCAAAATCTAGAGGGAAAATCTAAATATTTAAAAGGATGTGTAGGTCTATTTACTGGTAATTATAATTATTTGCACCAGAGTAAAAGAATTATAGGATTTGAACAAATTGCGTATTTTGCCTTGGACCTTTGCCTTGGGAAAGAAGTAAATAATCATTGCTAGTTGATAGCTAAGTCAAAATTAAGTCTCAATTCATCAATTTAAATGGCCTTGAAAGACATTCTCTTCATTCTTCACAAGCTTCCATGCACTGCATTTCAGAATTTTAATTTTTTTGGACTCTGGATTTAGAATCTCTTTTCATATAAGATCTTTTATAACCCTCTCTCTGTCCCTTTTTTCCACGTAAAAATGCCATAAACTTGTAACAAGGACGTTGAACCTTTACAATGTGTCACAATATTTTGTCACTGTGAAAGGAGGCACGGTTTCCCAACTATAACCATCGTAAGTTTAATTATGATTTCTCTCAGCAAAACTCATGAACACTGAGCATCTAATAAACAAGATACTTGGAAACAGAACACTAACATCTTCCAAATCAGCATTCTTACTAATTAAAAGATTAATCTGATGTTTGGATGAATTTTTCTCTGAAATGCGTATAGATTAAACAAAAGGGAAAATAATTAAATCAAAGCACTTTAGGTTTTGTTAGCTATTAGAACAGCTATTTAAGATACTATTATATCTATTACATTATAATATCTATTGGTTCTTCTCAGGAAGGAAATACCTCCTTCAGTTTTCTTTTTAAAAACATGCATTAATATCAAAATAATAAATCTTTTCAATGATAGTTTTAGTTTCATTGTATCAAGTATTAAAATTTTTCAAAGGCTGATAACCAACTTACATAAGGCTGTTCATGTTTTTACGATCTTTTTGAAATTTAAATGTTATTTTTATAGAAACCAGCTTTATTGATAAACTATCTTTTACTTTTTTATTTGAAATTTATATGTGTCTGTATGTTTGTGTGTGTGTGTGTATATATATATTTATATAATGTTTAGTCTTTCCTCACTTACTCTGCCTTGATCTCCTTTATTTGACCCTTGACAACTATAGAAATATCTCATGAGTTTTCTATTCCAAACGAGTTTGTCTTTGCTTCCTCCACGCTCCCAAAGCAGAGGGCTCAGGTTCTATCCCTTGTAGGGACACTAGATCCCATATAATGTAACTAAGAGTTCACAACCCACAACAACAACAAAAAGTAACACCTAGGGCCCACAGGTCACTGTCTTTTCCCTCTGTGTTATATTGAAG
Organism: Bos javanicus; assembly: GCF_032452875.1. NCBI lineage: Eukaryota > Metazoa > Chordata > Mammalia > Artiodactyla > Bovidae > Bos > Bos javanicus. The sequence goes on from NC_083872.1 coordinate 90,945,328, forward strand.
CTACACCCACCTATCAAGTCAAGTTCATCTCACCTAATACAGGTGTGACATAACAAGAATATACATTTGATCTCTACTTCAGATTCCTGACACAGAGTTCCTAAATCCCTTGGGATTTCCCCAGTCATTGTTCTAATGAAGTGATCCTTGGTGGCTCCTGGATACCTTCAGGATGGTGGCTGCTCACCAAATGATTAAGCCATGATAGCTTAGTTTGGGATTTTTTTTTTCTAGCCCCATAAACAATTTTCCAGGGAGGGGAGAGGGGCTGGAGAATGAATTAATAACCAATCATGCCTATGTGATGAAATTTCCATGAAAATCCCAAAACCAATGGGTTCGGAGAGCTTCTGGGTCGATGAACACATCTACATCCTGGGAAGATGGTACTCCTGACCTCCAAGGAGCTTCTTTTCCCTTGAGCTCTTGCACTCAAGACCCTTCTAGATTTTGCCCTCTGTACCCCGTCACCTCGCTGTTCTTCTGTATCCTTTATTATATCCTTCATCAGATCAGATCAGATCAGTCGCTCAGTCGTGTCCGACTCTGCAACCCCATGAATCACAGCACACCAGGCCTCCCTGTCCATCACCAACTCCTGGAGTTTACTGAGACTCACGTCCATCGAGTCAGTGATGCCATCCAGCCATCTCATCCTCTGTCATAATAAACCATAAATGTAAGTAATGTTTCTCTGACTTATGTAAGCCATCTAGCAAATTACTGAAGTGGAGTAAAAAGTTGTGGGAATCCCTGACTTATAGCCAGTTGGTCAGAAGTACAGAGAAGACATCCTGAGATCTGCTACTGGCATCGGAAGTGGGGGCAGTCTTGTGGGATTGAGCCCTCAACCTATTTGGGATCTCTGCTAATTCAGAATAGTTAGTGTCAGAGTTGGACTGCAGCACCCAAATGGTATTGAGACAGATGAAGAATTTTTTGGTTTGAGGGGAAAAAAAAAAAAAGCTATACACATTTGGTGTCAGAAGTGGTCCACGGGTAGGGAAAAATGTTTTTTCTTTTTAATAGGGATTCTGGCTTTCCTTATTCTAAGGATCCTATAATTCTCTTCTTCCTCCTTCAGGCCACTAACTGGCATTTTCTCTACAGAGAAAAATCTCCTTGATACCGCTCTTGTTTAAGGGGATGACCAGCTATTGTTTCGCTGTGTTAATCTTTGAGAAATCAAAGTATAATTGTCATCATCACTTAGCAAATGAAACTGGAGGGTTTCTCTGAAGGAACTTTTGACATCTTCTAGCCAAACCACTTTCAAGGAAGGAAATTTCAAGGAAGTAGAATTGACTGATTTTAAGGTGCTTTTTTTCATTGTGTGTGCTTCATTTATGTGGCATGATGATACTTCAAAGCATTAATGATGCACTCCTTCGCACATGCCCAGTAAAACGACTGATCCTCCTAGGACTTGTCAGTGTATCTGTGACTGTAACACAGGGAGAAAAAAAGATGTCATGATCTTAATCTCTAAGTCAAAGGAAAGTGCACTCCTCACTCCTACCCAGATAAGACAACAAAACATTACAAAAAGCAGACACACACTGGAAGGACAGATTTTCCTTGTTCTCCCTTATTCCTCACTCCAAATAGACAAAAACATCTCAGCAGAAGGAAAAAGGAGAGCTTCGAGAAGGAAGTAGCATGGTGGCCAGTCACCAGAAGAGAGAAGGCAGTATGGAAAACCTTTCATTGGGGAAGCCCAAAGTAAAGAACACGTGTTCAGCTCCAACTTTGAAAGCCCCAGACACAGAAACACTCTGCATTGTAAGGGGACAAGACTGTGGAGAATGCAACCAGGAAAAGTTAGAAACAGCCCCCTGGGTTTCCTTGCGGCTCCTAAGGGGATGGTGAAGACCCAGAAGTTTCCATGGGCCCCCCCAGGCATAGCCACAGCGTCCACCGGCCAGGAGACCATCTGCAGAGCAAAGGTACAACACATTACTTGGGCCTCCTGACATGAAGAAAAGAGGACACTGAAGATCAATTTCAGAGCCATAATTTTTGCCAGGTTGTTTGAAAGAAGAAAGTGAAAGTGTTAATCACTCAGTTCAGTTCAGTCGCTCAGTCATGTCCAATTCTTTGCAACCCATGGACTCTAGCCCACCAGGTTCCTCTTGTTCATGGAGCTTTCCAAGGAAGTATACAGGAGTAGGTTTCCATTTCCTTCTCCAGGGGATCCTCCCAACCAAGGGATCTAACCCTGGTCTCCTGCATTGCAGATTCTTTGCTGTCTGATCCAGCAGGGAAGCCAGATTGTTTGGTGTGAATTAAAAAAATACAAGGAGACCTGGCATTTACTCCCCGGGGGAAACAAGCCAAGAAAAGACCAAGAAGTGAAGTGTCCCTTTCTCAGTTATCTGGGGTAGCCCTTGCGAGTTTGGAACTGGGGACCTAGGTAAGGGAAAAGGCACCTGGAGGAGAGCATGGCAACCCACTCTAGCACTCCTGCCTGGAGAATCCCATGAACCGAGGAGCCTGGTGGGTCCATAGGGCCCAGAGGGTCACAAAGAGTTGGACACAACTGAACGACTGAGCACACATACACAAGGGAAAAGGACAAAAATCTTGAGATGGGCTCCTGTCTACACTGGAATCACTTACACTGAAGTTGACATGGAAATGAGGAGACTGGACTGAGATAAAGAAAAGGAAGAAATGGACCAGACCAAGCTGAACACTACTAAGGACCTGAGAGCTTGGGGTGGTGGGGAACCAGCTGTTAGATTTTAACCAAGTTTTTAAAAAATGTCACTAAAAACACCAACTTTGAATACACAGTTAACTCCCATTCAGTTTTCTTCATTTTTATGCAGACCTTAAATTATAGCTTTTTCAGCCACTGGTGGCTCAGATGGTAAAGAACTGACCTGGGTTCAACCCCTGGGTCAGAAAGATCCCCTGGAGAAAGGCAAGGCAACCCACTCCAGTATTGTTGCCTGGAGAATTCCATGGACAGGCTGCAGTTCAAAGGATCACAAAGAGTCGGACACTACTGAGCAATTAACACTTTACTTAGCATGTATAATATACACCGAAAAGGTAGTAACTCTGCAAGTCCTTTTTTTTTTTTAAATTCAGGCTTGCTTGTGGCCTCTCCTGTAAAATTAGGCAGGAGAGTAGACTTACCCTAACAGACATTAATCAGATTCATCAAATGCCAGGTGAGGCTCAGATGCTTCTACTCAGTGCTTGCTCATGTCAGAAAGCCACAGAAAGCTGTGTGGCCAAGTCACATCAGATCAGATCAGATCAGATCAGTCGCTCAGTCATGTCTGACTCTTTGCAACCCCATGAATCACAGCACACCAGGCCTCCCTGTCCATCACCAACTCCCGGAGTTCACCCAGACTCACGTCCATCGAGTCAGTGATGCAGTGATGCCATCCAGCCATCTCATCCTCTGTCGTCCCCTTCTCCTCTTGCCCCCAATCCCTCCCAGCATCAGAGTCTTTTCCAATGAGTCAACTCTTCGCATGAGGTGGCCAAAGAACTGGAGTTTCAGCTTTAGCATCATTCCTTCCAAAGAAATCCCAGGGCTGATCTCTTTCAGAATGGACTGGTTGGATCTCCTTGCAGTCCAAGGGACTCTCAAGAGTCTTCTCCAACACCACAGGTCAAAAGCATCAATTCTTCGGTGCTCAGCCTTCTTCACAGTCCAACTCTCACATCCATACATGACCACAGGAAAAACCATAGCCTTGACTAGACAAACCTTTGTTGGCAAAGGAATGTCTCTGCTTTTGAATATGCTATCTAGGTTGGTCATAAATTTCCTTCCAAGGAGTAAGCGTCTTTTAATTTCATGGCTGCAGTCACCATCTGCAGTGATTTTGGAGCCCAGAAAAATAAAGTCTAACACTGTTTCCACTGTTTCCCCATCTATTTCCCATGTTGTGATTATTGTCTAAGCTTAAGGCTTATGGTAAATTTTGGATATTTAAAATTTTTTTTCTCATGAGACAAAGTAATTATCGTTAAAAGTAGAAGTGAATCACTGGTTAAAGAATTAAATCTAATGAGAAAATAAGATTGTAAGTAAAATAAGATTGTCTCATGACGAAAGTGCCAATTTGGCACAAAGTGATAATCAAGAATCAACCACTGTAACAACACTGTATGAAATGAAAGCAAATGTCTGTAAGTTTCACAGGAGAGCTTTTGAAGTCAACAAAGTAACAATGAGAATATCCATCACTGAAAGTCATTTCAGTGTATCTAAGACTGCTCAACTTCTTGTATTTTATTCAGTGAAGTTGTACCATCTCTAACCTTGCACAGTTATAGGATTTGGAAACAAAACACAGAAGTTCAAAAGGTAAGGAACTCAGATGTTCCTGCCTGGTGTCAACAGCACAAATTTTTTTGTGAACCGAATGTAAATCTGATAATGAAAACTAACTCCTTAACAGGAGAATCCAAAGCTGTAAGTAAGGAAAAGATAAATTCTATCAGAAAGAGGTTGTTCGAGGTTCAGCTGTGTTAAATAAACAGACATTTTTGCGTTGTTTAGTGGACAAGTCGTATCTGATTTTGTAACCCCATAAACTGTAGCCCACCAGGCTCCAATGTTCATGGATGTCCAGGCAAGAATACTGGAGTGGGTTGCCATTTCCTTCTGCAGGGGGTCTTCCTGACCCAGGGGTCAAACCTGCATTTCCCACAATGGCAGGTGGATTCTTTACCACTGAGCCATCAGAAAGCCCAAGCTGACATGTACAGAAACATCATTACCCTCATTTTCTGCTAGCATTTCAGATGAGACAAGTACAAGTTACTTGGCAACCTTCGTTCAAGGAACCTTAGTGTCAAGCAAAATGCCCCCACAGATTTGCAAATAAATATCCTTGAGGACCCATACCACGCTGGGTAGCACCATTCTTACCCGAAAATACACATCAAAATACATCTGGTGAATTCCCTTAAAGCTTTTATAATTCAGCTGAATGAAAATATGAATTGGCCGATCTCTGCATTTTGCTTGTGTTTTATATGAAGTAATCCAAATGAACCCAAGGAAGACGTATTAGATAAAACACAACAGGGGGAGAAAATGCTTTTAGATTAGGATATTGAACAACTTATCAAAAATGAACCATGTATATACTGAAGCTATAGAAAGAACTGTTCAGATAAAAGCAGTTACTGAAACCTGCTGGTGGTCACTGCACTCGTGCTGAAAGGTTGTGCAGCAATTCTGGAAGAAGTTGGATAAAGCCATAAAAACTGTCAAATTTATTACAGGTCTTAAAATGTCCCCAGTCTGAAAACTGGGGACATTTCAGAGTTACTTTCATGATAAAGATGGTAAGTTCCAGAATGCATGTTTTAACACTGAACATTTTAGTAGTTTCAAAACAAGGTTCTGGCGCAGATATTTCCAATAAAAATATAAATTACTTATGTATTAGAAAAGTGTTCATTGTTAGTCACACAGTCGTGTCTGACCCTTTGTGACCCCACGGACTGTAGCTTGCCAGGCTCCTCTGTCCGTGGGGATTCTCCAGGCAAGATTACTGGAGTGGGTTGCCATTCTCTTCTCCAGGGGATCTTCTGACCCAGGGATTGAACCCGGGTCTCCTGTTTTGCAGGCAGATTCTTTACTGTCTGAAACACGAGGGAAGCCCTACACCTCCATTAATGAAACATCTACTGAATATGACTTAGTTGGACCAGCTGGAGTAGCTGGACACTGTTTTCAACCAGTTGAAAGGGTTCCTTTGGATTTCATGCTCCCCCCATTACGGCTCACAATAGCAGTAACGACACTATTTTTACTCTTTTGAAATTCTGAAGGAATGTGACAGGACACGTCACTAGTGAGATGTTTTCAAACAGTGCCATTAAACTGGGGGTATGATGATGTTGGAAAACAATGTCAGCCAAATATAATGATGATTTAAGCCTCCTCCAGAGTCCATTTATCAACTCCTTTAAAAAAGTGAACCCTCTCCAATAAGGAAGGTGAGTGTTATTCAAGAAATTGTCAGTAATTTAATGTTGATGCATACATTTCCCCACATGGCTCTTTCAGACCTTGGGATCAGTTTAACTGAAGGGATCGAGACTGCAAAATGACATGTTTATATTAAAAAAAAAAAAAAGACCATCATTTATATTTACTGATTAGTGTGCACCAGTATTTTTCTCCATATGGTATTACCAAAAAAAAACACAGAAGTGAATTGGTTACTAGTGTTAATACAACCCTGCAAGTGTCATCTGTCACTCTTATTACTGTTGAATTGACCCCCCCATATGATAGGTTGAAATCCTAAACCCCAATTCCTATTAATGTGACCTCATTTGTAAATAGGGTCTTTATATTAAAAAAAAAAAAAAATAGGGTCTTTGCAAATATAATTAAAGTGAGGTCAAGTTCAGTTGGAATGGGCCCTCAACCCAATGTGGGGTCCCCTGTTGGCTCAGATAGTAAAGAATCTACCTGCAATGCAGGGGACTCAGGCTGGATCCCTGGGTCAGGAAGATCCCCCGGAGAAGGGATTGACTACCCACTTCAGTTTTCTTGCCTAGAGAATTCCATGGATAGAAGAGCCTGGCAGGCTACAGTCTATGGGGTTGCAGAGAGTCGGACATGATTTAGTGACTAACACTTGCACTCAACCCAATAACTGATGTTCTTAGAAAACAGACACAGAAAAAAGTTCTCCATGTAAAGACACAGAGACACAAATACAGAGGAAGAACGGCCATGGGAAGATGAGCAGAAATTGGAATTATGTTGGTGGGAGTTGAGGAATGCTGGGGTGGCCAGAGGTGGAAGACGCAAGGGAGCATCCTTCTCCAGACTTTGCTAGGAGCATGGCCCTGACCACACCTTGATTTTGGACTTCAGCCTCCAGAACTGTGAGGTAATAAAATTTCTGTTGTTTAAAACCGTAAGTTTGGGACTTTCCTGGTGGTTCAGTAGTAAAGAATCCACCTTACAATGCAGGGGACAGAGGTTTGATCCCTGGTCAGGGAACTAAGATCCCACATGCCTCAGAGCAAGTAAGACCCCTGCCACAACTAATAAGCCCACGTTTCTAGAGTTTGTGTGCCACAAGGAAGATTCTACAAGTTGCAGCTAAGACCAGATGCAGCCCAATAAATAAATATTAAAAAAAAAAGAAGATACCAGCACTTTGTGGTAATTTGTTACAGCAGCCTTAGGAAATTAATATGACTCCCATTTCAACTGTTAAGGCTCAAACAGCCTGTTTTCATGGCTTAACTCTCTAATGAAGATTAACTTAGAATTCATGTATTATCTTTTATCTAAATGATGTACTAGAGTTTATGTAAGTTTACAATTTGATAACAGGACACTGCAGTGGAAAAAAGAACAACAAAATTAAATCAAGTTTAAACTGATTTAAGCAGGCTCAGTTTTAACCATATCTTCATACTGATCAGTTCACCACGGGGTAAAGAGAAAGGAAAAGATTTGCCCAGGAAGACAAAACAAATTTGCAGTAGGTATTGAGGTCAGCTTTTACATCTCTCGATTTCTAATCCAGAGTTTCTCCTCTGCCCTTCTGCGATGAGGCTTCACTCCCCAAGGCAGGAAGCCAAAAGTGGTTTGGGAAAGCACAGAAATATTTAAATAGCATGGTTCCCACAAAATGCTCTCAAGAGATTGCCTTTCATATCTCAGCAAGTGTACATTCTTTACCCTAGACCCAACTGAGATGTGTCATAAATTTTAAAAATAATTCTCACGTATTTGAGTAGAGAGCTAAATTCTGATTTTTATGACAACAAAAGCAAACTGAAAACAAACAAAAAATGCATCTATTGAGAGCGGGGAAAAAACAGCGGGGGGACTTATGATGGCTACCATTTCCAATATGAAGGAAAGAATTATCTTTTTTCACCCTAGGATATTACTGATTAAAAAGAAAAAAAAGTAGTAATAGCCTCATGTTTTTTTATTACATTTGTGTTGCTGAGAGACATGGTTTTCAGGGGTTATTCGGGTCCTTACTTGGGATGATAGAAGCCCTGACACTGTGTTTTGGACGCTGTTCAGAAGTTTGATCCGGTTAAATTTCTTGGCTGAGGTCGTGCCTTTGTTGAATTCTTGCCAAAGGCTGAGGTCATAGGGCCCTCACTAACAGCACGCAGCCATCTCTCCAAACAGAGGAAAGACTCAAATTGGGAAAAGAATGCAGAGGCAGCGATGCCTATTTGATTTCTACAAATCATCAGTGATACAGAGGGTCAAGCTAGCAGGGCAGAGCTGGAAACAGTGTGTTTCCATTTAAAGAGGAATGTTAACAGCATGGGAAAAACTCGCAAATATGAAGGTGGGCGGACTTTTACTGAGACTCCAGGATTGAAGGCGGAAAGCTCCCAGCAGCGTAAGATATTGATACCCTAAGCAAAATGGAACTTGTAAACGGGGCTGCTGCTTCAGGAAAATGTGAAAGAAAGTGAAAGTGTTAAGTCACTCAGTCACGTCCAACTCTTTGCCATCCTTTGGACTGTCGCCCACCAGGCTCCTCTGTCCATGGAATTCTCCAGTCAAGAATACTGGAGTGGGCTGCCATTTCTTTCTCTAGGGGATCTTCCCCACCCAGCGATCAAACCTGGGTCTCCTGCACTGCAGGCAGGTTCTTTACCACTGAGCCACCAGGGAAGCAAGGTACGGAGGAAAAGGTATGGAGCCCAATGTGATAAAGGGAAAATAGTTCAGTCCTTGGTTAGAAGGAAAAAAACCAAAATTCCCAAAACCTGCAAAGTAGCTTGTTTCCCTTGTTTTTGAACTGCCGACACTCACAGTTCTGAACTTGAACATGACCCTGAGAGGCTGGTGGGTTACCCCCACTCTGGGAGTCCTAACACCTCGTTTTTTGAATCACGCTGTCTTTCAGCAGATCTAGATCTTGCTGTAGATCTAAACATCGCCACTGCCACCTGGAAACTGGAAAAGTTGCCCAGAGAAGCAGGCTTTCCACACCGTTTGGCTGTATAAGGGCTGCCGGAGCTGAATCTGAGTTTTCAGGCAGGCTTCACGCACTCCGAATGAAAGGCTGAGGGGGATGGCCATGAACACAGGTTAACATTATTTCATCCTGGGCTTCCTCTGTGACTCAGTGGTAAAGAACTTGCCTGCCAATGCAGGAGAAGGGGGTTCAATCCCTGATCCAGGAAGATCCTACATGCCTCAGGGCAGCTAAGCTTGTGGATCACAACTACTGAGCCTGTCCTCCAGGGCCTGGGAGCTGCAACAACTGAGCCCACATGCCACGACTACTGAAGTCCACATGCTCTAGAGCCCATGCTCTGCAACGAGAAGCCACCACAATGAGAAGCCACAACTAGAGTGGCCCTTGCTCATCGCAACCAGAGAAAAGCCTGCACAGCAATGCAGGCCCAGCACAGCCAAAAATAAATAACTTTTTTTTTTTTTATTAACACAAAAGATTATCTCATCTTTCTTTCAAGCTTTCAGAAAAAAGCTTGTCACCAGATTTGTTGAAAGAGATTCCATCTCACGTGAGGGATTCCCTGGCATGAAGAACCTTTTCTTTCATGTTCTATTAAGAGTGTGTGTGCCACATTTCTTCAAAGGGCAAGTTTTTCCTCTCAAATAGAAAGCAAGCTCACAGAACATATAATGATCCTAAGCAAAGCTACATTTGGGCATCCCAGTCCCCTAGCTTTAGAAAAACCTGAATTATTAATACATTTACATCAAACATCAAGGCTTCACCTGAATATGTCCATACTTTTTTTTTTTTTTTTTTTTTGGCTAATAAGAAACAGTCTTTGGTTTTTTCTTTTTCAGTCTTTGCTTGTTTTCACCTGAAGTCATCATTGGGCTTCTGAGGTAAAACCAAAGATGTGATGTAAAAAAACAGACACGCAGCTCCTGGGGAAAATTTTCAGATTTTTGTTTTGAAATTAATTTTACTCCTCCACAAAAAGACTGTGAGGAAAATGAGAATATCATTCTACTATAACTGGTGCAGACACAGAAGCCAAACATTTTATTTAGCAATTCCATGATCCAGGACTAGACCATTTCTTTAGATACTCACGTAACACCAAAATATATTCTATCCAAATAAAAACTAAACACCAGTTGGACACAACCAGTTTTTCCCACCACAGCAGCTAATACTGGATTCCTAACAGTACTGTCATCCTTGCTCAAGTGACCCAGGAAAGTGAAAAGTGTAAGTGTTAGTTGCTCAGTTGTGTCCGACTCTCTTGTGACCCTATGGGATTTTCCTGGAAAGAATACTGGAGTGGGTAACCATTTCCCTTCTCCAGGGAATCTTCCCAACCCAGAGACTGAACCAGGTTCTCTTGCATTGCAGGCAGATTCTTTACTGTTTGAGCCACCAGGGAAGCCCAGTGATCAAGGAGGACAGCACCAGATACCTCATCAATGAACTGATCACATGCCATAAGCTCAGACTCAAACTGCAGCCCACGCCTTCCCTGATGAGCTGCGCCACACCTCTCTCCAGCTTTGTCTTGGGAGTCAGGAAATATCCACCATTATTCATGGCAACTAGAAACTGAGTTTTAAATGTCTCCAATAACAAAAGCCAAGAATACACATGCCAATAACATTTTTTGCAACTCCAGTTTGTTGTGTGCCCATCAGGTGCCAGACGACATAAACACCAGAAGGGGAGTGGGGAGGACAAGAGAAATAAAGCTCTTAGCTCCGTCGGACTTCTACTCCAGAGAAGACTGGAGCACGGATACAAAGGAGGACACAAATATGATCGGTATTTTGGCGCTGATCCCAACACAAGGCAGTCTCACCGAGAGAAGGGCACCAGAGAAGGCTGTGCTGAGGAAGTGGTGCTCAAGCCAAGATGAGAAGGATGGATGTATGATCAAGGCCAGGTAACCAGGAGGAAATGTATAGAAATGTCCCAGGAAGATGGAACAGCATGTTTACAGACACAGAAGTAGAAGATGGCAGGGAGTGCTGGAAGAACAGAATTAAGTGCAATAGGGCTTCTCTCCATGAGCCAGATACTCACCTCGAAAGGACAAGAGAGCAAAGAATCCTCATGTAATCCATATGCCAAGATTCAACATATTTATTGAGCTTCTATTTATAAGGCTTAACTAGCTTTAGTCTCCCAGGGCCAGACATTCTAGAGTGCAAAGTCAAGTGGGCCTTAAGAAGCACTGCAGTTAATAAAGCTAGAGGATGCGATTAAATTCCAGCAGAACTATTTGAATCCTTTAGGGATGATGCCATCAAGGTTTTGCATTCATTATGCCAGCAAATCTGGAAGACCCAGCAGTGGCCACAGGACTGGAAAAGGTCAATCCTCATCCCAATTCCCAAGAAAGGTAGTACCAAAGAGTGTGCTAACCATCAGGCAATTGTACTCATCTCCCATGATAGTAAGGTCATGCTTAAAATCTTGCATGCTAAGGTTCAGCATTATGCCAACCAAGAACTTCAAGCTTGGTTTAGAAAAGGAAGATGAACTAGAGATGTTCAACCAAGATGTCCAAGCTTGGTTTAGAAAAGGAAGAGGAACTAGAGATCAAATTGCCAATATTTGCTGGATTTTAGAGAAAGCAAGGGAATTTCAGGAAAACATCTCTGTTCCATCAACTATACTAAAGCCTTTGACTGTGTGTATCATGACAAACAGTGGAAAAGTCTTAGATGGGAATACCAGACCATCTTACCTGTCTCCTGAGAAACCTGTATGCAGGTCAAGAAGCAACAGATAGAACCCTGTATGGAACAGCTGATTGGTTCAAGATTGAAAAAGGAGTACAACTAGGCTGTCTGCTGTCACCCTGTTTGTTTAACCTATGCACTGAACACATAATGAGGAATGCCGGGCTGGGTGAGTTACAAGCTGGAATCAAGACAGGCAGGAGAAATATCAACAACCTCAGATATGCAGATGATACCACTCTAACAGCAGAAAGCGAAGAGGAAGAACTATAGAGCCTCTTGATGAGGGTGAAGGAGGAGAGTGAAAGAACCGGCTTAAGACTAAATACTAAAAAAAAAACTATGATCAAGGCATCTGCCCCTATTTCATCATGGCAAATGGAAGGGCAGAAGGTGAAAGTAGGGACAGATTTCCTTTTCTTGGGCTCCAAAATCATGGCAGATGGTGACCGCAGCCATGAAATCAGAAGACGATTGCTTCTCCGCAGGAAAGCTATGATAAACCTAGACAGTGTGTTCTCCTCCAACAAAGGTCCCTATAGGCAAGGCCACGCTCTTCCCAGCTGTCACGTGTAGTCGTGACAGCTGGATCTTAAAGAAGACACAACGCCTTCAAACTGTGGTGCTAGGGAAGACTCCTGAAAGTCCCTTGGACAGAACGGAGATCAAACCAGTCAATCTTAAGGGAGATCAACCCTGAATACTCCCTGGAAGGACTGATGCTGAAGCTGAAGCTCCAGTATTTGGTCAGCTAATGAAAAGAGCCGACACATTGGAAAGGTCCCTGATCTGGGAAACATCAAGGGCAGAAGAGGGTGTCAGAGGATGAGATGGCTGGATGGCATCACTGATGCAATGACCATGAACTTGGGCAAACTTCAGGAGATGCTGAAGGACAGGGAGGCCTGGGCAGTCTATGGGGTCAGACATGACTGAGCAACAACTAGTTTTACGGGATTCCCAGGTGGCATAGTGGTAAAGAATATGCCTGCCAATGCTGCCATCTATGGGGTCGCACAGAGTCGGACACGACTGAAGCGACTTAGCAGCAGCAGCAGGAGACTTAAGAAACACGGGTTCGATCTCTGAGTCGGGAAAATCCCCTGGAGAAGGACATGGCAACCCACTCCAGTAGTCCTCCTTGGAGAATCTCCTGGACAGAGGAGACTGGTGGGCTACAGTCCACAGGGTCACAAAGAGTCAGACACGACTGGGCGACTAAGCACACACATATACACAACTAGCTTTACGTAGCACATAGTAAGTGCTGTGAACGTAAGTGCTATGAAAGTAAGTAAATAAATACCTAAATCCATAAATGCATCACTGGTCAGCACCTCAATGTAGACTATTCATTCACAGAAGACTTTTTAGGAACTGCTTAAAGCAAAGAAGAAATATCCTTATCTGACACTATGACATCCTTGAGAAAGTAAAAATCAAATTGCAAACCTTAGTGCAAATAGATTCATTTTCCTGCTTCCTTCTGACCTAATTAAGCTTTAAATAATTCCTGCTGCTGCTGCTAAGTCGCTTCAGTTGTGTCCAACTCTGTGCGACTCCATAGACTGCAGCCCACCAGGCTCCCCTGTCCCTGGGTTTCTCCAGGCAAGAACACTGGAGTGGGTTGCCATTGCCTTCTCCTAAATAACTCCTATCTTATCATAAATATACTTTGGCTACTGAGACACACTGGTTGCTCAATACTACACATTTCAGAATCCTTGTTAATAGAAAGACTTTATACCCTTTAAAGTTATTTACATACAAAAACTAGTAAATGTCTCAAATGTTAAGCAAAATATGCAGAAGTATAACGACTACTTTCTAATTTTTCATCATGCTGTACTGGCAAAAAGGGTGAAAACAGCTTCTTAAAAACTGTTAATTTTAGGAAGTCTCTTATCTTCATTCATTAACAATTTATTAAAGACACTGTAACATGTAAAAATACATTATGGTAGAGACTGAGAAAGAGAGACATGAGATAAAAAGTCAGTTGTAATCACTGAGAAGTATTTTGACTTTAGATTTTGGTGACAAATGTGTGGTTGTATCACTGACAAACACTCTGGATCAATGAATTCATTAACTGATGCTTCAAGGAAATAATGCTCAAAGACATTACTGCATTAAAAGGGAAATTCCATTCTTTACCTTTCCAGCCCTTTCTTGCTTCTCCCAACATGTATGATAATTGAGGTTTTCATGTTTATAAAAATGCTTCTACAAGAGTAGAGGTTAGCAGTTGTAACAGAGACCATGATGTCAACATTAAAAAAAAAAATACTATTTTTATACAAAAGAAGTTGCCTGATCCTTGTCCTTCATTATGCGCCCTTAGTCTCCCCTCACTTGCTGTATTACACTAGTACAAACAGAAGGGAACAGGTACCTAAGAGGTTAACTGACTGGCCAGAAGTCACAGAGCTGATTAAAATCAGCAATTAACCACCACCTTCCACTCACTCGTCATCATTCATGTTCACTGAAGAGTCTCACTGGCTTCCAAGCTTACTGCCTTGGTCTCCTTGATGACTCTGATGATCATTCTGACTCCAAAATGCACATGATAATGGCTCGCTCCAGCCTCTCAGTTCCTGGACTCCCTGACACCCAATCGCCACATCCTCAGTCATATCCGTTACTCACTCTCATGGCCATGTGCTGGATCTCAGTGGTAGCAATTAATGCCTCAAGAGCAAAATCTGACCAAACGCCTGCTTTTCTATTTCACTTCCTCCAGTAACAAGGAGTCCAACAATTCAACTCCACCAGGACTTATGACCTACTCATTTTTCACTCCCCACCCCAACTGGAGTCCACAGACCACGTACTTTCCTAGGACTCACTCCCTTCATTCTACCTGCTTAACAAAATCCAAGTTCAAGTTCAAGCCAACCCTCCAGTAACTCCACACCTGCACCCACCCAGCTCATCATGGCTGGGGGAAGACGTACATGGTAATGGCATCTACTCTTGCTACACGCCTTGTGCTATTTCGGGGCTGTCTAGTATTTCTCTTTCCTTATTCCATTCACTCTCCCAGATGATTTGCACACCTCCTCCTCTCCCTGGAAGAGCTAAACCTGGAATACATCCAACTGCCTGTTCAATTCTAGCACCTGGATGTCTAACAGGCATCTCAAGCTTAACCACACTTGGTTTCTCCACAAAATCCCATCCTGGTGAAGTCTTCTTGAACCTATCTTTTCATTAAGTTGCTCAAATAGTCTTAGAAGCCTCTACACACACACACTCTCTCACTCAATCTCATTCGCTCTTCATCTAACACCCCTTCTTGACAATGCCACTGCTGCCACTGCCTCAATTCAAGCCACCATCTCAACTCACACAAAACCCCCAGTCGCTTTCCCTGCTTCATTCTTGGTTAGAGAAAATGTCTGTTCCCCATGAAGCAACCAGTAATCTTTTTAAAATTAATCCTCTCATTTCACTGGTCTGCTCCTAACACTCCAGTATCTATGATTATATTTAGACTAAAACCCAAAGCGCTTTCCAATGGCCAATGAGACCCTATGGTGAGAGTTAGCAAAGTTCAGCTAACGTGCAAAATCTTGTTCAGTGCCTGCTCCTATAAAAAAAGTTTTCCTGGAACACAGCTTCCCCCTGGTCTATATAATACCTATGGCTGCTTTCTTGCTCCAACGGCAGGGACCTTAAAGCCCCCATAGTTAAAAAAAAGTTTCTTTATTGTTTCTACAGTTTGCCGATTCCTATATGCCAGGCGTCACCCACTGGGTTCCAGCTTCACCGACTGGCTTTCCATTCATAATTGGGCCAAGCCTCCTGCCCCCTCAGGCCTCTGCATTGAACCTTCTGCCCAGAACACCTCTTTCTACACACCCGCATGCCTTGACCCCTTGTCAGAAAGCTCTCTGGTCAAAGGTTACCACCACAAAGGGGCACTGCCTGGGCTGTGCTGACTTGAACTGCACCCTCCCTTTCTCATGGCCTCATCACTAACTCCATGTATCTGTTTAACATCTCCGCCCTTTCCTCCCCATCAGCTTATGGGTTCCAGGAAGACATGTTCAATCCTGTATCTCCGGAACACTGCGCATAGTAGGAAATCAGTAAGCACTGAACTGATGAATTTTTTCAATCCTCATTGTATCCCTCCTTTCCCTTCAGGTTCTTCCATTTGGGAGTGCAGTAGAGGGAAAACTTCAAAATCATGGAAAGAAAATAATGTTGTCTGAGGATGCTTAATGTAAGATGGTATAAATCATATGACATACAGTCTGAAAACACTATCCTGATCCTTATACATGCATAACTATCATAGTAATGAAGCCAAAGCAATGGATGAATCATTAGCAAGATCAAACCAGTCGACCCTAAAGGAAACAAGTCCTGATTATTCATTGCAAAGACTAATGCTGAAGCTCCAATACTTTGCCCACCTAATGTGACCAGCTGACTCACTGGAAAAGACCCTGATGCTGGGAAAGATTGAGGGCAAAAGGAGAAAGGGGCAGAAGAGGATGAAATGGTTGGATGGCATCACTGACTAGATGGAAATGATGACCAAATTCCAGGAGATAGTGGAGGACAAAGGAGCCTGGTGGGCTACAGTCCATGGGGTTGCAAAGAATCAGACACAACTTAAAGAGACAAAAGTAATGATGACAATTTCTAATGAATTAAACTTCTCATTTCTGGTCTGGCATGTAAGGCAGTTGGAAGTCATCATTCGGTCCTAACAAGTAAAAATCTGGATTGTCAAACAACTCTTCTTAGAACCATCAGAGAACTGTGATCACAGGGCGAACCACTGCCCCTGAAACTGGAGGGACAGGCAGATACAAAAAAATCACAACTCAGTTGAAGCAGAAGCCTCCACAGACCAATACTGGAGTAGGAAAACCCAGACTGTAATTGGCAAACTGCTAGATGCTCAGTGTGGACAAGTTTGAGAGCTATAGACTCCAATGAGACCTAGTTTCAGTGGGCCTCTGTCACACTTTTGTTGAGTTTTACCTTCACTTCTACTAGACTCTCATAATGAAGACAGAGAAAAGCCCTCTCTTGCTTTTCACAGGAGAGGAAAGTAATCATTTTGAAATATAGTTGTCCCAGGAACCTGCAGATACCAAACTCATATAAATTTGCATGTAAGTACACATAGCCTCCTCTATATGTTAAATCATCTTTAGATTACTTATATCTGCTGCTGCTTCTAAGTCGCTTCAGTTGTGTCCGACTCTTTGCGACCCCAGAGACGGCAGCCCACCAGGCTTCCCTATCCCTGGGATTCTCCAGGCAAGAACACTGGAGGGAGTTGCCATTTCCTTCTCCAATGCGTCAAAGTGAAGTCGCTCAGTCGTGTCCGACTCTAGCGACCCCATGGACTGCAGTCTACCAGGCTCCTCCGTCCATGGGATCTTCCAGGCAAAAGTACTGGAGTGGGGTGCCATTACAATGTAAAAGCTGCATGCATGTGTGCTAAGTCATATCTGACTCTTTTGCAACCCTATGGACTCCTACCAGGCTCCTCTTTCATGGGATTCTCCTGGCATGACTACTAGAGTGGGTTGCCATTTCTTTCTCCAGGGGATTTTCCCCAACCAGGAATCAAACCCACGTCTCCTGCATTAGCAGGTGGATCCTTTACCACTGAGCCTCCAGAGAAGCCTGCATAAAGGCTGCATAAATAATTGCAAATGCAAGGCACATGCTGTGTAAATAGCTGTCCCGAGTATGGAAAGTTCACATCTTGTTTTTGGAACTTGCTGTAATTTTTTTTCTTCTAAAATATTTTGGACCCATGGTTGGTGGAATCCAAGAACGTGAAACACATACAGAGGGCCAAACTATACACCCAAAGCATGCTGCGATTCTTAACAAGGCCCGCCCTTGAGAGAAGAAACCACTTCACCAGAGTTTAACCATCCTGGAGTTTGTTTTCAGATACTTATTATTATTATTTTTTGGCCATGCCATATGCGGCATCTTAGTTCCCCAACCAAGGTGTGAACCTGAGATCCCTGCAGTGGAAATCCAAGTATTAACCAGTAGAACACCAGAGAAGTCCCCCTCCTGGAGTTTTATCAGAGCCTAACTGACCTGGGAAAATCTTCCAGGTGGGAGAGGGAAATTCCCAACTCCAGCTTCCTCCAGGCACCCTGCCCTATTTAGCAAGAGAAAGATACCCAGAAGCACTCTCAAGGGCCACAGCCTGGGGGCACATGTTCACCCACTCAAAGGACAGGATCCAGGTATTCGGTCATAAGAAGTTTGATGCAAGCAGTTTCACCAGACAACGGACCGTAAGACGATTTTGCAGTAAGAGACAGAATAACTGGCTGACAGTTTGGTTTGACAATTTGGTTTCGAGGGTTTAACAGTTTGGTTTCAGCTCGTTAGCAGTTTGGTTTTGCTTCTCTATTGAGGCAGTACTCCATTTTTATATAACAGCAATCTTGGGCCTCAATGGTCTACACAGTGACGAGTAGATGTGGAAGTCTTAAGATGTGGACGATAACAGTGTACCAACTTGATTAGAAAACTTACTGGTGGTGTGAGATAAGAGTGCAAAGCGCCAGAATGCACACTTTAGTACAAAATAACAAATTGGGTTTGCAGATGCTTTTGGTGAGCACCTCCACCCTCCCACTTGCCAAAACCAAAAGCTTACCAACCTATGGCTAATAATTCACAAATCTTCAGGCACATTCATTCTTGACTTTTTAGTTAATTGAGATCCAGGAGTTTGTTCTCTAACACCATCTTTACCAGATTTTTCATGTAACATTAGATGTTGGAGGCAAAAGAGGAAATCAAGTTCCTCTGATTCCCCTGCAAAAGAAATGGTTACGTGACTCCTGTTAAGTTTGATTCTTCAAAATCATCAGTCTTTTGCTATTTGATAGTGAAAAACATGTGGCGGCTGGAATTTTGGTAGTTGGCACAGAATTTGGCTTATATGACTCAGTGAAGTATAAGGACTGAGCATGTGACAGAACTTTTAAAGGCAGTCCAGACAGGTAATACCATTTACATATACTGTGCGTGCTCAATCACTCAGTCATGTCCAACTCTTTTCAACCCAAGGACTGTAGCCTGCCAGGCTCCCCCATCCATGGGATTTTTCAGGCAAGAATACTCGAGTGGGTTGCCATTTCCTCCTCCAGGGGATCTTCTTGACCCAGGGATCAAACCTACATCTCCTGCCTTGACAGATGGATTCTTTACCACAGAGTCACCTGGGAAGCCCTTGCATCCATCACATGTATGAATAAGAAACAGCAGCATCCCTGTTTGTTTACTTCCAAGGAAATGTCAATCAACTCAAAGGAGATTTCCTTGTATCATAAAGAATTTATGTCTACAGTAAGATTCTGAATCTTTATGACTGACTTTAACAAAGTATAAGAAATTCCCTGGCGGTACAGTGGTTAGGACTCCACATGTCCACTGCAGGGGGGTTGGGGTCAATCCCTGGCCATGGAACTAAGATCCCACAAGTTAGGCAGCGTAGCCAAAAAAAAACAGAATAATTTCTTTCCGAAAATATACCCACATACAACCATAAGCATGAATCTGTGCACATTTTAAATGTATTCAAATATTTTGTTGTTTTTCACAATATTTTAAAATTTGCTGTTGATTTTTTCATGTTTTATTATGTCCTTTTTAATGTGCCTCTTTTATTTTCAATTATTTTATCTTTCAGAGCATAACTGCCTTATGGCCAATGAGTGACATGGTGAAGCCACTTGCAGTTAAAGATGCTTACAGTGAAAATACTGAACATGCATAGAGGACTAAAGAACACTTCACATTGCTAAAAGCCACAGTTCTTTATACCAGGTACATCCTGTCCAGCTTTCAACAAACAAATACATGGATACTAAAATGCAAAAAAAAAAAACCCCCGACATTTTAAAACAGAGCAGGCATTTTGCAGTTATCAGACTGAGAATTTAAAATAATTAAAGTTAATATATGAGAATAAGTATTCATATGCTATGAAGAAAGCAGACAATATTCAAGAATAGGTGAGTAATGTAAGCAGAGATGGAAACTAAAACAATCAAAAAAAAAGAAATGCTGGAAATGAAAAAAGACTGACGGGCTCAGGAAAGCACCTGTGAGCTAGGGGACAATCAATAGAAACCTCTAGAGCTGAAAAGCAAAGAGAAGAAAAAGAAAGGGAGCAAGCAAGAAAGGAACAGAATATCCAAGAGCTATGGGACAACTACAAAGGTATAATGTATTTGTAATGAGAATATTTCTGAGAGAAAGGGCCAGAAGAAATAACTGAAGTGATCAAGATGGAGAATTTTCCAAAATTAATGTCAGACATAGGTATAGGAAACTCAAGAAAACAATAAGCAGGATAAATGCCCCCAAAAATCTGCCAGAGAATATCATATTCAAACTGTAGAAAATCAAAGAAAAAATCTTGGTAGAAGCCAGAGGTAGCGAAAAATACCTTATCTTTTAAGGATGAAAGAAAAAAATTACATATCTCCTCAGAAACCATGCAATCAATGAAAATGGAATGCAATATTTAAAAGTGTTGAGACAAAAAAAAAAAAAAAAACCCCAACCAACTAAGAATTCTGTATCCTGTGAAATTATTCAAAAGTGAAGGAGAAACTTTTTCAAACAGAAGTTGGGTAAACTCATTGCCAGTAGACCTGTCTTGCAAAAAATAATAAGAGTTCTTCAGACAGAAGGAAATGTCACAAACTCAGACCTGTGTTAAGTAAAGAACATTAAGGAAAAAATAAATGAAGATAAAATACTTCCAATGGTTTTATACAATACTTACCTTGCTGTTTGTCATAAATTAAAAGTAATTTCAATCCTTAGGCAGAGTTGCATTAAGTGGAAGTTGTTTGCAAGAAGACAGGAGAAAGATGAGCAAGACTTGGTTAAGATCTCCTTGACAGTAACTAAGATGTTTTCTTTCAGAGATACTTAATTCTTTTAACAGAGCCTAGCAAAATACATTCAAATGTCAATAATAAACCACTTATCCAAAAGGCATAGTTGTAAAACCTTTAGGTTTAGAATCAGAAAAAAGTGGTTCAAACTCCAGGCTCAGCAACTTGCTGGCTGTATGTAGTTGTGAGTAAGTTGCCTGAGTAACTCATCTGTAAAACAAAAATGATGAAACCCGTATTTCATGTATTAGCGTAAGGATTAAATGCAAAGGATACGCAAATTCACCTAGCCCTCTGAACAGCTAATTCTAAATGACTGAGCTGTAAGCAGTATGAACCTAGACTTTCCCCTTACACTAGTTTCACAATGAGCTAATAAGTTTGTGGCCAATCTCTAACAAATGTACAAAATTTCAGAGCATGCATTTTGGGGACATCACTCGACCTGTATTTTGAAGTTTTTCCTATGTGTTATGTTTATTATTAATAGTTTTTGAAAACATTATCTTGCTTTGGAACAGTATGAAACCTTTTCAAACAATTAGAGAAATAAAAAGATAAGAGACCAAGCCAACAGTTTCATATTTTTTCCAAGGAAGGGATGAAATAATTCTCAGAAGTATCTTCTAGAAGCACCTCAACCGCCAACCTTCAAATATGGCATCCAAGGCAGGCCCGCTGGCCATGTTCCCAACCACAGGATGCCTACCACACACATATATACTGGTCACTATGATTAACTTCTGTATTTTGCTCCCTTCCCCACTTTTTCCCTCTGGGAAGGATTAAACTTCAATTATTTGATGTTTACCAAATCAGCTTGAATATCTGCTTCATGTTCAAATTTCCTTACAAACATCAACAAACCTCTCTATACAATAAATACCATTCCTTATTTTAGGAAACATTCCCTAAATTGCTAAGCTCCTAAGTGATCTGCAAAATGTCACAAAAATTCAAGAAGAAAAAAAAAAAACCCAAGTTAATTCTTGGCTCAGTTCAATGTTAATGAGACTATGCTTTCCCCTATTTGTAAATTTATCTAGGTAGGACTTGTCTGCCAGTTTGAATATGGTTTTCCATAAAGGCCAAGGCCAACTTTTAAGTGCTTTAAGGACATTTTTGATGTCTTACCTCTCACAAAGATAAAATGGGCAATGTTCTGTACTCTGTACTTTATATCCCACTTTAAAAGAAAACACGTAATGGTATAATTAGAGCAACATATAGAGTTAAAAGGTCACTTAGTTTAGTCCCCACCTTACCAGAGACAAGTCTGAATTTAATAGATAAAACTGTTTAAGGACTGTAAGAACAGAACATATATTAACCACCCCAGTAATGAACTATTTTCAAATCTTGAAAAGGTACTTTTCAGGTACTTTCAATACATAAAAAATGCTTTGAAAACATACACTCCTTTGAATATTATGATGTTCTTATTTCTCCCTCTGTGGAGAGTAAGGCACAACAGCCGAGTTTGAACTAGTTGTCCCCCACCAACCCACCAGGCCCAGCTTCTCACGTACTACTAGGCACAGTGCCAAAAAAAGAATCTGACCATTAACTTCCTTCCAGAAACCTTGAACAGTTTCTCACATCTTCCATAGGAAACCCAAACCATGACAATGCATGGTAACAAGGCCGTTATCACCTCCACCACTCCCTACCTCCCTCTTCAGCACACTCAGGCTGTTCCAGGGATTGGGCACATGAAGCTTCCTCCATCCTAAACCACTCCATCTCACCCTCCACTCAACAGAGTCCCAAGTAATCTTTACAAGGTAATTCGGAGTTCTCTTCCAAGGGGAGCCTGCCCTGATGCTCCAGGGTGACCAAATGCTCTCAGTACTTTCACGATTGTCCAGGCAAGCCTCCAGCACAGCCCTCCACGCTGCACAGTGGGCATGTTAATGCCACTGTCATCTTCTTCCTCCTCTCAAGTCTGGAAAGTATGAACAGAACCCCTTATTCATTTTTACTCAAAGTACCAAGGACATGCTTGGCACTAAATAGTTGCACCACTGTTCAAAAATTTTTGGTCTTTTTTGCACATGCTATTTCCTCTGGCAAAGGTCACTGCACCCTTCTAAGTCAAGTTTGAAAATCACTTCCTCTGGGATATTATTCACAAATTGCCCAACAGATTTGTCCAAATGATCACTATGTAATCTTGGAAACATCACTTAACCTCTCTGCACCTGCTTTCTCCACCATACAATGCATGATCCCAGCTTCTCAGAGCTATTTTTGAGGATTAAATTGATCAGTGCACCTAAGGAACTCAGAGCAGAACCCAGAAGTTGGTCTCAAAAGATGTTCACCATTCCTGTTAGTACAAGTGATAATGCCCACTTAGCCCATACTTTGCCAAAAGCATTTAAGGTAATTCATTTAAATCTGTGGAGGATATAGTTCGGTTCAGTCGTTCTGTCGTGTCCGACTCTGCAACCCCATGGATTGCAGCACACCAAGCCTGTCCATTACCAACTCCTGGAGTTTACTCAAACTCATATCTATTGAGTCAGTGATGCCATCCAACCATTTCATGCTCTGTCGTCCCCTTCTCCTCCCACCTTCAATCTTTCCCAGCACCAGGGTCTTTTCCAATGAGTCAGCTCTTCCCATCAGGTGGCCAAAGTACTGGAGTTTCAGCTTCAACATCAGTCCTTCCAATGAATATTCAGGATTGATTTCCTTTAGGATGGATTGGTCGGATCTCCTTGCAGTCCAAGGGACTCTCAAGTGTCTTTTCCAACACCACAGTTCAAAAGCATCAACTCTTCGGCATTCAGCTTTCTTTATAGTCCAATTCTCACATCCATACATGACTACTGGAAAAAGCATAGCCTTGTCTAGACGGACCTTTGTTGGCAAAATAATGTCTCTGCTTTTTAACATGCTGTCTAGGTTGGTCGTAACTTTTCTTCCAAGGAGTAAGCATCTTTTTATTTCATGGCAGCAGTCACCATCTGCAGTGATTTTGGAGCCCCCCAAATAAAGTCTGGCACTGTTTCCACTGTTTCCTCATCTACTTCCCATGAAGTGATGGGGCCAGATGCCATGACCTTAGTTTTCTGAATGTTGACCTTTAAGCCAACTTTTTCACTCTTTCATCAAGAGGCTTTTTAGTTCCTCTTCACTTTCTGCCATAAAGGTGGTATCATCTGCATATCTGAGATTACTGATATTTCTCCCGGCAATCTTGATTCCACCTTGTGCTTCTTCCAGCCTAGTGTTTCTCATGATGTACACTGCATAGAAGTTAAATAAGCAGGGTGACAATATACAGCCTTGACATACTCCTTTTCTTATTTGGAACCAGTCTGTTGTTCCATGTCCAGTTCTAACTGTTGCTTCCTGATCTGAATACAGATTTCTCAATAGGCAGGTCAGGTGGTCTGGTATTCCCATCTCTTTCAGAATTTTCCAGTTTATTGTGATCCACACAGTCAAAGGCTTTGGCATAGTCAATAAAGCAGAAATAGACGTTTTTCTGGAACTCTCTTCCTTTTTCAATATAAAGGGTATGCAACTGTCTTTCTGCGCCTTTTTTTTTTTTTTTTTAATCACAAAGCAGGCTCAGCTGTAAAGAAACTGCTGGCAACACAGGAGATGAAGCTCAATCCCTGGGTGGGAAAGATCCCCTGGAATAGAAAATGGCTATCCAATCCAGTATTCTTGACTCAGAAACCCCATGGACAGAAGAGCCTGGCGGGCTACAGTCCATAGGGTCACAAGTGTCAGACACAACCTAGCAACTAAACAAGACTCAAAAGGAAGCTTTATGAACTCTTCACTGGAACTGAAATGATAAACTCACCCTGATGAATGTTTAACCTAGATGTCAATGGAAGTGTGTAAACTGCATTCATAGTCTTCAACTTTAAACCATTTCCACTGTACATTCCTTTCTGACTCACACACTACTACTTGGACGTCTAATAAGCAATCCAAGTGTAAACCACTCAAAGCTTAATTCACCCTCCAAATGTGGAGTCATTCTAGAGTCACTCACACCTCATCCAATCTCAGCAAATCTACCTGCCAATTAATACCTAACTTTTTACCACCATTCACTCTGGTTCCAGCAGCTGCTTATTTTAAGTCTTTTAACTGCTCTTCTCGCCTCCTCAAACATGAAGTCCTTTTGCATCAACCCCAGCCCAACAACACATTAAGCTTTATTAAAACACAAGCTCCAAGAAGCTGAAATAATTCTTTTAATGCTTTGTTCAAGGTAGCATCACCAATGCTTGGGATTATGCTGGGATGGAGTCAAGTACTTGATATATGTATTTGAAATGACTGCTCTTGCCTCAAGCGTTTTTAGACTTGCTATTCTCTGCTAGAAACATTCTTCCCTGAGATACCTTAATCTATATTAAGGCTCTGAACTTAATATCTTCAGGGATTTGCTCTCAAGTCACCTTATCAATAAGGTTTTATCAACTACCCCACTTACATTGCATCACAAATCCTCTTCCATCTTCGTTTTTCTTCACAGCATTTATACCACATAACCCACTGTATATTTCATTCATTCGTATACTGCCTTTCATCTCCCATCCAGTTTTCAGTCCCATGAGATCAACAGTGGCAAGCCCTTGCCGTTTACACATGCACTTAAGATTTTACTTTCTACTAACATTTTACTAATTTTGTATGTAAACTTCATGACATTGTAAGTGTGACAGCCCTATTTCTTTGCTAGAAATATTTATTCTCACATCTCCAATGTAAAGAAACAGCTAAGGACTTCGATCCTAAGTCACACAACACCTTACGTGTTAGTCGCTCGGTTGTGCGTGACTCTGTGTGATCCCATGGACTGCACCCCACCAGGCTCCTCTGTCCATGAGATTTTCCAGGCAACGATACTGCAGTGGGTTGCCATTTCCTTCTCCAGGGGATCTTCCCAACCCAGGGATTGAGCCCGGGTCTCCTGCATTGCAGGCAAATTCTTTACCTACTAAGCTACAAGGGAAGCCCCAACTACTTTAGAAACAGATATAAATTATGAAATTATAATTACCATTTGTTTGCTGATCCATTTCAAAGTCATTACACTGAAAGAAACCAGACACAAAGGAGCACGTGTGTGTGTGTATGATTCCATTTATATAGAATCTTAGCAAATGCAAACCAATCTGTATTAAAGAGAGAATACTGATCAGCAGTTGCCAGAGGCTGGAGCAAGGGGAAGGATGAGCTGCACAGGAGGAAACCTACAGGAGGTGACTGACACATTCTGTATCTTGATTGTGTTGGTAATTTCATAATTATGAGTGTCTGTCAAAACACACCTAAGAGAACAGGAAAAATTGCCTACGATAAATACTTCACAAAATCACTACATGGCTAAAATGACTTTCTGAAATTTGGGGAGCTTTTTTTACCCAAGCATAATCAGAAAAACTAAGAAAACTACATGAGATTTCTTCCAATGACAACAAAAGATTGCATCCAGAGTGGGCTTAAAGGGATCGTAAGATATAAAATCCCATGGACAGAGGGGCCTGATGGACTACAGTCCATGGGGTTGCAGAAGACTCAGACACGACTTAGCAACTAAACTGGAAAACAAAGACCTCTCATTACTCACCTACTGTCAGAATCAAAAAGCTTTACCTGAAGAACATTATTCACTACTTCAAATGCATCAGAAAAGGAAATCAAACACCACAAGAAACCACAGTAAAATGGTGTCACAAGAAGAAAACAACAATTCTCCAAACACCAAACTTAAAGTCACAGAATACTGCAATCTGATTCAGAAGGGCTGTCATGAAGAAACACAATGAGCTACAAGAAAATTCAGAAAAAGTATTTTAAAAATTCATGAGCAGAAAGAACGCTTTAACAAACAGATTGAAACTGTTAAAGAGAACCAAATGAATTCTGGAATTAAAGCACTCAATAACTGAGATGAAGAACACATTAGAAAGCACTGGATATAAAGCAGATGGTAGGGAAGAGAGAATTGCTCTTCAGGTGAGTCTGAAAACAGAAATCTAGAAATGATACAGGTAGAAAAGGAAAGAATAAGATCTAAAAGGAGAAGAAATTCTACGAGAACTATCAAGTTATAAGAAAAATGGGTATCCCAGAAGAGAGGGAAAAGAGAATTTATTTAAAGAAGTAATTGCTGAGAAGTTCCCAAACCTGGAGAAAGAACTGGATGCACAAATCTATGAAACTAAGAGAACACCTAATACCCTCAATGCAAAAAGACCTCTTTCCAGATACATCATATTAAAACTGTCAAAAGCCAGTGACAAAGAGTTTAAAGACAGTCAAGGTAAAAAAAAAAAAAAGAAAAAAAAGAGTAACCTATGAAGAAACTCCCATGAGACTACCAGCAGCATTCTCAGTACCAGCCTTCACCAGTGGCTCAGTGGTAAAGAATCTGCCTACAGTAATGCAGAGACCCAGGCTCAATCCCTAAGTTGAGACGATCTTTTTGAGAAGGAAATGGCAACCCACTCCAGGATTCTTTCCTGGGAAATCCCATGGACAGAGGAGCCTGGTGGGTTACAGTCTATAGGATTGCAAATCAGTTGGGACATGGTTGAGCTACTAAACAAGCAGTTTTCTCAGTAGAAACACTACAGGACCGGAGACAGTGGAATGACATACTCCAAATACTGAAAGACAAAAACTGTGAGCCAAGAATACCCTATCCAGCAAAGTTACTCTTTAGATATGAAGAAGAAATAAAGGTTTTCCCAAACAAAAGCTGATGAGGTTCATGACCACTAGGCAGGTAGCACCAAATGAGGGTTGGATCCTTGGGTTAGGAAGATCCCCTGGAGCAGGAAATGGCAACCCGTCTCAGTATTCTTGTCTGGAAAATACCATGGACAGAGGAGCCTGGCGGGCTACAGTCCATAGGGTCACAAAGAGTCAGACTATGATTGAGCACACACACAGACACAGGACTGCCTTACAAAAAGTGCTGAAAGATCTTCCTTCTGAAATGAAAAGACACAAAACTTTGAGTAAGGTAATAGAATTTCTAATTCTAAGAGAATCAGAAAACTGTAAATTCTGTACTAGAAGACGCTGTTAAACATTTAATTACAACACAAAGGTTAAAGAGGAAAAAGAAGTAAAAATAACTAAAGTGATGTCAATTTGGTAAATAAGAATAATTTGGGACCACAAAAATATTGCAGAAAATTCATATAGGCAAAGGAAGATAAGATGCTATCAGCAGGAAAAGAACTACTTTATCTATGAGAAATTTATACACATCCCATGGTAACCATGGAATATAATTCTACTGCTAAGTCACTTCAGTCGTGTCTGACTCTGTGCAACCCCATAGACGGCAGCCCACCAGGTGCCCCCGTCCCTGGGATTCTCCAGGCAAGAACACTGGAGTGGGTTGCCATTTCCTTCTCCAATGCATGAAAGTGAAAAGTGAAAGTGAAGTCGTTCAGTCATATCTGACTCTTAGCGACCCCATGGACTGCAGCCAACCAGGCTCCTCTGTCCATGGGATTTTCCAGGCAGGAGTACTGGAGTGGGATGCCATTGCCTTCTCCGAATATAATTCTAGGTAAGATACAAAACACAACAAAAGAGGAACTAAGAAAAACATTACAGAAAACCACCAAGCTAAAATGGCAGACAGAAATAGACACACACACAAGAAACAACAAAGATACAGAATAACCAGAAAATAAAAGATAAAATTAATAGTAAGTCCTTATTCATCAACTGTTAATACCACCCTAAATGTAAATGGATTGAATTCATCAATCAAAAAGATACAGGGTATGGGAATTCCCTGGCACTCCAGTGCTTAGGACTTGGGTGCTTTCACTGCTGTGGCCCTGGTTCAATCCCTGGTCAGGGAACAAAGATACTACAAACCACATGCTTCAGACCAAAAAAATAAGAAAGATACATACATGCTGGTTGAAAAGATTAAAATAACAAGACCCAACTACATGTTGCCTCCAGAAGACTCAGCTCTAAAGACAAACATAGGCTCAAAGTGAAAGAAAAAAGATGACATTCCAAGCAAACAGCAGACAAAACAGACCCCAAAAGGGTAATAAGAGACAAAGATGGACAGTATATGATGATAAAGGGGACAATTCATCAATAAGGTATAACAGTTAATAATATATATGCAAATTACATAGGAGCACCAAAATACATAAGGCAATTATAAACAGACCTACAGAAAGAAACTGACAGCAACACAGTAACAGTACAGGACTTTAACACCCCATTTACACCAGTGGACAGATCATCCAGATAGGAAGCCAACAACAGTCTTCAGTGAAACAATACATCAGATTGGACTTGATAAATATATATGTAGGACATTTCATCCAAATATCGCAGAACACACATTCTTCTCAAGATCACATAGAACATCCTCAAGAACAGACCATATTCTAGAATGTAATACCAAGTCTCAATAAATTAATTAAGACACAGATCAAACATCTTTTCCAACTCACAGAAATGCACTATAAGAAAAAACGGGAAAATTCACAAATATGTGGAGACTTAACAACATGTTACTGAACAACCATTGGGTCAACCAAAGAAGAAATGTTTTTATACCTGAAGACGAATCAAAACGTAAATACACCATTACCAAATCTACAGGATGCAGCCAAAATGGTATTAAGAGGGAAATTCATAGCAATACAGGCCTACCTCAACAAACAAGAAAAATTTCAAATAAAAATTCAAATCTTACACCTAAAGGAATTAGAAAAAGAGCAAAGTCCAAAGTCAGTAGAAGGAAGGACATAAAGATCAAGAGGAGAAATAAATCAATTAGAGGGTAAAAAAACAATAGATTAAAAAAAAAAAGAAAACTGACAAACCTTTAGCTAAACTACGAAAAAAGTACCTGATAAATAAAACCTGAAAATGAAAATGAGAAATTACAACAGATACCACAGAAATACAGCAGATTATAAGAGAATACTATGAAAATTATATGCCAACAAACTGGACAATGTAAGAGAAATGGATAAATAGTTAGAATCATGTAACCTTCTAAGACTGAATCATGAAGAAACAGAAAACCTGAATGGGCCAATCATTAGACCAATCACTAGCAGAGAAATTGAAATACTAATCAAAAACCTCCCAAAAAACAAACGTCTAGGACCAGATGGCTTCACATGTGAATTCTACCAAACATTCAAAGAAAAGCTAGACTCAGACTCTTCCAAAAAACTGAAAAGAGGAAATGCTTCTAAACTCATTTTACAAGGCTAGCACAAGGACAATACAAAAAAAAAAAAATACAGTGTCACTGATGAACACAGATGCAAAAGCACTCAACAAATATGAGCAAATCAAATACATGTGTGGAAGAACACAACAGGTAAAGCAGGTCAACTGGTATTAGACTGAAACTCAACTTTTGATGATGAGCAAACTGCAGTGTGTCAAAACGAACGTTATGGGAAATCTTCTGACCTACTCTTCCGCAATGCTCAATGACGTTAACACAAAACTACATGCACTGGGCCCAGCAACCAAGAGTAAATGCTCACCATGCTCACATTTTACAATCTTAGCTACACACTAAATTTGTGTAACTTAGCTACAAAAATTTGCTTTTCTAAAAGTAAAAAATTCCCTCAAACATGTAATAATCTTATATGAGTCTTATTACGCATCCCAATATAAATGAATTCCTGAAATGGCTTTCTTTAATAGGAACATAAAAACCTTTAGCAATTTCATAATAAATTTGTAAGACTTAAAAAATGTAGCTCTCTCACTAGCAGGGTCTTATAAATACTGAAAAGGAAAAAAGGTCCTTACAATGCTGTAAGATAAAAGCATTAAGATAAATTAATCAAATACTAGGTAACTCCATTAAAAGTGTTATTACTTCAAAACACATTACTCATACCATAAATGTAACTGAAGTCTTATTATTTTAAAAAGGGCTTCTACAAATATGTGTGTGTGTGTCTGTGTGTGTATATATGAATCACTTTACAGTACACCAAAAACTAACAAAACATTATAAATCAACTGTGCTTCAATAAGGGGAGGGGCACTCTACAAAAACAAGATTGAGAACATTTTTCACAAAAGTAAACTAACTAAAAATACTCCTATTACGACTGAGTATGCAAAAATATAATGTCAATAATTCTTTTCATTGAGAATGTTCAGGCAAACTGTAGTTCCGTTTATAGGTTCAAATATAAATATTACCACAGAGTATCATTTAAGACAGTGTGCTTCAGCCATACTCTCCAAAATACCTTTCTATAACAAGTAATACACCTATAACACTCATTCAATAAATATTTTAGAGACTAATTTTGTACCATGTATTATGTTAGAGACTGGCTATGGCTGAAACACTGAAAACAACTTTGTAGTGGTATTACAGCACATCTATTTTCTCTTTCACACTGTGAAAAGCCATTTGGTATAGTAGAAAGACTATCGACCTAGAAAAAAAAATGCGTTCCAATTTCTGCTCTGTTTACAAGTCCTTTTTAATTTTCACAGTAATATAGAACCATGCGTTATATGCCATGCAAATCTGATTCAGAGAATGAACTGCACTATGTAAATATGTTTTAAAAATTTTAATTTAAAGTAATACAGCACTCGTTACATTCTCAAGGCTACTGAAGCTCATAACCATTAGTAATGACAAAATACTCTAAAACCATTAAAAAACAAAAAAACTCCTCAGACTTTATTTGTATTAAAGCTAGTGTTTGAATTGCAAAACATCCTCTACTAGGTCAGATTCTTGTAAGAATTAAAAAATAAAAATATATAAGACATTTTATCTTAAAATCTTACCTTTTAAGAAACATTTCTTACATTTTAGAAGTAGAAAAATACTATTCATTAAAACAAACGAACAAAAAAAACTTCTCTCAAAAAACAAAAACCCCCCAAGACATTCAAATGACATATATGATTGTACTCTTTTTAATAAAGGCTTTATATATAAACATTCCCTTGTAGGTGTGCAACCCCCAGCCTTGCTATACATATAAACCTATCAGTTTTTCCAATAGGGAATCTACCTAAATAAGAATTTCTCTTTGTCTTTTAGAGAACATATGAAAAGGTATTAGACTATAAAAAGAAAAGAAAAAAGTTGTAATCATATAGGAAGCCCCCATCAACTATTTTAAAGACTTCAACTATATTTACCCACTTTTATACTTTATTCAAATATCTAACACTTTTGCTAACCAACCATATGATATTTTTAAAAGAATTCAAAGAGCAAACAATAAAAGATGTATTAAATAACTGTGGCAAATTCTATCCTTTTATGAGTACTTGCATATTTAAAATATTTTATTAAGGTGTGGGAGGAGAAGTTTCACAAAGATTTGCTGATATGATTATCAATGCTTTCAACGAGAATAAAACAGATCTTAAAATACGCATTGAGAGTCAACTACTGTCCATCTTAATTTTCCTTCATCTGAAGTTCAGAGGTAATGTGTGTCCACTTTAGGGAAGATTTTATATTTGAAAAAGTTTATTAGAAAAATAAACAACTTTAAATTTTACAATATTTTCCACTTCCAAGAGTCTTTCAGATAGAGAAGATGAACCTTATGATTTAAACATGATCCAATTTACAAAATCTCATTTAGTCCTATTGAGTAAAACAAAATACAATAACAAATGGGGAAATGTTAGTAACTATTAAGAACTCCAATGTAAAAGTTAAAAAAAAAAACAAAATACCATTTGTTGCATGTATCTTAGTCTGGCAGTATTTATACTCTTATGTATATTAAAAAGCTTCACCAAAATTTAATGTGCTGCTTTATTACCAAGATAATACTATCATATTAAAATATAATTTGTGCAATCTAGGTTTATTTTATAGAAAAATTTATCAACTATAACCAGGGACTGACAAATTTTTCCTTAAAAGGTCAGATAGCAAACATTTTGTGCTTGCAGGTAATAAAGTGTCACTACTTAACTCTGTCATACAGAAAGAAAGCAGCCACAAGTAAATGAATGGGTATGTCTGTGAGCTGCCGTTTTGCCTGCTGCTGAAAAGACAATGCATATTTTATATATATATATATATAGGGGTGAGAAGAGATGCAGAAGGGTGGGGAATACAGGGATAGGGATAATATAGATGGATAGCTATTACTAAATAAACAGTATAAAGTAAAAATTTCCACACTTATTTCCCAATCACAATTGCATGTGTGTATATTTGTATACATACAAGTTATAAAACTATTTCATTTTAATTCCATATTCTTTTTTGGTGTGTGTAAATAGTATCAGAACAAAGTCAGATAAGCAGCAGAGTATCATGAGTGACTGAGTACTCAGAGGGTAATCAATAACCATGAAATTTGGTTTTGACCATCTTAGTATTTCTACACAATGGGAAAACTAATTTATCTGCTGTGCCCCTGAAGAAAACATTAGATGTATAATTCAGATGTCGTTTTAAAACTTAATTGAATTGTTACAATTCTGAAACTAAATGTGATTTGCTTTGTTTTATTAGAAAAAATACTCAGGCAAGGTCTACAATCATCGGTCAATTAAGAATGACTTACAAGAACATGAGGCAATAAAATAAAAATACAGGTACAAACTATATATCTGAAACACTATTTGGCAATTTTATAACAAATCAAAATTTAAAAAGAACAAAGGAGATTGCAGATTACTTCATAGATACAGAATAAAGCAACTGATGAAGTGCTTAAGCAAAAGAAAACAAAAAATAGTTAAGAAAACACACTGCTTTTCTTCTTTTCAAAAATAAAATCACATTTGCTACAGATCGTATGAATAATACCCTTATTAAACAACCATTCCAGAATGTCTTACAGAAGCAGTGCTTTTATTTGCACTTCATTTAACTTTATATGACTTACTTCATGTATATAGCTCTTTAACCCCATTGTTAACGAATAAAGCCTCCCGTAATTTTTATCATTTTTTTAAATTTTTTTAAAGTAAATGAGAAATGATTTATGTATCATGGAACCTTTCCCATTTTGGAACCAAAAGGCTTATTAATTCTATATTTTTGTCTATTCTTTCTTTAAAAAATTTTAGTGTAAAAACTGCTGGTTTTTTTATATCACTGTAGTAAAGTGAAAACTCCTCAATCAGGAGTAGTTTCTGCAGTTTGACTGCATATAACCACATACTTTACAATATGTCCTTCCAACAGTAAGGAAATAATTGATTTCACGGTCACTGTCAGAAATGAGTGCCATAATTCTATTATGGGTAATAGGTCCTCCCTCAAAGACTTTCTGGAAGGATGTTCAATGTGTTTTGCTCTTATAGATATTAACAGTAGTACATAGTCCCTTAAGTCTGCAAAAGACATTTATTGTTAAAGAAGGTGCTTTATTAACAATTCCTCTGGCAGCACTAGTGAATTACAATATCCTTCAATATTATTTCTACCCATAATATATACATTTAACTTTTCATGCCTCTAGAAAAACATCTACAGTACATTTCATAATATAAAAATATATTACAAATCTGAATTATTTACAAGCAATGTTCTATTAACTCTATGCAACATTTGTTTGATACAATACTAACAAGTTACACATATTTCCATTTTTGTAAGTTAAAAAAAAAAATCCATATGGCTTCTTGCTTACCAAGCAAGAAAGTGATTTTATTTTCCTTTTCAAAACCAACTTTGGTGCATAAAGGATTCAGTTTGAAGATACTTGTAAAAAAAATACGATTTTTCTTATGTTAAGAAAAAAACAGCTCACAAACCAAATGCTTTCCTCAAAAAAAAAAAAAAAAATAGAGGCTTATTATATAGGTTAAAATGAAAATATGAGGATTATTCAAATAATTTGAAATAGAGGTTTTTCAAAAACCGTTAACAGATTAGTTATATAGGTAAATATTAACATACTGTACTCCATGAGAAAAAACCCTACTCCTGAAAGGGGAGCCACCAGACATTCTGCAACACTCTTTAACAGAAATTCTCAGCCCTAATTCGATAGACGAATTTTTAGTTGATTGCAAATGTCGTTCACTGTTTGCTTAAATACAAATTGAACACTTTTCTTATCAGAGTTCTGCAAAAGAACACAAATGGCAACCAATCACATCTATTTATCATAATTGAAAGGTAAATTATCTCTCGATAATTTTCATTGTCTAAATAGTTCCTAATAAGACTTCAAATCAATAGACACTGTCAAGACAAATATCCTTACAGTGCTTTTGGTATTTGTAAGGGCACATGTTGTAATTGGTTTTCTTTCCAATATCAACTACTGTAATCACTAAAGGGTTTAAAAAAAAAAAAAGCAGCTTAAAGCAGCAAGCATGCAAAGCCTTTAAGAAGCTGTTCCACTAAGTTGCCAGAAGAGTGTTTGCTCAGTCTCCCACAGTACCACTCCATGAAAATGTGGATATACAGTAATATATTAATATATTCCACAGAAGAGCCTACTTCATTCACAGAATGTTTACACTAAGCATAAATATTCTAAATACTGGATTTAAGGGAAAAAAAGGAAGGGGGTTGATTCTAATGTGCAACTTTTACTAAAACCCATTGTCAGTGACTAAGACTGCAGGTGTCCCCGCTTGTTTGCTTTTTATGTATTTATTTATTTTTTACCTCTTCAACCTCTTCTGCGGCATTGTTCTAGAAAAAGAGAAAAAGGGATAATCTTTTATTCAACTGAATGAAAAACACATATGAAGTGCTTCAAAAATACAAATATGTATAAGAAATAGAAAATGTGACAATCACCATGAAAATTTATTTCCTAAGCATTCACATGGTGGATATAAATTTAGTTACATAATATACAGCTTTTTAACAAATCCTTTTCATGTAACCTATTAATGTGTTTCTAAAAAAGAATCTCAAGTTTAAATTTATATGAAATTTAAATTAGTGTTTAGTGTTTAAATTTCATATAAGTATGTCCTTTTTACTGCTACTTTTGAAGTTAATATATTTTTGGAATGTTTGTCATGCTTTCATTTTGAGATGTTCATAAGCTGCAAACTTTTTCTCCTAAAACAAATTAGAATAATTGCTTTCTTCCCCTCGTAATTTCACATGCTTTCCCACTCAAAGTCCAAGCATTACTAAGCTGCTACAGCATGGCAAATGTAGGGAGTTCTGTAACTCCGCACCACTTTAGGGTAGATTTGATTCTAATTTCCAGAATCGTAGAAGCATGAAAGTTTATAGACTGAAGATTAAATGTTAAGATGGCTGGAAGATGGTTTACAACTAAAGAAAATTAACTCCACATAAGTACCAAATACATCTTAAGAATGTGTATTTTCATTACCCAGAAATTAGTAACAATTGCAGAATTATACCCTGAGAACAGGCGATGCAAGTCCTATGCACGTCTGGACATCAGTTCTGAGCTTGAACGACTTTTTTGTCACTTTCACCAAAATATCTAAATTGCTTCCTATATAGCATAAGAACAGCAAAAATAAGCTGATTCTGTGAAAAAGGAAGACTCTCATAGAGAGTGGGAAGTAGAATGCAGGGCAGAAACACAAGTTAGTCTCAACCTTTTATTTAAAATTCATGCCCCTTTATCAACTCACTGCTTAAGGCATGTTTAGGACCATTCTTGGTTCTCCCAAAATACCACTATTTTAGGATGCTAGTTTTA
This sequence comes from Bos javanicus, assembly GCF_032452875.1. NCBI lineage: Eukaryota > Metazoa > Chordata > Mammalia > Artiodactyla > Bovidae > Bos > Bos javanicus. The sequence continues at coordinate 90,981,594 of NC_083872.1, forward strand.
ATCACTCCCTTCAAAGAATAAGCAGAAATAAGCCCTAAATTAGGAGCCAGTAAATAATAAATATCCAATTATTTTTCTTTAAAAAGAGAAAGGTAAATCATTTAAGGTTATTTCACTGTTCTCTCTGCTAGCTAGTTTCTTGATTAACCTAGTTCATTCCACAAGTTTTGGAAAAAACAGAAGTTTTCATCAGACTTAGCACCTTCACCAAAGATGCTTTCAAAGTCTGGAAGCATCTCAATGTCTCCTTGCAGCAAGGCCCATTATGTGAGAATCTCACTCTCAAAAGATGTCTCACATTCCAAGAAGTTGAGTCGTGGAATGAACAAATCCTTCAAATCAAAGTCTCTGTTTCAAATTTTGGCACAAGACATAGTGTACTTTAGGACAGCTGAAATTCACATCTGGGATTATCAATCATTTTGTCACTTTATTCTTATCCAACCTACTACTATATAAAGTATATACTAAAATAGAATTCCTTTTTAAAATACAGGAAGTTCACTCATTAAGAGTGCCTTTTAACCATTTTCAACCACTTTTTTAATCACCGTAGTATATGTCATTTGCACAGATGCAGAATGGAGTTCAGTCACACCCTAGCTGTATCACTTTGGGCAAGCTATGTACCTCTTGCCTCAGATTTCTAACGTGTAAAACAGACATAGGAACACCTACTTCACAGGCCTGCTGTGAGGAGGAAGTGTTATGTAAAGCACCCGCACAGTGACTCAGCAAATAGACAGAAACGGTGGTCTCTTCTCCTTCCCCCACTAAACATACTCCATATGCACCACACACAAAAACAAAGGTAAGATCAAAAACCTTAGAAATGTGAACACTCTAAGCTACCTCTTAAAAACAAGCACAGTAATATCTGAACTGCTCTTCTGAAAAGTCTGGGAAGAGCTTAAGTTTAAGAACTTCAACCATTAATGGTATTCAGTGAACATGTGATATTATGACCAGGTCTACATGTTTGATATTATTAAAAAAGAATTACATACTTAAACAAAAGGCACTTATTTTCAAAACACTCTATATCACAGTCTAAGCTACTCAAGATAAATCTAGAATTAACCGGGCATATAAACTTGACCAAAATATTGCCCTTCTAGAGTTTACAATGTATGTATCACTGTGATGTAATTTCCATACACAAAGCTCCAGAAAGCAAGATGTGCTTGATACTGAAACTCAGTACTTATTAAGTCCTGACCTTATATCCAAAATTTAAGATTTATGATTACAATTCAAAGTGAAACATCAAAACAAGAATTAAATTACCTGTATATGTTTGGGTCCAAAAGCAAGGCAGTATCTTTGGGTAGCTTTGATAAATGAACTACTTTAGTTTTTAATTGATGTCGTTCACTTTCATTCACCCACACATCAGGCAGACTGTGAATTTAAAAAACAAGTCATATATAAAATAACATTAAGTTTAAATTTATCCTTCACATACCTTCACATTACTCACATTACCCAGCTTTTTCTGACTTGTCTGACTGGGTCACCTAGGTTAACAAGCTTATCAGACACCAAGGAAACTCAGTCATCTAAGTACTGGGATGTAAAGACCCAGCCAGAAAATGGTATGGTGAAATTTTAGACATAAATCTGGAAATGAATTTTGATGGCAAAGTCATCCTACAACTTGGAAACACATATTAACACACTGTCTATCTCTTAGCTTGCTAAGTGCAATTAGATCATGATGTGATAAAAAGCTGAAATCTAGTTTCTTTATAAAGAAATAAGAAGTAAAAACCCCACCAGATTTGCACTTTGAAAAAAATGAACTTCGGAATAAAAGCATTCTGATATTTGGATTGATCGATTTCTAAAATATTAAGACTACAGACATCCGAATATAATTTTTTTTTAAGGAACAGTTATAACCTTACTATAAAAAGAGCTCTTACAAATCAGTATGAAAAAAGTGAACTCTCATTAGGGGAAAAAGAATAGGGGAGACAAAGGGCATAAACCATTAATTCACCAAAGATGTAGTTGCCTTATAATCAAAGAAATGCAAAATGTAAAAACTCCAAGAGCCAGTGTTGATAGTAAGTCAGAAGTAAGCTCTCTAATGTCAGAGATGATATTAGAAGCTGACACAAACTTTCAGGAAGGCAACACCTATCTCCATAACATTTTCCATAGCTTGTAAATAAAAACAAAGTTTAATGTTTTTTAAACAGTGGAGAAAAATGGGTAGCTTTAAATGTTCAGTAAAAAGTTCATTAAATAAATGTTACATGAACATTTCAAAATATTTTAGAGTGGCATTTTTTAAAAACCTGGAAGGGAGGGGGTAAAAGCAAGTGGAAAGGATGTCCTACAGTCACAGACATTTGATAATCACAGGATTTTTAAAAAGTTAAATAGATTGCTTTACTTCAATATGCTAATGTGCACTGTAAACTCCTATCTATTTTTTAAATTTATTTTTAGTTGGAGGATAACTGCTTTACAATGTTGTACCAGTTTCTGCCATACAATGTGAATCAGCATGTACATGTGTCCCCTCCCTCACCCCTCACCCCATCCCAAATCTATTTTTAAAGCTCTTAATTCATATCATGTTCATTAACATCTCTTTGGACTGGAGTTTGGGAAATGATGTTGTAGAAAAATATATAATAACAAGAATAAGTATGGACCATATCTTATTAATTTTTAATGAGATTCCATTCATTTCCATTTATTATATTATTGGTGCTTTTCTATGATATACCTTCATTTACCTTTTGCAACAACTAAAAAAATTTTTAAGAATAAAAGGATTATTGAACATTAAATATCCAAATTAAGGAGCACATGGGTCAGAACCACTCTAATAAAAGGGTACTAAAACTCAAAGAAAAATGTTAACACTCCTAGAAAACTCACCAATTGCTTTTTTCAATAAAATATCATTAATAATGTCCTGAAAAATGTTTAGAAATTGTTAAAAATAATTGTCTCAAAGGCATAACTAAGGTTGCTTATGCCCTATCCTACTTGAAGGTTATTAAAAGTTCTAAAAATAATCACATTCTAAAAATGATTAAAAATTGCTATGACAACTTACATTAAAAAAACTACTATTTTAAAAGTTAATTTTAAAGTTTATACCTTGAGCCAGGTACTCTTAAGAGCCTTTACAGATTATCTTTTTCATGCTGACAACCTCAAAATGTTCTGTGATTTCATTCCTGTAAGTCTTCTATATTTGAACCCAATAGCTTAAGTAATTTTTGAGTAAAAGACTTTAATAAGAATAAGACATCAGTCTATTAGTTATATATGTGGTATTCCAAATACTCACATGTCTTCAGGCATCCAATGAAGCAAAAGTTTTATCTTTCCAGAATCCTCTTTTCTCTTAGCTATTACCTAGCAATGATAAAAAATAAATTACAAAAACTATAAAACATCATTCTTATGTGCTTTAAAAAAGCTTTCAGTCCTAATCAAGAACTGAAGTGTTCATGTCTGGGACCAGATGTTACCACCACCACATCTTGTCCTGCCCTAGTTCACAGCAATTTCACCCTTGATCATCTATTTTCACAAAAGAAAAAGAAGAGAAAAAGTGAAGTAGCTTTACACAGCCAAAGACAAAAACCATATTATCTCTTAAAATGCTGTTTATTTTACTAAGTTTTTAGCTGAGCCAGAATACCAACCAAGAATCCACATTGGCTAAAATGGGTATTTTGGGGGCGGGGGTGGGGGTGGTGGTGAAATGTGTTTGAGGAACAGATGAATAGTGAAGGAAAAAATAACACTGGGAAAGGACAAGTCTCCTTTTTATGATTAAGGTATTTGTCATTTGTGTGGAGGCTTTTTGTTTGTGGGTTGATTTGTGTTATTTTAAATGAAACATTAACCAATCAGTGTTTAGGTTTGATTTTAAGGAATTTGGTTTGATTTTAAGGTGTGATTTGATAAAGGAATCTAAGTTAAGGTGTGGATCAACTAGAACTATAAGGACCTATGTAAGTGTAAAAAAAAACCAAAATGCTTGTCTTCCATTACCAGATTCTAAAAACTGAAGTAACGATTCTTAAAAATCGATCAAAATGGCATTTTATAACTCTGAGAACTTCCATATTAATGAAATTAGAACACTAGTGTTTTAATAATCTACATGTCAATATTTTTACCAAGTTTTTAAGTTTCAAATAGCCTCACAAAGTAATGCTACGTGTCATCCTCAAAATATATTAGAAGTAAAAGCAGTACTTCAAACAAATACAAAACACTTTCTAGCCTCATTATTTAAAACTCTATAGTTAAGTACTCTAATTCTAGACTCGGTAATGGGATTAATTAAAAAGCCCAAAGACAGATCTGAAGACACTAAAACAAACTATCTCTACAGGCAAAGAAATAAGATATAAAAATAATACAATGCAACCAAGTATAGCAAGTCAACTGATTGCTAACTGGGATTCTGCTGACCTCTTCTGGAGAAGGCTCAAAGAAAATGTTTCAATTAAGGAAGACAAAGTAGGCAAACTGAACAGCACAGTACACCACGTAAATATTCTTATGTAAAATGCTTCACTATCAATACGGCTATCAAATTAACTATAAAAGCTAATTTGATACTAGAAAACTTCTATTTACAGTTAGTACTGAACACTGACTACTAACAGAAATGATTCTGTATAATACAAACTGCCTTCATCAACCTTTCTCAGTCACAGTCATGGAAGTTTCAAGGATTTCCTCACCTAGCCCCTTTCCTTTCTATTGTGTCCAAGGAAGACCATTACCCATCATGGATGTTTCTTCCTTCCAATTCCCCCAGGAAAAAGCATTCTTCAGATTATATTACACCTTTGTTACTTCTCCTCAGTCAAGGTACCTCTGCCACCACAATGTCGCTTGGGGTGCAACATCACTCTTATTTCTAGGTTTTTAAAAATTTATTGATAACAGCTATCAATCATGTTCTTAAACCCTCGCAGATGTTTTCTACAAATGGAAACCTTTTCATTTTCATAGACTATGTTAACAGAGTAAAATTTTAAGTTTTCTTCCAGACTCCTAATATCACATTTTTAGTTCCTCCATTTTTTTTATCATTTTACTTCTCCTGTGTCAATTAAGGATTTCATCTCAAGGATCAGCTCTAGTGAAATCATGTGAAAACCGATGCTACACTTTTTAAAACAGAACCTTAACTATCATCGTCGCCTCTGTTCCCTAACAGGTAGAGGTCCCTATTAAATATTAGACCATTATTTCATCAGATTTATTACCCTTTTAAATCATTAAATATTGATAGGTCCAAACCTCAGTCCTTCAATTTCTTCTCTTTTCTATTTAATATGTCCTAGGTGATCTTATCCAGTCTGGTATCTTTAAACACCCTAATACACGAATAACTTCCATTCTTATCTGTAGTCACATCTCTCCTCTAAGCTCAGACTCATATCCACCTGCCTACGTGACAAAAGCATTAGATTCTTCACAGAATGTGTTGAAATCACGGCTCTTGATATTCCCCTCTCCTTCAACCTGGGCTTCCCTCGTGGCTCAGTGGTAAAGAATCCAGCAGCCAAGCAGAAGACACAGGTTTGATCCCTGGGGCAGGAGGATCCCCTCGAGAAGGGAATGGCAACCCACTTGAGTATTCTTGCCTGAAAAATCCCATGGCCACAGGAGCCTGGCGGGCTACAGTGGATAGGGTTGCAAAAGAGTCAGACATGATTTAGCAACTAAATAACGACTCCCTCAACCTGCTCATCTCACAGACTGTTAACTGCAACCACTCTGGTCTTTTCTCACTTGAGATACTGAAAAGACTGACCCCTTCTCTCCCCCACACTGACCTACAATATGTTCTCAATACAGAAACTGAAGTGAGCACATTAAAACCTGCATGAGAGGCAAGAGACTGGTAAGTTCTCTAAGGCAGAGGGCAGAGACAGAGATGAACACACAAAGCTACACCAGTAAAGTTTAACTGTGGTGATGGTGGTGGTGGTTTCATTGGTAAGTAAAACTGTCAAAATTCAGAGAATTGTATACTTTTTTTTTCTTTCCCCTGGCCACACAGCTTGCAGGATCTTAGTTCCAAGATCAGGAACTAAACTCAGGCTCCAGCAGTGAAAGCACAAAGTCCTAACCACAGGACCATAAGAAATTCCCTTGTATACTTAAAATGGGTGAGGTGAGTTTATATTTACTACACCTCAACAGAACTTTTATTTAAAAGATCACATCAGAGCATGGCTACTCAAACTTCTCCAACGGCTTCCCAACATACAGAATAAAAAGCCAAGTGTCAGTGCAACCAGATTCTCCCATTACTTCTCTGACACTTCTACTCTCTCTGCCTCAGTCATTTCCTCCAGCTACACCAGCCTTCTCAGTGGTTTCAAACCTACCTGGCATATTCCAATTTAGGATTCTACACCTGCCTCTGGCCACGATGCCCCTCCCCTAGTAACTGAATGGTCATATCCTCACTTTCAAGCTTTTAATTCATTTACCCTGTTTATCATGTATCCCCTATTAAAGTGTAGGCATATCCAGTTTCTTGTTTTTCATCCATTTTGTTCACTTCTGTATCATTGGTACCTGGCACGTATAGCTGCTTAATATTTAAGTAAATGAACAAATTAGCCCTAATGCCACACTCCTTTTGAGTCTGGGACCACATCTTACTAACCTTTAAAAGAAATTATAATAAACTTAGAAGGTGGAAAGGGGGAACAAATTAGAACTATGGGATTAACAGATACAAGCTACTATACATAAAATAGATTAGGAACTAGAATTTATTGTATAGTATGGTAAATAATCTGCCTGCAATGCAGGAAACCGGGGTTCGATCCCTGGGTCAGAAAGATCCCCTGGAAAAGGGAATGGCACCCCACTCCAGCATTCTTGCCTGGAGAATTCCATGGACAGAGAAGCCTGGTAGGCTACAGCCCATGGGATCACCAAAGAGTAAGGACATGACTGAGCAACTAACACTTTCACAGGTAATTATATTCAATATCTTATAATCTATAAAGGAATATAACCAGGAAAATAACATATATATATAACTGAATCACCTTGCTATATACCTGAAACACAATATTGTAAATCAACTGTATTTCAAGAAGAGAAAAAGATCACATGGATAAAATTTAAGTAACTTATTTTCTATCTCACATGCTTTTTATTCAGCAAAACCCTTAAAAGTCTACTTTATCAAATCATCATGAAATATTTTTTATGATCAGTCAATCCTCAGGCTTTTTTTTTTTTTTTTTAATTTTTTTTGATGTGAACTTTTCAAAGTCTTTATTTAATTGATTACAATATTGTCTCTACTTTATCTTTTTTGGCTCTCTAGCCCTAAGCCATGTGAGATCTTAGCTTCCCAACCAGAGGTCAAACCCACACCCAACTGCATTGGAAGGCCAAGTCTTAATTCACAGGACAGTCAGCAAAGTCCCAATCCTCAGTTTATTTCAACTTGTAAAATGATTAATATTTTCTATCTCCTATATGTTAATACATAAATGTAAACTTGGATAATACATGTTAATTTCAACTTAAAAAAAAAAAATTATAGACCTACCAAATCATAAACCTATGTTAAATTAAATTATGTTAAATTATAGACCTACCAAATCATAACCTATGGTTAAAGTCCAAAGGAGGACTTTAACCATCACTGCTGAGCAAGCTCCTAATATTGCTGAATCCCAACAAAATTTCCAGCACAGCCATTTTAACTTTGTCTTCAAAGCCTCTAATGTTCCTTCTGACCCTTTCTTAATTAATAAATGTATTTCCAACATTCTTTAAAAGCACATACGTATGGCAAACCTGTCCTTAAACCCAACTCACACCTATTATGTACTCCAAGCTCAGAAAAGATTTCCTTTCCTTGTGTCTAATCTTCTACCTTGTCTTTAACTTTGGGAATCAAAATCAGGGACTGTGAACTGAAGCAGTCATAGAAGAAAAAGTGAAAGTACAAGAAAACCTCATTAGTAGAGGAGTTGGGAAAAATAAAAGATTCAAACCAGTAGAAATATCCATACTGCTCTTTTATATTTAAATTCTCATGCATTTTTATTAGAATATATAAAACATAAATTCTATTTCAACTGCCAAAATTAAAGAAACTCTAGAGATTCAAATCACTGAGTCTGGTCTAAAGTTTATCTCTACTAACTCACCTACATCAAAATACAGCAATATAAAGATGACTGGATAATAAAATGGCAAGGTGAATGAGAAGAAAATAACTCTCTATTAACTTCTAGTTAACCAAAAACAAACTAGTTATTTTTTTTTAATTTGATATTTTGCTTTTTCCAACAGTTATCCAACAAATATACACACAATTCTACATGCTTCAGATACATCCACAGGGAAAAAAAAGATAGATAAAAATTCCTTCTTTCATGAAGCTTTCATTTGATAACCATTATCTTATTTTCTGTTTAACACTAGCTTTAGATGTGCATTTTAGGGGAGACAGACAGCATACAGAAACATAGACAGGGATGTACCTTAAAGGAAGTCTAATACTCTAACGTTACATATAAGGAAACCAGAGGTCAGAAAACACACCTCGTTTACTTAAAGTCAGAGACGGATCTTCAAATGCTTAGTAACCCAAATACTATCCCAATTTCCTAAATAGCTCAAATTAAAGGCTAAAAAACTTCATGTGATCTTTTAAACATAGAACTGTGGGAAATATTTGAAAAATAAAATAAAATCAGATACTTACAGTACTATGAAAAACAACACTGTGTCCCTTTCCTAAACTTTCTATATGAGCTGAGAGGTTAAAGCATATGGCTCGATGTCTTATCGCATCCAGTGTTTGTGCATCGAAGAAATCATGCGGCCGTGCTAAAAGTCAATACAAAAGCAGTAAAGAATATTTAGGAAAATGTCTCAGAACAGCCATAATTAGTGATACATTTTTCACAAAAATACATACTAAGTAGAAAAGACTGAAACAATTAACTATCTATCTATCTAGTGTTTAAATATCAAGATTTTCTTTGCTTTCAAAACAGAACCAAGCTGACAAGGTTAAGGGTGTAAGAAGCAGAACTCTAAGAAGGAAGTGTGGTTTAATTCTGCTCCTTGGTATGTGAGATTTTAACCTTCAACCTCATGACTGTACACGTTAGCTATTCTCTTTTTCATCCAGTTTTGCATTTTACTCCAGGACCCCTCCTGAGCACCAGTCCTGCGTTTTCAACAATATGACAAACGTCTTCATCTGTGCACTACAACAAGATCTCATTCACCTTGGCCAAACATATGATATACATTTCATGAACAGTTTACATTAATATGTAATAAAAGTTTCCTTCAGATTTGACAAAGTAGTAATATTAAAATTTTAAAATTTTGACATTTTCATGATTATGAGTAACTCTTCTAATGATAATCTAAGAAAATTATAAATACATTTAAATGCCAATGAGTCCTCCAAAATTCTTTCAAACATCCAATCCCATCAGTTATCACCTATGTGACTTTGCACAAACTGTCTGATCTTTCTTAGTCTGTTTCCTAATCTGAGAAATGGAAATGCAACAGCTATAGATGATGAGTAAAATAAACGCACAGGAAAAATGCCTTAAGCCATAATGCAATTATACTGATACGCTTAAGTCATTTTTTTAAAAAATGGACAAACCTAAAGTAAGCAATCTTTCAGTATAATCACAACAAAGTTATACACTAAAGATTTGATAGGATCATTTTTTAAATTTCTATTTTCAACCCATTAATAACTATAAATTGTATTGTTTCTATTCCTAATAACACTGTTCAAAGTAAGGAAAGTGCATTTATTATTTTACAATTGTGGAGCTTTCTAATACATGTAAAATATCTCAATATCATCTGTAATTAAAAATTAAATTTTACTGACAATAAAAGAAACAGCCTAATTTCCTGGTACAGCATATTCTAAATTACATATATGCTAATTTACCACACTATTCTGACTTAACACACGGGTAGACTAAAATTGTCTCTACTACTCACGTACACCTACACATCTACCAGTTGGTATACTCAGTAAAGCAGTCTGAATAGCTCTTTTCTCATTGGATTTTTGCTCAAAAGGAAATAAACAGAACAACAGCTAGTAATAAACTAACAGAACCCACAAGATTAACAAAGCAATGACAATGGGAAATCAGTTTTTAAAAACTCACATTTATTTATGAGAGGAAAAAAGTCATGATTTTACCTAATGCTAAGAAACAAATCCCCTTCCTACTTCATCTGCTGCTACTGGGTGAAAAAATGCGTACTTTCTCCATACTCTCCAAATAGGCTTTCTCTTGAGAAGAATAAGCTTATTAATAATGACTCATCCCTCTAAATCACTCAAATCTATCACTCCTCAACTCAAGATTAAATAAACACAGAGGTCATCACTTGAATTAAATTCAGAATAATAAAAAGAGCGCTCAAATTTCAGATTCTATGCATCAGACCTTAACCTTTTTACGTCCACTACTAAAGGATCAAGAATCCTAAACTAGAACAATGGTCTCCAAAGCAGGTGTGTGTGTCATGATCCACTATCATGAGGAAGAAAATAATACAACTTCTTTCTTTCCCCATTTCTATGTTTTTCAGTATTCCTTCTTGTCAGTGTACACTAGCAGTGTTATCTCTATACACTGTAAGTACACCAAGTTAAGACTGAATGGCCAACCATTTTTCTTAGTAAATTATATAATCAAAAACTTTTTGTTTGAAGACCACAAAAATAAAGACTATTTCCCTGTGGTTCAAAAGTACACAATCACCTAATTATGTTCTGTCCTAAATATGGAGGCTACATCTAATAATCTTGTAATTAAGCACATGAACACTATACATATGCATCACAATAGACTGTTAAGCACTGAGACACAGACTACACTGAGTTTCCCTATTCACACACACCACTTTGGAACAGACAGGTTACTTTATTTTTACCTGATTTTTAAATCTTTAACAAGTTCAAATTTTCTAAAATATTGTTACAAACAGGAACTTTGTCATAATTTAAGTTATTCAGAATTACTGCTGCTGCTAAGTCGCTTCAGTCGTGTCCAACTCTGTGCGACCCCATAGAGGGCAGCCCACTAGGCTGCTCTGTCCCTGGGATTCTCCAGGCAAGAACACTGGAGTGGGCTGCCATTTCCTTCTCCAATGCATGAAAGTGAAAAGTGAAAGTGAAGTCACTCAGTCGTGCCCAACTCTTAGCGACCCCATGGACTGCAGCCCACCAGGCTCCTCTGTCCATGGGATTTTCCAGGCAAGAGCACTGGGGTGGGTGCCATGGCCTTCTCCATTCAGAATTACAACAGTCCTCAAGTCCACATATACTGCTCCCTTAGCTACTAAAGATAAAACATACATCTGAATTCTCACAGGGACAGCCCAAGATCCTATCTGTTCATTAATATTAACAAAAACAGATAAGCAGAGTTGAAGAATGGTAGAAACTGAATTTGCTTGAGAGTCTGAGATAAAAACTAAACCATCTGACACACACTGCCTTTCAGTGTGTATTGAATACTTACGTAATGAGCGTCGTCTTTTGTTCTTTAATTTCCTCCTTTTGTTCATTCCAGCTTTAGAAGGAGATTCTTCTTTGGCCTTTGGCTGGCTAGAGACTTTTGAGGAGTTCTGCTGACTGAAGTGTGTGGGTACATGGCGAGCTAGCCCTCCCTGAGAAGCAAAGCTGGCATTGCAGCCACCGACAACACACTGAATAAAAAAATAATAATAATAGTCAGGGAAGCAGTACATGATGCAAGCAAAACAGAAACAAGTAGATATTTTGTATTTTCAGAAGTAAATCAGTAACACTACTGAAGTAATTCCAGAAAGGATCTATGATCCATGGACAGAGAAACCTGGTGGGCTATAGTCCATGGGGCAAACATGACTTAGCAACTAAATCTCACCACCACCAGTCTTCTGTACTTGCAAAACTGAGAAAACAAGGTCTACTTAACTGCCCAAGTCTCCTGGCAACTGCTATTCCAACAATGGATGCAGAGTGTTTGCAAATCACTAAAATTACAATTTTAGTAAGATTTCTAGTTAGATCTTAAAAAATAATATTTTCAGGTCTTCTAAGAAATGAATGTTACCAACTAAAACATTTTCTAGAACTGATCCTCAAACAGTGAAATCCACACTGGACTGCTGGGGGGTTTCCATCAGTGATTTACTCAAGTTGTTTCGTTTCTGACTTGACAACCAAACAACAAGCAGGCAAATTTGCCATGTAGGTCACTAAATGTATCCAACACATTATTCCCAGATGGTTCAACTTACGTTTCTCTAGATTAATACCACAAAAGACTCCCCATGTTTCCACAATACTGCCCTCTAGTGTGTGTATTCTTTCAGTTGAGATACCGCTACCATTTCAAACTTCTAAAAGCACAATACAGTGAGAGAGAAAGAGAGAGAGAATGTGTGTGTGCATGTGCGCGCATGCAGAAGCGACCGAGTCTTTGCAACCCCATGGACTGTAGCCCTCCAGGCTTCTCGGTCAATGGGATTTTCCAGGCAAGAAAACTGGAGTAGGTTGCCATTTCCTCCTCCAGGGGATCTTTCAGACCAACAGCCCTCTATTAGTAAAAATCGTAACTTTATTCACAAAATCTCTTTAAATCTGACCACGTGAAAAGAGTTCACCCTCCTGTGAGGAACATCCTCACATTTTCAGAGCATAATTAGAGAATTTATCCCAGCCCATCTTTTCCATGCATTTTCAAGGCAAGAATATACTTTTATGAATATATACATTACCAGAAGCGTCCTACAAATCATAGCTATCTCTAAATATACTGGCTTACAGATTCTGATAAAAATCAGTGCTGGCTGAAACACTTCACAGCAAAATCCTTGCATAGTACCATTAAGAATTATTCTACTCATTTCACTATATATAGAGACATGTTAAGCACTCCAACGGTACTCAGTATTGCTAACAAAAACCTTTGACCATTCTGAAGCGCACACTAGGTTAAGAGAAGGCAATGGCAACCCATCCAATACTCTCGCCTGGAAAATCCCATGGACGGAGGAGCCTGGTGGGCTGCAGTCCATGGGGTTGCTAAGAGTCGGACACGACTGAGTGACTGCGACTTCACTTTCATTCATTGGAGAAGGAAATGGCAACCCACTCCAGTGTTCTTGCCTTGAGAATCCCAGGGATGGGGGAGCCTGGTGGGCTGCCGTCTACGGGGTCACACAGAGTCGGACATGACTGAAGTGACTTAGCAGCAGCAGCAGGTTGAGAGAAGAATGACTCAAGATTTTAGTTCAAATACTTATCTATTCCATATTCGGTACTATTAACGTTAGATGCTAGAAGTGTGAGGATGGATAAGAGATATACTTTTTGCAGTGAAAGTGCTTATATGTGATCAGCAAGACATATATATATATAAAGCGACAACTTCAAAGGACTGTCATCAAGGATAAGGCACAAAGAGTTATGGAACCTTGAAAAGAAACAATCACACATATTCAGGGCTTCACAATTCATTTAATTCTTACAACTCTTATCAGTAGTGTGGTCCTCGGATTGCCTACATCACAGAAGGCTCAGCTATAGATTCTGACCTTGAGAAAGAAGCTGGGCATCTGACGGTTGCTGAATTCTTAGAACCTAAAATCTTAACTACACGTATTTTGAGCACCAAAAAAGAATAATGCTTTTTAAAGTTTCCATCTTCTGCAGATTACCACACTGCCAGAAAACACCACCATCTACTACAGGACTCACTAGTCAGATGCTGCTACTTACCACTATAAATACATGCTACTAGAAGAAACTGAATTTTTATTTTTATTTGATTTTATTAATTTTTTGAGGTGAATTTCATATAACATACCATTTTAAAGCATATAATTCAGTGGTATTTAGTGTATCTACAACCTACAAACAAATACAAGGTTTATAAGGACAGCTCCACATCCTTGTCCAGACTTGTCATTTTTCGTTTATTTTATTAAAACCATCCTAGTGAATATGAAGTGGAATCTCACTGTGGTTTTCACTTGCATTTCCTTAATAATCATTTTAATTTAAAACCTGGTAATTCCTTCTAAATACCGAAAAAAATGGAAAACATGAGTGTGTGAATCTACTTCTGCAACTGCAAATTTTATGATATCTAAATATAGATGAAGATAGGGAGGGAGGGGCAAATTAGGAGGAGACTGGGATTAACATACACACACTACTATGCATAAAACAGACTAACAACAAAGACCTACTGTTTATATTCAATGTCTTGTGATAACCTATAATGGAAAAGAATCTGAAAAAGAATATACGTATGAATGTATAACTGAATCTGTTTGTATACCTATACCTAACGTAACAGTGCAAATTAACAATACTTCAATTAAAAAATGGCTAAAAAATAAAATAAATGAGATAGATGCAAGTGTTCAGAGACTGAATTAAGAGTGCTGAAGGAGAATCACCCTGAAGAGTTAGCTGCGCACTGTTCAATACATGCCAGTCATTAGACACATAGAGCTACTGAGTCCTTAAAATGCGGCTAGTTCAAGTTTTTTAAAAAGTGTTCAGTATAAACTCCACACCAAATTTGGAAGATTTAGTATCAGAAAATGCAAAAGATCTTATTAACTATGTATATTGACAAGATGCTGAAATGATCAAATAGGTTAAGTCTAAGATGTTATTTAAATTATTTTCATTTCCACTTGTTTCAAATATTTTAACACAGCATTGAAAATTTTTAAATATTAAATAACACATTCAGTTCACAAGTCACTTCTGTTAAAGTGTACAGTACTGCCATAGACTAAGACATGCACTACTTATTTTTCTTGCTTTTCCATTTTAAAAGACATCACCCCTGTATTTCCTAAGACCTATTCTAAAAACATACTTTATTATTTATTTGGCTGTGTTGAGTCTTAGTTGCGGCATACGGTATCCAGTTCCCTGACCAGGGAGAGAACCCAGGCCCCCTGCCTTAGGAGCTCAGAGTCTCAGCAACTGGCCCAACAGTGAAGTCCCAAAACAACATACTTTGGGTCAATTACTTATTTTGTGCCCCATGTGACAGATACTTCAAGGAATGCAATAAATAAAACAGTTTTCCCCTTAGATTCTTGCTTAAGTACTGGTTATTCAAACAAATTTATGGACAAATTCCACATTCCAAATTTTAGAATTGCTACCTGACTACAGTTAAGGCAGCAATGACAATAACTGTTCAGACCCAAGTCCCCAGGGTTTAAATTTCTAGGGATTTTGTCATACAAATCCACCCAGGATTATCCTTAATTACAAGGATTCGAATAAGATAACAGATTCATTTTGTCCTGGGTTCCTTCAAAACTGCAAAACATAAGCCCTGGTAGTACCTAGAACTAAGAGAGTAAATATCTCAAGTTTATTTTAATCATTAATGATTCAATGCTCAGGAAATAAAATCAATAATGAGAATTCTAATGGAAAATTACTTTATCTTTGGTTTTGATTATTCATCAATCAAGAATCAAAAAATAAACAAAGAATCAAAAACAAATCCTAAAAAACATAAAGTAAATGAGAATTTAGAATGACAGAAAAGAGCACTTTTAATGAAAACAAATACAATTAGAATCACACACCTTTCACTAAAACACAAATTCATTTACCCTAACAGAAAAATTTTAAATGTCACTAATCAATATTCCACTAATTTAGTGTTTATCACAGAGAACAAGGTGAAAGACAAACCTGCTGCCTCAAATGGTCTTAGTGCATTCACTCCTCTTAACACAAGCATTTCACAGTGTTGAGTGATTTTACTGTTCAAACAGTCAATGTTTCATCCAAACATACATCAATGACCACTGAACATAAGCTACCACACACGGTGCTGATTAAAAAAAAAAAAAAAAAAGCAAACCCATTTGAACAATCAGGGGAAAAACTGGTGGTTGGATAAGTGTTTCAAATGTTCTATCTTCCGAATCCACGGAAACATTTGTTAGCTGCTACTGTGGGCCAAGTAGCTGTTATAAAGTTTGAAACATGGAATGACAGTTTTTTCAAACAGATTTGTTCGACTGAAGCAGCACCAAGACTGTCATTCATAGTCATATTCCCATAAGTGCTATAGAAATCTACAAGAGGCTACTGAAACACAGAGCAGAAAACGGAAGACACAGGAGTATTTATTAGCAAGTAATCTAAAAGAAAACAAAAATTCCAGGTAAAAATGTTGGTTTCTTAGTTTTGACAAATGCACCACAGTACGTGAGATGATAATATCAGGGAAACCAATGGGGTGAAGGTATTATGAGTACTCTTTGTACTATCTTTGCACATTTTCTGTAACTTTAAAAATTTTCTGAAACAAAGTTTTTAACATTCGCTAGCAGAAAGCACAGCCTATACAAAAACCACAAGGAGAGAAAAAGGAGATCCATTTGAGATGTACAAGTAGTTCAGTATTTGGCTGGAACACAAATCCTATGAAGATATATAGTAAAGGAATGAATGAGAAGAGAGAAGCAGATAAGTATCAGATATGATATTATACATCATGCTAAGAAATATGGATGTTTTCATTTACAGAGACGGAGGAGTTACCAAGGATTTCAAATAGCAATAACTAAGTGATTCTTAGAAGATGAACTGGTAGATGAATAACAAAAGAGCAGAATGAGAAGTAGTAAAGGTACTCAGAATACACCAAGAGGCAAGCAAATTGATAGGATTTGGGAATGCATGTGGGGGCTGTATACGAGAAGTTGAGAAGAATCAGGAATAATGCAGGACTCTTAAAGTCAGGGTAACTGGATTGAAGATACTACTATTCACTGAGTCTAAAATAGAACCATGGTTGAAATGGAAAACCAAGCTTCTGTACATATTAAGTTTGAAATGCTCCATAAGACATCCAAGCTGAATATTCTATTCTGGAATCCAAGAGGGAAAATTAGGGCTAGATGTAAACATCTGGGAGTAAGCAGAATATACAGAGTATTTAAAACCAAAGAACTTGATAAGATAAAAACACTTAGGGTGAGAGTTTTTGATAGCAGTCTCCAACATTCAGAAGTGAGGCAGAACAGCAAAGCAGACTCCAGAAGGAACAGCCACTGAGTTTCGGTGGGGATGAACAGGCAAGTGTGGTATCAAGGAGGCCCAGAGAGGAAAGAGTAAGTTAATAAAAACCAAGACCCCATACGCAACATGCACAGAGTAAACAGAGCATACATCTTTCTTCCCTGTGCTTTTCCCCCTCCTTTCAAAGAGCTTTGAGTTGGTATCCTCATTTACTAGAGAAATGTTTAACTAACCACGTTCACCCAGTATTGTAACAAGTGGTACTTCTCTTAAGGGTCCCCTCGTAAGAGAAAAACTTTGTAAACAGAAGTTCTTGGATTTCCCTGGTGGTACAGTGGATAACAATCTGCCTGCCAATGCAGGGGACATGGATTCAATCCCTGGTCCAAGAACATTCCATATACTGTGAAGTAACTAAGCCTATGAATCATAACTACTGAGCCTGCTCGCCTGGAGCCTGTGCTCTGCCTGCAACAAGAGAAGTCACCATAATGAGAAACCCACACAATGCAACTAGAGTGGCCCCCGCTCGCCCCAACTAGAGAAAGCCCACACGCACCACATAGATCCATAGCAGCCACATGAAGAATTCTTAAGCACGGGTGCACATCCAAATCACCAGGAAGATTTTTTAAAATAAAGGAGCGACCCGCAGCACATCAAAAAGATTCTAATTGGGCATGGGTGCAACTCAGGCACCAGAATTTGAATACCCAGTGGCACCGCTCGTATAGTCAAGAAAGAATGACCTCAAGACTGTTCTTAGATTTCCAGATAACCAGATCCCTACCATTCCCCACCAGTGACCAATTAGCTTCATGGGTGGGTGGGTGGATAGGTGTGTGTGTGTTAAGGAATCATGTTTTTTCAGTATCATCATGTTCATTACACTTATTTTCCTTATTTATACTCAAATTGTTATCATCTTTGGTCAGTGGAAACCTAAAATCTGGCTGCCAAGGCTAGGGAAAATGAGTGCTTCAAACACAGAGACACAAAAAGGCAAAGGAGAATTAAAGACAGAACAGGGTGCTTAAGTCTTGAATTATTACAGAGAATGTTGAAAAGGAAAATATTCTCACCCCCACAAAATATACATACATATATAATTTAATATATATATAAAATATCTGTGAGGTGATGGATGTGTTAATTAACTACATGGATGGAATCCTTTCACAATTGTAATGCATATCCAATCATCACAATGTGCACTTTAAATATCTTAGAATTTCATTTGTCAATTATATCTCAATAAAACTAGAGAGAAAAAGCAAAAAAAATTTTAAATTATCAGTATCAACTGCCATTATCAAACACGTTACAAAGGAACTGAAGAAGGAACTTTTTCATCACCCGTCACCGTGAATGATCTAATACTGGCATCACTGTGTCTTGTATGCACAAGACACGCACAGTTAAGGAGGGTATTTAATAGTTTAATTCTGGTCTGATGAAATTTCTTTTTTCTTTATCACAATTTAGGCTACGTTCTTGACTCCAAAACATTTAAAAGGACTGGCTATTTCGTATATCAGGTCTGAAAGAAAGTCTTAAGTTTTTCAAGCAATACTCTATCACAATGAGAAGTCATTCAGATATTTCACTATTATGAAAGAACACAATCATATTGTGCTGTGGGAGACTAGCTGCTGAGGAAAAGTTATAATAAATACTATAATAAATACACTGGCAGACGTTTTAACCTCTGAGCCACCAGGGAAGCCCAATAAATACATTAGCCCATGACAACAAAGTGACTACAAGTACTGTGTTCAAAGTACACAGAAATACTAGAGTAGAAGAGAAATGTGTAGGAAGAAAAAGGAAACTATGGAGACTATCTAAAAAGTACAACTATGTAATTTCTTCCACACTATACAAATTTGTCCAGACAAGTAACTGTCACACTGGCAAAATGGAAATCAAAATGATCACCAAACATGCTGTGTATGACTAATTTTTATTTTCTTCAGTTAAATAAAATATTACTAAGCATGGTGAGCTGAGGTTAATTAGCCATGATAAAGCTTAATACCAAATGACCAAGGAGAATGAAAATCACCATTAAAAATAAAGACCAGAGAATAGCACAAAGAATTTCAAAATCCTAGTCCTATTAACACATGTAATGTTTTTCAAACTTTAATAATAAAAGGTTTCACTACATTTAACGAAATGGCAGCAGCAACTCCCCTCACACAAACTCTAAAGGCACATACAAAGCAGGGGTATATATACAAGACAAAGTGAATGTGGCGGGGAAGGGGGTTGCTTATTAAGGAATAATCTTTGCATTTTCATTATATAAGACAAACATTATTAAAAGAAGAAACCTGTATCTGCATTTCAGGAGTATGATTTTATAAAACTAAAATCTGATAATGAGCTAACAAGATTATTTTCATATGACATTAACTTTTTTATTATCAAGCGCAAAACAAGTAAGTATAGGAAATATAAAATTCAGTTTAAACCTAAACGACACATCCGTGACTTTCATTGATTTCCCATATCAACTCAATTACGTCTTTCTGGACTTTTCGTTTCCAACCTTTGCCATTACCAAAACTCCAACAGACTTTCATCATCTGAATCTTTAATCTTCAGACAGTTGCCCCAGAAGCCACATGAGCAAAAACTGATAAAATTCAATATATAAAAATCTGTATTAGATTAGGATCAAAATGATAGCCATGTATTATAAGCTTAAGAATAACATAATACATGAGTCCATTCTGTAGCTACATGATAGAACAATGGGTAGAAAGCTCTGAAAATAAGAGTATCAACTAATAAATTCAGATGGGAATAAAGTTAGAAAAATACTCATTTTGTAACCACCCTCATAGTAATAAATGATTCAGGCAAGAAACATCAATGGATACTAAAACTAGTTCTAATGGGGAACAATGTTATTTATATAGATTCAAAGTGTCCTCCACAAACTGATTATTAATTGTAAAGGTACAAACGAAAAGTTTGTGGTAAGAGAACCTGGAAATTCCACCTTAACCGAGTGATGCTAGGTAATCTCACCCATGATGGAACAAACTCTCAAGAATTCCCTGAAGTGGTAATAGTGAGAATTTTTATTTTCTCCAAAGACATAAACTGAATTTGATTACATCAAATAACTCCCAAATAGGAAATATACTACAAAATAAAACATTTATACTTCTCAAAAATATTACTGCCATAAAACATAGAGAAAAGCTGAGGAAAGTAAGTTTTAAAGAGTCATGACAACTAAATATAATGCATGATGCTCAACTGAATTCTAAACAAAGAGAAAAAAATGACTATGAGGGACATTATTGGGACAGTTAGTGAAATCTGAATAGCTAATAGCATCAATGTTAAATTTCTGGACTTTGGTAACTGTACTAAGGTTATGTAAATGAGTATTCCTAGGAAATACACAATTTAGGGCTACTGCTTCTCTTAAATGGCTCCTCAAAAACAGTGTAGTATGTGAAATGTGTTTGCAAGAAGCAAGGGAGGAAAGAAGAGAGAGATGGGAGGGAGGAAGACAGACGGAGAGATGGATAGAGAGAAAGCAAATGTGGCAAGAGAGTACCGGTGAATCTGGCTAAAGGGTATATGGGAGTTCTTTACACATACATGTGAGAGAGAGAAATATATGGGAGTTTTCCCATCTTTTTTGCAAGCTGAAATTGTAAGTTTAAAAAATTTGCACTTTAGAAAAAGGTCAAAATGGGGAAAATATTTAACTCCTATCACAGGAGGGAAATATTTTTCCTACTCTATAAAAAAAAATAATGAGTAAGCTCAATAAATTTTCCATCCTAAAAATACAAAAATAATTAACATAGGGGGAAAAACAATGTGAATATACAGAAAAGTATTTATACTGTATTTACATTATATGTACCTGCATGGTATCTAAGTAGAAAGGTATTACCATACACTGGCAGACGGGCAAAATAAAAGGGAATAAATAATAAGCCTCAAGAAGGCTGTTGGGAAACAGGCACTACTATATTCTAACACTGCCGGAGAGAATATAAATTGGTATGTTTTTCTGCAGAGGGAATTTAACTGTATCTTTCAAAAGCAAGCTTAGACATGTACTATTTGACTTAGCAAAAGAGCTTCTAGGAATTTATATTAGTTCACAAAAGTAGTATACAAAGATGAGCTCATAGGTTATATTGTGAAAAACTGGACCAAAAAAGCCCATTAAGGAATGATTAAATAAAATATAGGGAAACTATTACACAGAAATATTGCATAACCGGAAATGATGTCCAATACAAAACTAAAAAGGGAGGCTAGGGAATTCCCTGGGGACAGTCCAGTGGTTAGAGAACACCATGGTTCCACTGCCTAGGGTATGGGCTCAACCTCTGGTGAAGGAACTAAGATTCCCCCAAGCATTGTAATCAATGTGCAAATTGATTACATTTCTTTACTTTGTCCATATATGCTAAGAAGTCAAATATAATAGATGTTAGATTATATTTACACTATTTAAACTTTTCAAAATCAAATTCCTTAAAATGAAGCAAGCATGACTTTTTTAACACACTTATTTCCATCTGACAGAGTGCAGGAGAAGAGCAAGAAACAACTAGCAATTAAGAAAAAGCTTTGTTGGCTGTGTATGGCCACAGTCTGCTGTAGCCAGCAACGCTACACTAGCCCTTTCTTTTCCTATCTTCCATCCCTTCTCTCCCTTCAGGCTTCATTCTAAAGAATTAACCAGAATTGAAAGAGACACGTGTACCCCAATGTTCATCGTAGCACTGTTTACAATAGCTAGGACATGGAAGCAACCTACATGTCTGTCGGGAAATCAATGGATAAGAAAGCTATAGTACACATACACAATGGAATATTATGCAGCTATTAAAAAGAATGTATTTGAATTAGTTCTAATGAGGTGGATGAAACTGGAGCCTATTATACAGAGTGAAGTAAGTCAGAAAGAAAAATACCAATACAGTATAATAACACACATATATGGAATTTAGAAAGATGGTAACGACGACCCTATATGCAAGACAGCAAAAGAGCCACAGATGTAAAGAACAGACTTTTGGACTCTGTGGGAGAAGGCAAGGGTGGGATGATGTGAAAGAATAGCACTGAAACATGTATATTACCATATGTGAAACAGATCACCAGTCCAGGTTTGATGCATGAGATAGGGCACTCAGGGCTGGTGCTCTGGGACGACCCTGAGGGATACAATGGGGAGGGAGGTGGGAGGGGGTTCAGGATGGGGGACACATGTACACCCCTGGCTGAATTTATGTGATGGTATGGCAAAAACCACAATATTGTAAAGTAATCAGCCTCTAATTAAATAAATTAATTTACAAAAAAAATTAACAATTTAAAATGTTTTCAGTAAACACAGTATACATTTCTAAAAATCCTTCATCAAGATGATTCTATCAATTATCCCACACACAAACCACCAAACCAGAGCAGCCAACATCAAGGCTGCTTAAGATAGGAATAAAATTGAATTCCTTGGCAAATGCTTGAAGCATATGGTAAATATAAAAGATAAAATAAATAATGTAACTCCTTGTAATAACTGGATTCCAGACTAAAAGACAGTAAGATAATAAAAGTATGCAAAGACAACATTTTGCAACCAACTGCTTTTATACTTAGTTTCTAGACAGTCCAAGCTTACTAGTCAGAATTTTTTTAACGATTTCAAATTGCCACCATAAAGTATCACTGAATATATAAAACTGCATGTTATTCTTTAAATAGTTCACTTACTCTTCTATGCTTGTCTTTTTTTCAAAATCATGTATTTCTTTAAGTAGCAGTGATACTCGCAGAAACCTATGAATACACTAAAAACAACTTAATTATATACTTGTTAAGTATTGAGATAAGCAAATTATAAACTTCGACAGCATACTAAAAAGCAGAGACACTACTTTGCCAACAAAGGTCCATCTAGTCAAAGTCATGTATGGATGTGAGAGTTGGACTATAAAGAAAGCTAGTGCCAAAGAACTGATGCTTTTGAACTGTGGTGTTGGAGAGACTCTTGAGAGCCCCTTGGACTGCAAGGAGTCGGACAGGACTGAGCGACTGAACTGAACTGATATATATATACACACACCTCTTGAAATGATCCCTTCTATCACTATAAGACAAAACTCTTCTCTGTAAGATCCTCCTCGTCTTCATATACCGAGGATTGGCAAAGATTTTTTAAACACAATACAAGAAACGCTAACCATAAAAAAATTGACAGATTAGACTTCACTATAACTAGAAACTATTATTCAAAAAATCCTGTTAGGAAAAGGTAAAAAAGATAACCAAAGACAGACTGGCGTTCAAATACACATATCTGTCAAAGTACTTCTATCCAAAATACATATAAAATTTTATATAATAATAAGAACAAATCTTTCAGTAAAATAAAAAAGGGCTTGAATAGGCACTTCACCCAAAAGAGGAAATTCAGATAGCCAAAGCCTTTGAAAATGTGTTCAACCTATCATTACTCAGCAGGGAAGTAAAAACTAAAGTCACAATGGGATACCACTAAATACACTAGAGAGGCTAAAATTAATAAGAGGCAAATATCAAGATCTAGAGCAGCTAAAACTCTCATTCACTGCTGGTGGGAACATAAAATGTATGACCAATTTGGAAAAGAGTCTGTAGTTTCTAGAGCTAAATATATACTTATCTGTGACTCAGTAATTCCACTCCTAACTATACAACCAAGAGAAATGAGTACATGTCTGCCATCAGAAGACATGTGGAAGAGTATGTTTAAGACAGCTTGATTAGTAACAGCCAAAGACTAGAAACAACCAACTTGCCCATCAGCAGGAGAAAGAATAAACTGGTTTACTGTACAGTGGAATACTACACAGCAACTATTTATTTAAATGACTGGTACACAGGGAACTTCCCCGGTGGCTCAGCGGTAAAGAATTTGCCTGCAGTGCAGAAGACATGGGCTCAATCCCTGGGTCAGGAAGATTCCCTGAAGAAGGAAATGGCAACCCACTGCACTATTCTTACCTGGAGAATCCCATGGACAGAAGGGCTGGTGGGCTACACTCTATGGGGTCGCAAAGGAGTCAGACACAACTCAGACTAGGTAAGAGTAACAACCTCCAACAGGACAAATCTCTGTTATTCTGTTGAGTGAAAACAGCCAGACACAAAAGTTCATACAACTAAGTCAAGATGACAGAAATCATAATCTGGTCTAGGGGAAGGAGTGAAAATATTCCTCATCGGAATGGTGGTTACACAGGTACATACAAACACAGGAAATACTTAAGTATACTTTAAACACTTTAATGTACACTGTGATATGTTACAACTAAAAAAAAAATTTTCCAAATCACATGATCCCCTTTCTGTAGTCAACTCCCACTCAACTTCTACTCCTCTTTCCCAGTCCCATTAATTGGTCACTAATCCATGTTTCCAGAGAACCTTTTGACAGACATTTATTGGCACTTCACATTTTATTAGATAGTGGAGGACACAGGAGCCTAGCATGCTGCAGTCCATGGGGCTGCAAAGAGTCAGAGATGACTTAGCAACTGAATGACAACAAATCAGTGATTTGTTTATTTTCTAGGGCTCCAAAGTCTCTGCAGATGGTGACAGCAGCCTCAAAATTAAAAGACACTTGCTCCTTGGAAGAAGAGCTATGACAAACCTAGACAGTGTATTAAAAAAAGCAGAGACATTACTTTGCCAACAAACGTCTGTTTACTCAAAGCTATGGTTTTTCCAGTAGTCATGTATGGATGTGAGAGTTGGACTACAAAGAAAGCTGAGTGCCGAAGAATTGATGCTTTTGAAATGTGGTGTTGGAGAAGACTCTTGACAGTCCCTTGGACTGCAAGGAGATCTGACCAGTCAATCCTAAAGGAAATCAGTCCTGAATATTCACTGAAAGGACTGATGCTGCAGGTGAAATTCCAATACTCTGGCCACCTGGTGCAAAGAAATGACTCACTAGAAAAGACTCTTGATGCTGGGAAAGACTGAAGGCAGGAGAAGGGGACGACAGTGGATGAGATGGTTGGATGGCATCACCGACTTGATGGACATGAGCTTCAGCAAGCTGCGGGAGTTGGTGATGGACAGGGAAGCCTGGCGTCCATGGGGTCGCAGAGTCACAACTGCACTGAACTGAAGACATTTTATTACTAAAACCTACTTACATCTGTAAAATCCTAAAGAAAAAAAGTTCTCTAAAGGGCAGAGGTCTCCATTCTTATTCACCCTGCTTTCCAAATGCCCAGCACTATGCTATGTAATGCAAACATCAACAAACGCTTTTTTGATTCAAATGGTTCCTACGATTTACAGAACAATGCCTCACTAAATCACAACCTTTAACTTCTGTCTTTTAAAGACAGTTTCTTTCCCCCTCTTCAATGAGACTCTTCTACAGCTTCTAAAAAGAGATTTTCGGGAAAAAATCCATTTCTATGAACTGTGAAATTAACTTGAACATCATAACCAACCAGCAAAAGAATGGCTGCCTTAAAGAAAAATATATGGAAAGGAACACAATGGTAAAGTAAATGATTCTCTTACTTTTAACAATAAGCTCTTACATTTACTATATACTGTACAGTTCTATGAGGTAACCACTATTAGCAGCTACAAATCAGACAGGAAGTTCAAAAAACTGTCCCAGGTCACACGAGGGCCAGAACCTGCAGTATGAGAAGAGGGAAGACTAGGAGGTTAACATTACAGGACACACATGCCAACAGAAAGCTCAATAAGACTATTTTTAAGAGAATAAAGAAAAAGAAATCCAAATGGTTAAACATATGAAAAGATGCCCAACTTCACTGATAATAGAGGAAAATCAAATTAAAACTACATCAGGGGAGGGAATTAATTCCCTGGCAGTGCAGTGGTTAGAATTTGGCGCTTTTACTTTGGGGGCCCAGGTTCAATCTTTGGTCAGGGAACTAAGATCCTACAAGCTGGGAACTTCCCTGGTGGTCTAGTGGCTAAGAATATGCCTGCCAATGCAGGGGACAAAGGTTTTATTCCTGGGCTGGGAAGAGCCCACATGCGGCGGAACAACTAAGCCTGTGCTCTAGAGCCGGGGCTCCACGAGAGAAGCCACATGAGCAGCTCAAGCACTGCAGCAATGTGCAGCCCCACCCCTGCACCTTCCCGCAACTAGAAAAAGTCCATGCACAGCAAGGAAGACCCAGAGTAGTCAAAAAAAGATAAATCAATCCTGTGCTATGCTGTGTTAGGCTTAGTCGCTGAATTGAGTCTGACTCTTTCCCACCTCATGGACTGCAGCCCGCCAGGCTCCTCTGTCCTTGGGGATTCTCCAGGCGTGGGGTTGCCACGCCCTCCTCCAGGGGATCTTCTCAACCCAGGGATCAAACCCAGGGATAAAACCCAGGTCTCCTGCATCGCAGGTGGATTCTTTACCAACTGAGCCACCAGGGAAGACCAAAATAAATATTAAGGGGAGGAGGGGGACGCAACTGATGGGACAACCACTACATCAGGATGCAATTTCTCATCTATTAGATTGGCAAAAATATAAAAGTTTGACAAAACCCTCTTAACAAAGCTGTGAAGAAGGCAGACACTCTAACACTGCTGATAAAGGCACAACCCCAGCGAGGCAGTGTGGCAATATTTATTAAAATTATCAATGGTTATATAGCTTTTGATCCAGCCACTCTCATCATTTTGGGAACTTTTCCTACATTTATAATTACACATGTACAAAATGACATATATTCAAAGATCCATCACTGCAGCACTACTTGCAACAGCACAGGACTGAAATCAACCAAAGCAGCTATGCAAGTCCGGTTAAATGAACTGCTATAGCCACACAATGGAATACTAAGAAGCTGTTAAAAAGAGAATATTCTTTATGAACAGATATGAAAAGATCTCTACTACAAAGCATGTTACACAAGCAAGGTACACATACACACAATAGAATTCCTGATAATGGGAGAAGCTCGGTACAGGACATAAGGGAACTCTAATCTTTGTAATGTTTCTGTAAAACTGAAACTGCTCTAAAATATAAAGTTTATAAAAAATAATATACAGAGAGTATATATTTATTAGACATTGTGTAAGCGGAAGGATAACGATACTACATATGAATCTACTTGTAGTTCCATAAAGAATTCACCAGTAATTAAAAAGAACAGTTATATATTCAGGGGAGAGAAAATAAGAAAGGTAGAAAAATTTCTGAATACAAATATTTTTCTTTATAATTTCTTTATAATTTTTTAAAATTGTTAATGATTGTCTTTATAATTTCTTTATAATTTCTTATAATTTCTTAAAATTGTTAATGATTGTCTTTTTCAAGGAAATTAAGTAATTAAAAAAAAACTGCACACAAATTACCTCCTCCTCTAATGAAACCCAAAATGAGTTTCTGGCACAACAGTGCTTATTAATACATACCAGTAGACACTGTATTTAACAACTACTAAACTTCTTTAAAGACAAACTTTTCATCTCTATGATATATGCTTTCCATACTAAACTTCTAAACTTTTCATCTCTATGATATATGCTTTCCATAGTTACAAAGCAAAATATTTTAACTTTTTATGAGGATAAAACAAAAAATGGTTTTTACATGAAACTCCTCAGAATTCCCCAAATACATCTATTTGACACAGTAATTTATGACTAAGCTTAGTAACACGATCTCAAAGTGAGGGAAAGAAATCAAATCCTTTAATTCTCCACAATTTCAAAATTTTTTCATGTAATAATCAGGACTGTTCGCTAATTAAAAAGGCTGAAACCTATGACACTAAGAAAACATAATTAGAGTACAAGGTACTAACCACAACCAAGCAATTTTAAAGACATCCATTCAAGGTGCTACTCTGCCTACTAGCTGTTTTCAAGACCCTACCTTCACACTGACTTTTTTCTGGTCTTTAAATTATAAAAGTCAGATCAAATTATCTTTACCTTCATCTACTTTATAAAATCTCATGCATCTACAGGAATATTAAAACAAATGGTTCTTTAAAAAATTTTTAGGAGGGCAAAAGTATGCCTATTAAGAAACATGTCAACCTGAAATTAAGAAAAATAACTCATATACACTTACTTACCTTAAAAGGCTTGTCTCCGCTGTGTGTCAGCATGTGCCTCTGTAACCAACTCTGGCTGGTTGATGGAGTGTTATATACTTTACAGCCTTTCCATAAGCAAACAAACACCTGTTAACAGAAGGGCCATAATTATTTTCATCGCTTTTTCAACAGGGACTTTTATTCCCTGTAAATTCAAGTAAACATGCTGCAAGTCTTCAATTGACAAAGAGACATTGAATGTACCAGTCAGTCAAAATGCTTACTGTAGGTACTTTCTGAACCTCCCACATGAGGCACAGTTTTAACCGTTCCCCTTTAAGGCTGCTGTCCACTCCCTCAATAAGGAACTGATATACCAATCCCAATGAGCCATTCAGAAGAAAATATACAAAATATTAACAATATAGTCCTAAGAACTAGAACGATGGACCATAATTTAGTTTTTTTGTTTACTGCATGAAGGAACAAGCATGTACTAACTGTAAATATTAGGAATATATAAAGGTATAAAGAAATGATGACAATAAATCAAAACAGTCAACTGGTAGTTACTGATAGTTTCACCTTCAAAAAAATGAGTGAACAAATTTTCCAATTATAACTTTGCTGCTCTTGATTTCCTATTCTCAAATGCATACCAATATGTTTATATTTATATTGTTTTATTTAAAATGATTTCCAATTGTCTTGATTATGAAGCAAAATCTAATACAGAATGCTAAAATTAATATAGTTGCAGAAGCTATGACCGCAGTTACTCTATAATAATAGACCCACATTCTTGGGTTCAGGCAGCTGAGTATGACTGGGTTAACAACTAACATGATTTTTACCATCTTCCTACCACTGAGATACCAATTTTTTTTTGACTGATTCTATTTTTATCAAACTGAAAACTGCTCCCCATCATCGGTAAAAGAAGTATGAACCTACAGTAACCATTACATTCAAAGAACCATTTATGGGCTCTGTTCTTTTCTAAGGTTACAACAATTATAAATAGAGCCACACTTTGAAGATTATAATGTACTGCATATAGAACAAAACAAAGATACACACAGGACTGAGGAAACAATCACTAAACAGTAAGTTTAAAGGAACATTTTTAGAAATCTAGAAAAACAGTCTAAAATAAGAGATCAATTTTTACTCAAAACCATTTCACAACGAGACAACACTGTTATTGCTGTTGATGTGCTTAAAGCATTTGCTAGTTTCTTTTAGTTAAGCAGATATGATGTCACATTTCCTCCTGAATATTTAAAATTCTTTAAAAAAAAAAAATTCCTGACCCTAGTACATGTTTATAAAATGATTCCTAAAGTTCCCAAAATTAAAAGCCACTTTTTAATGAATGTAGAGAAGTCTTTAAAGGTACACCAATATGCTGTGAAGACTAATTCAGTGTTTAATAATCATATGTGGATATCAATCCTATCAACTTCCTAACTCAAGACTACAAAGACTGTCTTAAATTTTCAATCCAAGTAATAAACAGACTGGTTTAAAAACGCTTTCACAAGTCATACACAAACAGGTATGTCCTAAAGCAAGTATTTGGGAACAAAATTAATCTCAGTTATGCAAAAAAAAAAAATTTAACAGTAAAGAATTGTTATAACACTTAAGAAACACCTGTGCTGAGTTACTCTCAAAGAAACAAGATAAATACTCACATTCTGTCCCTACTCAATAGCTACAGTTGGGAGAACCAACCATGTCTGATTTCTAATTCTTTTTCCTCTGAACCAACACTAATAGGAGGCAACTGCCGGCTATGTGATTCCATCAGATAACAGCCTCTAGGGTGAACAGGTACGGTCTATCCTTCTAGATGGAATAATGTCTAGTAACACTATTAGGGCACCAACACCTTCAGGTTCAAAGAAAAACCATAACCTTCAACCTAGTGAATTTTAGAGGAAATGAGATAAGTGTAAAGAGATCAAAGCAAACTATGTTTAGCTATATTTGGGTAGAATATTAATACCTGAAAACTACTCTGAGGGGAAAGGGGATAAGTAAACTTGCATAAGGATAATCTTGATACACAACATGGGCACTAAAAATCCATTATCAAGTATTCCCCAAAACCACAAATCTTTAAAAAGCTAAATTTCCTTAAGTCCAGTCCAAAATCTGACAAAGGGGTATTTGACCTGAGACTTTCTGTATGCACAACATATGAAAAACATTTTTATACTCCATTTTTAGAAACTTTCTCATTGTAAAAATTAACACTGAAAACATTACAGGAATTCAATATGAATG
The DNA here is from genome assembly GCF_032452875.1 of Bos javanicus. Classification (NCBI taxonomy): domain Eukaryota; kingdom Metazoa; phylum Chordata; class Mammalia; order Artiodactyla; family Bovidae; genus Bos; species Bos javanicus. The sequence continues at coordinate 91,012,071 of NC_083872.1, forward strand.
GAATTATTCAAGAACAAAATCTAACATGGTTCCTCTAAACTATCTTAAAATGAATTAAGATATAACTATGTTAATTAGACCACTGAGGTTCATAGTCCAGTCTTTCATGATAAACTGGCTTAGTTAAAACAGGCTGTATTAGAGATAACAAACAGAACAAAAGTAAACAACCTAAAATCTATCCAGCCCTTTCATATTTTGCAGCTACACAGTCTTCAAAGAACCACTAATTTAAGTCTCTATTTCCTTTGTCACCAAATAGATGCTATGAGCACACACCTGTTGTAAGTCCAGAACACAATGAAAATACAAGATAATATTTTCTCTCAGGACTAGTTAACAGAAAACTTGGGTTTATATTAGACACTGGAGGTCCCTTCTCAAAACGACTGCTGCACATTTTTTTCTGCCAGACTGTCCAAGGAAAAAAACAGCACACGGCCATTAAAAGAATCTTTCTACTACCGGCTTCAGATTTATAATGACCTAACTTGGAAGATGAAGAGGTCTAAAATTTCTATGTTAGAGGGAAGCTTAGGCTTTCTGTTCAGAACTCCTCTAGAAAACCTTGCCCATTACTGTCAGAACAAGTCAGCTTTACCGTCAGGGGTCCCCTCCAAAAGGCCTAAAATGAAGAAGCTTGTACAAACCAAGGGTAGTCCTAGTCTTACTTTGGTCAATTTTCCTGAACTAGAGTATTTACCTGAATGTATGCATGGGCTTCCCTGGTAGCTAAGACGGTTAAGAATCTCCTGCAACGCGGGAGACCTGAGTTCAATCCCTGGGGTTAGGATGATCCCCTGGAGAAGGAAATGGCAACCTACTCCAGTATTCTCGCCTGGGAAATCCCATGGACAGAGGAGTGTGGCGGGCTACAGTCTACGGGGTCACAAGAGAGTCAAAAACAACTAAGAGACTAAACAATAATAACAACACAAGTTCTACACCTATGATGGATTGTGTGACAGTAAAAATAAATGCACTTACACCTGATTACCAACATATCATACATGAAGTGCATAAATGAATCCATCAAGAAATTAAGTAAATTTTAAGACTCACTGCAAAACAATACAATGCAACCTAACAAAGTCTAATAAGCATGTATAAGGAAAATTCTGTTACTACTGGTAAAGTAAAATCAGCCTAATACTCTATAAATAGAGCTGGTAAGCAATATAATTTACATCCTCAAAGGGAGTGAAAAAAGCCTACTTTTACTAAATAATTAGATTCCTTCTGTAGTAAAATGATACAAAAAGATTTTATATTAAATAAGAGACAGACAATCTAAAATAAAGTCAGGAAGGGGTTGAATGGATGATCTCAGGGTTCCTTTAAGCTCTTAGAAAAAAATTAGTTCAATTTTTCACAAAATGTGAACATATAAAAGAGAAGTAAATGTTTTTTACGTCTAATTATTTTGTCTCTAATCAGTCTACTCTTTCAAGATCTAAAATGAAGGCTATAATTTTGTATTCTGTAATTTTTAGCCACATTAAATGTGTTAACATTTTCAATTTCCTCTGTTAAAGGATATTTAATAAACAGAGGACAACTATTCAGTAAGCTCTCACAATACAAGGAAAAAACATCCCTCATTTATTGCAAAAGATATGCCCAATTTCATGTTATGTTCAGAATCTAGTAATATCAGATTGGCAATCAAAACTCAAACTGACCTCCTAAGATTGACCCCATTTCCTAGCAGCATTCAATGTAACCATGAGAGTCTACAAGCCTAATTTTATGTAACATCAAGGTTAACTCATTCAGCTCTCCAAATAGTAATACCCTGTCATCAGCTCCCCCAAAATATCCCTCTGGCCCTCTTGCCTCAAGAGCACCAAAGAACATACACAAAAGTAAACTTAATAAAAATAACACGTGTAAGAGCACCCCTGATAAACAGATTTCCTTCTGGCAACTGTTTTTAAAGTGAGAAATAGTTAAGACAAGGGGGAAGGAAAAAAAAACAGTACACTAATGGATCTTACTGAACCACTGAAATCCTACAAGATGAAGTTCCCCTCCTACCAAGACTTACGTGTGTAATAAGAGGACACAGGCCTTTGAAATTTGACTAGCAAAATAGCTCGGTCTAGTTTCTGAAATCCAGTCATGCATGAAGTATGAACCCAAGAACACAATTCTGTTTTACTGAACAAAAAAAGGTTAAGTTTTTCTTGCTTGTCTTTATTTTTTAAAGAAAGTACTTTCATGACTTTTAAAAAAAAGGTACATTCCAAAAAAAAAAAAAAGGTGCTTAAATGATAAGCTTAACTTTTACTACAGGATTAAGTATCCACCCACTTTGACATATGAAAAGGTCAGGAAACCTTAAAATTCCACTTGCCTTCAGCCTATAAATACAATTAAAGTCCAGGTGACATAGCAACATAAATAGCTTAAGGTACATAAAGAAGTTACTAAACTGTTATAGTTTTTGTTTTCCCAGGGTGAACAGCAGAGTGGGATGAGAAAAAGAACAGGAATTAATACAGGATGTAGATCTTGCTACCTTACTGCTCCAGAAGAACTGTCATCTTTCAGTAATTAGAAACATAAAATCCTCTAGAGTTGCCAATAATTTTCCTCATTTGTTTCTGTTCCACTGTGACAGTTCACATTTGGGATAGAAAGAAGAGAATTAAAAACTCTTTAAAAATGTCATCAAAATCAGCTGTTTTCCACTATACAGGAGAGCGAGTGAGAATAGTCAAATTTAAAGACAGAAAGTAGGACCATGGTTACTAGAGGTTAGCAGAAGGGAGGATTAGGGAGGTATTATTTAATAGGTAGATTTCAGTTTGGGACAATGAAAGAGTTACGGAGAGGGATAGTAGTCATTGAAGAGCAATGTGAATGTACTTAAAAATGCCACTGAAGTGCACACTTAAAAATAATTAAAATGACTTTAAAAAAATTTCCCTTCAAAGAGGTCACTTAAAAAAAAAAACAATAATTAACAACTACTAAATTGTAGCTGAAATCAGGCGTGTTCAGGGTGGTATGGCCATAACATAACTACTCTATTTTAAAGCACAAACCAGATTGAGATTTCCTCAATTATCTAGTAGTAATTAAGTTTTGGGCTTCTCTGGTGGCTCAGTGGTAAAGAATCTGCCTGCAGTGCAGAAGACACAGATGTAGGTTCAATCCCCGGGTCAGAAAGATCTCCTAGAGGGCATGGCAACCCACTCCAGTAGCCCTGCCTGGAGAATTTCATGGACAGAGGAGCCTGGGGCAGGCTACACTCCATGGGGTTGCAGAGAGTTGGACAACTCCATGGGGTTGCAGAGAATTGGACACGACTGAAGCAACTGAGCACACAACACATCAAGTTTTCAAATTCTCATTCAAACTCTCATTCTGAAAGCTTAAGTCTATACATCAAAGACTGATATGCAAAAATAATGGGAATGTAATGAAATGTATTTTGTTCATTTAGCTGAGCCTTTAAGTCTGTAGTTTAGCAACTAATGTCCTTCAAAGATCAGAACTCCTTTCTCAAGTCAAAATAGAATTACTCTTAAAATTAGCCAGAGAATCTTATTATTTGTAATAAAGTAATTTTATGAATAAGCATTCAAGAAATGACATGGGGGGTTTCCGTTTCAACATGTTTAAAGTAGAAATACCAAAACTTCACGCCTGGCTCTGTAATATCAGTAAGATACATGCAGGTGCAGTGATTACATTACACATTCAGTCTGTAACTCCATTTTTCCAAATCTGTAAAAGGCTGAAAACATTCTCATAAAGGCCGTGTGCCAACTCAACTTGTAGGATCAAGACTTAGAAATGTGAAAGTCTTCTATTACTACTAAGAGACCATGCCTGCAGAGCCTGGCATGTAGCTGCCAAGTCAAGTGACTATAAAGCATCATGCCGTGGTTCACAGGACTGCCTTGGTGATCTATCAAGTGATTCCAAGCACTGGTGTACAAAAGGCAACTCTGTAATGACCAAGAAGCCAAGGGATATACACAGGGTGAAATAAAGACTGTTACCAAAGCAGCTTAACCACTGAGCTGGGTTATGCAGTGAAAATACCGTATGATGGGCAGAGTTCATTAGCAACTTATTGACCAGAGATGTCTTTTGTTACCCAAATGTTACTGACCACAGTGTTTCAATATTCACTTACATTAACACATTGCCAACCATACAGGTTAAGTTTCTGCAAAAATCCCCCAGTCAATAATATGTTAATACACCCTCTGATACCTACCCAGACTCCATATGTATTAAATCTAATAAAGAGACAAATGTTCACTTATACAAGTTTAAGTAATTGAAAGACTACTGAAACATTATAACATATTGTGATAACAGTAAATATTTTTAAAAAGAAATTTCAAATGCAATACCAATGGTAAAAATATTAGGAGTCCCTGTTATGGCTGCATGCTTTTAAAAAAAAGATCAGTAATACAATCTAAATATTAATACTACCTTGGAAACAGTTACCCACTTACTTAAGAAGATTTTAATCATGTTAGTATCAGTGTATCTCAATAGTTATACCATACTGACAGACAGTGTGTGGCCTAATAAATTATCTGTACTTAAAAATGTGACATTGAATTTCTAAAAAAAATACCAAGACTGGTTAACTATTCAAGACAAAAATCTAGATAAAGTTGAAAAGTATGTATTATGCTATCAATTTTACAAATATTTTGCCCCATTATGCTGTGACTTACCTAATTTGCTTTAGCTCTTTACTTACTATTCAATAAAAATTATATGAACTGACACGACTAAATGGATTCCTAAGTTTATAGGTCAATACTAAATGAGCTCTGACAAACCTGCGAAAGATGATCAATAGTCACAAATAATGAGTACAGATAGCCATTTAACAGGATTGTATATACTAATCCTGATACCAATAGTTTCTCCAGTTAATGTCAGCATCAGGGACAATTTAAGACCACTCTAACAATGGAAATCCCTAAGAGTGACAATTCCTAAAAGCCTTCAACTCGAAACATCAGAACCTTGAAATACACAGTATTCATTACAATACTCCCACCATATTTTAAAAAGTCTAATTTCTTCAAAGTAATACACCTAAGAGTAAATTAAAATCCAACACATAATATGTTCTATTTAATTTGATTCAAATATGTGGAAAGTAAATAAAAGGGAAAAAACATTTGAAAAAATAAAACATTTGAAAAATAAAAATTTTTTAAAATTACTTAAAAAAAAAAGCCTAACTAGAAAATACAAATTAATAAAACTAATGAAAACAGGGAGTGAAAAAAAGAAATGACAAAACCAACCCCTCCTCGCTGACCATCTACATGTATGGAACGGATGTGATCTGCCAGATCTGGACTAGAGGTGAAGCAAGCCTGGCACTGGTCCCAACAACAATTATAGGCAATATTTTTGCTTGAAGAAGTAGTGCTTCCTTGTCCATTCATCATTGCTGGAGTTGAACGCCCACTGGAAATTGTGCTGTCTACATCCATTATAGTACTGCTTATGCTACAAAAGAAGAAAAAAGGCTGTGTTATTCCTAGAAGTTCACTAACATGAATATGATCTTATAAATAATTAAGATTACAACTTGAATCTTAAAGCATAAAGCATACGAACCATATTTTCCACCAGAAAACAACATGCTTTAAAATTACTTAGTTTCAAATAATTATTTCTAAAACTAAATTTCAAATAAATATTATTTGCAATAAATTGCAAATCAAGGCAAAAAAAAACTAGTACCTCAAACCAGCCATGGAATAATTTAAGCAACTTTTGGCAGACATGAAGTCCCCAACACCATACCCCACAGAAAACAAACCAAACCACACACAAACACACACACACACACGCACACACAGAGCTCACCACATTCTACCCCTTCCAGAGTTCCCTAAGAAGCATGATAAAATAATAAAGTTTCCAGCTGCAAATAATTTAGAATCAAAAGATTATATTTACAGTGTTGCAAATCACTTGTTAATCTTTTCTTCCATTCACTAATCTGACAATACAACTGCTACCACATCCTACCTCTTTCCATCGCAACGCAGTTGGGAAATTTTGCTGTATTTTCCCTCTTGATAAAAAAGCAAAAGAGAGAACTAAGGGCAAAAGTTTCTCTGATTTTACCAAAGTCCAAAAAGTACTTTGTTGGCCCTCAATTTTTTTCAAAGTCTTATGCACCTCAAACTCTTACTTCTTATTTAATAAACAAAGTATTATATACTAGTAATTTATTTACAAAAAATACTAGTAATAAAAGTCATTAATAAAAGTGAGTAATTTTTAATGTTAAGAATTTCACATCATAAAAAATGTAACACATTTTGCCTTCATCTTAAGAGCAATTCACTTTATTTCCTTCCTTCGTATCTTCTCAATAGAGAAATTACATGGAAGTAGTATCAGTCACAGAACGACCAACAGTAAGAATGCTTCAGACTCTCAAACCTATTAAAAGCTAAAACTGCCTGTACTTAATTTAAGTACCAGTAAATTACACAATTCACATTAACTTTTAAGGGGCATGCTTCCCCATTCCACTAAGTTTTTATTATAGAAAATTTCAAAAACACAAAAAAGTATATCTAAACCTGAACTCAGATACAGACTAGATACAAACTCACGGTTACCAGTAGGGAGCAGGTAGTGGGGAAGTAAAGACAAGGGGGAGGGATTAAAAGGTACAAGCCACTGTGTATAAAATAAACAGGCTAGGAGAAACAAGCATATACTATACAACACAGGGAATATTTTATAACTAATAAATGGAATATAACTGTAATCAAAAGTGGGGTCCAGCTGCTCTGCTTGCTGCTCAAAAGCAATCATTAAAGAGGCCAGGCTGGTGGAAAGTCAAGTTTGCTTTCTTTTGGATGGGGGTGGGGTAGGGCGGGGCGGGAGTGGGAGGGGACCTGTCCAAAGGGCCGAGACCTTCCAATGACCATCAGTGGGCAAGAGCTTTTATAGGCTGAGGGAGGGGGTTACTTGTAGAAACAGTACAGTCAGCTCTGACAGTCATACAGAAATTGGTCATCTGTGGTCTGATCAGAGTCATCTCGATTGTTTTAAGTATAGTTCAGTTCAGTTCGAGGGTCCATTTGTTTCCATTTCCTGAGGCCAGTTGTCAAAACTGTGGCAGCTTATGTCATGGCTACAGTCTGGTTATCACATAAGTTAACTTCTCTACCTGGTGAGGGTTTCAGTATCTGTAAGACTGCTCACAGGATATGGCTCAGAGGATTACCTATAGCCCTTGAGAAGGAACTAAAGGTCCTTGACTATGCACACAAACTACATTATTTGGTGCTCTCTGTTTTCCGTTGTTTCTACATTTTCACATTTGTGATTAAACTTTTTCTTTGGCTAAAGTTTTTTCTACAGAAAAAAGGCAGGCAGAGGATATCTTCATAACCTTTAAAAATTATGAATCACTATGCTGCACACCTAAAATATATAATATTGTACCATCAACTATACCTCAATAAAAATAATTAAATCTGAACTCAATAATAACACTGTCCTGTTTGCTATATATAATTTTGTCTTTCTCAATTATCCACAGGTTGCAAACATGATACTTGAAAAAGTATCATGATACTTTTTATCATGATGAAAGTATCATGATACTTTTCATATTTGAAAAGACCCTGATGCTGAGAAAGATTGAGGGCAGGCAGAGAAGGGGACGACAGAGGATGAGATGGTTGGATGGCATCACCGACTCAATGGACATGAGTCTGAGTAAACTCCACGAGTTGGTGATGGACAGGGAGACCTGGAGTGCGGCAGTCCATGGGGTCGCAAAGAGTCAGACACAACTGAGCTACTAAACTGAACTGAAGTCCTGAACCATTTCCCAGTCGACCTACAGATTCTAAATTTCAGCTCTAACACTTCATTCTAAAACTCGGTAACCTCTAGAAAACTCTTAAATGTGAAATCTCTAGAAAACTCTCAAATGTGAATCAATTCTTGAACACCTGAAATTTTACTTATATATTGTCTAAAATCCACCCCACTCCAGTACTCTTGCCTGGAAAATCCCATGGACGGAGGAGCCTGGTAGGCTGCAGTCCATGGCGTCGCTAAGAGTTGGGACACGACTGAGCGACTTCACTTTCACTTTTCACTTTCATGCATTGGAGAAGGAAATGACAACCCACTCCAGTGTTCTTGCCTGGAGAATCCCAGGGACGGGGAGCCTGGTGGGCTGCCGTCTCTGGGGTCACACAGAGTTGGACATGACTGAAGTGACTTAGCAGCAGCAGCATTGTCTAAAATCAAATGCATCCGTTTTTCAAAGGTAACAAAAATGTTTTTAGGATGCTTCAGATACAAAAAATAGGAACTTCCCTGGTGGTCCAGTGGTTAAGAGTCCACACTCCCAATGTGTGGACTAGATCCCCTAATGCCACAACTAAGACATGGCACAGCCAAATAAATAAAGATTTTTAAAAAGATAGGAAAAATGACTCAAGATTTCTCTTTAAAGGATATTCATGTATTTAAGTTCATCTGGCTAAATATCTCCCAGTCTATCTACAGATTCTAAACGTCAGCTCTAACCCTTTATTCTAAAACTCCATAATCTCTAGAAAACTCTTAAATGCGAATCAACTCTTGAATATATGAAATTTTATGTATATATTGTTTCTGCAGGAATAAACCATAAGTATGGTTTATACTGAAATACAAATTTTTACTTGAGCCCCAGAAATTCCAAGTTTCATGAGGCCCTTAACAGCAAAATGGTTACCTATTTTCCTTGCCACTTGCTTCATATATTTTAAAACATTTCCCCTGTAAAGTTCATACTTTCATAAACCATACTGATTAACTCCAAAGGCAAATAAATAGTAGTGTTAAATGAGCAATCCATCACACTCAATTTATAAACAACCTCAGAAAAGAGATAAATCTCAATGGCCTACTATGGTACAACCTCCAAGTTAAAAAAAAAAAAAAAAAAAAAAAGCCCCACAGAAGTGCAGGGTAGTACAGTTCCACTTTGCATACCTAAGTGGAGGCAGACATGGAGATACAGCCACCCCTCAAGGCAAACCTCTTTTCAAGGATACACAAAGTGCTTCTGTGCTGGGGCAGATGGGAGAAGCAAGACAGACTTTAACTGTAAACACACTTCTGTTTTATTTTAACCACGTATCTCCATTGCTTTTACTTGAAAGTCCAAAATTAGCTGAAAGTGAAACCAAATTAATTTTCTTTAAATTGAACAAAGTAGAACAAGGTCAAGAGACTCATACCCTTGCAATAAATCCAACTAGCAATAGAGTCCATCTACCCAGTGCGTAACATGTTTTGCTTATGAACTTCACCCCAGAAGGAGAGCCTTCTGAGTCCAAATAGCCATGAACACTAAGCAATAGCAAAATACTGCTCACATGCAGTATTACTCATTTGAAAACCAGTACTTCATGTGGATGCAGATCCTCATGAAAGGAAAGCGTATTGCAGGTATTAAAGCACATGAACTCTGTCTACCACTGGCAACAAGCTGCAAATGCAATGGTGCAGGAGCTTAAGGGGCACGTTCTCTGCCCTGAAAGACTGAGAGACACTCTACATCTGGGTGGCATCCCCACAAAGCCTCCCGTTGCCCAACAGGACAAAGTGGAGTCCTGCCACATGACCCCTGCTTGGCACCTCCAACTGCTAGAAAGAGTCCAATCCTAAATCTCCAGGCTCTCTTTTGGTTCCAGATTCATCCCAGAATCAGTGGTTCCCTCCAGTCTCAAGACCGATAAAGACAACAGTTTTAATACAGGAGAGCAAAGGAGACAAATCCTAAGTAATTTATAATCTTGACAGGACAGATACAGATTTCATAGAAAGCAGTGTCCTTCTTCCTACTGTATAACAATATGATCAGAACTAAAAACTGACTTTCTACTTCCACCCAATCTTATGTCTAAGTTTAAGCATGTATTAAAATCTTTCATTCAGTCAGTTCTCCTTCCCAGTGAACACTTACTGATTCTATAAGATGTGAACAAAAGCAGCCTGGGATATGGAAGAAAACCTGAGCCAGAAAAAGCACTCACTCTATTCAGATAGTTTCAGTAACTTAAAGCAGTGCTTTTCAAACTAATACGTATATGAACATCTGTGATCTTATTAACTGCAGATTCTGATTCAGTGGGTTTGGGGTAAGATCCAACATACTGTGATTTTAACAAGAACCTACTTGATGACGCTGCTACAACATTTTAAGTAGCAAGACTCTAAAAGATCTCTTTCATTATTATTACCCAACTGAGACTGACCCAACTAAGGAACTGTCTCATACTGTAGAAGAGTAAGCTAAAGCAAACACACATACACCATGACGAGCGAAAATCCTTACGTTAAACCACACACACATTACTAAAGATTCCTATGCAATATCTGGGGAAGGGCATAAGCCATTTTGGGGCTTCCCTGGTGGCTCAGATGGTAAAGAATCTGCCTGCAATGCGGGAGACCTTGGTTCGATCCCTGGTTTGGGAAGATAAGCTGGAGGAGAGCATGGCAACCCACTTCAATATTCTTGCCTGAAGAATCCCCATGCAAAGAGGAGCCTGGTGAGCTACAGTTCAGGGTTGCAAAGAATCGGGACACGACTGAGCAACTTTCACTTCACTTCTACAAGCTATTTTTAACATAACAACATTCCCTTTTTCCTTTTTTTCCCATGGGCCCTGTTAAGAAACTATCTGGCAGATCAGACTCTAACATTTAGAGTAACCAACTACATGGATTTTATGAAAATGGGTTCCTTTGGAAATTCAAGGGCCAACTCACACATACATATAATAGCCTCTTCTTTGATAACTCAAACTACTTCCAAGAAAAACATGTTTGGTAGACATGACCACTGCCAATAAGGCTGTCAATACTGAGAAGACAGGAGCAGAGGAAGAAATAAATGGATGCTACCTTATCATTATGGAGAAGGATGAGACAGTGGTCTTAAAGTAACGGAGTAAGAGAAGTTCATTGACATGGTTTCAGATTCTACACTGCAAAGAGTCTCTTAAAAAACAAACTGTTAAGTTCTGGCAAATTATCAAATAGCCACACAATTAACTTTAAAAGTCTATTAAAATACTTCTTTTTCCAACTAAATATTTGCATGAAGCCAGATTTTCTTCATATGGCTCGACTAAATCACTTCACTGCATCAGGCTGAATGCAGAAGCAGACATAAGAAATAGTTGTTCAGCCAGACATTAAGCATAAAACAATGTCACTCTTCTAATTTAACTGGAAAGTAGTTTATTTAAAAAAACTTATTTTTAATTGGCTTATTTTAAAATTAACAAATTTTTTTATGTTTTTAATGTTCTCAGTTTTTATTTTTGACCCTGTAATAGTGGTAACTGTAATCTACATAAACAAGCTCTTTGGTTTCTTCAATAACCTTTTTAACAGCCTCAGTCGTGTCCGACTCTGTGCGACCCCACAGACGGCAACCCACCAGGCTCCACCGTCCCTGGGATTATCCAGACAAGAACACTGGAGTGGGTTGCCATGTCCTTCTCCAATGCGTGAAAGTGAAGTCGCTCAGTCGTGTCTGACTCTTAGCGACCCCATGGACTGCAGCCCACCAGGCTCCTCCGTCCATGGGATTTTCCAGGCAAGAGTACTGGAGTGGGGTGCCATTGCCTTCTCCATTTAACAGCTTTACTGAAATATAATTTGTATTTCTCCATACTTAAGAAAGCAAAGAGGTCCTTAGCAAAATGTTTGAGAACCACTGATCCAGACTGTATTTAAAGCAAAGTTTCAAGGTCTCTCTGAAATAGCCTGGAAAGAGTATGTTTCTGACCTGGAATATCCTGATTTTATTCTAGGGTTAAATAGAATCTGAGTCTGAAATTCAGTTTGAGGTGACATGGATGGGGGCAGTCTTATCTGCGGTCTTCTTTCCAGTTATCTGTGAGGAAACTCATCTGGGGTATGAATTTTCCTCATTAAATCTGGGTCCTTCTCCTCTTTCTAGGCTACTGAAATGTGTAACTTTACAAGAGGGTTGAGGATGAGATGTCATTATGATTATGTATATATATACACACACACTTGATATATATAGCAAATGTATAACATGATATGTAAGTGTGTAACATGAAATCAAATGTATTTTATTCTTGTTATCAAAAAACTAAAATATAAGAATTTCAGAATCTCCTGTAACATTGATTAGCAAAGCTGCAGCTCTGCACTGGTGCTTCTCCAACCCTAACTTAGGCCTCCACTTGTCCACTCTGATAAGTTAGGTCTGTGAATCACACACTTTATGTTTTACCCAATTAAATGTCTCCCCAAGACCCAATTACTTGCTGAATGCTCTCCTGCTAGAGGACTAGCCAGGTGGCTGCTAACAAATCAAAGAGCTGTCATGAAACTATTTTTTATTGTTTAAACTTAAGATTCCGATCACTGTTGTATTTGTGATATGAAGTAAAGACTACTAAGACCAACCACTAACTAATGGCGTCTTCCAAACAAGATTTCCCTACTGGCAATTCTCTTTCTCCTGGCGATTCCCTTTCTCCCGAGCAATTCCAGCTCTCTGCCAGGAGAATTAAAGTGTAAATACAGGCTAAAGACAAAGTGCCCTTGTCCACAAGTCACATTTTCACAGCTATGCAGCCAAAACAGAAAGAAAAAAACTGGATGCTAAAAACTGACATAAACTTGTATCACCCACAAACCTCACATGAAATTTAAGTTCATCTCAAAAAGCTTTCCTGTTTTAATTGACTTGACAAATTGTTAAATTTTTGAACTTACAAAAAAATAGTAACACCATTTTAATATATCTTATGCATTGGGGTTACAAATAAAAATCTGTAACAACAGACCTCAAAACTGTCAAACTACTAACTTTTATATTAAAAGGTTAAAAACCACTGAGCTCTATTATATACAGATCGAGTGTCATAAAAATGGAGGAGGAAAACAGAATGATCAAGGCATCCAGCCACTATGTTCAAGATTTGGAAGTTACTCATGGAAGTTACACAAAAGAACCCCCTTAATCTCTAAGGATCAAGGTTGTTTTATTTTTGTTCTATAAGTGAAAATACATAATCTTTAGGATGTCTTCAGCTCATTGACTGTATCTGAATTACTACAAAAGAAATATTCTGTAATTTTAACTTTTACTCTATAAATGTAATTTTTTAAGAATGAAATATTGTTCCCTATATGGACTGAAGAAAGTGACGAGTTAGACAAAAATTCTATTACTCTAAGGAACACTTAAACAGGGACAAAAATTATAAACTTTGTTTAATTTTGTTATTGGTAATAAACTTTGGACAGAAATTAGCTTTCAAAGTACTTATCATATTGTAGGTAAACGTAACTACACACAGGGAATTCCTTATCTAATCATATAACAGGGTAAATTATATGGTTAAAAGATGATGCTCCTTTCATCCATAATAAAACTGCCACTCACTACTACAAAGATTACTGTCTCCCCCACACCTGTAATCAAACTACTAGAAATTAAAATTCAAAAACAGAAAAAATATTTAAGATAATCTTTTATTTTTAATTCAAATAAATTGATTTTAATTAATTTACTAAATTAAAACAAAGACCATATTTTCTATTTTAGGCAAACTAAGGCATATGTGGAGGAGATGGTAAGTCCTTATTGATGTCAAACTGTTCCAGTTGCTGGTCAATCAATGACAATTCTGTATTTTTGAAAAGTCTGAAGTTGTACGCCTGATATTACACAACTTTAAGATATTACACATCTTTACTTCAGTTATAATACCACTCCTCACGTCCTTTTGTTGGAAGAGACTTTCATTTTGTGCCCGGCTCTTTATTCCAGGAACTGACAGAAATTAAAAGCTAAAACTGAACCAGTTAAAAGAAACAGGAACTTCAGGAAAACTATGAACTGCCTGCCTATTACATTTTATGACTTTACCCTAAGGAAAAAGGAGATTATGAAAATTTGTCTCACAAAAGGCAGGCTCTACTATTTTTAGATGACGCCCCACTCTTCACCACAACTGTGAACAAGCGCTACTCCATGCCCTGCCGTGTCTGCCGCATGCCCTGCCTTTTTCTGTGCACTTGTGTCAGACTGTATTTTCCAAAGATGTCCACGCCATGCTCACACCTTCCCACATCCTCTTCTTACAACATGGCATCAAGAAATGGGGGGCTGAGGGGTGGGGTGTCTAGCCTACCTCCTCTGAATCTCAGCAAGCTAACACTTGTAGAAGTGACACTTCAGAACTTCCTAGGCTGGGTCATCAAAGACAATCTAGCTCTTGGGACACAGCGTGGGAGCCCTGAACCACACTCACTCACCCAGTAGAGAAATCTGGCTCTCCGGAAGCCACTATGCTAAAGAGATCCCAGAAAGAAAGTACACAGAGCTAGAGATGCCAGAGCCCCGGCTGTTCCAGCTCCAGCTGTTTGAGTCTTCTCAGTCCAGGCCTCACACATGGGACAGCTTCGTGAGTGAGCTTTCTGGTGACTGGTGTCCCCAGACTCTATGCTCCTCCAAGCTGACAGCAAGCAGAGCAGGAATGATCTAATCACGTCAAGCCCTGCTCAGACAGGAGATTTGTAAGCAAAATAATGTTTTAAAACTACTAAATGCTGGCGTTGCTTGTCATGCAGCCCTAGGAACTGGAACAATGCCTGATGTGTATTAACTCATGTAGTGCTTACAACAACCACATGAGGTAATCACTATTTACTAATATTCAATGCCGTGGTGGCTCAGAAGGTAAAGCGTCTGCCTACAATGCAGGAGACCTGGGTTCGATCCCTGGGTTAGGAAGATCGCCTGCAGAAGGAAATGGCAATCCACTCCAGGACTATTGCCTGGAAAATCCCATGGACAGAGAAGCCTGGAAGGCTACAGTCCATGGGGTCGCAAAGAATCGGACACAGCTGAGCGACTTCACTTCACTTCAAGTATGAGTAGCCTCATCTTACAGATAAGAGAGGCTGAGCAAAAAGACTGAGCAGATAAAAGAGACACAAAAATTATGTGACTTGTCCAAAGCACTAATGCCAAACAACCTGTCACATTTATATGAAGGACAAATGTGTCAATTACTGACTTCAGAAATACTGAAATGTTGTCTATATTACACATCAAGATAAGGTGGCACAGTTTCAGCTGGTGTGTACCCATAGGAAACTATTTCTCTGCTTTTGTATCTACAATGCATACATACACACAGAAGATATTTAGCATCTACATGTAATTTGCCTCGTTTGAACAGATGGCTTTACTAACAAGATGATGTATTAAATTTGATTTCTACAAGTCAATTGGTTTCATAAAAAAATTAACTCAAGGTCAGTCATAGAAAGCAACACTATTCTCACATAGAACCTGTCCCAAATTTAGATAGTGGCCCACGGAACCAGATCATGAGCCTAACAATATCAGTGTAAAATTCAACTCCAAAATACTTGCTCCAGGGACAAGGAAGCACTCACTTTAGTTTTCATATATAAAAAACAAACAGTAAGTTTTGAGATTAGTCTCAACCAGAATTAAGGAATTTAGACTACATCTGATTTCTCTAAGACTGCTTGGTTTTGCCTTCCCAACTGCCATGGTCCTGTAGGCTTTCAGAGCTTTAAACTCAGAAGCAATTAGGGGGACCAAAGTAAAGGTAAGCGCCTCGTTTATTTTACACGCTATATATGCTCAGGTCCAACTTCCCTAAGGTCTGTCCTACTCATCTAAGACGGAAGATCCGGTTGACTTGTATAAGATGAGTCAGTCACCTATAAACCTCTTATTCAGGTTGAACTCCTAAACCCAGCTGGTGCCTTGCACGTGGGAAAAGCTCACATTTTAGTCACAAATTTAAGTAGGCGTTTTAAGGCAAGTAAAATATATGGCTTTGTCACACTGAGATAATCATAAAAATTAATTAGAGGCACACAAAATCATTGGCCAACACCAAGATATTATTATTACGATTATTACTGTAATTACAAGCTATTATCACTGTAATTTAAAAAGCTAAATGGATTTTTCTAATCAAGAAAAAGACTACTCTCTATCCCCACAATTATTTCTCTGAATAAAGACAAAAGATTTTTCCCCAAGATCCAGCAGTATTCACCAAATTGGCCAAAAGGGACTTTATGCAACGATGATGAAATATAGTTCTTGGAAAACAAGACGTTACATCTTGTATCACCACCATGCACTGTGCACATTATTTTCAATTGTTTCTCATCTCTAGTCTATTGCCCTTTAAGATTACTCCACCCACATTTTTCATCCAGCTTAAGACATCAGTAAGCAATTATCTTCAGAAAAACTGTAATACTAGAAACATTTCTACTTCAGTAAAATTACACTAAGAGTTATCTTTTACCTTCTTAAAACGGTTTCCAAAAAAATGTTTATACACAATGATATATTTAAAAATCTGCTATGAAAAACAATACTCATTTTATACAGAAGCAATCACGTAGTCATTTTGTGTTTAAGTGTTAAATCATGAAAATGATTTTATCAGATGACTTCAGCCTAAGAATGACTACAGTAGAATCCAACACCTCAAAAACATGTTTGAATGACTGCTAACAGCAATTTAAATCACTAAAAAGTCTACTGCTCATTCATCCCACCCTCAGTACTTTAACAAGTATTTATAAAAAGTAATGACAAACATTTTATAACTTAGAAATGAACTAGTTAGTGGGCTTCCCTGGTGGCTGAGTAAGAAACAATCTACTGCCCAAAGCAGGAGGCATTGGTTTGATCCCTGGTCTGGAAAGATGCCACATGCCGAGGAGCAGCTAAGCCCCTGCACCACACAACTGAGCCTGTGCTCTAAAGCCTACATGCTGCAACTACTGACCCACGTGCCACGCAATGAGAAGCCGTGCACCACAACTGCAGAGTAGCCACTGCCCACCTCACTAGAGAAAAGCCAGCACAGCAACGAAAACCCAGCACAGGCATAAAGAAATAAGTAAGTACATAAAAGGGAAATGTTAAAAAAAAAAAAAAAAAAGAAAGAAATGAACTAGTAAGTGTATTTACTAAGAAATACTAATATCCATCTAAAATCTTTGTTTTCTCTAATTGGTTTAATACTTTATCTTTCTAGAAACTCGAAATATAAATCAAAACCAGAAAACAAGTCAAGGACTTTGAAGAGTGTTACAATTAAAGAAAAAAATGTCAATAAAGACTCTACCCCCCTAAAAACTGAGTAACTACAATACTTCAAAAAAATTAACTCCTGTATTTCATAGTCTTATAAGGAATCTAGGTTACAAAGTCTAACTATACAATTACAAACAGAGACTAAAGCCCAGAAATGTAAATGAGCTCAAGCACAGAAGACACTCTTTGCAAAAAAGACAGGATGAATATTAAAACAGCCAATAAATTTTAGTTAAGCTTCCCTGGTCAAAGCTGTTAAAACAGTCCTACAGGCAGTGTAACAGCTAAGACCCCACCCAGAGCCAGACCCGTCAGCCTTCTCCAGGGGCTGTGTGACTTTGGGCAGGGTACAGTCAGTGTGTACTTTCTCACCTCACTGGTTATGTGGATGCAGTTATGAAAGAAAGTGAAGTCGCTCAGTCGTGTCCGACTCTTTGCGACCCCATGGCCTGTAGCCTACCAGGCTCCTTGGTCCATGGAATTTTCCAGGCAAGAGTACTGGAGTGGGTTGCCACTTCCTTCTCCAAAGGATCTTCCCAACCCAGACTGAACTCAGGTCTCCTGCATTGCAGGCAGACGCTTTACCATCTGAGCCACCAGGGAAGCTATGAACTTAATCATAGCTTCAGTGAACTATGTGGATGCAGTGAACTTCATCAAATCCTTTCAATAAGCTCAAGCCTCAGATTCTTAAGCAAACTAGACAATCAATAGTGGTTTTCTTCTAAAACAGCGTGTCAATCTATTTTTTTCTCCTGAGAAACAAAATGTAAGTTTGGGAATCCTGCTTTTTAAAACTATTCAAATAATCACAACTTTTTTCAAATACTGTTTCCCCTTATGCTATTAAAAGGAACTGAATATTCATTGGAAGGACTGATGCTGAAGCTCCAATACTTTAGCCACCTGATGCAAAGAGCCAACTCTTTGGAAAAGACCCTGATGCTGGGAAAGACTGAAGACAGGAGGAGAAGGGGACAACAAGAGGATGAGATGGTTGGATGGCATCACTGACTCGATGGACATGGGTTTGAGCTCTAGGAGTTGGTGATGGACAGGGAAGTCTGGCGTGAGTGCTGCAGTCCACGGGGTCGCAAAGAGTCGAACATGACTGAGTGACGGAACTGACTTGATTAAAAGGAACTAGGGGAAGACATAAGGGACAGAATGGTTCTTCTTGTTTCCTGCAGCCACACAAATGACAGCAAGAAAGAAGAAATATGTACACCCACAGTTGGGCTTCCCTGCTGGCTCAGCAGTGAAGAATCCACCTTCAGAGACATAGGTTCAATCCCTGGGTGGGGAAGATCCCTTTAAGAAGGAAATGGCAACCCACTCCAGTATTCTTGCCTGGGAAACCCTGTGGACAAAGGAACCTGGCATGCTACAGTCCATGGGGTCACAGAGTCGGAAACGACTTAGCGACTAAACATCATCCACAATCAGCTGAATTCAACGAATTAATGAGTTACTTTACTCAGAGAGTGTAATATGTGAGTGTGGTATAGCTAAGTGCTGGAAGTATAAAGATAAATAGGACCTGATTTTAAAATATTATAGCCTACAGAAGACAAACACAAATGGATACTTCAAAACAACACCATAAATATGAATTAGAATTACGGTGACTTTTGAACCCAGAAGAACCTAAAGTATCTGTTTGTCTAAAGGACAGGAAATACAGACACACTGAGGATATATTAACAGTTTCCTATTCTCAGTGAGCACACATTCTAACAACAGATGAACAGTAAATAATTACTCCAATTGTGACAGGGCTAATGCAGAATTTGAAATGGACAATGAGCCTAACAAAGTATTGGGGATAGTTGCCTGAGAAATTGTTCAAGATAAGACCTAATCAAGACAGGAGTTACTATATTTATCTCCTGACTTCCATTTAGAGCACTTGCCAAATCATATTTGAGTTCCAAACCACTTTTTATTATTTAGTCCAAAACCCTCACTTCCAAGAAAGAGAGTCAAACCGAAGTTCAGAGAAATGAAATCAACTGCCAGATTTCCTGCAGGCAGTCTCTAGTAATGCCAGAGCTACAATACTGATTATTCTCACTAGAGTATTCTTTCCACATTTTACACAGGAGAAATGGGAGGATAAATGACAATATCAATCAATCACAGCCCTAGGCCCTTTACATATTCCATCTCACTTAATCAAGATATGTCTCCTGTTTTGAAAGGTAAGGAAACAACTTCTGAGAAGACAAATTATAAGACCAAGGCTTTCTGACTTACGGGTTCATGCTCTTTCACTACCCAATGTTTCTTTCATTGTTTCAGTGATAGACGTGTCTACAAAAATACAGTAAGGTATTGTTCCAATAAAATCCTCAAGGAAAAAACTTTTTACTCAGAAATAGTAACACTATTTCTCTTATTCATCACTGCAGAGATTAGCTTTTCTTTCCTTCAAGTCAATTTCCCAAGTGTGACTTTCCCCCAGCTTGACCCCCGCTCAAAGTCTCTTCACTTCACACCTGTACTATTCCTTCTACCTCCTAATTGGTCTCCCAGCTCCCAAGCTTTCTTTCTCTACCTTTGCCATGTGTGATTAATTTTCCTGTAACACAAAGTTTCATCATTCGTTCAAAATACATTTTAAAATACCTAAAATAAGCATTAAGCACTGTACCAGGTAATGCAGATAGAGCAATGATCAAAACAGACGTGGTTCCCATTCTCAAGGAGCACACATTCTCCCAAGAGCAATGAGTAGTAAATCATCACTCAAATTGTGATAAAGACAATGCAGAACTTGAAGTGCAAGCACTATGTATCTAACAAAGAATCAGGGAGAGGCTGCTTGAGAAAATGTTTAAGGTAAAACCTGATCATGATTGGAGTTACAAAAACAGAAGTCGGGGAGAGCCAAAGAAACCAATTCACCAACCTACAGTGAGAAAGATGGGCACACCTGTGTTGGCACAAAAGGCCACACTTCTCCCATTCATTATTTCCCAGTTTTCAATGTGGAACCTCTTGTCTCGGCAGGAAGTTTCCTGAATACGCTAGGCTCTTTCCTTCCTATGCTTCATTTAAGCTTTCTAGAAATTTTCTTTTCATCACTCAACTAACTCTAAAATCCAGTCCGTTTCTCTCATCAAAACTTTAGTTATCGACTACAATACGCTACAGTTCGGGCTTTTTTCTTTTAAATATCACCATTTTATCTACTTTTGGTTGCCCTGGGTCTCTGTTGCTGCGCAAGGGCTTTCTCTAGTTGCAGCGAGCGGAAGCTACTCTTCCTTGTGGTGAATGGGCTTAGTTGCTCCACAGCATGTGGTATCTTCCCAGACCAGGTATCAAGCCTGTGTCCCCTGCACTGGCAGGCAGATTCTTAACCACTGGACCACCAGGGAAGTCCTCTACAGCCTTAACTTTAATATACTAGGTCATAAACAATTTACAGAAAAACCAGAAAATGATGGAATCGTCTTTTTACTCTCCTTAAAAACTAACCAAATGGGAAGAAACACATGTATACTTCTTATCACTAAACGGTTCAATGCCAACCATCAGTCAATGCTCAACAAAGATTTTTTAAACACCCAAACATCTACCTGATCTCCTATCCATGCCCAAAACTGTTCAGTTAGTTCTAAGGTCAATGTTTTTATTATTTCCACAAATGTATACTATCAGTCACAAAAATGAACTCAACCTGTGGTAAAATTAATTGCAAACCCATTACCATTACTAGAAAACATATCCCAAAACCCTTTAGTAATAGATCAGCAGTGTTACATATTAAAAACTATTAAAAATGAAAGGCATTAAGAAGCCTTTTAGATCAACCATATATGTTAAAGTAAATGATTAAGATGTAGATTTTGTAATAAAATCTTTTGATATGGCATATCCGTTTGCAAGTTTCTGATGCATTCATTTACAGATAACATGCCACATATTTAACAGCTTGTTTAGGACTTTGGGGGGCTTCCCAGGTGGCTCAATGATAAAGAATGCACCTGCCAATGCAAGAAAAGACACAAGTTCCATCCCTGGGTCAGGAAGATCTGGAAGAGGAAAAGACAACCCACGCCAGTCTTCTTGCCTGAAATATTCCAAGGACAGAGGAGCCAAAGGGCTGCAAAAAGTCTGACACAACTGAGCAACTGAGAAATCACATAATTAGGTGTGGCTTCCTAGGTGGCTCAGTGGTAAAAAAAAAAAAAAAGAAAAAAAATCCGCCTTAGATGTGGGTTTGATCCCTGGCTGGGAAACATCCCCTGGAGAAGGAAATGGCAACCCACTCCAGTCTTCTTGCCTGGAAAATCCCATGGAGAGAGGAGCCTGGCGAGCTACAGTCCATGGAGTTGCAGAGAGTCAGACACAACTCATCAACTGAACAACAGCATAGTATCTTTTGGCATTTCAGATCTTAAACTGCTTCAACAAGAGACCAATGTTACCTTAGCTACAATTGGCTCAAACGCACAGTCTGTACCCCCGTCCATGAGGTCAAGTGCTTTGTCTCAGTCACTGCCGTTGTGTACCGAACACCTAGAATAGTACCCACATAATGGGGCTTCTGCATACATCTGTGGACTAAATACCTACCTAGCACATAATAAATGCTTAATAAAGTGTGTGCCAAATACTGCACATTTATTCCCCACAACCACCTTACAGGGAAGGAACTATTAATGTCCCTCTTCTGCAGATAAAAAACCTGAAGTAGTACTAAGATGTTAAATAACCTAAATGACTGTCCCACGGTCACCCAGCTTCAGTGACAGCCAGAATTCAAATCCAAGCGTTCTGACTCATGGTGTACTCTTAACCACTTCTCTTGCTATCCTTCTCTCATTAACTTCAAATTTTCCATTTGCCTTTGATAAAGCATTGGGCATTTTTCTACTATAAATGCTTCTAAACAGTGGTTAAAATAAAAACAAAAAACCCCAAGTGCCTATCCATTTTGGATTTTTCTATCAACTTATTTTATAAATATGCTCTTTACAGAAAGTTACAGAGTTTCCAATCATTTAAAAAGTATTTATTAGGCACCTCTGGATTGCCTCTAAACTGACAGTTCTTAGCTTAGACCAGACATTTCCGAGACTGATAAAAACTACTGACATCTTCTCAGAGAAACGTCCACATGAAATTTTCCATTCAATCTCACTGACCTTACTAGAGTATGCCCCCAGAGAAAAAGTTGGCCTTAAATCACTATACCAAGTACAATAATCCAATCAAAGGCATCAATTCCTGGCCCTCACTTTGTAGTCTTCCTTATACAAATTCTACTGCTGGTATTTCAGTTTAATTCTAAGAACTGAGTACACACCGTAAGCACATACTGCTAAGACACTACAAAGATGGAAATGAGCTAAACCGTCCCTGCTCTCAAAACTACCATGTTACAACAAAAAGGATGAAGCAAAGCATTCAAATAGGAGGTCTTCAGAATAGTCGACAGGGCTTCTTAATAGAGAGTCATGAAAACCTTAATAAAACCTTCATGGGAAAACCTAACCTGGTCTTACAGTTAAGGAATTAAGGGTCAAAGATGTTAGCAATACTAAGATTTGAATCTCATCCTTTGACCCTTGATTACAGGCTATTCATGTTGCAATATTCTACATCCTTCCATCTATATAGAACAGAGCCACAAACTGGGAGGAAAAAGCAAGGAAGAAATACAAATACGGTACTAAGAGCAATACCATATTTCCTTTTAATTAAAAGACCACATTTTCTTTTAATTAAAAGGAAGACCATATTTCCTTTTAATTAAAGGGAAGAAGAAATTAATATCATTTAAAAAGACCTAATTTGTCATGGTATTTTGAAGGGTTTTGAAAGGCTGTCTCCATCAACAGAAATTTGAAGCAATTATTTTGTATCATAATATGAATAAAAAGAAAAGTGGGGAAAATGTTGTCTGCTAAGTGAAGATGTATGAAGAAAATGTGAGCAGGTACATTTAGGTCATAAAATCCTTGGCTCTCTTTCTCTCAGAAGACTTGCTCTGAGGAAACTAGTTGCTAGGTTCTAAGAACACATAAGGAGCCTTATAGAGATACTGACCTGGTAACTGAGGCCACCTGCCAAAAGCTATATAAGTGAGATGGTTTCCAGCCCCAGTCAAGCCTTCAGATGACTGCAGTGCTGGCCAACACTTTCGCTGCAATAAGAGACTAAGCCAGAACCACCCAGCTAAGTAGCTCCCTTCCTGACTTCTAGAAACCACATGTGGTACTAAATGTTTGTTTCTTTAAGTTGCTAAATCTGGAGCATATTTGTTAGACAGCAATAAATAGCTAACACAATAGTTAAGGTGTGAAATCGCTAACTTTGAAATCAAAGTTTGTGCTAATTAAAAGTTTCAGAGCAATATGCAAGACGGATGAGAGGAAAGTGTTTTGTCTATCTCTCACCATATCCAATGGAGTCCTTCCTGCACATGGTAAATACCTAAGCTTGGTAACAAACTAGCATACACACAAGATTTCCTAACTGACCCAACGAGAACAGCCTCAAAGTTTCTTAAAAGTAAAATGGTTCCCTTGAATCTTTCCATATAAGTTCAATCCTGAAGGCTGTAGTTTTACTGTTGTTTACTTTTTAGCACAGACCCATACCTTCCTTAACTGAGAATTACAATACGTAATCAATGAAAACTGAGACTAAATTGTTAGCAGCTCTTCTCTAAATTTAGTCAAAACTAAAAGGTAGCTTAAAAGTGGTTCCGGAGAGACTATAAGCAGCTGCTTCAGAGTTGAAAGGCAAATAGTGAAAAGCAGTTCCATCATGAAGTATGAGCAAAATACTTTTATCAGTATTTGATTGTCTGAACCATACAGAGCCTTAATAGATCTTGATGATAACCTCAGCATGAAGCTTTCTAGTATTAATCCAATTTAAAAGTTTAGCCTCCATACTAGAAAAAAAATCTTCCCAATCATACTACTGGGCAAGTGGGCAACATAACCCTGTTTTCCCAGCGTCAAAATGATCTTAATTAAACCTCAAAGTTTGCAACCCATAAAGCTGGGAATCCAAATGTTAATTCTCAAAACAGTAAGGGCCTGTAGTCTATGCTGATGATTAAGCTTCACACTAAATGCCCTTCCCTATATGCACCCATCACTTGACATCTGAATTTACCTAGAAAGGCTGATAAAAGTGGCTTTTTCAAAATAAATCATACCTTATATTCTATCTGGGGAGGAAAAACTATAATACAAAAAAGAGACAAATAACCACAAAATACAGGCTGTTATTATCAATTCACTTATACGGACAAGCAACTAAAAATATAAACTAACTTTTACACTAAAAAACAATTTCAGAGGCATTTCAAGTTCTAAAATTCTATTTAAAAGTCAACTTAGGCTCTGAAATTAGCTTAAAAGGTGGTAATTTTTTAAAAAGTACTTAAGCTTAGATTCAAAGTTAAACAAAAGCTAGTTTTTAGTGGCCTCACATGGCTAAATATTCTCCCCAAAGAAAATTCCATTATCTTTATAACCGAAGTTAAGAGTAAACTATATATCAACTTTAAGGTTTCCTAATCTTACCAAAATAAACATCAGTACACTTAACGCTGGTTTTGAATAACTTTCTCCTGGGGAAAACAATGTTTTTGGAATTGTGTGACTTAATCATTTTATAAGTTAATCATTTTCACAACACTTCAAATATGTGTTGTAAACTGACTCCTTGGATCACAAGCTTTATATCCAAATCTTTACAGTTAGTTCTTTCTTCAAAAGAAGCACTTAAGAGTTAAAAATATTTAAGATATTTCAACACGTTCTAAAGAATGTTACATAAACTCAAAAGTATAATCTTATTTCAATGTGAAAGCTCAACAGACATTCTAACAAGAGTAAATTCTAATGATAATAAAATCTTTGCAACAGGAATGCCTCATGTTTTTAAAAAGCACTTTAAAACCACGATATCCTTCCATCAGTTACAAATATAAAGACTTCCCACCATGAAATCAATCTATAAAATCCACAGATTGATGTAATCTGCATGGCAGTTTATAAGAATTATGAATCCTTTGCAAACTTAAAATAACTCTCAAAAAAAAAAAAAAACCTGAAAAGCAAAGGAGGGGGGCATTTCAAAGTTAATATTATCAAGATCACAACCAGTTTCACTTAGCAATAAAGGTTTTTTCATACAAGTGATAAATTCATTACCCTGTAATGGTAAAAAGATTATAGTATTTTGTAGTCTCTAATATTTAAGCATCCAGAAGAGCAAGTATGCCTTTTTATCAAATTTTAACCTTATTTGGACTTGTGACACCAGCATCTTACTCCTTACTCTGAAATGAGGTAAGAATTACATATTCAAGTGAGTATCTAATAAAAATTACGTCAAAACTCCACTTGCTGAAGTATTACTGGACCAACTACTCAGTCTCCTAAAATGAAATAGTAGACAGACATTAAATTAAAAAAAAAAAAAAAACCCAACAATCTGGCATATACTGCTTATAGCTTATTTAAAGAGAGTAATTCTAACTCTGGTGAAGTGGAACTAGCAGGGGACTTGAGAACCTTTGTTCAGATCCAGCTCCACCACTTCCATTCCATAGTTACTGTTTTGAGTAAGACACTTAACTTGCTTCTTCTGTGTTTAAGCCTTGCACCAGAGTTGTGAAAATGAAATGATTGGCACATTTAAATCCTGCAGTGCTACTAGGCAAGTTTGTGTGTATGCTAGGTAAACAGAACAACTGTGGAAGACACTGAATTGTATGAACTAATGTAAACTTTTAAGTATCTACTGGTACCAATGAAGGCGTATACAGTAAAACGACAAATAATACATGCTTCGTTAGGCAGTTCACATCAATTTTTGATTTTCTTAAAGACATTCTCCTTCCTATCCTGCCTACATAGTTGAGGACAATTTTTTCAAGGTTTGCAGTGTATTTTACCCCATTCAAGGTTATTTCCTTAGATATTAAAATAAATGTCAAATAGAATTTGATGCTGTATTTTCAAAATATTTAGGGCTGTAAATTCCTCATAATACTAAATATAAGCCAATGTGTTCATTTTTATCAGTTAACAATAGAACTCCTGGAACTTTAGAATACTTAAACTTTCAAATCCAAGCCAATATCGATTGTTAAAATTCTACTGCTCATCCAAACATTAGCAGACGGTCAAAATAACTGCTAATATACTTTAGATGCAGTACAATACGCATGACGTGGTTCTGTTCTATCAAAATAAAAATACATTAACAACCAATTAGTTAAAATATGAAATCTTCCGGAGATGAAAAGTAATGACAATAACATCTGAAACACACCATAACAATGAGTATCTTAAAACCCCCAAAAAATGAAGCGCATTTTTGTCAGTCTTCACATTCTTTCTAAAAACCTTTAGAAAACTACTAATCCCTTCAGAAATCTCGCCAAAACATGACTTTAAATATTATCACCTAAAATCACGACTCATGTTGAATCATTAGTGTACACAGATTTTAAAACGCATACTAACATGTTGTACCTTAAGACTGCATTTTGTTACTACTGCAACTCTCTTCGGCTCGGTAAAGTTACCTTAAACGACACCAACTCATTATTCTCTTACAAAACGATGTGTACAGTTTGAGAACTTTCTCCCCAGTTTGACCACCAACCAAATAAAGAGAGGTTATTAAAATCATTTTGGAGACCAGGTTAAGGAAGATATGAGGAATTCTGGAAGCGCTAGTCAAATAGAAAAGAATAGTCTTTTTTTCCCTAAGTAAAAGAAAAGTGATGGTTGGGGTCCCCCTCCCTGAACAAGGAAGTTCTCTTACATCCAGGCGAGACCAGCCATGTTGGAAAACACTTGTCAGTTACAGTTGTGACAAGTCTTCGCCAACACCGCCCGGGGAAGCTAACCTTGTGTACCGAGGTGTGTACATCAAGGCCCTCTTCAGCTCCGCCGGAGGTTCTGGGCCTACTTTGGGGATGGTTTCCGAGTTGGAGCCGTCCTTCGGTCCGAACGGAGTGCAGAGCCGAGGGGGAAAGAGGGCGGGGAAAGGAGAGTTGGGGGGAAAAGGGTTTTGAAGAGTTGGAAGCCGCTATCCGCAGCGAGAGGGGCGCGGCGGCAGGGAGAGGTTTCCGAGTTGAGAGCCGGGGGGGTGCGGGGGAGGGGCCGAGGATTCGGGGAACAGGGGGACTCTCAGCAGAAAAGTCCCCCTCGGAGGGGCCCAGGAGCGCCAGAGGAGGAAGGGAAGCGGAGGAACGCTTCGGGGTACTGACCTGTCCTCCGAGTCCATGCGGCTCAGGGGTTCCCCATCCGACGACATCTCCAAGCTGCCTCGCCGGCCCCCGGAGGTCGCGCTGCTTCCGCCTCCCCCGGTCCCGTAGCCCTCGTCGCCGCCGCTGGAGACGACGCTGCTGCTACTGCTGCCGCCCCCGCCGCCGCCCTGGCTGCCCCGCGGTCCCTTGGGCTCCTCCAGGCCCTCCTTGCCGTCCCCATCCCCGCTGCTGCTGCTGGCGGCGCCGGGGCTCAGCGAGCGCGTCTCGTCGCTGCTGCTCCCGCCGCTGCTGCTGCCCACCAGGCTCTCGGCGCTGCTTTCCTCCTCGCCCCCGCCACTGCTGCTCTCGTCCTCCTCCTCCTCGTCGTCGTCCTCCTCCTCGTCGTCGTCCTCCCCGGCCTGGCTGGCGCTCTCGGGGCTCGGCTCCGACATCGTCTCCGCCTCGCCGCCCCCCACTCCGCCGCCGCCCCCACCGCCGTTCAGCAGCAGCGCCGCCACCGCCTCGGCCTCCGCCTCCTCCTCCTCGTCCTCCTCCTCCTCCTCCTCGGGGGGCTCAGCCCGGCCCCGCGCCGCCGGCCCGGGGCTGCCAGGGGGCAGAGGGCTCAGGCGGGAGAGCTCCTCCAGGTCGGCCATGTCGGTGAGAGCGGCGGCCATGGCGGCGCCTGCTCCTCCTCCTCCTCCTCTGGCTCCTCCGCCTCCCCGCCGCCGCCGCCGCCTCCCTCTCTCGACTCTCGCTCCCTCGCCCCCCTCCCAAACGCCCCAAACTCGGCCGACGCCGCGGCAGAGCGGGAGGAGGGCCCGCGAGCTGCGTCAGCCTGCACACGCGCTACGGAACCCGCGCGGGGACAGGCGCGCCACTGCGCTCACTCACGCGGAGACGGCTGCGCGCCTGCGCGGCGGCACGCGGTGGCGCCTCCCCTCGGCTGCGGGCTCCGCGCCCGCGCCCCCGGCCGCGCCCCCTCTGGGCCCCCGCCCGGACCCGCCGGGACTCAGAGTTTCCGCGGGGGCTGTCCACGCCTTCCCCGGCCGCGCGGCGGGCGGAACACGCGGAACGAAAAGCTGGGCGCCGGCCGTGGATTCTAACAGCCCCCGCCCCGAGGGCTCACGATCGAGTCATTCATTCCGGGAGTGTTTGGGGAGCGTCCCCGGCGCACGGGCGCTGAGCCAAGAATCGAACAAGTCCCTAGGCTCCTGAGAGCTGACAGTCTAAGAGGAGAGGCAAGGAAAATGAGTAAAAATAAATAATACAGTGCTAGGTACTGAATCCATACGCGCGACGCAGAGCCACAGGTTTTTATCTAACCTACGTTCGAATACCCCCGAGGACTGGTTAAATCACAGTCTGAGAGCAAACATCTCTGTGCAACATCTTCAAACTTTTTAGCTCCTGAGCCCTCTGAAACGATTTTGTACATCTTCCTACATCCACATGTTTAAAGTGACATCCACATTTTTTTCCAGCCTCATATTTTACGACTGTCACACTTTTTTAAATGTAGTCAACCAATGAATCCTGAATTCCATACGGATTTAATACCCACCAATATCTTTTAAATACAGTCTCGTTTATACTTCGGCAATTTCCATCCTTTATTCTCTGGAGTTCATTTACATTTTACATCTCCAGAATTTTATCCTAATATTTTATATTTGAACTGTTTTATTGTTCATCTTATATATTTCCTGTATACATCTATATACACAAAAAATGTGTATCGAAATTGAAATTCAAGGTTCTTTCTAAATCTCCTGAGATCATAACACTGTTAACACTTATTTCAACTGATCAAAACAAATATATTTCAAATATTTACAAATAGATATTAAACCCAAAAGTTGCCAATGCATCTTGCAGAGATGGAATTGAATATTTTTTTTAAAGCTAGATTATTATCAGTGGACGAGTATTTCTAGAAAGAAAATGAGATGCTTCCATTCAGTTCAGTTCAGTCCAGTCGCTCAGTCATGTCCGACTCTTTGCGACCCCCATGATTCGCAGCAGGCCAGGCCTCCCAGTCCATCACCATCTCCTGGAGTTCACTCAAACT
Source organism: Bos javanicus (assembly GCF_032452875.1). Classification (NCBI taxonomy): domain Eukaryota; kingdom Metazoa; phylum Chordata; class Mammalia; order Artiodactyla; family Bovidae; genus Bos; species Bos javanicus. Next base: position 91,041,561 of record NC_083872.1, read on the forward strand.
CATGTCCATCTAGTCGGTGATGCCATCCAGCCATCTCATCCTCTGTTGTCCCCTTTTCCTCCTGCCCCCAATCCCTCCCAGCATCAGAGTCTTTTCCAATGAGTCAACTCTTCGCATGAGGTGGCCAAAGCACTGGAGTTTCAGCTTAAGCATGATTCCTTCCAAAGAACACCCAAGGCTGATCTCCTTTAGAATGGACTGGTTGGATCTCCTTGCAGTCCAAGGGACTCTCAACAGTCTTCTCCAACACCACAGTTGAAAAGCATCAATTCTTTGGCGCTCAGCTTTCTTCACAGTCCAACTCTCACATCCATACATGACCATTGGAAAAACCATAGCCTTGACTAGATGGACCTTTGTTGACAAAGTAATGTCTCCGCTTTTCAATATGCTGTCTAGGTTGGTCATAACTTTCCTTCCAAGGAGTAAGCGTCTTTTAATTTCATGGCTGCAGTCACCATCTGCAGTGATTTTGGAGCCCAGAAAAATAAAGTCTGCCACTGTTTCCACTGTTTCCCCATCTATTTCCCATGAAGTGATGGGAAGATGCCATGATCTTCGTTTTCTGAATGTTGAGCTTTAAGCCAACTTTTTCACTCTCCACTTTCACTTTCTTTTTGTTGTTGTTTTTTCCACTTTCACTTTCATGAAGAGGCTTTTTAGTTCCTCTTCACTTTCTGCCGTAAGGGTGGTATCATCTGCATATCTGAGGTTATTGATATTTCTCCCGGCAATCTTGATTCCAGCTTGTGCCTCTTCCAGCCCAGCATTTCTCATGATGTACTCTGCATATAAGTTAAATAAGCAGGGTGACAATATACAGCCTTGACGTACTCCTTTTCCTATCTGGAACCAGTCTGTTGTTCCATGTCCAGTTCTAACTGTTGCTTCCTGACCTGCATATAGGTTTCTCAAGAGGCCAGTCAGGTGGTCTGGTATTCCCATCGCTTTCAGAATTTTCCACAGTTTATTGTGATCCACACAGTTAAAGGCTTTGGCATAGTCAATAAAGCAGAAAGAGATGCTTTTCTGGAACCCTATTGCTTTTTTCCGTGATCCAGCGGATGTTGGCAATTTGATCTCTGGTTCCTCTGACTTTTCTAAAACCAGCTTGAACATCTAGAAGTTCACGGTTCACGTATTGCTGAAGCCTAGCTTGAAGAATTTTGAGCATTACTTTACTAGCGTGTGAGATGAGTGCAATTGTGCGGTAGTTTGAGCATTCTTTGGCATTGCCTTTCTTTGAGATCGGAATGAAAACTGACCTTTTCCAGTCCTGTGGCCACTGATGAGTTTTCCAAATTTGCTGGCCTATTGAGTGCAGCACTTTCACAGCATCTTCTTTCAGGATTTGAAATAGCTCAACTGGAATTCCATCACCTCCACTAGCTTTCTTCATAGTGATGCCCTCCAAGGCCCACTTGACTTCACATTCCAGGATGTCTGGCTCTAGGTGAGTGATCATACCATCGTGATTATCTTGGTCGTGAAAATCTTTTTTGTACAGTTCTTCTGTGTATTCTTGCCACCTCTTCTTAATATCTTCTGCTTCTGTTAGGTCCATACCATTTCTGTCCTTTATCGAGCCCATCTTTGCATGAAATGTTCTCTTGGTATCTATAATTTTCTTGAAGAGATCTCTAGTCTTTCCCATTCTGTTGTTTTCCTCTGTTTCTTTGAATTGATTTCTGAGGAAGGCTTTCTTATCTCTCCTTGCTATTCTTTGGAACTCTGCATTCAGATGCTTATATCTTTCCTTTTCTCCTTTGCTTTTCGCTTCTCTTCTTTTCACAGCTATTTGTAAGGCCTCCCTGGACAGCCATTTTGCTTTTTTGCATTTCTTTTCCATGGGGATGGTCTTGATCCCTGTCTCCTGTACAATGTCACAAACCTCATTCCATAGTTCATCAGGCACTCTATCAGATCTAGTCCCTTAAATCTATTTCTCACTTCCACTGTATAATCATAAGGGATTTGATTTAGGTCATACCTGAATGGTCTAGTGGTTTTCCCTACTTTCTTCAATTTAAGTCTGAATTTGGCAATAAGGAGTTCATGATCTGAGCCACAGTCAGCTCCCGGTCTTGTTTTTGCTGACTGTATAGAGCTTCTCCATCTTTGGCTACAAAGAATATAATCAGTCTGATTTCGGTGTTGACCATCTGGTGATGTCCATGTGTAGAGTCTTCTCTTTGTTGTTGGAAGAGGGTGTTTACTATGACCAGTGCATTCTCTTGGCAAAACTCTATTAGCCTTTGCCCTGCTTCATTCCGTATTCCAAGGCCAAATTTGCCTGTTACTCCAGGTGTTTCTTGACTTCCTACTTTTGCATTCCAGTCCCCTATAATGAAAAAGACATCTTTTTTGGGGTGTTAGTTCTAAAAGGTCTTGTAGGTCTTCATGGAACTGTTCAACTTCAGCTTCTTCAGCGTTACTGGTTGCGGCATAGACTTGGATTACTGTGATATTGAATGGTTTGCCTTGGAAATGAACAGAGATCATTCTGTCGTTTTTGAGATTGCATCCAAGTACTGCATTTCAGACTCTTTTGTTGGCCATGATGGCTACTCCATTTCTTCTAAGGGATTCCTGCCCGCAGGAGTAGATATAATGGTCATCTGAGTTAAATTCACCCATTCCAGTCCATTTTAGTTCTCTGATTCCTAGAATGTCAACGTTTACTCTTGCCATCTCCTGTTTGACCACTTCCATTCAGTTACAATCTTTTAATTCCATGGATGTAACCACTGAAAAAAACTTGTTCACATAAATAAGTACATGAGAAAGAATGGAGTTTTGTCAGAGCAATGCAATTCGATTCTTTAAGGAAAAAATACTTTTAATGATCTATCCGTTGACAACTCTGACTAGGTTCTCTTTCAACTTTGTTGAAAGCAAGTAACTGAAAACCACCTGACTTGTAAAAAGATGTGTTACTCATTCTCATTCACCCTTAATTGTTCCTTTTGGGATTTTGCATACCCTGCTAGGTAGGTTAGGAAGATGGGTGAGGCAGAGTTATGCCTTTCTTTTGTAAAGTAGCAAAGGGTCACTTGGGATAAGGGAAGCTGGAAAGGAGCCCACCTTACACCTGACCCCGAGGCACATTTTCAGGCAGATCAATTCTAGGTGTAAGAAAAGGGAAAATCAGAGAACTGATTGCCTTAGAACAGGCTCTGCGCTCAAACACATCTTAGAAAGTCATCATACATCATGAATACCCCAGCATTATGTCTACAGCCTTAGGCCTTTGGACAGCTTTGTTCCATATGTTGCTTCAAAAGAAAGCAAAAATAAAAATAATAAATAATAGCATGGGGCATTATGGCTCACAGATACCTTCACAACACTCATACAAGGCAAAATGCTAACCACAAACATTTCAACCTCAAAGCCAATCTTTGAGATAGACTGGGAAAGTATTTTCATCCTCCTGTGTTGTCAGTTAAAAACTATCACAGTTTAACTGAAAAGCGTGTATTAAGTGTATGTGCCAAGCACTGTATTAAGCCCTAGAGATTCTGGCTGTGTTTGGCCGACTTACTGAAGGAAAACATCATGAAGAATATAGGATTTGAACAGCTGTGTACGTAACATATACTACATTTACAATGGAGCCAGATCTTGAAGGTTGAATAGAAATCTGTGTGAGGGCGAATTCTAGGACTGAGACATTGGAAAAGCATACAAATTTGATTTGTGACTGTTAAGCATGAAAAAATGAAGCTACACAAGTGAGAAAGACTTCAAGATGAGATCACAGAAAACCTTGAGTAAAAAGGTTTACTTTGAAAGATGACAGTGTGTGTGTGTGTGTATATATATATATGTTTGTATTCAGAAAAATTTTTAAAGGTGTGATATGATTAAAGTTATGTTATAAGGTTATCTAATGTCACAGGTGATATGGAGAAAAACGGGAAAGGATGGAAAGGTGCATGGCAATTAGATAAGTGGAAATGGCAGGTATCAAACCCACAAACGAATGCTTGGACTGCAGTATTTATACTTGAAGACAAAAACTATCTTAGAACTGGCTTTCTGGAAAAAAGAAAACAACTCTGTTTCCCATCACTGGAGTGGTTTTTTCTTTTTTTAATTGCAAATTTCTTGAAAAATTTAAAGAACTGGATAATAATAAACACTTGTACACCTGCTTGCCTCTGTGTGTGTGTGTGTGTGTGTGTGTGTGTGTTACTTGCTCAGTCGTGTCCAGCTCTTAGCCCACCAGGCTCCTCTGTCCATGGGATTCTCCAGGCAAGAATACTGGAGTGGGTAGCTATCCCCTTCTCCAGGGGATCTTCCTGACCCAGGGATCAAACCTGGGTCTCCTGCATTGCAGGCAGATTCTTTACCATCTGAGCCACCAGGGAAGCCCATAAACCTGCCAACATTCATCAGTCACTAATATTTTGCCACATTTGTGCAGCCCGGGTCCCTCTGTCTCTGTTTCTTTCTTTCTTTTGGTTTAATTGCAGATTAATTACTCTGCAAGCATCTCCTTAGAACAAGGTCACAATGTCACTGAGGCATTCATGAAGTGTTTGGCCAGAGGCAGTCCTCTGGGTGATAGAATTTTTTCAGGTGGCTTCAGGTAGAAGCTGGATGAAACGAAAGCACCATGGTCTGTAGACCAGTGCCCATCCACTCCCTGGTCCTTACCAGCCAGCAGCTAGCTACAGGAAATTAGCTTCAGGAAACTTTTTCTAAATATTTATTTGTTTATTTATTTATTTGGCTGCATCAGGTCTTAGCTGGGACACATGGGATCTTTAGTTGTAGCATATGGGATCTAGTTCCCTCACCAGGGATTGAACATCAGGAGTGCCGAGTCTTAGCCACTGAACCACCAGCGAAGTCCCAGGGAACTTCTATAACAACTTGGCAGAGTAACTTTATATCTGCAAACCTAATCATCAAAAAGAGGCTTTTATTTTTTATTATGTCGCCAGTTTATTTTTTATCTTCTTAATCTGGTAATGTTCCAAAAGTATCAGTCCCCTGGAAGTAAAACACTGTCCTTCATAGACTGAGAATCACTGCTGTGTATTTCCCACCTTCCTGCCTAGAGACTGTGATTCTACCTGTAATTATGTTACCCAATAACACACCATTGCATACTGCTGCTGAGTCGCTTCAGTCGTGTCCCACTCTGTGCGACCCCAGAGACGGCAGCCCACCAGGCTCCCCTGTCCCTGGGATTCTCAAGGCAAGAACACTGGAGTGGGTTGCCATTTCCTTCTCCAATGCAGTAAAGTGAAAAGTGAAAGTGAAGTTGCTCAGTCGTGTCCGACTCCTAGCGACCCCATGGACTGCAGCCTACCAGGCTCCTCTGTCCATGGGATTTTCCAGGCAAGAGTACTGGAGTGGGATGCCATTGCCTTCTCCCACCATTGCATAAGAGCTATTTTATTAGGGATAGTATTCAAACTCATCAGCCACAGTACTAATGAGGTCAAATTAACAATGATAACTTGAATTTCACTGGCACTTCCACCTACCAAGCCTACTAACATAGGCAGCTCACCTCCAGTTTTCTGGGAGCCCCTGGGAAGGGGGAATCTCTCCTTTGCTCACACCCTGCTCGCCCAACGGCTCCCTCCCCAGTTCTGCTCCTTCAGGAACTGCAGATTCCTATTGAAACAAGAGGGAAGGGAGCAGGGCACAACTTTGGAAAGAATGACATAGCCCGAGGGCACAACATAAACTGATTAGAATCAAATGGGTCCAAGATGGCAGACAAGTCAACTTGGATTAGACCTTGATCTTTAATCAGCAAGCTAAATGACATACCAAGAGGTGCCAAGGCAGTTCCAAGGCACTGTCAAAAAACCAAAAAGTGGGCAGTGTCCCAATTTCTGGAAATCTCCACCCTTTTTCCCCAAATAGTTCAAATAATCCTCCTATTTATTAGCCTATGAAATTCACCCAGTCCGCAAAAACTAACCACTTCCCCACACCACACTCACCCTCTGAGATGGCCCATACTCTATCTGCAGAGTGTGCTTCTCTCTGAATAAATCCAGTTCTTACCCAACACTTTGTCTCTCACTGAATTCTTTCTGCGATGAGATATCAAGAACCTGAGCTTCATTAGGTCCTAAAGCCAGGTCTATGATCTCAGTTGGAAGACCGTGAGTCTTGGCTGGGTTTGAGTCCCAGCCACATGGGTTCAAGTCCCAGTCTGAGGTAAACGGTTTTACTACCTGGACCTGTAATACAAGCAAAACAGCCAAAGCCACAGTGTAGCCTGAAGAAATGGAGATCACTGTGTTGACCTCTTTTAGGGGAACCCTGGAGCAGACTGCTTGGCCCACACGGTTTTCAATGAAACAGTTCTTTATGTTTTTACTCAGAGATCTGTCTCTCTTAGGAACCCAGACATGCTTTCATGAACCTAGATTGGTGACAGAGTTGAGTAACAGCTACTCCTAGCTGTATTGATTACTCCCCATCCAATGACTAAGTCTTTCTTCTAGGGCTTCTCTGTCTAATTCTCTTCCATGAACATGAGTCCTGTTCCAGGAAGCAGTCTCAGCCCCCAGGTCAGCAGCTTCTTTCAGCCCTACCTAAGCAGTTCCCAGACATGCCCAGACAAGCTTGAACCTCAGCAGCACACCCAGCTTAGAGTCAGGCTGAGATTCCTACAACATCACACATGATATATTTCTGAAAAATTCTCTAAAATACGCAGCCAGAGCAGGTTGTGCGTCTTTATTCAAGGTTCCTCATTCTTGTTAACAATGTCATGGTGAGCAGAATCAGTAACAATGTAATGACATCACTCTCTGATTGACTTGACATCTAAAGAAAATATATGTGAAAAGAAACAATATCTTATTGGAAGATGGAATGATTAGATCTTCCCTGGTGGCTCAGACGTAAAGAATCTGCCTGCCAATGCAGGAGATGCGGGCTTCATCGCTGGGTCAGAAAGATCCCCTGGAAAAGGGAATGGCTACCCATTCCAGTATTCTTGCCTGGAGAATCCCATGCAAAGAGGAGCCTGACAGGCTACATCAGACACAAGTGAACGACTAACACACTAAAGCTGAAAATAACTCAAAATCTGATGAAAGCTTCTCCAATTTGTAGATTGTCATCCACCAAAATACAACCAAATAATGATTATAGTTTTTCCTTTCATAAAAGTATCTTACATTTACTGTAGCACTTTCTAGTTTCTAAAGCTTTGTAGCATCCCTTATCTCATGAAACTGGAAAAGCTGTGTGGCGTGGTGCTAAAAGCATGAGCTTTGCGACCAAATTGCCTGGGTTCAAATTGTATTTCTTCCAGTTATTACTTGTGACCTTGGGCAACTTACTTGTTTTCTGACCTGTAAAAGGAGGTTTATGAGAGTACTTCCTTGAGGGTTGTTGTGAAGATCAAACATTGAGTATCCATGAGGGGCTCAAAAGAGTACATGTTGCTGCTACTGCTGAGTCGCTTCAGTCGTGTCCGACTCTGTGAGACCCCATAGACGGCAGCCCACTAGGCTCCTCTGTCCCTGGGATTCTCTAGGCAAGAATACTGGAGTGGGTTGCCATTTCCTTCTCCAAGAGTACATGTTAGTTACTATCATTATCATCATCTTCTTGAGGATTATAGGGTGTTTTTTTTTTAAAAAAAAAAGATTTTATTTATTTACCTATGGTTGTGCTGCGCATTCTTGCTGCACAGGCTTTTTTCCATTTGCAGTGCTCGAGTTTCTCATTGCATGGCTTCTCCTCTCGCAGCACATCAGCTCTACAGGTACAGGCTCGATAGTCATGGCGCATGGGCTTAGTTGCTCCCAGGCATATGGAATCTTCCCGTAACAGGGATCAAACCTGTATCTCCTATGTTGCAGATGGAAAGTGACTAAAAGTCACTCAGTCGTGTCTGACTCTTTGTGATCCCATGGACTATACAGAATTCCCATGGAATTCTCCAGGCCAGAATACTGGAGGGGGAAGCCTTTCCCTTCTCCAGGGACTCTTCTCAACCCAGGGATCAAACCCAGGTCTCCCGCATTGCAGGTAGATTCTTTACCTGCTGAGCTATCAAGAAAGCCTACAATTAAAAGTTTTTTAAAGGTTCTGTTGTCAGTAGGACCATTTAAAGATGTAACTGCTTTTTGGGTAGTAATTTTCTACCATAAGGAGATCATATACATGTCTGCTATTTTTGAATAGTTTCTCATTGTTAATTTAGTAAAATGCTTTTCCTGTAAACTAGCAATGAAAGGATAGGAAAAGTATGAAAAGTAAATAACATAAACACCATGGTTTTGACCTTTCATATAATTTATATCTAACTTGCTAACCAAGTAACTTTTTAAAAACTTTTTGTTGAAGTATTATCGATTTACAACGTTCCAAATAACTTTTTTCAACATTCAAGTCTCTCAGTTATTGAAACTGAACTTGATGGATTAGTTATTGTAACATACAAGTAACAATACCAGTTAGAACTTTATCCATCAAATCTCTAAGAAGGCAGGGAAGAGTCTAAACATAATATTTCATATATAACATATATATTTTAAAAAGTTGGAAATTCCCTGGCAATCCAGTGGTTAGGACTCTTCACTTTCACTGTCACCCCAGGTTTGGATTCAATCCCTACAAGCCAAGGGGCATGGCCAAAAAAAAAAAAAAAAAAGACAGCCTTGAGCTTGTTTTAAAAAAACAGCATATCAGCAGTTTGTAAACAGCCTCAGTTTGAAGTCAAAATAAAAACAAACAAACCAAAAAAAGGCAACCCACCTCTTCCTTTCCTGTTTCAACTACTAATCTTCAGATCAGATCAGATCAGTCGCTCAGGCGTGTCAGACTCTTTGCGACCCCATGAATCGAAGCACGCCAGACCTCCCTGTCCATCACCAACTCCCGGAGTTCACTCAGACTCACGTCCGTTGAATCAGTGATGCCATCCAGCCATCACATCCTCTGTCGTCCCCTTCTCCTCTTGCCCCCAATCCCTCTCAGCATCAGAGACTTTTCCAATGAGTCAACTCTTTGCATGAGATGGCCAAAGTACTGGAGTTTCAGCTTTAGCATCATTCCTTCCAAAGAAATCCCAGGGCTCATCTCCTTCAGAATGGACTGGTTGGATCTCCTTGCAGTCCAAGGGACTCTCAAGAGTCTTCTCCAACACCACAGTTCAAAAGCATCGATTCGTCGGCGCTCAGCCTTCTTCACAGTTCAACTCTCACATCCATACATGACCACAGGAAAAACCATAGCCTTGACTAGACAAACCTTTGTTGGCAAAGTAATGTCTGCTTTTGAATATGCTATCTAGGTTGGTCATAACTTTCCTTCCAAGGAGTAAGCGTCTTTTAATTTCATGGCTGCAGTCACCATCTGCAGTGATTTTGGAGCCCCCAAAAATAAAGACTGACACTGTTTCCACTGTTTCCCCATCTATTTCCCATGAAGTGATGGGACTAGATGCCATGATCTTCGTTTTCTCAATGTTGAGCTTTACGCCAACTTTTGCACTCTCCACTTTCACTTTCATCAAGAGGCTTTTGAGTTCCTCTTCACTTTCTGCCATAAGGGTGGTGTCATCTGCATATCTGAGGTTATTGATATTTCTCCAGGCAATCTTGATTCCAGCTTGTGTTTTTTCCAGTCCAGCATTTCTCATGATGTACTCTGCATATAAGTTAAATAAACAGGGTGACAATATACAGCCTTGACATACTCCTTTTCCTATTTGGAACCAGTCTGTTGTTCCATGTCCAGTTCTAACTGTTGTTTCCTGACCTGCATACAAATTTCTCAAGAGGCAGATCAGGTGGTCTGCCTTTTCTCAAACCAAAGATTAGTACTCTTACTCACCCTCTTTTTCTCTTTCCTCTTCCCTTTCTCCCTTATTTCCTTGCTTGCTCTTATCTACTTTACAGTCCTTATATATCTTGGTAAATTATTTTTTCAAGTGAATTTGACTGAGTTACTCTGGTTTTGTTTTTGTAGAACCTACTAAGCCTCCTCCCTCCTCACTCCCACCATGTGGGTCTGCTGGGCATATAACCTCCCAGCATCACAGACAACTCGGTTTGGCTATGTGACTAAGTTCTGACCAACGAGCTGTAAGCAGAAGGGATCACGAACTCCCAAGGAAGCTGCTTTCCCTCCCTTATTTCACTCTTTGCTCCTTAGGAGAAAAGCTCTGACAAACATACACAGTGTAGTAAAAAGCAGAGACATCACTTTGCCAACAAAGATTTATATAGTCAAAGCTATGGTTTTTCCAGCAGTCATATACGGATTTGAGGGTTGGACCACAAAAAAGGTAGTGTGTCAAAGAATTGATGCTTTCAAATTGTGGTGCTGGAGAAGACTCAACGAGATCAAACCAGTCAATCCTAAAGGATATCAACCCTGAATATTCATTGGAAAGAATGATGCTGAAGCTGAAGTTCCAATATTTTGTCCACCTGATGCCAAGAGGTGACTCACTGGAAAAGACCCTGATGCTGGGAAAGACTGAGGGCAAGAGGAGAAGAGGGCAACAGAGCATGAGATGGTTGGATGGTATCACTGATTCTATGGACAGGAGTTTGAGCAAACTCAGGGAGATGGTAAAGGACAGGGAAGTCGGGTGTGCTGTAGTTCATGGGATTGAACACAACTTAGCGACTGAACAACAAAAACATTTCACTCTTCCTGTGCCCCATCCTTAGGTTAGAACACGGACATGGTGGTGGGGGTGAGCCAGCCTCCACCATGCCTACCAGGACCACACCCTAGGATGACAGGGCCCCAGCCGGCATGACTTCAATGCCACTCACCCCCATGGATTAACATCTCAGACTATCTTGTAAAAGAGAAATAAATCTTTTACCTAGTTTGTCATTTCTAAACTGGCCAAATCAATATCTTAATTAATGTAGGTAAAATAAACAGACAAACATACTTTCCTGTTTTCCAGCAATTTGATGCTCTGGTGAGTAAAATCCTTCAATTTCCTGCCTCTCCATCTATAAACTCATCTATATCCACACTTATTTATCTGTCCCTATCCTAATCAAGGTTTATACTATTGCAGAGTCTTAGGTATCTTTAAAAAAAAAAAAAAAGACTGCAAGTGTATATATGGATTTTTTCTTCCACTTTTTGGGCACACGGCAGCTCAGTGGAGATCATGCTTCTCTAGCATCCTTTATGCTCCCTTACACCCAGTTCATAAACCTAAGCATATCTGGTCAATCCAAGCAGTGGATTCTTTGGGGTGGAGAGAAGCAGTTACCAAAGAAATGTGAATATAACCAGTTCTATAACCTTGGGTGAAAATCTAGCTCCCTTTGTACTTTTAGGACAAAAGTTACTTGCCAAATGAACAATGACTTTAGATACAGAAACAATTAAGGAGCAGGATTCTATGCCCTTGAGCTATTATGATGAAATCAGAAATCCTGGCTCAACAGAGAATGGCTTAGGAGTCATTGCTAAGGGCATCAGACAGCAAAGTTACTGTTCATGAAAGCATAAGGTAAGTTTCCTAACCATTACAGATAATCCTCATACCTTGAGTAACTTTAATTTCACTCTAACATTCACATTCTATTTAACAAATCACCAGCTTCACCAATACCAAACCCATTTTTACAGTTAATATGCCAATTAGCAAGGCTTATGGAGGTATTCATCATAGAAGAATGTGTTATCAGCAAGCTCTGGAGTGTGTCCCTTTCTGATCTAATGCTGGCAGAAGACTACTGAATTGAGTGTTTTTTTAAGCATTAGCTCACCTGTTACAGAATTAAAGCTTACATTGTTGGCAGATATATATAACATCACACTAACTATACTGAAATACACTATTTTTAAGTGAATTACAGAAATGTTATCAGTGAGTGGTAGTTCCATGACTAAATCCTCACCAGGAAAATATGAGCAGAGGTGATGAGTACAACCTTCACCTGAAGCGCCCTTGACTTTCTTTCCCATGTGCTTGAACAAGGCTGTGCCATCGACCCAACGTCAACACGCGATGATGGCGAAGCAACTAGATGAAAGGAATATGAACCCCTGACTGATTTCATGGTGCAAAGCTTCATGCCTATCTAGACTTACCTGACTGTTATATGTTGTCAAAGAAACAAGCTTCTCTTTAAGCTACTATATTTTAGGGTGACTTTTTTCTTTTATCTTGCTGTACTGGGTCTTCGTTGCTACGCAAGGACTTTCTCTAGTCGCAGCGAGCGGGGATCCTCTCTCTAGTTGCAATGTGCAGGCTTCTCATTGTGGTGGCTTCTCTTATTGTGGAGCACAGGGTGTAGGATGCACGGGCTTGAGTAGTTGCAGCACATGGGCACAGTTGCCCCATAGCATTTGTGATCTTTGTTCCTTTTCAGCAAGTGGAAATGTAGCCCTTGAGTATTTTCCTACGATAAGATGGCTGTGTACGATTTTTATGGAGAGATGATTTTACAAATAAAATATGCCGTGTCTTTGCAGCTATTAAAAAAAAAAAAGTCTCCCTTGTATTGGCAGGCAGATTCTTAACCACTGGACCACCAGAGAAGTCCCTGGGATGACTTTTTTTTAAATGGCAACTTAGCCTTCACTGAAATTAACAAACATTTAGAACTTAACCCATCAGCTTCCATTTCCTCTTCTGAGTCTTCAATCCCATCCTTTTTTTTTCTTTCTTTTTTTCAGTTTATAAACATGATCAGGTACTTTTGTGGTTATAAAGTAAGTACTGACTCCACTTTCATCTAAACATCCAAAAATGTGAACTGCACTTGCTTGTTCACTCTCTCACCTCCCATATATTATCTCCCTACTGCACAATAATGGGCTTCCCTGGTAAGTTGGTTGGTGAAGAATCTGCCTACAATGCAGGAGACCTGGGTCTGATCCCTGAGTTGGGAAGATACTCTGGAGGAGGGCATGGAAACCCACTCCAGAATTTTTAACCTGGAAAATCCTATAGATGGTAGCCTGCCAGGATCCCCTGTCCATGGGATCGCAAGAGTTGGACACAACTCAGCGACAAAACCACCACTGCAAAATGGTATCTGATCCCACTACATGTTCATAAACTACTCTCAGTAGAATCATTAATTGTCAAACCAGTTCTGACCTTACAAATATGCTATCATATTATGATGAAAATAAGTCTCAGATCAAATTCTGCATTGTGCATGCACTTTGTGGCACATCTTCCTCTTCTCTCTTGATTTCTCTGATGCTACAAAGGAGTACATCAAGGCTGTATATTGTCACCCTGCTTATTTAACTTATATGCAGAGTACATCATGAGAAACACTAGGCTGGAGGAAGCACAAGCTGGAATCAAGATTGCCAGAAGAAATATCAATAACCTCAGATATGCAGATGACACCACCCTTATGGCAGAAAGTGAAGAGGGACAAAAAAGCCTCTTGATGAAAGTGAAAGACGAGAGTGAAAAAGTTGGCTTAAAGCTCAACATTCAGAAAACTAAGATCATGGCATCCAGTCCCATCACTTCATGCCAAATAGATGGGAGAACAGTGGAAAAGCTGGCAGACTTTATTTTTGGGGGCTCCAAAATCATTGCAGATGGTGATTGCAATCATGAAACGAAAACATGCTTACTCCTTGGAAGGAAAGTTATGACCAACGTAGACAGCATATTAAAAAGCAGAGATATTATTTTGTCAACAAAGGTCCATCTAGTTAAGTCTATGGTTTTTCCAGTAGTCATGTATGGATGTGAGAGTTGGAATATAAAGAAAGCTGAGTGCCGAAGAATTGATGCTTTTGAATTGTGGTGTTGGAGAAGACTCTTGAGAGTCCCTTGGACTGCAAGGAGATCCAACCAGTCCAACCTAAAGGAGATCAGTCCTGGATGTTCATTGGAAGGACTGATGTTGAAGCTGAAACTCCAATACTTTGGCCACCAGATGTGAACAGCTGACTCATTTGAAAAGACCCTGATGCTGGGAAAGATTGAGGGCAGGAGGAGAAGGGGACGACAGAGGATGAGATGGTTGGATGGCATCACTGACTCCATGGACATGGGTTTGGGTGAACTCTGGGAGTTGGTGATGGACAGGGAGGCCTGGAGTGCTGCAGTCTATGGGGATGCAAACAGTTGGACACTGAGCGACTGAACTGAACTGACACTCATCTAGATTGCCAATACCCTTCATCATTTCTTTTTGCTCTTCTGTTCTTTAAATATTGGTTCCCAAGTGTACATCTTTAGCCAACTCTCTTCTTATTTTACAGTTTTCCTGGTAAATAACATCCAGTATCCTTATTCTGATGCCTTGATGATGAATCTCAAGAGTCTCTCAGATTCATTCTCTACATGGCTGGACAGCACCAATGCCTCCCTAACATACAGGATCCTTCATTTATACGGCACCAGTAGAAAAAATCGTATGTTTGTCTGTCCCACAGTTTCCTCATATATTACCAATTGACTTCAGCTTTTCTGTGTCCTTCAAGAACTGTCAGGCTCTTTGAGTGAACATCAATAGAGGCCACTAATTGAATCAGGAGGAAGCTATGCAAGCCTCTTCCCCCACCCAACATTCACATCAGATAGTAGATTACAAGGCAAAGAAGCCTTAGTCCAAATTCTTTGAAATGTATAAATTTTTATTTGCAAGTGGGCAAAAAAATAGTCATATATGCCCATTTAAGATTAAGGAAATCCTCACTCTCTGTCCTAAGGTATTCCTAAAGCATCTTGTATGAGAGGCTCACTCTGAGGTGGGTCAAGCAATGTCCAAACAGCAGAATCAGCCAACTTTCTACTCAGTCTTCCAGGAGACACTCCAAGAATTGAATAGTAGGTGGACCTAGAGATTATCATACTAAGTGAAGCAAGCCAGACAAAGACAGACAGATATCACACGATATCACTTATATGTGGAATCTTAACAAAATGATACAAGTGAACTTATTTATAAAATAAAAACAGGCTCATAGAAATAAAAAGTTAATTTATGGGTACCAAAGGGGAAGTGGGGAAGGGAAAAATTAGGAGTTTGAGATTAGCAGAAACAACTACTATATATACAGTAGATAAACAACAGTTCAGTTCAGTTCAGTCACTCAGTCGTGTCTGACTCCTTGCGACCCCATGAATCACAGCACGCCAGGCCTCCCTGTCCATCACCAACTCCTGGAGTTCACTCAAACTCACGTTCATCAAGTCGGTGATGCCATCCAGCCATCGCATCCTCTGTCGTCCCCTTTTCCTCCTGCACCCAATCCCTCCCAGCATCAGAGTCTTTTCCAATGAGTCAACTCTTCGCATGAGGTGGCCCAAGTACTGGAGTTTCAGCTTTAGCATCAGTTCTTCCAATGAACACCCAGGACTGATTTCCTTTACAATGTACTGGTTGGATCTCCTTGCAGTCCAAGGGACTCTCAAGAGTCTTCTCCAACACCACAGGTGAAAAGCATCAATTTTTCGGCGCTCAGCTTTCTTCACAGTCCAACTCTCACATCCATACATGACAATGACCTACTATATACCACAGGGAATTATGTTCAATATCTTGTTATAAAGTATAATGGAAAAGAGTCTGAAAAAGAATATAAATGTGTGTGTGTGTATGCTTCCCAGGAAGCTCAACGATAAAAAATCCACTTGCCAATACAGGATACATGGGTTCAATCCCTGGTTCGGGAAGATCTCCTGGAGGAGGAAATGGCAACCCACTCCAGTATTTTTGCCTTGGAAATCCCAAGGACAGACGAGCATGGCAGGCTACAGTTCATGGGGTCGAAAAGCTGAACACAACTGAGTAATTCAATACACACACACACACACACACACACACACACATATACGTAACTGAATCACTTTGCTGTATATCAGAAACTATTAATAATACACTATAAATCAACTTCAATTAAATTTAAAAAAATAAAAGAATAAAGAAAACAAAAGACACTATTTTTTAAAAAACTGAACAGAAGGCATTGGGGAGAGGTAGACAGCACAGAATCATATAGAATTTACAATGAGAACACAGTAGGTTGCTGGGCTTTCTAGCACTTATTCACCATACATCAGATCTATGAGTGTATCCTAGGTGTCAGGCAGTGGGCTCAGCACTGATACAGAGCTATGGGGGGTAAATCCAAGAAAAATTCCTGCTTTCATAGAACTTAACTCTCTGATCAGGTGTTCTTGTACCTTATTCTCACAAGTATGACAGGGCTCTGAAGTCTTTCTGGCCAGCCATATATCAGGAACACCATTCATTTCACCAATGAAAATGTATTTCTAACATCTCTTATGCTAATTAATGAATCTTCTGATATAAATTTCAATAAAGATCCTTGAAAGGCTTAAGTAGCCACCTGGGGAGTATGGATTCCTGATTAGGGCACTTCAGATGATAACTAACCACCTCTGGAGTGTGAATTCCTAATAGGGTAACTCTAATGATAACTAACCTCCCCTAGAGTGTAGATTAGAGTTAATTTACACACAAGTACATTACACTGTTTAGAAGGAAGTATTTTAAAGTAAATTATTACAGAGGCAATACAACAACATGGCAGGAAGCATGGTTGCTCAGAACTCCGAAGTTTCACACAGAGCTTTTAAAATTCTGAAGCATGTTACCTCCCTAGGACTCCCAGATCCTCCTCAGGATCCAGCAACTACAGGATCAAAAAAAGGCATCAGGAGTCAACAGGCCTCGCCTATTGTCCTGTGGTTTGTACCCATCCTGAATGGCCAGCACCCACACAGTTCAAATCACTGAATAATTTTTTTCTTTTTTGTCAAAGATATATATATATATTCTTAACACCAAAAACATTTTGCATTGGGTATAGCCGGTTAACACTGTTGTGGTAGTTTCAGGTGAAAAGCAAAGGGACTCAGCCATACATATGCATGTATACATTCTCTCCCAAATTCCCCTCCCATTCAGGCTGGCACATATCATTGAGCACAGTCCCATGTGTTATACAATAGGTCTCTGTTGATTATCCATTTTAAATACAGTAGTGTGTACAGAATGATCTCTGTTCGTTTCCAATGCAAACCATTCAATATCATGGTAATACGAGTCTACACCCCAACCAGTCACACTGAAGCTGAAGTTGAATGGTTCTATGAATAACTACAAGACCGTTTAGAACTAATACCCAAAAAAAGAGATCCTTTTCATTATAGGGGACTGGAATGCAAAAGTGGGAAGTCCAGAAACACCTGGAAAACAGGCAAATTTGGCCTTGGAGTACAGAATTAAGCAGGGCAAACGCTAGAAGAGTTTTACCAAGAGAACTCACTGATCATAGCAAACACCCTCTTCCAACAACACAAGAGAAGACTCTACACATGGACACAACCAGATGGCCAATACCGAAATCAGATTGATAATATTCTTTGCAGCCAAACATGGAAAAGCTCTATACAGTCAGCAAAAACAAGACCGGGAGTGAACTGTGGCTCAGATCATGAACTCCCTATTGCCAAATTCAGACTGAAATTGAAGAAAGTAGGGGAAACCACTAGACCATTCAGGTATAACCTAAATCAAATCCCTTATGATTATACAGTGGAGGTGAGAAATAGATTTAAGGGACTAGATCTGATAGAGTGCCTGATGAACTATGGACGGAGGTTTGTGACACTGTACAGGAGACAGGGATCAAGACCATCCCCATGGAAAAGAAATGCAAAAAAGCAAAATGGTTGCCTCAGGAGGCCTTACAAATAGCTGTGAAAAGAAGAGAAGCGAAAAGCAAAGGAGAAAAGGAAAGATACAAGCATCTGAATGCAGAGTTCCAAAGAATAGCAAGGCAAGATAGATAAGAAAGCCTTCCTCAGCGATCAATGCAAAGAAATAGAGGAAACCAATAAAATGGGAAAAACTAGAGATCTCTTGAAGAAAATCAGAGACACCAAGAGAACATTTCATGCAAAGATGGGCTTGATAAAGGACAGAATTGGTATGGACCTGACAGAAGCAGAAGATATTAAGAAGATGTGGCAAGAATACACAGAAGAACTGCACAAAAAAGATTTTCATGACCCAGTTAATCACGATGGTGTGATCACTCACCTAGAGCCAGACATCCTGGAATGTGAAGCCAAGTGGGCCTTAGAAAGCATCACTATGAACAAAGCTAGTGGAGGTGATGGAATTCCAGTTAAGCTATTTCAAATCCTAAAAGATGATGCTGTGAAAGTGTTGCACTCACTATGCCAGCAAATTTGGAAAACTCAGCAGTGACCACACAACTGGAAAAGGTCAGTTTTCATTCCAATCCTAAACCAAAGAAAGGCAATGCCAAAGAATATTCAAACTATCACACAACTGCTCTCATCTCACATGCTAGTACAGTAATGTTCAAAATTCTCTAAGCCAGGCTTCAGCAATACATGAACTGTGAACTTGCAATGTTCAAGCTGGTTTTAGAAAAGGCAGAGGAACCCAGAGATCAAATTGCCAACATTTGCTGTATCATTGAAAAAGCAAGAGAGTTCCAGAAAAACATCTATTTCTGCTTTATTGACTATGCCAAAACCTTTGACTGTGTGGATCACAATAAACTGTGGAAAATTCTGAGAGAGAGGAGAATATCAGACCACCTGACCTGCCTCTTGAGAAAACTGTGTGCAGGTCAAGAAGCAACAGTTAGAACTGGACATGAAACAACAGACTGGTTCCAAATAGGAAAAGGAGTACGTCAAGGCTGTATATTGTCACCCTGCTTATTTAACTTATATGCAGAGTACATCATGAGAAACGCTGGGCTGGAAGAAGCACAAGCCGGAATCAAGATTGCCAGAAGAAATATCAATAACCTCAGATATGCAGATGACACCACCCTTATGGCAGAAAGTGAAGAGGAACTAAAAAGCCTCTTGATGAAAGTGAAAGAGGAGTGCAAAAGTTGGCTTAAAGCTCAACGTTCAAAAAACAAAGATCATAGCATCCAGTCCCACCACTTCATGGCAAATAGATGGGGAAACAGTGGCAGACTTTATTTTTGGGGGCTCCAAAATCACTGCAGATGGTGATTGCAGCCATGAAATGAAAAGATGCTTACTCCTTGGAAGGAAAGTTATGACCAACCTAGACAGCATATTAAAAAGCAGAGACATTACTTTGCCAACAAAGGCCTGTCTAGTCAAAGCTATGGTTTTTCCAATAGTCACGTATGGATGTGAGAGTTGGACTGTGAAGAAAGCTGAGTGCCACAGAATTGATGCTTTTGAACTGTGGTGTTGGAGAAGACTCTTGAGAGTCCCCTGGACTGCAAGGAGCTCCAACCAGTCCATCCTAAAGGAGATCAGTGGGAGTTCTTTTAAGGACTGATGTTGAAGCTGAAACTTCAGTACTTTGGCCACCTGATGCGAAGAGCTGACTCATTTGAAAAGACCTTGATGCTGGGCAAGATTGAGGGCAGGGGGAGAAGGGGACGACAGAGGATGAGATGGTTGGATAGCATCATCGACTCAATGGACATGAGTTTGGGTAGGCTCCGGGAGTTGGTGACGGACAGGGAGGCCTGGCGTGCTGCAGTCCCTGGGGTCACAAAGAGTCGGACACCACTGAGTGACTGAACTGAACTGAAGTGTGTACAGTGAAAGTGAAAGTCGCTCAGTCGTGTTTGACTCTTTGTGACCCCATGGACTATATAATCCATGGAATTCTCCAGGCCCTTCCCTTCTCCAGATCTTTCCAACCCCGGGATTGAACCCAGGTCTCCCGCGCTGCAGACGGATTCTTTACCAGCTGAGCCACAAGGAAAGCATGTAGAGTGTGCACAGGACGTTCCCAAAGTCCGTAACTTTCTCCTCCCCCAGGCAACCATGAGTTTGCTTTCTAAGTCTTTGAGTATCTTTCGGTTTTGTAAGTCATTACAGCACTGTTTACAATAGCCAAGACATGGAAGCAACCTAAATGTCCATCAACAGAGGGATGGGTAAAAAAGATGTGGTACATATATACAATGGAATATTACTCAGCCATTAAAAAGAATGAAATAATGCCATTTGTAGCAACATGGATGGACTTAGAGAGTGTCCTATTAAGTGAAGTAAGTCAGACAGAGAAAGAGAAATATCGTATGACATCCTTATATGTGGAATATAAAAAGAAATGATACACTCATGCTCAAATCTTTAGCCATGAAGACTCTAACAAGACTCTCTGAATCTCATCCCAATTACCTTAGGGAAGGAGTTATAATCTTCCCAGTTTGGTCTTGGGATCCAGGTCCAAGTTGATTGGCACTGGCCAGGTCACAGGACATTTATACTCTCCTTGGGCAGGATGATGGGGATGCTTGCAGACCTCGTGTAGGAGTCCAGGACAGGGACACTGGATTGCTCCAGTGTCAGTGGTCTGCTAGGAGGGCAAGTCAAAAGGACAAAAGCCCAAAGGTGTTGAAGATGCAAGCAGGAGAATGGATAACAGAATGCAAGAGGGTAGAAAAGGAACTAAAAGCAGGACTTTATTAAACTGGTTACAGTATTTTAATCTTATATCAATAAAACATTGAGGGATTTCTCTGGTGGTCCAGTGGTTAAGAATCTGCCTTCCAATGCAGGGGACTTGGGTTCAATCCCTGGTCAGGGAACCAAAACCCCACATGCCGAGGGGCAACTAAGCCTGCGCGCTGCAACTAACACTTGACACAGCCAAAACAAATGAATAAATACAGAAATATTTTTTAAAAATTAAAAAAAAATTAAATAAAATATTGAATTTTATTTATATCAAAAGAGATAATGTATTCTCAAAATGCTATAGGTTCTGGGCTATGCATATTAATACATATATGTAGTTCCACAGATGACCTGAGAGTGTAAGCAGTGTCTTATTGTAATATTGTGACATAATAAGAACATATATTTTGGTGCTTCTGCCTGACTACTGGCCAAAGCTCCTAAAACTATTATAACTTCTTAAGCACTAAAGATTCTTGAGAATAGATTGGACAACAAGGAGATCAAACAAGTCAATCCTAAAGGAAATCAACTCTGAATAGTCATTGGAAGGACTGATCTTGAAACTGAAGCTCCAATACTTTGGCCACCCTATGCAAAGAGCCGATTCATTAGAAAAGACCTGATGCTAGGAACAATTGAAGGCAGAAGGAGAGGAGGGTGACACAGGATGAGATGGCTGGATGGCATCACTGATTCAGTGGACGTGAACTTGGGCAAATTCTGGGAGATAGTGAGGGACAGGGAGGCCTGACATGCTGCAGTCCATGGAGTCACAATGAGTCAGACATGACTTAGCGATTGAACAGCAACAACAAGCAGTAAAGCTGTTAGGAGCACATTTTGTTTTAATATTTAAAAGTTCAGCTCCTGACTCAGAGCTATAAACCACGTGGAATATCCTGGATGATAGAAACATCTTTTGTTCTAACGATGCAACTCTTAGAGGGCTTTTTGGATAAATCAGGATGGGGGCCTGTCAGCAAAAAACCAAGCCCTGATTAGAAGCTTGAAATTTTTGTCCCATTCTCCTCTTCCAGGGAAGGGAGAGGGGCTTGAGCTTGAGTTAATAATCTATCATGTGTATGTGATTAAACCTCCATGAAAATCACCAAGATATGGGGTTCAGATGCTTCCAGGTTCATGAACACATACATGAGTCAAAAGGGTGGTGTTTCCCAGCTCCTAGGGCAGAGAAGACCCTTCTGGTTTACACTGTATATCTCTTCATCAAGATGTTCATCTGTGTCTGTGATTATATCCTTTATTATATAATAAACTGCTAAATATAAATGTTTTGATTTCTGTGAGCTATTCTAGCAAACTATTAAACCTGAGGAGGGGGTCATGGGAGCCTGATTGATAGCCAGTGGCTCAAAAGTACAGGTGACAACTTGGGATTTTCAACTGGAGTCTGAAGTGGATCAGTCTCATGGGATTGAGAGTTTACCTTGTGAGCTAACTCCCGGCAATTGGTCAGAATTGAACTGAACTGCAGGACACCCTACAGGTGGTTAGAGTCAGAAGTATCCTGAGTGTGAAAGGAAAACACAGTGTGATTTTATTAGACACTTAACAATAACAGGGTAAGTAAAATGCATCCTTGACCTCAACTTCTGCAGACTACGGAGAGACTGGATTTTCAAGGGCGTCGTGTTGTTCACTGGTCATTTGGTCATAATGTTATGTCCATTTCATTTCAATGGAAGGAAAGCTGCATTGAAAAGATCTAGCTAGTAGTTGAATAATCAGCTTAGGTGGAGTGCGTAGTAAGTGAAACAGAGCTGTAGAACATTGATGTTTTGTAAAGACAGCTAAGAAGACAACATGTACCCCAGATTATTTACAGCAACAGAAGTTCAAAACCGGGACGTGGAAGTGGTGAGCAAATACTGAAAATCTACTATGTGCAAGTCCTATTCTTAAAAATGAACCTGAGTCAATGTGAACATGTGCAACTTCTAGGTTCTTTGTAGTTGGTACAATCAGCCAAAAAAAAAATTTTATCTTCCAGTAAAAGCCAAGATTCCAAAAGGAGAATTCGATCAGACACCCAGAATCCTCCAGTGTTCTTGGTGAGAGACCCCTTGAAGGAATTAGCCTAGGGCATCATTGCTAAGGGGGCTTCCCTGGTGGCTCAGATGGTAAACAATCTGCCTGCAATGCCGAAGACGATTCTGCAGTTCCAATCCCTGGGTAAGAGTTCCCTGGAGAAGGGCATGGCAACCCATTCTTGCCTGGAGAATCCCATGGACAGAGAAGCCTGCCGGGCTACACCCCATGGGGTCACAAAGAGTTTATAAGACTGAGTGACTAACACACATGTACACACATCATTGCTAAGGGTAGAGACTACAAGCCTCTTGTACACCCTACTTAGACAATGGGAGGGAATATTTTTAGGAAAAAGATCACATATCAGGGACTTCCCTGGTAGTCCAGGGGTAAGACTCCACGTTTCCAATGCAGGGAGCACAGATTCATTCCCTGGTGGGGGAACTAAGATCCAGCAGTCTACACAGCATGGCCACAAAAGAAAGGGAAAATCATTCACTGGAAAAAATCACTGGACCACCAGGGAAATCCCAGCAAGTGATAAAGTGTCATGGTTTAGACAAGATATTGGTAACAGAAGTGTTTACAAAAGCCAGAAAACTACCCTTCGTGGACTGTGTGTTTTATTATTTTTTAGCTTTTCATTATGAACATACAGAAAAGTAGAGAGAATAGTATAATGAATACCAATATACTCATCACCTAGACTTAATAATTCTTATCATCTTTCATAATAAATCTTAACATTTTATCATATTTATTCAAGTATTATATAGTTGATTATAAGCATCATGGTATTTTCACCCTTAAATTCTTAATGATCCATTTCTAACAACCTAATACATTTCCCCATGATCACAATACCACATCACACTGAATAAAATTAACAGTAATCCATGATATCCTCTCATGCTCAATCTGTACTCAGTTTTCCACATTTGTCCCCACAATGTCTTTTACATTTGATTTTTAAAAATCAGACCCAATGAGGATCTTGCCTTGCATTTGGCTGTTACTGGCTTGTACTGTCTAGATTAGAACGCTGGTAGCATCTAAATTGCTGCTTAATCTAAATGGTGCACACATAACAGAATCTATGTGTTAAAATATGTTAAAGAAAATCACAGACCTCATAATGACATTACTAGATATTTTACCAACATCATCTCATTTATCCCTTCCCCCAAAAGGATAAAGAAGGTTTCCAAAAGACTGAACCAGGCTAACATGCATTATCTGCCGAAAAGAGTTATCTGCCTTTCCAATTCAATCTGAGAATTCTGAAGTTAAGAGAACAGATGATTCCAACACCACATGTGGAGAAACACTGGCTGGTGGTGTAACATGCAAACTCTCAGTTATGGTTCTTGAAGGCTAAGATTTGGCCTCAAACCACTTTTCCACTGCCTTTTGTTCACACATAGGTACCCAGATTTATTCAACTTCTAGGTTCTTTGTTGATAGCCAGGGATGAGGGCAAAGAGATTTTCTAGTACAGTCAAAGAAAATGACTGGGACAGGAGAATGCCATGCCTGTGCTTGAAGGTGTTCAGTCGCTAAATCGTGTCCGACTCTTGGCTACCCCGTGGACTGTAGCTCACCAGGCTCCTCTGTCCAGGGATTTCCCAAGCAAGAATACTAGAGTGGGTTGTCATTTCCTCTTCCAGGAGATCTTCCCAACCCAGGGATTGAACCTGCATCTCCTGAGTCTCCTGCATTGGAAGGTGGATTCTTTACTACTGAGCCACTTGGGAAGCCCGTGTTTGCATGAAGCCTCCTTAAATTTTGTGTCCTGGGTACCTCCCTCACCTCGCCCTAGGCCCTACCCTGAGACCTCAGGCACCTCACCTGTACAAACAATGTCAGCAAATCCTGAAAACGCACTGAGTCTGAGATTCCCTCTTACAAAGACTTTGGAAATCAAAGCATTCTTGGCAACTCTTTGTAGGTTACTTGAATTTCGGCACCTTAAGATTTGAGACTCCCAGGGCCTCTGAGAGTCCAGAGAAAGCCTATGTGTGACTTCAGAAAGGTGCTTTGTCAGGACAAGACTCTGCAGAGGGTACCCACTGGACAGGCAGTGGCCTGGGGAAGCGCAGAAACTGCTCCTCCCAAATGGCAGGGATCTGTGATCTGTACCCCGGACGTGGGTGATGAAATGGGTACTGGAGAGACCTTTCCTAATCCACCCAAGACATTTGCCAGGAAACTCTGGGCTTCACCTGACTCGGTCATGCCAGTTTCCTCATCCCTAAAATGTGAGTAATCATCATTATTTCTTTAGCGTTATTGTTAAGGAGTAAAAGAGTCATCTGTAAAGCACTTTCTGTCTGTAACATAGCTGTGTGTGTGGGCATGTGTGTGCTGTCATGTCCAACTCTTTGGAACCCCATGGACTGTGGCCCACCAGGCTCCTCTGTCCACGGGATTTCCCAGGCAAGAATACTGGAGCAGGTTGCCATTTCCCCCTCCAGGGGATCTTCCGGATGCAGGGAATTGAACCTGCATCTCTTTCATCTCCTGCATTGGCAGGCGCATTCTTTACCATAGGCGGTGCTCATTGAATGCTTATTTCTCTAGAAGATCTCAATAGAAAGTTAATACATCTGGTTCCTTCAGAAGACGTTCCAGCAGCAGTGCAGGTCTGAGACTTGCCAGGACCTGAGATGATGATGAAAATAAAAATAATACTAAGGAGGAAGGGGAAGGAAAGAGGAAGGGGTGGTAAACGGGGCAAAGGTGAAGAGGAGGGAAATGGTGACGGAGAGGAAGAAGGAGAATTTAGTGTCTTTGCTTCTGCCAGATACTGTTCTAGGAAATATACATGGTTTAATTTATTTAATCCATGTATATAAGAGGGGCTTCCCTTGTGGCTCAGTTGGTAAAGAATCCGGCTGCAATGCAGGAGACCCCCATTCGATTCCTGGGTCAGGAATATCCTCTGGAGAAGGGATAGGCTACCCACTTCAGTATTCTTGGGCTTCCCTTGTGGCTCAGCTGGTAAAGAATCCACTTACAATGCAGGAGACCTGGGTTAGACCCCTGAGTTGGGAAGATCCCCTGGAGAAGGGAAAGGCTACCCACTCCAGTATTCTGGCCTGGAGAATTCCATGGACTGTATAGTCCATAGGATCACAAAGAGTTGGACACGACTAAGCAAGTTTCACTCACTCACTAACTCATTTAATCCTCCTGACCATATGAGGTAGTAATTCTTAAAATCCTGGTGTAGAGATGCAAAAGGATCCTCTCCAGAGTCCTGAGGCTCCTCTGGCTCAGTAAGAGCTAAAAACCAAAGGAAGAAGAGGAAATTTTCTTTGTTTTTTCTCTCTAGTCCATGTGGATATCTGTCCAAGCTGGGTCTCCTAACCTGGCCTGTGGCAAAGAGGTCAAGGTATACACACTGCCTGCCCAGCGGGTATCATGCTTGGACCTCCAGCATGAACAGCCTCCCTTCGACCAGTTTCTAATATTGTGAATTATCACACAAGTTGTGCTGTTCTTATAACACTGGAGCTAATGATGAACATTAGATGCTTAGATGATTGCCTTTGTGCTTTATAAAAGAGAAGAGATTGCTTGTTTACTGGAGTTTCAGAAGATCCACTCCCAATTTGTAGTACAAGTTCCCACATGCTGACTTTCAATCATTTGCCAAAAGTCTTGCCAGTTCTTCATCTGTCAGCAAAATGGGTGTGTTTCATAAATGGGTGTGTGTTTCACGTCTTCAGCATCCCTGAGAACTTTCAGTGAACCTAGTCATTTCTGTCATCATCTTCTTTGCACCACTGATATGGAAATGCACTTTAAGGAACAAAAGTCAGTTTACCCAAAACAAATGATGCATTTTAGCACTTGTAAAGCGTGTCCCTGCTTTTTCTCCACTGCCTCCCATGCGGCTTTTTACATTGTTAACGTAATCACTGATGGATCTCTTCAAACTCAAAGCAATGAGAAGTCTTTTAAAATGCTTCCAGCCCCAGAATTCTCTGCTATCAAGATCCACGTTGACAGAAAGAGTTTTGATCATTTCCAGACTTCCGGCAAACAGGTCGCATATATCATAAATCGGTTTTTTTACTTATTCAGCAAATATTGACCGAACACCAACAATATGCCAGGATTTGTCGAGTCTGGCAGAGAATTCAGAAATCGTCTTCAGTGTGGAATAGGAGATGGAAAAAGCCTAGAAACAGCAGAGAACCAATTCCTAGAGGCACGGGGAGGCTGTGGAAAGAGCAGGGCACTCGCAGGGACTCCCTCGGCTAGAGAAAATGTCTGTGAAAGCATGACACAATGCAGGTTCTGTCTCAAATATTTGAATCTATTCCATCAACACCATTTGGCTGGCAGGAAGTCCCTGCTCTATGTGGATTTGCTAACAGGAGACACAAACCTCTGACATAATCAAGTGGCAGGAGGCATGCTTTACTCCAGTTTCCCTTGAAGGGAGAGAAGAGTGGCTAAAGACACTTCCGTTAATGCCAGGGCACACATTTTCGTGTGGGTGCACTCGCTGGTATGCAATTGTCTCTTAAACCCAATGGGCTTAAACCCAACTCACTGATATTTTCAAACAATAAGAAAAAGGTGGCTCACAGCGAAGTGTGAACACTGGGCTCTTTCTTAGAATGAGACTGAAGCCTCATCTCTTGGAAGAGACGCTTTGCTGTTTTCTCACTCTGCTCTGCTCCATTCTTGTACATTTCTGACCCTGTACACAAACAAGCTACAGGTTGAAATCAGTTCCTTTGACCATATTTAGCTACCAGGGAATCTGGGAGAAACTCTAGATTTTAGAAGACAATAATTCAGAAAGTTTGCTTTTAAGGAGAGGCAATGTAATTATTGCTCAGAAGAAAATTTTCATGCAGCCCAAAGATAATTAGCTACAAAACCTAAATGAGCTGCACTACTTGCTAAATCGACTTTCTGTAACTTAGAAAACAGGATTCTTCAGCAGAGCTCCCAACATTGTAAAGAAAAAAGCCATCTACTAAGCCTGGCCTGATTGACTTGGTCAAATGGTATATAAATTAAATCCATCTGAAGAATCTGATCTCCAAATGGGATTTTCAATTCCATAAGACTGCAGTTTAAAAATGTATGTGAAGTAAGAAAGAGTAAAACCATTCCCCCTCCCCCCTCTTCCCCAAGACTGGCGAACTTGGCAGTCCACATGGAAAATGAGCCAGTTCTTCCCCTGCTGAAAAAACCATTCAAAATGATTTCATAGCTTTCCTTCCTTATCCTTTGGAATGTGGAAGCCATTTTCCAGTGGGTTTTAAGGAAAAAAAATTCTGAATTTAACCCTTTGAGAGAAGATTTTTTTTTCTCTTTTTTATTTCTCTAAGGGTATATAGAATAATGCAATGGAGTTTTTTGGATTTTTCCTTTTTAAGCACAAATGCTGTAGGCAGAAAGTTGATTTAACCTTATTTAACGAGGACCCAAGGGAAATAGTGGTGCCTAATACAATGCAAAGTTCTATAATTGAACTAATGTGATTCTGCAGCCACTTGCCAGGGAAATATCAATGCAGGTAGATTAAATGATAGAGAAAGCATTTTTTTTTTTTTTTTGGCTTTGGTATTGCAGAATTAAATAAGCTAATTCAAAATCCCTAGTTGATGCAACCACTATGGAAAACAGTATGCAATTTCCTCAAAGAAAACTAAAAATAGAGTTGCCATATTATCCAGCAATCCCACACCTGGGCATATGCCCAGACAAAACTCTACTTTGAAAAAATACATGCACCCCTATGTTGACAGCAGCACTGTTTATAACAGCCAAGACATGGAAGTAACTTAAATGTCCACAGACAAATGAATGGATATAAGATGTGGTACAAATATACAGCGGAATATTAGTCATTTAAAAGAATGAGGTAATGTCATGTGCAGCACCATGGATGGACCTAGAAATGATCCTACTAAGCGAAGTAAGTCAGAAAGAGAAAGACAAATGCCGTATCATATCACTTATATGTGGAATATAAAATATGACCCAAATGAACACATCTATGAAACAGAAACAGACTCACAGACATAGAGAACAGACTTGCCGTGGCCAAAGAGGAAGGGGAGTGGGGAAAGGACGGAGTGGCAATTTGGGATTAGCAGATGCAAACTATTATATACAGATTAGACACGACTTCCCTGGCACTGCAGTGCTTAAGAGTCCACACTCCCACTGCATGGCGTGCAGGTTTGATCCCTAGTGGAACTAAGATCCTGCCTGCTGTGCAGTGCAGCAAAAAGAAAAGGGGGTAAACAACAAAGTCCTACTGTATAACACAGGGAACTCTGTTCAGTATCTTGTATAAGCCATAATGGAAAAGAATATGAAAAAGAGTATGTGTATAACTGAGTTACTTTGCACTACAGCAGAAACTAAAGACAAATTGAAAATAAACTATTCCTTATAAAGCTTTTCTTAAAAAACATCACCAGTTGAAGACTGCTATCTTTTGTAGTCAAGTTGTAGTCTTTCTGGAATGCCTTTCTTCCCTTGTCTATTGCCTATCCTAAGCCAAACTCTATTCCAGGTAGATAAATACATACTTGCTTATATATACACAAAATATATGTTACAGGAGAGAAACAAACAACAAAAAAAAACTTGCTTTTTTCTTTTTTTTGCTGCGCTGTGCAGCTTACAGGATCTTAGCTCCCCAACCAGCGCCTGAACCTGTGCCACAGCAGTGAGAGCACTAAGTCCTAACCACCGGACCCCAAGGGAATTTTCCCAATCTTTACGTTTATATGGGCTTCCCTGGTGGCTAAGACAGTAAAGAATCCACCTGCAATGCAAGAAACTCAGGTTCAATCCCTGGGTTGGGAAGATCCCCCAGGGAAGGAAATGACAATCCACTCCAGTATTATTGCCTGGAGAATCCCATAGACAGAGGAGCCTGGAGGGCTACAGTCCATGGAGTCACAAAGAGTCAGACACGACTGAGTCACAAACATGTTCACATACTTGTGTTTATACAAAGGGTAGCACAGCAAAATATTAAATTTGTGCCTTTTTTTAAAAAACTCAAGATATACATTTGACAAAAGCACTAAGTCTGCAACAACTGGATATTTACATCCAAATAACATGAATTTAGACACAGACTTTCCATCCATCACAAAAGTTAACTCAAAATGGATCATAGACCTAAATGTAGAATCAGTTCAATTCAGTTGCTCAGTCATGCCTGACTCTTCATGACCCCATGGATCACAGCCTGACAGGCCTCTCTGTTCATCACCAACTCCCAGAGTTTACTCAAACTCATGTCCATTGAGTTGGTGATGCCATCCAACCATCTCATCCTCTGTCATCCCCTTTTCCTCCTGCCTTCAATCTTTCCCAGCATCAGGGTCTTTTCAAATATGTCAGCTCTTCGCAACAGTGTAAAAATTCTAGAAGATAACTTAGGAGAAAACCCAAAAAACCATGAGTATGGTGAATGCCTTTTTATTTATTTATTTGGCAGTGCCTTGAAGCTTGAGGGATCTTTGTTAACTGATCAGGGATCAAAACCATGCCCCTGCTGTGAAATTAGGAAGTCTTAACCACCAGATTGCCAGTGGATGTCTTTTTCAATACAACACTGTAAACAGGATCCATAAAAGAAAAAACTGATGAGCTATTTTTCATTAAAATAAAAAACTTCTGCTCAATGAAACACATTGCCAAAAGAATGAAAAAACAAGCCACAGATTGGGAGAAAATATTTGCAAAAGATGATATCTGGTGATGGACTATTATCCAAAAAATTTGAAGAACTCTGAAAACTTAACAATTAAGTGGGTATCATGAAGATATATTTGGTCTTTGCTCCCAGTTTCCGACACAGAACTCCTTAAACTTTAGGGATTTTCTCAGTAATAGGAGTATCTTTTTATTTATAATGAGCACCTTTCACTACAATGAATTTATGCTAATGAGGGGCTCATAGAGGGGCCCTTAGATAACCTAGACCTAATGATTAGAGGGTCGTAGCTTTCAGCCCTCCCCACCAACCTCGGGAGGGGGAGGGAGGAAAGAGATTGAGCTGTAGAAGAGTTGATGAATCTATTAAAGTGCTAGGAGGGGGACTTCCTTGGGGGTCCAGTGGCTAAGACTCCCTGATTCCAATGTAGGGAGACCAGGGTTCAATCCCTGGTCAGGGAACTAGATGCCATGTGCCACCAAGTAAGAGTTCATATGCTACAATTCAAAGATTCCTCGTGTGGATCCTGTATTCCACCAAGACCCAGAGCCACCAAGTAAATAATAAAAATAAATAAGTATCTTTTTTAAACAGTGCTAGGAGGGTGCTGCATACAGAGTGGGTGTGGAAGCTTTGTGACTCTTCCTACCCGTACTCTTTACCCTATGAATCCCTCCCTCTGATTGTTCATGAATTGTATCCTTTCTAATAATGGGGGAACATAATTAAGCATTTTCCTGAGTTTCTTGAGCCATTGTAGCAAATTATTGAACAGGAGAGTGGTTCGTGAGAAGCCCTGAATTTGTCATTCATCAGGTAAAAGTATAGGTAGCCTGGATACTTCATTTGCAGTTGGCAGCTGAAGAGGGGCAGTCTTTTGAGCCTGAGCCCTTCAACTTGTGGGATCTGATGCTAACTCCAGGTAGACAGTGTCAGAACGAATGGAATAGTTGGGCACCCCACTGGTGTCAGAAAACTGATAGTGCTGAAAAGATACCACATATTTGATGAAAAGACACCATGGATTTCACGTCTGGAGGGGAAAAGCCTCACAATTAAAAAAAAAAAAAAAACGAACAAACAACCTGATTAAAAATGCACTGGATGGGAATTCCCTGGGTGTCCAGTGGTTAAGACTCAGTGCTTTCGCTACCAGAGCCTTGGAGTTCAATCGCTAGTCAGGGAACCAAGATCCTGCAAGCCATGTGGCATGGCCAATGAAAAAAGAAAAATGGACTGGACTTGAACAGAGAAGATATACAGATGGCAAGGAAGTTGGCTTCAGAGACCTTTTTCTTTTTTTGCCATGCCACATGGCATGCAGGATCTCAATTTCCTGCTGCTGTTGTTCAGTGGCCAAGTTGTGTCTGACTCTTTGTGACCCTATGGACTGCAGCAAACCAGGCTTCCCAGTTATTCACTAGCTCTCGAAGTGATGCCATCCAACTATCTCATCCTCTGTCGTCCCCTTCTCCTCCTTCCCTCAATCTTTTCCCAGCATCAGGGTCTTCTCCAATGAGCTGGCTCTTTGCATCAGGTGGCCAAAGTACTGGAGCTTCAGCTTCAGCATCAGTCCTTCCAATGAATATTCAGGGTTGATTTCATTTAGGATTGACTGGTTGGATCTCCTTGGGACAATTGCTGTCAGTGATTCCCTGACTAGGGATCAAATCCGAGCCCCCTTCAGTGAAAATGTGGAGTCTTAACCACTGGACTGCCAGGGAAGTCTCCCCAGAAAACTTCCTCTTAACCATGAGCCCATGAAAGTGAAAGTTAAGTGTCTTAGTCATGTCCGACTCTTTGTGACCCCATGGACTGGAGCCTACTAGGCTCCTCCGTCCATGGAATTTTGCAGGCAAGAGTACTGGAGTGGGTTGCCATCTCCTTCTCCAGCGTTTCTTCCCGACCCAGGGATCGAACCCACATTTCTTACGTCTCCTGCATTGGCAGGTGGGTTCTTTACCACTAGCACCAATAATAACAACAACAATAATAATAACCAATCTGGTTATCACTGGTATTTCAAGCTGACCAACTTTCTATTACTCCTTCGCCACACCTTATATTGTCTACAAATCTGCATTATTTATGTATCCATTCATCTGATTTTTAGTTGAAGGTGCATAAATCTTGTAATCAGAGCTTCTGGTGAGGGTGATGCATCAGAAATACTATATTGACACATCTCCTTTTGCTCAAAGCAAGTAACTTGACATTATAGTTAACCCATGAAGTTGTTTTCCAGCGAAATGTATTTTCCTTGGACTTTTAGAAAATGGCACAGTAGCCTCTTTTCATTCCAGTATCTTGAAGTGCTCTCCTCTCATGAAAAGTGCTTAGCAGCACTTTCTCCTCACTCTACCATAAACCACTTTTTCTTTTTTAAAAAATGAGTTAATTTTGACTGCACCAGGTCGTAGTTGCAGCACCTGGAATCTCGTGGTTGTGTCATGCAGGATCTAGTTTCCTGACCAGGGATTGAACCTGGGCCCCCTGTCTTGGGAGCACAGAGTCTTTAGCCACCGAACCACCAGGGAAGTCCCTATAAACCACTATTACTTTAATATTTACTGCCATTTGTTACAGAACAGACACTATCCTAAGAGCTAAGTTACAATGATGAACAAAACAGCTATGGTCTCTACACTTACGGGAGATTTTATGTGTGAGACAGACGTTAATAAATAGTCATCCAAATTTATATTGGGGCTTCCCATGTGGCACAGTGGTAAAGAATCTGCCTGCCAATTCAGGAAATGCAAGAGATACAGATTCAATCCCTGGGTCGGAAAGATCCCCTGGAGGAGGAAATGGCAACCTGCTCTGATATTCTTGCCTGGAGGATTCCATGGACAGAGGAGCCTGGCAGGCTATAGTCCATAGGGTTGCATAGAGTTGGACACAACTGAGCACAGCACAGCCTAAATTTATATTGATGAACTGGGATAATTGTTCTGATGGGAAAGTACATTGCTCTGAGAGCCCGTAACAGGGCAGTGGGTTTAGTTCTGATGTGTGTTGAGGGGAGGGCATTGAAAACAAAAATCCCTCAGGAAGTAATATCTGCAGCAAGAGCTGCAGAAAGAGGGGACGGAGGAGGCATACTCAAGGGCCCAAAAAGACTCTGGGGCACCTGGAGCACTGGTGACAGAGGAGAACAGGTGATAACTGGGCAGAAGAAGGAGTAGCTATCAGCCAGAGAGCACTCAGCACTTTGTGGGACATTAAAGGATTTTGGTTTTTGGTCCAAAACAATGGCAACCCTTAGAAGGATTTGGGGCATTTTTTCACTTCACCATTTCTTTTTTTATTAAAAAATGCATTTATTTATTTTTGGCTATGCTGGGTCTTCATTGCTTTGCATGGGCTTTCTCTATGTGCGGTGAGCAGGGGCTACTCTTTGTTGCAGTTCCCGGGCTTCTCATTGCAGTGGCTTCTCTTGTTGCGGAGCACAGGCTCTGGGCATGTGGGCTTTGGTAGCTGCGGCACAGGGGCTCAACAGTAGTTGCAACTCTTAGGCCCTAGGTGCGCAGGCATGAGTACTTTTGGTGCACGAGCTCAGTTGCTCTGCAGTGTGTGGAATCTTCCTGGACCAGGATCTCTGACATCAACGAAATGTGCAACAATTCAATTCTGACACTATCTATTCCAAGTGAGAGTAAGAGCTCACAGATTAAAGGGCTCAGTATCACAAGATTGCTCTCACCTCAGACACCAACTATAATTCCAGGACACTCTTACCACTGAATGACCAACTATAACTTGTGTTGTTCAGTTGCTCTGTCGTGTCTGACTCTTTGTGATCCCATAGACCACAGCAAGCCAGGCTTCCCTGTCCTTCACTATCCCTCAGAGTTCACTCAAACTCATGTCCATTGACTCCGTGATGCCATCCAACCATCTCGTCTTCTATCGTTCCCTTCTCTTCCTGCCTTCAATCTTTCCCAGCATCAGGGTCTTTTCCAATAAGTCAGTTCTTTGCATCAGGTGGCCAAAGTGTTGGAGCTTTGGCTTCAGTATCAGTTCCTCGTGAATATTCAGAATTCATTTCCTTTAGGATTGACTGGTTTGATCTCTGTGCAGTCCAAGGGACTCTCAAGAGTCTTCTCCAACACCACAGTACAAAAGCATCAATTCTGTACTCAGCCTTCTTTAAGGTCCAACTCTCACACCCATACATGACTACTGGAAAAACCATAGCTTTGACTAGACAGACCTTTGTCAGCAAAGTAATGTCTCTGTTTTTTAATATGCTGTCTAGGTTTGTCATAGCTTTTCTTCCAAGGAGCAAGTCTTTTTTAATTTCATAGCTGCAGTCACCATCTGCAGTGATTTTGGAGCCCAAAAAAATAATTGAAGTCTCTCACTGTTTCCCCATCTATTTGTCATGAAGTGATGGGACCAGATACCATGATCTTAGCTTTTTGATTGTTGAGTTTCAAGCCAGTTTTTTCACTCTCCTCTTATATCTTCATCAAGAGGCTCTTTTGTTTCTCTTTGCTTTCTGCCATAAGGGTGGTGTTATCTGCATATCTGAGGTTATTGATATTTCTCCTGGCAATCTTGATTCCAGCTTGTGCTTCATCCAGCCTGGCATTTCACAAGATGTACTCTGCATATAAGTTAAATATTAGCCTTGGTGGCTCAGCCTGTAAAGAATCTGCCTACAATGCAGGAGACCCAAGTTCGATCCCTGGGTCAGGAAGATCCCCTGGAGAAGGAAATGGCAACTCACTCCAGTATTCTTTCCTGGAAAATCCGATGGACAGAGGAGCCTGGCGGTCTACACCCCATAGGGTTGCAAGAGTCAGACAAGCTTCTTAACTATAAATTAGGGGTTATCATAAACAGCTTCTCAGATTTAAGAAGTGGCTAGAATGACTCACAGAGCTCATGAAAGTGCTTTCCTTGCTGCTGAAAAGTGAAATTGATGGTCACTCAGTCATCGTGTCTGACTCTTTTTCGACCCCATGGACTATAACCTGCCAAGCTACTCTGTCAATGGAATTTTTCAGGCAAGAATACTGGAGTGGGTAGCCATTCCCTTCTCCAAGGGATCTTCCCAACCCAGGGATCGAACCTGGGTCTTCTGCATTGTAGGCAGATTCTTTAGCATCTGAGCCACCAGGGAAGTTTTTCCTGCTGTTACTCGTTTATTATAAAAGATAGAGCTCAGGAACAGCCAGGGGAAAAGATGAGAAGGGCAGGATATGAGGGAAGGGGCTTACAGCTTTTGAAACAAGAGGGAAGGGGGCAGGGCCATACAACCTTTGAAAGAATAACTTAGCCCGAGGACCCAACATAACCAAATTAGAATCAAATGGGGCCATGATGGCAGATGAGTCAACTTCAACTGGACCTTGATCCTCAGTATATGATCACTGTAACACATCAGCAAGCTAAATGACACACCAGGAGTTGCCACGACAGTTCCAAGGCTGACCATCAAAGACCAAAAAGTGGGTGGTGGCCCAATTCCTGGAAATATTCGCCCCTTCCCCAAAACAGTTGGACTAATCCTCCCACTCATTAGCCTACGAAATTACCCAGCCCATAAAAGCTAACCACAGCACATTTTGAGGCCACATTCACCCTCTGTGACGGCCCACAGTCTGTCTGTGAATGTATTCCTTCAATGGACATTCTGTTTTTAAAATTCCTTCTTTTTTTTATTCATTCTCTGTATTCCAGATTTTAAAAGATCATTTTGAGTGTTTCTATCACAATCCATGACATTAGCATCCTGCTATGTGACAACTTTTTATTTCATGGAGCTCCATGTGAAGGAATCATTTAATTCTATTTTTTCTTTAACATGTTTCTGTGTTTTGGCTGTGCCATGGTTTCCAGGATCTTAGTTCCCCCAACCAGGGACCGAACCTGGTCCCTGGCAGTTAAAGTGTTGAATCCTAACCATTGGACCTTTAGGGAATTCCCAGAAAAGACAATCTTATCACTGCAGAGATTCTAAGGGTTTTAGGAACTCTATGCCAGGGACATAGATGGAACCAGGGACAGAGACTAAATGTTTCTTCTTCTTCTTACTTGGCCATGTGGCTTTTAGGGCTTCCCTGGTGGCTCCTGCAATTCAGGAGACTGGAGTTCAATACCTGTGTCAGGAAGATCTCTTAGAGAAGGGAATGGCAACCCACTCCAGTATTCTTACTTGGAGAATCCCATGGACAGAGAAGCCTGGTGGGCTACAGTCCATGGGGTCACAAACAGTCGAACACAACTGAGCGACTAACACACATGCAGCTTTTGGGATCTTAATATCCTGACCAGGCATCATATTCCCTACAGTGCAAGCGCAAACCACCAAGGAATCCCCTAAATCTTTATTATTTATGATACTACAGATTTTAAGTTCTACTTCCAGGATGTGCTCAAGTTTCCATTTTTGAAAATATCTCTGCACACGGTGGAAAGTGGACTGGGAGAGTAATAAAGTGAGTGTTAATGGTGGTTTGATCTGGGAGATGAAGGAAGAGTTGAAGAGAAGAGCATACATCTGAGGAATACAAAGGTCCAACAGCAGGACTGGGAGGCAGATGTCAGAGGCAAGGCAGGAAGAGCTTGACAGCGATATCTCCTTGGGGTCCGTCTATGCAGCTGGACAGAGAGTGATGCCAACCATGAGGTCAGACCTGGAGGAGCACGAGGTTTAGAGCGAAAGTGTGTGAATTCAGCTTTCAGCACATCGTATGAAGGGTGCTTTAGAGACATTCTAGTAGAGATGTCAGACAAGCAGCTGGAGATGCTTGCCTGAGAAGGTGATGTGCTTCCAGATATTTCTGTTTGCAGCTCATTCTGAGATCATTTGGGGACAAAATATAAAGTGAGAAAAGCTGGAGGCTGAAACAATGTAGTTCATGAACTTGACCAAATTCTCTTCTTCCACTCATCATTTGGTTTCTAATAAGCACAGAATCAATGCTTAAAGAATAGAATATTTTACTATTTTTCAATGATTATTTAGACCTCATCCTGGGCTGGTCAGAAGAGCAAGTAAAACATCAGTTGATACACCTCCTTCCCTTACTCTGTTACACATTTTTCAGGGAGTAGAAAGAAGGCAACACTAAGAATCACTTTTATTTGTTTATTTTTGGCTATGCTGCTTGGGCTTTTCTCTAGCTGCAGTGAGCAGGCTTCTCATTGTGGCTTCTCTGGCTGTGGAGCTCGGGCTCCAGGGCGCATGGGCTTCAATAGTTGCAGCATGGGGGCTCAGTAGTTGTGGCTCCCGAAACCACTAGAGCACAGGCTCAGGAGTTGTGGCACACTGAGCTTAGTGGCCCTGAAGCACGTGGGAGCTTCCCAGATCAGGGATTGAACCAGTGTCTCCTGCATTGCCAGGCAGATTCTTTACCACTGAGCCACCAGAGAAGCCCCACTAAGGATCATTTCTCTAGTTGTAGCACAGGAGAACAGAACTCTAACCACCATCCTTTACCAAACCTCACTGCCACTTCCTCTGGGAAATCTTTCCTTGTCCTCCACATCCCACAGGAGAAAAGCCCATCTTTGGATCTCCCTATAAAAAAGATTGAGGGCAGGAGGAGAAGGGGGCAACAGAGGATGAGATGGTTGGATGGTGTCATTGACTCAATGGACACAAGTTTGAGCAAACTCCAGTAGATAGTAAAGGACAGGGAAGCCTGGTGTGCTGCAGTTCATGGAGTCACCAAGAGTTGGACATGACTTAGCGACTGAACAACAACAAATATGGAAGATATACTTTCATGAGAGGAACTCACATCATTCCATTAGAGCATCAAGCATTTTTTGTTACTGGTCTATCTCTCTGCAAGACTGTGAGTTCTGGCAGATATGTTGTCAGAACCCATTTTTCCTTTGTATCTCTAAAACACTGCTGAGCTCAATGTAGGATTTGCCAAGCAGATTTCTTTTTTAAATCAATAAACTTTAGGGGCTCCCCTGGTGGTCCAGTGGCTGAGACTCCATACTCCCAATGCAAGGGCTTGGGTTTGATCCCTGGTCAGGGAACTAGATCCCAAACTCTACAACTAAGACATGGTACAGCCAAATAAAGAAATATTTAAAAAATAAATAAGCTGTATTTTTTAGGGCTGCTTCAGGTCCCCAGCAAAATGGAGCAGAAAGTACAGAGTTCCATATTCCTCCATTCCTGCACACACATAGGTTCAGCGTGCTGGTGTACTTGATACAATCAATGAACCTACATTGATACATCATAATCACCTGAAGTCCACAGTGAATGTTAGGGTTCACTCGCGCCGTTCCAATTTCTACCACTTGGACAAATGCGTAACGACACATATCCATCATTGTAGTATCACACAGAATAGTTTCCTGCCCAAAAATAATCCTCTGTATTCTTCCTGTTCTTCCCTCTCTCCTAACTCCTGGTAAACACTCATTTTTTTACTGTCTCCATAGTCATGCCTTTTTTTCCCCCTCTCTCTTTTTAAAATTTTTTAATTTATTTTAATTGGAGGATAAGTACTTTACAATATTGTGATGGGTTCTGTCATACATCAACATGAATCTGCCACAGGTATACAGGTGTCCCCTCCCTCTGAGCCCCCCTCCCACCTCCTCCCCACTCCATCCCTCCAGTCTGTCACAGAGTGCAGACTTTGGGTCCCCTGCGTCATACACCAAACTCCCACCAGCTATCTTTTTACATATGGTAATGTGTATGTTTCAATGCTATTCTCTCAAATCATCCTACCCTCTCCTCCCCTCCCCCAACTGAGTCCAAGAGTCTGTTCCTTACATCTGTGTCTCCTTTGCTCCCCTACCTGTAGGACCGTTGGTACCATCTTTTTAGATTCCATATATATGCATTAATGTACATTTTTGTCTTTCTCTCTCTTCCCTGGCAGCTCAGACGGTAAAGAATCTGCCTGCAATGCAGGAGACCCAGGTTTGATCCCTGGATCAGGAAGATCCCCTGGAGAAGGGAATGGCAACCTATTCTGGTATCCTTGCCTGGAGAATTCCATGGACAGAGGAGCTGGAAGGCTACAGTCCATGGGGTCGCAGAAGAGTCGGACATGACTGAGAGACTGAACAACAACTTCTAGCTTATTTCACTCTGTATAGTAGGCTTTAGGTTCAACCACCTCATTAGAACTATAGAGTCTTGCCTTTTCTAGAATGCCGTCTAGTTGAAATCATACAGTATGTGGCCTTACCAGAATGGCTTGTTTCATGTAGTTAATATGGTTTTAAAATTCTCCTGTCTTCTCATGGCTTTGATAGCTCATTTCTTTTTAGTGCTCAGTAATATTTCATTGTCTGGATGTGCCACAATTTATTTATCCATCTACCTCCTGAAGGACAATTCAGTTGCTTCCAAGTTTCAGCAATTACAAATGAAGCTGCTATAAATAGGTGTGCATGCTATTTGTGTGAACAGAAATTTTCAGTTCATTTGGGTAAATACCAAAGAATGTGACTGCTGGATTGTACAGGAAGATTATATTTAGTTTTCTCAGAAACTACCAAGCCATCTTCCAAAGCGGTTGTACAATTCTGCATTCTCACCAACAATGAATGAGAGTTCCGCTAGCACTACCATACACCTATTAGAACAGCCAGTATCTTTTAAAAGTTTTTAACTTTTCTACCTAAATGGACAAATTATATTTATTGGTAAGGAGATGTGAAGTACCTCAGAACTAAGAATTACTCAGTGATTTCCCTTTTAGGAAAGTCCCAAATTCAAACTTCTAACACTTTGTGAAAATTAGATTAGAAAATGCAGCTTTAATTTATTTAGTCCCAATCAGTTTATAAAAAGCATTTGCTATATTTTTATAAAAAGCATAACTTTGGGAGACTAGGCTTCCCTGGTGGCTCAGATGGTAAAAAGTCTGCCTGCAATGTAGGAGAACTGGGTTCGACCCCTGAGTCAGGAAGATCCCCTGGAGAAGGAAATGGCAACCCACTCGTCTTCTTCCCTGGGAAATCCCATGGACAGAAGAGCCTGGCAGACTACAGCCCATGGGGTTGCAAAGACTCGACACAAAGGAGCAGCATCACTTTGGGAGATTAGTAAGAATAAGGAGGAACTATCAATAATTACTGAGTATACCTACATGCTGATTAGGAGGGAAATCTAAATGAACAAGTTAATTAAAATTTTAAAGGAACACTTCAAGGAGTGTATTAATATTTGCTGATTAAAATAAATGACACATTAGTGTTACTCAGTATCATTTGGGAAGGAACAGGACATTAGGTCACTCATGGTTGCCTATTTGTAAGATGAACCCAAGTCGTAAATTATGTCTCCAATGCTGTCCTTATTCACTTGAAACGCCCTTTAATATCCTACTAAGAAACCTCCTATCCAATTACTTAAGAACACTTCAACTTCATAAATTGGGAGCTGTTTGGACAGGTTGATTCAATTAAGAGTATACCAAAAAAAAAAAAAACCCATACAGCTATTGTCATAAAATTCTTTAAAATTATGCAAAAGCCACATGATCTTCCTGAGGTAAGACTGCAACACAAACAGAGCTGTTTTCTTTCTACTCTGCGTTATTATGTTTAATTGCTTCATTCTCGTGATTGCTTTTGAAAGAGGAGGAATCAATCAAGCTTTCACCAAAAGCAGATACCACTGCATTATGTATGAGGCTGGCTAGGGAAAGACCTGTGACCGAGAAGGAAATCAGGATCTACACCACTTACAAATGTGAGGCTCTTACGTGTGCAAGTCTCCTTTGTCAAGAGGCAAGCTGACCTTGAGCATGAACTTCAACATTAGAAACTTAATGTGAGTTTCTCAAGTTTATTTTTTAAGATCTGGCAGGCCCTTCTGAAGAGGATGCTACTGATACATGAAAGAAAATACAAAGACACACTTTCCGCTAGGAGTGTTGAAAATGTTCTGTCTACACTGCCTCTTCCAAATTCCTTGGGAATTTACAGCATTGTTCTCTGAGGTGACACAGCAGGATTAGGGGGTGGTGATGATGGAAGAAAATGTGCCTGTGTTTTGAATCTCCTGTTTCCTTTGGGGGAAGTCTTTGGTCTCCTTGGCATCAAAGTTCAACAAGCTGAGTGGTCTGGATTCTTCGTTTAAATGCAATTATTTCACAGCTGTATGTTTTAAATGAGATGCTAGGGGTAGAAAAATAACCCTTGTGTTTCTCTCATTTCTTTTTTAAAAATTATTATTAATTTATTTTTGGTTGCACTGGGTCTTCATTGCTACACATGGACTTTCTCTAGTTGTGGTGCATGGGTTTCTCATTGCAATGGCTTCCCTTTGATGAAACAATAAAAGATAATTTTATTCAATCTGTCATTCTTTCAATGATCTTTCTTTCCACAGCATTTCAATATTCTGTGTGATGAAATGGGAAATATATGTACTTAAAGCGTTTCTATTGTATACCCAAGTATTAATGGTTGTCTCAGGGAAAAACACTTGCATGGTTATGAGTTGCAAGTTGAACTAGCTCCTTTTTTTTTTTTCCAGTCTCTAAGGATTTGTTTTGAAAAGCAGAGACATTACTTTGCCAACAAAATTTGTCTAGTCAAGGCTATGGTTTGTCCAGTGGTCATGTATGGATGTGAGAGTTGGACTGTGAAGAAAGCTGAGCGCCTAAGAATTGATGATTTTGAACTGTGGTGTTGGAGAAGACTCCTGAGAGTCCCTTGGACTGCAAGGAGATCCAACCAGTCCATTCTGAAGGAGATCAGCCCTGGGATTTCTTTGGAAGGACTGATGCTAAAGCTGAAACTCCAGTACTTTAGCCACCCCATGCGAAGAGTTGACTCATTGGAAAAGACTCTGATGCTGGGAGGGATTGGGGGCAGGAGGAGAAGGGGACGACAGAGGATGAGATGGCTGGATGGCATCACCGACTCAATGGACGTGAGTTTGAGTGAACTCCGGGAGTTGGTGATGGACAGGGAGGCCTGGCGTGCTGTGATTCATGGGGTTGCAAAGAGTTGGACACAACTGAGCAATTGAAATGAACTGAAGGTTTTGTTTTTTATTTGGTTTTGACTGCACTGGCTCTTCATTGCTGTGATTGGGCTTTTTCTAGTTGCAGCACGTGGGGACTACTCTAGTTTCGGTGCATGGCCTTCTCACTATGATGGCTTCTCTTGTTGCAGAGCACAGGCTCTAGGTGCACAGGCTTTAGTTGCTCTGCAGGATGTGGGATCTTCCCGGGCCACGGATGGAACCCATGTCCCCTGCACTGGCAGGTGTTCTTATCCACTGTATCGTCAGGGAAATCCTCCCCTCATTTCTGAATCTGGCTACACATTAGTGAGTTTGTTTCCTTGCTGTAACAAGGGGTCACCACTGGGGACTGCTGAACATTCAGTGATTGATCTGAGATGTACACATAACATATACATATATATATATAACATTCACAGAGTTTTAAACCCATGTTACCCTCCAGCATAGTTTCTGAGCAACTTCTCATATTGAAAGCCTTCTCATCCAACCTGCCAGCAAGACTGGGCTTCATTAATGTGTAATTTGTTTGTCATCTTTGTAGACAAAATGCAACAGGTAGAAGAAACAGCTAGCAAAGACAGGGTATCTATGTTGGGGTGAAATCTTTGGAGGGAAAACAAGAATTTGGAAGAGAAAGCATCTTTTAATGGCCTTTTTCTCTAGAAAAGTCCCATTGTCTTCTGGTCTGAAGAGGTTTAGAGATTTGATTTTCTAATCATTATAGTTCCACTGAACCTAGATATCATTAACAAACAACTTAAAAGCCATGTTTCTACAAAAAGGTGTTTTTTTTAATAAGTCTCTAATTTTTCTTTTACTAAGAAT
This sequence comes from Bos javanicus, assembly GCF_032452875.1. Taxonomy (NCBI): domain Eukaryota; kingdom Metazoa; phylum Chordata; class Mammalia; order Artiodactyla; family Bovidae; genus Bos; species Bos javanicus. The sequence goes on from NC_083872.1 coordinate 91,084,551, forward strand.
ACTTTTTGTCTATCAAACGGTTGGACTTGGAGCTGGGCTTCCAGAACAACACAGCTCTTCTTTTACAGTCTTTGGAGAATGGAGAGGAGGCCAAGGGAACTAGAATTTTTTGAGCATCTCCTTAGTGCCAAGTATAGGACTGGGAAATACCTCAACTTCCTTTATATACAAAGGGGAAACTTGGGAAAAGTTAGGGTGTCTGAATATAGGCAGATGGCTGGGTAGACCATAAGCAGGGAACACAGTTTGGTTCATGCCACCACCTCTAGAACCCTTCTGAAGAAGTGGTTCCCTGGGAGGAAGGGAGAAAAGGAGGGCGCACTGTCATTCAACTAGAGCAGGTAGAGCAGAAAAGCAAAGAAGTTGTGGGTGTCCTCTTGGGCAGTGCTATTAAGAACAGCGCGTTCCTCTCTGCTGTAACTATGTTTCACGCAGCCACTATACTCAGCACAACGCCGGAAATATGGTGGACCCTCAAAGGAGGGTTCTGGAATTAAATCACATTATCATCCTTTAAAGTGTATGTCTAGGACTTTACTGGTGGTCCAGGAGTCAAGACTTCTCAGTTCCACTACAGGGGGCATGGGTTTGATCCCTGATCAGGGAAATTACACATGCCATGTGGTACATCCAAAACAAAACAAAATGAGAAGCAATAATAGTAATAATAATAATAAAACAAAAAACACCGAAAGCATATGTTCAATGTCATTTTACATTACTGCTATAAACACATTTTGGTCATCACTTGAATCCATTTCCTCAGACAGATAAACACTATTGCTGGATTATAATGACATAAGCAAGGGCTGGGTTGTGAGCTCTCACTGTAAACCCAGTGAAAACTCTATTGTTATTTATACCACATTAACACCTCAGGATTTGGGGGAGCCTAGTGGGCTGCCATCCATGGGGTCACACAGAGTCAGACACAACTGAAGTGACTTAGCAGCAGCAGCAGCCACAGTTTTTGCTTTTGGAGAAGGCAATGGCACCCCACTCCAGTACTCTTGCCTGGAAAATCCCATGGACGGAGGAGCCTGGTAGGCTGCAGTCCATGGGGTCACTAAGAGTCAGACACGACTGAGCGACTTCCCTTTCACTTTTCACTTTCATGCATTGGAGAAGGAAATGGCAACCCACTCCAGTGTTCTTGCCTGGAGAATCCCAGGGACGGGGGAGACTGGTGGGCTGCCGTCTCTGGGGTCGCATAGAGTTGGACACGACTGAAGTGACTTAGCAGCAGCAGCAGTTTTTGCTTTTAACAACAACAAAAAAAAATGTTTCTGTATGACTTCTTTTATTTCAGAGCACGGGCTCAGTCGCTCCGAGGTATGTGGGATCTTCCGAGACCAGGGATTGAACCTATGTCCCCTGCACTGCAAGGTGGACTCTTAATTACTAGACCAACAGGGAAGCCCTCTAAGTTTTCTTTCTTGGCCACACCCTATGGCAGATGGGACCTTGTTCCCAGACCAGTGATTGAACATGTGCCCCTTGCACTGGGAGCATGGAATTTTAACCAATGGAGCATCAAGGAAGTCCCACTAGTGTCTTAGTCTTAATTAAGAGATACTAGGAGGAGAGCAAGGCAATCCACTCCAGTATCTTGCCTAGAAAATCCCATGGATAGAAGAACCTGGTAGCTCCCAAAGTCGGACACAACTGAAGCAACTTAGCACACACTGTTATTTTATTTATTTTTCTCCGCCATGCCAAGAAGCATGAGGGACCTTAGTTCCCCAACCAAGGATCAAACCTTGGAAGTGTGGAGTCTTATCCAATGGACCACCAGGGGAGTCCTTCAACCTTCTTGTATGGATTGGAAAAAGCAAGTGCAATTATCTTGAAGGCTTTGGACAAAGTGACCTACCTGGGCCATGAAGAGATGGGCGAGGCGGCGGGGGGGGGGGGGGTGTCTCACTTTCCCACTTGAATTTGTTGCTCTTTTAAAGCCAAAGTCAGACTTTTAGAGAGCTAATGCACTTCCTGTTATTCTCTTTCCCTATCTGTGGTGAGATCCTACATTCCTGTACCCTTGGTGGGGGGGACAGAGAGATAATAACATTTGATTACTGGGCATATTTGAGAGACATTGCAGACTCAGTTCCAGACCACAACAATAAAGTGAGTATTTCAATAAAATGAGTGACACAATTTTCTTTTTGTTTCTAGTGCATGTGAAAGCTATATTTAAACTCTAATGTAGTTCTGTGAAGTGTGCAATAGCATTACATCTAAAAAAACAGTTCTCAGGCTTCCCAGGTGGCTCAATGGTAAAGAATCGGCCTGCCAATGCAGCAGACATGGATGCGATTCCTGGTTCGGGATGATCCACATGCTGATGAGCAACTAAGCCCGTGTGCCCCAACTACTGAGCCTATGCTGTACAGCCCAAGAATCACAACCACTCGAGTCCACACGCCCTAGAGCCTGTCTGTGCTCTGCAACAAGAGAAGCCACCGCAATGAGAATCCTTAACGCTGCAACTAGAGAGCAGCCCCTCTGTACCGAAACTAAAGAAAAACCCGCGTGGCCAAAAAGAACACAGCCAAAAATACATATGTAAAATATTTTTTTCAAGTGTGCATACCATAATTAAAAATTATTGCTAAAAAATGCTAAACATCATCTGAGCCTTCAGTGAATTACATAACAGCAACATCAAAGATCACTGATCACCATCACAAATATAATAATAGTGAAAATATTTGAAACATTGCAAGAATTACCAAAATGTGACACCAAGATATGAAGTGAGCAAATGCTGTTGGAAAAACAGTGCCGACAGACTTGCTTGATGTGCATCTGGGTTAAGTCCCTTCTGACTCTGTGTGACTCTATGGACCATAGCCCGCCAGGCTCCTCTGTCCACGGGATTCTCCTGGCAAGAATACTGGAATGGGCTGCCATTTCCTCCTCCAGGGGATCTTCCCGATTCAGGGACTGAACCTGGGTCTCTTATGTCTCCTGCATTTGCAGGCGTGTTCTTTACCACTAGTGCCACCTGGGGATTGCCCCAAACCCTCAATTTCAAAAAACAAAAAAAAAATCTGCAAAGCACAATAAAGAGAAGCTTAATAAAACAATTTATCCCAGTATTAAAAAACAGCAAACATTTACGACATACTTATTCATTCAGTGACGATTTACTATGTGCAAAGCACTCTGCTAAGTGGTAGGACTACAGCAATGATACACACATCCAGTTACTGACCTCAGCTGTTACTAAGTGCTGTAATAGGGAGATGCTAAAGCTGTGAGGAACACACAAGATGAGAGTTTCACTCCACAAGGGGTGACACAATCCAGGAGGGCTTCTAGAAGAATGAGGTCTAAGCTGGCTCAAAGGTAAGCAGGCATTTCTGAGATAAGGGCAGAATGTGTTTGCATGCCTGCAGAGGGATGGTCTCCAGCAGAGGGAATGACCTGTCTTTGCAGTTGATCTGGATCTCTACATTCCATGAAGCATGAGCAAGCAGTCAGCTTTGACGGGACAGGGTTTTCTGGGCTTCCCTGGTGGATCAGATGGTAAAGAATCTGCCTGCAATGCAGGAGACCAGGCTTGATCCCTGGGTTGGGAAGATTCCCTGAAGAAGGAAATGGCAACCCACTCCAGTATTCTTGCCTGGAGAATGCCATTAAACAGAGGAGCCTGGCCGGCTATAGTCCTGGGGTCTCAAGAGTTGGACACAACTGAGCAACTAACATACATACGCACACCAGATCTTTACATTCCAAGAACCTTGAGCAGTCAACTTGGAATGGACTGTGCTTAGTCGCTCAGTTTTGTTCGACTCTTCACAATCCCATGGACTGTAGCCTGCCAGACTCCTCTGTCCATAGGATTCTCCAGGCAAGAATACTGGAGTGGGTAGCCATTTCCTTCTCCAGGGGATCTTCCCAACCCAGGATCGAACCCAGGTCTCCCGCATTGCAGGCAGATTCTTTACCGTCTGAACCACCAGGGAAGCCCAAGAAGACTTGAGCAGGCTCAAGTTCTCCAGGGGATCTTCCTGACTCAGGATCAAACTGGGGTCTCTTGCATTGCAGGTGTATTTTTTACCAGCTGGGCTACCAGGGAAGCCCTTTGAGTGGACAGGGTAGTGAAAAGATTACATGTCCTGTCTCTGAAGCTCTTTTTTTAAAAATTGTGGTAAAATACACATAAGATAAAATTTACCTTTTATCTATGTTAAAGTGTGCAATTCAGTGGCATTAAGGACATTCACAGTACCTTGAGTAAAAATATCACCAGTATCTAGTTACAAAACCTTTTCAGCACCCCAAATGGAAGTCCCATACCCATGAAGTAGTCATTTCTCAGTTTCCCCACCTCTTTGCAGTCCCTGGTAAATATTAATCTGCTTTCTGTCTTCATGTGTATGCGCTCAGTTATGTCTCTCTGTGACCCCTTGGACTGTAGCCCACCAGGCTCCTCTGTCCATGGAATTTTGTCTCCACGGATTTGCCTATTGTGGATAGCTCATATCAAGAGATTTATATAATATGGGGCCTTCTTTGACTTAGAGTAACACTTTGTGATTCACTCATGTGGAAGCATGTATCGGTACTTCATTCCTTTTTATGGCAGAGTGATGTTTCATTGTATGGATATTCCACAGCTTCTTTACGTCCACTGATGGACATTTTGGTTGTTTCCATCGTTTGGCCTTGTGAATAGTGCTGCCGTGAACATTTATGTATAGGTTTCTGTTTGAAAGCCAGTTCTTTTGGGTAAGAATAGTCCAGTCATCTTTAATTAATTGAGGATCTATCCAACTGTTTTCTTAGAGGGGTTGCACCATTTAACATTCTCACCAACAATGTGTGAGGGTTCCAATTTCTCCACGTCTTGCCAGAGCCATTTGCGTTTTACTCCCAGTTCTACCACTCACCAGTTGTAAAGCCTTGACAAGCAAGGCCTTAGCTTCTCTGGACCTCAGTTTCTTCATCTGTAAAACTATGAAAATCATGCTGCCTCCTTTACCAAGTTATTCTGAGGATTAACTTTAGCTCATATGTATACATTTCAGATAATATGTATAGGGCAGTGTTTGACATGAATTAGTTGTACCATATGAAATTGTTGATTGATGGTTATCAATGAACAGAAAATGTAACTGCATGTAACTGGGTCTAGTAGCAAGTAGTTTATAACAATTTGTTTTAATTGGGTAAGGGCCAAATCAACATAGTTTACCTCCTGTCTAAAACAGTTAGGGTCCTCATTAAGGGATTTCAAATCGGACAGTGATACATGACATATAGAAAAAAGACTGAGGGGCTCCCCTGCAGGTCCAGTGGTTTGGACTCTGCTTTCACTGCAGAGAGCAAGAGTTCCATCCCTGGTCAGGGGACTACAATCCCACATGACCCATGGCGTGACCAAAAAGGAAAAAGAAAATAGACTGAAAGTAGAAGGTAACTCTGCATTTGGTTTAAGCTGGTGTAGTAATCCAGGTGGAAAATCATAGCGGCATTGGAGGTTGGAACTAAAACTGAACCAATCCTATGGGGCCCCTGGGCTTGGAAGCCTGTCCTCCATTCTCTTGCTTGGAGGGAACAGAATCTGACCTCCGTGACCTTTTCTGACTTCCAAAGGGCAGTGTCCAACCATTGCTAAATAAAGGAGGAGCAGCTAAGAAACTGGACTTTCCAGGTGGTGCAGTGGTAAAGAACTCACCTGCCAAAGCAGGAGGCACAACAGACAAGGGTTTGATCCCTGGGTTGGGAAAATTCCCTGGAGGACGAAATGGCAATCCACTCCAGGATTCTTGACTGGAAAATCCCAAGGACAGACGAGCCTGGTGGGCTACAGTCTATGGGGTTACAGAGAGTTGGACATGACTGAGTGAGTGAGCATGCACACATAAGAAATCACCTGAGGCCAGAAACCAGAGAAGCTCATCAAGATTACCTGAGATCAGATTAGAGGAGTGCAGGCTCTGCACACACCCTGATCTTAGCAGCAACCCCACCCTTGAACTGTTACCATAAAACTCCCCATCAAATCCTCCCGGGTTGGGACACATAGTTTTTCAGGGCAGGAGTCAGCTGTGTCCCCATTTGCTTGGCAAAGCAATAAAGCTATTCTTTTCTGCTTCACCCAAAACTCCTCTGCTAGGTCTGTCTGTATTTAAATATTGCAGACAGATTACCTACTATCCTGATTGCGCTATTTATCATTTCCTCATATACCTGTATACTTTTACAACATTAGTATCCCTTCTTAGCCACCTGATGCGAAGAGCCAACTCATTAGAAAAGACCCTGATGCTGGGAAAGATTGAGGGCAGGAGGAGAAGGGGGTAACAGAGGATGAGACAATTGGACAGCACCACTGACTCAATGGGGACATGAGTTTGAGCAAACTCTGGGAGATGGCGAAGGACAGGGAAGTCTAGTGTCTGTGCTGCAGTCCATGGGGTAGCGAAGAGACAGACACGACTGAGTGACTGAACAACAGCAACCATATGTCTTCATATGTGTATCTGTATATTTTCTTGAATATTTTAATACCTCATAGAGATGAAATCACATCCTATGTGTCGTTTCTGCCTGCCATGGCTCCTCACCCCTACCTCACTTAATCTCTTATTAGTGTGAAGTGTTCATGCTGAAAGGTGTTGTCCTGGTCCATTTACTTTCCATGTAGTGGAATCTTTTCATTGCATGCATAGTCAAGAATGACAAAAAAAAAAAAAAAGAGAGAATGACACAGTTATCTATTCAAAGGGCAAATCCAATCATGTCAATCTCCTGCTCAAGATGACGCAGCAGTTTTCTACTGCTTGAAGCTGAGGACTAACAATCAAGGTCTGGCTTGATTCCAGGTTCCTTCACTGCCAAAGCCTGTCCTAAGCTTCTGGCTTCTTCCCCTCCTGTTAATTAACTCCTACTCAACTCTTCAGATCTCAGCTCGGATTTACTTCCGTGAGAAAGTCTTCCCCACCATCTCGACCACACCTGTCAGATCACCTCTTACATGCTTTCATAACAATCTTTCCAGAGCCAATAGCTACATGATTAAATTACCAGTCATACCTCCCTACCAAAACTAAAAGTCTGCAGAGGCCATATGTATTTTTGCTCATAATTACATCTCTAAACAGCCATACTGAGTCCCTGGTACTTAGTAGGTGTCCAATAAACTTGGCTAGATGAATGGGAAAAGAAGTATTGGAAATTTTTTCCTGCCTAGTACATATATTTTTCTAATTAATTTTCCTGAATTTAAACTTGGGCTTCCCTAGTGGCTCAGATATTAAAGAATCTGCCTGCAATGCAGGTGACCTGGGTCAGGAAGATCCCCTGGAGAAGGAAATGGCTACCCATTCCAGTATTCTTGTGTTTAGAATTCCATGGACAGAGGAGCCTGGAGTGCTACAGTCCATAGGATCACAAAGAGTTGGATACAACTTGTTAAATACTGTTAAACCCATAGACAATGGACTGATCCAGTAAGTCTTTATTCAGCAATTCTTGCATCAGGAATCATCCAATCTAGCAGATAGAAAGAAGCTCCAAAGAACTGTGCAACATGAGTGATCTTACAGACTAAAGCTAAAAGAATCAAGGAATTATACAAGCATCCTCTAATTGGTTAAAGCAGCAGCACTGCCTTCCTTACATGGGGTAAAGAAGATCTCTCGGGTGATATAACTTGTGCTGAGCAGGCAAGTGCTGCAGAAAAGGAGAGCTTCCTTTTCTGGGAGAGCTGAGCAGAGATACCTAGGTAAGGTTTAGTTTGCTGATGTGGGGTTCAGCATGAGCAATGCCATCTTAGGCCTGTTTTAGATATTATGCCACTACTTATTCCAGGATTTAATCTCAAACCCTGACTGGGTGGCTGGGACTGGATATAGCCTACCTCTGTAAACAACTAGAAAACTGGACCTGTGTGCAAGCTAAGGCGTGTCTTACTCTGTGACATCCTATGGACTGTAGCCCACCAGGTTCCTCTGCCCATGGAGTGGGTTGCCATTTCCTCCTCCAGGGAATCTTCCTGACCCAGGGATGGAACCTGAGTCTCTTATGTCTTCTGCATTGGCAGGCAGGTTCTTTACCACCAGCACTACCTGGGAAGCAAATTAGTGTTTTTGTAACAGGAAGGAAGGGGACAGGGCACAAACTTTAAAAGAATGACATGCCTGGAGGACATGACATAAACTGATTAGAACTAAATAATCCAAATAGTCCGAGTTGCCCTTGAACTTCAGCCTCAGTGCCTTAATAAATGCTCACTGTAACACATGAGCAAGCTAAGTGACATACCCACCAGCACCATGACAGTTCCAAGATGGACCATTAAAGATCAAAAGGTGGGCAGTGGCCCAGTTCCTGGAAATCCCATCCTTTAACTGAACTAGAATAATCCTCCCACTCATTAGTGTATGAAATTGTCCACTCCTGTAAAAACTAAAAACAGCATCCTTATGGCAGAAAGCAGAACTAAAGAGCCTCTTGATGAAAGTGAAAGAGGAGAGTGAAAAAGCTGGCTTAAAACCCAACATGCAGAAAACTAAGATCATGGCATCCAATCCCATAACTTCATGGCAAATAGATGGAGAAACAATGGAAACAGTGACAGACTTTATTTTCTTGGGCTCCAAAATCACTGCAGATGGTGACTGCTGCCATGAAATTAAAAGATACTTGCTCCTTGGAAGAAAAGCTATGACAAACCTAGACAGCATATTAAAAAGCAGATATTACTTTGCCAACAAAGGCCCGTCTAGTCAAAACTATGGTTTTTCCAGTAGTCATGTATGGATGTGAGCGTTGGACCATAAAGAAAGCTGAGAGCCAAAGAACTGATGCTTTTGAACTGTGGTGTTGGAGAAGATACTTGAGAGTCCCTTGGACTGCAAGGAGATCCAACCAGTCCATCCTAAAGGAAATCAGTCCTGAATATTCATTGGAAGGACTGATGCTGAAGCTGAATCTCCAATACTTTGGCCACCTGATGTAAGGAACTGACTCACTGGAGCAGACCCTGATGCTGGGGAAGATTGAGGGCAGGAGAAGAAGGGAACAAAAGAGGATGAGATGGTTGGATGGCATCACTGACTCAATGGACATGAGTTTGAGCAAACTCCAGGAGTTGGTGATGGACAGGAAAGCCTGGAGTGCTGCAGTTAGTGGGGTCACAAAGAGTCAGACACGACTGAGCAACTGAACTGAACTGTAAAAACTGACAACCCCATATTCTGGGGCTGCTCTTGCCTTCCGAGATGGCCCACACTTTGTCTTGTCTGGAATTAAGATTTTGGGAGGAATATCAACAACCTCAGATATGTAGATGACACCACCCTAACAGCAGAAAGTGAAGAAGAACTGAATAGTCTCTTGATGAAGGTGAAAGAGGAGAGTGAAGAAGCTGGCTTAAAACTCAACACTCAAAAAATGAAGATCATGGAATCTGGTCCCATCAGTTCAGGGCAAATAGATATCACTTTGCCAACAAAGGCCCGTCTAGTCAAAGCTATGGTTTTTCCAGTAGTCATGTATGGATCTGAGAGTTGGACTATAAAGAAAGCTGAGCATCAAGAATTGATGCTTTTGAACTGTGGTGCTGGAGAAGACTCTTGAGAGTCCCTTGGACCGCAAGGAGATACAATAGGATAGTTATACAAGCAGTTGTAGAAGTCCCAATAGGTTGACTATAGATTGAGAAGGAAACCTAAGAAACTTTGGGAGGCCATTATTAAGCCAATGATAGCTCAAGAAAGCTATTGGAACATTATTCAATGAATCAGACTTGCTTAATTATAAAACCATAAACAGAACCACAAGATATCCCACCCCCCTGCCCCGAATAGATGGAAGAAAGGTCACCACCCTTGTACTAATAAGATAATCCCAGTTTGAACTCATAGGGTCAGACAATTTCCTGCCTAATATGAAGGAGGAGCTAATGTCTGCATCTACATCTACCTGAAGAAGGCATCTTTTCTCATCCCCTTTTTTCCATTATTAATTGTAGCCCACTCAATCCTCTGGGCAGAGCTTCCTCGCCTGCCCGATTGCATTTCTTATAAGCGTCCTATACTAATAAATCTACTTCTTGCCTATCACTTTGCCTCTCAAAGAGGATGCAATGATTGGATGGTATAACCAATTCAATGGATGTGAGTTTGAGCAAACTCTTGGAGATTGTGAAGGACAGGGAAGCCTGGTGTCCTGTAGTCTATTGGGTCACAAAGAATGGGACATGAGTGACAACAACAAGCGAACAAAAAAATCCAGAAACAAAGGACTGTTATCAGCAAGAGAGGTAACAATAGCAAAGGTAATAAATCAGCTGTAAAGATTCCCGGTTGTATAGCAATGGTAAAGACTAGCTTAAAGCACTGTCTTGAGCTGGTTTTTAGATTTAAATTTCTCCTCAGGCCCTTTGGCTCAGATGGTAAACAATCTCCCTGCAATGCAGGAAACTTGGGTTATATCCTTGGGTAAGGAAGAACCCCTGGAGAAGGGAATGGTTACCCAGCCCATTATTTTTGTAGTCCAATATTCTTGCCTGAAGAAGCCCATGGACAGAAGAGCCTGGTAGGTTACAGTCCATGGGGTCATGGACATGACTGAGTTGGACACACTGAGCGACTATTACCAACTTTCAGGCCCTTTAACCACCAGATCAACTAGAATCCAAGGGACCAAGATGTTGACTTTTCTGACTCTCAGTGACTTCAATCAACTAAAGTTTGGACTGGACTGCCCAATGAGTTCAGTCATGTCCGACTCTTTGTCACCCCATGTACTGTAGCCCTCCAGGATCCTCTGTCCATGGGATTTTCCAGGCAAAACTATTGGTGTGGGTTGCCATTTCCTACTCCAGGGGATCTTCCCTATCCAGGAATCCAGCCAGAGTCCCTAGTGTCTTCCACATTGTAGGAGGATTCTTGACCTGCTGAGTCACGGGGGAAGGCCAAATCCCACTATGAATATGCATGAACCCTTAGCTTAAAACTTCCCCAATTTTGCTGTCCAGGGAGACACTGCTTTGAGAAGGATCCTTGGTATTCTCCCTGCTTGCTGCAAGTAATAATAAATCCTTCCTTCCCCCAATTCTGTCCTTTGGCTCAACATCCACCAAGAGGCAAACCCAGTTTTCAGGTAAAAGACATAAAGACAAGGTATTTCACCAGCGTTAAAGAGCAATACATTTCCTAATGACAAAAGAGTCAATTCATTGAGAAGACATGGCCATCCTAAATATGTGTGTACCTAATATCAAAATTTCAAAATATGCTAAGTGAAATCTGACAGAACCAAAGAAACTAGATGGACTCAAAAGGAGAGACAGACAAATTCACAGTCACAATTTTACTTGGAGCTTTCAATACTGATCTCTCAGCAACTGACAGAACAAAAAGACTCAACATCTCTAAGGACACAAGGGACATGAAACAATATTATCTTTTCAAGTACACGTGAAACATTTATCAAGACAGATAATATTCTGAGCCATAAACTAAGTCTTAATAAATACAAAATGATTGAAAAACTGTAGAATGTTCCTTTCTACTACAGAATTAAATTGGAAATTAATTGCAAAAGTTATCTGGAAAGCTGCCCAGGTATATAGAAATTACACACATCCTCATAACTCACGGGTTACAGAAGTTGCAAAGGAAATTAGAAAATAATTTGAAATAAAATAAATCCATCAAACATAGTGAATAAAACGGGTAAACCTCCAGCTAGACTGATTAAGAAAAAAGAAAAGGGATATAGAAACTAATAATATCAGGAATAAAAGAGGGGACATCTCTGAAGGTATTAAAGGACTAATAAGGAGGTAGGTAGCATGAACAACTTTATGCCAATCAATAAAATGGGTGAATTCATTGAGGACATAAATTGCTAAAACTATTTCAAGAAACAATAAAAAAAATTGGAATAGTCTTATATCTAGTAATTAAATAAAATTTATATTTAAATATCTTTCTGTAAAGAAAAATCCATGTTATGTGGCTTCACTGGTGAATTTCATTAAACATTTAAGGAAGAAATAATACATAAACTCTTTCAGAAATTAGAGGAGGAAGCTCTTATATGTTACTTTATGAGGTCATAATCTGCCAGCACCAAAACCACATGAAGTCATTACAAGAAAACGGCAGATTAATGTTGTTTCTGAAGGACAAACATAAAAATCCTTAACAAAGCATTAGCAAACTGAATCCCGAAATCAAAATGTAAAGGACCTAAACTAGCCAAAACAATCTTAAAAATGAACAAAAATGGAAAACTTAAACCATTTCGTTTTAAGACACAGTAATACAGGGGCATTCCAGGTGGCGCTAGTGGTAAAGAACCCGACAGCCTATACAGGAGACATAGGAAGCTCAGGCTTGATCCCTTGGTTGGGAAGATCCCCTGGAGGAGGGCATGACAACCCACTCTTGTGTTCTTGCCTGGAGAATCCCATGGACACAGGAGCCTGGCAGGCTATAGTCCATGGGGCAAAGAGTCAGACAGGACTGAAGCAACTTAGCACGCACGAATGCATAGTAATTCAGACCATGTTGTACTGGGGAAATAACAGAGACATAGACCAACAGGACAGAACAGAGTCTAGAAACAGATGTGTGTGTATATACATATATATATGTACATATACATATATATGCATATATAATACATACAATTACATATATAATTCATAAATAATTGTATTATATATAAGTTGTAAAATAATGTATAACATGATATACATTATATAAACTATGCTTTATATATTTATTTTTTCAATTGATTTTTGACTGTGTGAAGGCAATTTAATGGGAAAAGTCTTTCCAACAAAAGGTGAACCACTGGATATTACCTGAAGAAAAGTGAACACTGATCCTTATAGATAAATATTAACTCAAAATGGATCATATACATAAAAGTAAAAGCTAATAATATGTAAGGTCTAGAAAATACATTGGAGAAAATCATCACAACCCTGGTACAAGAGAAATTTCTCAGACGAGATACAATCTAATCACCAATTATAGAAAATCGGTGTTGATAAATTATCAACATTGAAACCTTGTTCTTTGTTGACATTGTAAAGAAAACAGAGACAAACCATAAAATCTAATAAAATATTTGTAAAACATATATTTAATTTTATATCCAGAATATATGTATCTTAAAATTCAACAATAAGTAAACAACCCAATAATAACATGACAAAAAGTTAGAATAGATTCTTAACAAAAGAAGATATGTTTGGTCAATAGCACATGAAAACACACTCAATATTCATTAGGAAAAGCAATTTAAAAGTACAGTGAGAAAAAAACAAATAAAAGTACATTAAGGACTTCCCTCGGAGAAGGCAATGGCACCCCACTCCAGTACTCTTGCCTGGAAAATCCCATGGATGGAGGAGCCTGCTGGGCTGCAGTCCATGGGGTCGCTAGGAGTCCGACTCGACTGAGCGACTTCACTTTCACTTTTTCACTTTCATGCATTGGAGAAGGAAATGGCAACCCATTCCAGTGTTCTTGCCTGGAGAATCCCAGGGGCAGGAGAGCCTGGTGGGCTGACATCTATGGGGTCACACAGAGTCGGACACGACTGAAGTGACTTAGCAGCAGCAGCAAGGACTTCCCTGGTGGTTCAGTAGATGGGAGTCTCCTGCTAACACCAGGGACACGCAGTCAGTCCCTGGTCCGGAGGATTCCACGTGCCACAGAACAACTGAGCTCCTGAGCCATGATTACAGACCCCATAGTGCTGCAACTACTGAAGCTTGATTGTTCTAGAGCCTGTGCTCCACAACAGAAGCCACTACAACGAGAAACCCATGAGCAGCAACTAAAGACCCTGTGCATCCCAAAATAAATAAATAAAATATAAGCAAGTGCCTAAAAAAGTAGAGTGCAATACTACAATACCCTAAATAGAACTGAGGATTCCCTGACGGCTCAGAGGGGTAAAGAATCCACCTGCAATGAAGGAGATGTGGGTTCAGTCCCTGGGTTAGGAAGATCCTCTGGAGGAGGAAACGGTAACCCACTCTAGTATTCTTGCCTGGGAAATCCCATGGACAGAGGAGCCTAGTAGGCTAAAGTCTATGGGGTTGCAAAGAGTCGCATGCAACTGAGAATACATGCAAAGATAGAATGGCTAAAATTGACTGATAATACCAGGTGTTAATAGGGATATGGAGCAACTGCAACCCTCAGAGTTGCTGGTAGTAAAGTGGTCTAACCACTATGGAAAACTATTCAGCAGTTTCTTAAAAAGTTAGACTTATACCTAACCATATGACCCATCAACTCCACTTCTATGTATTTAGTCCAACAAAATGAAAATGTATGCCCAAACTTTTTTATATCAATATATACGAAGCTTTACTCATAACAGCAAAAAACTAGAAACAGCCTAAACATCCATCAACAGATGAATGGATACAGAAATTCAGTATATCCATTCAATGGAACATTATTACCCTTAATAAGGAATAAACTATTTAAATATATCTGCAACAACATGAATGAGTTTCAAAAACATTATGCCGGGCCAAAGAAGCCAAACCCGCAAAGCAAATACCGTACAAGTCTACTGATACAAAATTCTAGATACAGCAAACCAATCCACAGGGTTAAGAAGTACATCAGTGGTTGCTTGGGGTGGAGGCTGTCAGGGGTAGGTTGGGGGCATGATTTGCCAGGGCACAAAGGAACATTTTGGGATTTATGGTTTTCTTATTATATTTGGGTTTGAATCATTCTAGAAAATCTCATAGCTAAGGTTTGAAAGTCACTTAGGGGAAGTAGTCCTTGTTGGATGGATATGATCTATACCTTGATTGTGGTAAAGGTTATGGGGGGCATATATATTTGCAAAAAAAAAAATCACCTAACCATACATCTAAAATGTGTGCACTTTATTTTATGTACATTACAACTTACTAACATCTAAAAAATGAAATGGTTAAAAAAAATGCAATTTTCTTGGATACCCTCCAGACTTAGTGAATCAGAAAGCTGAGACGGTAGGGGGACTTTCCTGGTAGTCCAGTGGCTAAGACTCCGTGCTCCCAATGCAGGGCACCAGGGTTCAAGCCCCGATGAGGGAACTGGATGCCACATGCTGAAACTAAAGATTCCCAAGCCAGAGCAAAGATCAAAGACCTCACGTGCCTCAATTAAGACTCAGCACAGGCAAACAGCTCAAACAGTAAAGAATCAGCCTGCAATGCAGGAGACCCAGGTTCAATCCCTGGGTCGGGAAGACCCCCTGGAGAAGGGAATGGCTACCCACTTTGCTATTCTTGCCTGGAGAATTTCACGGACAGAGGAGCCTGGCAGGCTACAGTCTATGGGGTTGCAAAGAGTAGGACATGACTGAGTGACTAACACAGGCAAATAAATAATTATAAATAGCCAGGATGGTCAAGAATTTATGTTAAAACAAAATCCCCAAATGATTCTGGAGGAGGCAATGGCATCCCACTTCAGTACTCTTGCCTGGAAAATCCCATGGACAGAGGAGCCCGGTGGGCTGCAGTCCATGGGGTCGCTAAGAGTTAGACACAACTGAGCGACTCCACTTTCACTTTTCACTTTCATACATTGGAGAAGGAAATGGCAACCCACTCCAGTGTTCTTGCCTGGAGAATCCCAGGGACAGGGGAGCCTGGTGGGCTGCACAGAGTCGGACACGACTGAAGAGACTTAGCAGCAGCAGCCAAATGATTCTGTTGATCAGCTAGGCTTAAGAAAAGCAGATACTTTAGGAAACACAGATAGTCAGACTTGTTAAAATTTGACTATAAACAGTATATTCCCTGGGTTTCACCAGACACCAAATGAAGCTGCTAAGTGAACATTGTCCTTGGGTGCTCTTGACCATCATTAGTCTCTTAGCTTCTGATCCACTTTCTGGTAGTAGGTAGCTCCCTCTGCCCCAGGTTCTCATGTTTTTATACAATTATTGACTGTTTCCTAGTTTTTACCTTCTTCTTCTTCTTTTTTTAAACCTTGCCACCCATCTTGTGGAATCTCAGCTCCCTAAACCAAGGATTGAACCCAGGCCCTTTCAGTGAAACCCTGGAATCCTAACCACTAAACCACCAGGGAACTCCCTAGATTTTACCTTCTTTACTTTTTACTTCCTTTTTCTTTTATAAAAGGAGGTAAAGGGATCATAGCTTACATACTATACCCACACAGTATTATGTGCTGATTCCTTTATTTGGGTGATCCACCGGCATCTTTTGGGAATTGATGGCTAGACTTTGAAAGGAATCACAGGCCTCCCTTGAGTTTTCCAGAAGTGTTTTAAGATCAAAGCCTAAGTGCTTCTTCAGACCTGAGGACTTTTGAACAAGATAGGAGATTTACATGGTACTATTCCCAGATTGCTCAGCAGTAAAGAATCCACCTGCAATAGGCAACCCGGGTTCGATCCCTGGGTTGGGAAGATCCTCTGGAGAAGGAAATGGCAACCTACTCCAGTATTCTTGCCTGGAAAATCCCATGGACAGAGGAGCCTGGTGGGATACAGCCCATGGGGTCACAAAAGAGTTGGACATGACGTAGCGATAAACAGCAACAACACTTTTTTAAAACAGGGCTAGTTTTGATTTTAAAATGTGACTCTGCAAATCATCTATTACAATGTCTTCAATTACCTCTGAGCCATTCCACCAGCAATCAAACAAGCCAAGTCAAAGCTCTGAGGAGAACCTGCGAATTATATTGCTCTCCCTGAGATTTCCTTGGAGATGATCCGTTTACAGTATCAATTTCTACCAGACCAACTTACAAACAAATTTTCCTTGGTATCCTGACCCATGATGTTTCTTTCTGGCATGCTGATCTGTCTTTTTTCAGAATCAGTTTTTCATGATTTTGAGCTGGGTCTGTTTCTGAAATAATTATCACCTGGCTTCACCGACTGTGCTCAACTGGGGATGTGCTGGAGTTTGTCCTTTTGGAAATGTAAGTGAAACGTTAACAGACCACAAAGAGCTGTATTTTCTAAAATGGCTTATTCTCTTTACAGTCTTGGCCTTGAATCAATCTTGAAAGTTTTATGGCTAAGATCTGGAGGTCACGTGGGTTCAGAAGCCCTCATCAGGTTGATTTTAACCGACTGACTAGTTTATCTTCTATTTCAGGTCCAGTGTCAACCTTAAAAATGGAAATTTAGGGAGGGTTTCCCTGGTAGTCCAGTGTTTAAGGATCCACCTGCCACTCAGGGGGACATGGGTTTGAGCCCTGGTCTTGGAAGGTTCCACGTGCTGTGGAGCAACGAAGTCCAGGAACCATAACTACTAAGCCAGAGCTCTACAGCCTGAAAGTGGGAACTACTGAACCCACGCACAGCAACTATTGAAGTCCATGTGCCCTAGAGCCCATGCTCCACGAGAGAAGCCACCACAATGAAAGGCCTGGCACGACAACAAAGAGTAGCCCCCACTGGCCACTACTAGAGAAAGCCCAGGAATAGCAATGAAGGCCCAGCCAAAAATAAATTAAATAAACAAATATTAAAAAAAAAAAAAAGTGAATCTATTTTCTGTTCCTTATTCTAAAACTAAGGCATGAATGCTCGCCAAAAAAAAAAAATTCAGAAAATGTAGAAGTCTTTAAGGATCCAGAATTAACATATCATATATATCAGGTTTTTCTGCAAATGTACAGTACACACATGTATTTTTAACAACACAGAGTCCTATGAAACATACTATTTTATCAACTACCCTTTCCACTAAATATACAGTGAACTGCTTTCATAGATTAACTACACCAAAAGAAATGGCTGCTTACAATGCATATTCTCTATTTGAACAGTTCAAAGATGGACAGGTAAGTCGTGGGGTACTGCCCTTTGACTCACTCAACACCCACTTCAACTCCATTCTCACTGCCCTCCTTAATTCTAAAAGCTGGAAAAATAAGCACTTCCTTTTCCAGACACCCCTAAGGTCGGCTTCCCTGGTGGCTCAGACGGTAAAGAACCAGCCTGTGACGCAGGAGACACGGTTCGATCCCTGGGTCAGGAAGATTCCCTGGAGAAGAGAATGGACACCCACTCCAGTATGCTTGCTTGGAAAATCCCATGCACAGAGGAGCCCGGTTCGCTATATAGTCCATGGAGTCGCAAAGAGTCGCAGAGTCGGACACGGCTGAGCGATTAACACTTTCTGCCTCCCTCATAGGCTTCCTGCTCCCCACAGGTGGCCCCAGGCACAGCCATCAGGAAGTGGGAAGCCGGGCTCCCTCACAGCAACCCCAGGTCTCCAGCCAGCCCCTAGTTACTTCTCTGTTGGACTTCTTAGGGCATGAGATGAATAGACACCTTAATTTAAACCACTAAAAAAATAAACTGCAAAATGCCTCTGGGTACTCGCTCGGTTATTTTTTCTAAGAAAAACTCGCAGAAGTAGATTAAAGATACGTCTTAAAATACTTTCGAAACATTTTATCAACGGACACTGCCACCAATCCTGAATTGTTACTGACCTGGGTCCTTGGGCTTTTCAGGCAATAGAAACTGACAAGAGGTGAGACGAGAATTTCAGACAAGTCTTTCTCGAGGCTCCCGCAGAACCACCGGAGATCGAAAACTAGAACCAGGTGCCGAGGAGAGCGGGCTGGTTCCTTAAATAAGGTGAGGGTAGGGGCGGATCGGTGGGTGGGGCAGAAGGCGTGGCTTAGATGGTCTGCCCACCCCTTGGTAGTGCTGTGTGCAGGGCTCATGCGCAGTACCCTGGTTTTTGCTCCCGGCACCACAGCAGTAGCCGTTGCTTTGTAGCCTTTTTGTATCTTACTGTTCATAGTTGCCAGGACCGAGGTTATTTTTAGTCCTTTATAGTTTTTTTGTATTCTGTTGCTCAAGGAGGTGGTTACACTCTGCTCTTCAGTAAAGGCTCCCAAGGTTCCCAACTATCACATGGGGCAAGCACATTGGCCACGTGCATGCGTGCTCTTTCATGACCAACTTTTTGCAGCCCTATGGACTGTAGCCCACCAGGCTCTTCTATCCATAGAATTCTCCAGGCAAGAATACTGGAGTGGGTTGCCATTCGCGTCTCCAGGGGATCTTCCCGACCCAGGGATCGAACTCAGATCTCCTGCATTGCAGGCAAATTCTTTATTACTGCACCGCCTGATAAACCCTGGGTCCTAAGTCCCAGCCTACCTCTATTTTAGTATATGCCTTTCTCTGCTGTGAATGCGTGCTAAGTCGCTTCAGTCATGTCCGATTCTATGCGACCCTATGGACTGTAGCCCTCCAGGCTCCTCTGTCCATGAAATTCTCCAGGCAAGGATACTGGAGTGGATAGCCAGGCCCTCCTCCAGGGGGTCTTCCCGATCCAGGGATCTAATCCACAGTCACTTAACGTCTCCTGTACTGGCAGGCGGGTTCTTTAGCACTAGCACCCCTGGGAAGCCCATGGGCATGTTAAGAATAGTTAACCTGAGATCTGCCGTTTTAAAATTTCCAGCTTCTGATGTATAGCAAAAACCACCACAATATTGTAAAGTAATTATCCTCCAATTGAAATAAATAAATTAAGAAAAACCATTGACAAGGCTCTAAAAAAAATTTTTCCCCAGCTTCATTGAGACAACAGACATATAATATTGTATAAGTTTACTTAACAAAGTTTGAAATGCACGTGGATTATGGATTGCATTATCTTTTTTCCTTTTTTTTTGCACCATTTCCAAACTGATAGATTAAAAAAGGGTACTTCATTGTTTCAATTTGTCTATCTTGGCTTACCAGGGATAATGCATATGTTTAGTGAATGCCTGTATTCTTTCTTTTGTAAATTTCAGGTTAGATCAGGGAACTAACTTATTGGAAGCAGCCTGCTTCCTTTCTCTTTGCTTGTGGGCAGTGTTGGGGGAAACATCTAGCCAGTTTGTTTGAAATTCCAGCAATTCTATTACATCCCTGTCACTTGCCCATAGGATGTTACAGACATGATCTCCGTTTCAGGCCTGCTCTTTGGCAGTCCAAATGTCTCCACAACCCCAGCACCCTTGGAAAGGACCTCAGTCAGAGATGTCTCCAAAAAAAAAAAAAAAGTTAGGGATCCTTTGAGCATCTGCTACTTTCAGGCATATGCTGAACAAGTTTCTGAACAGCTTAAATTGCCACTTGTCATCCAAGGGGCTGAGTCATTCATCTTCTTATGTTGGGTGGAACCAGACACCCCAATAGTCAGAGGATAGCAGTTTCTTACAGGTGACACAAATGTCCGTGCAGAAATCACATTTAGCAAATATCATTTGGGTAGATCATGTCATGGATTCTTTCATGGTTGCTACTCCATGTTGTCGTGGAATAACATGTCTATATTTACAATATATTTATTGTAAATATATATATTTATGTAAATATATATATGTAAATATATATTTATGTAAATATATATATAATATATATATGTAAATATATATTTACAGAATTATATTTTACTATTTTTTTTTTTAGTTGCATTGCACAGCATGTGAAATCTTAGTTCCCCAACTAGGGATCAAACCCTGAACCCCCTGGAGGGTGAAGTCTTAACCATTGGACTACCAGGAAAGTCCTGTTTAAATATTTTAACTGTTTTTGTAATCACCCAAGGCTAATGAGAATAAGAAAGTATGAATTGGGTATGAGAGCTAAAGTAAAAATTCTCAGCCTTTTTACACCTTTGTATGTCTGGATGCCAGCTTTCTGAGTCATTTTTCATTAATGATTTGTAGCCCGCAGGGCCCAAGAGGGACTCACAGGCTCTGGATGACTCATAGACACTGAGGCTTCCAGTTCAAGAAGCAGACTGGTGATGATTTGTAAGTATTGACTGCAAGAAGCATCGTCCTTAGAAAGATGGGCTGGTATCTCCTTCCCCTATTAGAAGTTTTCAACTTATCCCCTGTGACAGGAGGTTGACTTCTATGGACTATATGTTGTTTTTTGTTCAGTCACTAAGTTGTGTCCAACTGTTTGCAACCCCATGGACTGCAGCTCACCAGGCTCCTCTGTCCTTCGCTGTCTCCCAGACTTTGCTCAGATTCATTTTCATGAGTCGGTGATGCTATCTAACTATCTCATCTTCCACTGCCCTCTTCTCCTTTTAACTCCAATCTTTCACAGGATCAGGGTCTTTTCCAATGAATCTGATCTTCGCATCAGGTGGCCCAAAGTATTGGAGCTTCAGCTTCAGTATCAGTCCTTCCAATTCAGGATTTATTTCCTTTGGGATTGACTGGTTTGATCTCCTTGCAGTCCAAGGATTCTCAAGAGTCTTCTCCAGCTGCTGCTGCTGCTAAGTCGCTTCAGTCGTGTCCGACTCTATGCGACCCCAGAGACAGCAGCCCACCAGGCTCCCCCATCCCTGGGATTCTCCAGGCAAGAACACTGGAGTGGGTTGCCATTTCCTTCTCCAATGCATGAAAGTGAAAAGTGAAAGTGAAGTCGCTCAGTCATGTCTGACTCTAGCGACCCCACGGACTGCAGCCTACCAGGCTCCTCTGTCCATGGGATTTTCTAGGCAAAAGTACTGGAGTGGGGTGCCATTGCCTTCTCCGGTCTTCTCCAGCACCACAGTTCAAAAGCATCAGTTCTTCAGCACTCAGCCTTCTTTAAGAGCCAGCTCCCACATCCTTTCTATATGAGTACAGATGGACAATATAAGGGGTTCTCAAACTTTTGGGTCTCACAATTCTCACATATTAAACAACTATCAAGGACTCTACATAGCTTGTTTCGTGACTTATATCTTATTGGAATTTATGGCAATAGATTATAAAGCTGAAACATGTTTGAAATATTTACTTGCTCATCAAAAATTACAGTAATAAACCCACTACATGTTAACATAAACACTTTTTAATTAAAAAAATTGCTTTGCATTATAATGCCCTTTTCTATCAGGATTAACAGAAGATAGGTGGATTTTCACATTTCCTTCTGCACTCAAGCTGCTGAAGTATCACAAGACAGCCTTTGGAAAACACCACTATTCACTACTGAGAGAATGAAAGTGGAAAAAGACAAATACCATCTTAGTCAGGGGCGTCAGAAAATGAGATGGTTGGATGGCATCACCGAAATAATGGACATGAGTTTGAGCAAACTGCAGGACACAGTGAAGGATAGGGAAGCCTGTGTGCTGCAGTCTGTGGGGTCACAAGGAGTTGGACATGACAGCGACTGAACAACAATCCTAATGTTATTATGAAAGCAGCTTTGACTGCAAAGATCTTCTGAGAAGGTCCAGGAAACCCTCAGGAGTTCCCAGCCACACCCAACACAACTTTGTGACCTCCGAATCTCACTGGGTTCAGCCAATGGGAGCCCTGGCAATAAGACAGAGCCATCGGAAATTTCTTGCTCTACCTCATCTTTGCAGGTGCATTCACTGAAGCTGGCTTGGTTTCTCAGAGTAAGGCTTCTTTCAAATGACTCTCTTCTATGGGTTCTATCTGCTTCTTCCATTACCCCTTTGGGCCTAGGGATAGAACATCTCTAAGTTGTTACATTTTAGTTTTGCCACACTCTATGCACACCTTCTTGGAAGGAAAGTTATGACCAACCTAGATAGCATATTGAAAAGCAGAGACATTACTTTGCCAACAAAGGTCCATCTAGTCAAGGCTATGGTTTTTCCAGTGGTCATGTATGGATGTGAGAGTTGGACTGTGAAGAAGGCTGAGCGCTCAAGAATTGATGCTTCTGAACTGTGGTGTTGGAGAAGACTCTTGAGAGTCCCTTGGACTGCAAGGAGATCCAACCAGTCCATTCTGAAGGAGATCAGCCCTGGGTGTTCTTTGGAAGGAATGATGCTAAAGCTGAAACGCCAGTACTTTAGCCACCCCATGCGAAGAGCTAACTCATTGGAAAAGACTCTGATGCTGGGAGGGATTGGGGGCAGGAGGAAAAGGGGACGACAGAGGATGAGATGGCTGGATGGCATCACAGACTCGACGGACGTGAGTTTGAGTGAACTCCGGAAGATGGTGATGGACAGGGAGGCCTGGCGTGCTGCGATTCATGGGGTTGCAAAGAGTCGGACACGACTGAGCGACTGAACTGAACTGACTGATGCACACCTTCATAAATAAAAACTGAATTTATCCTGAAGCCCCTTTTTACCACCACATGTAACTCAATGAACAACACAAAAACTCAATGAACACAAAAACAAAAACTCAGTGAACAACACAGAGCCTTGTTCTATATCGGAAGTTCTCAAGGTGTGGTCTCTGGAGCACAGGCATTAGTATCACCTGGAAAACTGTTGAGAATTAGAATTCACATTTTTGGATCACACTCCGGACAGACAGAATAAGAAATTTTAGGGATGGGGCTCAGCAATTTGTGTTTTAACAAGCTTTTCAGGTGATTCTGATACATGATAAACTGTGGCCCAGTCTAAAAACACTGCTCAAACAAGATAATGAGTAATAGAGCCCTAGTAAATTTAGAAACTGTAAAGTTAGATAAAGTTAGTCCTTGATTAATATTAGCTGTGGGAATTCCCTGGAGGTCCAGTGGTTAGGACTCGGGGCTTTCACTGCTGTGGTCCAAGTTCAATCTCTGGTCAAAGAACTAAGATCCTATAAGCTGTGTGGCACAGCCAAAAAAACAAAAACAAAAAAATTAAAAGGCTGGTTTGTATCTTTAAAAATGGAAGATATATGTACCAAAATAGCATGTAGACTCTGTTGGGTACATTTATAAAAATTGAGGTAACAGGTTTATTTTAAAAGTTAATATTTACAGCATGCTAGAAACTGCATTCTTTTTAACTATTCCAACTTATGAAAAATTGTGGATATCAAATTTTAAATGTACAAAGGGGTACATGATTATTAAAACTACTTTTGTAGGGGAATTCCCTGGTGATTCAGTGGCTAAGGCTCTATACTTCCAGTGCAGGGAGTCTGGGTTGGATCCCTGGTCAGGGAACTAGATCCCACATGCCACAACTAAAGAGTTCACATGCTGCCACTAAAAAAACCAGGAAGATCCTGCATGCTGCCATGAAGATGGAAGATCCCAGGTGCCACAATTAAGACCTGATGCAGCTAACCTAAATATTAAAAGTGAAAAACTTTTGAGGGTATTGAACCAGAGAAATTTGCAGATCTCTTGTCTATGGTTATCTATTTCTTTTTTTTTTCCCTTTGACCAAAGATTAAACCTGTTGCCCTCTGCGATGGAAGCTTGGAATCCGACCCACCAGACAACCAAGGAATTCCCAACCTGTTTACTTTTCAACCACCCTATGGCTGTCAACTGTCAAATCACCGGGGATGGGTGAGGTACATGGATGTGATGACTGAGAAACCAACCCAACTAGCCATGCACTGAACTCTAAAGCTTACTTCCATGGCTGAGAGGTGGCCCTTACGGTAACCCCTACGCCCCCAACTTGGTGTAATGGCCTTACCAGTCTCTCTGCCCTCCTTACCACGAGCCTTGGGACTTCCTGAACTCTCTATGTACCTCTCCTATAAGAAGGGAAAGTTGGGAAAGGTGAGCTTTAGGTTGGATAGAGAGTACTGATATAGTACAAGTTTTTAAAGCATATTAATAGTCCCTCTACTATATCCTGTAACAAATACCTGTGTTGACACACTGTTTGTAAATATATGATTTTCATCTGGCTTTCTGAAACGTTGAAAGCCAGAATGAAGAGTTACAACTACTTTATACTGCTTTCTTCAAATTTTTCCTAGCATCCACATATTCCAGGATAGGACATTTTTTCCTTCTTGCAATAGTTCAAAAAATGTGCTTAGAGTAAATTAAAAGTAACATACCACACACACCAGTCAAACATAAAGACAAACGGCACAAAGATACCCAAACAAAACCCAAAGAATAACATCAACTTTCAACCTCAACATACCCATAAAAACTTGACAACAATCTCTGTATCATGACTAAAGGGAAATCTTCATCTGTTGACTATTTCTTTTGAGAAGCCATCTTCAGAAAAAGGTGACACATGTAATCATGTTTATATGGACAGACAGAGCTATACATTCTTCTCTCGTTTTTACCTCTCTTTTCGTTCACCTCCTACATTACAGACTGTATCTATTTGCACTTCATTTTGTGTATTTCTGTTTGGATGAATTCTTATACATGTGCATTTTAAATTAAATCTGTTTTAACATAGAATGAAAAAAAAAGACTGACCAGCACCGTTTTAGTTTCAACTGTGTTATATAGGAATCCCAAAGCATCACATTTCCTTGTACTCTGGGAACAATATATAGCCTGAACAAAAGGTTATACAGGGAAGGAAATGTAATTGATTCTGAAGAGCGTGAACATCTGCAGAGAATGTGTTGTAAGAGAAAACGATCTCGGAGGGTCCTGCTTATGATGATGAACGGTTTCTCGTTACCCAGGTCAGAGAAGTAACTGGCTGCCCCTGCCCCCACCCCAAGTCCAATCCCCTAAGTAGAACGAGATTACAGATGCTAGAAGCTACTTTCTATGACACCAAAACCAACGGAAAGAGGAAGTAGGTACAGAAGACTTGACAAAACTAAGTTTGCCCACTGGTGTTGAAAGGTCAGAGAAACTTTATTCTGGTGCAGATTTTGTCATTAAGTGTAAAGCGATTGTGGCCAAGTCAGTTTCTCTCTCTGAGCTTCAAGTTTCTCAGCTTCCACATGGGAGAGCTGAGTTGGACGACAGACACAGTTCTGTTTTGGTGCTGTCTGCAATGAGATTAACAGACTACTTTTTCATTGAGAAGTCTCTTAAAGTCTCAGACTTTCCATTTCACATGGGAAGAGCAAAAATTCTAACACAAGTCATTTAAGAACATCAACATTTATTTAACATGATAAAAAAGAAATGAGATATGAACATTTGCATTTAAACAATAGTAAGTAGCCTTTAATACTTACATTACGTGTGCTCATTGTATAATATATACACAATGAACATAATTACATTTGTACACAAACTAAGTACTGGATTTGAAAACCTGCTTATTGCTGTACACATCTAGTCCAATGAAGTAGAAGCCCAGTACTTCAAAATACCTACATTTTAAATTGCTTTTTAAGAAAAAGTAAGCGGTAACATTTGTGTTTAAGCTGACAAGAGTGTGGCAGTAACTGCTGACAATGCAATCTGACTGAGAAATAATTATAGCAGGAAACGAGACATACTTCACTTAGCAATAATAAAATGGCACATTTTAAATATATATATAAAATTTTTACAAATTAAGTGTGAAACAAAGCATTGCAGTAGCTGAAATGGGAGGAAGAAGGAAGAAAAAAAAAGGAAAACAAGCTTCACTGGAAATAATAACTAAATTTTCTGTACTGAAAAGTGAAAAGAAATATAAATCCACCCAGACTTTAGAAACATCAAAACCTGGAGATCAGCAACTATGTAAGCTCTGGCTGTAGACTGCACACTAAAAAGCACCTTTACTTATGTGCTTTGAAATCATAGCAGCAAGCTGGTGTCAGAGTAATAACCTTGAGATTACATTACAGAATCTTGAGTGTACATATGGGCCATTAAAGCTGTTTTGGAATAAACATTTTCCAGAAGTGATAAAACGATGCTCTGTGGCCAAAAGCATCAGAACTATGAATTTCATAGATTTAAAATATACTGTACAATATCTTCTCACATTGCCAAAGGTCCATGTCCTCAGCTCTGAATGGTTTCAACAGAAGTCAGTATAGCTGAAAAATACAGAGAAGGAAAATTAGTTTGACATCTGCAAAGTTAATGAATGACCCTTTCCTAAAGTAACTGAGGGTGACATTCTCTAACAAAAGAACTGACAAGCATGGCCATGAAAATTCTAAAACATAATAACCATTGAAGGACATCTTCTCTTCATTTCCATAAGCTTAATTGACAAAGCAAAGAAACATAATGCAGTTAAATTGCAATTCAGATGGAAAAAAGGACCCAAACTTCTGGCTGAATCCAAAAGATTGACAAAATGAGCAGAGATCTGCATGACTTTACTAAAATATGTAGTATTATATTAAGCTGCCTACATAGTGGTGTGTCTGTCTTGTGTGAAACCTCCCTAAGTCTTGCCCAAAAGTTCAGAAAAATGACACACGCACAACGAGAAGATGGACTGTAAAATAATGCAAGCGTGAATGCCACTGGTTGACTGTGATGGCTGCACGCCACAAGGTTAGAAAATATCCAGCAAACCCTGGATCTCATGCCAGCAGGTAATGCCAATGGTTCTTGGGACAAAAGCAAAACAAAACAAAATCCAATAATAACAACTTAAGGAACCCGGCCATGTATTCGAGTTTTAACTGTGAACATGCCTAACTGTCATAATGGTCTGAGTACAGTGAGTTGTAACTTGTTTACTGAACCAAAAGATAATGAGAGTGGCTCTTAGAGTACATGTTCCCACCAAGACAGACAGAGGCCATTGATCAATTTTTTGCACAGGAGGCATCAAGGGCACATAATGTTTATTATCCCTGTGTTTGGTGTTATTCTGTCACTAGTGGCAACTGCCACTTCTGAATGTATTTAAAGTTTAAATGTATGAGTGACAGAGCAAAGACACAGGTAAGACTGTAACAAATATGGGGTTTATAACCCCAGAAAGGACGACAATCCTGCAGAGATCCAAATGACAACAAAGCAAGCCTCTTCTGGGCTCCGGACAGACATGATCTCAAATAAAAGTTATAGATACAAGACTGCTGCTGCTGCTGCTAAGTCGATTCAGTCGTGTCCGACTCTGTGCGACCCCAGAGATGGCAGCCCACCAGGCTCCCCCGTCCCTTGGATTCTCCAGGCAAGAACACTGGAGCGGGTTGCCATTTCCTTCTCCAATGCATGAAAGTGAAAAGTGAAAGGGAAGTCGCTCAGTCGTGTCCGACTCTTAGCGACCGCATGGACTGCAGCCCACCAGGCTCCTCCGTCCATGGGATTTTCCAGGCAAGAGTCCTGGAGTGGGGTGCCATTGCCTTCAGTTAAAAATAAATCCTCTGGCTGAAAAAAAGGGACATAGGTTACAGCTTCTACCAAAAAAGGTGTGAATGGAAGTAGATCCTAGAAAATGTGAGCACTACTGGATAAAAAACTGAGTCAAGTTAGTGTCTGTAGTCATTTATTTTGAGAATCCAAAAATCAAAGAACATGTTTATAATTATGTTCAAAAAATCTGTAGGTGTTTTCATAGCTTTAACTGTTTAACAGAAATAGGTGGTAATCCTAAGGCACTAAACATTAGAAGATCTGGCAGATACAGAGAGAAAAAAAAAGTGCAGAAAAAGGTATAAAATGCTGACTCTATACCTCACAGCTTTTCTGAAAAATAAAGTATGTAAGTACAAAATTGATGTAAAATGTACCAATTGTTGATAAAGTTTAAAAGTAAGACTTCAGGGAGCTTCCCTGGTGGCTTATGGGTAAAGACTCCACCTGCAATGCACGAGACATGGGTTAGATCCCTCATCCAGGAAGATCCCACATGCTGTGAGAACAGCTAAGCCTGAGCACCACAACTATTGAGCCTGAACTCTTAGAGCCTGGGCGCTCCAACTACTGGAGCCTGTGTGCCCTAGAGCCTATGCTCTGGGACAAGAGAAGCCACCGCAACGAGAAGTCGATGCACCGCAACTACAGAGTAGACTCCACTTGCTGCAACTAGAGAAAACCCCGAACAGCAACAAAGTTCGAGCACAGCCAAAAATAAAGGCATAAAATTAAGAAAGAAAGAAAAAAAAAGGACCTTAGAAAATTATTCTCATTTCTAAATTGTGGTCAAAGAAATACTGGTTGAGAAAGGGCCCTTCTCCCTGTCCCCACTAGTGGCTTTTAGATAACTACTTTACTGACTTAAAAGTATTCAGAAATAATTTCTGATGGATCTTAAAAGATTTTAGATTCCATATCTAGTTGGCTGTACCATGACAACCTCTTTATCCTTAAAAATAATTAACAAACTCTCAATATGTAAGATACGTCACCGACTGTAAAAAACATTTCTGGATCAAAATGTAATGACTTGAACAGAATTCCCAGACCCGACTATGGAAAGAACCATGAGCTGGGAACACAGCTGCAAAACACCAGGGGGCCTGTCCTGGCACAGGCCCTTCCCTCCGAGTTGGGGTGTTTTTACAGACAATGAAAGAAGAGACAGGAGAAAATGTGGTCACGGAGCGCATCACTGAAGGGCAGATGTTGGAAAGCTTTATTGCCCATGGTTTAAGTTCTTGGTCTACTTGCTCTGCCAACTATCACTAATACACAGGACAGAATTCATTGCAGGTTTTGGTCACTCAAACAACAGAGGAATAAAAGTCAAGTTGAAACCTTTAACGGTAAACCACAGAATCGAAAGGAAATGACGTACTTGTTGTGAGACTACACACACATGAAGTGTGAGCCTTCCGTGAGCTGCGGCTGCGCGGACGGGACGGGTGACGCGGAGGAGTCGGGAGACAGAGGCAGGCTTTGCGCTAGAACACACCGAGAAAATGGGACAAGGTCAAAGCCGCGGAGACACCTCTGGAGCAGAAAATTCTGATGCTGTGGTCCCAGCACGATAAGAACATGTTCCGGGAAGGAATTATTAGCTGCATTTGGCTTCTGCGTTTTGGCTATTCTGACAGCTAGTTATTCAGGATGAAATGTCTCTTGAAGACTGTTTAAAAATAATTCTTCCTTGTACACCTTAAACTTATATAATGTTATATGCCAATTATATTGCAGTGAAACTGGAAAAAATTAAGAATTCTCTTTTTAATTTTTTTGTTTCAAGGTTAATTTTCAGGTGTCTTTAGTGACTTAACACTTTCTCACTTTAAAAGGTTTTTCTAGTTCCACGCAGCTAAATATTACAGATGGTTTAAGTGCTGCGGTTTAAATATATCCACATAGCCCTTTGGGCTTCTCTGGTGGCACAGTGGTTAAAAATCCGCCTACCAGTGCAAGAGACCCAAGATTCAATCCCTGGGTCAGGAAGACTCCTGGAGTAGGAAATGGTAACCCACTGCAGTATTCTTGCCTGGAAAATCCCATGGACAGAGGAGCCTAGTCTGCTAGGGGTTGCAAAGAGTGGGACAGGCCTGAGCGCGTGTGCGCACGCGCACACACACACATACACACCCTTTAACCCAGACCTGCTGTATGAATAACCTGATGTGACCAATGATAATTTTTTGTAAAAAATGAGAATGCCCATGCACATTGCCTTGAAAGTGATAAGAGACAAGGAAAATACAGTGCTTCACACTGGTTACAAAGGAGCATGGCTGATAATATACATTTCCATGTTACAGGTATATAAGATACAGAAAATGCTCTTAAGAACAGTCCTAGGTAATTGAATTTCATTGTGCTTACCCTTCTGCAAAAAGACTAGGGATGGGGGGTGGGAGGTGGAGAAAGGAAATAGATTTTGCTTATGGACTATGAGAAGGAAAGCTGATGATTTATACTAGTGGTATGATTGTCCTATGCCCTACCCTTGCCAAAAATCATAAAAAATATTTTGAAGAATCCAGAAAGTATAAAAGAACAGCACAGACAAAAATGTATTTTTTTACATGCTATACAGTTCATGATCCTTTACTATCAGAAAAACCCAGATGTGGATTATGGTAGGAGCTAAGTAAATCCATTCTACTATTAATAGTTTAGATTTTCAATCTTCCACAGTTCCCAGAGGGGGAGAGGTTTATGAATACTCTGGGAATGCAATGTCAGAGAAATAGGTAGAATTTCCAAGTTGTAAAAGATCTTCTTAGAAAAAAGTTTAAGGTATGTGTTAAGGTTAAGATCAAAAAACAAACGAAGCAAGTGACATCCAAGCTGGAGAGAGAGGGCAGCTCTAATTGCTGAGACAGGACTGGCCCTGGATCCTGAGTAGCAGCAGTCTTCCTGACCATGCAGGTGTGGGAAGGCAAATACCTCTCAGTCTGCAGCTGATGTTCCCGAGTGGCTCCCTTGCTAGAGTCTCCACACAGCAAATAAATTCAGAGGTTCAGAGGAAGCACCGGTGAGAAAACTAGGAAACGTGTAATATCTACCTGCCATTGTCTGATTTCCTCTAGAAGCCTCAGGAGTTAGTTCATAAGAAAGAACGTTTTCTTCCTGCTCATGAATATCATCCTTTGTATCTTCTGCAGGGGGGCCTTCTGGTTTATGATTTGGGATCTGTGACTCCTCTTGAGGGCTAATGAAAATAGAAATATATTTTAAAATTTGTTATTTTTAAATCTATTTTTATTATTATTATTATTTTGGCTGCAGAGTGTGTGGAATCCCAGTTTCCCAACCAGGGACTGAACCCATGCCCCCTGTTTTGAAAGTGTAGAGTCTTAACCACTGAATTGCCAGGGAAGCCCCCCAAATTTGTTACATTAGAATACAATTTTTTTCTTCCAACTGTTATGAAAAATCTTTACAGAAACGATGCAGCCATCTATATTTCATAACTGCTAACATTTTGCTCAAAGTTTTTTTTAAATCCACATTTTGTCGATTTTGTTTCATTCTAAGCCCTCAGCCTGCTCCTCCCCAAATTATTTTTAACCAGATTAAGGACCTGTCACTCAATCTGTAAATACCATCAGATACCCAATCAGTGTTCAAATGATCTCACTGCTTTATAACATCATCTTAAGAGTTACCTGTTTAAATCAGGATCCAAACAAAGTCTGATTATATTTGCCTGACAAGTCCCTTAATGTCTAATCTAAAACACACCACCCCAAGGCTTCCCTGCTGGCTCAGTGGTGAAGAACCTGCCTGCTAATGCAGGAGACATGGGTTCAATTCCTGATCCAGGGAGATCCCACATGCCTCGGGGCAACTAAGCTGTGTACCACAACTGCTGAGCCCACAAGCCCAGAACCTGTGCTCCCTAACGAGAGAAGTCACTGCAGTGAAAAGCCCGAGCACCGCAACAGAGAGGAGCCCTGCTCAAAGCAGCTAGAGCCCGCCCCAGAGCAGCAATGAAGATCTAGTGCAGCCAAAAATAAATAAGTAAATAAAACACAAACGAAAAGACCCCAGATTCACTTTTGCTATTCATTTCAGAGATAAGGTACTCCTATTACATGAAATCACAGTATTTCTCTTTTCTAGCACTGAGAATGTTTTTATGGAGGGTGAGATTGAGGAGATGCATTTTAAAAGGCTAGTTAACAAATACAATTAAAAAATAAACAGAAAATCACTATGATTTTTGGAATGCTTATCAGACAGCTTAGACAGCTGATCAACGTCTGTCATTATACAGACAATGGTAAGGTGCTTACTTTGCTACAGCTTGTGTGCCTAGAGATAGTTAGGAAGTTTGAGATCAATATGTACACACTGCTATATTTAAAATGGATTGCCAACAAAGTACTACTGAATAGCACAGGGAACTCTGCTCAATGTTATGTGGCAGCCTGGATGGGAGGAGAGTCTGGGGGAGAATGGATACACGTATATGTCTGGCTGAGTCCCATTGCTGTCCACCTGAAATTATCACAATACTGTTAATTGGCTATACTCAATTATAAAATAAAAAGCTAAAATCACTTCCTAGGTGTTTAGCACAGAGTTAAGTGCTGCACATTTATTTTCTTATTTAATCCTTAAAACACACTTGTGAGATGGTTACTACTATTACCCTCATTTTTACAGGTGAGATACTCGAATTTAAGGTTATGTAACTTGCTTAAGATCCTACAGCTTGTAAGATATTACGGGAGTGGCATCTAAGACCTCTAACCATGAAAGTTACCATTTTTAAGCAGGTGAATTTAATTTAATGAATGATCCCTTTGTTTGCTTGTTTGTTTTCTCTAATTATTACCTGTATGGCACATGTTCAGGCACCTCTTTTTTGTCTCCTTCTTTATCCATCACTTCCTCAGAATTCACTCCATTTGGCTCAGGTGTGAAAAGTGTTTCAGAAAAAACATTTTCAGTTTTTTTAAACTACGGAAGAAGGAAAAATTTGCTTTTTCAAATGATTATTTTTTACCATATTTGCTATATGAGTGAATTATCTAGAATGATTCCCAAATAAAAGTTTATTAAATACCATACCATATCAAATATTTACTGAAATATATTTTAGAATCAAGTATATTAAAAATAGTGACATCCTTTCCTACATCAGAAGGACAAAAAGTGCACTGCCATTAGCTGGCTGCTTTGGGATTAAAGATTCTTTAATTGGGGTAATGGTAATTTATTCCAGCCTCAACTGATCATGTTTTAAGTTTTCAGTTAACCCAGTTTTTGACGTGGCTGAATGTATTGATCGAATTAACACGAAACCTATCATTTCACTGAGATCAGCATCCTCTGTGACAGAAAGCCACACAAAACTATCTTCAACCTTCCCACCTGATCTCATCTTAAAAAATCTATCCCTTTGGAATATGTGTCCTAAAATAATCTCGCTACCTCTCCGCTGAAATCCGTATTTTGAGGTTCAGCTTCTTTTAGTTGAACAGTGTCTGTGGCAGGAGTGTCATGGTTTGGCTTCATGTCATTTTCTCTGATGACAGTGTCCAGTTCCTTAGAGTTATCATCCTTTCTTCGAGCCTGTTCAACAGATAGACAGTATTTTAGATTCATACTATACAGGTATGTGTAGTTTCCAGATAGTACCTGCTAATTTTTTTTTTAAGTTGGCCCTTCATTTGCAAAGTTTCCTTATGAGAAACAACAGTAGCATCTTATATATGTTAATCGTCTATTTGGTAATGTGTAGAATGTACAGTTACTCAACTGTTAACCTCTCCTAGAAATGCCTGCTCTCCAACTACGCTAAGAGATTTCCATGATGATGGGGAGGCACTTTCAGTTATTCCACATCAATAAACAGGGATCGACCAACTGAAGCCTCTGGAAAGGTTCACTAGTCTGCTCTGATTTATGAATCAGGATAACCAACAAACAAATAATAAGAGATGGAATGGTGTCTCTTCATAAGACTGAAGTTAAAATGTGCTGCATACTACAACTTTTATTCCAAAGCTCTCCCTGGCTACAATTTAGGTCATGCTAAATTAGGATACAGAGTATTGCACATTTTATTGGGAGGGGAATTGGGGACTATCTTACATGGAAATTTTACATTTGTTGAAAGCAAATTTTATCTTCTTAGTATTTCTGTGACATATACAGAACAGGTTATGTCTTTACTGATTTATAGTAGAGGAGATTAAGTTTACAAGCAATAGGAGGGCAGTCAACAAGTAATTTAGCCCAGGTATTTTTGAATCCAGGGCTATTTCCATTTTACCAAGCCGTCTTGGCATATAATAAGAGTTAAATAATATAACTATCTATGTTGCCAATATTTAAAAACCCATCTACCATGTAACTCTATGATTCTAAGATTCAACTGATATTAGATTTACCCACAAGAATGAGTAAAAACAACTGATATAAATACCTGGGTAATCCTGAATGGATTATCCCTTAAATTTGAAGGACTTGGTAAGGGTGACTGGTCTAAAGCACCAATAAGGTTTAATCCTTTTTTCTTTTCCCTTAAGCATGCTTGTTGATGCCTCCTGATTCTTTCCATTTGCTCTTCCACAGTCATCCTAGGTCGAGTGCTTTCAGCTAAACAGAGCTGCTCCACTGCACTTCTTGGTCGTTCCTTTAAATTAAAAATAAACAGATGAATCCTGAATACAGGGTAAAAGTATGTTAAAATAAAAAAAAAGTTTAAAATGGACTTCCGTGGTGGCACAGTGGATATGAACCTGCATACTAATGCAGGGGACATGGTTCAGTCCCTGGTCTGGCAAGATCCCACATGCCACAGAACAACTGTGCCACAAAAGTCCTTGCTCTAAAGTCCTCGAGCTGCAACTACTGAAGCGTGCAGGCCGTACAACCTGTGCTCCACAACACGAGAGGCACCACAACAAAGAGCCCACACACCACACTGAGGAGAAGCTCCCGATCGCCACAACTATAGAAAAGCCCTTGAAAAAAGAAGCAATGAAGATGCAGCACAAAAATAAACCTAATATTTTTAATTAAAAAAAAAAGTGTTTTAAAATGCATTAATTTTGTTGGCAAAACCAAAAGTGGCAGGTTTAGATGTCATTTACATAACACCAGAAAGGTAGATTACGAGTACACTGATGCATGATCAGTGATGGAGAGCGAGAGAGGTGGGAGGTAGGAGGAAGGGGAGAAAAGAGGAACTTAAGGAAGATATTTGCTTGTTTAAAACAAAATACCAAATGGTATGGCAGCTCTGAAGTGACCCTACCTCACAGTGCTAAAATGGGAAATTGTATAAAACTCAAATTAGGAGAAAAAAGAGGCATAGCTTCTAAATATCAGTAATTTTTTTTCCCCTATGTTGCACAAGATTTTCATTATGGGATGTGGGTTCTAGTTCTCTGACCAGGAACAAACCTGGGCCCCCTACACTGGGAGAGTGAAGTCTTAACCACTGGACCACCAGGGAAGTCCCTCAGTAATTTTTGTTATTACAGTAAAAAATGTAATGTTTCAAGTCACACTTTTTTTTTTTCACTGTGAAAAGACTGGTAGAGAAGACATTCTTAGTTTATGAGCAATAATAAAACTAAGGAAGAATTTATTTTCTATAAATCAGATGGCTATATTTTATATAAATATATATATATGCATATACATGGTTCACTTTTATGGTTTACTGAACGGTTTAAAAACATCAGTCACATTAAACAACCAGTTTTTACTTCTCACTTTCTTACTAAGTACACCAATAACTGTCAAAAGGAAATTTTAGCTTATTTGATATAACAGAAACTTTAGAGATTAAACATGTATGGACATTACCAGATGGTCAACACCGAAATAAGACTGATTATATTCTTTGCAGCCAAAGATGGAGAAGCTCTATACAGTCAGCAAAAACAAGACGGGGAGCTAACTGTGGCAAAGATCATGAGCTCCTTATTGCCAAATTCAGATTGAAATTGAAGAAAGTAGGAAAAACCACTAGACCATTCAGGTATGACCTAAACCAAATCCCTTACGATTATACAGTTGAAGTGAGAAATAGATTTAAGGGACTAGATCTGATCGACAGAGTGCCTGATGAACTATGGAATCAGGTTCGTGACATTGTACAGGAGACAGGGATCAAGATCATCCCCAAGAAAAAGAAATGCAAAAAAGCAAAATGCCTGTCTGGGGAGAACTTACAAATAGCTGTGGAAAGAAAAGAAGCGAAAAACAAAAGGAGAAAAGGAAAGATATACCCATTTGATTGCAGAGTTCCAAAGAACAGCAAGGAGAGATAAGAAAGCCTTCCTCATTGATCAATGCAAAGAAACAGAATGGGAAAGACTAGAGAACTCTTCAAGAAAATTAGAGACACCAAGGGAATATTTCATGCAAAGATGGGCTCTATAAATGACGGAAAGGGTATGGACCTGACAGAAGCAGAAGATATTAAGAAGACGTAGCAAGAATACACAGAACTGTACAAAAAAGATTTCACGACCCAGTTAATCATGATGGTGTGATCACTCATCTAGAGCCAGACATCCTAGAATGTGAAATCAAGTGGGCCTTAGGAAGCATCATTATGAACAAAGCTAGTGGAGGTGATGGAATTCCAGTTGAGCTGTTTCAAATCTTGAAAGATGATGCTGTGAAAGTGCTGCACTTAATATGTCAGCAAATTTGGAAAACTCAGCAGTGGCCATAGGACTCAGAAAGGTCAGTTTTCATTCTAATCCCGAAGAAAGGCAATGCCAAAGAATGATCAAACTACTGCACAATTGCACTCATCTCTTACGCTCGTAAAGTAATGCTCAAAATTTTCCAAGCCAGGCTTCAGCAATACATGAACTGTGAACTTGCAATGTTCAAGCTGGTTTTAGAAAAGGCAGAGGAAGAGATCAAATTGCCAACATTTGCTGTATCATCGAAAAAGCAAGAGAGTTCCAGAAAAACATCTATTTCTGCTTTATTGACTATGCCAAAGCCTTTGACTGTGTGGATCACAATAAACTGTGGAAAATTCTGAAAGAGATGGGAATACCAGACCACCTGATCTGCCTCTTGAGAAATCTGTATGCAGGTCAGGACGCAACAGTTAGAACTGGACATGGAACAACAGACTCATTCCAAATAGGAAAAGAAGTACGGCAAGGCTATATATTGTCAC
This sequence comes from Bos javanicus, assembly GCF_032452875.1. NCBI lineage: Eukaryota > Metazoa > Chordata > Mammalia > Artiodactyla > Bovidae > Bos > Bos javanicus. The sequence goes on from NC_083872.1 coordinate 91,121,686, forward strand.
CCTGCTTATTTAACTTATATGCAGAGTACATCATGAGAAACACTGGGCTGGAGGAAGCACAAGCTGGAATCAAGACTGCCGGGAGAAATAATCTCCGACATGAAGATGACACCACCCTTATGGAAGAAAGTGAAGAAGAACTAAAGAGCTTTTTGATGAAAGTGAAAGAAGAGAGTGAAAAAGTTGGCTTAAAGCTCAACATTCAGAAAACTAAGATCATGGCATCTGGTCCCATCACTTCATGGGAAATAGACGAGGAAACAGTGGAAACAGTGCCTGACTTTATTTTTTTAGGCCCCAAATCACTGCAGATGGTGATCGCAGCCATGAAATGAAAAGACATGTACTCCTTGGAAGAAAAGTTATGACCAACCTAGATAGCATATTGAAAAGCAGAGACATTACTTTGTCAACAAAGATTCGTCTAGTCAAGGCTACGGTTTATCCAGTGGTCACGTATGGATGTGAGAGTTGGACTGTGAAGAGAGCTGAGTGTCGAAGAATTGATGCTTATGTACTGTGGTGTTGGAGAAGACTCTTGAGAGTCCCTTGGACTGCGAGGAGATCCAACCAGTCCATCCTAAAGGAGATAAGTCCTGGGTGTTCACTGGAAGGACTGATGTTGAAGCTGGAAGTCCAATACTTTGGCCACCTGATGCGAACAGCTGACTCATTGGAAAAGACCCTGATGCTGGGAAAGATTGAATACATGAGGAGAAGGGGATGACAGAGGATTAGATGGTTAGATGGCATCACTGACTCAATGGACAAGAGTTTGGGTAAACTCTGGGAATTGGTGACAGACAGGAAGGCCTGGTGTGCTGGGGTTCACGGGGTCGCAAAGAGTCAGACACGACTGAGCAACTGAACTGAACTGAACTGAAGATCTACAGAAGAGACTGCATAGGTGTTTTGTGCCCTCTGGACTCAACTGCTGAGGACTGACTAGGATGTTGGTGTGGAGTTGCTAGAGTTTTGGAAAGAACCCAGGGCAGAGGTTAAGTATTGTCAGAATTTTGGGGATATACTTTGTACTTGTACTTTAGTATCTTTCAAGAATAATCATCATTTGTTGTACTTTTCAGTCTTTTCTTATCATTTTATCTCATACCAAATAAATAGAATTTATAAAGACGAAAAGTTTAAAAAAAAGGTGAAAAGTAAAAGTCCTTTTGCAGTCCAAATTTCGAAAGAGTACTTGGGGAAGTGAGTTAAATCCTCTGGGAATCTTCCCAAGAAGACCAAGGTTAGACTGGTGAAAAGTCAGTTTGAATTAAATGGATCTTAGATGAAAGTGTGAAAAATAGAGGATTTCCTTCTCATTCTTAATTCACATTTCTCATTGTAACCAGAGGACTGCTGCTGCTGCTAAGTCACTTCAGTCGTGTCCGACTCTGTGCGACCCCATAGACGGCAGCCCACCAGGCTCCCCCGTCCCTGGGATTCTCCAGGCAAGAACACTGGAGTGGGTTGCCATTTCCTTCTCCAGTGTGTGAAAGTGAAAAGTGAAAGTGAAGTCACTCAGTCGTGTCCAACTCTTAGCGACCCCATGGACTGGCAGCCCACCAGGCTCCTCCGTCTGTGGGATTTTCCAGGCAAGAGTGCTGGAGTGGGTGCAAAGTCTAAGTCTCCCACAGCAGAAAGGCCCTGAAAACTCAGGCTGGCTTGTAAATCCATCAGCTTGTCTGACCACAGAATGTGTTTATCACTCTCTTAAGGAAATTCTTAGAGGTGTCAAGGAGCAGCTATCTGAGAACAGATTCCACAAACTGGTCACTAAAGGCTTCATGTGGAGTCTGAGCAAAGAAAACCTAAATTAGGCCTGTCCTCTGAGGTGCCAACTGTGTGGCTGCTAAATCACTTCAGTCGTATCTGACTCTGTGACCTCATGGCCTGTAGCCTGCCAGGCTCCTCTGTTCATGGGATTCTCCAGGCAAGAATACTGGAGTGGGTTGCCATTTCTTCCTCCAGGGGATCTTCCAACCCAGGGACTGAACCCACATCTCCTGTATGGGCAGGCGCATTGAACCCACATCGCCTGTAGGGCAGGCGCCATGCCTGGTGGCACATGGTACCGCTGCGCGCCACCAGGGCTTCCTGAGGTGCTAATTCCCTGAATGTAATTTTAGAAATTAAGATTGCTAATTTTTTCTTAGAATATGTAAAAAAAAAGTTTTGATGGGAATTCCCTGGTGGTCTAGTGGTTAGCACTCCGAACTTCCACTGCCGGGGGCATGGGTTTGATTCCTGGTTGGAGAACTAAGATCCTGCAAGCTGCGTGGTGCGCCAAAAAAAATTTCCAAAACAACCCCCTAAAATTAAAACGTACATAAATGTGGCAATAAATAGGTTTCAGAATCCTTCTAGAAATTAATGGACAGTTAAATACCGTTCTTGAATCCATCATCTTCTTAGTTTTCCTTAACGTTACATACGAGGCTATTGTCGAAGATTCGGGTGTTGGTGATTTTGTTCTTGGAGGGACTACTCCAACAGGAAAGTGGGAACCTAAAAGTAAAAAGAGTAGTAAGTTCTATAAAACATCTTCACATGACACCATCTCTCTCACTGATCTATTCAGTTTCTGAGACTTTTAAAATTAGAATGCAAATTTATTGTTTGAAAAGAGATAGGGAAACATAATAACCCTTCATTAGTCATTTTATCTATAAGCCAGCAATGATGCTAACCAGACAAATTTAAGGTTAGATTTAGAAGTAAAGTTCTACTGACTATAACAGATGACATTAAAACATTATAAAAATTCAGTAATACTCAATGGGTCATATATCTTCACAACAGCTCTGTAAAGACAAGAAGGTAAAGGAAATGCAGTTTCTGGGTTAATGGACTTCTTCACATCCATATAGCTCAGCAGCATCATGGCTGGGGTTTCTGCTTTTCCTGTTGTTGCTCTCCTTCTTCATGAAATATTTACAATTATTTTCAGAGGCTGAAAGTACCTTAATCTAATCCTGTCACACAGATTAGCAAAGTTATTGTCGAAAGGTAGTCATATACCTAAATGTCCTTCATTTTCATTTAATGTCTTTTGATCACACTGCACTACCTCAGTAAAGAATCTACTAACAATGTTAAGAGAAGTTAACTATAGGTAATTGAAGTTAACTTTTCTTTCGCATTTCTGAAAATCTCTAGAATGAATACATACTACTTTTATAATTAGAAAACAACACACAGCTGTACACACAAAATCATTAACATAACAATAAAAGCTAGTGGTCAGTTAACAGAAAATGTATTCACTTGCATCATAGTTGTCTTGTTTAAGCAGAAGAGGCCCACTTTTGTCCTTGGAGGACACAAGTAAAGGAAGGAATTAATCAAATCTTGATGGTTTATTGAAAAAAAAAAAAAATCACTCTCTTGGGGCTCACTAACGTTACATGAACTAAGTATCAACAGAAAAATGAAATCTTATTTTTCCCACTAAAACCAGATAGTGGTCAACCATTCACGGTCCCTATAGGTTAAGAACCAAACGATCTGCAGCTGAATCAAGGCAAAATATTATGAAACTGTGTATTTATGAGAATTGTATATTTGAGAATGTGAAGAGCTGGACTGCTATGTTACAAGTAATTTTATAAAGCAAACAAAAGACTTTTCTGTTGTGCCAGTCAATGGTCCATTTTTTTTTTTATTGAAGGATAATTGCTTTACAATAGTGGTCCATTTTTAAGAGCTCTATTTTAAGTCATGTGGTACAATATAAATTACACTGTAATTGATCCGTATAGTTCAGACAATTTATTCAGATGAGAGCCTATTACACTTTTTTAAATTAAAAAAAAAATTTTATTTTTAGGATTACACTTAAAAAAAAAAAAAACCCAAATTTTAAAAGAGGAAAAACTTTGAGAGAACATATTTCAGACAGTACAGTTTTTATGAGTAAATATATCTATGAGTTTTTTGCTGAAGAGTATTAAAATCTGTTTATCCATATTCTTCTTGACAGACATGTGACTGCTTCCAGTTTTTGTCTACTATGAATTAAAGCTTGCTTTAAAGACCCTTGAATAAGTCTTTGTGAGGAGTTATGTTTTCATTTTTCTTAGGTAGATACATAGGATTCCTAAGTTTGATAAATGCATGTTTAACTTTATAAGAAGCTGCCAGACTACTGTTCTATCTTCGACCACCTCAGAAATGGGTGTGAATTTCAGCTGGTCCGCATCCTAACCAACACTAGGTAGTCAGTCAGTCTTTTAAGTTCAATCATTTTAGATGGTGTGCATTGTGATTTTTATTTGCATTAAAACTGCAATTCTTTTATGATCAATAAGTTGTAAACTTTTCCATGTGTTTACTGGTCATTTGTATACCTTATTTGTTAGCTCTCCAAGGCTTATATGCCTGCACTGGGTTGTTTATTATTGATTTACAAGAGTTGTTTATATATTTTGAACACAAGGGTTTTGTCAGGTGTATGTATTGGTAATTTTTCCTCCTGTTCTGATGGGCAAAAGTTCTAAATTTTGATGAAACCAAATTAATCAGTTTTCACTGAAAGTATACCCCTCAGAGGGTCCCAACTTTATCTGACTGGGTCTCCTAGCAGACTACTAGTATGTTCATGCTCTGAGCTTTGTCCTGTCGCAAAGTGAAAGCTGGCTCTCATGCTCCACTTAGTAACTTCCTGGATGCCTCCTGCTATAGATTGAAGTGGTCTTCCTAAAATTCCTGCTGAAATGCTAGCCCCTGATGTTGAAGACCTGAAAATGGTTCTTAAAAAGAGGTTGTTATGACTCACAGATTTAAGAGAATGAACTTATGGTTACCCAGGAAAAGGGAGGTGGAAAGGAATAGCTAGGGAGTTTGGGATGGACAGGTACACTCTGCTATACTTAAAATGGATAACCAACAAGGACTCTATAGCACAGGGAACTCTGCTCATTGTTCTGTGGCAGCGTGGATGGGAGGGGAGTATGGCTGGCTGAGTCTCTTTGTTGTTCACTTGAAACTATCACAACATTGTTAATCAACTGCACCCCAATGCAAAATAAAAAGTTAGAAAATCTTCCCAGAACTTGATCTTTCAGCCTGCAGAACTGTAAGAACAAATGTCTGTTGTGTAAAGCTCTTGGTGGGACTCCCCTGTTGGTCCAGTGGTTAAGGATCTGCCTTGTAATGCAGAGGACATGGGTTTGATCCCTGCTCCATAAACTAATATCCCACATGCTTTGGGGCTAACTGACCCTGCATGCCGAAATTAAGACCCAACACAGCCAAATATGCAAAACAAAACCAACAAACAAATAAACCCCCACAAAACAAGCACTTGTTCTCTAGTATTTTGTTACGGTGGTCTGAGTAGACTAATGATGTACGTGTTAGTTGCTTAGTTGTGCCTGACTCTTTGTGACCCCATGGACTGTTAGCCTACCAGGCTCCTCTGTCCATGGAATTCTCCACGCAAGAATACTGGAGTGGGTAGCCATGCTATCTTCCCACTCCGGGCTTGAACCCAGGTCTCCTGCACTGCAGGTGGATTCTTTACTATCTGAGCTACCAAGGAAGCCTAGACTAATGAACCACCCTTCACGTAATTTTCCACCTAAACATTCCTTTCTTTACTTTTCTTCAACTTGTTGAAGCTTCTCAAAAAATTTAAGTGATATGAACCAGCTTTTATATAAAAGTGCTGGGTCTTAGTTGCGGCATGCGGGATCTTTTAGTGGCGGTATGCAAACTCAGTTGCGGCATGTGGGATCCAGTTCCCCGACCAAGGATCAAACCCAGGCTCCCTGCATTGGACCACCAGGAAGTTCCTGAACTAGCTTTTTTTTTTCGGCTACACCAAGTCTCTTAGTTGTGGCACTTTGGATCTGAAGATTTGTTGTGGCAGGCAGGATCTTTTCAGTTTTGACATGCAAGTTCTTTGTTATGGCATGTAAGATCTAGTTCCCTGACCAGGGAGTGAACTGGGGCTCCCTGCATCGGAGTTGGAGGGAGTGGAGTTGGAGCCACTGGGCCACCAGGGAAGTCCCTGAACCAGCTTTTATAATCCCTGTTTGTGGGAGGATTGGCCAGGGTATCTAGTTACCAAAAACATTTACTTTGTTTGCTGTCTGATAATTCCTGCGTATTTATAACTACATGCAACAATATGGTAAGGACTAGGACTGTGACTCTTTAACTTAAATTTGTCTGTGAAAAGAGAAAGTTAAAAAAGACTTTCAATGAGAAGATATGATTCGAATGAGAAAGGTGTATAGATATTAACTTTTCAAGATAGCAATATTTTTCTAATGGGAAAAAAAAACCACTGACATTAGAAAACCTTGAAAAATATTCCAATTATGGAAAAAACTATGTGAATATTATCATTTCATATTGTTCAAAATTTACTTTGTAACCCTCTAGCAGGTTTAAAAAAATTGACTAGGGAGTTATGATGATCAGAAATTACTTTTCTGAAAAATCCCACATTCTAGATTATTTGTTTTATCTCTAACAAATTTTTTTGGTGAAACATTTTTAAAAGTAAGTCACAGATACTTTACTCCTAAGTGTTTCAGAATTCACTTACTACATCTCCTAAATAACCACAGTATCACAGTATCATTAGAACCTATCATCTAGAACCTATGTAAATTTCCGTTATTCTCCAAAGAATGTCTTTAGAGCTTTTCTTTTAAACCATGATCAGCTCAAAGTTCAAGTACTGTACTATATCTGTTTTTTTCTGTCTTATTCCTGAATAGCCCCCTCTCTATCCTTTTTTTTTTTTTTAATTTCTTAAAGAATGACTAGCGTTAAAAAATAATCAGATGACCTCCTTGGTGGTCAAGTGGCTAAGACTCCAAGCTCCCAATGCAGGGGGCCCAGGTTTGATCCTTGGTCAGGGAATTAGATACCACATACTTCAACTAAGACTCAGCACAGCCAAATAAATAAGTATTAAAAGATAATCAGAGTATACACAGTAAAAATAAGCATTATTTCATAGAATTTACTTTTATAGAAATTGTATAAAAGTCTGTCTTATTCCTAATCTTTTATATATAATTTTGAAAGAATAAAAACCAAAAAATAAAGTGTCAGGTTAGGAAATAGAAAGTTTTTCACAAGTTTGACATAAACTTATACTCAATAAAACCTCACCTTAACTGACATGAAGTTTTTTAGTCTTTATCCCACAAAGGATGAATAATCCAAAAATATTACTGTTTAAAAAGGGAGATTCCTAGCAGAGAAGGTGACTTATAATATACAGTTTATGGGTCATGCTGTTGTCTCAATATCTGAAAACTTCTAAATTCAGAAACTCGTCAGATTCCACAGGTTTCAGATAAGGGACTGCGGGCTCGTATATGTACTCTGTCAGCATGCAAACTGAATTTGTTTCTAAAATGTCTGAAAAACACAGGAGATAAGACATATCACAAATGCTGACCTTTAACAGAAGTTTCTATTTCTGAAGCAGGTTCTGATTTTTCTTCTCCATTAGACTCATCAACTTCCGCCACTGTTGTTAATTCTGGCTCACTCTTGTAGAGTCTATAATCTGGACCCTTGAAAGAAAGATGCGTAATTACAAAAAAAAAAAAAAAAAAGGTAAAAGTCTTTTTAAAAATGTTTACCTCCAAAAACTCACACTCTTAACAATCAAAAGCCTCAGTCAGCTATATTGGGTATAAATCAATTAATATATATGTTATAATTAGGATAGGGAAAAAAAAGACTTTGTAAGATTTTTAACCAGTATATCTTTTGGCTTTAAAATTAAGAATATTCCTCTTAAGGACAAAGTCATCAGAACATTTTTATCATAGTATAACTAAAGTCTGAAAATAATTATATCATATTAACTCAATTAGCCCTATTTCTTTTTTTCTTGTTCTCTTCTCCTTGCTTATTCATTTAACACATTTACTTAATCTCTAAGCTTTTTTCTAGTTTCCATGGGTAATGTCTCTTGCTGGCAATGTCCAAATCCTCTAAGTTTTCCTATACTGAACTGCCCATATCCCAACCTTTTTATTGTTCCTGATAAGAATCTTTTTCTTCCTTGCATCTTTCTGATTTAAAGATATCACTTTGCCTCCAATATCCTGAAATGGTAGATTTAAAATATGGCTCCTTAAACACATGCAACATAACCACTTGATTAAAATATTCATGAAAAGCAACAAACTATGAAATATTAAAATTGTGGGGGGGGAAATGACCAAATAAGAAACATAAAACTAAAACAGGAAAAACAGACGATAATGTTATATATGAACACAAAAGTACTGGCTAAAAGTGATGTGATAATAATAAAAAGAAAAGACTGAGTCAAAAATAAATTGTTGGGAAAAATGAGGGCATGTATGATTGATTACTCTGTGGCTATTGCAGCCACTTACACAGTGGGATCCATTTCTTGGATATCCTTGAACTTGGTGAATCTTCTTTTCTTCGGGCAGATGGACTGGGCCCCTGCTATAACAGAGCAAGGAGCTGCTATCACTGGGCAGAGGGGGGATTATGGGAGGCTGGTCTGTAAAGTCATAGGACCGAGGAAGTGGAGGACGAGGTGGGACTACTTCCTCTTCCTAAAGATTGTAGAACAGTCACCTTATTTAGATAAGCATACTGAATTAAGTATATCGAAATTCTTTGCAATGGTAAGTTAACTTACATTCACTTTAAGAAAATTAAAGGGACACTGCCAAGTCAAGAGTCTCATATCAAAAAGTAAAACCAAAAATGTTTATGATAGCCAATAACTGGGTTTTAAATTTGGTTGCATCTCATTTTTTTGGTAACCATAGGTTAGGTTTACTCTGAAGCTCAACATCAAAACAAATTTATTAAACTACTGTATTTCATTTTAAAAATAGAAGAATTAATTTTAAAAATCTTGCTCCACTTTGTTTAGGTAAATTTAAGAGGAAAAAAAAAGCCATTTCTTTTTGGTTGACTTTTATACAAAATTCACGACAACAGATGCTTTCAACTAGGTTGACAGTATCTCTTTATAGTTGTAATTTCTTTATGGTATGCATGATACACAGCCAACTTATCTATCAGTCATCTCATACACTTTAAAAAATACACCAAACAATGATAAATAAATACTCAAATTACTTACATTAGAAAAAGTATGACAATGTTAAAGTTCTAACATAGATAAAAAGTGGTGATTCAAAATTTTTTGCATTAAAAAAAGGGAAGAAGATCACACTCGTTAAAAGCACCAAATTACTGAACCAGTGAAATTTCAAGATTAAGACAATAACAGATATATTTAGAAAACATTTTTGTTATGAGTAAATTCTAATTCATGTTTTAATTATAAATTAAAATAATTATAGTTAGAGAAACAATCCAAACTTACCTCATTTTTGTACTTAACTGTTGAGAAAGGCTTTGATCCTATCATACCTATTAAAAAAAATATAAACTATAACTACTTAATACTAAACATACCTTCTTAAATCTATAGAAAAAAGGAACAATTTCATTTTGCTTATTTTCAACAAAAGCTTTAGTTTCTAACCCCCCGTTTATTAACGTTTTCTGAATTAAAAACCCATTACATTGCTATACAGTAGAAATTAACACATAAAGCCACTACAATAAAATAAATTTAAAAACTCATTACCTTAAAAATACAAACTGAAATATCTAATTTAAACGACAGTACGGGCAAATGGGTTTTCTCAAATACAATTGGTTTAAGTATGATTTGATACAATCTTTTAGGAGGGCAATTTGGCTGTGCCTATCAAAATGAAAAATGTAAACTTATTTCTCATTTTCTACAATCCATTAGTACTAGCATGTGTGTTTATCATGTACACAGTAATGTTCATTATATCAAAGAAAAACAAAAAAAACCCTCAACCAACCCACCAACAACCTACTGGAATCAACCTACTGAAAAAAATACTGTCCATCAACACTGAAATTGATAAATTACAGTTTACCTATACAATGTATTTTTACACAGCTGTTACTATACTGTGTTGTTAAGGAGGAAAAAGCATACCGATGAAAACCAGCACTTTCTATTGTGGGGAAAAAACTACTCAAACCAAATTATTGTGTGTGTTTATAATTACAGATACAAAACAATGATTTATTTTTTTCTGAGTGTGGCTGGGAGAACTTTTTCTTTCTATATATTACATATAAACTTGGGTACTAATTCATTATTACAGAGTACCTGTTTTCTAATGCCAAAAATCCAGTAAAATAACAAGGGAAATCCAATTCTGCACGTCATTCCACTTAGATATAATAATATAGTCAATTAGTGCAGAATAAAAGACGAAACCAATGTACCTGTTTCCGAAGTGCCTCTCTGCTGCTTGTGTTTACTCAGTCCTTCCATGACATCCTGAATTCTCCAGAGTTCTTTCTGAATTTGTGCACGCTGAATTCCTGCTGATTCGGTCTATCCGTAAAAATGGATAGACCACACATGAGGGCGGCGAGAGGGAGAGAAATCATGAGATACAGTTATAAATTCCACTAATTACATATCTAAAAAATGAGAACCACAGTGGTTACGTTTGAGACTACTTAATATAATCTGTGTGTCCTTCTCAGTTTTGCAATGTTAATGATAAAGAAAAAGCAAAGAAAGAGAAAAATTTAATATTTCAGACCTACATGGTACACTATTTCACATTTTTTCAATAAGCATTGTGTTGCATTATTTACAATCGGGAAGGAATACTGACTAGATGGGACTAAAAATGGGGAACTTCCCCTAAACCAAAACCAACAAAACAACACAAAAACACAACAGAACAGAAACTCACCAACCTCAAATTAAACAAAGCATTTTTAGGGGGAAAAAAGGAAAGTATTTTAGCTTCCTAAGTTCTAGAACATAGAGAAATGCCAAAAGGGCAATTTACAAAATATATTTTGAAGAGTTTTGACTGATAGAGTTAAAAAGAATTTTCAGGACAAATTTTCAGTTTGCCATTTTATTATTGCCATTTTTATTCTAACCTAAAGTTGTATCTACTTCTTTTTACCTCTAATACCCCATTTCATGACCTTCGGCTAAATACTCTAATTGAAGCCAAAATAAGATAATATTGGTAAGATTCTAACAAAACTCTATGACTCATTGATAAACAGTAAAACAATAAATATAATTTTTAGGACTATAACTTAAAAAGAAACAGGTAAGTAAGTACAAAAATTGTCATGATTATGCTAGCCCTGAAATGTGAATACCAATAAAGACTTGTGAGAGGGAATATAAACTACACAAATCAGACAACTGCACATACAGAATATGTATTATTTTTGCAATAATTTAAAAGAATACATATTTCTGTGTATCTGAAAGGTGTTTAATGAAAACCTCATTTTTATTTTATTTTGCACTTCTCTGGTTCCTAGTTACACTGACCAACTTTTCAAACACTTGTTAGCAAACTGTGTTATTAAGTTTTCTATCAATTAAAACTTTTCACGTTCTTTGTCTATTTTGCTAATGCATTTCTGTTTCTCCAAACCAAAATGAAAAAGTTTTCCGCAAATCTAGTTAAGTAACTTGTTGAATTTTTAGAGGTTCAAGAGACTTCTTCCTAGTGTGTCATTTTCTAAGTTTTCTATGTTGTTTTCATTGTTTACTCATGTATTTAACAAATAATTATATATGTTTTATATATAGTATGTTTTTATAGTATATAGTATAGCCTGGTTCTATTCTAAGTGCTTAAAAAAAATCAACACATTTAACCATCATAATAACCCAACAGGGCTAGATACTGGTATTATTTTTATTTTACTGAGTGGAAACTGAGGCATATGTAACTGGCCTAAGGTTATACGCGCAATGCTACTTCTTATAAGATGTGCCTCCTAGTTTTTCATTTTTTTACAAAATGTCTAACTACTTGTGGTCTTTATTATACCTTAAAAATACAGAACCATTTTGTGATTTTCTTTTCTGGAAATTTGGTTGGAATAGAATTATGCTTATGGGAAGAATTTTCATTGTGATAATGTTAAATCAGGTCATCGACAACACAGTATAACAATTAATACCTCTCCATTTATTCAGGTCTTCTCTCATGTCCTATACTAATGAAATATTCATGTGCTCAGTCGCTCAGTCGTGGCCAGCTCTTTGCGATCCCATGGACTATAGCTTGCCAGGCTCCTCTGTCCACGGAATTTTACAGGCAAGAATACTGGAGTGGGTTGCCATTTCCTTCTCCTAAATTTTCGTGATGAACTTTTTTATTAGATTAATCAGGACTCCAAACTGCTTTGGTTCACAACTTCTTTTTTATGGCCTATGGTCTAAAAATTAACTTTATTCTCTTACTCTTAAGGGGTTATTAAAAACCCCAAGTACCAAAGATTTTGTGGCAGAGTGTTTATACTTGCAACATCTAAAGTCTTTAATATCTGGCCTTTTACAGATAAAGTCTGCTGATCCCTTGGTTATATTTTAGATATTTACCATTTTTTAAATATTCCATTTAGTAACTTCAGTGTACAAAACAGAAGTCACAACCACACATGGCTACTTAAATTTAGGTAATTAAAAATTCCTAGCAATATTGCAAATGCCCAACAACTACACTAGCAACACTGAAGGGCCTAAAAACTACATGTGGTTTAGTGATTCTATTTTGGATAGCATGCATAGAAGACAGGTGACTTTCTATGTCAACCTTACTATCTATTTATTATACTGAATTGTTGAGTCCACTGGGATTCCAATGTAAATGATTAAATTTACATAGGGTCACAGCATGAAGTGACTTTTATTTATTTTTTTTCAAACATATATAATCTCCATTCCCCAGGGTATTATTTTAAGACAGCTATTATTATTTTCAGTTTACAGATGAGAAAACAAACACCTGGACCTTGGCTCCCTATCTACCTATCCACAAAATTGGATTCTTTATGCCCAAAGTTGCCACATCTTCCCCTATTCTAATTAATATAGCAGTCAAGATAATGGGCTAAAACAGTTTGATAGAAGAGAGGGATTTAAAATAGAATAGATAAAATAATTTGACACTTCAATGTCAAGTGACAGCCAGGAGCACAGAACACCCTGGGGCTCACTATGTGCTCTACAGAATAAAGAACTTTTAAACAATGAGGGATGGGCTACTTTGTGAGACAGTAAGATTCCTATCATTGAAAGTATCATTGAAATCCAGATGTTAGGTAGCTAATTATGCAACAAATGTTGAAGCTTTGAGTGAATCCAACAAGATGGATTGCACAGTACCAGTCAAAGCCAGTTAGAACAAAGTAAACTTATTATAATTCTGTACCTGAACTTCACCGAGGCGATCCAGCTGCTCTTGCATCTGGTTCCTGGTAACAGTTACGTCGTACTCTAACTTATCATATTCTCTCCACGCTCGTTCCAGTTCCTAAAAGCAAAGGGCTTTAATTACTTTCACGGAGAAAATGTGCTGGTGTGTTATCACTCTTGTAATCAATAATGGGCAAAGTACAACATGTTATAACTCATTTCCCTTTTTTCCTCTCATTTAGTTCAATTTAAGAAGAATGCTGAGCAAATGAATTATTTATTATTGTGCTGCTGTATTCAAATTTCACTTAAAAAAATCAAAACCAAACAAAAATAACCCCCAAATAACCCAAACAAACATACTTTACATTATTCATTCATGACATCAAAATATTCAGCTGATTGTAGGATCTAAAGAGGTTTATTTGGAGAAAATATGTTATTTTATTCATGATAATACATTAATTTTTTCTTGTAAGTGATTTCTTAAAAGGCAGAAGAGGCATAAGTAAAATATTTTCTTATATGTCATGATTAACATTTGTCCAGAAATAAAAACACTAAATAGCCTGTATTTTTAGCATGTCAGATTTTCAATAACAGTGGAAGCTTCACATGACTTTACTTAGAATAAATATACAGTCATGTAATGATTTCCTTTTCTTGGGCTCCAAAATCACTGCAAATGGTGACTGCAGCCACAAAATTAAAAGACACTTGCTCCTTGGAAGAGAAGCTATGACAAACCTAGACAGCATAATGAAAAGCAAAGACATCACTTTGCTGACAAAGGTCCATATAGTCAAAGCGATGTGATGGCTTTTCCAGTACTCACGTATTGATGTGAGAGTGGACCATAAAATAGGCTGAGCACGAAAGAATTGACACTTTTTGAACTGTGGTGCTGGAGAAGACTCTTGAGAGTCCCCTGGACTGCAAGGAGATCAAACCAGTCAATCCTAAAGGAAAGGTGAAGTTGCTCAGTCGTGGCCAACTCTTTGTGACCCCGTGGACTGTAGCCCACCAGGTTCCTCATCCATGGGATTCTCCAGGAAAGAATACTGGAGTGGGTTGCCATTTCCTTCTCCAGGGAATCTTCCCAACCCAGGGATTGAACCAGGGTCTCCTGCATTGCAAGCAGACATTTTAACCTCTGAGCCACCAGGGAAGCCCCAATCCTAAAGGAAATCAACCATGAATATTCATTGGAAGGACTGAAGCTGAAGCTGCTATATTTCAGTTACGTGATGCGAAGAGCTAATTCACTGGAAAAGACCTAGATGCTGGGAAAGATTGAAGGCAGGAGGAGAAGGAGTCAACAGAGGATGAGATGGTTGGATGGCATCACCGACTTGATGGCCATAAGTTTGAGCAAACTCTGGGAGATAGTGAAGGACAGAGATGCCTGGTGTGCTGCAGTCCATAGGTCACAGAGAGTTGGACACAACTTAGGAACTGAACAACAACAAATGAACCTAGTTCAGCTAACTAATACAGTGAATCCTGCTTGTAGAGACTTGACAGAGGTACTTCCCACCTATACTTTTGTTCTTTGGGGAAAAGAAAACTATCCCTAAACCTCAAACCAGAGAGAAAACTTTCATACTTAATCCTTAACCACATGTAATCTATTTAATACAGAATAATTCTACAAGTGCTCAACAATACATTGTCAGGAAGGATAAAATGAGGGTAACAGACTCATCATCCTAAAAGATGATGCTGTGAAAGTACAGTTCAATTCAGTTCAATGGTTCAGTCATATCCAACTCTTTGCGACCCCATGAACCACAGCACGCCAGGCCTCTCTGTCCATCACCAACTCCTGGAGTTCACCCAAACTCATGTCTATTGAGTCAGTGATGCCATCCAACCATCTCATCCTCTGTTGTCACCTTCTCCTCCTGCCTTCAATCTTTCCCAGCATCAGGGTCTCTTCCAATGAGTAAACTCTTGGCATCAGGTGACTGAAGCATTGGAGTTTCAGCTTCAACATCAGTCCTTCCAATGAACAGCCAGGACTGATCTCCTTTAGGATGCACTGGTTGAATCTTCTTGCAGTCCAAGGGACTCTCAAGAGTCTTCTCCAACATCACAGTTCAAAAGCATCAATTCTTCAGTGCTCAGCTTTCTTTATACTCCAACTCTCACATCCATACATGACTACCGGAAAAGCCATAGTGTTGACTAGACGGACCTTTGTTGACAAAGTAATGTCTCTGCTTTTTAATATGCTGTCTAGGTTGGTCATAACTTTTCTTCCACGGAGTACGTGTCTTTTTATTCCATGGCTGCAATCACCATCTGCAGTGATTTTGGAGCCTAAAAAGATAAAGTCAGGCACTGTTTCCACTGTTTCTCCATCTATTTGCCATGAAGTGATGGAACCGGATGCCATGATATGAAGGAACTGGATGCCATAATATGAACAAAGCTAGTGGAGGTGATGGAATTCCAGTTGAGCTATTTCAAATCCTAAAAGATGATGCTGTGAAAGTGCTGCACTCAATATGTCAGCAAATTTAGAAAACTCAGCAGTGGCCATAGGACTGGCAACAGTCAGTTTTCATTCCATTCCCAAAGAAAGGCAATGCCAAAGCATGCTTAAACTACTGCACAATTGCACTCATCTCACATGCTAGTAAAGTAATGCTCAAAATTCTCCAAGCCAGGCTTCAGCAATACATGAACCGTGAACTTCCAGATGTTCATGCTGGTTGTAGAAAAGGCAGAGGAACCAGAGATCAAATTGCCAACATCCAATGGATCATCGAAAAAGCAAGAAAGTTTCAGAAAAACATTTATTTCTGCTTTATTGACTATGCCAAAGCCTTTGACTGCATGGATCACAACTGTGGAAAATTCTGAAAGAGACTGGAATACCAGACCACCTGATCTGCCTCTTGAGAAACCTGTATGCAGGTCAGGAAGCAACAGTTAGAATTGGACATGGAACAACAGACTGGTTCCAAATTGGAAAAGGAGAATGTCAAGGCTGTATATTGTCACCTTGCTTCTTTAACTTCTATGCTGATTACATGATGAGAAACGCTGGGCTGGATGAAGCACAGGCTGGAATCAAGATTGCTGGTAGAAATATCAATAACCTAAGATACGGAGATGACACCACCCTTATGGCAGAAAGTGAAGAAGAACTAAAGAGCCTCTTGATGAAAGTGAAAGAGGAGAGTGAAAAAGTTGGCTTAAAGCTCAACATTCAGAAAACAAAGATCATGGCATCTGGTCTCATCACATCATGGCAAATAGATGGAGAAACAGTGGAAACAGTGGCAGACTTTATTGTTTTGGGCTCCAAAATCACTGCAGATGGTGACTGCAGCCATGAAATTAAAAGACACTTACGCCTAAAAAAAAAAAAAAAGAAAGATGCTTACTCCTTGGAAGGAAAGTTATGACCAACCTAGACAGCATATTAAAAAGCAGAGACATTACTTTGTCAACAAAGGTCCGTCTAGTCGACACTATGGCTTTTCCAGTAGTCATGTATGGATGTGAGAGTTAGAGTATAAAGAAAGCTGAGTGCTGAAGAATTGATGCTTTTGAACTGTGGTGTTGCAGAAGACTCTTGAGAGCCCCTTGGACTGCAAGGAGATCCAACCAGTCCATCCTAAAGGAGATCAGGCCTGGGTGTTCATTGGAAGCACTGATGTTGAAGCTGAAAGTCCAATACTTTGGCCACCTGATGCGAAGAGTTGACTCACTGGAAGAGACCCTGATGTTGGGAAAAATTGAATACATGAGGAGAAGGGGATGACAGAGGATGAGATGGTTAGATGGCATCACTGACTCAATGGACACGTTTGAGTAAACTCTGGGAGTTGGTGATGGACAGGGAGGCCTGGCGTGCTGGAGACCATGGGTTCTCAAAGAGTCGGACACGACTCAGAGACTGAACTGCACAGACTCAGTGGCAGTCCAATAATGTAAGGAGATGGCATTGCCAGGCCGACACAGAACCTCTTTTGTAGAAAAGTTCAGAGGGAGACCAAAGCTGCTGTGTGTGTGCTCAGATGCTCAGTTGTGTCTGACTCTCTGCAACCCTGTGAACTGTAATCCACCAGGCTCCTCTGTTTATGGGATTCTCCAGGCAAGAATACTGGGGTGGGTTGCCATTTCCTCCTTCAGGGGATCTTCCTGACTCAGTGACTGAATTTACATCTCCTGTGTCTCCTGCATTGGCAGGCAGATTGTTTACCACTGGGCCACCTTGGAAGCCCCAAACTGCTACAGAGGCAACTAAATCTGAGAATATTTTAGAATGGTGGGGAATTCTTGTCCTTCACATAAAAAACAGATCTACAGGCAGCCTACCTTACTAATATTCTAGGGGTGAGGAAACACAATATAGTTTGAATTTCCCTAACCTGGAGAGTCCTGCCATTCCACTGTACCAGTGCCGTTATCCTGCTGTACCTGTTTCTGCCTTTCCCTCTGGGCTCCTCCAGCATGATTACGTGTGAGTAATAACACAAGTCTATAGGAAGCAGCCAGCAACAGGAAAGCACTGGCCCCATACCAGTCCTCCCAACACCTGGCCAAGCATTTCATTAAAGAGTTTAGTGGCTTATCCGAGTACAAGGTTAAAATCTTTAAATGTGACATTAGCATTTTTTGTCAAGAAGATAATATCTAGGTACACTAAGGCAATTAAAAGGGGTGATGAGTTGCACATATACAATTATCTTAAAATCACAGGCACAAGTCAGGAAACACAGCAGTGCTTTCAATAAAGACCTGGACTTTTCAAGCCATATAGTTAAGAGGATGAGATAAATCCTGTGATTTAGAACCACATGGATGAACCTCATAATGTTAAGAGAAGCCAAATAGTATATCCTATATGGTTATACTTTAACAAAGTCCAAGACAGGCAAACTTAATATACAGTTTAAAAGTCAGGTAGTCACTTTTTTTGGGGAGGAGGCAGTCATGGAGAAGAAAGCATCCCATTAAAACGCAATGCCTCAATAAGGATGTTGGCCATGTCTGTGTGGTTAATCTGTGTACTTTTCTGAGAAAATGTTCTACTCTAACAAAGGTTTAAAAAGAAAGTGCATGTGCCTATATGGACTTGCTACAAGGATGGCAGAAAATTTTTTTAAAATTTGACTCCGTCTAAGTTTACGGCATGGAACAAGTAAATTTTAATAGTGGTTACTTCTTTACAGTCTATACTGAGATAAGATTTGGCTACTGTAGGGGGGAAAAAACCCAAACTTTAAGTAGGTCTGCAACATTCAGAGGCAGTGAAACCCAGACTACCAAAAAGAGATGAAAGAGAATTTTAATATGTAACTACAGAGCCACAGCAGCAACATATTGTGGGCTTTATTAAGAAGGGATTAAGACTGATGATTCATTTCCAAGTTTTTAATATAATAAGAACTTTCCTTTCCTTGTCCAGAACCAATGGCAATTTATAACAGAATCTACCCATGGGAATAGTTACACAGTATGATACACATGAATGTAAATGTTATTTATTACATTATGCTTAGAGCTAATAGACTGGTCTGCTTCTGGTTTGCCTCTCAAGCAGTGTTCCTGAGTTCTAATCTAAGAAATGTTAATCCACTGTTCTACTTTTTATTAAAAAAAGAATAAGAAATTGGCAGTAGATTTTGCTTCAAAATAGAGATGAGGGAGTAATACAGAAATTGTAATTATTAGCTTCTTTTTGTCTTTCCATTGTGTCCTTTGGACAGCAAGGAGATCAAACAAGTCAATCCTAAAGGAAATCAACTCTGAATATTTACTGGAAGGACTGATGCTGAAGCTCCAAGACACTGGCCACCTGATGCGAACAGCCGACTCATTATGCTGGGAAAGACTGAGGGCAAGAGGAGAAGGGGGCGACAGAGGATGAGATGCTTGGATGGTATCACTGACCCAAAGGACATGAGTTTGAGGAAAGGGAGACAGTGAAGGACAGGGAAGCCTGGCAGGCTTCAGTTCATGGGGTTGCAAAAGGTTGGACATAGCAACTGAACAACAACAAAATTAGCTTCTTAAGCTCCAGTAACTCTTCATGTTTAAATATTACAGATTAAGGTCCACAACTACACCTTGGAAAATTAAAATACTGCAGTACTTAAATCTGGCTTCCCTGGTAGCTCAGCAATCCACCTGCAACGCAGGAGTTGTGGGTTCAATCCCTGGGTCAGGAAGATCTTCTGTAGAAGGAAATGGCAACCCACTCCAGTGTTCTTGCCTGGAAAAAGCCATGGACAGACGGGCCTGACAGGCTACAGTCCATGGGGTTGCAAAAGAGTAGGACCTGACTCAGCGACTAAACAGCAAATAACAATTTAAATTTACCATTATGTTTCGGTGATTAGGCACACAAAATATTGATTTTGACCATTACAACCCAATGATAACAATTCTGTGAACTGGGTATCAGAACTAGTTGATATTTGAGATCAATCAAAATAAAGTTAATGTAATTTCAGTTTTACCTTCAGGATGTAGGGATTTCTTGGCATAGATATTAACAATGTGTTTAGAATTTGAATAATTTTTTAAAAAATAACATTTTAAATGATTTTATACTTACCTTAGTATATAACTGCATCAGAGATAAAAATCACTACTTACTAAACACATATCTTATTATACTATCTAATAATAACTAGTATATTGGCTTTTTTAAACTTAAAAAGATGTTACAAGGGACAAATTCAAACTATATAAAGTGAGGCTCAACTAAATCAGGTATGATTATGGAGCTACCTTAATTTTAAATATCTAGTTTATGATAACAATTATAGTCATTTTACTTTTTTGGCTACTTATAATCTTTAACTTACTGGCTAGTTACAATCTTGAACTCATATATTTAGTTTCTCCTCTAATCTTCTCTTTGAAATAAAATAATATTCCATCTCAAAGAAAATGGTTGCTTTTCATTGTACAAATTGAAGACATAATGAATTTTTCTAATAATAAAAGTAGAATAGAACACAAGAAAAGATAAGAAGATCTAATATGCTCCCCCTTTGTTAGCAGTTTTGTGGATTATTTTTTTAATCCTCCTTAGATATATACAATGGAAATTTCCAAATATAAACAAATGTGGCCAACAAGCACCCAAATGCAAAAGTTATCAATACATGATCAATCTGGTTTCATCTATAGAATCCATTTTCCATCCTCATGGGATCATTTCAAAGCAAGTACCAGAGATTATATTGTTTCATTTATAACCACTTCAGAAAAGGAACAAAAATGAAAAAGATAAACAGATAAATTCTAATGAATTTTAATAACTAATATGCTTCCCTGTTGGCTCAGATGGTAGAGAATCCTCTTACAATGCGGGAGACCTGGGTTCAAGCCCTGGGTTGGGAAAATCCCCTGGAGAAGGGAATGGCTACCCACTCCAGTATTCTTGCCTGGAAAATCCCATGGACAGAGGAGCCTGAAGGGCTACATACAGTCCACGGGTTCTCAAAGAGTCAGACACAACTGAGCAATTGAGTACACACATGTATTTCTTTTAAAATATATTTTTAAAATCATTTTATTTATTTTTAGCTGTGCTGGGTCTTTATGGCTGTGTGGGCTTTCTCTAGTTGCAGCCAGCAGGGGCTACTCTATAGTTGTGGTGCTTGGGCTTCTCACTGTGGTGGTTTCTCTTGCTGCAGAGCACAGGCTTTAGAGCAAGGGCTCAGTAGTTGTGGAATCTTCCCAGACCAGGGATTGAACCTGTGTCCCCTGCATTGGCAGACATATTCTTAACCACTGGACCACTAGGGAAGTCCTAAAAAATATTTTAAACTGTAACAATTTCCCTGTCTATTCCTTTGCTACTTATTTGTTGAAGAGAATGGGTTACTTGTTCTGTAGAATTTCTCCAATGCTAGGCAATGGCACCCCACTCCAGTACTCTTGCCTGGAGAATCCCATGGATGGAGGAGCCTGGTGGGCTGCAGTCCATGGGGTTGCTAAGAGTCGGACACGACTGAGCGACTTCCCTTTCACTTTTCACTTTCATGCATTGGAGAAGGAAATGGCAACCCACTCCAGTGTTCTTGCCTGGAGAATCCCAGGGACAGCAGAGCCTGGCGGGCTGCCGTCTCTGGGGTCGCACAGAGTCAGACGTGACTGAAGCGACTTAGCAGCAGCAGCAGAGTCTGTTAACTGAATTCCTGTGGTATTGTTTAGCTTGTGATTGTGTTTTCTATGTTTCCTATAAACTCGTAGTTAGATGCTGAGGTTTGCTGAGATTCAGACTTGGTTTTTGATTCCCCCAACCTCACGAATGTTGCTGGGTACTTTCCACTGCAGCATTTCAGGGGGTTTATCACCCCTGGCTGCCTCTGTTTCTAGGATATTGTATTACAATCATGAAACAACCAGTGTATTTAAAAGACATCATGAAATCTTTCAAAGTGTATTTCATGACAATCCATGTATGTCAATAGATCTGTTAAAAAAAATCACATTTTGCTATAACTATAATTCTCAGTAGCTCTGTGTGATACGGAGAATGGAAAGATGAAGATATTTCAAGTGCAGGCTTCTCTTCAAGGTGGTTTATCTGTCCTCTTCCCCAGCCCATTAAACTTTATCCATTCTAGTCTAAAGTCTCCAATGACTTAAGTCCCTCCCATGCAGAATCTGGTCTAGAACATAAATTTAAAGTTACTGGAAGTCTATACAAAATGCTCATTCACTGTAACTCTGGGCAATCTCTCTGTTTCATTTTTCT
Organism: Bos javanicus; assembly: GCF_032452875.1. Classification (NCBI taxonomy): domain Eukaryota; kingdom Metazoa; phylum Chordata; class Mammalia; order Artiodactyla; family Bovidae; genus Bos; species Bos javanicus. The sequence continues at coordinate 91,143,687 of NC_083872.1, forward strand.
ATTTTTAACACAGTAGTAATAGTACCCCTGCGAAAGGGTTCTTAAATGACTTAACTATGTGTGAAAACACTTATAATGGAATCTGGCACCCAATAAACTGCTCCAGAAATATTCACAATGTTTACTACTATTCATATATTGATACTATTCTGCCATGGCTAAGTGCATAAGCCATCTACTAGCATAATTCAGGACGACTGGGGTGCTTTATAGTTGTTTTCTTTAAATTCCAACTTTATTTTTATTTACTTGTTCATGTATTTCTTTGGTGCCAAAACCCAGGATTGAACCATGGAATTCCGACTATAGATGTTTGAGTAAGAGAATCTAGATTTGATTTCATGTTTCAGAAAATACAAATTCTGTAACTACTATGAGTACAGTGGAATAGAAAATACAGAAGTCCTAGAATAAAAAAATCCTAGGGACTTCCCTGGTGGCCCAGTGTTCAGACTTCACCTTCCACTGTAGGGGATGTGGATTTAATCCCTGGGCGGGAAGCTAAGATACCACATGCCTCAAGGCAAAAAAATCCAAACATAAAACAGAAGCAGTAATGTAACGAATTCAATAAATACTTTAAAAATGGTCCACGTTGAAAAAAAAAAATCTTAAAAGTCCTGGGTTTAGGTGTTGATCTGTTTTTAATTGGTTATGTCACTTTGGAAGTCGTTTAACCTCTATGAACCTGAGCTGCTTCTTCATCTGTGCAGTGGAGGTAATGAGAATGAAAATAACATGGAGATAATTACTACATCTGTTTTGCACAGTATCTGCTAAAGGATCAAACCGGATAATATATGTACATAACACAGAAATACAAATATATTTTGCTACCATTATTGGATGAACCCTAAATTCTCATCTAAGGTATGTGAAGAGCATCTGCTTTATCTGGCTCCTTGAGTTGTCAGAAAGAATAAAAGCAACACTGCTGAATGAATAAAGCATGAGAATATTTCTCTTACAATCAGAGATAAAGCCTAAATGTAAACTTCCTGAGCAAGGTGACTGGAGCAGATGCTTAGCCCTCTGTCCACCTGATTTCAAGGCACTGTGGCCAACTCCATGTGTGCCGGTGTTCATGGTCAATTAACTAGGGCGCTTTGGACATGCCGGTGAATTAAGGACCCTGGGGCGACTGTGACCAAGGAGTGAGAGACAGCCCAGCCTCCCCACCTCTCAGTGGGAAATCTAGAAATATTTAGCTCCTTTCCTCAGAGGGTCCCTACTACTCCACAGTGGTGACCAACTCAGCAGTGAACCTCCACTGGCTCTTCTACCCACCGCTCCCCTCACCCCGCCCCGTCTCATTCTCTCCCTCCATCACTTTCATTTTCTGGAAACAGCTCCCAGGTCCTCATCCCAGGCTCTGCTTTCAGAAAAAACCCAAACTAAGACAGCAACATGCTGACAATTTTCAAGGGATAACTGACCGTTACAATAATCCTTCCCACTAATTAGGCTTATGTCAAAAAGGAGTGGAATAAAGTAAAAAAAATAAAAAAAATTAAAAACAAAGAAAAAAAGCAGCAGAGGCCAGGAGATCACATAAAGACATCATGTGCTTTAAAGCACACTCACGCGTGAGGGTGTGTGTTTGTGTGTGTTAGATAGGATTTAGACAGAAGAGATACTGCATCAAGAATTAAACACATAGGCAACACTGCTTTACATGTTTATCATGTATTAAATCTTGGTTTTAATACCTCAGTAGCCAACCAGGTGAGATGATCAAAGCTTTGCTCTATGGAAGCCTAACATCATACCTTATATATTTTGTATCTCAGGACCTGGATTGGAACCAATGCCCCAAAATCAACTGTTAAAGAACCAGAGGAATCCTTTGGGATTCTGTTGGCAGATATATAATTCAAGTATGGTCAACATCCAGTGAGTTTCAACCATTTGTAGCCCTAAGCTACAAATATGAATATGTTTACTTAAAGGCACAGATAACATAGTTTGTAGTCTATGCATTTTAAGACCTTAGAAGAACATATTGAGGGTCTGTAAATGACCAGTGAATAATGCTGAAGACAAAGGAAAAAAAAAATCCCTGGAAAGTGATCATATGTGATAACAACCAGAAAGTGAGATACTCAAAAATGATTATTTCTTTGAACGTATCTGATAAACTTCCATCAGGACTGGAGGTAGGATTTAAGTTACGAAACCTATTTGATAAGGGAAGAAATAATAGTTCAATTAAACACTACACATCTCTAAAACTTTTTATAACAGACACGAAATTGTGAAATAGTTTCCAACTTAATTTTGATTTGACTCAGATTGTCATACAAATTCCAAGCTTTTCATTAACTTGGCACTGACAGCTTAACCCCTCTTTCCCTTCCTTATCTCGTATTTCCCACCCTGGACTCCAGCCAGCTACTCAGTTCTATTTCTTGCTTCTCCAAATATGCCCTTCACATTCTCATCTGTCGGGTCTGGTTCAGAGCGTTTTGTCCTGTATGGGCTGCCCTTCACTTCACCTTTCTTCCAAATCCTACCCGTCAATGATGCACTAAATGACTACTTCCTTGTTGATAACATTTATGATGATATTAGAAAAAGCTATGTAGATCTAAGGCTTCAGGGCTATGGATAGAAGACCTGGAGTTGACCTCTAGGAGGCATTGCATTCGATTGGCTTTATAACGCTGGGTAAGTCATTCAGTTCCTTCATCACAGTTTTTTAATTTGGCTGCAGTGGGTCCTAGTTGTGTCATGCAGGATCTTACGTTGTGGTGCAGGCGCACCTGCCCCTCGGAATGTGGGGTCATAGTTCCTTGATCAGGGATTGAACCCACATCCCCTGCATTGCTCTGGACCATCAGTAAGTCCCTGATTTATCACATTTTTAATGCACATACTATCTTGCTGAATGCTAGAGTTACAAAGGTGAATAAGATATGGTTCTGATTTCAAGGAGATCACAACTGCAAGGATATTAAATTCTTAAAATATCTATATATGCCAGTGTATAATTAAGAAACTCAGATAAGATAATGGAAGTAACAGCATTCTTGTTTGTTTGTTTTAAAGAATGCTAAGATGCTTCAGTTGTGTCTGACTCTGTGTGACTCTATGAACCTTAGCCCACCAGGCTCCTCTCTCCATGGGATTCTCCAGGCAAGAATACTGGAGTGAGTTGCCATTTCCTACTCCAGGGAGGGAATCTTCCCAACCCAGGGATCAAATCTGTATCTCCTGCACTGACAGGCAGGAAGAATAGGTATATTAAATATAAAGTACTTAAGAGTCACAAAATCCAAGTTATGATTTATATAAAACCATGGTATATTCCTTTAAAAGTAGTTTGTGTTTGGAAAGTGAATTTAGTGTTTAGAATGGATGCCATGTTGAGAGTCTGGTAGCTTCCCAGCTGGGAAAGACCTCTCTTAGTTACGTTATACTGTCTGAGGACTTTCTTCAAAGGTAGCTGCTCCCTAAACAGCCCACGGAAGGTACACACAGGGGTGTGTTTGCAGTTCTCTGTAACAGATGGCTTTTTTCCCTTTCAAAGGGCTGCCTGGGCAGGTGCTCTTACTATGTTTAGAAATGAGTACGTCATAGGATCTAAAGCAGACTCTTTAAACTCATAAAACACTCAATTTATAAACTCTTAAGTAAGACTTTTAGATTTGGTAATCCCAGGAGACTCTTTATTATAAAGTAACTGGACTGTGGGTTAAAGGTTCTGCTAATTATATTTCTTACTCAAAACTATCATCTAACTTTAGATCACACTGCAGCTGTAAAATGGTAATGCTGGCGGCTTCTTAAAAGCATTTCTCGGGAGCCTTTAATTGAAACGGCTGGTTCAATGAATCCAATTATCACCTTCCAAAAATTATTCTAACATGACATTTATTTTCCTAACAGCAGCAACTTTTAACATTATAAAGAACTTTTCATCTTCATAATATATAAACAGGTGTGTTGACGTTCCCTGTAAAACTATTTCACAAAGAACACAAGGTCCACTAATTAAAAAAACAAAGACCACCACCCTTTATTTTTGTTAGTCTTAATTAAGAGCAACAAATTAAAATTTTGTAATAATAAAGAAAAATTCTACAGAAAGCCCAATTAAAATGATATAAATTAAATAGAAAAAAAAAAGAACTGCACACCATTCTGGTGTTTACCAGGAAGGAAACTCTGCTACTTACTGCAGTGGCCCGAGAGAGTTCACGACATGTGCTGAGCAGTCCGTTTTGTAAATCGTCCCTCTGAAGCACCACGGTCTGAATGGCTGCTGGGTTATCTGCATTCATTTCTATCTCTTGGCTGGCTGACAGCAAAGCTTGCTCAAGCGTGTACTATTATAATAAAAAAATGATTACACTTAATGTTCTGCATCATCGAATTAATTCTTTTCTACTTCAGTTATCAGTGTCCTGATAATCATCATGTAAAGTAACATCAGTTGTAAATAATAAACATAATCGTCCTACTTTCTCCTTGTGGAGCTGCTGAAGTTTCTCCTCCAGAGCGTGTACCACTTTATCTTGCTCACACAGTCGGCTTAGCTTGGCCTACGTTACAGAGAAGATGTCTTTTGTTAGCAGTTTTTAATTTTTCCTGTAATTGGATTTAGGCATAACCAAAAAACCCCTCACATTTAAAACAGCCAAGGAATAGCTTATCAGGTCAATCTTCATTTCAATCAATAAAATTAAAATTAAAATATAGAATACAGAGATAGGACGCTTTAAAAAATGCATATAAAGTAAAAAAGCATTTTTTACCATACTATTTAACTTACACAATTCAAAATACTCTTAGTAACCAGGCAGTCTCCTATGACTTCAGCAAATCATTTTAATGTGGTTAAGATATTTTCTCTACAAACTTCTGGAGAGTTTAAGTAACTTTTGCAATCCTTAATTAACACACAGACTGGATTCTCTTTTTATATTTTTAAAATTATGCTTTTATGTTCTTCAGAAAAAATCACTTCTAACTATAATAATACAAGTAAAAACATTGCTAATGGAGAAAAATGACTTTCAACAATTTTAATGTTTTAAATTCTTGATAATACCTCAATTTTTTAATTATAAAACATGAGAGAACACTTTAATAAGACTTCGGTCCTGCAATAAACCAGTTCATCACATATCTGAAAATAAAAACCCTGGACAAACAGTAAATATATCCCAAGTGTTACTGCATAATGACACAAGAAACCAAGAAATTTGAGATTCTTTCTTTGTCATTTATCTATTAAAGTAACCACCTTATATCTCTGTTAGACAACACAACTCAAGCCACATCAGATGGGATACATTGAAATGAGAAGGAGGTCCAGCTCAGTGGAATAAAACCAGCAGAAATGAGGGAAGAATGAGATATAAATAAGGACGTTAGTGATGTAAAACACGATTAACAGCAATAACAAAAGGATGCAGTGACAGAATTTCTAGAGGTTGACACTTTCTCCAGATGACAAAGTTTTACTTTGTCTCTAATCCTTCATAATTTTATATCAGAAATACTCTTTATTTTCATTTAAATGATTCTAAATTTGTTCAACTGCTAACTATGGGGGTGGGGTGGGAAGAGGACAAATCAGGGAGTGAGGATTTAATTGAATCTAAGTGCAAAAGAAGAAAATGTTGTTTATTTGATGTCATTTTGGAGGGCAGAACAGGAAGAGGAAATCTTTTTTGTCACGCTATTTCCAGTGTTTTGGCAGAGCGTTGATTATATATTCATGCTAATACTTACATCAATATCTACTTCTTCAGGTCTATATTTGTATAATGTGCCTCTGCATTCATCCTGTGACAGCTATAAGAGAAAATGTCACACAACAACTTTAAAAATGATAAAAAATATACATTTACTTAGTCTATAGTTAATATTTTAAAGAACAATAACAGAAATGGGTTTTTTAATGATTCTATACTTTTAAAAAGTTTAGTTCAAACACAGATCATTACAAAAATAGAAAATTATTGAACATCAATACAATCAATATGCAAGATACGTAAGAATGATGTTAACTTCAGCTTGTCAGACAAAATAAGAAGCTGGTCAAATGAAATTATGCAGAACCTCATGTTTTCCATTTGCGAGACACACATTATTTTAATGAAAAAAACTGACAAATACAATCAGAGCAGCTGTATTGAATCAAATCTCGAATCAGGCATTATTTCAGCAGTCAAAACCGTGCTTTCAACGGTATACACATAACCACACAACTGTGTATGTGTACATTCAGATGCCAACACATCTTTGTACAATTTTATTAACAAAACCTAGAACACATTGTATACATATACGTAATATATAAACACACATACACAGTATAGACTTATCTTGTTCCTCTGTCTTAAGAACTAAAAGAATGGAGGAAAAGGATGGGTTTAATCGAAAAGAGGAAAAGCACTCAGAATCTCTTAAAACTGAAAGTCTACATTATAAGTATGGATGGCCAAATTTCATAAAAAGTACGGATGTGTTCACTGACACCATTTGTTTTATTCTATTGTAATGAATTACTATTCATTGTATTTAAACATCCTATTTTCAGCTTCTTCCAAATATCTTTTGGTCAAGCCAATCCTTATTTCTGACTGTGCTAACCAAGATTTCAATAAGCCATTCCAGTCAGCTATAGCACAGATTATATCGCAGCACCTCTGCAGGCAACACTAGTATTTCTCTTGTCTTTTCACTTTATACTGACTGCTAGACAGTGTAAGAAAAACATAGCAGGAAAATGTAATTGGGGCTCAATGCATGTTCACGAAATGGTATACTTTTTCTCAAAATGGGGACAGGAATAATGTATCTCAACTACATTCTAGACTGGAAAATTAAATTTCACTACAAATGCATAAGAATATAAAAGTTACAACTATATATGCCTTCTCTGTAAAAAACTGTTTGACAGGTGTATCTCAAGAAGGCACTATTTAAACAATAGATAACTTTAAATGGATCTAGGAATGTAGAAATCAGAAGATTAAAAAAGGTAATAAGCATTCCAAACATACAATAATCAATCCTGGTTTCCATGTTTCACTTCAAGACATTGCTTTCACGTACCTCATGCAAATGATTCTGTGACTACTTAAGGGGTATGCACAGTGATTATTAAACCATAGAACTTTCATAGAAAAGAACATCACATGAAAAATGAATTGAATGACAAAAGTCAGAATATTTATGCACCATTTTAAAATAAATGCCACTGAATATGTCCTGAAAAATGTCGATTGTCATTCTCAATAAAAGCACCTAGATCCAAGAAGAGTTTACACTTCTATCTAAAGAAAGTATTGGAAAATAAGTTTTAAAATGCTTACATCTAAGACAAAAAAAAGTCAGAAACCCCAAAATCAGTATTTCTCATTTACAAAAATAAAAGATGAAAAGCCTTTAGCTGCTAAATGTCTACAAGACTTTGCTTATTTAATATTTAAAGTTAAACGCCAAACAGCTTTACTAAACCATGGTATGTATAATTTGGGCATAAATAGTGCTATATCTAGATTAAAATGTGATTTGCACCTTATATCCCAAGTCAAAAGAGAGAAAGCCAAGTATTTAAAAAATGAAAACTCAGTAATTTATAACAAATATTTTGGATAATGGTATAACATTTTTATTTAGGGAATCTCACTGCATTTTCATATGAGTTGGCAAATTATAAAAAGGAAAGATGTATATAGTGTACTTATAATTTTAGAATGCTATTTCCTGAAAACTATAGAAGTACTATTACAGACAAATTAGATTTATTTTGTTGCACCTGTATTTTTGGTACCAATGAAGATTTATCTAAATCTTTTATCAACTTATTCAATAAAAATAACTGGATATCAACTAATAAAATCTTAAAATAATCAATCTTGCAATATGCATTTCTTTTGCCTGTCAGAAGAAAAGCAAAGCATAAGAAAACAAGATGGTTCTTTAAACAATTAACTTTTTTTTTTAAACTGGAGTACAGTAGATTCACTAAAAAATTAACTTTTAAGCATGGCCCATTTCCTAGTACTGATTATAATTACTGATGATTTAAGAAAAGATGAATTTATTTATTAAAATTTTTTTTAATTTGGCCACACCACAAGGCTTGAGGGATCTTAGTTTCCCAACCAGGGGCTGAAACTGAGTCATGGCAGTGAAACTGCTGAGTCATAACCACTGGACCACCATGGGATTCTAGAATATAATTTATTTTTTAAAATAAATTATATTTATTTATCTAGAACTGAAGACGTTTACTATTTTGTTCTCCATATCAAAATCCTACTAATAAGAAAAATTAACTTCATGAATACTCTGAATAACTCAAGTTCTACATGAAATAATGTTTCATGGCAATACTTTTTATCATTTTTCAAACACATCTTTAGCAAGAAAGTTCTGAGTTTGAATACCGTTGTTTGAGGTACCTCTGCAACACTAGAAAAGTTAAGTGACAGGGGGTTACTTAAGTAATTAATTCAGTTTGAGAAGCATATTATACAGACTTTATTGATTATATAAGGATATACATTATATTTAGAAATTCAGAACTTTTTCATAGTATAGTATCATAATCTTTTTAAAAACTGGTTTGGCATTAAGTTCAAACAAAATCATTTTTGCCAATTAAAACTGAACCTTCTACAGTATCCCTTTTAAGTATGTGAAATATATATATGTGTGTATATATATATCTTTTAAAGCATATGAATATATGCATAAAAGACAAAAACAGATCCAAGGGGAAATATTTCGATAAAATTAGACATGTCCTACAAAAACTCAAAAATGCTCTTAGGGCTATGCATGTGTATTTGCTAATCAATCTGTATCTTTTAAAACCATTATCATGTGATTAATTTCACTGATATTAATTATGCTATAAAAATTCTAGTACAAATTGTACTTGTGAAAGGAGATAGAATGATTAATAGAACCAGAGGAATTTTTAAACTTGATGCTCACTTAACATTTGCTTTGATTCAGTTTTAGGTTCTTTTTATTTGACTAATTTTAAGAAAATTACAGGGACTTCCCTAGTGATCCAGTGGTTAAGACTCCATGCTTCCACTGTAGGGGGTGTGGATTCAATCCCAGGTCAGGGAACTAAGATCTTGCATACTGAATGGTGACTCCAAAAATTTAAAAAAAAAAAAAAAATGACTGCCTAGGTGATTTCTCAGGTGTCCTCTTTCTTTTAGGAAAATGGAAACACAGAGGGTCTCCTGAGAGAAAACTTGAAATGGCTATGACTCAGAATAACTGGTCATAAAACACTGTTATGCTATGCTATGTTATGTCATGTGCCAACTCTGTGACACTACAGAATGTAGCTCACTAAGCTCCTCTGTCCACGGTATCTGCCAAGCAAGAATACTGGAATGCGTTGCCATTTCCTTCTTTAGGGGATCTTCCTGACCCAGGGATCAAAGCCAATTCTCTTGTGTCTCCTGCATTGACATGTGGATTCTTTACCTCTGTGCCACCTGGGAAGCCCGTATTGCCACTTCATTTTCAGCTAAATTTCAGGAACCTATCAAGACAGCATTGCAACGCAATCCCAGAAAAGCAAACCATCAGGTGTACAACAAAAATTTTCATAAAAGATTTTCTTTCAATAATAACACAAGAAGGGAAATCTGGAGAAAAACAAGATGTAATTTCAATTCATAGAAGTCTACACAGACAGAGTTTAAGAAATGTGTCTGTCACTTTTATCTACCAGTGATGCTCTTCCAATAATCAATCACTTTACTACTGGCTAGTTAAAGAAAAAAATCATCTAAAAACTCCCTAAATTGGACAGCACTGATAGTCAATATTGATTACCTGGCTGCCCATATCTCAAACTCAGGCATGACTGCTGCTCTTAGACCTTCAGATCTTCCTGTTGTGTGGAATTTCAGTTTTTTTTATTCTTTCAAGAATCAGTATGTGGAAATGCGTGTATATAAATCTATTACTCTTTCAGTATTCAAGGTCAGTGATGCTATGGAAGACCAGTCTCAGATAACCTCCATGTTTTTTGAAAAAACTCCAGGGAGAACTTCTAGTGCAGCTGAATGATTTCAATCAGCAATGAATTCTGCACCATCAGCCTTGATTACCGATCAATATAAAAAAGAAAAATCAAACCAAACAGAAAATCTCACCTCTTACTTTTTGGAAATATACAAAATGTGAAAAACGAAAACACAACCTGTTAGAATAAAAGGCCTTCGATCTCATGTCAGTCAGCATTATATAAAGTTAGAAACCGACAGCTTTGGATGGTTAAAAGGTTATTAATTCCAGATCAAGTCCTAAGGTTCATTTCAAAAAGTGTGGCTTTTTTGGAATGAAGTGACAAGGTTCTATAATCTCGTGACTTTAAGAATGGAGATTCCTTTTTCTTTTGAAGAGTAAAGCTGTTTAACTTTAAATATTTAATAGTTTATCTCCTTGTTGCAAATTAAAAACTATGCTCAATCACATACTCTACATGTTTTGAAAACGGAGCTCAGAAATAAGAGTCACCCTCCTGCCAACTGCTTCAGTCTCCCAGTTACAAGTTCCATCACGCAGACCTCAAGGCACCTTGAGGCAAATCGGAGACCTTTAAAACCAGTGCAAGTTCAAGGTGCTTCTTTTTACCAGGTGCTTTTACATATTTCAATTAAAAGGTATATTCATTTTTCATGTTAGTTAATTTTCTTCCTCAGTATGATTTTTAAAATATTGTGACAGGTCATAGGCCACAGTTAATTCGAGGGTGTTGAAGTGGAAGAAGCTAAGCTGATGTTGCAAAACACACAGCTAAGAACATTTAGACCATGAAATACAAAAAAGAAAAAAAAATACTGGAGAGGAATGCGTAACATGACTTCTTTTGCAGATCTGCAGATTACCGAGGTCCTAAGTTCAAGCCAGCCAACGCCATGGCACATATTTTGAGTTAGGGAAGAGAACGGGGCAAGATATGAAGACCATGACGACTACAGAGAGTGAAAAGAATACAGGGAGAAGTCACTCCCAGTATGGTAAGAAATAGTCATCTTTAGTTTTTACCATACCACAGTACAGAAACAAGCCCTAAAGAACTTCCATACAAATATAAACTTCCTAAAACACTGTGGGGGAGAGAGGTTGGGGAGCTTGCCCCTGAAAGGGGAAAAAGAAATTCTTTTAAGTTTTCTGTAAAAATCAGTTACAATGCTTTAATCAAAAATTAATGGCAAGTTAGTAAAAAATCTTTACACATGTACTGCAGACCTCCAAGTACATTTCAATCAAGTATTCTGTACAAAAACTTCAAGAAAATGGCACACTTAATATTCAACAGCAAAATGTTCAGCAAAGCCATGCGAAGAACTGCAGCGTCTTGAAAAGCATGGATGAGTTGGGTTGTTGTTTTTATTTTTTTTTCCAAAGAGACAGAAACAAAAAATGGAATAAGAAAAAGACTAATGTTATGAGTAACTTTGAGGAGAAACCAAAACTGTCACTGAGGGGTTTTGCAGATGATAAAGCAGTATCATTCACTGTCCAAGACCTTACTTGCTGGTACAGTTGGGGTCTTAGCGCCGAGTTCTCAATCATTGTGTGAACCATGGTGATAATAGGTTCATTTTCTTTCATCTATTTCAAATCAGGAGGAGCATACAGCAAACATCAGTTTACAGCACAGCTAGATTTGAAAGACGACACTGTAAATATAGCCTCTACTTTAATATCTTCCTAAGAGTGCAGTTGCTTATATATTATCCCAAGGTTGTACAGAATCAACTTAATATAAGCCATTTCAAACAAGTATTAAAAGCTGTAAAATATTGTAAAAATATTGTAAAAAGCCAGTTATAAAAAGGGCTTACTAACTGCAGTAAATGTTTTACTTAATAAACATAACCAACAGTCAATTAATGAATATCCTTATATACATTAGAACAGATGATAAAGCATCAAGATTCAAAGGATAAACTAAAAGGCAACCACCTACAAACTTAAAAGGAAAAAAATGGCATAACTTAATTAGCTATTTAGTAAAAAAGCTTAAAATGATATTCAGTTCTTTATAAGGTTATTCAGAAAAAACAGCTCTCAACAAATAATACCTTCTCACTTAAACAATCACACACTTTATTATTAATCTTGATAAACGTTTATATATACTCTACTTCAGATTATCTCAAAGTAGAACACCATATGCAGAATGATTTCAAAGCTGTGCAAACTAAAATTAAATAAGCAAAGACTCAGTGAATCTCCCAGCTCTTTAAAAGACTGAAATCATGTTTCACATTTCCAGCTATATTGTACTTAATTACTGCCTCTAGAAAAATATTTGTTTTAGCAGGCTCTGGACTCAAAAGTTAAAGCATTCAAAAGACAATTATCATTATGTATAGACAATAAAAGGCCAACATATTTGTACTATTTGTAAGCAGACAAGTCTGTTTATAATTGCAATTTGTGACATTTAGTTTACATAATTTTCATCCCCCATATTATAGAAAATAACCATTTCTATCATGGTTAACAAATGCTACTTCACTGATTTAACAAAATCTGTAAAAGTTTACTAATATTAAGACTGAATGCATAAGTAAAAATTAAATCTGGAAGACTATACACCTAGACAATTTTATTTGCAGTCTAGTGACCAATGTTTCAAGTCAGTAATTTCTGTTTTAGCTGTCAAATGAGAAACCTGTGACTGGTTTAATCTCCTTTTAAAAAGTTTTATTCTAGCTAAGTAATTTGTTTTTAAATCTAAACATTTAATATTAGTTAAACTCAAACGTCTGTATGTCAGTAAAACTCAAATCTACACGCTGGTTGAATTCAAACTCTCTTCCCCTCATTATTACCCAGTAAGGGACGGAGGCATTTACCGGTGACCTCTCATGCACACAGGAAAGGGCTGTATTGATAGGAAGTACAAGATAAAATTTTACTGTTGGGAAGTAACTTATAAATAGGCAACTATGACAAAAAGTTTTCTTTAGTAGAAAACAACTTTTATACAGAAATTTAAGACCTCTTTATATTTTAAAGTTTATGTTTTAAAGGAATGCTTGTCGTTTTATCTTAACCAAAGAGTTGAGCGTGTGCTAAGTTGCTTCAGTCAAATCTGACTCTTTGCAGCCCTCTTTGAGCCCTACCAGGCTCCTCTGTCCATGGGATTCTCCAGGCAAGAATCCTGGAGTGAGTTGCCATGCCTTCCTCCAGGGGATCTTTCCGACCCAGGGATTCAATCTGCATCTCTTATGTCTCCTGCCTTGGCAGGCGGGTTCTTAAACACTAGTGCCACCTGGGAAGCCCAATCAAATGTTGATTTGTAATAAAGTGTAACTGCCTTTGGTTTTGGCTTCATCATTTGACCGCACTGATACATACTTCGTATAACGTGGGCTTCCCTTCTGGCTCAGCTGATAAAGAATCCGCCTGCAATGTGGGAGACCTGGGTTCGATCCCTGGGTTGGGAAGATCCCCTGGAGCAGAAAGGCTACCCACTCCAGTATTCTGGCCTGGAGAATTCCATGGACTATATAAAGTCCATGGGGTCGCAAAGAGTCAGACACAACTGAGTGACTTTCACTTTCTTTCTTTCATATAATGTAGGTAGCCTAGTCTCTCTTCATTTTCAGTATTATATCATTTTGATTGTCAAAGCAATTTCATCTACACTTGCTATTTTTCAATAGCATGCCATGAAAATTAGACAGAAAAGTACTTGATTCAGATTACATGAGGGGGTTGGGAGGAACAGGGTAGAGGGCCTGGGGATTTGAAAGATGGTCAAGAGCATGAATGTTTAAGAAATAATGCAGGTTGGATAGTCTCCAAACATAAAAGACACTCAAGGTCAAAAATGCAACTGCCTGTGGAGTCTTGCAAATAGGCCCTTGTCACATGGCTGCTGCTGCTGCTGCTGCTGCTGCTAAGTCGCTTCAGTCGTGTCCAACTCTGTGCGACCCCATAGACAGCAGCCACCAGGCTCCCCTGTTCCTGGGATTCTCCACGCAAGAACACTGGAGTGGGTTGCCATTTCCTTCTCCAATACACAAAAGTGAAAAGTCAAAGTGAACTCGATCAGTCGTGTCTGACTCTCAGTGACCCCATGGACTGCAGCCTTCAAGGCTCCTCGGTCCATGGGATTTTCCAGGCAAGAGTACTGAGTGTGTTGCCATTGCCTTCAATATGGTGGTTTTCCACCCTTAAGTGGAGCTTCAACAGGGTACAGACCAGTGACTAGTATTCAGACTTTAGACCTTTAGGAATTACTTTTTTTAAATGTATTTAAAAAGGGACAGTATCATCAGCTGAAGGGTAATCCAGCCTGATTTATTTAGCAGAATACTTCGAGAGGGTAAACATGCATGTTATAGAGGGAAGCCACATTTTCGATTTAAAAACTGCCTCCATTTAATTTACCTATCAAAGATCATTAACTATTAAGTCACTAAGAGGGGGGACCTTGTGAGAAGACACTGACGTAGGAACAGAAAAACTAAAAAATACAAAGAGCAAAAATAACATTTAAAAAATGACTATTTTTTAAAAACTGAAGTATAGTCAATTGACAATACTATATTATTTTCAGGTGTGCAATACAGTGATTCAGTATTTTTATAGATTATAACCCATTTAAAGTTACTACAAAATGAGCTACATTCCTTATGCTGTACAAAATATTCATGTAGCTTCTTTATTTTATACACAGTTGTTTATACCTCTTAATTCCCTACCTCTAACCAGCCCCTCCCCACTCCTGTCTTCCCACTGGTCACCACTAGTTTGTTCCCTACATCTGTAAGTCTGTTCCTGTTTTGTTACATTCATTTGTTTTCACTTTTCAGATCCCATATATGAGTGATAACATACAGTATTTGTCTTTCTCTAACAAAGTGAAAGTGAAAGTCCCTCAGTCAAGTCTGACTCTTTGACTCCATGGACTATACAGTCCCTGGAATGCTCCAGACCAGAATACTGCAGTGGGTAGCCTTTCCCTTCTCCAAGGGACCTTCCCAACCCAGGGATAGAACCCAGGTCTCCCGCATTGCAGGCAGATTCTTTACCAGCTGAGCCACAAGGGAAGCCCAAGAATACTGGAGTGGGTAGCCTATGCCTTCTGCAGCAGATCTTACCAACCAAAGGGGTTCCCTGCATTGCAGGCAGATTCTTTACCAACTGAGGAATCAGGGGAAAAAATAACATTTAAAGTTACAAAGTATAGAGTGTCACAGAGACCACTTCTGAAGTTGACTACTTTTCATTATGAAAAATTTCAAATGTATATATCAAATCCTAGAATATTAAACTTAGAAGGCATCTTTGGAAAGTGACAATTTAGTACAGTAAAGGTTTATTTCCACCAGTGGTTCTGAACCCAGAATCATGTGAGGAGCTTGAAAAGAACAAAGATCCTGACTTCCAGATAATGATAACGTACACCTCGAAAATCTGTGATGTAGACAGTATCATTAAAATATCAAGGTGACGGTCTGGCCTCAAGATTCCTTTTGACAGAAAAGTAACTACAATGTTCTTTCTCAAAGTGTTGAAGTCAGTCAAATGTAATCTGAGCACAGTGAATGTTCTTCAGTTCACATACTCTTAGAGAATCTCATCTCACTCAAGTTGGAGAGATGGGTAGGTCTATCTATGGAAAGAAGCAGCAGGGGGACCATTTCAGAATTCCCTTGGGCATCACACCCACCTGACCAAGGGCTGCTAGGATGCCTGGGCAGTGGGCTTCCAAGAATGAAGGGCACAGAGGAGTGGTCCTGTACATGGCGACACTCCTCTTGTATGCAGCATGCAATGGCTGAGGGCAGCTAAACACAACACTCAAGATCTCACACAACAGGAGTTTGGTCCCCATTAAACAATTTCACTGACAAGTCTGACTCAGTCTCTTGTCAGGACACAGCTCCTTTCTCCTGGCTCCTGGTGCGCACAAGGTTTTGTTTGTGCCCTCCAAGAGTCTGTTTCCCCAGTCCTGTGGAAGTTCTATAATGAAATCCCACTGGCCTCCAAAGTCAAATTCCCTAGGGGTTCTCTGTCCCTTTGCCACATCCCCAGGTTGGGAAATCTGTTGTGGGTCCTACAACTTTCTTAACAGTGAGAGAATTTCTTTGGTATAACTGTTCTATATTTTGTGGGTTGAGAAATAACTCCTGAAAGAATGAAGAGATAGAGCTAAAGCAAAAACAACACCCAGTTGTAGATGTGATTGGTGACAGAAGTAAACTCCAATGTTATAAAGAACAATATTGCATAGGAACCTGGAATGTTAGGTCCATGAATCAAGGTAAATTGGAAGTGGTCAAACAGGAGGTGGCAAGAGTGAACATCGACATTTTAGGAATTAGTGAACTAAAATGGACTGGAATGGGTGAATTTAATCAAATGACCATTATATCTACTACTGTGGGCAAGAATCCCTTAGAAGAAATGCAGTAGCCCTCATAATCAACAAGAGTCCAAAATGCGGTACTTGGGTACAATCTCAAAAATTACAGAATGATCTCTGTTCCTTTCCAAGTCAAACCATTCGATATCACAGTAATCCAAATCCAAGCCCCAATCCCTAATGCCGAAGAAGCTGAAGTTGAATGGTTCTATGATGACCTATGAGGCATTCTAGAACTAACAAACACCCCAAAAAAGATGTCCTTTTCATCATAGCAGTCTAGAATGCAAAAGTAGGAAGTCAAGAGATAACTCGAGTAGCAGGCAAGTTTGACCTTGGAGTACAAAATGAAGCAGGGCAGAGGCTAACAGGGTTTTGCCAAGAGAATGCATTGGTCATAGCAAACACCCTCTCCCAATACACAAGAGACAACTCTACACACTGACATCACCAGATGGTCAATTCCAAAATCAGATTGATTATATTCTTTGCAGCTGATGATGGAGAAGCTCTATACAGTCAGCAAAAACAAAATTGGGAGCTGACTGTGGCTCAGATCATGAACTCCTTATTTCCAAATTCAGACTTAAATTGAAGATAGTAGGGAAAACAACTAGACCATTCAGGTATGACCTAAATCAAATCCCTTACAGTTATACAGTGGAAGTGACAAACAGATTCAAGTGCTTAGATCTGATAGACAGAGTGCCTGAAGAACTACGGACAGAGGTTTGTGACATTGTACAGAAGGCAGTTATCAAGACCATCCCCAAGAAAAACAAATGCAAAAAGGCAAAACAGTTGTCTGAGGAGGCATTACAAATAGCTGAGAAAAGAAAAGAAGCCAAAGGCAAAGGAGAAAAGGAAAGATACACCCATCTGAATGCAGAGTTCCAAAGAATGGCAAGGGGAGATAAGAAAGCCTTCCTCAATGATCAATACCAAGAAGTAGAGGAAAACAATAGAATGGGAAAGACTAGAGATCTCTTCAAGAAAATTACAGAGACCAAGGGAACATTTCATGCAAAGATGGGCACAATAAGGGACGGAAATGGTACAGACCTAACAGAAGCAAAAGATATTAAGAAGAGGTGGCAAGAATACATAGAAGAACTGTACAAAAAAGATCTTCAAGACCCAGAAACCTCAATGGTGTGATCACTCACCTAGAGCCAGACATTCTGGAGTCTGAAATCAAGTGGGCCTTAGGAAGCATCACTATGAACAAAGCTAGCTGAGGTGATGGAATTCCAGCTGAGCTATTTCAAATCCTAAAAGATGATGCTATTGAAAGTGCTACACTCAACATGCCAGTAAATTTGGAAAACTCTGCAGTGGCCACAGGACTGGAAAAGGTCAGTTTTCATTCCAATCCCAAAGAAAGGCAATGCCAACAAATGCTCAAACCACTGCACAATTGCACTCATCTCACACACTAGCAAAATAATGCTCAAGATTCTCCAAGTAAGACTTCAACAGTATGTGAACCAAGAACTTCCAGATGTTCAAGCTGGATTTAGAAAAGGTAGAGGAACCAGAGATCAAATTGCCAACATCCGCTGGATCATCAAAAAAGCAAGAGAGTTCCAGAAGAACGTTTACTTTTGCTTTATTGACTACGCCAAATAGTTTGTGTGGATCACAACAAACTGTGAAAAATTCTTAGAGAGATGGGAATACCAGATCACCTTACCAGCCTCCTGAGAAATGTGTATGCAGGTCAAGAAGCAACAGTTAAAACTGGACATGGAACAACACACTGGTTCCAAATTAGGAAAAGGAGTATGTCAAGGCTCTATATTGTCACCTGCTTATTTAACTTATATGCAGAGTACATCATGCAAAATGCTGGGCTGGATGAAGCACAAGTTGGAATCAAGATTGCCGGGAGAAATATCAATACTCTCAGATATGCAGATGACATCACCCTTACGGCAGAAAGCGAAGAGGAACTGAAGAGCCTCTTGATGAAGATGAAAGAGGAGAGTGAAAAAGTTGGCTTAAAACTCAACATTCAAAAAACAAAGATGATGGCATGTGGTCCCATCACTTCGTGGCAGATAGTTGGGGAAACAGTGGAAACAGTGGCAGACTTTGTTTTGGGCTCCAAAACCACTGCAGATGGTGACTGCAGCCATGAAATTAAAAGACGCTTGCTCCTTGGAAGAAAAGCTATGACCAACCTAGAGAGCATGTTAAAAAGCACAGACATTACTTTGCCGACAAAGGTGCATCTAGTCAAAGCTATGGTTTTTCCAGTAGTCATGTATGTATGTGTGAATCAGACCATAAAGTAGGCTGAGCACAGAAGATTTGATGCTTTTGAACTGTGGTGTTGGAGAAGACTCTTGAGAGTCCCTTGGACTGCAAGGAGATCCAACCAGTCAGTCCTAAAGGAAATCAGTCCTGAATATTCACTGCAAGGACCGATGCTGAAGCTGAAGCTCCAATACTTTTGGCCACCTGATAGGAAGAACTATCTCATTGGAAAAGATCCTGATGCTGGGAAAGATTGAAGGCAGGAGGAGAAGGGGACGACAGAGGATGAGATGGTTGGATGGCATCATCGACGTGATGGACATGATTTTGAGCAAGCTCTGGGAGTTGGTGATAGACAGGGAAGCCTCATTGTGCTGCAGTCTATGGGGCTGCAAAGAGTCGGACACGACTGAGCAACTGAAGTGAACTGAAACAATTTTAATAATCTGATTGAACCTTTACTCTCTGCACATCACTGAATCAGAAATACTTGATCTTTTTTTGCTCCAAATAATCCTAGAAATAGGCTAGTGGTTTCTTTTACTAAATCACCTCTGAAAACTATCTATCAGTGTCTCTATCTCTCTCTATTTTATTGAAACATACTTGACTTACAATGCTGTGTTAGTTTCTCCTGTGCAGCAATGTGATTTGGTTATACATACATTCTTTTTCTTTTCCATTATGGTTTATCACAGGATATTGTATATATTAACGGTTCCCTGTGCTACACAGTAGGACCTTGCTGTTTATCCATTCTATATATACTAGTTTGCAGCTGCTAACCCCAAACTCCCAATCCATCCCTCCCAGACACCCTTCTCCCC
This sequence comes from Bos javanicus, assembly GCF_032452875.1. Classification (NCBI taxonomy): domain Eukaryota; kingdom Metazoa; phylum Chordata; class Mammalia; order Artiodactyla; family Bovidae; genus Bos; species Bos javanicus. The sequence goes on from NC_083872.1 coordinate 91,163,163, forward strand.
CTTGGCAACCACAAGTCTGTTCTCTACGTCTGTGAGTCTGTGTCTTAGATAGGTTGATTTGTGTCATGAAATACCTATATTTTAATACATAGAAAATGATCGTTTCTATAATTTACACTGAAAGAGCATATTCTACTTAGTTTTTGCTATGGGAACTTTATACAACAGCTTTCAAATTAAAGCAGTGCAATATGACCTGAAAACAAAAACTATAATGCTCTATGAGACCTCGGAATTTCATGCTTAAGTTCTTGAAAAGACAAAAACAAAAGGACAATCCAGTAATTCTCTTCTGGCTTGACTACTACAAGAACCCTAGGCAGCATTAAGGAACTGCTTCTAATAGCTGATGTATTTTGGTTTTAAGGAATCAGAGCAAGAGAAAGACTAATTAGTATGTGAGGGATGCTTAATAATTTACTTGGAAATCAGTTAAATGCTTCGCTTCCTGCTTTAATTCCTTCTTTGAAGTGAAAGGTAATACAGGTTTGGGTTCCAGTTAATTGCAAAAGTATAAAGCACTATGAAAGGTCCATTGTTTTATAATAATAAAAACGAGAACACAGGATTCAGGCATTACACTATTTTCATAATTCACTTTAGCAATAAATAAAAAATCTAAATGGATAGATTTAGGTGGTGGTGCCAGGATATGTCTGTTTACAACAAAAACACATATTTTTATTTGAAACGTGTCAGTCCAAATGTTTATAAAACGACCTAGAAAATTTGATACTTAACTCTAGTCTCTTTCTCAGGTTTGAGGCATTTTGGGCAAGTATGAATACAGAGCCTTCTTTGATGTTACTGTTGGAAATATCTTAATTAAAAACCCATCACTGGGACTTCCCTGGTGGTCCAGTGGTTAAGAATCCACCTACTCAACACAATTCTATGCAACTTATACCACAGCTGGTGGGATCGTGAGCAGCTTTCCAACAGACACCTGTGGGCTGGGAAAGGGTTCCAGGTGTATGAGACAGACACTGCCTTAGTCCTTAGAGGGCCTGAGATGCCCCCAAAGCATGGCCTCCAGTTTCTGTCAAGGTGTGTACAGATCCTGTCCTTCTGCTTTTCTTGGATCTAGCTCCCGACCAGGGAGGGAGCCCAGGCCCCTGTGCTGGGAGCATGGAGTCTTGGCCGCCGCACCACGAGGGAACTCCCCGCGGTCACTCTTCCACGTGCACCATACATGAAAAAGGCAGAAAGCACGAAGACGGTGTTTACGTTTCAAAATAACCCGGATGTCTCCTCTTTCTTTGGTGTTCCTTGTCATTATCTTAATAGTTCTCAAACGTGGCTGACGGGGGAAAATAAATCACCGGTGGGGTTTTAAAAACATGCAGAGTTGGGGAGAGGGGCTCTGGCAACCCTGAGCAGCAGCTGGGGTGCAGAAGTCCTTGTGAATTGTACTTTTGTTTTTGTCTTGCTAAAGATCCAGTGGTAGTTCTGGCAGGAAATCAGGCATGAGAACTTCGATCCTGCCCCAGTACTAATTTAAGTAACTGAGGACCAATTCAACCACCACCAATTAGGAATTTTTTCAAGGTCCTGATAAGCTGGTACTAAATGTTGGTCAACTATCAAAAGATGAAAAATTTCAAACTAATGATCTAAGCACAAGTATATTTCATGGAGACTAAAATATTCTTGTTTTTGTATGAAATACAGCTTTAAAAGACTTCACTCCCTTTAAAAAATCAATTGAATGGCTTTATTGTCAGTGGGCTCAGCAGAATCCACTGAGATCTGGGGGTATTACTAAGAATTCAATTTCCAACTGCCTGTTGTTCTATTATTCTAGCAACTTCAAATATCTGTTTAACAATATCTATTGCTATAGAAACTAGACCAGCTAGGATTGCAGATGGATCAGTATGCTGTAAGTCATAAGATAAATGCTCCTGAATAATTTTAGGGGGAGGGTCAGGAAGGAGAAAGACTAGCAGTGAGCAAAGGCAGGACAATCATTCATATAATTTGTCCTTGGGACGATTAATTTCCCAATCCCCCTTTATGTATAAGAAGTGGTTAAGTCGTGGCTTAAATGCTCTTTAAAAAGTTTATATAGGACTGCTCTGGTGGTCCAGTGGCTAAGACTCTGCCTTTCCAATGTAAGAGGCCTGGGTTCAATCCCTGGTCAGGGAACTAGATCCCACAGCCAGCCAGCCAGTGCATGAGCTCAGTTGTGTCTGACTCCCCACGACTCCATGGACTGTAGCCCCCACCAGGCTCTTCTGTCCATGGAATTTTCCAGGCAAGAATATTGAAGTGGGTTGCCATTTTCTACTCCAGGGGATCTTGCCAACACAAGGATCAAACCTGTTTCTCTTTCATCTCCTGCACTGGCAGGTGGGTTCTTTACCAACTGAAACATCCTGCATGCTGCAATGAAAATAGATCGAAGATCCTATGTGTTGCAACTAAGACTTGGTATAGACAAAGAAACAAAGAAACAACAACAATAACAACAAAAATGTACATCTGGCAAATTACAAGCCTGACACTTGGTGCAATAAATGTTTATTATTTTAAAAAAAGTTTATATAATAAATCATCTAGAATAACATTGTCCAACAGAACTTTCTGTGGTGATGAAAATGCTCTCTACCTCTACAGTCCAAAATGCCACACCAGTGGCTCTTCTGCCCTTGAAATGTGGCTAGTGTGATGGAGGAGATGAATTTTACTTTTCTAATTTAAATAGCCACATATGGGCTAGTGGCTATTATAGTGGACAGTATAAGCCTAGAAATTCTAGACTGGCAAAGTTAAGTATAATTTTCCCCTAAATTTGGATCTCATTCTCAGAAGGGAAAACGTTCGCTCAAGCTCTGTCTAGTAATGGATGTTCTTTGAGTTTGAATTCTGCACTAACAGCTTTCTCCTTTTTTAGGTGGGGGTGGGGTGGGGGCAATCAGTCTGGATGATTTCTAGCCACCCTACAGAGCTTTTGTCCTTCACTGATAACCAATGAGAAGACCCATTTCTGTGCGGTCATTTTCCATTTAAATGGAAAATGGACTTTTCCTGAGCTTTTAATGGCATTTTAGAAAAAAGAATTTTTAAGTTGGGACTCTGTCTTAACAATAGCCCAAAACCCTGATAGCCTAATCACCAAAGACTCCATCTCTCAAGAATGTCCTCCTGTGTCTAGATCAATAAACTCTTAAGATGTGTGGCAAAAAAAAGAAAAGGCTAAAGAATTTGACATGCCCGGGGTGAAGCTGTGAGGATTGCAGGGGCCTTTATAAACAGGTCATTTGGATAATGACAACGTAAATGCTTTCCACTCTCATTCCAGGCACAGCTGAAAGTCCCAGAACCTGAGATTGAAGGGTATGACTACCTATAGAAACTGCTCATTGTTTAACAGGAACCAGGAAAATCTGAAGTGACTTTTTAAACAGAAGAATGTAAATAAGTCTCTCTATAACTAATGGGGCAAAGTATGGAGGTCTATTACTTTGGAAATTTTAAAGCAATCAGAACAGACGGTTCATGCTGTATGTGGTTTCTAAAGGTAGAACTTTGGCAAAGTATTATTATTATATATATATTCAGAAAAAATTCAATGGTGCTTTAAAAGATGCAGCTAGACTATATGATATATCCTCTTTTTCTTTAAGGGAGAAAGATAGATTTAAAAAAACAAGAAAGAAAAAGAGAAAGCAAACTGGGACACAAACACAGGAGTCATATCTGACATTCCCCTAAAAAAAGAGCATTTTTAAACTGACTCTAAGTACTGGCTTTAGGAATAAGATCCACTTATTGAGGCATATTATGAAAATACCCCTAATCCAGCAGAACAAAAGGAGGGCAATCTCTATACTCATAACCTTAGTTAAACTGCTGAATTTTTTAAGTCACAATTTTGAGATACATACCTGTGGTATATTTCAAGGAAACTTTTAAGGTCTAGGCTAATGTCTTTCTAAACAATCTACAATTTGCATCAATTATAAACGTAAATTGTTTGGAATTTTCTAAATTTGTACTTTTCCAAACAATTTACAAATTATAGGGTCATCCTTTTTCATCTATGGGTCTTTTAAGAATTTTTTTTTTTTAATTAAAATCCTTTTGGCTAAAGGATACATTTTATAGATCTGATTTTTGCTTCAGTGGCTTAAATCTGTTTTCCTTTTCTTCCCCTTGGAGAATATTGTTTTAGGTTTTTTAATTGGAGGATAATTGTTTTACAATATTGTGCTGATTTCTGCCATATATCAACGTGAACGAGCCTGTTTTCCTTGATTAATAACTTTAAAAAAATACTGTTCCTTTAAGCAATGTACTATTATCTGATGACACCATCTTTATTCCTGGTATCCACAGGAAATTGGAAATATGAAAAGAACTCAAAATACATTTTGTAAAAATGCTTTATTGTGGAAAAGATGTTTGAAATGGCCATATATTTCTCTTCCTTGAAAGCATTTTGCAAAATGATACCAAAAAATGATATATTTTTTTTCCCTAACTTGGAACACTGGGTCTTAGTTGCAGCATGTGGGATCTTCAGGGGCGGCATGTGGGATCTTCAGGGGCGGCATGTGGGATCTTCAGGGGCAGCATGTGGAATCTTCAGGGGCAGCATGTGGGATCTAGTTCCCTGACCTGTTCTGAACCCGGGCCCCCTGAATTGGGAGCCTGGAGTCTTAGCCACTGGACCACCAGGGAAGTCCCAAAACGATACTATTTTGAAGGAACAAAACATTCTCAAAGTCAAAATCTTACATCATTTCTGTTAGGGAAAAAAAAAAGTATTTGTTTTGGCCAATGGGTAAATCTACTCTAAGATATATTTGAGCTTTAAATCAAAATTAAAATATCCTCTAGATACAGGATCTGGGCTTTATTAATAGCAATCGCATTCCTATTGAGTTAAAGTTGGCACTAACAGAATTCCTACCATTAATTCAAAGATTTATCAGCTTATGTTTTAACTACATAATCACATCCTTAGGTTGATCCCAGAAAAGATTCTGGCATTTATGCTCAACTTTATTTCCTTCCTGAGCTTTGAAAACCATTTACAATTCTACCTTATAAGCTCTAACATCCTGCCTGACACTGAGCTCCATAAATCTCTGCTGAATGAACTTACTGGAAAAAAAAGAAAAAAAAACAAAAGATAGAAGCAAACAATAGCCACAATAATTGGGTTATAAAATATTAGTTTTTGTAAATAAATCGTGGAACTGTATAAACATTATGCATTTTAGGAAGGGTGGGGAACTATTGTTTTCATTTTCCTGTCTTGGTGGTGGTGGTGGTGGTACTTGAGAAGTTGTGTCTGACTCTTGTGACCCCATGACCTGTAGCCTGCCAGGCTTCTTGGTCCATGGGATTTTCCAGGCAAGAATCCTGGAGTGAATTGCCATTTTCTTCTCCAAAACATATAAAGATACATATAGAAATACTACAGTTTTATTAAACTAAAGTTTACTAATAGCAAATTATTTGGAGAAGAATCTTTAAAATTAAATCTTTTATCTTTATAAAACTAATTATACATCATTAAGGTACTGTGAAAGCTGAATTTACCTTGGTAGGTGGGAAAAATAACCAGTTATATAACCAAGAGCTGATACTTGTCAGGTAACAAAGATCAGCAACCTGAAACAGAACTATTTTAGGTACAAGAACAACTTTATTGATTCTGAAGGAAGTAAAACAAATTTTAAACAAGAAAAGAAAGAAAACTCATTAATACAAGGTATTCATCCTAGCTTTGTGATTTTGGACAAGTCATTTCAACCTGACTGAATGGGGATAAGAGTCGCTGGCCACACATTGCTGAGGAGGGTATGAGAGGCAGGTGGGGCATGGAATGTGTCAGAACTTGGACAGCTGTGGAGAGATAGAAGCTATTAGCATGGACAGATGCTGGACAGGTGCATGGTAAAGAGAACGGGGTGCTTTCGCCGCATCTGAGAAACGATGAGTCACTGGAGAAAAGGCTTTATGGGGGAGGAGGTGTTTGTGATGAAATGAGGGCCTGAGGAACAGGGAGCTTGAAGTTTCCTGAGTTAGCTGAAAGACAATGCGGCAGGTTTAAGTACAGCCAGGATTTGGCGACTAAATGGTGCTGAGGAGCTTAGTACATGTAACGTGTTTTGGTGGCATTAAAAGGTCAGTTTTCATCCCAATCCCAAAGAAAGGCAATGCCAAAGAATGCTCAAACTACTGCACAATTGCACTCATCTCACACGCTAGTAAAGTAATGCTCAAAATTCTCCAAGCCAGGCTTCAGCAATATGTGAACTGTGAACTTCCTGATGTTCAAGCTGGTTTTAGAAAAGGCAGAGGAACCAGAGATCAAATTGCCAACATCCACTGGATCATGGAAAAAGCAAGAGAGTTCCAGAAAAACATCTATTTCTGCTTTATTGACTATGCCAAAACCTTTGACTGTGTGGATCACAATAAACTGTGGAAAATTCTGAAAGAGATGGGAATACAAGACCACCTGATCTGCCTCTTGAGAAATTTGTATGCAGGTCAGGAAGCAACAGTTAGAACTGGACGTGGAACAACAGACTGGTTCCAAATGGGAAAAGGAGTTCGTCAAGGCTGTATATTGTCACCCTGCTTATTTAACTTACATGCAGAGTACATCATGAGAAACGCTGGACTGGAAGAAACACAAGCTGGAATCAAGATTGCCGGGAGAAATATCAATAACCTCAGATATGCAGATGACACCACCCTTATGGCAGAAAGTGAAGAGGAACTCAAAAGCCTCTTGATGAAAGTGAAAGTGGAGAGTGAAAAAGTTGGCTTAAAGCTCAACATTCAGAAAACGAAGATCATGGCATCCCATCCCATCACTTCATGGGAAATAGATGGGGAAACAGTGGAAACAGTGTCAGACTTTATTTTTCTGGGCTCCAAAATCACTACAGATGGTGACTGCAGCCATGAAATTAAAAGATGCTTACTCCTTGGAAGGAAAGTTATGACCAACCTAGATAGCATATTCAAAAGCAGAGACATTACTTTGCCAACAAAGGTTCGTCTAGTCAAGGCTATGGTTTTTCCTGTGGTCATGTATGGATGTGAGAGTTGGACTGTGAAGAAGGCTGATTGATGCCTTTGAACTGTGGTGTTGGAGAAGACTCTTGAGAGTCCCTTGGACTGCAAGGAGATCCAACCAGTCCATTCTGAAGGAGATTAGCCCTGGGATTTCTTTGGAAGGAATGATGCTAAAGCTGAAACTCCAGTACTTTGGCCACCTCATGCGAAGAGTTGACTCATTGGAAAAGAATCTGATGCTGGGAGGGATTGGGGGCAGGAGGAGAAGGGGACGACAGAGGATGAGATGGCTGGATGGCATCACTGACTCGATGGATGTGAGTCTCAGTGAACTCCGGGAGTTGGTGATGGACAGGGAGGCCTGGCGTACTGCGATTCATGGGGTCGCAAAGAATCAGACACGACTGAGCGACTGATCTGATCTGATCTGATGATCCATACTCAATACCATGCAGACATTATGTATCAGTTAAAGTACAATCTGTTCGGATAGTTTGGCAGAATCATACAGAACCATTTCAAGTGTTTTTAAAGCACTTTTAACTCCAGTTTCAAGGTATTTTTAGCTTTAATATGAGCTGGTAGAACACAACTCCGGGGGTCCTTTCAGGTAGCCTGCTAATTGTCTTCCTTTTCACCCACCAGGTTGGGAGAGGCTGCCCCAGCCATAGCTGGTGAAGATTTTCCTCTGTTCTCTTGGGGACTTCAATCACTTCAAGTTCTATGTCTAAGCAAAGAGCTAAAACTAAGGTCCTGATCCTTCTCAAGTCCATCAAGCTCTTCCCTGAGGATGATATGTTCAATAAACGTTTGTGACATCAATGGGGTTAAAGGGGACCAGTGTTTTGAACCATTTCTGCTCTCGGTTTTTTTTTTTTTTTTGGTCAGGGAATTGAGGGATCAAGATGACAGCCTTAATTTTGGACACACAGGAGATGCATCGAAGGCAGAGCTTCCAAATGGAGATTTCTTTGATCAACTAGAACTACATGATGGGAACTGCAGAGACAGGTGTTTTAGACACCCTTTGTGCTCCCTCTCCACGTCTCCTGTTTCAGCCCTTGATCTGTGTTATGAGAACCTCCGGGCGCTCATGTATGAGTAACATCAGTGTACTCAAGAGCTGGTCTCTAGGGGCAACTCTGGTCAGTGAAGGATGGGAGCAAATACAAATGCTGCCCTCTTCTCTAGGTCAGCTGGTAAGTCCACAGGATTTCTATCTGTTTGTCAACAAGTATCAGAAGAGGCCCAAGTTGCTTCTGGCAGTTGATAAGCTATTCCTACCTTCCCGGCTCACTCTCTTTATTCCTGTACCTTGGGATTACTTCTCAAAAGTAAAACTTCCTGCAAACAAGCCCACATCAAGGAAGCCCACATCACAGACTCTGCTTTTCAGGAGAAATCCAGGGGCTAGAGATGAACAGTAACAGACAACTAGTGAATGTTCAGATGACAGGACACCAAGACACCGGGCACTTCCATAAAATTAGGGTTGAGATGGGTGAAAACAGCAAACAGGGACAGATCCATCACTGTAAGGAACAGGAGAACTGTGATATAATAGGGAAGCATCAGAGAGGCTGAGAGGTCAGTGTATTGACACACTTACACTTCCACATTCTAAATTCTAATCTACACGCTGTCCATTTATTTATATTCTGCCATTAAGAGTCCACCCTAAAGGAAATCAGTCTTGAATATTCATTGGCAAGACCGATGCTGAAGCTGAAACTCCAATACTTTGGCCACCTGATGCGAAGAACTGACTCATGAGAAAAGACCCTGATGCTGGGAAAGACTGAAGGCAGGAGGAGAAGGGGACGACAGAGGATGAGATGGTTGGATGGCATCACTGACTCGATGGACATGAATTTGAGTAAACTCTGGGAACTGATGATGGACAGGGAGGCCTGGTGTGTTGCAGTCCATGGGGTTGCAAAGAGTTAGACATGACTGAGAGACTGAACTGATGATGATGTCATATCCTGGTTAAGATATTTCTTGATGACATCTCCCTCTCCCTACCACTACTATGATCAAATATGCAGAGGAAGGGAGAGATAGAAACAGAAAAAAAGAGAAATGGGATATGTGAGAGAGAGGACTGCTCTGAACAACAAGGCACCAGAAAATACTGATATTCTATACCACGTAATTAATTTGGGTCCGTATGTGCTAAATAAGATATTTTCAATTTTCCAGTTTCCTTAGCTTGCTTTTTCCAAATGCCTTTCCTATATCCCCTAGAAACATTACCCCCTGGAGCTTTCAATCACCCCTAAAAATAGAAGCTCTAGGATCCCTTCAAATATTAGAGAAAAATGGGATCTTACTTAATAGCTCAATGGAATAAAGGTGCTGAATGGCCAACCATGAAAGCCATGGAGAATCTTTTCAGTCATCTTGTTAGCATTTCTTCCCTTTTAGGGAAGCTGTTTTTCATGAACACAAAGAACAAAATGCAAGAAAGTACTCAGATTTTCTACCTTGAATGGTTTCAGTACCAATTACATACACCCGGTTAACTGTTCATTTTTGCATTTCCCTTGGCATAAGTATGTTTAGAAGTGGTCAGACTTCCTGTTTTTGTGGTTTCTTCAAAGGATATAGAAAGCATGCAGATAAGGGATGTCCACAGAACCAATAATAGGGTGTCAGACTTCTTCCAAAAGTCACTAGTAGTATTGGCGCATGGGTCACAAAATGTTAGTATTATAAAAGAGCTACATTATATAATCTGAATGCTACTACCAAACTTTTGCATTTTAGAAACTTCAATGTACTCTTCCAGATGTTTTAGAGGTTAGTGGTGACCCAAGGACAAAAGAGCAGATAAAACAAAGGAGGGTCTTGGAATGCAGGAATGGAAAAACCAGACCCTTATCATCCTTCCCTCCCCCATGTTGTATCTATTAATGGATTTCAAGTCGTCCTGAGCAGTATAACCTGTCTCCCCTCCTACTTGAGAGAAGGTATTTGCTTTACTCTTCCCTCCATCCAGTATATGTGCTTCATCCAATCAGCAAATGACCCACAAGACCCCTATCCCACTCTTTGTACCCTAGAAATAAAGACCCCTGTTCAATGTCAGTTCTCCCTTGAGCTGGCCTGCTGTTCTAACAGCATCTTCCATTCTGATAAACTTTATTTCTCTCTCATTCTGTCTCATGTCTGGAAATTCTTTTCCAACCCACACCCAGACCACAACAGTTAGTATAACAAAAGACTCTTACTTCCTCATAAGCATTTGATCATACCTAAAAAGAAAAAAAGAAAAAATTTCCTGATAAAAGACTTATTGAGGGCTTCCCTGGTGGCTCAGTGGTAAATAATCTGTCTGCCAATGCAGGAGACACGGGGTTCGATTCCTGGTCCATCTGGGAGGATTCCACATGCCACAAAGCAACCAAGCCTGTGCATCCCAACAACTGAGACTGTGTTCTAGAGCCCAGGAGCCACAACTACTGAAGTCCACGTGCTGCCACCAGAGAGTAACCACCGTCCCCCACCCCACACTGCAACTAGAGAAAAGCCCTCACAGCAACAAAGACCCAGCACAGCCAAAAATAAATAAAGTTTTTCAAAAAGAAAGACTGAGCTTTTGCCTTGCAAACCTTAAACATTTTCATGCAACAAGAACACCACAGGCATTCATGACTTGTATTTTTCTTTTTTTGTACTTTGGCAAACTGGTTTTTCATGAGAAATTTCCAGCTTTTCCATGAAAATCTGAGGATAAGGTTTAGCCATCTGGTGTTAAAGAATATACTATTTGATGCTAAATTCAGAAATGATTTAGTTCTGTTCCAGGTGGGGAGGAGAAAGCTCCAGCTGGGTAAGGGCAAATGAATGTTATAAAGTGACTAGCAGAGTTACTTTCTTTTCATGAAGAACTTTTGAGTACACTAGGAACAGGCAATCCTCAAGACAGGTATGGCTGTCCCTCCCTTTCCAGTTTTCATGAAGATATTTCTGATGCAATTAACTATAGTGACTCTTGAAGGGAGAGGGTTAAGGGCGGAATGTCATCATTTAAAGGTCATCTGTTAAAGCACATTCGATGTTACCATTTTACGTTTAAAAAATGAAAAATCATCTGCTACAATACCGACACAAGCAAAGCATGCATCTGTAGGAGTCAAACTCCATTTATTCTACCAGGTTTCCTAAAACGGGGAGGCTGGCCACTGGAGTGCTGGGGGAGGAGGCAGGGAAAGAGGGCTGGTATAGGCTCAAGGTCACCTACCAGCAGGCAGCGTGCTTGCAAAAGGTCTGCAAAGCGCTGCTCCAAGCCTCTAGATCCTTCTGGTCCACTCCTACCTACGTTATCTCTTCATCTCAGTTCTTAAGCATTTCCTTTTCTGTTACCATGGCCTACATGGAAAACTGGCAGAAACTCCCTCATAACTGCTCTTCGATCACCAACAGAAAAAGAAGGAAACAGCAAGTGAAGAAGAAAGAAGCAAAGGGAAAGGAGAAGACAGATGGCAACATGTCCTAACTTCCCCAATCCTGTTACTCCTCCCACCACAACTGAACAAATAAGCACCAATTCTTGTTCTACCTCTTCATCCACAGAGGTCGTGCCTAGTTCCCTCTCCCCAGCTCTTGCTCTACCTCTCATCCACAGAGGTCGTGCCTAGTTCCCTCTCCCCAGCTCTTGCTCTAGTTTCTACAACCCCAGCTTCACTCCTTGGCTCAATCCAACCAGTCCTGGTCCATACGACAGGAGCCAAGAACTACACAAAGGAGGGAATCCTTGTAAGGGACAAGATGAAGAAAATGAAGTCGCTATACCTTGTTAGGCCTGGTGAAGCAGAGATATACACCCCAGCTGACAAGCAGACAAGAAGGTTGACTACAGTAAGCTTCAGTGGAAACCTGTTACTCTGGCTTCAAAGCGATGATGTACATCTGGCTCTGTGAAAACATCAGGAACTCCTAATCATCAAATAAAGGTTCAAAGGCATAGTTCTAAAATTCAAGCTCAATTTGTCCTGTTCTGAGAAAAAAGGAAAATATATCAAGAAAAGTCTCTTTTCCCTCATTGTCAAAGAACTCTTCAGGAGGAGATATCATTACAGTTGCTGATAGTCTCAAATTTACTTCTAGCTTCCTGGAAAGTAGAGGTCATTGCAAGATGTACTTATGGCTTCCCCCCGCCCTGCCCCCTACACCCCATATTCTAGTAGACAGAGAAATAAACAAGGGAAAAGTCAATGTCAAATCCATTCCATAGATGTATTTTAGGATGAAACTGTCAGGTTTCACAAATTGTAACCAAAAGTTTCTCTAATGTTCAATGATAGCTAAGTTAAATGAGAAGAAAATGAGTTACTGATACATTATGTATTTATTCATTTTCTAAATAGAACCTTGATGAGGTACATAAAGTATCTAGTTGGGATTATTGTATGTTCACAGATTATACATTAGAGCTTTGATATCTAAAAATTCATAAAAATGACAAATAAACCTAGGCTCATCTTAATAAATATAGACTTTGAACAGTCTACTAACTGGGCTATAAAAACATAAGCAAACTGTGATAGTGTACTTCAAAGTAAAACAGAAAGCAGAAGAAAATTCTACCATACAATTAGTATAGTTTTTGTTATTATAAAAAACACTCCAGTAAATGACTTATCTTCATAATGGTGATATGGCACCAGAAGTTAAGAGTTTGGGGTTGACTGTTTAATATGTAAATTTTTAGAATTTCAGATAAGGTATTTTTATTTGTTATAGTATCAGAAATGAATTAACCTAGAAGCACTTTAGAGACTACACTTTGGTTCTATTTTTCATGAATAATGATAGGGATTAAGAGAATTTAAATCAATTAAAAATTGGCCTTAGGTTATTCTGATGATTTATTTGCACAAGCAGAACAAGTGCTGAAAGAGTATCAATTAGTACATATTCTCTTGGTATGATATATAGTCTGTAAAATGTGACCAGAGCCTCTGACGTTAAGGTTTTAAAATCTACTTTCAAATTTACAATCATATAAAACTGGTGAATTAGTTTATAAACCCAGGCAACCAATAATGCCTATAAAAATTTACCTGGTCATCTAAAATTGGCTACTGGCAGTAATAAGATTAAAAGCTGGAAATGTTTGAGCTGAAAAATTTCATTAAAATTAAAATTACCAAGAATTCTTTCTATATAACTTAATAACCTTTCTACATAACTTAATAATCATACTACTGATATAAATAAAATATAGGACAGTTCAAAAATAAATATTTCATTTATATCAAATGCAATTATTTGAAACCATAAATTTTTTTGATTTATTTAAAGAGAGATTTTTCTTTAGGAACCCTTAACAATATCCACACTTAGGCATATCTGAGTTTCTGGGCAAAGCCCTCACCATGTTTTTATGTATACTTGATATTACCAAAGAATGGCCCAATTTTTGCCATCAGAAATAGTCACTGCAAGTCATCAACAATCAAACTCTATAATTCTTTTCACTATCACATAAATTTTTAAAGTGGAATCAGACAGCTATTTCAGGATCTAATCTAAGAAAAAGGTGAATCACTGGAAAAGCTCTGCTGACATGCTGAGAGTACAGAGAGGATGGGATACAAAGTTGAAAGTTTAATTTTAATTAACTAATTCATTAAAAAACAACACACCCTATTCTTTTACATTTCTAGAGGCTAGAAGTCTGCAATCATTTCCATCTGCCAAAACCACTGTGTGGGCAGGGTCATGTTCCCTCCACACTGTGGAGGGGAGAGCCCACTTCCTGGCCTTTTCCATCTTCTTTAATTTTTTGATGTGGACCATTTTAAAGTCTTCATTAAATTAGTTATAATATTGCTTCTGTTGTTTACCCTTTTTTTTTGGCCAAGAGGTCTGTGGGATCTTAGTTCTCTGAAGAGGGATTGAACCCACACCCCCTGCACTGGAAGGTGAAGTCTTAACCACCGGACTACCAGGGGCTTGTGTCTAAAAAGCTGAGATTTTAGAAGCCACCTGTAGGACTGTCAGCATGGCACATCAGGAAAGGATTGGCGGGGCATGCCAAGGGAGCAAAGGATGGGAACAGAGACTCAGCCAGATCTAGGCCACTGAAGCCAAGGGAAGAAGCAGCTCGACCTGGGAAAGGAGGATGAGGAGAGACATTTGTGCAAATGGTGGTATTTCCATGTATTTACCTGCCCTTTCCCAAAAGCTGCTTAAGTTCTGTGGGTCTGCAATAGCAGATTTGATTTGATGAGGTACATAGTAAATTAATAAATCACTAGGTTTATTTCCAGAGATTCTAGATAACTTCAGATTCACATTTATATCACTGCTTTTAACCCTCATTTTTTTGTGAATCCCACTTTTTCAGAACTATCATTAGATTTATATACAAAGGAGCTTCTAAGAAAGTTATTTCCTATGTATGTTAGAAGCTTTCTGGCAGTTTGGAATTTTAAGCGAAGACTTATCTTACTATTTTGTTGGCAAACATGTCTTTATTACTGATAGCGTATATAATGTACACTGTGGTTAAAATTAATAGCACCAGATTCTGAAGTGAAGATCAAAATTTGGATTCATGAAATGCTGATTTTTTAAAGCATTCTGATGGGCAAAACTAGGATGAAAATATTTTGTGGGAAAATAAGTTATATATCAACAAAAGTGTGTTTCTTTGAAAAATTAAAAGAAATATGACTGAAGGTCTTTTCAAGGGTTATCCTAATGCAAAATCCCTCTTTAAGTAGAACTAATTTAAAGCAGTGCATTATTATTTTGTTTCAAACAGGACAGGGCAAATATAAATATGTAAATAATTTCTTATAACACTTTCCACAGTAACTTCTTTCACTTGATAAAATATTCAAGTTTAAACATTTCAAAAACAAGCTAAAGCAAGTTAGCTTAACTTGTATGGAAAAAAAGAATTCACTAGAAGAAATTTTTATTTAAGAACATATTGAAAATTCTCATCAAATTAAAATTAAATATTAACAGGGAATTTCATAAACACCAACACTGAGGAGTGTCAGTCCTTGTTTATGAACTTCCACTTTTCAACATTCACCTTAACCAACCACACTCACTACCACCACTGAGAGAATGCAACTATCAGTCTCTATCAAACTGACACTGGGAGGAGATGGTGAACAATAACACAATATCTTCACACATTTCACCCATCCTTAACCTCCCTTTTGGGAATACAGAGCCCACCACACCCGTCTCCTCCTAGCCTTCCAAAAAAAGGCATTCACAGCTGGGTGTCTATTTCTTTAATGAGGTCACCTCCAAGCTGATGTAAGCCAGTAACTACAAGTTTTCTTGGGGTAAGAATAAAGAAATCTAGTGAGTCCAGGCTCTCAACTTCCAGAGACCTGACATTTGTATCCTGCCTCATCTCCACACCTGTCCTTTCTAACCTGGTTATTATGGTATTCCTGAATTCCCCTGGTAAAGGACTTATCAGCCTGCCACTTGTAAAAGTCATGCTATTAACTCAAAGTGTCTGAAATATCCGAGTAGCCTGAAAATTGTACTACACTTAAAACATTAAAACGTAAGGTACGATAAGAAAGAAAAATTCTTCAAATCCCACCTGATGATCCAAATATATGGTGTTCCTTTGAAGGTGATGTGAAAGGATTTCATTCTAGTAGACGTCAATCAAGAAACAAAGGGACAGAGAAAGAGGGTGCGGAATTCATGAAAAAGTCAGTTTTGAAACAGGAAAAACAGGTAGTCTGCCACCACCTATTATGTCACAATACACAACAACTTTCACACATGCCCCCCCATAAATGGTACAGGTGACATATTCCATTACTATAAAAAAAAAAAAAAACCTGTTCTGTAAGAAATTATGTAGACATGCATATAAGCTGAAACAGTAAGCAGAAAAATCCTTCAAATGGCTTTAGCAGACTCCATGTTAGAAACTTTACATGTTAATTCTTTTCTGCAATAGAGGACTACTTCTTGGGATGTTTATAACCAGAGACTATTAAACCCTTTGAGAAATGTTTCCGTGTGTTCATTTTTAAAATTGAGAACACAAGGAAATTGATCTTTGGCAATGAAAAGGCAGCATTTTTAGAAAGATGATCAATTCTCCACTGGTTACTTTATGGGAAATGACGGGACTATTCAGTCTGGTTCACCGGAGTTGCGGTGTTTGCTGGATGACAAAGCTATTCTGAAGTCTTATTTGCCTTTCCTTGCTCACAACCAAAACTTGGTGGGTGAGTGGGTGAAGGGAAGGCTGAGAAGAAATGTACTCAGCCCACATTGATAAGGTATGACCAAAGGAGTTCTCAAAGGGTCAATAGGAGGTCCTGCAATGGTAGCATGGCTTGTGCTCATGGGAATGACGCAGGTCGGACTGACTGACGATGAGCGGCTCAGAGTGAGTGACGAGAGCAGACACACAGACACGTGGCTCCAGGGCTGACCTTTGGGCTGTGGGCCTCGAGTTTGAGCTGCATGAGCTGTGCTAAAGTGTGCTCCCGGATACTACTCAGCTCCGCCTGCTGCCGTCTCAGCTTTATGAGCAGCAGTGTAAGCTCCTCTGGCTGAAGGAGTACAATTTAAGAATCCAAACAGTGGAAAACAGATTAATTGTGGTCTTAAGTGACAGATATTAAACCAAGATTTCTTGGCAAGTTTCCGATTACGGCTGACATCAAACATAATGCCTAGGCACTATGATGATAGGTTCTACATAAATGCATAGATATCTAGAGAAATAGAAGGAACAGTGTTACTTGGTAAGGTACAGCAAAACAACAGTATATTCAGGCATTTTCTCAGAACTCATGAGAGACTATTCATACATTCAGTATAAAAAAGCATAATGCCAAAAAAAAATTTTGTACATGAGAGCTATAATTAAAATATATTTTCATGAGTTGTTTAAAAATGGTATCTAAGACTTTTACAGCAGTAGAACAATACCTGCATGCCCAACACTCTATTTTAGAGAATAGGACATAAATGCAAAGAAATAAAATTCATGTAAAATGTGGATGACATCTTCACATCATTAAGTTTAGTTAGCACCTGGGATCTATTAATTGCTTCCCAGTCATATTTTTAAATGTCACTGTTAGTGTTTTCACAGGATATTTAGTATTAACCAAAAGACCAAATTTTTTTTAAAAGGAAAAAAAAAAATATATATATATATATATATCTACTACACGTAGAAAGCTTCCAGGTGTGCACAAATCCCCCTTCCACACTCGGAGGACAGCACAGAACCTTTCGGTTCCTGACTGGTTATTCTGGTCCCTGACGGGGAATCAACTTTCAAAGGTAGATAAAAATTGCTTAACAGGCCGATCTGATGTATTTTTCTTCATTAGAAATGCAGTAAAGTGTGGTCATCGACAGTCTTACAGGCCATAAAATAGTGTTCCATGTTTTTTTCTGAGCTTTGTTATGATTAAAAACCACACAGAGTCCACAGGGAGACTCTCTTCACTTAAGGGTTGCAAAGTGCCCTGAAAATGTCCAAGCCAAAAACTGTTCCCAAGACTGACTTGCTTTGCCAGCACCATAGCATCACACCCACTCTCTTCTGTTCTGTTTGTTATTGCTCTTTATCTTTCATATAAAAACAATTTTTAGAGACACAAATAATTTTGTAAGAAGTAGAAGTATAGTTGATTTGCAGTATTATGATAGTTTCAGGTATACTACAAGGTGATTCAGTTATATATATGTATTCGGATTATTTTCCATAGTAGCTTATTACAAGACATTGAATGTAGTTCCCTATGTTATACAGTAATTCTTGTTGCTTATCTACTTTATGTGTAGTACCCTGTATCTATTACAAATCAATTTTAACTGTTATTTGAAGTTATGTTAAAAGTTCCTGCCTTCAGGTGGAAAAAGATGTCAAAAGTAAACCATCATTACTACTGGATCCTCAGGATAAAAGTGGGTATCTATGCAGATGAGACAACAGCCTCTTCTATTAAACAGTCACAGAACGTGTGTGCGTATAACTTAAAGAAGACATTTCTTAACCGAAAACAAAGAACTGCCTTTGCTCGGATGCCAACTACATGCTGTGATCTCATGGCTGTGGGAAAGTCCGTATCTTATGTCACTATATCCCCAAGCTCTAGAGATCTTGCCAGAGAGAGGGGAGGGTGGAGTAAGGGATTAGACAGTCTAAGACCCAGAGTGGTGTTTGACAGAAATACTAAAAGAAAAAACCTTAAAACTCTGGCTTACTATTTATGGAGTTAAAGAGATTTTCAAAAGGATGAAAGATTCCAACAAATCTGCCAGATATTTAGATTTAAGGCAAAATAAAAAGGCACAGTGGACTCCTCTAAAATGAGGCGGTGACACATAAATTTTATCCTAAACAGCCACTAGAGGGAGAAAGGGAGAAGGAAAGCTCAATACAGGATACTTAGCGACTTAGCAGCAGCAGCATTAATGTCCATCAGATCAACAATATTTAAAAATTCCAACAGTTAAAATTCCCTAGTTTTAGAGAAGTATAATAGTATCCATAGCCTTTAATAAATAAAGCACAAGTATTTCAAAACCAGGAAATCTTCCTTATATCTAAGCATGTAAGAGATGAAATAAAAAATGTTTGAGAAATACATGTAAGATGAATTTGTTTTGATTGTTACAGGACTTTAAATAATGGACAACTATATGGTCCTCATCTTCACAGAAACTGAGACTAAATACTAGTATTAAAGCATAGCTCCCCTGATAGAAGAATGCAATGAAATTTTAAGAAGTCATCTTTTCTTTCTAATTTGAAGAGCAACAGTGTTCTGGTAACATAACTCCTTCTCAATTTGAATAGAAATAACACTGACTATGAACTGATCACAGTAAGCCCTTACTTGAACCTAGGATCCGGGACAGTCTCTCTGTATAAATATGTAAATCAGTTTCTTTTCTGCTCTAAAGTAGTTAATCTACATAAAAATCCACCGGAGAAACTTACCAGGCCTGTGGTTTGACTACACACACAGCGTTACTGGATTTGTTCCCCTAATGAACCACTCCAACTTCTGTTTTAAGGAAAAGGAAACTAACATTCAACGAAGTAAAGAAACCCTCCCAGGTTATACAGTAAATGCGGAAAACAGCATCTTATACCAAGTCAGACATTTAGCGAAAAGGAATCAGGCAGACACTGATGTGGCTACATGGTTGCAAACTCTACCACTGAGCATCTCTTCCACAAAACTGGTAATGGTTTTTCTCTGAGAGGCACCTCTCTGAAAACTCAAGCTTAAAAGCTGTGTCAGATACATGCTATCATGTGCAGCACATAAATAAAACATGATATGGTAAATAAAGATATCGTACTCACCGTTTTGCCTTGGAGGCTCTGGGGACTAACAGACTGTAAAGTGAGGCCAGCTGGCATTGACCTCCGGTCAGGCACGTACATGTGCTAGGAAGATAAAGGTACGGTATAAATTCTGTGGTCAATGTCAGTGATGAAAACTGTAATATAAAATGCCATTTAAAACTGCTACTAGTGCTTATGAAAGAAGACAGATACTAAAGCTTCAGGACTAAAATACACACTCTGATTGACAGAATAATTCTATATAGTCGTTTGGCTCAGTGGTTCTCAAACTTATTGGTCTCAGGATCCCTATATGGCCTTGCATGGTTGCTAAGTCACTTCAGTCGTGTCTGACTCCATGAGATTCTTATGGACTGTAGCCCGTCAGGTTCCTCTGTTCATGGGTTTCTCCAGGCAAGAATACTGCAGTGGGTTGCCATGTCCTCCTCCAGGGGATCTTCCCGATCCAGGGATCAAACTCACATCTCTTATGTCTCCTGCACTGGCAGGTGGGTTGCCTGGGTACCATCAGCACCACCTGGGAAGCCTTCTTTCTGTCATTAAAAGAAGATTTTCATGACAAGAGTGGTATTCTTTTACAGTTTTGCAAATCTCTTTAATGTCTGGCTAGATTTTCCTATCTGCTGCTGTATTCAATCTGTTGTGATAATATCTTTTAGGGGAAGTACATGAAGAAAATCCACCTTCGATACAGGTATTTGGAAAAGGGAAGAGAACTTGAATAGTTTTTTTTGGATATTTGCACATGTCCACATTTCAAATGATCCTTTTACCCATTCTTGGTTTTGTGACATCAAACACAGGTCAGGTAGGAAATACTGGCTCAGTAAAATATGCAGAGTTTCCAATGGTTGGCACTTGTTTTTCACTATATGAGATGAGCAGCTCCTATCTGTTAATACCATCGCTGATCTTTAAACACTAGAAAGCTGTCAAGCTCAAAGAGGCAGGTACAAGATTCCCCAAATTCTAATTTTTGCTTGAAAGCTCAAGTGGTGTCATTGGTGACAAATATCGTGGGCTGCCTTCCTTGAAGTGACAGGCAAGCGTTCCACTCTGGAAGTGTCTGTCAAACATCACGTCTGAACAACTCTAGTTTGTCGTTCGTTCTTTCAAGTAAAAATGGTGTTTTATATATATATATATATATATTTTTTTTTTTTTTTTTTTAAAGAAGGGCCCAGGCTCTGCACCCCAGTTAGGAGGCTGTGGTATCAGCTGGTTCCAGGCGATTCGAGCTCCAGCCAGGATGATCGAGGTTGGCTACAACAACCACCTGGGGAAGAAGGTCTGCCTTAAACACAGGGCTGCTGACACCAGTTGGTATCTCAAGAACCTGATCACAGCCCAATCTGGCACCCACTGGAACAAGGTCATTTTGAAGAAGTGGTTCATGATTTTTAAGGACTGTGTCTCTGAGGGACTATAAGATCCACGATGGGATGAACTTGGGAGCTTTATTACCAGTAGGGCAGAATTCCTCTTCCCTGCCCTTTCCTCTTCTCCTTCTTTCAACCCCCACACTAGTATGAACGTTTGTTTTTGAAAACTCATGCTAATAAAAACTTAGAGGTTGGACTTCCCTGGTGGTCCAGTGGTTGAGAATCTGCCTGCCAGTGCAGGGGACACAGGTTTGATCCCTGGTCTGGGAAGATCCTTCATGCTGCGGGGCAACTAAGCCCGTGTGCCACAACTACTGAAGCCTGTGTCCTAGAGCCTGTGCTGCACAACAAGAGAAGCCATGGCAATGAGAAGACTGTGCACTGCAAGTAGAGAGGAGTCCCCGCTGCTCGCCACAAGTAGAGAAAGCCTGAGTAGAGCAGTGAAGGGTTAGCAAAGTCAAAAATAAATAAAAAACAAAACAAAACATTAGAGACTGAAAAAAAAAAAAAAGGAGCTAGTTTAGCTTGCAACTCAAATAACCACGCAAGCATTTTTCTCTGAGACAACCATTAGTACTTGGGTATGCAATAGACATGCTTTAAGTACATTTCCCATTTCATCACACAAACACTATGGGATGAACAGTCAAGACTGAACACAGTTTTCTTTTACTGTTTCATGCCGGGGATTGAGTGAGAGTGAGCCTTTATTTTTACAGCAAATCTGTGACAGCGAAATATTACAATGACCACTCACACTCTGAGCCATTGCCTTGACGCAGGCTAAGGTGCTAGCGCTTTTACCCACTTTTCAGTGTTTTCGCACTGGTAGGAAATGACAACACAGTCAACAATGCCTTATTATTATTATTACAAAAACAGTTCTGAGCTTGTCAGAGACGCCCTGAAAGGCTAATGGGTACCTCAGGTAATCCCAGGTACTCCCTAAGGGTCCATGAAGCTTATTTTGAGAACCACGGATCACATCAAGGAAGATGATAGGACAGTTACAAAGAAAACTTGGCAACACTGGAGAAGATTTTCAGGAGGACCAGATGTTAGCTGACTAGGAAAACTGGCTAGACCGCACACCCTCATCTCATATTTGCTATTGAAACAGATGATCAATTTTGACCATGAGAACACTGTTCAACCATGCACTAATAATTTGCATTTGATCAGATTTCTCTTGAATATTGTTAATAATTTTTATTAGCCTTCGGATGTACGAAGTGTCAAAACACTGAACTCTGTTACAAGGACGTTCAAAGTGAGCCTTTTTTTGGTGAGACAAACTAAAGCTTCTTTCAAAAGAAACTTTTTGATCGACTTATTAATTCCTAACTAATGCTTATTTATGGAAAAATCAAGCGAACGCTTTATGCAATGATGTAACTGAAGGAGTCAGCCCATCACAAGGACAAGAAAAGGCACTTTTGAAAATAGCATACAGCGAGAGGCTCTTTAGAATTTAAACAAAGGGAAAGAAAAATTCCTTTTCACTTTAGGACAGACATTAGGATTTGGTTGCAAACACAGTGACTAATCAAAACGATCTGCTTCAGCACTGTGAAAAGCTGATCGATGCAAGGTGTTCCAATTTCACTTCAAAAAACCTACTAAGCAAGACTTGAACCAACTTAGCTGCTGCTGCTTTTTGTTTATTAGCTAAGTTGTTTCCGACTCTTTGTGACCTCATGAACTGTAGCCCACCAGAATCCTCTGTCCATGGGATTCTCCAGGCAAGAACACTGGAGTGGGTTTCCATTTCCTTCTCCAGAGGATCTTCCTGACCCAGGGATTGAACCCCTGTCTCTTATGTCTCTTGCATTGGCAGGTAGATTCCTTACCACTTGGGAAGCCCCTAAACCAACTTAATATGTACATTAAAGCATGATCTCTATATCTTAATTTAAAAAAAAATATATTTGGAGAATTCCTGGTCAGACTAGTGATTAGGACTCTGCACATCACCGCCGAGGTCATGGATTTGATCTCTGGTAGGGGAACTAAGATCCCACAGGCTGCATGGCGTGGCCAAAAAAAAAAGTATATATACCAGTAAGTGATGTTACTTTAATATGCAACTGGGCACCTGAGGAGGTATTTCAGTATGCTGTATCTTCAGCTGGTGGTTAGAAGATGAGGATCATACTTTTATCTTAGCACAGAACATGAAGAGCCTGACAGAAGACTGTAGGGGTGCTACAAGAGGCAGTGTAGAATTTGCAAGTGTGCATAGGGTCAATCCAAATGCAGGCAGTCTTAACCTACAGGGAAAGCTGATGAGAGCCACTCTCAAGCAGAGAGGAATACATAATGTATCCATTCCAAAGAGCTGCTCCTGAGAGAAGTCCTGCAAGCTTAGGTTTTATACATGAGAGTCTGACATTGCAGAAAGTGCTTCATTAATTTTTAAAACAAACAAAAAAAAGCTGGTTTTGCCTGCCTCCTGCCCATTATCTTGTCTCTGGCATTCACAAGAAAGAGCAGTGTACTATTAATAGAAATAAAAGGCTTCTCGCGCGGCTCAGTGGTAGAGAACCTGCCTGCCAATACAGGAGATGTAGGTTCATTCCCTGGGCTGGGAAGATCTCCTGGAGGAGGAAATGGCAACCTACTCCAGTATTCTTGCCTGGGAAATCCTATAGACAGAGGAGCCTGGTGGGCTACAGTCCATGGGGTCACAAGAGTTGGACATGACTAAGAGACTAAACAACTAAAAGTAAGCTGCAGCATCCTCAGAGGAGCAATGAACCCTGATGAGCAGATGTCTTACCTTGGGATGATGGGCCCGGTGCCTGCGGTCCATGGTCATGTCTCTGCGGTCCATGGTCATGTCTCTGCGGTCTATGGTTACATCTCTGCGGTCTATGGTTACATCTCTGCGGTCTATGGTCACGTCTCCCCTTTGAATTGGCGAAGACACTTCCGACCTGTAGGTCCGCTGAGGGGAGAAGCCCTGATAGGCGGCTATGGAGCCGTGGGAGGGTGACGTGGGGATGGAGTGCATTGTCTGGTCGGAGATGTTAACCATGGTTTTAGGGCTGGTCAGGGAGCTGTGGCGAGGGAGGGTCCCCTGCTTGTTGTAAAACTGACGCTGCTGCCACTCATACAGCTGCCACATGGTGTCATCCCGCATGGATCTCCGCTTCTCCTCGGCTCCGGGTCCCGCTGTCTTGTCGTGGGCCGAGGGTGTTATGCTGCAGATGCTCTCCGGCCTGGTCTTGCTGTTTCTTGGGAGGGTTCTGTAGCCTTCAGGGTAGCGGGCCATGACTGGGGCTCTGTGGCTTGGCATGTTTCTTGGCAATGTTTGGTAAGAGATTACTCTGAAATAAAAGAACAATTGCAACATAAAACTGAAGGACAGCTGCTTTCCAGATAGTAAATTAGAGTACGTTTTTGTTTTTTCTTTTTTTCTCCCCTCCTGGTAGGTAAAATGTATACTGAAGATTCATTTTTTTTTTTTAAGGTGACTAATGAACAGATTTATTTTTTTTTAATGAAATCTAATTTGATGGATTGAATATACTAAGTCAACAGCATCTGTGTTGCTCACATAAAAGACCATTTATTCCACACAATGTATGGTTTGGTTTCAGGAAGGAAGGGTACTATACTTTTTCCAGAAATAAAAATGTTCAAGATATCAAGTCCGTCCTCATGTCTTACTTGTTTTTACATAAATAATCTCCTAGAATCTCATCTTTACACATCTCAGCAGAATACTTAATTTCTGGGTGTGGATGGAACACTGGAGTTTTTGAGCTGTGCCTACAGAGCATGGAGACTGGAAATGAAGGACTGCAGGTGATGAGGCTCTATTGTACTACGTCCTTCTGAAAGCATAACTGTTTACGGGAAGAAGTACATGAATCAGTACCTTTGTGGTCTGAAGGAATCATTTCCCTGGATAACTTCTGAGAAATAAAAATGACTCAAAGCTAAAGCTAAAAATCTATTTTTTAAAGACAAAATTCTTCAACATGCTATTTCAGACTCAAAACTGCAGATCTCCAGAATAGTATGATGTTTTAATACTTGTGAACTTTATTATTAATCAAGTGGGAAGAAGCAGTTGGTCAAAAATCAGGAGGGCCAAGCTTGCATTCTTGTTTTCCCCCCAAATACAGAGACCTTAGAGGAGTTAGTTACACCTCTGGGACTGAGAGAAGGTTCAAGTGTGTGGGGGGAGGAGACTAAGAAGAGATTATATTCCTTTCAATACTTGGGGTTAAAGAAGAGTTAGTGGACTGGCTGGAACCACAATGCAGGCCTCTTACTTCCTTAAGCAGCAATCTACTCTCTTTATTATGTCAATGATTCCCTTTGAGACTTAAGATTTCTCAAGACTTTGAGATTCAATGAAAAAGCAAACTCATTCTTTTATTTAAAAATTTTTGCCAAAAGTATGGAAATAATTTAAAAAAACTTTACTATTCTATTGCAATAATATACTTAAAGATAAAAAGATACCCCTAAATTAGGAAGGGCATAATCTTAAAGTGCTGGGTGCTACTGAAATCTGGCCAGCTGAAATGTTTTGGGATTTGGCTTTCTCATCTAGAAGAGGATTTGATCACACAGTGGTCTTACAATTCTAAAGTCCCATGTTTTATTTTGTATTTTGAAATATTTCCAGTTCCTTCAACCATTCTTTTAACTGAGTTTTCTTCATCTTGCTGAATGTCCCTCAGCTTCTCCATGTCTTGAGCTGAGCCACAAGGGAAGTCCAAGTATACTGGAGTGGGTCGCCTATCCTATCTTCAGCGGATCTTCCTGACGCAGGAATCGAACCAGGGTCTCCTGCATTGCAGGTGCATTCTTTACCAACTGAGCTATCAGGGAAGCTCATTAATGTAAAACAGACTTGCTCAAAATTAACCCTCCCTCTCAACACACACAAACCACTTCTGAGAGCCCAACCATCTGACAACTTTGAAGTGGGGGAGGAAGGTACCCCATACTCTGATATTAGCAGTAAAAAGAAGTCTTTTTACTGCTTTCTCTCCATGTAAATTTCCTATTTTTTCCCTGCTTGATCTCCCTCCGATCCTCATCTTCTCTGCTAACATGGAAGCCAGAAACTGAATAAAGTCCAGAGCTGGCAACCCCACAGCTATGTGCTTAGGAAGCATGTCAGACAGGGGAATGATTCCATTCAATAAATTCTGCCCTAGTGCTCCAGCAGTGTACTCCAGCTTACCTTGGTTATTGGGCCACTCACAAACTTAAGAAATACCACAGACACCTTATTGTGTAAGAAGCTCTGGATTAGGCACAGAACTGTATCAGAGTAACAAATACCAAAAACATAAATGATATTAACTTTATGTATGCTGTTCAGAAATATGTAAAAAGGTAATTTATAGGTACATAAAGGAGGGTCACATATTTTCAATTTAAAGCAAATGAAAAACTGCCTGTGGACTAACGTTTAAATTCCAGTTCAGAAATCTGACGACACAGAACTCAGGCATCCACACGAGCTGGACCCTGTGGCTGAGACGGCTACTGCACTTGGATCATCTAACTGCGTGATCGACAACGGCAGGCGATTTTCCTACCAAGCTTGGCTAATTAAAAGTGACTACAAAGTGTAAAGGGCTCTTCTGCCATCTTTGGAACTACCTTTTGGAGGATTTTAATGGAAAATCTGCTTATCATCAAGCAAGTTTATTTCCACCCCATATACTTTCTACCACTTTGAGACCTTTCTTAAAAAAACTAGTTTCCTACAGTGTTTTTCTCCAAAGAAATTCAAATTAAGCAAACTGTGATTTACTTTTTAAGTGAAAGCTTAAGTAGCTCTGTCGGCGCCTTCATCAGGTTTTGTGCCCCATTCAACAGCACCTGCCTGTCAAATGCCCTGAAAACCCTGACACGTGAGTCTGCCATGCAGAACAATGGCTTAGGCCCCAGCATCTGAACGGGACCGCCCCTCACAAAGGAACTTTCAGGCTCTGTCCACAGATGCAGGCACCTACTATATGACTACATAGGAAACCTCTTTTCTTTCTATTAGAACTTTAGGAATGAAAGCCAGCCTTTCATAGTTTCACCAAATGAATTCTGCCATCTATGACCATTATGCTTCTTGCCACCGATAAAAATTATTTTGCTGTAAAACCTCACCACTGTTTTTGAAGCATGAAGTCCACATAATAATGTAGATGACCTATGTCAATGATCTAACCTGGACTCCAGCCAGGGAACCCAAACTTGGAGGAGCAACGTGAAGGGAACCTGAGCTCCAAATGACCTCAGGCCAGCCTTTAGAAGCTGGAAGGTCTGCAGTCAAAATTAGTAAGTCACAGGGAGCCTTTATGGATGTTAATTACATCCAACCAAGGACTTCGCGAAGTGCTTGAAAACTAATACTTATGGCTCAACAATTAAAAAAACTTTAGATACTGAACCCCTTTAATGGTTCATTTTCAACCTTAAGAAAGTTATGATTCTACTTGAGGAAAACTGATTCTATTAAGAAGCGAGATTTAATTTGCTGGGTAGAGAGGCGGCAAATCTTCTGGCTGTGGTTTTTATTACTGTTTCCCTGAAAACGATTACCTTCATAAGTACTTTCAAACATCCTGTCATTTCCTACCCACCCCCGCCCCCGTCAATACCTCTGGCTTTCCCTCTGTGCAATCAAATTTTATTGTTGAGACAGCAACTGTTTCTCACAGCTGTCCCTTGGGAAAATTAGGAATGTGAGCAATGAGGGTGGAGGAGGAGAAAACAGAGATGAGCAACGCATCATGGGATGAGAGGGGCCGAGCTGTACTCCGGAGAGGAGAGACTGGCTGACAACCACCCAGACCAGAAGCAACGCATCATGGGATGAGAGGGGCCGAGCTGCACTCTGGAGAGGAGAGGCTGGCTGACAACCGTCCAGACCAGAAGGACGTCCCGCTACCCCAAAAGTTCATCTTCTTTCAACCAAAACATTACTAACTTATTGCTGTCTGGTTCTCTACTCCTGAAAGGTAAGAGTTATAGTAGGTCTTCAGTTAATTGTGTATGCATTAGTTCATTACAGTACTTTATAAATCGTGCATCACCAGCTTCCCACGTAAAAACACAACACTTTCTCATCCACGGGCACCTGCTTTTCCTCCATGTTCTGGCCTTTACTTCTGGTCTTTTGCAGACCCTCCAAACCTTTTTTTCCCTTTATTTTTTAATTTTCAAAAAAATTGTATTGAAGTACATATTTACACACACATATATATTCTTTTTCATATTCTTTCCCATTATGGTTTGTCACAGAATATTGAATATAATTCCTTGTGTTATACAGTATGACCTTGTTGTTTATCCTTTTTTTCCTTTAAATGTAAAAGTTCTTTCTGGTTTTCCCTTAGAATCTTTACTTTATCCAGCCTCCTGCTGAATGAATGCTTCTCCTTTCATCCTTACTTTTAAGCATGTCTGATATAATGATGATGACACTCCAAATCTTATTCAAGTCCAGATCTCTCTTTGGAGGTACAGACTGCAGACACCTCAAATCTAACCTATCCAATCACTCATTACCTTCTGTCTTCCCAATCCTTCCTTATGCAGTGAGAGGCACTGGATAATGCCTGACAACCAGACCAAAAAAGCAGAGCACCATTCTTGATTTCCCCCAGCCACTCAAATTAGATTTGAGTGAGACCAGTCTGCAATCAAGCACATCCAAGTACTCAACTAGCCTTGTCAATTACAAGTTCAGTTTTTGAACTTTCTCCAACTCATTCTCCAGATTCTACTGAACCACCATTCTGCAAACATACAACTCCTCTGGCTTCTCTCTCCAGCCTTGCTTCTTGTCCATCATTATAGCAGTTGTGATGATGTGAGCCTAAGCCAGACTCACGGCTTTGGAGCCTCTTCCCAGCACTATACACTCCTGAGCTGTGCATACCTAAACCAAGATAAGCATACCATCCTTCATATCTGGGCTCCTACTTTACTTCCTCCAGAGAGGTTTCCCTGAAACTTTAGGCTGGGCTGGTTGTCCCTGAAACATCTTCTCTTCTTGCTGTATTTGTCATCGTATGCAGTATCTGTTTAACTTTCTCCTCCACAAGACTAAGAACGGCTGCAAGAAATTGGGACTATATCATTTCAGTATTTTACTTCCTGGTCCCATGATTACCATATAGTAATTACACAATAAGTATACAAAAGAACAAGTGTGTACATGAATGAATAAATGCTTAGATGAATAAATAATAATACTTAGTCATGTGCATCATGAGTTTAAGAAAGCCAAGGAACAAGACTGAGAACCAGAGCACCTAAGCCTTTCCGGTCACCACACTACATGTCTCAGGAGAGCTTCACATTACATTAAGCTGTAGAAGCTACTAATGGAAAACAGAGCAGGACGGTGGAGAGAGTGAAGACAAGTTGTGTGTGTGTGTGTGTGTGTGTGTGTGTGTAAGGGGGCAAGGCTAGGTCTTGCCCCCTTCCTTGCCTCAAACAAACATGATCTGTACCCACGGCCTACGCCTTCTTTTATGCTGGGCCAGGGAGGATGGTTCCTTGCCATCAGTAAAGTTGGATGAACATTTCTCAGAACACTGAGAGACAGAGAGAAAAAAAAAACAAAAAAAAACCCCACACACACACATCTGATTACCCTGAAGAAAAGATGAGTCATGAAGCTGTAATATCACAATGGAATTTGAATTTAATACATTGACTCTTTGTATCTCAGAAACCAGTCTCCCA
Organism: Bos javanicus; assembly: GCF_032452875.1. NCBI lineage: Eukaryota > Metazoa > Chordata > Mammalia > Artiodactyla > Bovidae > Bos > Bos javanicus. The sequence goes on from NC_083872.1 coordinate 91,192,659, forward strand.
CAACACCACAAGACACTTACCCCCTGGTTTCCTCTTCATGACCTCTTCCCTTCTGGATTTTAATCCACTGCTCCAGCTGTTGCATTGAATTCGTTCTCTGTATGACTCGATCAGCCTCTGTGTGTAAGGGCCCCGTATTGGGATGACTTCCGCCTCTAAGATCTGCCAGGCTCACATTGACTGTTTTGTTCTCTGAACTATTCAAATTGACTGGCCTGTAGTGTCCAGTCTGACCTGGGCATGTCGACCCGCTCTCATATTCAGACGACAGAGAATTCAACTTTACACTATTAATTTTTGTTAAAGGTCTATCTTGGCCATCCTTCTGAAATCCATATTTTTCAGCTTCTAATGCCTTTTTTTCTTCATTTCTACTCATTTCCTTGTTTTTCTGGTTATTTTGGACCTCTGGTTTAATTAGCACTCTATGATTGGGAAAGTTATTGATCTCTTTAGCTGGTGCATTTTCAGATGTAATCTTATCCACTCTGAAATCAGAGAAGAAAGGCAGAGTAAATCAGATGAAATAATGCACATGCTATTTTTGGGATTCACTCTGAAAAAAAAAAAAAAAAAACATAAAACTACCTTTGACTTTACAAAAAGCCCTGAAAGGGTTGCAGAGGACACGTCTGCACAAATCCCCAGTGTCATGGCATGAAAATTCAAGTACGACACCAGAATGTATAAATAGAAAGGGGAGAAAACTAACCATAAAATACACAGTGTAGAAAGCACTGGAAAACAAAAAAAGTGGTGAGTGTCCTTACCATTAGAAATCTGAAAAGAAAGCAAATGAGGCTGCCCTTTGACCGTGAAACCACAAAAATCCATGCTTAAAAGACCACAGTAGCTGGTCGTTTGAAATAAACAACATGGTTTCCAGCCAGGAGGGTTAATGCATCATGAGACAAACATGACTCTGGTTTGTGGAAATGGACATTATCTTCTGATGCTATCAAAGACTGAGACCATGTGACCAACTCTCTGTATTCCTGAGGACTTAAGTTTCTGAGCTAGACTACATGTGCTCTCTCTTTTTTTTAATTTGTGGAACTTCTAGTAGTTACACTGTTGTTTTGCTTATTTATTTTTTGGTTGAGCACAGGCTTTCTAGTTGCCCAGGTTTGGTGGGGACTGGAGGAGGAGGGAGAGCGTGCAGCTAGTCTCCAGTTGCTGTGTGTAGGTTCTTCTCATTGCAGTGGCTTCTCCTGCTGCGGAGCAGGCTTTGGTGCACGAGCCTAGCTGCCCTGCAGCATGTGGTGGAATCTTCCCGAATCAGGGATCAAACCTGTGTCCCCTGCATCGGCAAGCAGATTCTTAACCACTGGACCACCACGGAAGTCCATAGTTCCACCTCTTACTAGTTGAGTTTCCAGCACGGTACAGAAATTACTGAGCCTCAAACTCCTCTTTAGCAAGTAGGGAAAACTTTAGCACCAAGGATTCGGGACTGCTGTGAGCTCCACACGAGTAAATCTGTGGCTGGCACAGACTTTATCACCACTACCATTCAATCTCATTAAGCAACTGTGGATTAGAATCTGGCATCTCATGTCCACGTCCCTGCAGGAAGAATGTGCTGCTTAGCAGTGTGCGCCTGAGCCAGCAGATGGTTTTACTGCTCACCATGTCAATTGCTCTATCTGGGTCTTTTTGATGAGAATCAGCTTTCCTGAGACCAATCACTTCCAGGATCTGACCAGACCAAGCTAAGTGTCTGTACCTGCACAAAACTGCCAAGACGATACCACACTGGGAGGCTCCTTGAAGAGGGAACTGACTACCCTTGCACATTTCAATATATAATAACAATCCTGCTGGATCCTAACTGTGCTATTGCTGCCAGTGTCAGTGATAAAAATGCATGTGTTAAAAATGCATAATCTATATATATTCTTGGAGGAGGAAATGGCAACCCACTCCAGTATTCTTGCCTGGAGAATTCTACGGACAGAGGAGCCTGGTGGGCTATAGTCCATGGGGTTGCAAAGAAGTCAGACACAGCTGAAGAGACTTAACAACATACATATTCTGTTCAGCTATACAGAGATGGCTAGTTAGGAATAAAATCAGCGAGAAAAAATAAAAAGAAATGTGACTATTTCCCTCAGAGTACAGTTATAGACCATCCATATATTTAGGTTTAGATAAAATTCATGGCTTCACATTGGAAGCAATATTAGACACTGAGAAATATCAATAACCTCAGATATGCAGATGACACCACCCTTATGGCAGAAAGTGAAGAGGAACTCAAAAGCCTCTTGATGAAAGTCAAAGTGGAGAGTGAAAAAGTTGGCTTAAAGCTCAACATTCAGAAAACGAAGATCACGGCATCCGGTCCCACCACTTCATGGGACCAGATGGGGAACAGTGGAAACAGTGGAAACAGTGTCAGACTTCATTTTTCTGGGCTCCAAAATCACTACAGACGGTGACTGCATCCATGAAATTAAAAGACGCTTACTCCTTGGAAGGAAAGTTATGACCAACCTAGATAGCATATTCAAAAGCAGAGACATTACTTTGCCAACAAAGGTTCGTCTAGTCAAGGCTATGGTTTTTCCTGTGGTCATGTATGGATGTGAGAGTTGGGACTGTGAAGAAGGCTGACCGCCGAAGAATTGATGCTTTTGAACTGTGGTGTTGGAGAAGACTCTTGAGAGTCCCTTGGACTGCAAGGAGATCCAACCAGTCCATTCTGAAGGAGATCAGCCCTGGGATTTCTTTGGAAGGAATGATGCTAAAGCTGAAACTCCAGTACTTTGGCCACCTCATGTGAAGAGTTGACTCATTGGAAAAGACTCTGATGCTGGGAGGGATTGAGGGCAGGAGGAGAAGGGGACGACAGAGGATGAGATGGCTGGATGGCATCACTGACTGGATGGACGTGAGTCTCAGTGAACTCCGGGAGATGGTGATGGACAGGGAGGCCTGGCGTGCTGAGATTCATGGGGTCGCAAAGAACTGGATACGACTGAGCGACTGATCTGATCTGATCTGATGGAGCTTCTTCCACTTGAAAGATAGAAGTCAGAGAAGATCTATGCTATAAACACATTTATCCAAGCTAATTTCAGGAGTAGTGAGAATTTTTTAAAACACTAAGTATCAAATATATGAAAAGGTCTTTTTAAAAAGTTACCTCTAATCTACCTAAAGCTCTTAATTTAAATTACAACTGCAATGACTTTTCCCTCAGTTTTTCCAAAGACTTGAGAGATGTAATCAAAAAAGACACATGCTGACTTCTCCCTAAATGGAACCAAAACTTATTCAAAAACGTATATTAAGATAACATAAATAATGTAAAACCTGTGATCTAATTTTTAAAAGTAACATTTAAGTTACTGCAGAAGATACATGCAAATACAGAAAATGATAATAATGGGCTGAGAGACAGAAAATTATTCAGAGAATGTATATTATGCTTAGAATTTTTTAATGCCATCAATGGCCTGCCCATTGGGGAACGATGACATTGAAGTTCATAGGTTAAAATACTTCATAAATGAGCTAGAGATAGAATAAAAGGCATAATTTCTTTCTTTCTTCCTTTTTTAAAATTAATTTATTTGGCTGCTCTGGGTCTTAGTTGCAGCATGCGGGATCTTTAGTTGTGGCATGTGAGATCTTAGTTCCCCGACCAGGGATCAAACTCCAGCCTCCTGCACTGGGAGCATGGAGTCCTAGCCACTGAACCACTAGTCCTTAGAAGATGTAATTTCTACAGGATGATGGTGACTGACACCAGGTTGGGCACATAGGTGGTATTCAATAATTCCTGGATAATTGGGCAAATTATATCAACACAACTGGCTAACAATTGCTATGGGCAGATAATCAACAAATAGTTGTCCAGAGTCAAGACACAATATTGAATATCATCTTTATCAGCATAAATTAGGAGTAATTATTAGTAACAACAGAATGGTTCCAAATAGGAAAAGGAGTACGTCAAGGCTGTATATTGTCATCCTGCTTATTTAACTTATATGCAGAGTACATCATGAGAAACGCTGGGCTGGAAGAAACACTAGCTGGAATCAAGACTGCCGGGAGAAATATCAATAATCTCAGATATGCAGATGACACCACCCTTATGGCAGAAAGTGAAGAGGAACTCAAAAGCCTCTTGATGAAAGTGAAAGACGAGAGTGAAAAAGTAGGCTTAAAGCTCAACATTCAGAAAACGAAGATCATGGCATCTGGTCCCATCACTTCATGGGACCAGATGGGGAAACAGTGGAAACAGTGGCTGACTTTATTTTGGGGGGCTCCAAAATCACTGCAGATGGTGATTGCATCCATGAAATTAAAAGACGCTTACTCCTTGGAAGGAAAGTTATGACCAACCTAGACAGCATATTCAAAAGCAGAGACATTACTTTGCCAACAAAGGTTCGTCTAGTCAAGGCTATGGTTTTTCCAGTGGTCATGTATGGATGTGAGAGGTGGACTGTGAAGAAGGCTGAGCGCTCAAGAATTGATGCTTTTGAACTGTGGTGTTGGAGAAGACTCTTGAGAGTCCCTTGGACTGCAAGGAGATCCAATCAGTCTATTCTAAAGGAGATCAGTCCTGTGTGTTCTTTAAAAGGAATGATGCTAAAGCTGAAACTCCAGTACTTTGGCCACCCCATGTGAAGAGTTGACTCATTGGAAAAGACTCTGATGCTGGGAGGGATTGGGGGCAGGAGGAGAAGGGGACGACAGAGGATAAGATGGCTGGATGGCATCACTGACTCGATGGACTTGAGTCTCAGTGAACTCTGGGAGTTGGTGATGGACAGGGAGGCCTGGCGTGCTGCGAGGCATGGGGTCGCAAAGAGTAGGACACGACTGAGCAACTGAACTGAACTGACTAGTTTTTAGAGTGGAAAATACAAGAAAAGAAAACAGAAGTTGAAATTCTGGGATAAGTGCAATATATGAAACTAAATTTATCTAGAAATCATATATTTTAATGACTATATTGATTTCTGTATTCTAAACAATTCCCTGAAAGTCAGTATTATCTGAAGTTAGTTTTATCCTAAGATTTTCTTTTTTTTTCATCTAACAAATTTTCTGGAGCTCTCTGTCATAATAATCTCATCTTTATGTCCATCCAGGTCATTTTTACACATGGAATTCCAAAAGCAGATTTTCCCATTATTAGCTCTCAGTCGAGAAAATGCATTATGTTTGAGGTAGCTATTCTTATAAACAGGTGTCCCAGAGTTCAACCTTGGACCTTCTTTATTTTTTTCTGCATACTATTGCCTAGCTCTAATTACTAGTGATTAGTTAAACTGATCTGAAATAGATAAACATAAATTTACTTATACAGCATCAACTTGAGTCTTTTAATCAACACCTCAAAAGACTTTAATTTCCTGAGAAAATAGTAAAAAGACCAGACATGCAAGTTAGCAATCTTCCTTATATATGTGCTCAACTGTTGTTGACTCAAAAAAAAATTTAACTGTATCATAGATCTTTGTCCAAAATATAGGAATATATTTTAAAAATGCCACAAGCTCATAATTCAGCTAATATTTACATATTTTAGAAGCTGATTTCCTCTCACTAGCTTTTAATATAGTTGAATATTAAAATGATTCATATGTTAAGGCAGGGGGTAAAAATCACACTTACATCAATTTTAACAGTACATATTTATATAACCAAAGTAAGTCCTGGAGTTTTAAAAGAAAGAAGATAGAATTCATTAAGAAGTAGATATATTTAGAAATAATCTAGATGCTTGATGAACTATTTTCTGGAGACATTCATCATGAAACAATCAGAAATATCCCGGAAACACCAAAGAAATGAAACATATCAAAAACTTTTATTTCAACTGATTAAACTTGAGAAACATACAACATAATATAAAAACACAGTGAAATTAACTTCATGAATATAAATTCTCCTCTAAGATTCAGAACCTTAAAAAACACTGTTCTGTGTACTTTTAAGATAGCAATTAAAAATGTACTTACCGGATATTAAAGGTAATTCTGTAAGAAGAAAGAACATTCAGTTGGAATGTTAGGATTTGGGATTCACCTCAGTACATGGGTAGGTGAGAATGAATAAAGAGGGAAGGTGGGATAAAAATGCAGGTGGTATCTCAAACCAACTAGAGGTGTACTGATTTAATATAGAAGATGAACTTAATCCTTGCTTTCTGGGGAAGAAATGGTTCTGTATCATGACTACTAAAATGACATGTACTATGATAATGATGTATTTGCAAGGCAGGGGATAAAATATAAGTGGAAATCACCACTGCTTTCCCTACAAGCCTTTACCTTTTCACAGGTTCTGTCTGCACCAGGGCAGCATCTAACATGGCTTTCATCCATAACTCCATTTCCTTTCCTGTGTCAGTGCAGAAATAATAGGTCCGCATGTTCGGATGGGCAGCCTGATCGAAAACGACATGATTGTTTTAAATAGAAATATGGCACCTATAAAAGTAAAAGAAAGAAAGTAAGTTCAGTGGCTCCCTACACAGACCATTACTATCAAATTTCAAAGAAAGTGGACTTGTCTTACTGAGTTGGCCAAATGTTGGGTTTCCGATGTTATGGAAAAACATGAATGAACTTTTTGGCCAACCCAATACATATAGAAATAAGGGACTTCAGAAAAACACTATTCAATATTGAAAAAATATACACATCTTACATTTTTTTCTCCTACCTTTATCATTTTTCATTTTCTTAAGAAAAAAAAAAAGTTTAAAGGAAGGGAAGGTAGGAGGAGAAGGAGGTAAGAAAAAAAGCACCTGGCCATCCCTGTTCCATGGACACACCCCAAGCAATTTCTATTTACAGTTCACATCTCTCTGTTCAAGAATGTTTCACAGCAAACAGCAACTAAAGTCACTAATTGCATTTCCCTCCTGTGGCAGCATTTCCTTCAGCCCTTAAAAGTTGCTGCTCTCAAAGCAGTTTGGCTAATCATTATAGACACCTATACACAAACATAAAAGATTCATAAATGACCCCAAATGGCACTGCCCTTTAGGTTTTCTTCTCAAGTATCAGAGTAAAATATAAATGCTCTAGGTTTGAGGAAGAAGCCCTATATCACCAGTAAGTGGTTTAACCTGCCTCCACCCACAGAAGCAGATGGAAAACAATGTCATGGAGGCCCTGCTGAGGGACAGCTCCCCAGTTCAAGGACTGAGCGCTCGGCTCAGCCCTGGGCCAGCAAGGCGAGGACGGACAGCAGCAGTAGCTGCCTGTTGAGCAGAAAACCAAGGCCAGTTAATACAACATTGTAAATCAACTAGACTTTAATAAAAAATTTTTTTTTAAAGAAAACAAAGGCCAAGGTGGGAGAAACATTCTTTTTGCCTCCTAGTTTATTTATTTATTATTTTTAATTTTTTGGCTGTGCTGGGTCTTCGTTGCTGCACACTGGCTTTCTCAAGTTGTGGCGAGCAGGGACTTCTCACTGCAACGGCTTTTCTTGTTGCAGAGCATGGGCTCTAGGGTGCACCAGCTTCAGCGGCGCATGGGTTTAGCTGCTTCGTGGCACATGCAATCTTCCTGGACCAGGGATCGAACCCATGTCCCCTGCATTGGCAGGCAGATTCTTAGCCACTGTACCACCAGTTAAGTCCTGAACCATTCTTAATTTCCACTTAAAAATGCCTGAGACAGACTTCCCTGGTGGTATAATAGATTAGAATTTGCCTGACAATCCCTGGTCTAGCAAGATTCCACATACCTGGGGGCAATCAAGCCCATGCAGCACAACTGCTCTAGAGCCCACACTCTGCAACAAGAGAAGCCATCACAATGAGAAGCCCACGCACCAGAACTAGAAGTAAACCCTGCTTGCTGCAACTAGAGAAAGCCCACATAGAAACCAAGATCCAGTGCAGTCAAAAATAAGTAAGTAAATAAAATAAATTTTAAAAAGCCTGTGACAACTCCCCAGTAGACACTGAAAGACAAGGATAAATAAACACAAGTTATTTCAGCACAGAATGAGGCAAAAGAGTTAGTCTAAAGAGATGCAAGGAGAAGACCTGGAGCAACAGACTTTACTCTGAGATCCTGACTGTCTGCTTTATCTACAGCGTCAAATTAGCTTCTTGGAAACCTTTTTCAGAATCAAGATGGAAATAAATTGAATCAATACACTGAGAAAATCAACTTACAGAACCAACAAATACCATTTGACTGTGGAAGGGATATAAAATTGTATACGGAAACCATGAGAAAGAATCAGCTCAAAAAAAAAACAAAACAAAACAAAAAAAGAATCAGCTCAAGTGCTATATACTGTTAAAGTGATTAAAACCACCAGAGTCTCTAGACTAGACTAAGGGGTGTTTTGGAGAGATGGATAAAGACCCACTGCCCATATCTGTGATGAGTGGAAGGAATGCTGGGCTGGCACTCAGAAGTTCCAGCTGTGGCCAGGGCTCAAGACACTAACAAACCACACCCAAGCTTGCAATCTGTCAAATGGGAATATGATGGCAAAGTTCCCGATTTAGCTTTTAAGTTCCACAGTGTTCAGCAATTGTCTCTACTTCCTACTTACCACTGTGAAAACAGCAGGATCAACGCCAACAGACTTAGTAGTAAACATGGCTCATAAATTCAGAGAAAACAACATCGTGGAGGAGAGAATTTGAAAACAGAAATCATCATTCTTGTTACAGATAAAATACAATCAAAATTAAACTAAATAATTACAGAGACAATATACTCATACATGGTCACTTTTATTGCTATTTTAACATCATATTTATTGATATTAAAAAACAAATCTATATATATATAGAGTCAAAGACCTGAGCAAAATATCCTGTCTACTACAAATTCAATAAACATTTGCTAAGTTGATGAGCAAACAAAAGAATTTAAACCAGTGCCCCAGTAACCAACTGTCAGTATCAGAGAGTTTGGCATTGTACTTTAACAAGTTATTATTTTGACTTATTGGTATTAAATGTTGTTGTAACATACGGAAATGGGTAGCTTATGCCTTCATAACCAGTGGTCTTTGTTCGGATATAACCTTCTGGTTGAAGCCACCCACAACCCTCCGACCACTCTGCCTTTCCCAGTCTTTTCTCTGTAATTATAAATGCAACATGTTAACTGGCCAAAATTGTAGCTCAGCTGCAGTCCTGACTATTCTTTAAAAGTGGACAGGAATTACAGAGTGACTCAATTTTATAATGGTACACACATTTTCATTGTTAAATAACAGCATACGTTACCTTTATATTCTTCTTTTTCTTAAAATGAAATTTTTACATTAAACCCCTCAAGAGTTCTAAATTTAAAACTGACTTAAAAAAATAGGTGACTTCCGAAATTTATGTCAGCCATCATCATAAAGCAAAGAATGCAGCATAGTTTTTGAGAACAATAGCAACAAAATAACCAACTTAGCATTAAACTACTCCAATACTTTGGCCACCTCATGCAAAAAGTTGACTCACTGGAAAAGACTCTGATGCTGGGAGGGACTGGGGGCAAGAGGAGAAGGGGACGACAGAGGATGAGATGGCTGGATGGCATCACCAACTCAATGGACATGAGTTTGGGTGAACTCCGGGAGTTGGTGATGGACAGGGAGGCCTGGCATGCTGCGATTCATGGGGTCACAAAGAGTTGGACATGACTGAGTGACTGAACTGAACTGAACTAGCATTAAAGGGGCTTCTTATTTGAGGGTGTTCTACTAGCACATCACAGATGGGTGAGTATTATTAGTTAAGGGAAGCGAGCTCCGGTCTGCTTAGATTTAATAATAGATTTAATGTTTCATCTTCAATAGGCTCTCAAAACTATCTGATATTCATGATGTACTTAGATCTAAGAGCACCTTTGCAAATCTTCTCTAAAATCATGAGTGCACATGTATGAGGTTAAAAAACACATTATCCCCAAGTTTATTATGAAAAAATTCAAATATACAGTAACTTTTAAAGAACAATACAATGATCACCAGGATAGTACAGTTATATCTATCAATTATTAGCATTTTAACATATTTGCTATATCTAGCACAGTGGTCCCTGACCTTTTTGGCACCAGGGACCAGTTTCATGGAAGACAATTATTCCATGAACCCAGGGAGGGATGGTTTCAGGATGATTCTCATAAGGAGCCCGCAACCTAGATCCCTTGCGTGCGCAGTTCACAGAAGGGTTCAAGCTCCTATGAGAATCTAATGGCTCTGCTGATCAGACTGGAGCTGGAGCTCAGGAAGTAATACAAGCAATAGGGAGGGGCTGTAAATAAGGTGAAGCTTCACTTGCTTGCCTGCCTCTCACTGTGGGGCTGGGTGGCCTGGTTCCTAACATGTCTGTGGCCCGGGGGTTAGGGACCCCTGATCTAGAACCACTTGAAAGGAGGCACGAAAGACACCTGGCCCTTTAATACTTCAGCATGTACTTCTTACTACTTAAAGGGACACTCTTCTCCTCGACCCTAAGACCGCTATTATATTTCAAATATTAAAAATGACTGTAACTAAAATGTCTTTTTGTGATAATCCACAGTCAATATCCATTTCTTAACCAATGCAACATTCAAATTCAGAAAAAAAAAAAGTATGACTATGTCCTTACCTTAAAAGCATATTTGCGGTTAATGTGATCCTCTGAGGTAAGCAGAGCTATCTGAAAACTGGGCAACAGTATGCTTCCCAGAATACCCTCTTCTTTCTCATCTGAGAGGTAATTGAACATCTGATTAGAATTTCCAGTGTTCTCATGAAGCAGAATAAATTTTCTCAAAACTTATTTTGACAAAACCAAAAGACTTTCATATATAAATTTGTGTAATTCATTCATGTATTATATTGTAAGGTTTTAAGGGAAAACATTAAATAATGGAGTATATATATACTGCTTTACTTTCAACAAAATTCCCTGTCTTAAGCAAATCAGAACTTGGCCCACATGTCAGAACAAGGTCAATTAGACATAAAAATGGCAAACCTTTGGCATATAGACTGCATTCTACAAAGTCCTCTGGCATGTGATTCACTGAAACTACATAAGCGTGTAAATGGTGACACTGAAAATTTACAAAATGAATCCACCCATGTTTCCCATAGGATTTAAACAGGCAACCATTTTAAAGCCCAGATAGGCATGGCTCTCTCATCACAACCTTCAGACTTTGTTCCATGTCTTATCAATGAAGCCTTTCTTGACTGCTTTATTTTGAAGTGCTTCCATCCTGATCTGTCCCAGAACCTTCTCTTCTCTTTCTGGAGCTCTACCACAATGACCCTTAACATCTGCCCCAATACCTCTGAAACCCTGTATGTTTTATTTTTTACTTATCATCTTCCTCTCCCCGACTAGAATGTAAACTCCACAAAGACACTTAGAACAATAGTAGATGCTCAAACATTTTTGAATACATGAATATATACACATAAAAATATCTTTTAAACTATACTTGAAATATTATATGCTTCTTAAACATGTATCCTTGAAGGGTTGTTTTTACCAGTCACTATGATACACAATAAAGTTAAGAGAATAAATCACAGACCTACAAGGCAAGCACATAAAATATACCTAGGAAAATGTCAAAACATTCATTCTCGAACAGTATAGATTCACATTATTAACTTGCTGCTTGGGGGCAGAGATGTCTATGAAACTTGAAATATATAGTACATTGTTAGAGACCCGTAAGACAGGTTAATAAAGCTATGCATTAGGCTGGTGAACTCAGCAATGAGAAAAATCATAAATTAGAAATAAATCTTTTTATTATGCTTGCCGTGTTTTTATTATTATTATTATAAACTTAACAAGGGATTTCACTTATTTTCCCCTCATTTCTAGAATATATGTTGAAACTTCCAAAAGAAAAAAGTCACATTAGAGGTTAATTTCTGTAACTCTTCTCATAACACTGGAACAAAATTTTGCTTTTATTATATTCATTAGTTCTCTAATATAAGACAGAATGAACAAAAGTGTAGATTTATTGTAAAAGGGAAAAGGGGGGGGGGCAGAAAGCAGACAACAATTATAAAGAATGACAACTTAAAAGAATGAGTCACATTCTAATTTTAAATCCAATTTTATGTTTATATAAAACATATAATCAGAAACAGGTCATGAAATCATCTTTATTAAAAAAATCATTTTTTATCAAATAATAAATTTTTCTATGTTGTATAACTGGAAAATTGACTTTCCTAAAGTTATTTCAGAATATGCAGAGGTAATAAGCATAGAGTGACTTCACCAATTATCATGGACTGTTTCCCAGTTGGATTCTAAGTAGCGGTAAGATCTTGCCAAGCTACCGGATGCTGGGTATCTCAGTGTCATCTATCATAAAACTGAAGAAAACAGGACTTGCCACAAAGGAACATGCTGTGAGGGTTAAATGAGTTAACAGACATAATGACTGCAATGAGGCACTCAGCCCATGCTACAAGTTCAGTAACAACTGCCATTATTATTATATAAAACTGAAGGCATATAAAATCTTCATCAAATGACTATCCAAAGTCATATGCTACATTACTTATATGTTCTTGAAAGTGAAAGTGTTAGTCTCCCAGCTGTGTCTGACTCTTTGCAGACCCAAGGACTACAGCGCACCAGGCTCCACTGTCCATGGTATTCTCCAGGTACGGATACTGAAGTGGGCAGCTGTTCCCTTCTCCAGGGGATCTTCTCCACCCAGAGACTGAACCCAGGTCTCTTGCAGTGCAGGCAGATTTTTCTACCATCTGAGCCACCAGGGAAGCCCTAAATGTTCTTAATCAAGGCATTTTTTTTAGTTCTCTACCTAGGTAACTGTCTTAGTTTCAATCACACAGAGGGCCTTGTACTCTGGTCAAGCCAAGGGAAGGTACTTGATGTTTGTAGAAAGAATGAACTCCTTGTCGGGGACTGGGGGTCAGCCAGGTGTTTCCCAGACTGCAGGGAAGCCTAACTCCTCCTTCTGCCCTGTCCTACTTCCCTTCCTCCCCAGCCCCAGGTCCTGATACCAAGACCACTCCCCAGTAAGCCTCTTGCACACTGATCTCCATCTCAAGGCTTGCTTCCTCAGGAACACAACCTGGGACAGGAGCCATAAGAATCCCAACACCTTAGTGGATTCAAAGGACATTTTAGATCCACCGTTTCTTCTGCTTCAAAGAAGTTTGAGAACAACATAAGACATACATACAATTACAGTTTCGTGTTTAATACAGGAGTTTAAATTTACTAGAATGACAAACAAATGTCTTTTATGCCTTGATCTACTTTTTAGCCTTTCCTCTTGCTAGGTTTTCAGGTACCTTTACTCCTTAAGCTCTGTGTGTTATTTTACAAATATGCCATGCTCACTCATGCTGTGTATGTACTAAGCAAGTCATTTGTCTCTAGATCAACCTTTCCTGACCCCTTCCTTGTACAGGCCTGGTCAACAGTCATCAACACAACTGAATACTACAACATTCTTTCTCAGACTCCTTCAGCTAATCTGTGAGCTCCATAAGGAGAGGAGTCTATATTGTTAATTTCTGCATCTTACCACCTATTAAGATGTCTGGTGCATCAGAAGAGCTCACTGCTGGCTACCACCCTACTCTGAAGCCACCATCATTTCTACACAATGTTTCCTTCCTTCTACTTTATAACCTGTTTCCTAACAGCAGCTTGGGGCTTCCCTGATAGCTCAGTTGGTAAAGAATCTGCCTGCAATGAAGGAGACCCTGGTTCAATTCCTCGGTCGGCAAGATCCCCCGGAGAAGGGATAAACTATCCACTCCAGTATCCTTTGGCTTCTTTTGTGGCTCAGCTGGTAAAGAATCTGCCTGAAATGCAGGAGACCTGGGTTTGATCCCTGGGTTGGGAAGATCCCCTTGAGAAGGGAAATGGCTATCCACTCTACTATTCTGGCCTGGAAAATTCCATGGACTGTATAGTTCATGGGACTGCAAAGAGTCGGACACAACTAAGAGACTTTCACTTTCTCTTCAACAGCAGCTTGAGTGAGCTTTTCGAAAATGTAAATTAAAGCACATTCCTCTTGTGACTAAAAATATACTGTCGCTTCCTTGTGGCATTTTGGGCAGAATCTAAACTCCAATAGCATCCTACATGGATCCTACATCCACTTCTTCCATCTATCTCTTTCCCTAGTGCTAACCCTAGAGCTTGGGTTACTGCTTTCTTCCTGCTCCTTCAATATGCCCAACACTTTTCTACCACAAGGCCTTTGAACTACTGTCCCTCCTGTCTGGGATACTCTGCTTCACTCTGGCTCCTCCTTGTCACTGGTATCTTGGTACCTAAACCGTCTGCTCAGAGTACTGATCCAAACAGGCTCCTGCCCCGTGACCTTCTTTTGTATCATGACCTTCTTCTCCTAAAAGCACTTAACCGTGGTCTTGTTTATTTATCTGAGTGGATCCACTGTCTCCCTGACCTCTGGAGATTGCAAGCTTTATGGAAGCTTTCTTTCACTGCTATTTTAATAATACCTGGAATGAACCAGGTCTTGCTCAATAAATATTTGCTGAGTGAATTATATCCCATGTTAAGTTTCATCAATAGACTGACTACAGAACAGAGCAATCTCCGTGCTTTATCACAGTGTTCACAAAATGCCCGGTGTTTTGTAAAGAACAGTGAGAACCTGGGCTTCCATCTGGTATTGGATGCTATTCTATTGTAAAAAAAAAAAAAAAAGCAGCAAAGCTCTTATTCTCTCACTGTATTATTTTCCATATCTGTAAAACACAGACTGATCTGTTAAAAATTTCTGACAGCACACTCTCAATGTTAGAGTATTAGATGCTTGGACAGATAGAGAAGAAATGAATGGGGCTGCTATATTCAATGCACGAGGGAAGACGAGATTAGGAATTTTCTAGTGGTGTAATGGTTAGGACTCTGTGCTTTCACTGCTCGGGGCCCGGAGTTTGATCCCTGGTCAGGGAACTAAGACCCTACAAGCCCCATGGTGTGGCCAAGAAAAAAAAGAGAAGATTAGATTTGGGTGGGGCAGAAACTTGTGGTTAGGACAAGTGCCTGGGTGCAAATCCTGGCTCCTGAGACTTGCTAGGGGAGACCTCAGGTCAGCTACTGGACCTTGCTGCCCTTAGTTTCCTCCTGTGTGACTGTGCAGAATAAGATCTGCCACTTTATCAGGTGGCTGTGTTGGGAAGATCCCCTAGAGCAGGGAACAGCTGTGCATTCCAGTATTCTTGCCTGGAGAATTCCACAGACAGAGGAGCCTTGAGGGCTACTATCCACGGGGTCACAAAGAGTTGCACACAACTGAGTGACTAACACTTTCACGTTCAGCTGGCTGTGAGGAAGAGATGCAGTAGGTCATAATGTTATGTGCTTAGCAAATGGTTAACAGTCTAAAAATTGCAAGTTATTAGGATCTTTTCACTAAAATCTGAGTTTTCATTCAAAATCTAACATTTCCTGTTGATAAAGTAGCAAAAGTGTAGTATCATATGCTTCTTTCCAACCATCTGAAGAACAAGAGGTGAGTGAAGTGATATTTCTTTCTTTTCTATATTTTCTTCTTTTTCATATTCCTCCTGTCTAGGGAAACTGCACTATAATTAATAGATGTATTGAATGTAACACACATATGTTTAAAAATAATATGGAATCTCATACTCAAAATGGCTTTGGAATTCACCTTTATTTTTTTCAAATTACATTAAAAGTTATTTTATTTTAATAAAAGTGATGAGTAGCAAGGATACTTCCATAAGCAATAATAATATCAAATGGCAAAGAATTTAGTGTTCTTTCTGTTGCAAATTAACATTAAGAAATTTTTTATGTGAGAAGCAGCAAACATTTTCTTGTTCTTAAAGTTCTAAATTTAGTCTATAAAACATACTGAAAAAAAGAAAGAAAAGTACAAATTATAAGCTTAGGAATAATGTATGAGTTACAAACACTGACTTTCTGAAAGACTGGGAAAACCTTTAAAGAAAATTTTAAGTCTTGCACTTAACTAAAGATAATACCACAATTGCAGCCCAACCAATATCTCTACGCCAAACATGAAATTTTATAGGTTTGGTTAATTCTGACTCAGCAGTATTTCTCAACCTCGGTATTCAGTGAGGGGAAAAAAAAGATGAATACAATTCTAGTAATTTCAAATTTTGAAGGCCAATTTGCATATGTTGCTTTGATAGGTGACCACAGAATTCTGTCCCACCTTTTTTGGGGGGACAATCACAAAGTAAATTTAAAAACTGCTAATAGGCTCTAAAATCCTACTGTATTTTGTGGTATGTAAATTGGTAACTATATACTGACTGATTCCAACCAGATTCTAAAGTACGGAAGAAGGGCTGACTGTCCAGATTCATGATTTTACACTGTAGCTGAAGCAGATTTCTAGGGCCACACGGCATATGCATCCCTTGCACTGTTTGACACCAACTCTGGGGACGCTAACGTAGCCACGTGGCACCTGAACAGAGACTTCTCTGGACTCTGACTCTGCGTTAATCAACAACTTATTAAAGCCTACAAAAACATTAAATGAGAGAGAGATATAAATGAAGACTGCTTTTAATAATACCTTTATTTCTTCTCCATCAACATTAATAGCCTAATCTGTAGGCTATTAATCCCTTTTGCAACTTTCTCATTTCAAGGGGGTTGCCATTGTTCAAAAGAAAAGTGTGTGTGTGTGAGAGAAAGAGAGAGAGAGAGACAGAGACAGAGAGGGGGTACTGGAAGGGATCATAATAAATAAATTCTTTGCTATTTTTCTTATTTGCTAATACATCATAGTAGTCTCTAATGCTCTAAAATCATTTGCTGGGGAGAATGGGGTGTCTAGTGGACCAATGGCTAGATGTGACAAAATTGACATATAAAAAGAATCCCATCAAATTAATGTTTTCTTATCTATTAGGCACTGAATTCAAGGATAACATTATAGAGTGAATACTCACATGCTCTTCATATAAACAAATCAGGTTAGCAGAAACAGATTACAAAAACCAGACCAAAACTAAGACCATTCAGTTTGAAGCACTATATTGCCTTCTGTCCCACCTTATTTACTTCAAACTACATATGTCAATTGGAGAAAGGAATGACAACCCACTCCAGTATTCTTGCCTGGAGAATCCCAAGGACTCTCACCAGAGAAGTCTGGTGTGCTACAGTCCATGGGGTCACAAAGAGTTGGACATGACTGAGTGACTAACACACACATATCATACATATCAAGAGTTTCTTGATATCAGTTTGTTGATAATAAAATAGTAAAAAGATTTCTAATTTTTTTCTTCGAAAGAGTATCTGATGCTTCACATATATTCTACAGTTTGTGGTAGTAAACTCACCTCTATAATAAAAGAGGCAAAGATCAGAAAGCACGAACCAGCGTTTCTTCCATAGCTTCATGCCAGTGCTGTCCTGCATGAAACCAGCATGATAAAGGATTATTTCTTTTTCATTTCAGAAAGTGAAAACTCATTTCTGGTGCATTTGTTTAAAATAAGCTCTTAAAACAAGGTGTGTTTGATATATGCTGCATAGAAATCTAACTAAAAAAAAAAAAAAAAAGAAATCTAACTAAAACCCTAATCAAAATTTGGGGGTAGTTTTCCAGGGATTTATAACATGGTAACGTATTTCTAAGTACACTGGTCTTTGAAGAATAATACTGTCATGTAAAAAGGAATTCTGCTGAAGCAGTTTGATCTGGTTTCGTATTTGCAAGCGATGTGAACACGTCTGAGCATGAGAATAAGGTGACTGTGCAGTAGGGTGTGCATTCTGGTAAGCCAGATTTAATAAATATGTTAATCTTCAACATGAAGAAAAGTGTGTGATTTGAAATTATTCCAAAGGTAATGTGATTTAAAATGATTATGAATAAAGGAACCTTAGCATACAAACACATTTAATAAACATTTTTTTCTTCTTACATATCCAGCCTGGGTTTTGCTTATCCTGCAGAAGAGAGTACCCACTTGGCAGCTTTTTCTAAGTAATTTGGGTAATAAAAATACCAAGCTCAAACAAAACTACAATTTAAATAAAAATTACCTTCCCACATGCAATAAACCAAAACCATAGGAGAAAATGAAACACAGACACACACAAACACAGACATAAACAGGTAAAAAAGATGCCAGTTTGTATGTGTGTTGATTAATATTTCTCAATTTATTTCTAGTTGTGACCATCACATAAGGATGGTTTCAGAACTGAAGAAATTATATGGGTAAAAATCTCTTAAGTAAGATTTCATCCTTAAAATTTACAGTTACACTTAAGGAAAGCATTCCCGCCGCCCCAAATATACATTTTCAATTTCTTCATTAATTATTTCTTTAGTATAGATAATTTCAAAGTTTAGATTTTTAAGCAGTTCTACAAATATTCTCTATAAGCTACACACCTATTACAGAATAAATACTCAGGAGTAGAGAAACTTGTTGGTAGAGCTTTGGCAATACTAAATTAATCAAGGGATCAAGAACTAAGAACGGCAATCATTTTAAGTAAGGAGTCCCATATCCTCTATAAAGCTCAATATCACATTTAGCTATTTGAACAGAATTTGGACTCATTAGAAAGTCTAGTTAAAATTCTTTCAGCTTGGATAAGTTTAAATGTCAGACGGTTAAAATACAGTTAAGTGATCTTTAAATAAAAATTAAAAGTTGGTATCCAAGTTACACACTCAATCAATGCAGTCAGAAATTGGCAAAATTAATTTGCTTGAATGGGGATTCTCTGGATTTTAAGTGGGTCTACTTCCAATACGTTAGATTAGTTGCCATCCAATTGTCAGGTGGAACGTCTAATGCATGTTTCATAACGACCTCATCGTGAATTTTAATGAATATAATTATTAGGTCATCTGAAAGCAATTAGCATTATTTGACAGAGTAAATTAGCACTATTAATGAACTAATATTTAACTAACATCATCTGCATACATGTAGAATCAGAAAGACAGAACACAGGCAGATAAAGGTCCCGAGTGCAGTTATCTCAGTTATCTGGAGGTCATTTGAAATCCAGATGCAAACCGGGAAGTGAAAAAGAAAACAGCCTCTCAGCAATCAAAACAGATGCCACCAAGTTTAATGTACACACATCCTTACCAGTTACAAAACTAACAAGGTTCCAAAAAAGCTTAGTTACCAGGTTTTCCAGATAATGGAACAATGTAAACCCCTACTTATCAGGGTATAAGAGTGACCTATGCCTGGGCAAACAGATAAACAAGAAAAGATAAACAAAAAAAAGCAGACACTTGAAAGAGTAGTTTCGAGGGCATGGAAACAAAAATCTGCAAAACTCAGGAAAATCTCGAATTATCATCAAATTTCTCTATAAATCAAAGCAGAGAAGTACATAATTGTACCTTTTTATAAGGATAGAAAATGAACAACAACTCTGTATTTTTTTCCACTGAAAAAATATTTTTGCCTAGAAGATCTTAGCATGTTATTTTTAACATTTTCATACAACATACATTTAATTTCAAATTTAGAAATACCTCTCTCTCACACACACACACACAATACCTCTGTTCCAGGTAACACCCATTACTTTTTCTTTTTTCACTGTTTCTCTAACACTCTTCATGGTAATAAAAAGGGAAGAACCTGGATGACTAACTATACAGTTTCTTCTCTACTTTATATAATTGTCTTAGGACCTTCAGCTGAAAAGGTTTCTTTATATTCTCTTCTTTTTTCACATCAAACAGGGGAAAAAATACCTGTTTATAAAGCCAACCTCGTCTGACCACAGGTGCATTAGGATTCCTTTTAATTGAGTTTGATCTCTTCCCAAAATTATGAACTTTTTTTGAGGCCCGTGAAGTCTAAAAAAAAAAAAGCCCAACAGAAAATATGGTATTAATGCCTAGATATTGAGTTTACTTTTTATCTTCATAATTTTAACCTTTTAAAATCTCTTCTCCAGATTTCTTTGAAACTTTCAGGATTTAATCTTTTCAGATGAATTACTGCAATTCTGCTTTTGTGTCTTAGTTGTTTCAAGTATAAGAATTCTGCACAAAGGCTTTTCCTCTTCAAGGATATTACAAAAGGATCATGTATTTCTCTCCTTTAAAATTTTCAGGAACAATTTTTAAAAAGGCACAGTGTATGGCAGTATTTTGCCCTACCTGCTAAATAAAATGAATCTTCAGTAAAAATTATATTAACGCATTTTAAAGAATAAACCAAATGACAGAACTTTTTGACTCATATCTGCAGTTAACAGTGTTGTCCCAATTAAAGTCAACAGTGTCAAGTTACAAGAGCAGATCTCACAGATAAAATATAAACAAACATATCACATCAAATCAAAACAAGACTGGAAGGAACTGCTGAATGTCATGTAGTGTTTTCTTCTTTAAGGACAACTCTGAACTTGAATGATGCCAGCCAGATGGTGTTTACCATATTCTTAAAACTACAAATAATCTTTTAAAATATTGCTATGTTTAACCCAAACAATTTATCTTGGTCGGAACAATAGCGGTGACCAACAAACATAAAGACAAAAGAAGCTGAATTTCAATTCCTCTGTGAAGGTAAGTTGGAGAAGGAAATGGCAGCCCACTCCAGTGTTCTTGCTTGGAGAATCCCAGGGACAGAGGAGCCTGGTGGGCTGCCATCTACGGGGTCGCAGAGAGTCAGACACAACTGAAGCGATTTAGCAGCAGCAGCAACAAGGAAGGTAAGTAGTATCAATTTATCTCTTATTTTTCAACTTACTAGAATCTTTGGAAAGCTAGCACATTTCATTAAAACCTCCTTTTGTAAAAGTTATATTAGTACATAATAGAATTTTAAGGTCCAATATCAACCATGGCATTTTTTTTTCTGGATAAATTTTAATTTCCTCTTGAACAAATAATGCATAAAAACACAGTATAGACCTCAAATGGTACAAAAAGATGTAGAAGGACCAGTCTACTTCTCACCTCTGGACACCAGCATTCAAACAACCCAAACACAACTCTAGGCAACGAATGTCACTGTGTATATATGTGTATCTACTCATGTAAATGACTGTTCACAGTTACAGAATCTCTGTCTTTCCCCCTCAAATAACTGCCTATATAACACCTACTCCTCAGTATTCTTCTTTAATTGTCATATAAGTTATCAATATTACACACGCATGATAGTTTTCTGTGACTGAATTTCTCATTCTTTTGACTTCTGGGATTTGTCATATTTAGACAGCACATCTGCATTCTGAGTTGGCTGTTTTGTTTTTGTTTTTTTAAAAAACTTCCATTATTTTCTGTACTGCTTTTATGGTTTTGTTTTTTACCATTTCAAACACCTGCTCCATCTGGAAAATTTTGGGTGTAAAGTGTGAGGCACAGATTCAACTTTCTTTCCAGACAGTGACTTAGTGGCTCTCTACCCACCAGCCATTTTTCTAGATTTTAATTAAAATGCACCATGATGCTCACTTATCCTTTATGTCATATACAAAATAGAAATAATTTATATTATTTGAAAATCTATACTTATTTTAATATTCTACAATATTTCATTAAAAAAACCTTAAGTATTTCTTTACAGTAACCATAATTTACTATTACAACTGTTTTACTATTATAAAATACTTAATTATTTTCTAAATAAATAAAGACAATTCTTTTATCATCTTTTGATTCTCTTGCTATCCTTAATTTAGGCACCAAGCAGTAACTTTAAGGCAATTATTTATTCAGATTTAGCAGATTTTCTAAGAGTTTGAAGACATTTTTACATTAAAATTCTATATCAAAACATTAACATTATGGTACAAGAAGCAATAACTATAAATTATTATAGCCACACAAGTCTGAGATCATAGATTAAACAGTATTTTTGTTTCTGATTACAAAGAAAAACCATCCACTTCTGTATCCCTATGGCTATAATACTTTTCACATAATGGATTCTAAATATTTCAGTCATCAAACAACTGACATAGGGTTTTGAAACCTTTTAGCAGTAATGGATACAACATTAACAAAGTAGTACAATATTATAGAATAAAATAGAATATATATATATATCATTCTGTGTGTGTGTGTTAGTGGCTTAGTCGTGTCGAACTCTTTGCAACCCCATAGACCGTAGCCCACCAGGCCCCTCTGTCCATGGGATTCTCCAGGCAAGAACACTGGAGTGGACCACCATTTCCTTCTCCAAAATGAACTACAGAAAGAAAGTGAAGTCTCTCAGTTGTGTCCGACTCGTTGCGACCCCATGGACTGTAGCCTACCTACCAGGCTCCTTCATCCATGGAATTTTCCAGGCAAGAGTACTGGAATGGGTTGCCATTTCCTTTTCCAATATATCATTCCAGGCATACTTAATAATAGGATTTCTAGGTCATTGAATTAATCGTCACCTTTAAAACTTAAGTAGATTCAATAAACTGCCATTGTCTCACACAAACATCCATTATATTTGTAAAACAATTCAAAATCAGAACTCTGTAATATTTAAAAACTATAACTCATTAAATTATTAAAATATAATCTTTGTTCTTTATATTCTAAGGCCTTGCTTCTTATGCCAATTACCTCAAATGCAATTAGATTCATGTAATAGCAAAAATGAAATGATTATTCTATAATTCTAAGTTCATTAAGAGTAATAATAATGGATACTACCAACTATGTCAGTTATCAATAATTAAGAGTAAGCAAAATAACTTACCCTCCCTACAGGGCTCATTGGATGCACCGCATAGTCTGAAGTCATGTTATAGTTCGAAGCTTCATTTATCATACTTATAGGTCGTTCCTTTTTTTCTTCAGATGTCATGGTTGCAACAGTCCTGAAAATATAACATGTCAAGAGTGGCAGAACGTGCTACTTCTGTAAACCACTTTATAATGACATTTTCCTGGAGCTAATAATGCTGGTGTCTGTCTGAATTTTCCAAACAGCTGGGTATTAGTTCGAGCTTAATAAGCTCTATAGTTCCAGCTTAATATTTATAACTACTTGAAATATAACTAAGCACAACTTAAGTTAATATCATGTTTATTTTAATAAGCTTTCATACAGTTATGTTACTTGGTCATCTAACTGGAACGTTTTAATTACAAGATTTGCTATTATAATACTGAAGGCCATAAAAATGATAGGGAATTCCCAGGTGGTCACGTGGTTAGGACTCCTCACTTTCACTGCCGAGGGCACGGGTTCGTTCCTTGGTTGAGGAACCGAGATCCCATAAGACAGGCAGTGCAGCAGCCCTCTCCCAATCCCCTAAAAGAAAATAATAACAATGGTACCAACAACTAATTTTTGAAGAACAGATTTATAAACTATTTTCAAATAAATTTCACTTGATGCTTATAAAAATCCTGAGAAATGGTAATTCCCAGTATCTCTATTTAAGGATGAGAAACCTAAGTTCAAATTAGTCTAATAATTTGACCAAGTTTAGTTCCCCCTGACCTTGCATTCAGGGATCTTGAGTTTATTCTCTGTGTTTGAGCTATTGTAAAAATAGCTTTTGAAATTACATTCCTCATGAAAAAAATTTTAAGCCATGTTTCTAAACCACACATGGTAAATAGATGGTATTCTGTTACTACCCTTGACTGCAAATGTCCAGATAAAAAAACTGTTCAATTGTACTGTATTAAATACGGATAACAGCAATTGGAATGCTGACCCCATTTTGAATAGAGGCGTTCCATGAAACGCTTTACTTACTGTTCATTCACTACAAAAATACAATTGTCCTGGGATGGCTGTCCTGTGACTGGATGTTTACAGGTCACTTTCCTTTCATTATGGCTGGAAGAAAAGAGAATAAGAGAAAATGAATGTACTATTACCACAAACTTTAGAAAATACCAGGTAGCGAAATAGCCAATTTCTTCATTGCAACAATAAAGTTAGTGAGTAAAGGTGATGCAATTCAAAGCCCCAGGTACTGACACTCCTACATAGCCCTTTCTACTATCTACTGTATGTACATGTGTGTGTAAATGCTAACTTAGTTTTACAATACAGCTAGACTCACCAGTTCCCAACCCACCCCTATCCACAGTAGGACCTCAACTTGTTCTTCTATTTTCATAAACAAAAGGAAGCTGATCTGGCTCCACAATCATTGCATTTTACATGACAGGTGGGCCATGAATAGAAAGTAAGTATGAGTATCCACCTACATCCATTATTTTGTATCCCAGTCTACGCACATTATAGAGACCCACTATCAAATTCAAATATGGAAAGATCAATCTAATAGCACTACAAGATGGGCATCAGAATATTAAAACATAGAGTGTAGCACTGGAAGAGCAATAATTTATGGGATTGTCGTTTCACAAAAAAATCTTAACATAAATAATGTAAAGGGACTGATTTTTATATCTGAAGAAAGTATGCTATAGAAACATGTAAGAGGAGAAATGGAAGGAGTAAACAAAATTGTTTAATGAATGTACAAACAGCACAAAGAAAAATCTACCTTTTATGCTTGCTGAAAAAAAAACTGCTTTAAGAGTGGCTATATTTTGGAGAAAAAGATCTTTGCCTAAGAACTGCTATTCTTCCTAGGTCAAGTGATAAGATTATGCCTACTACTGTCTTCGGAGATCAGTCCTGGGTGTTCATTGGAAGGACTGGTATTGAAGCTGAAACTCCAATACTTTGGCTACCTGATGTGAAGAGCTGACTCATTTGAAAAGACCCTGATGCTGGGAAAGATTGAGGGCAGGAGAAGGGGCCGACAGAGGATGAGATGGTTGGATGGCATCACCGACTCAACGGACATGGGTTTGGGTGGACTCCGGGAGTTGGTGATGGACAGCAAGGCCTGGCATGCTGCGGTTCATGGGGTTGCAAAGAGTTGGATGTGACTGAACTGAACTGTCTTCTGGATATGAAAGGAGAAAAATCCCAATCTATTTATCTAAGCCCAAAATAACAGATGCCTAAAATAATATGCAACATGCAATGATACCTAAAAAATATACATCATTTGTAAACAAATATTTTTTTCTCCACTGACTAACATACCACAAAGAAAACTGTAAGGAAGATCAATCACTGACATGCTAGACCTTAGAAAACAACTTTAATTATGGAGAAAACAGTCAAGATGTTGTACTGAATACTGCTTTGTTAATTTTAAAAGATTATTGCATGTGATCTGTATTAACACATTTAATAGGTGGTAAGAGGCGGTGGGTTTAGATATTTATTTGTGGTGATACTTTCACTACATAAAAAGCATGCAAATGACTTTCTTATCAGTTAATTTAAGAAAGTGCAACAATGGAAACCTAAAGTCTCATAATGGGATATCAGCTTATACAATAAGCAATAAACTGACGACAGAATAACTAAGAACAAACAGCCTCTGGAGATGAAGTGGAAAATGCTGAAGTACCTAAATGTGATGAATACCATGAATATGTCAAGGTACATAAATTCTGATGTTCTAACAGAACAAAATGCTGTGGGGAAGGGAGTAAACCTATGATAGAGATTAGACACCTTAATAATGAAAAAAGGAGGACAGCATCTTTTTTTAAGTCTCTTCTTGAGAAGGGGCATTAAAAAGCTAGACTTGGTTCAGTGGAAGGTAGAAGAGAAATACACAAATTCTTTTTATAAAAACCAATATTGCAAAAATAAAACAAATACTCCCTATTGTATTGCATTATTTTCCAGTACTATGCCATCTTGCCTAGAGGGAATACAGCAGACTCTAACCCTAATATTCCAGAAACTGTAAATTATAACTACAGGACCCTGTAACGGTTACTGGCCTAAGAGATTATTACTCTGACCACCAGACAATAGATTTGACTATCCATTAGACAAGGACATGGGCTTCCTTGGTGGCTCAGACTATAAAGAACCTGCCTGCAATCCAGGAGACCTGGGTTTAGTACCTGGGTTGGGAAGGTCCCCTGGAGAAGGGACTGGCAACCCACTCCAGTATTCTTGCCTGGAGAATTCCATGGACAGAGGAGCCTGTCAGGCTACTGTCCATGGGGTTGCAAAAGAGTCAGACACAACTGAGTAACACATGCAGACAAGGACACAGGGCAAAGGAGACACTAAAATAAAGAACAATCATAAAGGAGCATAAACACTCTTTACCCTGAAAGTGGATGCTATTTCTATTAAACTGAATACAGTTATATTGTCCAAGTACTTTTAGGATCACAATATCTTTAAGTAAAACTCACTAAATAAATAAAAATCTTAGCATTCTATCTTAGTTAAAAGTGCATGCATGCATGCTCAGTCGTGTAACCTGCCAGCTTCCTCGGCCCATGGGATCTCCCAGGCAAGAATACTGACTGGGTTGCCATATCCTCCTCCATGGGATCTTCCCGACCCAGGGATCAAACCCATGTCTCCTGCGTTGACAGGCAGATTCTTTATCACTGAGCCATCTGGGAAGCCCCTTAGTTAAAAGATCAGTGATTAAAATCAATCATGAAAAATGAATATATCTATGCTCTTCTTTTACTTTTTTAAAGTATCCATCGTGTTTTCTTTTATTTAATGTTATACTAAGTTGACATAAAAAATCATTTATTTACAAGGGCACTCTAACATGCAAGTCTTCTGCTATTCTTTAATCAAAGAAATCATCTTTCCTATTACTTAGGCCTAACTGTAATATGTACACAAAGAAGTCCTCTCAAATGTTTATTTGTTCTGACTTAATTATAGTCACTCAAGATTACTAGGGTTCTATAAAATTAAAATTCATAAGATTGAGATTTTATAGGCAATGAGTTTAGTTATAAAATGTCATCTCTCATAAAACAACATACTTATCAAATAAAAATCAGAGTAATGTTTTCTAATGATTTTGTTAAAATATCAATTAAAATAAATTAAGAGTATGAAAAACCAAAATATCAACCAAAGAAGTGTTTAAATGTGGTAATTTTCCACAACCTGGTAGGATTGTCAATTCTTACTGCTATTGTTTGTGCAAACGTATTTTTATATACTTAAAATTTTATTTTTATATTTCAAAAATTAATTTCTAAATCATCCACAGAAACTAAAAATCAGTTAAAAATATACTGAGCGAACAAATGAAAGCAATGTAAATATAACCCAAATGAATCTTTAAAAAAAATAAGCAAAAAGCCATCACTGTTAATGTGCAGAATTCTTTTAGTGCGTAATACACAAGTTCTTTAATACACACAGCAACGGGGCACCCTGGGAGGTGGCTGGCCACATATGAAGTCATGACCATCACGCTTGGCACAAAGGAGGAGGGACTGCTCAGGACCACAAGAGGGAAGGGAAGACAAAATTCCAGCCTTTCTTCAGTTCTACCAGTCTGTCTGCAGTATTATTTACGAAGTATATCTTTTCATCCAACACTCACCATCCTTTTTGTAGTCTAAGCTTTTCTTTTTTTCCCCTCCTCCTTTGAAGGGTCTCAAAATCCAGATGAAAGTAGCATCAGTTTTCCTATAACATTTATGTACAAGGATGTTCCGATGCAATTTGTGTACTACAGAAAAGCTGAAACATCACATAAATTCTGCATTTGTGTATTCATGAGCACATTCACAAGAAAGCCTAGGTGAGTGCAGAAACGGCACCTGATGATGTTGATAGCGAGAAGCACATGAATGACACACTTGCACACCCTCAAATGTCCAGCAGCTACTTCAGTTCATTGTCTGTTTTACAAAACACACCCATTCACAGTGACACAACTGTCTAATTTCATGTCTTTCCACTTTCAACACTTCCCAATAATTCACAAGCTGAAACCTCTCCAATGTCCATTTCCACAAGCAAACTGCCGGTCTTTTTCAACGCAAAGTGTATTTGTAGTACTTTTTTTCCCTAAGCATTTAACATGTATGAAACTGTTATGTCTTTCATTAGGCTCCTATCTTTATTTGTTTAATTAATTTATTAGGCTGCAGGTCTTTAGTTGCAGCATGTGGGATCTAGTTCCCCACCAGGGTTGGAACCCGGGCCCCATGCATTAGGAGTGTGGAGTCTTAGTCACCAGACCACCAGGGAAGTCCTCTTATTTTTATGTGTCACTAATGAGGTTTTTGAGTACTATGCTCCTAAAGCCATTTTCCACAAAATCCCTAAACTTTCATTGTCTGAGTTCACACAGGGAGGTGATTTTTAGGAAGACGTGTGCTGTGTTACAGCAAAAGTGACTGTACTAACTAAATTATGAATTAACATACCTCTGCGCTACCCAAAGAAAGGCAATGCCAAAGAATGCTCAAACTACCACACAATTGCACTCATCTCACATGCTAGTAAAGTAATGCTCAAAATTCTCCAAGCCAGGCTTCAGCAATACATGAACTGTGAACTTCCAGATGTTCAAACAGGTTTTAGAAAAGGCAGAGGAACCAGGG
Organism: Bos javanicus; assembly: GCF_032452875.1. NCBI lineage: Eukaryota > Metazoa > Chordata > Mammalia > Artiodactyla > Bovidae > Bos > Bos javanicus. Next base: position 91,221,035 of record NC_083872.1, read on the forward strand.
ATCAAATTGCCAACATCTGCTGGGTCACAGAAAAAGCAAGAGAGTTCCAGAAAAACATCTATTTCTGCTTTATTGACTATGCCAAAACCTTTGACTGTGTGGATCACAATAAACTGTGGAAAATTCTGAAAGAGATGGGAATACCAGACCATCTGATCTGGCTCTTGAGAAACCTGTATGCAGGTCAGGAAGCAACAGTTAGAACTGGACATGGAACAACAGACTGGTTCCAAATGGAAAAAGGATTCGTCAAGGCTGTATATTGTCACCCTGCTTATTTAAGTTATATGCAGAGTACATCATGAGAAACGCTGGGCTGGAGGAAGCACAAGCTGGAATCAAGATTGCCGGGAGAAATCTCAATAACCTCAGATATGCAGATGACATCACCCTTATGGCAGAAAGTGAAGAGGAACAAAAAAGCCTCTTGATGAAAGTGAAAGAGGAGAGTGAAAAAGTTGGCCTAAAGCTCAACATTCAGAAAACTAAGATCATGCCATCTGGTCCTATCACTTCATGGCAAATAGATGGGGAAACAGTGGAAACAGTGTCAGACTTGGGCTCCAAAATCACTGCAGATGGTAACTACAGCCATGAAATTAAAAGATGCTTACTCCTTGGAAGGAAAGTTATGACCAACCTAGATAGTATATTCAAAAGCAGAGACATTACTTTGCCAACAAAGTTCCGTCTAGTCAAGGCTATGGTTTTTCCTGTGGTCATGTATGGATATGAGAGTTGGACTGTGAAGAAAGCTAAGCGCCGAAGAATTGATGCTTTTGAACTGTGGTGTTGGAGAAGACTCTTGAGAGTCCCTTGGACTGCAAGGAGATCAACCAGTCCATTTTGAAGGAGATCAGCCCTGGGTGTTCTTTGGAAGGAATGATGCTAAAGCTGAAACTCCAGTACTTTGGCCACCTCATGCGAAGAGTTGACTCATTGGAAAAGACTCTGATGCTGGGAGGGATTGGGGGCAGGAGGAGAAGGGGACAACAGAGGATGAGATGGCTGGAAAGCATCACCAACTCAATGGACATTGAGTTTGAGCAAACTCTTCGGCATGGTGACGGACAGGGAAGCCTGGCGTGCTGCAATTCATGGGGTCGCAAAGAGTCAGACTCGACTGAGCGACTGAACTGAACTGAAACTGCTTCAGCTCTGTCTGACTCTGTGACCAGATGGACTGCAGCCTGCCAGGCTCCTCTGACCATGGGATTCTCCAAGCAAGAATACTGGAGTGAGGTGCCATGTCCTCCTCCAGGGAATCTTCCCGACCCAGGGGTCAAACCCTTGTCTGTTACGCCTCCTGCATTGGCAGTGGGGTTCTTTACCACTAGCACCACCTGGGAAGCCCTGGGAATAATTTTTATCTCCCAAGGAACATTGGGAAATGCGTGGTAAGATGTCTGGTTTTACATATATATTATTTAAGTATAGTTGATTTACAATGATGTGTCATTTCTGCTATATGGCAAAGTGAGTCAGTTATACATATATATACACACACACACACATTCTTTTTAATATTCTTTTCCATTAGGTTTATCCTGGACATTGAATATAGTTCCCTGTGCTATACAACAGACCTCGTTCTGTACATCCGCTGTCTGGTAGCACTTTTTGAACATTACAACTGGGGTTCGTATGTAGTGAGTAGAGGCCAGGATGCTGCTCAACATCTTACAACTTGCAGGAGAGTTTTTCACAGGAATAAAGGATCCAGCTCCAAATATCAATAGTGCTGAGGCTGGGCAACTTCCAGGAGGGCTTGCACCAGGGGGCATGTTTCAGGATTGCTGCTGCCAGTTCCCTGGTCCCTGCGGTGAGCCACTGTCAACCCACAGCTCTGCAGGAGATCTTTCAAAACCAGCAGGGGACATGAGTTCAATCCCTGGCTGGGGAACCAGGCCTGAACACACTACAGAGCAACTAAGCCCAAGTACTGCAACTCCTCAGCCCACGAACCACAACTCGAGAGTCTGTGCACTGCAAGAAAGGATCCTACCTGATGCAATGAAGGTTCCATGTGCTACAACTAAGATTCAAGGCATTTAATCCATAAATAAATATTTTTAAAAAATAGTGCTGAGGGTAATAAACCCTATGTGACGAGCATCATTGCCCTCTAACAATAAACTCTACCACATAAGCCATGTGTGTTATTTCTGTGGGTTCACTGTACTGTCTATGTCTCAGCTACCTCACAGTTAGGTAACAGTAGCTATGTCACATGTTGCTTGTCTATTTGTTTATAACTGTTCTAGGTACCTGGTGATGGCCGTGAACAAAACATAAAAATCACTGCCCTTGTGGAATTTACTTTCTAGTGGGGATGTTTATGAAGATTAAATGAGTAAAGAGTATAAACATGGCCAGGAACAGACAAGGCCTTGAAGACATTTATTTTTGTTATGAACATATTTTGTTATGAACTAGAGGAATTGAGCATATGTTGGTGTCATCAGACAACTTATTAAGTTCAGTAACCTATTTAAACTGAAATAGTTCAAATGAACATGCAACCCGAAAAATGTTAAAAACTCTTGTTATCCCGCTAGTCAGTATTTACTGTCAAAGAATAAAGGTGTGATCTCTCGTGGCTCTCATGTTTCTTGTCAAGATATTCCTAATATATCCAAAAACAGAAAATAGAGGAGAAAAGTCATTCTAATATAAAAGCTCCAAGGAGAGAGTAGCTATGTTTTTAAGGCAGTATTCAAGAAGGTTTTTAAATAATGACAAACAACACTTAAAAAAAAATGGACTCTGCTATTCTGAAGAGTTCATTACTGAATGAAATAGGTCACATCCAGGAGCTCATTCTGAGGATCATGCTCTATCAAAGGTAAAGGATCAAATCTGTGGCACTTTTAGAAAATATATCAAGAAATTGAGAAACAGCAACACAAATTGCTTGTTCTTTGGCATTATGCCCTCTTCACTCTTTATTACTAGACATTTAATCATTTACTAGAATTTAAAGAAAGATCTGCTTAATTCCAACCCCTATGGAACTATTTCACTCAATGATAACTGGATTTTAAAAGATCTTTTGATGAATAAATCCGTGTGTGTATAAAATGGCATATTTCCATCAAAAAAACAAATTAAATCAGAAATCTACTGGAGATGGAGTAGAAATTCACTATTCTGCCTTATTCTTTTTCAGATTGTATTTGTGAACCAAACAGCGCCTCATGAAGGTTACTGTACCAGAAAATGTGGGTGAAGGTGTGCCACCTTAAGCAGTTCTGAGCTTTACATCAAAAGGGAAAGCTGATAAACTACAACGGTTTCTATAACCCATTAATGGAAACAGAATTTAATGGGTTAGAATCAACTCTAAGTGGCAGCTAGTGTTATATGAGGAGTAATTTAGACTGTATGACAACACTCTGAAGACTGGGAATGCTGGAGTTTATGTCCATTCCCAGGCTGGCTAGAGGAAGCCATTTTTTTGGTTCAGTCCACCCTGCTAGTCTGTTCTCAGCAGGACACTAATAAGGGAGGACATCAATCAAGGATATCCCTAAGGAAACAATCCCGCATACACTAAACAGATGCCTGAAACATCCATTTCAAATATAAACCCCAGTAAAAGTATGGGTTTAGAAAGAGGAAAAAAGATGTCTGCTAACACGGTGTTTAAATTTTTGAGTATAATGATGAAAGGAGGTTAACACTGAAAGAACTTTCATTCTTACTGGAGTGATTATTTCAAAATATACAAGGCAAAACATGAAATATTTAGCACAGCTATGAACTGAAAAATGAAATCTAGTTTTTTTTAAACTTTATTTATTTTTAATCTAAGGCTAATTGCTTTACAATGCTGTCTTGGTTTCTGCCACATATCAACATGAATCAGTCATAGGTAATTTGGTTTTAAAACTCCTGTTATCCAACATTCAGGCTACAACTTTGCAACCTTTGTTGAGTGTAAATGTAAATTTTGTATCAGGTATTTATAAACAGGTGAAATGCCCTCACATTAAGTCCTTTGAAACATTAGGATTTGTCTGGTTTTTGCAAAAATGAATATATCACTGACAGTACTAGATTGAAAAATTAAAATGAATCAGCACAGTACACAGGGTATATGTATATTCTTTAAACCAGATATGGAAAGAAGCTATTTTAGATTTAAAAATAAGAACATTTGAGATTCCAAGGAGATATGATTATTCATGACTGCATAATATGGCAATACTGACTAGTCTATCCTGTTTAGCTGAGCATCTGACCAGTCTCAAACTGGCTGCAGTGGTCCTAAACATCACATGCAGACCACAGAGTCTAGAAGTGAAAGGCAAGTCTCCGCATACACTATTCCTTTTCAAGAAGTTTCTCAAGAACTCCCTGGCCATCCTTGTCTAGACTCTCATTGGCCAGAAATATGTGTCAAAAGGGCCTCCCAGGTGGCTCAGTGGTAAACAATCCGCCTGCCAAAGCAGGAGATATGCGTTTGATCCCTGGGTTGGGAAGATCCCCTGGAGGAGGAAAGGTCAACCCACTTTAGTGGGTTGAAGAATCTTATGGACAGAGGAGCCTGGCAGGCTACAGTCCACAGGGTTGCAGAGTCTGACATGACTGAAGCACTTAGCACCCACATATGCATACAAATGAGATAACATAGTATTTGCCTTTCTCAGACTTGTTTCACTTAGCATAATGCCCTCATGGTCTATCCATGTTGTTGCAAATGGGAATATTCCACTGTGTGCATATGTCTTACATACATACAAACTGCATTTTCTTTACCTATTCATCCACTGATGGACACCTCAGTTGTTTCCGCATCTTGGCTATTATAAACAATGCTGCAGTGATCCTGGGTGGGCGGCAGTGCACAGCTTTTTGAATTACTGCTTTTGTTTCCTTTGGATCAATACCCAGAAGGACCTGTTAGATCAACATGGTGCTTCTGTTTTTAATTTTTTGAGGACCCTCCATACTGTTTCCCACCATGGCTGCACCAACGTACTTCCCACTAATGTGCACTGAGGGTTCTCTTTTCTCCACATCCTAACCAACACTTACCTCTTAAAACAAGTGATGATAGTGGTTCCAACAGGTTTGACTTGCATTTCCCTGTTGAGCACATTTTCATGTACCCATTGGTCTTCTATATGTCTTCTTTGGAAAAACCTCTATCAGACTCTCTGCCCATTTTTTAACTGAAAATTTTTTTTTTTTTTTGCCATTGAGTTGTGTGTGTTCTTTATACATTTTAGATATTACTCCTTATCAGACACATGACTTGCTAATTTTTTCTCCCATTGGGTAGACTGCCTTTTCATTTTATTGATGGTTCCCTTTATTATTCAGTTAGTCCCATTTGTTTTTGTTGCTGTTTTCTTTGGTGTTAGGAAAAGATTTTTTTTTTTTTAACGTTTTGGCCATTAATAACAATGTACTAGCTACTTCTTAGTATTGCAATTCTCCCCTGTGGGAATATTTGTTTTAGTGATTTTTTTTTTTTTTTAATATTTTGGCTTCATGAGTGACTCCAATGATTGCTTTACTACAAAATCCATTCTATTTTTTAACTTAAGAAATAAATATTGAAATTGCTAACATCAATAACGAAAGATTGAGGGCAGGAGAAGGGGATGACAGAGCATGAGATGGTTGGATGGCACCACTGACTCAACTGACATGAGCTTGGGTAGACTCCGGGAGTTGGTGATGGACAGGGAGGCCTGGTGTGCTGCAGTCCATGGGGTCGCAGAGTCGGACACGACTGAGCGACTGAACTGAACATCAGTAACAGCCAATAATTCTTCTGAGTGATATGTCAGACAGAGCAAAGTTTACTAGGTAGTGTTTTATCCGTGTACCAGTGGTAAGAAGGTTGAAAATCTATCGACTATGCACAAAGTATATATTTTAGAAAACTCTGTCCCACAGAAGAGATTTTGATTCTCTCTTATTAAATTCAGCTGCACACCCCCATTTGTATGATTTACTCAGCATCATGTATTTCCCTTATGGGAGAGAAAGAAGGATTTAATTTAGTCTAAGAAAAATAGGATATCATAGTGGTTTGGCAGTTCTTTCTGCAACCCTGTCAAGAAGCCAGTATCATGACTTGGACTTTTACAAGGGCTGAGACCTTAAAAGGTGCCTCATACCCATAATGCTGTTAGACTGGAGCAAGGCAGAGAGATGTGTGGACTATGGAAGTGATTGTATTTCTCAAATTTAGGTACAAAACCAAAAAGCAAACAGCTCAGATGTGCATGGACAACTCTTCAATATCCTTCCACTCAAACCAAAAAGAATACTGTACATTCTCAAAGTGGCCTTGGTTTCATTATACTATCAGACAATTATACTTTTTGACTTGTTTTAAAATTGAAGAGCTTTGCAAACTATCATATATAGGATGGATAAACAACAGGGTCCTACTGTAGAACACAGGGAACTATATTTAATATCCTGTGATAACCCATAATGGAAAAGAATGTATAAATGGGTATAACTGAATCACTTTTCTGTATAGTAGATATTAACAACATTGTAAATCAACTATACTTCAGTTAAAAAAAAAAAACTGAAGTACCTTTACCAATAGAAATTATGATGCTATAATGTGTCACTCTGAGACTTAGTCTCAAATTAGGTTTAAAAACTATGTCTGAAGCAGTGACTTAGTTATTAAACATGATTTTTATTTATTAGTTATTAAACCAATTGGGTCTATGGTGGTCCAGAGTAATTTTTAAAATCTGTTACATGTAAAGTTGATTAATGTCTTATGCAGATAACTATTTGGATTTATTTTCCTTTAAATAAAAAGGCAAAAAATGCTATGTTGAAATCTGACTACCACAATGACTGTTTCTGCAATTTATTTTTAAACTGAAAATATGCTGGCATGGAAAATTTTGCCTGCAATTAAAGGCAGTGTTTTAAGAACAAAAGAAAACACTGAAAGTGCCATGCCTTTTCTTGAGAGAAACGGAATTCTTGAGCCTTAGTTATGTGAATAACCACTGAGTTAGCAATCTAAAAGATTGCAATTTTTTTTCTTTTGCGAAACATGTAAAGTATATATTTCCTTTCCCCACATTTAGTTCTAAATGCCATTTGCCTTTAACTTCGATCTAACTGCTTCCAGACGTCCTGCTAAAACCTCAGTGATTCATTTACCCACATCTCCAAATTTTCCTTTCAGCCTTAACCCTTTATAGTCTCTCCTTTCTCCTCTCATCATTCAGGAAATGGAGCATCTCAGATTTCTTGGGGGCTGGGAGTGGGGAGAGGGGTAAGGAACAAAAGATACACCCTCTCTGATCCACACTCCCAACAAGAAAAATAAAAATCAGCACCTAAATAGCAACCACCATGTGACGTCACTCTGAGTGCAGCTCACGCTCTCCATCTGAGCCTGCTGCACTGGAAACTCAACCAGCAATCCTCACATAGCCCCTCCGAGGTATGCATTACTGTCTTCACTCTACATGTGAATAAACTGAGGCTCACAGCCTCACTTGTATTCTCCATGTGTCAGAAGCCACATGGAGACCTGGTCCCCAGAGCTCCAGTTCTGTCCTTTCCAGTCTCCTTTTCCTGCTTTCAACAGCTGCCCCTTCTTGACTCATCACAGCCAGTGAGCCTTCTCAGTTCTGCCTCACATCTTCTCCCAGGTTTCTGCTCAATGGTAACTAAAACACAACACAACACAACACACCTCAACACTACCCTCTCCTTGCGCACACCGTGAACATGTACCCTCCCCCGCCTTCTCATGTCTCACTGCCTAGCATCACCCCAAGGTTATTCCCATCTGAAGCACAGTAATGAAACCTTTACAGATTCCACCGGAATTTTAAACCCAGTGTTTCTTTTCCATCTTCTTATTCTCTACGGCTTTGCAATCATTCTTCACTCTCAGTTGCTCAGACAACATTATCACGATGTAAATGTAACTTCATATTTCCCTGATTATAGGTCCCAAAGAATTGAAGCACAAATAACATCAATAGTAAACAATGGAATTTTTACAAAAGCACCCAACAGGAATTGAAAACTTTGCTTTTTCCACTGGGAAAATAGGAGTATGATGTAATGCTGCAAGTACAAAGCTCAAAGCATCATAGACTAGGAACAAAATAAAGGAAAAAAATTCAAAATATGAGATTCACATACAAATTATGTTTTAGTTTTTTGTATTTACAGATAATTTCTAAATCATCTTCTGAAAAAAAAATCCTAAATAAAACCAACATACTAATTTAGAATCTACAAAATAAATTTGACAATAGACTTTAAATAATTTTGGAATTAGAAAATAATTCAATTATCACCATGCTAGTTATGAAAAAAATGAACACAGCATGTTAATAACTGTTATCCATCCTGAGTTTTATGGGACAGGTACATTTAGACCACTTAATAAATCACATTATAAACAAAAATGCTTAAAATAATTTAGATAATTGTCTCACTTGGAAGTCATTTGAGTGATTCTTAAGAAGCTTTTAAATAGGAAGGTTAAATGACACTTTATGGTTAAAACAGAAAAATGGCTCTTAGAATGTACAAGCTAATCCACCAGAGTCATTTTCTGTCATGCACTCAAGAATCAAGTGACATTTCTGGTTGCTATCCAGAAATTACCCTACATAAGAAGCTCGCTAATGGCATCTCCATCACTGCCTTAGTCTAGGCTCTTAAGTCTCCCAAGGCCCTTAACAACATCCGAATTCATCTCATTATAATCAGGATATCCCCCATTTAGAGCATCCTCCACTGAACCTCAACTTCCTTCTATAAAACAGCAACCGAAACCAGAACAACAAACCTTATTCCAGAGGGCTTTTGAAAGGTACCTGGTAGCACCACCAGACATTACCTAATAAAGCCCTCTGCTGCTGCTACTGCTGCTAAAGCCCTCACTAAATAGTAAATAGCCTAACTTGAATATGACATGTGGACACAGGGTGGGCGACAGGGGAGAACGGGACAAACTGGGAGAGTAGGATTGACATATATACACTGTGTGTGCTTAGCTGCTCAGTCATGTCTGACTCTTTGTGATCCCATGGACTGAGGCCCGCCAGTCTCCACTGTCAGTATGGATTCTCTAGGCAAGAATACTGGAGTGGGTTGCTATGCCCTCCCTCCAGTGGCTCTTCCCAACCCAGGGATCGAACCCAGGTCTCCTGTACTGCAGGCAGATTCTTTACCATCTGAGCCACCAGGGAAGCCCAAGAATATTGGAGTGGGTAGCCTTTCCCTTCTCCAGGGGATCTTCCTGAGCCAGGAATTGAACCAGGGTCTCCTGCATTGCAGGCAGATTCTTTACCAGCTGAGCTACCAGGGAAGCCCATATATATTTCACTACCATATATAAAATAGATAGCTAGTGGGAAGCTGCTGTATAGCACAGAGAGTTCAGCTTGGTGCTCTGTCATGACCTAGAGGGGTGGGGTTGGGGGGTGAGGGTTCAAGAGGGAGGGTATATGTGTATACATATAGCTGATTGACTTTGTTGTACAGCAGGAACACACACAATATTGTAAAGCAATTATACCCCAATTTAAAGAAATAAATAATAAACATGAATGTGCTAGCAGAGTGAGGTTTCCTGAAGAGGAGTCAAATTATGTCACATCCTTGCTTTAAAAAGTTGTTGGCTCTCTGCCCTATGTTTAACGTGAAGTACAACTATAATTTAATGAATGAAGAAGCTGATAATTTGATCAAAAGTTAAAGTTTACTGTTGAATGATCTATGTAAAAAGTCCTTGTAAAACCACACAAGAGTAAAAATGATCACAGGGTATATACTCCAGTGATTTCAAAGAATGCTTATTTGAAAAAGTAGTCACTTATTTCAAAACACTATTAATTACAAAAGTCTAATGGAGGTTTAAAATAAAACTAAGCAGAATTCCAACTTAGGAACATGTCAGTAGTCAGAAATATTTCAGACAACTCTATTGCTCCCTAATGAATCCTAATTAGTAATCTTTTATTGTAACATGTATTAAATGGAGGATTACTACACCCTTGTTATGAAAGTTAACAACAAATTAGAAAAAGCAGAATTTAAGCACCATCTCGTTTGCTTTTGGTTGGTTATACACTACTTTAAAAAGCTAACCTAGTTCTAAATAGGTTGCAAAAAAGATCCAATTATTGTAGGTGAAACTTTCTTCCCAAAAGAATCAAGTTGACAGACTAAGAAGTTTTTCAAATTAGGAAAAAAATTAGTAATTATTGAATTTTACTATTCTTCATTAATCATTTTCATACTGCATGAGCTTTACCAAAACAACCACTTCAAGAATAAAAAGGGAGCTACTGATAAGTCAAATGATATCCCTATGCAACAAAAACATTTTGTTAAGAAATGGTATGCCTTCAAAATGGCTATGTTTTCTGTGTAACTTAAATATTTTCATTCACTCAGTATGAAACAGGCACTGATGATGTTTGGCCTTAATGATATTCTTATAAACAAATATGAGGAGTAACTAACCAAAAACGAGCCCAATTCGGGACTGATCTTGCTTAGAAAGGGGAAGAGCCGAGATGGTGGCCCAGAAGTGGCTGCCACTTGAATTGAGCCTCCATGGGATCAGCAAGAATATTCAGATGTGACCAGAGTTTAACCCAGATGGCAGGGAGGGGGCACAGAAATGAGACTGAAAATCCAGGCTTTGAGTGACAATATATTTACATATGATTTCCAGGTGGTGCAGTGATAAAGAATCTGTTTGCCAATGAAGGAGACGCAAGAGACGTGAGTTTGACCCCTGGGTAGGGAAGATCCCCTGGAGAAGGAAATGCCAATCCACTCCAGTATTCTTGCCTGGAGTATTCCGCAGACAGAGGAGCCTGGTGGGCTACAGTCCACAGAGTGGTGAAGAGTCAGACACGACTGAGCGCACGCGCACGCACGCGCGCGTGCGCACACACACACACACACACATATTTATATATAAAATTTCCATTATGTAAGTTTTGAAGCAGGATATTTGTTCCATTGTTAGGTTCTCTGTCACTTCAACTTCAAAGGAATGCATTTTTTTTACCCCTGAAAAGGTCCAAAGAGTAATGCATTTATGTGATGCACACAGCACGTTAATTAAGGCTCAGTTTCGTCAGCAAATCATTATCCCTAAGTACTGAGAAATTTCTCACTTACAGATGAGGCAGAAGTCGGACAAAGATCTGACCTAGAATAGCAGGCAGGGCCCACTTCCCGCAGCAGAGCCCCAGACACAGAGCAGAGCCGGCAGTGAACTCCGATGGCCGCTTGCGGCCACTGTGATGGCCGAGTGCTACTCAGGATATGTTTCCTTCTAACAGAGTGTGAAGCCACTGCACGCTATTAGATGGTTAGGATAACTAGTAGGTTTTCATCATCACAGTAAAGATTAAAACTCTCTAATGCAAGGCTCAAGATATTCCCCTCATTCATTTAACTTGTATAATCAATTCATTTATTCATGCTCAAACATTCATTAAATATTTATTATGCACGAAGTTTTGTACTCTCCACCACTATGAAACAAAAATATAGTTCAAGACTATAATGGGCTTCAGAATACTGTTCCATCTGAGTGGACCAAGCCAAATCTCAAACTTGAAGAATACCACAGTCATATTTTACCACCAGGCTTCAGTATTTTTGGGAATGAGTTCCTCAAAGAACACCTTATTCATGAACAGACAAGTACTTTATTCCCAGTGCTTCAGAGTTGAGTCAGGCTTTTATGTCAATTTCAGGTTATCCCCCTGACCCCCACCCCAAGCTCTGCTCATCCTCCCTTCTTTTGTCAGATTTAATTTCCTGTTCATACAAAAAAGTTAAAGTAGCTTCTCTTGACTTGAACTCTAGTGGTATTTAGGCCAGTGACCTCTGAGGTCATAATGCCTCAAAAACATCATTGTTAGGAATGCATACCCAATATATTTCAATTCATCATTACTACAGTAACTTACTGATTAAAATATTGGCTATTTTAAAACCATGTTAAAATAGTTTAAGTACATTTGAGATAAATTTTAAAAGCAATAAAAATATTAATGAGTTCTCTATATACTTAAAGCTTCTAGATTTGGGCAGAATTTGAAAATTCTACAACTTATGGAAAAAAATGGATCTTTAATTAAGCCTGTCAAGTCAAACAAAATGAAGCTGAAACCCCACTTTTATATCTCTCTGTTTCTAAAAATATAGAAGTATAATGTATTAGGAGTCATAATAAGGCAGTTATTGATATTTTTGTACATCTGTACATAAAAAACTGATTTTGATCATTTCCTCTCAATAACTATTCTATTCATGTAAAAGAAAATACGTGCAGATAGTTTAATTCTTTATTTGCTTCAAAAAACTGATGTGAAAATATTCAACATTATCTATAAAGAATTTCTATATTGTCTTTTCCTCAACTAGACATACAAAGTAAAAAGTGACTGTTAAGAGAAAACTTTGAAAATTCTCCAAAAGACCTTGAAATAATAAGGCTGCGATTGAACTTTCAAGAGAAGAATTATGCCAGAAATGATAAAGCCTAAGATTTTTAAGGCTTCAGTTTATTCTATATAAACAGTATGAAATAAAAATGTCATTCCGTCACTCGAAAGGGAGGGGGAGAAAAGCAAAATATAGTTACTCAAACATACATACACACACTTTTACCCAATCTTCTGAAACTAATGATTTCAAAACTAACTCAATTTCTATAGTGCAATTCAAAGACATGAATTAATATTGCAAAAAGAAATAAATTTTTAAAAGGCATGTTGCCATCCTTTATAATCAAAGGCAGTAGTAACTTACTGCTCTTAAATTTTAGGCTCATAAATGAAGATTCCTATTTTGAATCACATTGCTGAAATAACCCCAAATAATTAAAGAATTAAAGAGCTGTTTCAGCTAATTGTTAATTAGTTCAGACTAGTGATATACTTTTTAATAAAAGTATTATGTAACGAGCATTGTTAACATCTCTAAAGGAACTTCTGAGAATTTATTCATTTCTTTCTTGTGAAGTGAGAAACAAAACAAAAACTCAAGTTTTTCCTCGGAATAAGTTAAAAAAAATAAATGAATGAAAATCCTTAGGCTTTCAGGCAATTTGCAACCACTGTGCATTTATGTAGCTTCAAGTTAAGGAGAGACCAAAAGGAAGATTACATCTTCAAATGCTTTAGTCATTTGAAAAAACCTCACAATGTATTTACATTTCTCTAAGAATACAATACTTCTAGTTATAGAAGTATTTATAATAAGTAAATCCTGGCACTAGGGCTCTAAAGCTTCCTTACCACAGGCTCATTAACTGAGAAAAGAACTACTGCTCATTTAGCCATCAGCTATTTATTATTACATATTAAAGTAACAGGCATTACTCACCAGCCTCCATCAAAATTACATTCAACTACAGGCAGAGGGGATACTGGAAGGAAAAGCAGACTCTGACTCTGCTGCTTTGTCTTGAGCGGCTCCCAGATGAGCGCCCTGGGGACCGAGCCCTCAGGAAACGCACTGTGGCCGGCGGACCGCTTGCCACCCTGCCAGTCTGACACTGGGCTGACGTCACGCCCCAACATGTCACTGCAGCCGCAGATTGAGGCAGCTTCTCTTGAACAGTTTGTTGTGATTCTGTACGCCTTCCAGCCAGAGGAGTAGAATATGATTTCAGTTCCCTTCAAGTTGGCACACAGCACAGGGTAAAATACCAGCATACGTGGCTGCCAACGGCTTGTGAAGAGTGTTGTGAGGATTTTTAAATAACCTTAGCTCTCAAATAGACATTTTCTGTTAAAACTATAAGCAAACCTATTCAAGTGATTCCTTTCAAAACATTTTTTTGGGTTGCTGTTGTTTCCAAAGTTGATCCATATTTCAAAAAATTCAGCCAATAAAAGGTACAAAGAAAGCTAAAACTGTGGTGACCTAAATGGGAAGAGAATCCAAGACAGAGGGAATGTATGTGTATGGGTGGCTGATTCACTCTGCTGTACAGCAGAAACCACACAGCATTGTAGAGGAACTATGGTAGTAGTGTTAGTTGCTCAGTCGTGTCCGACTCTTTTGCGACCCCATGGACCGCAGCCCACCAGGCTCCTCTGTCCATGGGATTCTCCAAGCAAGAATACTGGAATGGGTTGCCATTTCCTCCTCCAGGGGATCTTCCAGACCCAGGGACTGGTAGGTGGGTTCTTTACCAATAGTGCCACTTGGGAAGCCCTAAAATACTCCTATTAAAAAAAAAAAAAGTTAAAACTGCCTTCAGTTCTATTACCTAAAATGATGATGATAATAATGATAATGAATGCTCACATATTATGTCAAGCACTTTACAATCTCAGCTGAGCCTCAGAACCCAACCATCTAGTATCTGTAATTATCCGCATTTTATGGAAAAGACTGAGGCACAGAGAAGTTAGGGAACTTGCCTCGCCACAATGCTAGTAAGTGACTGTTGCTGTTGTTTTTTAGTCGCTAAGCTGTGTCCTGCTCTTTTATGATCCCATGGACTATATAGCCCACCAGGCTCCTCTGCCCATGGAATTTCCCAGGTAAGAACACTGGAGTAGGTTGCCATTTCCTCTTCAAGTAGGTCTTTCAACCCACTTGATCAAATCCACATTTTCTGCACTGGCAGGCGACTTATTTACTGCTGAGCCACCTGGGAAGTCCAGTAAGTGACTGAGCAGGACTTAAAACCCATACATCTGATCACTAAGTTATACCATTTAGCAGGAAAGATACCAGCTGTTAACACCAGTTAACATTCTGGTGAACAATCTTTTCGACCAGAGTTTGTGTATATAAACACATATTTATTCAATATAAGGAAATCAAACTATGTATGTTGTTTTGCAATCTGCTTTTAAAAACTCATTAATACGCCATGGTCAGTTTTCCATGTCAGTAACTATATTCTTAACTTTTCTTTTTATGATGGCTGCCTATCACATTGATCTAAACCTAATTCCTACTAGACACTTAATTAAAAACTTTTTGTTATGAACAGTGCTTAAGGTAGCCTAGATACCTTTGTGCTTTCTTGTGTTTATCTGTGCAGGGTAATCGTTAGAAATGACGCAGATAGGTCAAAGCATGTGTGTGTTTTCAACATTTGCCTCTTTGACACTCCAAAAAGAGGTAACAACTTATATTTATAATTTAATACATTATACTTCTTTCCCACATAAAGGATACTGACAATTATTTTTCTTCCTTGCAAATCTAACAGAAAATACAGCTTTAATTGTGTGTTTGTGTGTTTTAGTTGCAAGTGAGGTTAAGGCTCTCTTCATGAGCTTGTTAACACGGAAGCAGTCCAGTTAAAGTCTACAAGCATGTAAGGTCTGGAGTCAGATGACTAAGACCAGCTCTCCTTCCAGCAGTTTTCAGACCACAGGCAAGTTAGTTGGACTCTCTACGCTTCAATTTCCTTATAGGGAAAATAAAGATAACAATTCAATCCTCACGGGATTTTTGTGAGAATTAAATGAGAAAACCCATGTAAAGCAATTGGAATCATGCCTACCACATAACAAGTGTTTAATTAAATGTTAACTCATATTTGATGACCAATCATGTCTCTTCTGCATTTCATGCCCTTCAACTAAAAAGTGATTCTTAATACGACTTTTATAAGTCTTATTTTTATAAGATGTACTGAAAATATCTTGTTAGCATGCTAATGACACAAAAATGTGAAGATACCTCAGAGTTGTCTTACAATTAACCTAGCATGTAACATAACCAGTGCTAAAAAAAAAAAAAAAAAAAAAAACACTCCTTTCATATGAAACTGCAATAACAGAAATTAAAAATAGCATTTCAAGTTGAGAAAACAAAATTGTTTCATCACATAGCTTGAAATATAGACAAGCAAGCCGAAGCAGTTTGCTATAACCAGAAGGGTTTGCATATGTTTTAGAATAGTAGTCAGTCATTCATGGATCTGTCCTATTTTTTTTTTTGAAAGTGAAGGTTTTGTGAATCTCAATTAGTCTCTGTTTAAACTTCTCACACTAAAAATGAAAACAAAACCCATTCTTGAAGACATCAAAGAAAAGTTAACAAAATAACTTTTGCTATAGTTCTGAAAGCAAAGGACAGTCCCTATTAAATGACACAAACGATAACAACCTTTAAGCACCATATATGAAGGTTAGAATGTAGTAAGCTTATTACTCCTACCCTAAGCCAATGTGACCTTGTGTTATGTAATAAAGTCTTCAACTGTTCACATCATCAGGGCAGGCGTAACAAGACACTTATCAAATCTACTAAGAAGGAAGCTATATATTTTTCTAGTAGATCTGGCTTAGGTGTAGTCATTGTTGTATATGCTATAAAATTATCACCTCTGAAGGCAGACATTTCTGTAATTAAATGGCAGCATAAGGAAATGGCAACCCACACCAGTATTCTTGCCTGGAGAATCCCATGGATAGAGCAGCCTGACAGGTTATAGTCCATGGGGTGCAAAGAGTCGGACACGACTGAGTGACTAACACTTATAATATGTTTACAGAATTGCAGTGCCTTGGTGGTGCTACATACAGCTGCCAAGAGAAAGCAATAATGAAGCAGCAGAGATCTGTCAAGAGACTCTGAAAGATTACCAGGAACACCGTGAACTCAAGAACTAACAAACTGACCAGATTACCAGGAACTCCAAGAACTAACAAGCTGACGGAGCGTTTGGTTTACAAAGTTACCAGCACTCAGCATTATTTCTCTAGGACCTGGGAGGCTCAGCCCCTCTGCTATCCCACCACGGTTTACAGGACTTTCAGAGGGAAAACGGGGTTCTTGGGCAAGGAACATAAAAGGGGGAATTAGATAAGGTCCCTCCTCTCAAGGCCAGAACAGCCTGGAATTGACAGTTTACTAGGACAGAGAGAGCTGTAAACAGATCATTATAACGTAACCTGATTTGCAGAGAACAGAAGAGGAAGTGGCTAACTGCCTGGGGGGATCTGGAAGAGGTTTAGCAGAGGACAGTAAATGACAGCGGAGGAACTCTTTCCAGAGGACATTGCAGTTAGAGGTACCAGTAGTTGTGAAAGCACAAATTTAAGATGCAACTAAACTTGACACCTACAAAAGGCACCCAGTTAACAGAGGGCGGGGGGGGGGGGGGGGTGGGGAGGGAAAGCATACCAATAGGGCAATTCTCACAAGCACCTGGTGAGATTTTGCCCTGCTTTTCCCCAAAGCCAGGGATGGCTAATTTAGCTTTTTACGATTCTGCCCACACCATATTTTTAGGACAGGAAGCTAAGGGAGATTGTGGATATATGCCCCATTGTTTGCTGGAGCTATTAAGTGTCTTCAAATCAGTAGAGAAGCCTAAATCTCAATCCATACTGATTCTCTTTTCATGTATCTCTGTGCTGTAGGGCAGGAACCATGCTTTGTTAGAAAGCCACAGAAAAACAGTCCAGTGAGGGCCTGCAAAGTATTTGCCACCAAGTCATGTGCTTCATTCAGAATACTCTTTAGGGCTGTTTGTGATAATGACTGAGGATTCAGTTGTGATAACTATCATTTTTCAGTTCTCACTTCACTTAGTGGCATTTAAAACTCTTGACCACTCTATTCTTAAAAATGCCACCATGGACCCCAAACTATGTGACCTGGTTCCCCAGCCTTCACTTTGCAAGTCAGGCATGAATTCAAATGACTTGATGGAGCACCCAACTGTCTCTATAATTTGATGCTAGCTTACTCATCACTAGCACCCAAAGATAGATGAGAAACAGACCTACCCGTGTTTTTTTCCATACTGTCTCATAGTGCTGGCTAATGCAAAGCACTGAAATGTCCCATCACTTGGTAACTGAGTTTTATCTCCCAGGTCACTTAATGCAAAACTTCCAGGTCAGAAAAATACCACTACAACGAGAAACCCACAGCCACATACTCAACGATGCATAGTTCTTCTAAGCTACCGGGCAATTATGTGTCTACCTGAGACAGCGGTAGACCCACAGGTTGAAGGCTCAGTCACACAAGACTGCCCCCACTCTAGATACCATCACAAATCCAGGTTATCCCTGCTTCTGACCCCTGGCTATACATCAGGTTCAAATGACCCTCATCTCAGGTTTGACTGATTAGCTTGAGAAGCTCACAGAACTCACAGAAACAGTTACTTAACATTTATTAATTTATTATAAGGAATATTGGGCTTCCCAGGTGGCGCTAATGGTAAAGAACCCACCTGGCAATGCAGGAGACTTAAGAGATTGGGGTTCCATCCCTGGGTGAGAAATATCCCCTGGGGGAGAGCATGGCAACCCATTCCAGTATCTTGCCTGGAGAACCCCATGGACAGAGGAGCCTGGCAGGCTGCAGTCTGTGGGGTTGCAAAGAGTCAGACACAACTGAAGCTACTTAGCACATGTGCATCAGGAATATTATAAAGGCTATAAATATCCAGACAGAAGGTACACAGGCATATAGTTTACAGAGGGAAAGTCAGAGTGCTTACAGCCTCGTTTTCCTTTCTCCCAAATTTCCAAATTAATTCATCTTGGCACATCAGCCACCATATCTTCACGACTTAAAGAGAAACCTCAAGGCAGCACTGATTACAAAAGTAAATTAAAAATACAGTCGTGCTTCAGTATCTTCATGGTCTTGGTTCCAGCACACCATCCATCCCCAAATTCATGGACTCTCAAGACCCTTATATAAGATGGCACAGTATGCTGCACAGTCTCCAGTATATTTTAAATCATCTGCAGATTACTTACAATACCTGATACATTGTAAATGTTATGTAAACAGGCAAATTCAAGGTTTGCTCTTTGGTACTTTTTGAAATCCCCCCTCTCCAATATTTTCGATTCACAGTTACTTGAATCAGCAGATACAGAATCCTTGGAGATGAAGGACTGACTTTAATTCAAAAATATGCTATCTCTCCTACCCTTGTTGTTGCTATTCATGTTGCTCAATCATGTCTGACTCTTTGAGACCCCCAAGGACTGCAGCATTCCAGGCTTCCCTTCCTTCACCATCTCACAGAGCTTGCTCAAACTCATGTCCATTGAGTCAGTGACACCATCCAACCATCTCATCCTCTGTCATCCCCTTCTCCTCCTGCCTTCAGTCTTTCCCAGTATCAGGATCTTTTCCAATTTGTCGACTCTTCCCATCAGGTGACCAAAGTATTGGAGCTTCAGCTTCAGCATCAGTCCTTCCAATGAATATTCAGGACTGATTTCCTTTAGGATTAACTGGTTGGATCTCCTTGCAGTCCAAGGGACTCTCAAGAGTCTTCTCCAACACCACAGTTCAAGAGCATCAATTCGTCAGCGCTCAGCTTTCTTTACGGTCCAACTCTCACATCCATACATGACTTCTGGAAAAACCATAGCCTTGACTAGACGGACCTTTGTTGGCAAAGTAATGTCTCTGCTTTCTAATATGCTGTCTAGGTTTGTCATAGCTTTTTTTCCAAGGAGCAAGCGTCTTTTAATAGCATTATCTTCATTATCTTCTCTTAAAAGGTGAAAATCAGGCAAAGAGCAAATTAACTCACAGAAGCTGAACACTCACAGCAAGTGATAGCCTGAGGTAGATTCCAAACGTTCCACGAGCCTACTGCACAGGTAACTACATCACCTGAAGGTCAGAACAGAAACAAACTCGACACCGCAAAGGAAGACAATCACTATGAATATAGGAAGAGAATCACTACGAGTGTCAACCCTCACTTGACAATGACCTAACAGTTCAGATATTCTCGATTCACTACCTTCAAAATGTTCAAGGGTTGTTCCATGCAACCAGTTAGGTTTTCTATTAGGGTTAAAATTTCATAACACAGCAAATTCTGAAAATGTAGTTGAAAGAGCTAAATGATTTAAGAATCAGATTAATCCACAAATACCTGCTTAGGAAGGAACCAATTATAACAAAAAAGTCCGTCATACCACAAGAGTTTTTTCCCCAGGGAGTGGTAGCTACTAAATATACTTGCTTACTAACAAGACTTGAAACCTTCTAATTTGAAAATATCTCTCAGGTCATCAATGAGCAACTTGGCCCTTAAAGGCCAGTTAATAAGATACTGATTCAGCCATTTTATAATCACTTTATTTCTTCTGATCCTTTCAAAACTGTTTCCACTTTTTGTGTGAGATTGGTAGCTATGACTTCCTCCTTATAAACTGTGTCGTAATTTGTGTATCTCAACAATTTATTTGTACACCTTTTTGGTCCACCTCAAATGTTATCTCCTTGGAGAGATTTCCTCCAGTCTCCTTCATTCAAGATGCAGTATATATCAGGAACAAATATCATGACCAAAAAATCTGCAGTCATACACACCTACATTTCAAAGACTCTGTCAATAGAGATGTTTATAAGCTATTCTGCAAAATAAATAGAACATAACTAAACAACAACAAAAATATACTCATGGAAAGTGGACTAATAATTTTACAGATTGATAAAACTAAATAAAAACCCAAATGAGAGAGACACTCTAAAAGGCAACAATGATGCAGGCATTAAAACTTGACTATCTTCCTTCCCGTTCACAACTATCAAATGTTGTCTCAACTTCTGAGCCAGGTGAAATGTCTGGTTATATTTATATCTCCTTTGAATACGTGAACACCCAAACTATTTCTGGGTGTTTTCTCTTGATAGGGTAAAAATGGATTCTGAGTAGTCAATTTTTTTTAACAGGCTCTGGAATCTGTAACTGTATTTTAACTGTAACCAATAAAATTCTAGAAAGGTTCCAGGTCAAAGTATATGCCTGCCATAAATATAGTATGAAAACTTAACTGATTTTGTATACTTTAAAAATGCAATGCTCACTAATATACATCTAGTTTCCTTGTCAAGGTCCTAACTTCAATTCTGGATAAATGTATAGTTTTGAACGATAGTTTGTGACTTATACTCTACTTGGATATAGATTGATTTTCATTCTTAAAGAAACCATAAACTCTAATTGGTTTTCTATAAAAGCCTGATGTACCAACAAAACATCTATTATTCAAGTACTAGGTCGATTCTACACTTAAGCCATCTGCCTGGAGGATACATGGTCTGTTTTTGATGCAAGAATAGAATCAAACATATGACAATGTCACCAGTCTCATTATCATCAAAAAAACAGGCCTCAGAGAAACTTATTATAATGGCTGCTTTGTGCGTTGGCTTCATTAACTCAATAGGCGTATTGCTCACTTGCAAAGAGGGTAGAAAAGATGCATGTTCTTAAAGGTTTCACCACCACATAACAGGGCGAAATCCATTATGCAGATTCATAATTGAGACATAGCCTGGGGACCAAAGAGACTTTTAACATATGCAACTGACTCAATGAAGGGTCCTCCCAAGTCATCCT
Source organism: Bos javanicus (assembly GCF_032452875.1). NCBI lineage: Eukaryota > Metazoa > Chordata > Mammalia > Artiodactyla > Bovidae > Bos > Bos javanicus. Next base: position 91,242,402 of record NC_083872.1, read on the forward strand.
TTTCTCATCATGATTATACAACACACACACAATCAGGTGGTCTTGTGGCAACAACTCCAAGACCATCTGCCAAGTTCGAGGTATGAGTTATCTCCCTTAAAAAACAAAACAGTTTTAACTTGCTGCTGCTGCTAAGTCACTTCAGTCATGTCCAACTCTGTGCGACCCCACAGACAGCAGCCCACCAGGCTCCCCTGTCCCTGGGATTCTCCAGGCAAGAACACTGGAGTGGGTTGCCATTGCCTTCTCCAAAGCATGAAAGTGAAAAGTGAAAGTGAAGTCGCTTAGTTGTATAGGACTCTCAGCGACCCCATGAACTGCAGCCTGCCAGGCTCCTCTGTCCATGGGATTTTCCAGGCAAAAGTACTGGAGTGGGGTGCCATTGCCTTCTCCATCCATGCTACACTTCTACAATTACATTTCTGGCAATGAAGGGGTACATAATTCCTTTGTCTGTTTTTATACCTCATTTGTACAAATTCCTTAGCCTATATGTTTTTTCCTTTCTTTTAAATGAGAATACCTTATTTCAGAAGTTCACTGGAAATGTTATATATACCGCTATCTAGTGTTGAAAAGAAAAATCAAACAACCTGGGCTGAGATTTAATTTCCTTGGCTATTATTAGTGGATTTTTTAAAAATTCATTTAACAAATGCTTATTGAGGATATTACTTCTTCTGTAGAAGAAACATTTGCTTGGCTCCTGCAGGAGAAGTAAACAAAAAAGAACTGAAATGTCAAAACTAGTTGTTGGTAAGTAACTATTAATACATATGGAGAAGGAAATGGCAACCCACTCGAGGATCCTTGCCTGGGAAATCCCATGGACAGAGGACCCTGGCGGGCTACAGTCCATGGGGCTGCAAAAGAGTCAGACACAACTTGGTGACTAAGTAAGAACTGCAACATAAATAATACATAAGTAAGAAGATGATGACACCACCCTTATGGCAGAAAGTGAAGAGGAACTAAAAAGCCTCTTGATGAAAGTGAAAGTGGAGAGTGAAAAAGTTGGCTTAAAGCTCAACGTTCAGAAAACGAAGATCATGGCATCCATGATTCCATGGATCATGGGACCATCCATGGTCCCATCACTTCATGGGAAATAGATGGGGAAACAGTGGAAACAGTGTCAGACTTTATTTTTGGGGGCTCCAAAATCACTGCAGATGGTGACTGCAGCCATGAAATGAAAAGATGCTTACTCCTTGGAAGGAAAGTTATGACCAACCTAGATAGCATATTGAAAAGCAGAGACATTACTTTGCCAACGAAGGTCTGTCTAGTCAAGGCTATGGTTTTTCCTGTGGTCATGTATGGATGTGAGACTTGGACTGTGAAGAAGGCTGAGAGCCAAAAAATTGATGCTTTTGAACTGTGGTGTTGGAGAAGACTCTTGAGAGTCCCTTGGACTGCAAGGAGATCCAACCAGTCCATCCTGAAGGAGATCAGCCCTGGGTGTTCTTTGGAAGGAATGATGCTAAAGCTGAAACTCCAGTGTTTTGGCCACCTCATGCGAAGAGTTGACTCACTGGAAAAGACTCTGATGCTGGGAGGGATTGGGGGCAGGAGGAGAAGGGGATGACAGAGGATGAGATGGCTGGATGGCATCACTGACTTGATGGACGTGAGTCTGAGTGAACTCCAGGAGTTGGTGATGGACAGGGAGGCATGGCGTGCTGCAATTCATGGGGTCGCGAAGAGTTGACACAACTGAGCAACTGAACTGAACTGAACTGAAGAATATGAGATGCTCTAACATAAATGGATTCTGGAACCAGACTGTCTAGGTCAGAATCTTAGATCAGGCCTTAGGAAAACTGTTGTACCTCTTCTGTGCCATTCATCACTAAAATGGGTGTAACAGTAGCATCTTCCTCATAGGATCTTTACAAGGACTAGATGAATGCAAGCATTAAAGCCTTTATAGAAGTATTTGACACATAATTAGAGCTCATTAAGCAACTACACAGAGAAGGAAATGGCAACCCACTCCAGTGTTTTTGCCTGGAGAATCCCAGGGACAGGGGAGCCTGGTGGGCTGCCATCTATGGGGTTGCACAGAGTCTGACATGACTGAAGCGACTTAACAACAGCAAGCAACTACAATTATTGTTCTGAAAGACACATGGATCAAAAAAACAGAGACAAATGTACATGAACTTTGAGCCTAAATGCATAGAGAACAGGTAGAATCAGGAGGGTAGGAAACAGAAAAGTCATGATGAAAAACTACTGTAGTAAAAATGACACTGCTGATGTCCGGCCCAGTCATAATGCAGTGGTTTAGAAAGTGGGTGTTCAGAAAGCTGGGTGAAGAGCAGGGTTGAAGGTGTGAACAGCAGACAAAGGAGCCTGGGTGTCACGTAGAAGGCCATGAGGAGTTGCTAAGGAGGGGTTATGATCAAAGATTAATCAAACAGGGGTTGGTGAAGGTTTGGATTTTTCACAAATGCCCCTGAGGAAGTGGATTTTCCCATATAGCAAGTTTGTTTACTGAAAAATAGGACTTATACTAACAAGCTCACCAGCACGAATAGAGTATGAAGCTGGCGTCTAAGTGGGCTTCCACTGTCTGGAGATGAATGAGTCAACAAATGAATGGGAAGGAAGATGAGATTTGATACTGATTTGAAAACAAGCTGACTCAGTTCATGACAAATAGATGGGGAAAAAACGGAAACAGTGACAGACTTTATTTTCTTGGGCTCCAAAAATCACTGCATACAGTGACTGCACCCATGAAATTAAGACGCCTGCTCCTTGAAGGAAAGCTATGACAAACCTAGAGAGTGTACTGAAAAGCAGGACATCACTTTACCAACAAAGGTCCGTATAGCCAAAGTTACAGTTTTTCTAGTAGTCCTGTATAGATGTGACAGTTGGACCACAAAGAAGGCTGAGCGCAGAAGAATTGATGCTTCTGAACTGTGGTGTTGGAGAAGACTTTTGAGAGTCCCTTGGACAGCAAGGAGCTCAAACCAGTCAATCCTAAAGGAAATCACACTGAATATTCACTGGAAGAACTGACGCTGAAGCTACTAAAGCTCCAATACTTTAGCCACCCGATGCAAAGAGCTGACTCTTTGGAAAAAATTCTGATGCTGGGAAAGACTGAAGGTAGGAGAAGGGGATGATAGAGGATGAGATGGTTGGATGGCATCACCAACTCAATGGACATGAGTTTGAGCAAGCTCCAGGAGACGGGAAGGATGGGCCTGTCCATGGGGTCACAAAGAGTCAGACATGACTGAGAGACTGAACAACAATAGTTAATATTCCTGTTTAGATTTTGAGTGAAAACGTGCCAGTGAGCTCTCAATACAGCCGACCTCTGGGAACTACCAATGTGTAGTTATCCACCACTCAATCTCCCATTCTTATACAGCTTCATTCCGGGAAGCAATGCCCCCAAACAAAGGATTACCTTCCCTGGCTTCCCTGTAATCAGGTAAGACCACAGTACTAAGATACAGCTGTGAACAGGTGCCATGTGGGGCCCGGGAAAGGATGCTTAAAGGGAGCTGACTTAGATAGGCAATGAATGCTTTTTTGGCTCTTCTGGTTTTATTTCTCCTGGATGGAATGACAGCCACTTCAGGACACAAAGTAACCTTGAGAAAGGAAGTCTCATGCTAGATGGAAGTAGAAAAATGGAAGGATTCTAGGGCCCTGACTCCAATCCTAGAAGGCTTGACTCTGAGGATGCTTCACTTGAAAGGGGAAACTACTCTTTAGCAGGTCAATCCCATCATAGCCAAATAGACTTCCCAAATAACACAGCTAGCCACTAAATGTTACTACAACTCACTGCAACCGATGTCACATAACGACTATGTCCTTAAACTCAGGGGTCCACGCAGCTCTGTCACCATCGCTAGACTGATGTCAGGGATGTCTTGGTTCTTTGCTGTATTCCTCGTACCTGGCCCAGAACTTGTTGCAAAATAGTCAGTCAACAGGGGGTCCTCCAGGGTGATGAAGCTATGGGGAGAGGGCCTGGGATCTGTCAGCAGCTAGCTGTGGAGGAAGGGCTGAGATAATAAGACCAAACACAGAGAAAAGCAGCAAAAACACTATGAGTTAAGCATTGCTGCTGCTACTGCTAAGTAGCTTCAGTCGTGTCCGACTCTGTGTGACCCCATAGACGGCAGCCCACCAGGCTCCGCCGTCCCTGTGATTCTCCAGGCAAGAACACTGAAGTGGGTTGCCATTTCCTTCTCCAAGGCACGAAAGTGAAAAGTGAAAGTGAAGTCGCTCAGTCGTGTCGGACTCTTTGCGACCCCATGGACTGCAGCCTACCAGGCTCCCCCATCCATGGGATTTTCCAGGCAAGAGTACCGGAGTGGGTTGCCAGTGAGTTAAGCGTTACTGATTCCAAACCCTACTGCCACTCCCCAGAGTTGCATCCATGGCTTCTACAGAGTTTGAGTATATAAACCAGCTAATTTCTCTTGCCTAAAGGTTCGAGTCCGATTTCCGTAACAAAAGAGTCCAGTGTAAGATAATGCATTTAGGAAATGGCAAAGTGATTTTCAAGGTATATAAAACAGAATAGGAAAGAAACTAACAACAACATCAAGTCCCTTTAGGGACTTCCTTGGTGGTCTAGTGGCTAAGCCTCTGTGTTCCCAGTGCCGGGGGTCTGGGGTCGATTCCTTGTCACGGAACTAGATCATGCATGTCACAAGTAAGACCTGACACAGCTAAATAAATTAATTAATTAAAAAAAATCCCTTTCCTCAAATTATAAAATACTTGCTACGTCTAAACAAAGCTGCTAAATAAACAGGGCAAAGAGAACAAAGGACAAATTCAAGAATGATACTTCCACATATATTTCCTGTCTTTGATAACCAATGTTTCAGCCTCAATTTAGCTTCTGAAATGTGAAATTCAAATACTTTTTTATTATCAGCAAAAAAAGAGCAGCAGTAATTAAGAGTTCCAGATAACTGAGAAATTTCAGACATTTGCTCTAGGCCAGTGGTTCCTAAACTCAAATTCTGGTTGCCTCAGAATCACTGGAGAGCTGGTGTTTTTACCTATAAAATTTCCTGAGTTTTACATGTAGGAATTAGGAAGTATACTAAGCTGCTTTTTTTTTTTCCTTCACATTTTAACAAAACATTTTCTATCTATCCTTTGGTATGAGTTAGGATGTGCACAGTAACAGAATACTCAATTAAAAAGTGGCTTAAGACTTCCTTTGTGGTCTAGTAGCTAAGATCTGATCCCTGGTCAGGGAACTAGACCCCACATGCCACAACGAAAACACCGCATGCCATAACAAAGATCAAAGATCTCACGTGTGGCAACCTGGAACAGCCAAATAAATAACAATATGCTCAGAGTCACTCAGTTGAGTCCGACTTTTTGCGACCCCATGAATTGTATCCCGCCAGGCTCCTCTATCCATGGGATTTTCCAAGCAAGAATACTGGAGTGGGTTTACATTTTAACAATAAATACTGTTTTAAAACTGGGTGCTATATTTAAAATGGATTACCAACAAGGACCTACTGTATAGCAAAGGGAATGCTGCTCAGTGTCATGTGGCAGCCTGGACAGGAGTAGGGTTTGGGGGAGAACGGATACACGTATATGTATGGCTGGGTCCCTTTGCTGTCCACTTGAAACTATCACAATATTGTTAATCAGCTAAACGTTAATATAATATAAAAAGTTAAATAGTTGTTTTAAAAAGCTGCTCAAACAGTGAAAAATTCAGTATCTCAAATGGCAAGAAGAGGCAGAATGGCCTCTGGGATGACTAGTTCAGAAGCTCAGTCATGCCATGACCCTTGGGTGGGCTCCTCTGTGAGTCCCTTACTTTTTTCTCATGGTTCCACAGCAGCCACTGAAGCTCTAAGTATCGTGCTCTCATTGTAAAAAAGGGAACGAATTCTTGTCTTAGGCCCCCCCCCCCTTTTTTTTTAAAGAAAATGAAGAAAACCGGCACAGTTCTTCAGCTTAGACCAATCACTGGCATACGGCCTAGGACTAACTCCCTAAGAATAATTATAATCTACACCCTAGGACTGAGGAGACTCACTTTCCCAGAACACATGGAAGAAACAATCACCAGGACAAAGTCTGGACTCCCTCCAACAGGAAGAAAGTTGGAGGGATGTGTGGACAGCAGATTGGTAGGGACCAAAAGGGTCCATCACATTCTGTGACAAAGTAATAAGCCATGTTTAAACCAATCGAAATGTAATTCAGCAGGGAGAAACCAGTTCAGTGCAGTAAGAGACTGGAAAACCTTAGCAATGAGCAAGCAAAGGCAGATCAAGCTGCCAGCTTTGGTCAGAAAGATCCCCTGGAGAAGGAAATGGCAACCCAATCCCGTATTCTTGCCTGGAGAAGTCCATGGACAGAGGAACCTGGTGGGCTACAATCCATGGGGTTGCAAAGAGTCAGACACGACTGAGTGACTAACACAAACACACAAGCTGCCAACAGAAAAAGAAACAAAAGATGTATCCAACTGAAAACTGGAAGGACAGAAAGTTGGTACTTTCTTATGCAGTGAAATTACCGTAAATCAAATAAAAAACTGCATTTGAAAATTACTAGTCAGGAATCTTTTCCTACTGAAAGCAACCTGTGTGTCCATTACTACTCTGATTGTTAAGTCAGTTAAATATTTCAAAAATGCTATTTACACATTAGATATAAAAGACAAAATGAAAGGAACGGATACCCTAACAAATAACAGAGCACATTCACTTCTTAAATACTGTTCTTAAAACTTTTGTTCAGATGCCTGAGGATCAATGGCATAACACTATGGATACTGAAACACAATCTTTAGATATGGGCCACTTTCATAGGCTTCCACTGAAAAATTTCAAACAAACAATATATACTAGTTTTTTTGGACCCAAAGATAAAACATCCTGATTATTCAGAATTCCAGCTGAAAGTCCCAGTGTCAGTTCGAGGGCCCAGCATAAATATGTAGTATTGTCAGGAATGTAAAAATTCAGCTGCTATGGAAAACAGTTGAGTAGTTCCTCAAAAAGTTAAACACAGAATTAAAATTACCTTACTACTTACCAATTCAACTCCTAGATATATACTCCAAAGAATGGAAGACAGGAATTCAAACAAATACTTGTACACAAATGTTCTAGCGGCACGCTTCACAAAAGCCAAAAGGCAGAAACAACCCAAACGTCCATCAGTGGGTCAATGAGTAAAGAAAACGTACCACATACACACAATGGAACAATATTCAGCCAAGATGCTGCAACATGGCTGAACCTCAAAACCATTACATTAAGTGAAAAAAGGCAGACACGGAAGGTCACATGCTGTATGATTACATTCGTAAGAAATACTTAGAGAAGTTAAATTCAGACACAAAAAGCTGATTAATGACTGCCAGGGATTGGGGGAGGAGGAGGAAATTGGGAGCAACTGCTTACTAGGCACAGGGTTTCCTTTTGAGGCAATGAAATTATTTTGAAACTACCTAGAGGTGATTGATGGCTGTCTACCATTGGGAATAAACTGAATGCCACTGAACCATATGCTTTTAAATGGCTTATTTTATGCTGTATGAATTTTACAAATATTAAAAAATAACTGATATAGCTGTAATATGAAATACGTGAAGATCTGAAGGAAGACGTGCAATTAAATTTAGTCGATACTGATTAGGAGTACTTCAACCTGCTATAATATAGCACAGCATTCTACAATTCTTCCTCCAGTTGGATATAATCCAGGATCTTTCTCATTACATACAACATTCTAGGATTTAATATGTGAATCTACATTCTGAATTTCAGATTAATTTTCACAACACAAATCCAGCTCATTTAGGAAAAAGCCAAGTTAAAAAGCATTCTGATCTAAATCACAAATGAAAGAGAACCTAAGTATTTACTAACACGAGGAGCCATAATAAAATTTCTTGGTAGTTTAGGACCCTCTAACATCAATTTATAGCTGTTTTTGCTTCTCAAGAGAAAGATGGTATACCCCTGTTGTTTTAACAGGAAGGTTCTATGGGGCACCAGAGTGGTCCATCCAAGAAGGCAGACCATACAGTATGACATAACAAGGGAAAAGAACAAGCAACATTTGCAATTCTGTGCTAAAACTCTACATGTTCTGGAAATAAAACTCCATATTTGGAGCTTTCCTGGTGGTTCAGTGGTAAAGAATCCTTCTGCCGATGCAGGAGACATAGGTTCAATCCCTGATACAGGAAGATTCCACATGCTGTGGAGCTACTAAGTCCGTGTGCTGCAACTACTGAGCCCACGTGCCGCAACCACCGAGCTTGTGTGCTGACAGCCTGTGCTCTGCACCAAGAGAAGCCACTGCAGTAAGAAGCTGACACACCACAACTCGAGACAGGCCCTCACTCACCGCAGCTAGAGAGAAGCCCACACAGCAACGAAAGGCCGAGCCCAGCAGAAGACAAACAAACAACAGCAACAACAAAAGAGGCCAATTCCGTGCTTGTCTAGAAGTCTCCATCCAGATGGAGCAACCCCAGCAATCCTGGGGCCATGAAACATTTAGGTACTGAGATGCTCACTCTGGGATCAGCAGAACCGGCAAAAGCCAGGTACCACCTGGCACTTCACCCAGAGAGCATGAAGAGACCCTTTTTGAGGATGTCTATCCCTTATTGTCTTAGAAGTGCTGTTGCATTGTGGCTGAAAGAGAACTCCAATGCTGACAGAATCTAATACATTTATAAGATACAAAGCATACATATAGACTTTATTTTCTTGGGCTCCAAAATCACTGTCGATGGTGACTGTAGCCACAAAACTGAAAGACACTTGTTCCTTGGAAGAAAAGCTATCACCAACCTAGACAGCAAAAAATCAGAGACATTACTTTGCCGACAAACGTCCGTCTAGTCAAAGCTATGGTTTTTCCGCTAGTTGTGTATGGATGTGAGAGCTGGACTATAAAGAAAGCTAAGCATTGAAGAACTGATGCTTTTGAACTGTGGTGTTGGAGAAGACTCTTGAGAGTCCCTTGGACTGCAAGGAGATCAAACCAATCAATCCTAAAGCAATCAGTCCTGAATATTCACTGGAAGGACTGATGCTGAAGCTGAAACTCCAATACTTTGGCCACCTGAAGTGAAGAACTGACTCATCTGAAAATACCCTGATGCTGAAGGCAGGAGGAGATGGGGATGACAGAGGACGAGATGATTGGATGGCATCACCAACTTGCTGGACATGACTTTGAGCAAGCTCTGGGAGATGCTGAAGGACAGGGAAGCCTGGTATGCTGCAGTCAATGGGGTTGCAAAGAGTTAGACATGACAGAGCAATTGAGCAACAACAACAACACATTTCACAAGTCAATGGCACATCTTACTTTTTTAAAGTGTACCTATTAAAGCCACAGAATTTTGAAGTATTATCATATTAATATCCAATGAATATTCATTGGAAGGACTGATGTTGAAGCTCCAATACTTTGGCCACCTGATGCAAAGAGCTGACTCTTTGGAAAAGATCTGATACTTGGAAAGATTGAAGGCAGGAGGAGAGGGGAATGACAGAGGATGAGATGGTTGGATGGCATCATCGACTCAATGGGCATGCGTTTGAGCAAACTCCAGGAGATAGTGAAAGACAGGGAAGCTTAGCGTGCTGCAGTCCATGGGTTCTCAAAGAATCAGACACAAGTTAGCAACTGAACAACAACAACACATTAATTTTACAGTTATGGGGAGGGGGTCATCAGCAACATTTTGGAAGCAGGAATCAAAATTAGGCCAGGATCAACTCACCACAAAGCTATTTGGATAAAATCCCAGATGTGATGTGCACAATAATTGAACGAAACAACAAAAAATCTCACACACATAAAGTATTCTTCCTGCCTCAGTAAAACAGATAAATATTTATCTAGTAACATCTTTTGGATTATGTGAGCTGATCCACTGAGCAAAATCTTAGGCCAAGCAAACTGGTAGCTACCTCCCCAAAGCGTGGAGTTGGATGGAGTGACTGCCACTGGCAGGGAAGGTAGACACTCCCCACCCCAACGGCATTACGCTTGACCCAATGCACATGTTTACAGTATTCGCCTGGCTCTCAGGCATTCAGGCATGTCATCCCAGGATTAAAGAGTAACTAAAATGAAACCTGACATACCTCTGTTTAAAAAAATATTTACGTACACTTCTGGGTCTGACTCAAACATGTTATTTTCTCTGGCACTGATTTTTCACCTCCCTTCTTGATGTATTTATTGTTAACTTACTGTCTTTGTTAACAAGCCATTTCAAATTCTTCATGGCAAGAGGTGGTTTGTGAATTAATGGAAGTTTCTAGTGCTTGAACCAGCTCTGCGCTCTTTCACTAGTTCAGTTAGCAATGATTGAGTGTGCCTAGCAAGAGGGGCTGTTGTGTGCCCCTAAGAGGGTGCACACATACAACTACATTGTGTGATTCCTGCAGCTAAGAACAAACATATCAGTAAATTAGGTGATACTTACTACATCTTCCCTAACGTCATATTTCTATTTCAGAACCCCACCCAGGGTACCATATGTTATATTCAGTCTTTGTGTTCTCAGGCTCTTCTTGGTTGTGACACTTCTCAGAGTTTCCCTGTTTTTCCTGACCCTAGAGTGTTTATGTACAGTGCCTTTGTAAAAAAATTATTTTTTAATTGAAGGATAATTGCTTTACACAATTTTGTTGTTTTCTGTCAAACACCAGCATGGATCAGCCATAGGTGTGTACAGTGTCTTTTGTCTTTAGTCTTATAGACACCATTCCCTTCAAAGTCACTCTGGTCCGTAACTTTCTGCCCCAGTAAGGTTGTGTCATAATTCTGTAACAGTTAGCTTCTTTTATCACAGTTTGCATCCTGTCCTGTGATCCCTAAGTGACTTTTAGAATATGTATAGTTTTGTTTCACTCTTTGTGAGTAAAATCCAATGGGTTTTGTCCAGTTACCTCAACTCCAACATTACACAGAATGGTTTACCACCCTAAAAATTACCTGTGCTTTACATGTTCAACCCTCCTTGCTCCCAAACCCCTAATCTTTTCATTGACTCTATAGCTTTGCCTTTTCCAGAATGTCCATGGAACCATGCAGTTCCGCTGACTTTTTAGATTGGTTTCTTTCATTTGGCAGTGGTGGTTTAGTCGCTAAGTCATGTCTGACTCTTGAGACCCCATAGCCTGCCAGGCTCTTCTGTCCATGGAATTTTCCAGGCAAGAATCCTTGGCATGGGTTGCTATTTCCTTCTTCAGGGGTTATCCCAACCCCACTGGAAAAGACTCTGATGCTGGGAAAGAATGAAGGCAGGAGGAGAAGGGGATGACAGAGGATGAGATAGTTGGATGGCATCACCAACTCGATGGAAATGAGTTTGAGCAAGCTCTGGGAATCAGTGATGGACAGGGAAGCTTGGTATGCTGCAGTCCATGGGGTCGCAAAGAGTCAGAACCAACTGAGTGACTGAAATGAACTGTGTCTTTTTGTGGCTTGTCCATTTTTTGTTACTGCTCTATAATATTTCATTATATATGGATGTACCAGTTTGTTTATCCATTCACCCCTTAAAAGATATAATTTTTGCTGCTTCTAGTTTTGGCAACTATGTATAAAGCTGCTATAAACATCATGTACAAGGTTTTGGTGTGGACATAAGTTTTCAACTCATTTGGGTAAATATCAAGACGCATGATTACAAAATTGTATGCTAAGACTATCTTTAGCTTTATAAGAGACTGCCAAACTGTCTTCCAATTTTGTTTCCAACACAACAATGCGTCATGGAGTTTCTGTTGCTCCACAACATTGCCAGCAGATGATATTGCCAGTTTTTTTGGATTTTAGCCTATCTCAAAGGTGTGTAGTGTTATCTTACTATTACTCAACTTGAATTCCCCAATGACAAACCTGTTGAGCATCTTTTCATACACTTCTCGGCCATCTGTGTATTTTCTTTGGCAAGATGTCTACTCAAATCTTTGTTTGCTCATATTTTAATTGAGTTGTTTTCTTATTGTTGAATAAAGACATTTTTTATAAAAGAATTGGCTTTTGTTCAGATGTACACAATTTACTAGAGAAGAGATTATAAATCAATCTCATCATTTCACCTAGGTCAGCAAAAACAGAACCAACAAGAAACTACTTGATTCTTTGGTCTTATTTAAAAAAAAAAAAAAAAAAGCAGTACATAAAATGCAATCAATCTCAAACACCAGTCTTCTGCAGAGAAATAATTGAAATTAAGGTACATTCATGAAACAAGTGCACTATAGAGCTTTTAACACATTAATTATAAATTCTGAGCACAGTCTGGCTTTATAAAAGATTGAGAGCTGTGCTATTTAAAATACAAACCATGTAAAATAAATGGCGCAGGTGATGGACAGGGAGGCCTGGCGTGTGCGATTCATGGGGTCGCAAAGAGTCGCAAAGAGTCGGACACGACTGAGCGACTGATCTGATCTGATCTGATCCACTACTAGGGCTTTGGTAAACATCTATGTTCCATTTCCATACTTCAGTCAAGCTTAATGGTGCAGATTCCAAGTCAGTTAACTGGTCATTTTTCTCAGGTGGCTTTTTACCTGGAAATGTGGCTAGTAACAATATAAAGGAAATTAACTCCTTTATTTTCTGTAGGAATTATAACAGCATTCAATGGGACAATGTGATGGATGCATTCAATCACTGGTTTTTAAAAAACATCTATTGAAGAGGTTTTTGATTTTCTCTTTGTGTGAATTTGTTTTTTTAGGAAAAAGAAAAATCTGGGGTGAGTGTGTGTACCAAATGCTATTCTACAGTGTACGACACAGACAAGCAGAAAGAAAAGTGCTTCTGTTGTTCCCATTTTTAATGACTTCCCCCCTTCATATCTACCAAAACTAACTATTTAAGATTTAATCACACAGCTTTCCTTGAATGATACCAAAAATTCCAGATATTCATTAAGTCGAAGATCATCTTTCCCTCTGAAAAAAATCCATAGGAGAAAAAATTCAACTAAAACTGATAACAATTTAACCGTATTTTAAAAATATAAGGATATGTGAAATGTTACACCAGTATGCTTTTCAAATACGAGTAGGTTACCTTTAAGCACTCATTATGTAGTAAGTTAGCCTATTTAAATTATGATTGCCAATTCATGACAGGAAATTTAAAAAGCAAGAAACAGAGGTAATCCAGAGCAGTACATATCCAAATGAATCATGAAGCTTTTGTAGTCACCTCTATAAACAAAACAAATCGTGTGCACACACATACATACACCCAAACAAACAACAAAAAACTCAAGACAGTCAAGAATCTGTCTGCAATGCAGGAGACCCAGGTTCAATCTCTGGGTCAGGAAGATCCCCTGGAGAAGGGAGTGGCAACCCATTCCAGTATTCTTTCCTGGAGAATTTCATGGATAGAGGAGCCTGGAGGGCTACAGTCCATGGTGTTGCACAGAGTCAGACACGACTGAGTGACTAACAACAACAGTAGTCTTGGAGGATTAAAAATAGACGTATAAGCAACAAGTTTGTTATTAAAGAGGTTTGACTGCATTTCAAGTTTGGAAATATAATCACATTTTGAATGTACTATATATCACTACCCACACAGTAGTATCTTTTAAAAGGATTATTAATTTTTAAAAATATACGTAGACATGTGGAAGAAAACAGAACAAAACAATCAGATGATCCCAATGCCCAGAATAATCTGTTCACACAGAAATAAATAAATGAAATATACACAGATGATTTGAAAATTCAGAAGCTCTTTTAGGCAGAGAGTGAGAAGTAAAACCCATCCAAACCCTGCCCTTCCAATCCAGGCAACCTGTTGTCACCTTCTACTTCAGATAGACCAATTATTGTAACCCCCTCCTTCCTTTCACAGGAGCAAAGTCAATCATATAATTTAGATATATTTTTCACAGAGAAAAGGATTTATTTTATGGAGCAACATTTCTGTTCTATAGTATTTTTGGATACTGCTGCTAAGGTCATGAATTTTTAATATAGGAGAATATGTTGTTATCACTTGTTCTTGTTAGGTCTAACGAAAAGTAAGGTTCCTGTTAGGTCTAATGAAAAGTAAGGTTCCTTTCCCAAATGAGAATAAAACATAGTTATTCCTCATCCTGTAGTGTTTTGGACAACTGGTTAAATAGTTGGTAGTTTTTTAATTGCTGGTGTCCCCAACTTTTAAATTTACAAAGAAGGTCAACAGTTGGGGTTTGGGCAAAAATAAGTCAGTTCAAGCATGTGACACTGCAGGAGAAAACATCTTGAGCAAAAATTACTGGTGACCCCTTTCAGCTCTCTGCAGAGTATTGTCCCTGACAGGTGTAAAGCCATGCTACTCGACAATCCCATTTCTCTTTCATTCACATCCACAACTACTGGAGAAGTCACCTGTCTATCAGTCTAAACAAGTCTCAGCAGATGCTCTTATTCTCTAATACACGGAGATAACTGAAATCACAATACCCATGTCCTTCCATTACCACACCTGGACAGTCAGCTTCTAGGATGGTATCCAATGATCCTGAACCAGAATCATCTAGCTAATCTTAGCAAACCTTTGATCTGCAGAAATGTTTATCATTTTTTTTTAAAGGCTACACTTTGGGACAATGTGTTTTACAGCAATAGGTAAATTAATGTAACCCATTAAAATTTTCCTAAAGCTTTCACGTATTACTAAGTTTTCTTCAATGTAAAAGCACTCTTCCTTCGGTTCTCCCATCTTTCTCCTTCTGCCAAAATTTCTCTAGAGAGTCCACATTGCTAAAACTGCTTTCTCAAAGGTCAATCAATACTCTCATAATTGCTACATCAATTATCTGGGTTCTTTTTCTCATCCCTTTGATGCCTATACAACTTTTGACAACTGGAAATCTTTACACCGTTGGCTTCCACAACAGTGAATTCTCCTGAGGACCGACCCAGGCTCCCTGGACTAATTTTCTGACTTTTTTCATGTGCTACATTTTTATTCCTATCCATGAATTACAGGTTACTTCTCCAAGATTCTGACTTTTGTCCCCATTTTTCCCCACAATAGGTATGATAGTATCAACTGCCACAACCAGGTTATCAAGTACAAATATGTGAGGCCTTATGCCAACCTCTTTGTATACTATATAGATCATTCCATTGGCTTCCCCGGTAGCTCAGCTGGTAAAGAATCCGTCTACTACTCAGGAAATCCTGGTTTGATTTCTGAGTAGGGAAGATCCCCTGGAGAAGGAACAGACTACCCACTGCAGTATTCATGGGCTTCCCTGGTGGCTCAGACCATAAAGAATCCACCAGCAATGCAGGATTCCTGGGTTGGGAAGATGCCCTGGAGGAGGGCATGGCAACTCCAGTGTTATTGCCTGAGAATCCCCATGGACAGAGGAATCTGGCAGGCTATTGTCCATGGGGTTACAAGGGGTCAGATACAACCGAGCAACTAAGCAGAGGACAGATCATCCCATATGTGCCTAGCCTCTCAACTTCTCAGTGCCTAAATATACTCTGCAATTCTGGCTATCTACCACTTTAGTCAAGCTTTCTTTTCTTTTCCGGTAGTGAATTGAATTCCAAATACCTTATTCTGGGGTTTATCACCGTCTTCCCAGTGTTTAGAAAAGTGCTAGACATACGGCAGTTATCTATGAAGCACATGGTAGGATATTTGCTGCATAAACAACTGGAAAACCCACACATATCCCATCTCTTTTGACATAGGGTGGGCTGCCATACAAAACTAGACTACTGGCTTCAAAGCTACAAGGATTATAATTAGGAATTCAACCTGCTGGTCCCATTTCTAAAGCACATTTATATCATTCCATGTATCTTATAAAGCACCAGCATGTCAAAAGTTGTACAAGACCTTTACACAGAAAACTGCAAAATACTACTGAGTAAAGTTATAAAAGTTCTTAGGAGCTGGAGCAATACCCATACTGCAAAGATGTCGACTGTCTCCAACCTGACCTTCAGGTTCAGTACAATTACCATTAAAATTCCAGCAAGATTTCTTGTGGAAATTAAAACCGATTCAATAATTTATATGGAAATGCAAAGGACCAAAGCAGAATAACAATGTCTAAAAAGATGACTGGCAATATATATATTTTTGGTGAAGATGTGGGCCCACTAGAACTTTCTCACAATACTTTTGGAAGCCTAAGTTGTATAGCTACTCAGACACTGCTTGGCGGTATTTTCTATTTATTTCTGACTGTGCTGGGTCTTGGCTGCTGAGCGGTCTTTTCTCTAGTTGCCAAGAGTGGGGGCTACTCTCTAGGTACAGTAGGTGGGCCTCTCGCGGCGGTGGCTTCTCTTGATGCAGAGTCCACGCTCTAGGGTGTTCAGGCTTCAGCAGTTGCGGCTCCCAGGCTCTAGAGCACAGGCTAAGGAGTTGTGGCCCGTGAGCACAGTTGATCCTAGGCATGTGGGATCTTCCTGGATCAGGGTTGGAGCCTGTGTCTCCTGCATTGTCAAATGGATTCTTTACCACTGAGACACCAGGGAAGCCCCTGACAGTATTTTCTAAAGTTCAATATACACATATCCTGTGATTCAGCAATTCTCTTCTTGAAAATAAAGTTTTGTAAAAAGGTATGAATGAGACCATCAAAAGATATGGCCAATGTCATTTCCTTAGGTTTTTTCAAATGCAGCTGTAACGAAAAGCTATAGGAAGTTTGCCTGTTCTGCTGTAAACATTTTGTAGTGTCTATTACACCATTTGGAGCCATTCCCTGGTGGCTCAGATGGTAAAGAATCTGCCTGCAAGGCACGAGACCTGGGTTCACTCCCCAGGTCAGGAAGACCCCTGCAGAAGGGAATGGAAATCCACTCCAGTATTCTTATCTGGAAAATTCATCTTGTTTATAAGTTGGGGACTAATTGTTAAATTATCACTTTATCTTTAAAGATGCAAATTCAGTCTGAAAACCAAAACCCAGCACTTCTTTGAGCTATAATGCAGTGCTCCAGTAACAATTGAATGGAACATTCTCTACATTTGCTAAATACTTTGTGATTTCTCTAAAATTGCTAAATAGATTTTTTTAAAGGGATCTCAGGGAATATGATTGGGTCTTGAATATGCCTTACTAGGACATTTACAGCACATGAATATATGGTTTCAAATATATCATGTTGGCCAAAAAGTTGGTTTAGGTTTTTCCATAAAATCTTGGCCAACCCAGTAAAAATGCTTTTGGAAATTTCAAATGTAACTTGAAGGAGGTGGTTGGATCCAAACTACTTATATGCAACCCACACATGCATACACACACATGGCTAAAATTTCAGCTGTTTGTGTGTCAGAGTCCATGCTATTTTGGCCATCTCTGCACGCTAGAATATGAAACAATAAATAGTTATTCAACGTCTGGATTCTATTATAGCTTCTGTATTATTAATAACTCATAACATACTTTTATATTTCACATTAAAAAAAAACTTTTGGCTAACTAAACAAACTGACAGGGATTTCAAGTACTGCAAAAGAAGAGAAGAACTAGTTTTTAGTAAATAAATTCTGCATTTAAAAAAAAAAATGGAAGGGAAGGAAGGAAAAGAAAGGAAAAGACAAGAAGAAAAATACTTGCTTTCAAATGAAACCCAGCATCTACCAGCACAGACTAATGTCATTAACAATTTCTGGTTTCCAGCTCCAGATTTACCACCACTTGGCAGGCAACATTTAAATTTGCTTTTATTCTCCCTTTGGCAGCTACTCTAAAAATTTTGGTCACTCTCTTTAAGCTACCTACCCAATTCCTCCTGTGCCCCCAAGTAGACATTGGCTGCCCTACAACTAAATTTGACTAAAGTTACATCCATTTCTTCCTTCAAGTTTATGGCAGCCCACTCCAGTACTCTTGCCTGGTGGGCTACAGTCCATGGGGTTGCAAAGAGATAGACATGACTTAGCAACTATCACTTACTCAACTCACATCCATTTTTATTTCTTCCTTCAAGTCTTCAGAAGATGAGATGTCTGTCCCCCATTTTATATCCTTGCCCTGTTTTCTTCCCAAATCCCTGGGACCTTATTCTAACACTGTTTCTTCTCTTTCTTGCATCTTCAAGCACCTCTCTCCTGGCTCCTACTTTACAGATAAAAAACACACTTTAGGCATTCCCATTCTTTGACACATCTTAAGTGAAGTTGTGAAAGTGTTAGCCACTCTGTCATGTCCAACTCTCTGTGACCCCATGGACTGTAGCCCAGCAGGCTCCTCTGTCCATGGGGTTCTCCAGGCAAGAATACTTGAGTGGGTTGCCAGGCCCTCCTTCGGGAGATCTTCCCAACCCAGGGGTCCGCCACACAACAGGCAGATTCTTTACCATGTGAGCTATCAGGGAAGTGCTTTCTTTCTAGGCCCAAAGACTAGTTCACACAGGTTGTGTGCACTACCCCGCTCCCTGCCCTTCACTCCTCCAAGGACTGTCACCTCACTTCAACCCTCTCCCTCAATCAAGATCACTGATGTCTTCCTAACATCTCCTCCTCTGCCAGGGTATCCTCCACACTGAGGCAGGTTTATCTTTCTAATACGCAGGCTTGTCTTGCTCTGCTCTCCTATGTAAACCCTGACAAATGGGTGACTAACACTCCTGAGCTGCCTACCCAAAGTCCTCACCCCCACAGCAGCCCTGGAGTAACTGTTCCTTGAAGAGATCTTCAAGCCTTTGCTCTTGCTGGTCACTCTTGCTTTGACTGTGACCCACTCCTGCTTTTCTTCCCAGCAGAAAAGCTAGGCAGAAAGAACAAAAGTTCTTTGTTGTTGTTCAGTGGGTAAGTCATGTATGACTGTTTGCGGCCTCAAGGACTGCAGCACACCAGACTTCCCCGTCCTTCACCATCTTCTGGAGTTTGCTCAAACTCATGTCCACTGAATCGGTGATGCCATTCAAACATCTCATCCTCTGTTGACCCCTTCTCCTCCTGCCCTCAATCTTTCCCAGCATCAGGGTCTTTTCCAAAGAGTTGGCTCTTCACATCAGGTGGCTCAAGTACTGGAGCTTTAGCTTCAGCATCAGTCCTTCCAATGAATATTCAGGGTTGGTTTCATTTAGGACTGACTGGTTTGATCTTGCAGTCCAAGGGACTCTTAAAGGGTTTTCTCCAGC
Organism: Bos javanicus; assembly: GCF_032452875.1. Classification (NCBI taxonomy): domain Eukaryota; kingdom Metazoa; phylum Chordata; class Mammalia; order Artiodactyla; family Bovidae; genus Bos; species Bos javanicus. The sequence goes on from NC_083872.1 coordinate 91,261,550, forward strand.
ACCACAGTTCGAAAGTATCAATTCTCCGGTGCTCAGCCTTCTTTACGCTTCAATGCTCACATCCCTACATGACTACTGGAAAAACCATAGCTCTGACTATAGAGACCTTTGTCGGCAAAGTGATGTCTCTGCTTTCTAGGTTTGTCAAGATTCCTCTCTACAGGTCAGATTACGAGCTGTCTGAGGCTCACAGGAATCTAGCACAAGCACTGGAACAGAACTGAAAACACAGAGTTCTTCAGGTTTGAGACAAAGAAATCTGAAGTTATCTAAATCTGGGTTTAAATCCTGGCTCCACTATTTACAAGCTCTATTAACTTCAAAGAAATGCTCTCAACCTGTTTTCCTGTTTCTGAAATGGGGATAATGATACCTTTTCCCATAGACTCTTGCGAGGATTATATGAGATAATGGATACTCAACAACTGCTAACATGAAATATATAAAGTGTTTGGTGAATTTCTGAACATATTGGTCACATAATATTTCAACAATTATAAATATTTAAGATTAAACGTGAGCACAGATTAATTTTTCAAAACGTGCTTATCAACATATTTACATAAAAGTACAGTTTATTTTTATTAAAACCAAACTGGAATTATTTCTCTTTTGATTTTAATTGATGGCTACTCCATATTTACATTTTTTAGTATGACATTGTTTATATGTAAAATCTAAAAAGAAATTATACAAATGAACTTACTCACAAAACAGAAACAGACTCACAGACTTAGAGAATGAACTTACGTCTGCCAAAGGGGAAGGGCGGGGAGAAGGGGTAGTTAGAGAGTTTGGGATGAACATGTATGCACTGCTGTATTCAAAACAGATAACCAACAAGGTCCTATTGTATAGCACAGAGAGCTCTGCTCAATGTTACCTGGAGCCTGGATGGGAGGGGAGTCTGGGGGAGAATGGATACATGTGTATGTATGGCTGAGTCTCTTTGCTGTCCACCTGAAACTATCACAACATTGTTAATGGGCTATGTCCCAAAACAAAATAAAAAGTTAAAAAAATATATAATTTTTTATAATCCTTGTAATGGAAAGAAACATAAAATCACTAATTTGATCTATTTCCTCAAATTCAACATGACTGAGATTCAATTACTTCCTCTATCTTACTACTCATTAACTCTGCTGCCTCCAAATGAAATTAAAAAGAAATGACTATAAGACAGATGGAACAGACAGACATTAGCTAATTAGGGTGAAAACCACATAAATTAGATACGGAAAAGCCATCTGAAGACAAGACAGCCATTATTCAGAAGCATCAGGTTAAAAGTGAACACACACAAAAATCAAAACCCAGCAAAATATCAATATTAGAACAGGATCATGAATGATTTTATTTTTTCCTTTTTACTTGTTCCTTTTTACTACGTTCACTTTTAAAAACTCTTCTATAAAAAGCATGTATCTTTTCTTACAGTAAACTTATTTTAAAAATCTTTTGGAAAATGCTCAAAATAAACTGTCAGTGAAGAGATAAACATATAATATTATATATTCCATATGGCACCTATTATGGAAGAAAAAGTGTATACTTGGGGAGGGTCTACATATCGAGGGAAAAAAACTAGAAGGCAATATATTAAAAATATTCTTGGTTTCTCTGGTTGGTGAAATTAGCAGTAGTTTTAGTGGCCTTAATTGTTTTCTGTATTTTCTAATTTCTTTATGATGATCTAGTATTACTTTGAAAAATAACTTCTTTTTGGATTCATGTACCATAGAATTTAATCATTTAAATTGTACGATTGTTTGTAGATAGTCACAAAACAGAGCAACTATTGCTGTAATCAACTCTAGAATATTTTAAACACCTCAGAAGAAAACCCGGACCTATTTGCAGTTCATCGTTACCTCCTCTTCCTAGCTCCTGGCAACCTCCATCTACTTTCTGTCTCTACAGATTTGCCTTTTCTGGGTATTTCATATACACCTTGTTGTTCTGTTGCTAAGTTGTGTCCAACTCTTTTGCAACCCCGTGGACTGTAGCCCACCAGGCTCCTCTGTCCACGGAATTCTCCGGGCAAGAATTCTGGAGGTGGGTTTCCATTTCCTCCTCCAAGGGAACTTCCTGACCCAGGGACCGAACCTGCATCTCCTGCATTGGCAGGTGGATTCCTTACCACTGAGCCACCTAGGAAGCCATATAAATAAGATTATATAATATGTGGTCTTTTGTGAATGACTTCTTTTATTTAGCATAATGTTTTCAAGGTTCATTCATGTTATAGCATGTATTAATACTTCATTTCTTTTTGTCACCAAGCATGATTCCCGTGTTTGGACAGAGTACATTTTGTTTGTCCATTTACAAGCTGTCATTGGCTTCCACTTCGAGGCTATTCTGAATGATGCTGCTAGGAATGTTCGTGTACATGTTTTGCATACACATGTTTCCAAATCTCTTGGATATACAACAGGGAGTGGAACCACCCAGTTGTTTGGTAACTCCATGTTTAGCTTTTTGAGGAACCATCAAACTGTTCTTCAAAGCAGCTGCATCATTTATGTTCCCACCAGGAATGGAGGAGAGCAGTAATTTTTCCACATCATTGTCGACGCGTGCTATTGCCCATCTTTTTGATTACAGCTATCCTAGTGGGTTTGAAGTGAGAGCTCATTATGGATTTGATTTGCATTTCTGTGACGGCTAATGATGTTTAGCATCTTGCAAGAACTTACTCTTCTTTGGCAAAGTACTCAGATCTTTTGCCCATTTTTAAATTGGGCTATTTATCTTTTTATGATTGAGCTGTGGGAGTTTTAAAAAAATGTATTCTAAATACAAGTCTCTTATCAGATATATGACTTACAAAATGTTTTGTGTTAATGTACAAAGAGGAAAAAGTACTCCCATCTCCTCCAAAAATTCAATTAGCAAACACTGTGGTCACGGGATGACATATGGAAATAATGATTGTAAACAAACCTAATATGTGAGCAGCATTTTATGATGTTCAACCTAATCCTTACATGGATGGTAACAACAGGCCTCTTTCTGAAGTCAAGAATCAGAGGCCAGCAGAGGTAAAGTGACTTACTCCAAGTTTCTCCTGACTTAGTTATTTTTGTTATTATTTTTCTATGTGTCATCTTTCTTATTTGTTTTAAAGTTCTCTCCCTGTATTGTTTCAAATTTGTGAGCGAGCTGTCTTCATCCTTTTCAGAATAAGGCAGGTATGTTTAGGCCAGAATTCTTTTAAGTTTCATAGCTATGTAGGATGCGTAACATGCAAGTCTCTGGGTCCCTGGTTCAGCCCTTTCTCAACTGTGAGGTTACCCCTCCAGATTCTGCAGCATGAACAGACAAAGGTGGAATGCACGTGAGCCAAACAACCCAGGTCGGTGGTGTGCCATCAGTTTCCTATGACTATCAAAACAAATTATCACAACATTCGTGGCTTAAAGCAATAGCAATTTATTCTCTCACAGTTCTGCAGATAAGAAAACAGGCTGAAACCAGTTGAAGCTGCATGAAAATCAAGGTGTTGGCAGGGCCACAGTCCGTCAGGGAGGCTCTGGAAGAGAAGCCATCCTTTGTCTCTTCTATGGATAGATGCTGGTGTTCCTGGTGTTCCTTGGCTTGTGGCCCCACCACTCCATTGTTGCCTCTGGGGTCACACTGCCTTCTCCTCTTGTGCTTGAAATCTCCTCTGCCCACCTCCCCTTACAAGGACACTGTGATTATATGTACTTCCAACTCCCAGGATCCAGGATCATCTCCCCATCTCAAGGTACTTTTTTTAATATTTCTTATTGGTTGCTCTGAGCCTTCACTGCTGCATGCAGGCTTTCTCTAGTTATGGGGAGCAGGGCTACTCTTCATTGCAGTGCGCAGGCTTCTCACTGAGGCAGCTTCTCTACAGCATGGGCTCTAAGGTGTGTGAACTTCAGTGTTTGTGGCACACAAGCTTAGCTGGTCCGCAGCACGTGGAATCTTCCCAGGTCAGGGATCAAACCCATGTCCCCTACACTGCCAGACAGATTCCCATCCATGTGCCACTGTGCCACCAAGGAAGTCCCAGTACGAAACCTTTGCCATGTAAGGCGACCTTCCAGGTTCTGGAGACCAGGACATGATCAGTAAACATCCAGGGATCATTACTTAGCTGGAAGCAGGAGGTTTTACAAGACCCAAGAACAAAGTCCCAAAGCTGTAAGGGGCAACTTCCACTGTCTTCCTTTCTTTATACTCACAGGGCAGTTTCACAAAAACTGCTCTGATAGCTATGGTCTTGCTATTCCAGCCCAGTACTACTAAAAGTCACCATCTACTAAGATACCTGATCCACCTGATCAAGTAGCTTCAATTACTTTTTGAGAAGAATTTTATACAGAGGAAAACACTATCAAAGATTCAAATTTGTTATAATAATAAAAAAAAAGGAGGAAAAAAGAGAAACTGAATAATATCTCAAAATTGTTTAGATATTGTTAGATATAAATCTAACATTAAAAGAGGAACTAGACATTTAATATTAAGTCAGTCCTCAGCTATCCGAAAATAATTGAAATGTGCCATGCAGTCATAAATTGTACACATGATATACAAGGCTTAAAATGTACTGGCAACTTCTTTCCTCTTAAACTAGATAGTAAATATTGTTTAGTCACTCAGTTCTGTCCAACTCTCCTGCCTGTAGCTTGTCCGTGGCATTTCCCAGGCAAGAATACTGGAGTGGGCTGCCATTTCTTTCTCCATGATAGTGAGTATGTGGGCATTTTTATCCCTGTCCTTTGTAGGCCTGTAATATCTTTACAGTATTACTTTTTAATTTTTAAGCATTAAAAAAGAAAAACGGGTACAATGTAACCTTCTTCCATGAGACCTACAAAGCATCCAATGCACTAAGCTTCATGTCACTGCCTCATATTACATCAGTAATCCTGTCAAATGTCATTGCCAAAATCTATAAACCAGCCAACTCTTTGGTTATAGGGGGAAAAAAAAAACCTCTTGCTTCCTTAATAACTCTTTAGGGAAGTGGAGAAAAGGTACTGAAAATGGGAAGGTCTCTGACCAACTAGGAAACAGACCAGCTGATGAAGTCTCTCGACCTTCACATCCTTTGCCCTACAGTTTCTATTTTTTGATACAGAAAGATTTTTTCACTATTTACTAAGACTAAGTTATTCATCTTCCAGATGGATTCTGCTGGCTGGATGTTAACTGCCACAGTTCTCCCTTTCTTGACACAAGCAACTTGGCCTCAAAAGAAAGATATGTTTCTGAAATACTTATAAAGTTGCTTTTAGTAGATGAAAATTGTACTTTCTTGTTGACTTAAACTGTATTTTCAGAAATTTATTCTTAAGGAAAAAGTCTAGCTCCAAGAAAAATTTATGCTTATATTCAAAGCACACTTTCTCTTCTGATACACAGGAAAAAAAATCTGTACCATAGTTCATTAGAACTGTTTTTTAAAAAGCCCCAAAGACGTGTGTGAGACAGCAGACAAGCCATGAACAGACACGAAGATTTTGATCCCTAATTCTGAACCTCTTCCATTGGACATCTTCCATGCTAAATGATGGCTTCAGCAAGGGTAATTCCATCTGTATCAAATAAGTCCCAGAGACTCTGCTCTAGACTTGTGATTTTTCTATCTTTACAAAGTAGATTTTAAACTTATACTTGAAAAATGGCAGAAATTAAAATCTCAGAATATCTGCAGGATTTCACTCAGATGTGCATTTTCCATTAAAGGTTCTCTAAATCGCATATTCAATGTCTAGTCCTCGGTTGTTGCTGTTTTAGTCGGTCAGTCATGTCTGACTCTTTGCAACCCCACACACTGTTGTCCAGCCTGGCCCCTCAGTTCACAGGATTTCCCAGGCAAGAATACTGGAGTGGGTTGCCATTTCCTTTCTCCAGGAGATCTTCCTGACCCAAGGATTGAACCTGCATCTTCTGTACTGACAGGCAGGTTCTTTACCACTGAGCCACCAGGGAAGCCCATCTAGTCCTTTACAGTGGAGTAAATATGGCTCTTAAACCACCAAAATACCAATTCTACACTAGGCTTAATGAGAAACTTGGTCTGTCTCCATTCTCAGAAACCAAATAAGACTGACATTCAACCTGCAGAGCATCCTGGAGTAAAGTGACCACGCCCATCTCAGGCTCCTAAATAACTTGGGGTAGATGTCCTTGGTCCCAGATTCAGTAATATTTGTACCCTCGCTTCTCAGAATTCAGTAAGATTTGAGAACATGTACACTTGTTAGGTTAAAGCAAGGAAAACCACAGTTTAAATTAATTTCAAATTTAACAGAGATGCCAGAATAAGAGCCTAACCTGCTAACCAAATCAAACTATCAATTTTTTGAAGCAAAATGAAAACAAAGTGCCCCTAAAGTAAGTGTGTGGGTCAGGGAGCCGCCGGTAGGTATTTCACTTCCACGTGAGTCTGAGTATGTCACTGAAGAGGCAGGAGGCTTGAGACTCAGAATAAAGGGCCATTCTGTAATCTCCCTTGCAGCACTCAGGATAACGGGGAAGAAATAGCATGTCATCATGACAGAAGAGAAAAAGTTTACAAATTCAGTTCAGAGCCAGTGGGCTAACAACTTGCTGAGGAGGAATCATTTTGAGGTTATTACAGTACACTGTAACTCAAGCCATTTTAAGGCTCAACCCTCAGGAAATACGTGTGGCAGACCTGGCAAGGAGAGCATGCCCACAATCAGTCAAACAGAACAGATATTCTAGAAACCGGAGCACCTGAGACGGTTTGTGTGCATTCGAACATTACACTTAATGTGGGTGGGAAGGAGATATTTCTGTTTGGAAACAACGTAAAGCTATTATAACTGCTGCTATTATTTTTAACCTTTATTCTGACCTGTAGTTCTTACTTTTTGTTGCTCAAGCCAATGACGCCTGAGGAAATACAGGCTACACAAAACTGAAACTATTTAACATAAGTTAGGCAAGATGGATCCCATGCGTGTGACTAACTGAAAGTCTCTTTTCTTCTGTGCGAGACATGAGCAAAGACCTGGATGAGCAATCCTGGGAATTCCCTGGCAGCCCACTGGTTAGGACTCCATCCTCGCACTGCAAGGGGCCAGGGTTCAATCCCTGGTTGGAGAACTAAGATTCCCACAGCCTCAAAATGGCCAAGTTAAAAAAAAAAAAAAAAAAGCCTACAGATGAATGAATCAAAGATTAATGGGAAGAAAGAGCAAAACGAACCTAAGAAATAGAAACATTGAAATATGATTCCTGGACTAAATGTCTGAGCTGTAAATCCCAACAAGTACTTGATGAAAGGTTGCTAAGAAGAATCTAGATGAGAAAATGACTGAGTCAGAAACAGTTGAGAGGCTGACAACATGAAATGGAGCAGGTCATCTGGGCACTATCAACAAAACATCAAGGAAACAACGGACTGAGGGCAAACTCACAGGAATTTGATCAGAGTTCAGTAACCATCTATTAGTGACCTAATTAAAGAGTTATGTCAAGTTAGGTTAAGTAATGGGATTGAAAGTGAAAGGTTTAGTTGCTCAGTTGTGTTCAACTCTTGGCAACCCCATGGACTATACAGTCTGCCAGGCTCCTCTGTCCATGGGATGTTCCAGGCAAGAATACTGGAGTGGGTTACCTTTCCCCTCTCCATGGGATCTTCCCAACCCTAGGATTAAACCCAAGTCTCCTGCACTGGCAGGCAGATTCATTACCACTGAGCCACCAGTGAAGCCCCAAGTAATGGGATTACATATGCATAACATTTTGATGTATGTATCTTAAATCATTTATGCCCCCCTGAGCTCTCATTAAAAGTTTTATATCGAGTTAGTTAACTGACTTTAAATTTGCCAAAAAGCCAGTGTCAGAAGAAATGTGCTCGAGAGAAGGAAGTGTACAATGGCCATGGCCCAAAAGCCGAAGTATTTAAGGTGTTTCTCCAATGCCAACCCACACAGCCATTCAATCTCTGATGGCTGAACAACTTTGCTCTAAAAGGGCTACATTGAGACAGATCTCAATGGCTGGGCACAGAGTTCTAGACTTTCTGGCTATAAGTAATTACAAAATTTATCAAGGTCAACAAAGAATTATTTAGTTTTCTTTTTAAAAGTCTATATCAATTCATATTATTGTCTCATATGGAGATTACATAACAGAGTGGAATCTAATAATTTTAACGTGTTCTTAATAATATTATGAATTTTTTTTTTTAAAGACAAGTTTTACAAAAGTAAAGAACAAAAAAATATATAAGTTCTTAAGCAGGTTATTCATTGATATGGATGAAAAATTTGAGAAGAAAAAATTCAATTTGGTAAACATTTAGTTAAGCTTCCCTGGTGGCTCAGACGGTAAAGCACCTGCCTGCAATGTGGGAGACCAGGGTTTGATCCGTGGGTCAGGAAGATCCCCTGGAGAAGGAAATGGTAACCCACTCTAGTACTCTTACCTGGAAAATTCCATGGACTGAGGAGCCTGGTAGGCTACAGTCCACGGGGTCTCAAAGAGTCAGACACGACTGAGTGACTTCACTTTCCCTCATTTAGTTAAGTGCCTACTGTGTACGGTACAGTTGGGTTTCCACTAATTTAAGAGTTCGTACTTCACTAAATTTAATTTTATTTATTTAACATTGTTTAAATACTAATAGAAACAAATCTGAGTATTTGTTTTTTAGCTAAAATACTTATCACTTTGTCTACTAGGCGAAACACAGCTGGAACGTAACAGGTATTTAGCAACTACTCTATTTTTAGAAGTTGACTAAGCCACTGAGACCCTTTTAACATTTCATCATGCATGCATTCTGGTTTTAAAAGTATGTTATTATAAGGAGATTCCAAGTATATTATTATTTATCCATGTGTACTAAGTCACTTCAGTTGTGTTCGAGTCTTTGCGACCAAATGGACTGTATGTAGACCGCCAGGCTTCTCTGTCCATGGGATTCTCCAGGCAAGAATATGGAGTGGGTTGCCACTGTAAATCATTACAGTTCTATGAATCTGATATTTCAGACAGCTGATAGGTAATATTTTGAAAAATCTTTAATACAGAAAATAACAATTGTTTGGAAAGGAAATTAAGAAGACAGACATTTATTCTATACGTATTTTGTGACTAACATCATGCTACAGTATTTTCATAAAATTCAATTCCCATAAATCTTTAAAAAAGAATTGACATTTCTATTTACTACTGAAAACACAGAGGACAGAGAAATACCTAGGCCCACCAGACTATAACTTCCAGTTATTTCCCATTACAAATATTTTTAAAATTAATTTGTTTCTCCAGGGGTCTAATCTAGAAGTAACTTTGAGAACGAATGAGAACTTGTGAGAATTATCAAAATCCTTACGTGGTCACGTTGTGCCCCAAATCCTTCACTGCCAATGCTTCTACAGTTTAGGACTTTAAAAAAATGTAACTTTGGCATCATTTTTATCACCAAATCTAATCATACCCTGTAAGTCCCATTTACACTGTGGTTCTAAGATGGTTCTTCTAAATACGTAATGAGAAAAGAATTGAGGTAATTTTCTGGAAGATATATACAAATCCCTACTTCTTCCTTCACTTATCTGGATATTTCAATATACGAAATATATTCAGAATTGAAATGTGTGCTTAATGTTTAATATCATGTACTGGTTTCTCTTTTCAAAGTAAACTATATTCCAGAGAAAAAAGTTCTGAATAAGATGTTAGAGGCCCACTGTTACCTAAACTTACTTGACCACAGACCCCATTTTCAGCTAATACCACTGGGGACCTTTAAGTCCTACTGAACTTCATAAAAGCTAGGGAAATAAATGCTCCTCATTAGGCAGATGTTAAGTTAAATAAGTGACTGCATGAACTTAATGATGTGGAAAAGAACCAAATATAGCGGTATATGCTTCATCTTCAGAAACCTAGCAAAGAAATCCTTGTCTTAGTAATTTTTCTTTTCATAGTCCCCTCTTTTCATTTCCTCAGTATTTCTTACTATTTTCTTTAATAGATCTTCTACTGATTATCCATTTATCTTCTACAGAAGATCTATGATTAGAGGTAAAAGGGACTAAATATGTAAAAGAAAATAGTGTATTTTGCCATGAAAATTTCATGATTATTTCATGAGTAAATATGGGGGGGGGGTTAAAATTTGCAATCTTCTAATTATATAATATACATGGAATATGTATCTCTGAAAAATTCAAAGACCACAGAGAACTTACACATTTGAAATATTTTTCATTAAAAAAGAAAACAGTTGATAGGATTCTATCAAAGCAGTATTTGCTTTTTCCCCACAGTAGCTCTCTGTGAATGACGTACAGCCCTGGCAAATCTTTGCCACAGTCCAAGAAATCATCTTATTATTACTTTAGAAACCTTAAATGAACCTTCTATTACCATGGGAAAATATTATTACATATTAAAAATAAGTGGAAATAAACCGGGTGTACGTGCTGCCCCAGGCCATACAAATGAGTCAGTGTTTAGAAGTGGGAATAGATTTCTTGAGGATGTCACCCAGTTCTCATCGCTAACTGCTAACCCTCCCGTTTCCATGAATATACAAGCTTAAGTACACACCCACCTCCTTCACAGGTGCCAATCCTGGAAAATGGCATAGTGGGGGCAGTTCTCAAAACAAAGATATTTTAGGAAAGCATCGCATAATTGCCTGGCATTTGAAGGCACTAGGCTTTTCGTATTCTCTTCCTATTTCTCCCACCCCCTCGTCGTTTTTCTAGAGCTCTTTAATGCGCCTTCTATACCTCAATTTCCCTACCTGACATTTCTGTTTAGTCACCAACATGATTTTTCCCCAAGGAAATAAACATGGTAATTTTATGCTTTTTCTCAAATCTTCAAAAATATGATTTATCTTGGTCAGAGTATGCGATTTTAGTCTTTAGGAGAATACCCTGAAGACTTGTTTGCCAAGTTTATCTATTATAAACATAATCAAGATCATGTTTATTATGAAATAATGATGTATAGATTTTAAATGTTGCTTGATATTATAAGAATATAAAAAAAATTGCAAAAATTTTTTTTCTCCTTTAACTTCATGGTAAAACATGAATATGTTGGATAACAAATAATCACAAAACATTTTAAGATTATCTGCCCAGCAATCACTGTAATATGAACTCAAGGGAAGTAAGAAGAGCCCCAATTGGCACAATTACTGTACTCACAACACTTTTAAAGCTAATTCAATAACTAAAAACAAATTCTAAATATGAATCCTGAATAACTGCAACATATTTTACAGTGTTAACAAATTCATATCATTTTTAGAGTAGTTTTTAAATGATCAATTACATTATAAAGCCAATTTATTTTTGAACCACCTATGTAAAAACATGGACAACAGAGCCTCTCGTTCTCTTTAAAGAATTCTTGCTCTTGTGCTGTTACTTTATTAGATACAGTTTTAAAATTCTTGCTTTTAGGCTAAATTCTTACCACTGCTTTATTACATATAGTTTTAAAATGTGAAAGTAAAAAAAAAAAATGATTAATTTAATTAAAATCTAAGAGCAAAACTGTTAGACTGTCCACCCAGACAAATCCTGAATTCCCTCAGCACACAATTCTGCTAGCATTATTCAGCACCAGTGAGCAAATGAAATCTGTAGAGAACATGGAGGAATACCATCATAGCAATTCACAAACTTGTCACCTCAGAAATATACTGAAAATATTTCAAAAGAGTGAGATATGGATAGGAGAAACAATTTTTTCCCAGTCTGAGCTAAGTTACTTTGCTACATAAAGCTACAAGTTAGTATAAAAAATGCAGAAGATACAAGTAAAGACAGAGCCTTGCTAGGAATTACAGAATAGAATAAAACAGCTAGTTAACTCACCAAACAGCCTCTTGCTAACAACTTCCACGCTCCTCTTTGTCTCAGGCCTCTGGTTTCCAGAGGCAGATTACATGCACTCTGACAGAGTGATGACACAGGGCACACGGGGACCTCTTTTCTGTTCCTGCCACTAGAAGAAAACTGAACCACACTGCAGCCTCCAAGAATAAGTACTCCCTACGAGCATGCTCAGCATCTAATTTAAATGACTGGGTATTTCACGTCGGCATGTGACGGCCTACTTCCAAGCAAACTCCGAGAGCCGCAAATTCAATTGAAGATCATTAACTGCAATAAACTGAACAGAACCACCGAATGAACATTGATTTGTCTTTAACTTCATGATTTTTGCGGTTCATTTAACCTAATGTCACTGTAAATGATTATTTTTCTATTATTCAAACAAGTCCTTAGGTTTCAATTATCACATTAGCTATGTCCACATGAGCATCCAAAATGCTGGAATGAACTGGAAACTTCCAGATATCCAGGATGTGATCCCCCAAATTTAAATGTGACCACTGATGAATTAAGCAAACTTTGAGCCATTCATGTCACTTTCTAACCTCTCATTCTGTCCTCTTGTCTAGGCCCTAAATAAAATCATCTACAAACTTATCCAGCACTATTTTCATTTCTGATTTGGAAATGTCAGTAAATATCAGTAAGCTGGAATGGTCAGCATCTTTATTAAAAATGTCTACTGTATTCAAACTACAGCAGATAAGATTTTTCTCACCTACAGATTATACATTACATAACAGATTACATGCTTATATAAAACAGGCCTCACCCAAATGTTGATAGAACTTTAAATAGGACTTAAAAAAATTTCCCCCCACATTTTCAAGAACAATTTTTACCAAAATACCACACAACCATACACACAGAAATCACCCAAATAGTTCACATATGTATGTTTATGTCATCAAATAGCTCATTTGCCTGGTTTGCTGAGTAAGCTGCTGCAAAGACCATGCAGTTCTACATGATGGAAACACGGTCAAGAGGCTTATCCTCTGCTCATTGTGACCATTTCAGTCTCCTAGACACAGAAACCTAGCAAGGGGATACAACCCGATCAAACCAACCAGACGATTCTTGACTGCCCACATCCTATTTTCACCCTGGGCAGACAAGCAAAACTAGGAAGTGCCTATACATTCGACATACACCCACCCTGGGGAAGCAAACCACGGACAGAGTGGGGCTGACCTGTCTTGCGACGGGCGCCTGAGGTAAGGTATGATTTCGCTTCCTTCACAGTCCTTTTTGGTTGCTTCTAGCGCTTCCTGATTGTAAACCACCTGTGTACCTCCCCAACACACCAAGTTCTCATTCTGTGAACAGTAGCCCTGCCTCCCTCCAACCCCCACCCCCAAATTAATGTGGAAGGCTTGGGAAAGTGAGAAGGCATAGGAAACAGACAGATTCCATGGCAGTAACTGAGGCAAGGTCCCTCATACATAGTGGGACAAGATTTGTAAAGGTTCAGAGAGGTTATATAAAATAAAATGTTAAAGTTTAAAAAAAAAGAAAAGATCACAGGGAACTGTTTACGGAACCACATGTAATTCCAATGTTGCTGTTGTATAGTTGCTTAGTCATGTCTGACTCTCTACAACCACATGGACTATAGCCCACCAGGCTCTTCTGTCCATGGGATTTCCCAGCAAGAATACTGGAGTGGGTTGCCATTTCCTTCTCCAGGGGACTTCCCGGACCAAGTATTGAACCCTCATCTCCTGCACTGGCAGGTGGATTCTCTACTACTGAGCCACCAGGGAAACTCCTGTAATTCCAATACTTTTCTAGAAAATAAAGGTGTTAAGTTCAAAGAAAACTGCCAACACACCAGTTTCTTTGGCATTCTACCAAAGCAACTCATTCTTACTGTCAAGGAAAATTCAGTAGGTACAACTGCAAGGTCTGTGGGTCTACGTAAACATTCTATCTTTAATGAAAAAGCACAGGAAGTAACGGAACACAGAACAAAAGCAAATCATCAAGAAGTGTCAATATGCCTACATTTCGTGTACTGTTATGTCTACTAAGTTTTATGCATTGTACATGTCAGGGTGAGGGCTCTGTAGAAAGAAGAGGTTACCTAAAATACTCAAGGAAAGCTCTCTGTGATTGCTGAATGAGAAAAAGTTCTTCACTGAAAACTAGCAAACAAACAAAAATCAACATATGAGACATGGTACAAGGCAACACAGAGTGGAGATAAAAAAACGAGGACTGTCTCTCTCTCTAGCAGAGATTAGAGACGATAAGGCAAGAAAACCAGTAACTAAGATCAGATCACCATGGCAGAAGAGAGGTGCCTTCATGTTCTGGAGTGTTTGGAGGGAAGACAGAAAGAGTTCCGAGAAGGTAAATTTAGAAAAGGTTTTGCAAGGGGGTGAACTTCTTAGATAAATACTAAGGATCTGGATCAGAAAGGGGAGGTTAGGAAGAGGGAACACCCAGTTCAGGGACGGGGAAGGACAGCAGCGTGTGTGTGCTTAGTCGCTTCAGTCATGTCCAACTCTTTGTGACCCTATGGACTATAGTTTTTCAGGCTCCTCTGTCCATGGGATTCTCCAGGCAAGAATACTGGAATGGGCTGCCATTCACTTCTCCAGTCTACCCGCATTGGCAGGTGGGTTCTTTACCCTGGGAACCAGTATGGGGATCAGAAAGGGTCAATACCTTTGATGAGAGAAGAGGAAAAAGCAGTTAATTATTCTGGGATGGTATTAATACTTGTCAACAGATGGCAAGGAGCATTCTATATAGTCCATGGAATTATCCAGGCCAGAACACAGGAGTGGGTAGCCTTTCCCTTCTCCAGGGGATCTTCCCAACCCAGGGATCGAACCCAGGTCTCTGGCATTGCAGGCAGATTTTTTACCAGCTGAGCCACAAGGGAAGCCCAAGAATACTAGAGTGAGTAGCCTATCCCTTGTCCAGTGAATCTCCCCAACCCAGGAATCAAAGCTGGGTCTCCTGCATTGCAGGCGGATTCTTTACCAACTGGGCTGTCAGGGAAGCCCAAAGGAGCATTCGACACCCTGCATAATGGAAGCACTGGGGTCATGTAATGTGTTAAAAAGCGGAATGAAGCAGTCAACTTTGGAAAGACAGGGAGATACAAAAAAAGGGGGAGGGGGGTAAAATTGGCATTTTTTTCCCAGCACATGTATATCCCTTTTCAAATGTACTTTTTGAATTCTGCCATATCACTGAATAGATCTTCAACCTGAATTTCCTTGCTCCTGCATATTCAACCTCAGCATTTTGATTTAAATCTGAGGTCCTCTTGTAATTACCTGTAACCTTTGATTTTCACCTAGCAGTCCTGTATTTTTTTGTCTTTTAAATCTTTCTGTCTCATCACTCATTCTTTAACTGACTTGCTCATTACCCTTTCTCTACCTACAAAATGTGATAAAAACTTTCCCAAACGCTACCCCAAAAAGAATGGATGAATCTGTAAAAGTTCAACAAAAGACAGAACCTATTTCCATGACGACTGAGGAGTAACCTCTGAAGACTGTACACGGTCAGAGTGTATTTCACTGCATGAACACATGTGAGGTTGGATGGACCGTGCTGTGTAATAAACACACCTGGCATTCATTCCTAAGCACAGGGAGGGAAGGACAGGAGGGACAACAGAAATCAACACATGAGCCCTTTATTGCAATTTGTCTCTTTTTTTTTTAAACCAGAGGGTCACATCAGAATCATTTCGGTAGCTAAAAACACACTCAAGCACGTGCATCCAGGGTCCAGAAATCTTTCATTCTGAACATATTCAGTGCTGGGGCAGGGCAGACATGAAGAAGATGCTCCCTACATGATTTTGAGGTTCCCCTGGTTAAGAGCCACTGTTTGAAGTACCCAGGAGGTTACAGGGTGCTAAATGTTAGTCACTCAGTCATGTCCAACTCTTTGTGACCCTGTAGACTGTAGTCTGCCAGGCTCCTCTGTCCATGGAATTCACCAGGCAAGAATACTGGAGTGGAGTGTCCATTCCCTTCTCCAGGGGATCTTCCCGACCCAGGGATCAAACCCAGGTCTCCTGCATTGCAGACAGATTCTTTACCATCTGAGCCACCAGGGAAACCCTGAACACATAAAAAATTCAGAGACAATGATAGAGACAGCGAAGGGAGTATGTTAAGGATACAATAATTTTGCATGATTTACAAATCAGTTAATATCTGAGCAAGATTGGCAGGAAGAAAATGAAGATGTTCTGGTACAAAAGGGCAAATGGATACTTCAGAGGATTCTTTACAGCAAACAAAGGAACAATGTGGGCAAGGCAGAAAGCCGGAGAAGATGCATACAGTGTGGGGAAAGGCAGTTCCCCCACATGCACAGCCCGGGGGCAGCAAAGCAGCAAGCAGCCAGCTAGGCACATGGACAGTTTATAAAAGACTTTATGAGTAATCCGCTTCCCTGGTGGCTCACAGTAAAGAATCTGTCTGCAGCACAGGAGATCCGGTTCCAATCCCTGGTTTGGGAAGATTCCCTAGAGAAGGGCACAGCAACCCACTCCAGTAATTTGCCTAGAGAATCCCATGAACAGAGGAGCCTGGCTGGCTACAGCCCATGGAGTCGCAAAGAGTCAGACATGAATGAGTTGGTCATTGATATGAGAATTAGAGAGAGATTCCAAAGGAGTACAATAAGGGAAGGAATGGAGAGAAAATAATAAATTTGAGAAAACTTAAGGACAGAATCTACAGGATAGGGTGTACGAATGGATGGAGGGTGTCAAACAGATGGAAAACTAGAGCACAACTACAAGGCTTCTGGGGGAAAGTGGGAGTGGTGCGGGAACTGACTAAGCCGGAGAAGAAAGATGCAACAGACAGGTGGAAGGGTTGCCTCTCAAGGGAGCGTGAGTCCAGCAGGAGAGGACAGGAAGGAGAGTTAGTTCAGTGTGAAACAGGTGGAAATGAGTGTCCTGACAGCTACCTGGTGATATCTACTATTGACTGACAGAAATACACGTCTGGGGTTCAAAACAGAGATCAAGGTCAAAGGCACAAATCTACAGAAGAAGAAAGGAAACTGGGTAAAGAATCTGAGAAGGGAGATCAGAATGGGAGAACCACTCATGGAGGAAATAATGAGGAGGGGTAATAAGGGGGAATGGGCTTCCCTAAAGGCTCAGACAAAAAAGAATTTGCCTGCAATACAGGATATCTGGGTTCGATCCTTGGGTCAGGAAGACACCCTGGAGAGGGAAATGGCAACCCACAGTATTCTTGCCTGGAGAATCCCATGAACAGAGGAGCCTGGTGGGCAACAGTCCATGGGATCGCAGAGAGTCGGACATGGAGTAACTAACACTTTCACTTTTTTTCAATATGGAGGGATCCAAGGAAGGGAACTTTAAGGAAGTGGCCAGACTGTCAAGGACAGAAGGGTCTGTAGAGTAATGACTAGAAAAGGTCAACAGATTTATCATAGAACATCACCACAAACCCCATGAACACTGTTTTAATAGTACTGTAGAGATGAAAGTCAGCTTAGGAAAGGCTCAGGTGGGCCTAAGTAAGTCCTAAAGAGACTTAATAACAAATTTTTATTGAGGGTTTACTTTTTGCTAGACACGCCACTACAAACTTTACATGGGTTGTATCATTTGCCCTTACAATAACTTTACTCTAAAATCTCAAACAGAGATGAGAAAATGAAGGCAAAGAGGTTTGTTAATTGTCTTTCCCAGGCTCACACAGCTGGAAAGTGGTACAGCTGTGCTATGATTCCCTAGTTGGTGTGTCCACCAGAACTTTGTTATACTAACTCAACTGTTAGGATGCTTTAAAAAAAAAATAAAGGCAACAAATAACACAGGATGTGACAAACACAGTTTCATGTAACATTCACAACATCCCAATGCAACAGATCTGATTACAATTCTACCTATTCTACAGATCTGGAGACTGAGGCTCAAAACACTTACCCAATGTCACAGATATTAAGTACTAGAATTTGGATCCAGATTTTGGACCCCCAAGCCCACAGTCTGAATGAGTTTTAAAGAGCAGTAAGCTTATGAAGGAGGTAGAATTATTTAAAAAAATAATTTTCAATAGCTGAGGCAATGTCGAAAGACCTAGTGGAAGAGAGGAGAGTAACTGTGAAGATAAGAACTGATAGTAAAGGGAGAAGCAAGGACCATGAGGCAAAGAGGACTAAATCAGGTTCTGTTCAGTTATACTGAAGTTAAATTTACATTCATAAAACTCATAAAGTGCACAATCCAATGGCTTTTAATAAGTTTATAAGCCACGCAACATTCACTTTTTTTTAATCTTACAAAAAAATTTATCTATTTATTTGGCTATACCACAAAGCATGTGGGGTCTTACTTCCCCAAGCACGATTAAACTCTTGACCTTGCATTGGGAGCACAGAGTTTTAACCACTGGGTTGCCAAGAAAGTTCCCCCATCCACTTTTAGAATATTTCCATCACCTCTAAAAATTTCCTCATGCCTCATTTGCAGTGAGACCCCACCTCCATCCCCAGCCCCAAGCAACAGGCTCTTGAAGATGAGAAGTAAGCCATAAGTTAGAGAACAGCCACGGGCATCAGTCACCACTTCCTTCTTTGGGACAAACTGAAAACAAAATAAAACAGTCTATACATCATGTTGGTAAAAGACTCCTATTTATATTTTACTGCATTCCTATTCAGAGATCATCAGAGGGTATTAAAGGGAAAAAAAGCAGAAGCACTGTGATTTTTTTATAATATGCAATCTTAGTAACTAATACAATCAGAATTTTTTTCCAAATGTATAGCAAGAAAGTGGGACCAGGCAATGTACAATGAGGAAAAAAAAAAGTAACAGAAAGAATCTCTACAAAATCTGGGCCATTTATCTCCAAAAGCCTTTGGTAAAGGAATACCTTCTGCACAATAATTTGTTACTGTCTGACAAAAGAATTGTAAATTTTAAAGCATGTTTTCATAAAATAAACTTAAATAGCCCAGTGACTTTTACTGCAGTGATAAACCCTTAGCATCTACTTACCATGTGGCAAGATAATGAATAGACCTAATTATACATTATTTTGGCATTCAAGCTGTCTCCTGCTATAGACAGTGCTTAAGACTATAAGGAAGTCTCTCCTGCTTTACTAGAAAAACAAAAGCGAGTGCAAAATTTTGCTTCTAAATAAAGATATAAAAGAAAAACATGTTTCAAAATATTGTATTGTGTAAAAAAAAAAAAAAAGAGAAAATCAGGGTGGGGCAGAACTGTTTCCTGCTTTCCACTAAGAGACACAGGAGTATTTTTTAGTAACTCCTGCCCAAAATGAGAATACTCTATTTCTTTCCATACTGCCTAAAGACTCATAGTCAATTAGTTACAACATTATCTTAAGTATCACAGAAATGTATAACTTCAAAATAAACCAATTTGTTCCCTTTGTTCATTCATTCATTCTGCAAATACTTATTTATTTAGGCTGTGCTGGGTCCGAGAAGGCAATGGCACCCCACTCCAGTACTCTTGCCTGGAAAATCCCATGGACAGAGGAGCCTGGTAGGCTACAGTCCATGGGATCTCAGAGTCAGACGCGACTGAGTGACTTCACTTTCACTTTTCACTTTCATGCATTGGAGAAGGAAATGGCAACCCACTTCAGTGTTCTTGCCTGGAGAATCCCAGGGACAGGGGAGCCTGGTGGGCTGCTGTCTCTGGGGTTGCACAGAGTTGGACACGACTGAAGCAACTTAGCAGCAGCAGCAGCAGCAGGGTCTTTGTTGCAATGCATGGGTTCTCTAGTTGTGATGCACGGGCTTAGTTGCTTTGTTGCATGGGGGATCTTAGTTCCCTGACCAGGGATGGAACCCACGTCCCCTGCATTGGAAGATAGATTCTTAACCACAGGACCATAAGGGAAATCCCCAAATATTTATTTTTAATTCTATTTTTATTTGGCAAATTTGACTTATTTGTAAATTTACAGTGCATGGCATGTTACTTTGATACATGCATATGTTGTACCATGATTGCCACTGAAGCAATGCTTATCAACTCACACCATTACAACGTAGTATTATTGTCTATATTCATTATACTCACAAATATTTATGGAGCATCAACTCTGTGCCAGACACTGTCCTATACAGCAAGGATACAGCAGTAAACAGGCCTGTACTCTCACAGAGCTTACATTCTCATGGGAAAGAAACTCAATTTGTAAAGAATGTACCATATCCCCTCAGGATCCAGAGAACTGGTTCCTGAATTCCCCATGGACACCAAAATCTGTGGATGTTCAAGTACCTTATATAAAATTGTGCTTTAAATCATCTCTAGATTATTTATAATGCTTAATATAATGTTATGGTTGTTCAGCCACTAAGTAGTGTCTGACTCTTTGCAACCCCATGGACTGTAGCATGCCAGGCTTCCCTGTCCTTCACTATCTCCTAGAGTTTTCTCAAACTCATATCCATTGAGTCAGTGATGCCATTCAACCATCTCATCCTCTATTGCCCCCTTCTCCTGCCTTCAATTATTCCCAGCATCAGGGTCCTTTCCAGTGAGTCAGCTCTTGCATCAGGAGGCCCAAAGTGTTGGAGCTTCAACTTCAGGAACAGTCCTTCCAATGAATATTCAGGGTTGATTTCCGTTAGAATTGACTGGTTTGATCTCCTTGTAAATGCTATGTAAATAGCTGCCGGTGCAAGACAAATTTAAGTGCTGTGTGTTTTGGAACTTTCTGGAATTTTTTCCCTGAATATTTTCTATCCCTGGTTGGTTGAATCTGAGGATGCAAAACTGTGGATATGGAGGGCTGACTACAAGAGAGAGGGAGAGGGTTACGCCATGAACTAATATAAGTGACTGAGTGAAGGATGGATGGTCAAGCAAAGTCTTGAGGAGGTGACATTTAAGCGCTGGCTTAAATAATGGCAGAAAAGAGGGGAAAGAAATCCAGACAGAGTGGACAGTGCGAACGTTCCAAGGCCCAGCATAGCTAAAGAGAAGAAAGAAGGCCCCGGTGACTAGAGTGTGATGAGTGAGGGGAAAGCTGAGAGATGAGGCCTGAGCTGTCGCAGGTCCACTGGTGTTGGATTTATGAGGCAGAGAAGGGACTCTGGGTTTTATTCTATGTGCTAATGGAAAAGTCACTCCAAGCCTGTGATGTGAGGTGATTTGTGTACATTTTAAGAAGACACCTTTGGCTACAGCGTGGAAAATGGATGGTAAAGGGTCAAGAGGAAAAGCAGGAACAGCTGAGAGGCCACTGGAATTGTTGAGGTGAGAGGTGATGGCCAGACAGCTGGGAGGTACAGCGGGGGCTGGGAAATACTGAGGTGCTATCTGGGACGGGGAAGTGTCAACAGAGCTTACTGACAGCGTGGAGGTTGGGGGTCAGGGGGGAAGTGAAGGAAAGATAGAAATTAAGGACAGTGCAGCACTGACATTTTTTTTCTGATTGTGTCCATTAGATGATACGTGGTGAGGTCAGTGTATGGAGAAGTGAGCAAAGGTCTGGCTGGAGATGAGGGCTTATGAGTGACTGGCACATGGTGTGCAGAGGGCCGTGGAAGTGAATGAAGTGACACAGGACAGACGCCATGCGTTTGTGAATCCACAATGCCTACCACAGATGCCTGGGATGCTGGTGAAAAGGCCAGACCCTTATCCTCGTGGAGCTTATACTCTTAGAGAAGGCAAATACAACCTAAAGCATAAGTACACTGTGTGGTATGACAGGGCCTTTCCAGGTGCCTCAGTGGTAAAGAATCTGCCTGCCAAGCAGGAGAACTGGGTTAGATCCCTGGGTCAGGAAGATTCCCTGGAGGAGGACATGGCAACCCACTCCAATATTCTTGCCTGGAGAATCCCATGGACAGAGGAGCCTGGCAGGCTACAGTCCATGGGGTTGCAAAGAGGCAGAACTGAAGCAATTTAGCAGACACACGTGGTATGACAGAAGGGGTAACTGCTATGAGAAAAGAAACAGTAGAGGAACTGGGAGTGTGGCTAGGATGATGGAGCTAAATGGGGGTCAAGGTGAGCCTCATTTAAAAGATGAGGTGTGCATGAAGGGCCAGGCAGACGAAGAAGGCAGCACTAAGGCCCCTAAGACCTAAAATAAGAATCACTGATGTATATGAAGGATGGCAGGGCAACCAAAGCGACTGCAGCAGAAGAAAAGGAACCAGAAAGGAGCGTCCAGAAAGGCAGCCTGAAACCCAGAAGCATGTGATCTCACAGAAGCCAAAAGTGGAAAGGATGTCAAGGGCCGACTACACTGAATGCTGCCAAGGGGATGAGTAAGACGAGAAAGAAGAGATTCTTAATGCTGGAAGTGCAGTGCGGAGCCAGCAGAGAAGGGAGCTGTTTCTATGGAAGGGCAGGGCAGGAGGTCTAGGTGGCAGGGGGCATATTTACTTCTAACAGTAATAAGACAGGTCCTTGGGACTTAACCAAGGATTTAAACATTTTAATAACATCAACATCATCAATCAATTTTGGACTCCAAAAAGCCCATTTTGCCTATTTTCTCATTCTATTATAAACCACGAAGGCACAGTGCTGAAGAATTGATGCTTTTGAACTGTGGTGTTGGAGAAGACTCTTGAGAGTCCCTTGGACTGCAAGGATGTCCAACCAGTCCATTCTGAAGGAGATCAGCCCTGGATGTTCATTGGAAGGACTGATGCTAAAGCTGAAACTCCAATACTTTGGCCACCTCATGCGAAGAGTTGACTCACTGGAAAAGCCTCTGATGCTGGGAGGGATTGGGGGCAGGAGGAGAAGGGGACGACAGAGGATGAGATGGCTGGATGGCATCACTGACTCGATGGATGTGAGTTTGAGTGAACTCCGGGAGTTGGTGATGGACAGGGAGGCCTGCGATTCATGGGGTCACAAAGAGTTGGACACAACTGAACTGAAAACAACAGGCAAACAGTAGGTTTTCTTCCTGCTTTGTAAGACCCTCTTGCTAGTTGCACATTTAAAATTTTTTCAATTTACTTTTTCTCCTTCTTCCCTCCTATTCATTTGTCCATCCACCTCTCTCTTCTGTCATTTAAAAATATGTACCAGTGTCTACTATATACAATAAGACACTGTACACAAAGTCCTAGTGCATTTTAGAAAAGTTCGTCTTCTAAAATAAAAAAAAAACTTCCAAAATAAGCATCACTTCTGTAGAAAAAATGTAATTAACCAGTATATCAACAATGATGATAAACTGTGATCTTCACTACTAACTCACTAAAATGACACGGGGGATTAGGTTAGTTATTTTAATGTTCTTTTGGAAAAATTACATCTTGTGACTCAAATACTACATACATTTAACAACATGTATGATTTTAAAGTCTAATGACCTATAACAAACTCTCAGATCACCTGTATGTGGTATTTTAAAACACGTGCTTGAAATAGCAGATCCCTAAAAAAATTTAAATCAGAATTGACACATAAAATGTAATCTGTTGATAAATGAACAAAGACAGAGACTTTTCAAGGAATTTAAGAAGGGGTGACAAGACCTCACGACACAGAAACAAAATCCTATTTTCAAGAAACTAAACGACTCAAGGTCATGGAAAAGATGCGACTGTTGTTTTCGAAAAATCATCTAGACGCATAGATACACTTGAGTCGTTTCAATTAGTGGAGGTAAGGCAAACACCAGATGCTCATTAGGCAAAGTTACATAAACAGCAACAAAGACAGAAAACAAGATGCTGAGAGCCAAGAGGATACTCAGTAGGAATGGCTGCATAAGTTAAAGTGTTAGTATCTGTAACTGTGGAACAGGTCATGCGCCTGTTAAAAAGAACAGGGCAGGGGACTTCCCTGATGGTCCAACGGCTAAGACTGTGCTTCCCAACCCAGGAGACCTGGGTTTGATCCCTGGTTGGGAGCTAGATCCCACATACCACAACTAAGACCCCGAGCAGCAAAATAAATAAAAGTTCAAAATTTCTAAAAAGAAACAAAAACCTAAACCCTAAAAAGAACTGGGCAAAACCGTGCCCAGTCCTGGCACGTGTCTGGTACATGTATCGATACATCGTTCCAGAAGCGGGTGATGGGCACAGTGAAGGCTGGCAGCCCGGGTGACGTGACTTCCATGGTTTACTTTGTTTCCCATGGCATCTATCACACAATTACAAAGAAAAAAGGAAATCAGAAATGCAAGAAGAGATGGGAAGAAGGGAAAATGGAAAGGAAAACAAGAGGAGTCGGAACAAAGTGACAGGTACGTGGGTGAGCAGTGTGGGGTGGAGAGGTCCGGAATGAGACGCCCCTAGACACAAGCCTTAGTCTTGCTACCCTGTTCTTCAATTCCCTCAGCTTGCTCAAACTCATGTCCATTGAGTCAGTGATGCCATCCAATAATCTCATCCTCTGTCATCCCCTTCTCCGTCAGCCTTCAATCTTTCCCAGCATCAGGGTCTTTTCTAACAAGTCAGTTTTTCACAACAGGTGGCCAAAGTATTGAAGTTTCAGCTTCAGCATCAGTCTTTCTAATGAATATTCAGGGTTGATTTCCTTTAGTATTGACTGGTTTGATCTCCTCACAGTCCAAAGGACTCTCAAGAGTCTTCTCCAACACCACAGTTCAAAAGCATCAATTCTTTGGCGCTCAGCTTTCTTTATGGTCCAACTCTCACATCCATACATGACTACTGGAAAAACCAACGTTTTTGAAGGACCTTTGTTGGCAAAGTAATGTCTCTGCTTTTTAATATGCTGTCTAGGTTGGTCATAGCTTTTCTTCCAAGGAGCAAGCGTCTTTTAATTTCATGGTTGCAGTCACCATCTGTAGTGATTTTGGAGTCCCCAAAAATAAAGTCTCTCACTAATAAACTAATAAAGTCTCTCCTAATAAACTGGTAGTTATTAATTTCAAAGAATACTAGAATAACTTCACCTCTATGTCTTTTCTTCTTTATGTCATAATCTAAAAATGCTGTATGTGGTATAAATTATTTTCACTAGTTTAGAAAAGTAAACATTTTAATAATGACCATAAAGACAATCCAGTAGAAGGAAGGCATGTGGCTGGTCCTATCAGAAATACATCACATCTGGCATTTCCTATTCTCCCTGCATGTGAATACCTAGCATCTTGTTCTCAGTCATCTGACCCTGACTCCTCAGCTTTGTGCTTCTTTCCCAGAAATTTCATTTTTCAATTTGTCTGCAGCATATCATCTAAGACTAATAAGTACCTGTATCTCGTCAAGTCATCCTGCAATAGATAGGTATCACTTGAGGACATACTGGTGGTTTTTTGTTTTTTGTTTTTTTTTTTTTGAGGGGAGAGGCATATTCTTAAGACTACATTTTCATTTTAAAAAAGGAAAAGGAAAGAAAACTTCACCATAAACCAGAATAAATTTCAAAGTAAATAAAACAGTCTTCATTTCCAATTCAGAGTAAGAAATTGATCACAAATTTTAAATTGCTTTTTCACAGTAACATAATCCAGTCAACATAATGTTTGCATTTATCTTCCCCCAGGAGCCCCATGTGAAGCTCATGGATTATCTTAATAAACAAAGTCTTTGCCTAATGAAACATTTTTCTCGTGAATCTTCCTATATTCAGTCCCTCTTCTAATTATTAAGACTTTTCTTCTAAAAAAGAATAGAAACACTTAACACTGTACCTTCAGTCATGTTTAGAAGCTGACTTACATACTACAGTCCTTGGATTTATGCATTTAATCAACACTACAGAATCTAATCTTGCATATAAAAGTCTAAAATCTAGAGCAGAGGTCAACAAATTTATTCTGCAAAGTTTATCAGATAGTTTAGGCTTTGTGGACCACACAGACTAGGTTACAATCTCTGCTGCTATAGTGGAAAAGCAGTCATCAACAATATGTTCACGAATGGACGTGGCTGTTTTCCAATAAAACTTTATTTACAGAAACAGGCAGCAGGCTGGATTTGGTCCACAGGCCACTGCTGCTACCTCCTCATTTAGAGCAGTAATTAAGTAAAATGTGCACGACCATCTTCTCATAGTATCTACTCTTTTAAAGTTTAGTGACTCATGTCTCTGACCAACAACTGATGGGTAATTTTACTCATTTAATGATTAGGATTACTGACTTTACTAAATTATTCTCTATCCTTATTGATTCCATCTATATTCTTCCCAATATTTAATTTTTCATAATTCTGCACTTTAAATACAACTTGTCTAATGATTCAGTATTTCCTCATGAATCATATTTTCTAAAATTTATCATTTTTATTCCTTTGGAATCTCACCAAATTACCTGTGAAATGTAGAAATGTCAGCACTTCTCCACAAATGAAAGGTCTTACAAAATTCAAAAATAAAAGAAGCATTTACATGTTTCCAATGGCAACCCACTTCAGTATCCTTGCTTGGAAAATCCCACTGGCAGAGGAGCTGGTTGGACACAACTGAGTAACTTCACTTTCTTTCTTTTCCTCTTCGTTTAAGAAAAAAAAAAAAATCAAGGCAATGATTAACAAAGATAACCTTTTAAGGAATGATAGCTGGCCTCTAAGACAGCCAAGGATCCTCACCTCTTGGTACTCACACCTTTGTATCACCCCCTTCATTGTCTGTCTTGGGCTCCAGGATGGCTCGCTTTGGACAAGACTAGCTGCCATGTCATGAGAGCCTCGTCATGAAGCCACAGGGGATCCTCCTCATTTGATTAGGTTACAACTGAGCTTATTTTGCAGAACTCTTTTGGTTAGTAGAGCTGCAGTTGCTAAACAAGCGTCTCCTGTCTTGCAACTGGATGGATTTAGAGGGTGAGACTGATATCAGTAACAAGCAATCTGGCTGCACGCTAGTGATGACTACTATGCCGCATTTGTTCAGCAGTAACTTGACACTTGCTATGTGGAGAGCTGTGTGCCAGACGATCAAGGTGGTTGGATTTCTAGTCACACAGGCACATGACCCACAACAGCTAAATTGAAAAAACAACCCTTACTTCACTTCTGCTCTTGTCTATGTGAATCTCACTGTTTCCCAGGGCAGTATTTTTAAACCCTGGTCTGACCTACTAGAGGATGATGAAAATGGAGCCGAAAGGATGCCAACAGCACTTTTAAATAAAGAAATGAATTTGTATGTGAACAGTGGTTCATGAAATAATATGTATTTCATTTTTAAAAAAAAATAATTTTATTTATTTATTTTTGGCTGCACTGGGTCTTCACTGCCTCTAGGGCTTTCTTCAGTTACAACCAAATGGGGCTACTCTCTAACTGCGGTGCCGAGGGCTTCTCATTGCAGCGACAGACTTCTCTTTTGTGGCACATGGGCTTAGTCACTCTGCAGCACATGGGATCTTTCCAGATCAGGGATTGAACCTGTGTCTCCTGCATGTAGGTAGATTCTTTACCACTGAGCTACCAGGGAAGGCCAATATGTATTTCCTGTTGTGCATAATGTTCACAAAAGTTTAACACCAGTGACATAAAACACCAAACATGTTAACATCCTAGAAGACTAACGAGTCACCGTACTCTGCTGGTTCTTCTCGCCATTTCCAGCTCCTTTTCTGCCTGCTAGCTGAAAGCCTGGGTTTCACTGTGCATTTTGTTTTCATGTTAATATTTTTAAATTTCTGTGGAAATCAGCTCTGGCCAGTTGCTTCTTCCTCACCTCCATTCTGTCCATCTCGAGGGTTGAGAGACTGAAGTCCCTTCTCCTTGGGGACATCCCTTTTGAAACATGCTCAGTGGTCCTCTCCAAAGAGTAGGCAAGAAAGAAGAGGAAGATCACAGAGGGAACTTGAAATGACCTTGACATCACTGGGGTTTCTGATTAAATGAATCACCTTCATTTCTCCTTTGTGCTAGAAACACTTAGAAATACTGGGCATTAAGCTGATCAATGAATGAATGAATTTTTTTAAGGCATTTATTTCGCCAACTAAAAAATAAATTTATCCAATCAACAGATAGTTCATTAATGTATCTGTACTGCTTCAAGAGAAAGGTGTTATTATCCATAGGGAAGTTGTCCTAGCTTTAAGGCAGTACTTCTACCACTAAAAATATAAACACTAGAGTCAAACGTTTCTTAAAACTGTCTAATAGGAGAGAGGATTTCAAGAGTATCCCGAAATGAGACAAAATGAACAAAAAAGCTCAGGGTGATGGTTCTACTGTGCACTGGTGGTTTTCTTTCTAACCAAAAGGCACAGTGAAGCTTCAGAAAAGCTCTGGAAAAAATGATACTAAGAGTAAGAATGAGCTGATTAGGAATTTCTAAAAAAAAACATGCTACAAGGGGAAATGGGGAATCAACATGTTGTAACCAGATCTCAAGATTTAATAAGAAAATGGATTGATGTCTTTGGAAAAGCACAGAACAGCAAGTAATCAAATTCCTTGAGAATGAGATCAAGAAGAGAGGGTGGGCACTAAATCACAAAAAAAGCCCTAATGAAAGGAAAGTTCTGGCTCTTTCTAAAAGCCCCTTTTCTAAACAACATTCCCGATTTTTCTCAATTATTCAAATAGCAGTTCTTTTTCACGTCAATACAATTTTAGCACAGTTATGTCATCCTAGTCCCATTGCTGGTCCAGACAAAGCTCAAGAGTATGTACAACAGTCTGTTTACTAGCCTAACCAGCACAAATATGTTGACATCTGCCAGACTCCTTTCTCTGACCCCCTCCTGAGTTCCAGACTTGCATACCTGGACTGCCAGCCTGACATCTTCACCTGGCCCACTCACAACCATCTCAAACTCACCCTTTACCCCAAACCATCTGTAGATCTCGAATCGTCAATACACAGCTTCACCCCACCCTCCAAAAGTATGAGCCGTTTTTCTCATTTTAAAACGTAAAAATCCTGGGCCTTCCCTGGTGGTCCAGCGGCTAAGGCTCAATGCTCCCACGACAGGGGGCCCAGGTTCGATCCTGGTAGGGGAACTAGATCCTTCATGCCACAACTAAAGATTCCACATGCAGCTAAGCAACGTGAAGCAACTAAGACCCAGGACAGCCAAATAAATAAATTTAAAAATATATATATACATATATATTAAAACACACACACACAGAGAACCTCCAACCAGATGCCTATGTCACAAAACTAGAAATTATTTCTCCCGTGTGATCTAACAGTGTCATCCACCCTCTAACTTCTCTTTCTAGAGGGTCGTCTTTCTTCTGTCTCAGCTGCATGCATGCGTGTGTGCTCAGTGGCTCAGTGGTGTCCAATTCTGCGACCCCATGGGCTGTAGCCCACCAGGTTCCTCTGTCCATGGGATTCTCCAGACAAGAGTACTGGAGTGGGTCCCCATTTCCTCCTCCAGGGGATCTTCCAGACCCAGGGATCGAATCCATGTCTTTTCTGTCTCCTGCACGGGCAGGCGGGTTCTTTACCAGTAGCGCCACCTGGGAAGCCCCTGACTCGGCTGGAATTCCCTAACACATCTATCACCTTCGCACCTTTGGACAGAAGCCAACACTTCTTAGCTATTCCCCTTTTCTCTAAGCCTCGAGTCATTTAATTCTCTATCCGGCATTCAAGTAATACACACAATACCATTCCCCTGTTTAAAACCTTCACTACTTGGGCCATATGGATCCTGCACCATAAGCCCAGGCCTCGCCCACTCCTCCAGGCGTTCGGGCAGCTGCCAGACCTAGTGGATCTCTGCAGCCTAGAAGGCTCTTTCCTGGGAAACTAACTCCCTCTACTTATCCATCCAGTCTCAGCTCAAATCTTTTCAAATATGCTTATATATGCATGGGTATGAGTTCAACATCCATCTCTCCTCTACGCTGGCAGCTGCAAAAATTCAGTGACAGTATCTGTTTTCTTCATGATAGTGACCCCTGAAGCCACCAGCGGCCTTGCTGTATCACAGAAGCCCAGTAAATATTTCTTCAGTGAAAGGACTTTCTTTTAGATTTATCCCTGGAGAAGGAAATGGCTACTACCCACTCCAGTATTCTTGCCTGGGAAATCCCATGGACAGAGGAACCTGGCAGGCCACAGTCCATGATGTAGAGAAGAGCCGGACGTGACTAAGCAACTAACACTAACATTTTTCAGGACGGATTTTCTAGCTCCAAGTCACCCTTTAAGGAACTGCCTCATTTTGTACTGCTTTGTGTAAAAACAAAGATATTGTTTAAGACCAAAATAAATAAATTTATCTCACCATTAAAATTATGCAATGCCTTTACATATAAATTATAAATGTAAATACTCGATCACAAAATAAGAAATGAATGGGTTCAGCTCAATAGTCAATGAAGTAAATGAAGTAAATTCTTAAGAAAATAATCTCAATGTCTAATGTATTATAATCAAACCTTTTGCTGTTGGGGATTACAAATTTATTAGTGCATTAATTTCGTAAGTCTTACCTGCAATATAAGACCTTAAAGATAAACGAACATTGAGGATTGTTATAGCTATTCCATGGAAATATGTACTCTAGGTTGGCTATTACCAGAAGCATCGATAAAACTGCATAGTTAGAAACACCATTCCTAATATGATTTGTTTCTAAAATGGTACTGAACCCATGATATGAAAAACCAGATCAACAGAATGCTAATATTTTAAGGTGTTTACATCCTTCCCATATTTTTCTTTCTCATCCATTTATGATGCTGAAAGTAGTCCTGCTATACTTTCAGAATGAACACACCCACCTGAAGACAGATTTCACTTAGGAAAAACATGTATTAGGATATGATGAGAAAGAGAGGAGAAAGATTACTGGGGCGGAAGGTGGCAGGGAGGAATGGCAACTTTAATTTTCCTTTCTAATTTTACTTCAAAGACCTGATGTTCTTAATACCAAAATAAAATTCTGTTTCAGACACTTTACTCTTAGTTCTGCTCACATCCGTGCTTAGCAACCTAGCAATGTTTCAACCTGCATATGCATGAGGTGGCCACAGTCTTCTTATTACCCAATTGCTTGAATTTCTGCCATTTTTCATCACAACTGTGATGAGACTGCTGGTGTTCTGACAGGGTACAGACCCAAATGGTGCTCACTGCTCAAATTAAAATATGTAAGCAATCTGACAAAGAATCTTTGAAAAACAAGCAGCCATCACTAAGTACTCTCTCAGAGGGAAGACTTCTCAGCACTGACTAGTCCAGAAACAGACCCCAGCTTTCAAATCTGAAAATGTTCCCGTCCCACCTTTATAAAAAGCTTGTTCCCATAAAACTTGTATCTGTTATTAGTCTTTCCCTACTTCTCTCCATTTAAAAGCATTAGTTTGGGGGATTTCCCAGGGGGTGCAGTGGTTAAGAATCTGCTTGTCAGTGCAGGAGATGTGGGAGGTGTGGGTTTGAGTCCTGGGTCAGGAAGTCCCCTGGAGAAGGAGATGACAACTCACTCCAATATTCTTGCCTGGGAAATCCCAAGGACAGAGAAGCCTGGCAGGCTACAGTCCATGGGATCGCAAAGAGGCAGACAGGACTAAGCCACTGGGCATACACTGCACCCTTACCAGACTACAGTATAGTATAAAAGCTCTAGTGTGGGAGCATTGAGAACTTATTGACATTCTCCCAGGGCAGTGAAGAATGAAATTATAGTGAAGGTGAGCTGGTCTAATTTTTCAACCTTCTATTTCACTCTAAAATACTTTCATTTGAAGATACCAGTGAATTGGGGCCCATATCTTCATATGCATGCTCACAAGCATGGTGGCCAGCAGTCCACTGACTCTCACCTCCTGAGAGTCAACCCCTACCTCTAAGGCAAGGTCACTGAAGACACTGAGGTCTCTCTCTTGTTCTCTCTTGAATCACTCACACCATGGGGAAGCCAAGACCATGATCTGAAGAGCTGTAGCCTCCCACCAATCAGGATCAACTTGGAGGCAGAGTCAAGCCTCAGACAAGCCATCAGGTGATTGGAGCCCTGAGCAACATCTTTACAGCACTCCTCTAAGAGATTGAGCCAGAACCCCTTCCCCACCCTGGCTAGGTCACTTCCATATTTCCTGACCCACAGAAACTCTGAGATAGTAATTGCTTATTGTTTTAAGCTGCTGAGTTTTGAGGTCATTTGTTAGGCGGCAAAAGAGAACTAAGGTAGAGGGGGATTCCCTAGTGGTACAGTGATTAGGAATCCGCCTTGCAGTGCAAGGAACACCAGTTCAATCCCTGCTCCAGGAAGATTCCACACACAGCAAGGAAATTAAGCCCACGTGCCACAACTACTGAGCCTGTGCTTCATAACAAGAGAAGCCACAGCTATGAGAAGCCCAAGCACCACAACAAAGAACAGCCCTTGCCCTCCGCAACTAGAGACAGCCTGCGTGCAGCGATGAAGACCCAGCACAACCCAAAAATGAAAAAATAAATACATCTTTGAAAAAGAAAGAGAGCCAAGGTATACAACATTTCTTTATTTTCCACCCATCACATGTACAACCCATTTGCAGCTCAGCAGGCTTAGAAATGTTAGATGCAGACAGGAAACGCTTTGCAACCCAAAACAGAGGCAAAATCAGATCTAGACACATCGAAAGCATGCTTTTTGGAATTCCATCTGAAAGACTTCACCTACGTATGCTATTACTGCTGCTGCTGCTGCTGCTGCTGCTGCTCAGTCACATCAGTCATGTCCGACTCTGTGCGACCCCATAGACGGCAGCCCACCAGGCTCCTCCGTCCTTGGGATTCTCTGGGCAAGAATACTGGAGTGGGTTGCCATTTCCTTCTCCAATGCATGAAAGTGAAAAGTGAAAGTGAAGTCACTCAGTCGTGTCCGACTCTTCGCGACCCCATGGACTATAGCCCACCAGGCTCCTCCGTCCATGAGATTTCCCAGGCAAGAGTACCGGAGTGGGTTGCCATTGCCTTCTCCGATGCTGTTACTACAAACACCAAAATTCTGCTATACCAGATAAGGTACCTTTAAAGTACTGATAAAGATTGTCATACAGAAGATGTTCGTCACATGGCTGACAAAACAGTGAACGAATAAATCCAGCAGGGACTGGAATAAATGGATGATGCAAAGGCTGGGAAGAGCCGCAGCACAGATCTTTACACACTTGTTTGCAATGTTTATTTCAACCACCAGAGGGCAGGAATAGCATGTTGTTCTTTGACCTACTAATACCTAACATAATGCCTAAAGGGTGTAGTAGGAATAAAATAAAAATTCTGCACAAATGGAGGGGGAGAGAAGGGAAGATATGCTTGCGTGGGAAGGGATTAAATCTGACTATAATGGCCCCAAAGCTTCTTGGAGTGTGAGCTGCACTAGAATACAGGACTTCATATACTAATTAGTGATAATTTGTAAGATATATAATTTAACACTAATTCATAAGAGGTTTTTTTTCTTCTTCTTCTGTGTCTTGAGGCATATGGGATCTTAGTTCCTCAGATCTTAGTTCCTCTGATCCCTAGGGGTCGCACCCTGCAGTGGGAGCCTGGAGTCTTAACCACTGGACCGCCAGGTCGTTAATCAGTCACTCATTCATGTCCGACTCTTTGAGACAGGACATTTATGGGACTTCCAGGAAAGTCTCATAAGAGGTATTTTAGATAGAGAATAAAGTAAAAAAGCACGGATGCTGAGAACTTCAGAC
Organism: Bos javanicus; assembly: GCF_032452875.1. Classification (NCBI taxonomy): domain Eukaryota; kingdom Metazoa; phylum Chordata; class Mammalia; order Artiodactyla; family Bovidae; genus Bos; species Bos javanicus. The sequence continues at coordinate 91,295,020 of NC_083872.1, forward strand.
TAATTTCAAGGAACACACAACCAGAGCATAGGGCCTGCCAGGCTCCTTTGTCCATGGTATTCTACAGGCAAAACTACTGGAGTGGGTAGCCATTCCCTTCTCCAGCGGATCTTTCCGACCCAGGGATTGAGCCCGTGTCTTCCACATTGCAGGCAGACTGTTTACCATCTGAGCCACCAGGGAAGCCCAAGGGAGTGTGGACAGGGAGTCAATTTCAATTTAACCTTTTTCCTCTTACTTCTTTTCTTCTACCTACTAATTAGAAATTAGTCAGTATTATTCTTTTATGAAATGTCTCTTTCCTTAGAAAAAAGTGAATTTAATGTATTAAATTCAGGCACATTCTCAGCTACCCACAGGTGACTGTAATCTAAGTTTCTTTTCCTATGTAACCCAACAAGCATCAGCGGGTGCCCGGGAGGAGCTTCTTTCACTGCAGGTGCAGCCAGAAGTAAGTAATCACCCTCCCTGCGACCAGCCTCGCTAACTCAACCCAGAGGCCACGTGTCTTAATGCCCCCAGAAATCAGATGACCACAGCGGGTACTCTCCAACTGCCCTACTATTTCTAATGTTACCTTCCAGTAAGAAGTTTTCACTGGATTAAATTTTAAAATATCCATCCTTTTCTACTGAATCGGAAGCTTACTCCTAATGACAAAATTAGCAAAACCGTTTTTCTTTTTCTTCAAGTTATTTAACTTAGCAAGAGTCAGGGACAACTTCATATTTTATTTTATGGAGCCTCTGGCAAATTATGTTGGTTTAACGCTTTACGGTCTGATTCCGAGATCTCAGATTTATGGCTGGCAAGAATAGTTATAAGTCTATAGAGACAGATAACGAATAAAACAGAATCCCAACGTTTCAAACGAATATCCTTGCTGAAAGAAGCTAAAGGAGATAAATGGGTTAACCCTTGATGAATCTCAAAGGCATTAATAAAACTATCCCATCTCTTCAACTACAACAAAAAAAAGTTACATGGATGTCTATAATAAAGATCAAACTGTCCCAAGAATGACCATTATGAATTAGTTAATGACAGCAATACTGGATCTAGATCTGTGGGGCAAATCTTCCTGATAATAACTGGACAGAGAAAACCATTTAATTCTGTTCAGTGTGGGCCTCTACCAAACTGCAAACCCCTGAATCATTTGCAGGGTTTAAAATAATGTTAGGACATAGATTTAGAGGAACGATAGACTCTTTGAGCCTCAAATGACAGAAAATCCAATTCAAAATAACATAACTTAAAAGAAGGGAATTTAGTGGCTCAAAAAATTGAAAAGTTGAGGAGCAGATTCAGAGACTCAACTCAAATGATAAAGGAGTGTGTGTATCTGTCTGTCTCAACTCCCTGGCTCCCTCCCCAGCTCTCAGAGACTCTCCTCCCCTGAGGACAGTGGTGGGTTTACAGCTTTACAAGCTTGGAATCCAGCAAAAGAGTTTCTTTCTCCAGAGCTTCGGGAAAGTCCCAGGGTCCAGTCTCACTGGTCCAGTCACATCACCTAAGGTCGCATTGCTAAGGTCAGATCTGCATCAGACACAGGACAAGACCAGGCCTGAGAGCGAGGAGGGAGTTATTTTCCCAGGAAAATACAAAGTTAGATTCTCAGAGGAAGATGGGCAGGGAGAGGACAATGCCCCGGGAATGAAATTAAGAGATGAACCTACGTCTGTACGCGGCTTCAAAGAGGCCCTTGGACACCCTCTCCAAAGTCAAGAACCGGTGTAAAACCAAGGCAGGCACGTTTCTGAAACGTCACCTGAAGTCTAACCTTGCAGGACATCTGCTGTATTCGGGAAACTGGCAGCCTAACCACACCCTGTGCCTTCCTCGTACTCCTCCACAAGGGGGCGCTGCAATCCCTCCGTAGACCCCACCACCTCTTCTCGAAGCACCTTTCAGCCTTTGGACTCTGAGCCTCCAGGAACCGCTCCAATTTCCTCGGGCATTCACTCCCCAGTTTTCCTCTCTTCCTTCTATCTCATTCTATAACTAGCCTATCTTTTCTGTCGCTTCCATTCAAGATGCTCAAATATTCATCCCCAGAACCCCCAAAAGGAAAACTACTTTAAAAATTCCACTTCCAAACATACCCCAAACATACACCTCAAAACCTAGGTACTGCCTCTCAAATATCCAGAACAGATGCTTTCCCTTTCAAAGCCAGCCATTCCTCTCTCTCCGTTACCCATGTGAGAAGCATTCTGATCACTCGTGCAGCAGCACTCAGCTCAAACATCACGCGTTCCGTGAAGCACCGCCCCTTCCCAACCCTGCCCAGGCCTGGGTGTGTGCCCACAGGGCACTCTGCCACTGCCACAGTATTGATCCACTTCAGTGGAAGGACTGCTGCACGTCCGGAGTTCCCACCCCAGACTAAGTCAACAGCAAGGGCACAGCCGTGTCTGACATCTAACTGTATCCCAACAGGCCGTGGCGGGCGGCTAGCGCATGGGAGGCTCCCCATGAACGTTTAATGAAAGGGAGAGAAAAATGTTAATTCTGACTAAAGATACATAATTTTCCAGGTCTCAAATATTTACTACTTGTTATAAAGGGCTGTCAGGAAAACAAAAAAGTTTGACATTATTATTCAAACACTCAGTGTCTTGGTAAGCTCTAGGCAAGCAAAAGGTCGGCACCAAAATTTATAAACAAAAAGTTGGGGGGAGGGACGCACTCGCCTGGTGATCAGTGGTTGGGATTCCACCCTTCCACTGCAGACGGCACGGGTTCCATCCCTAGTCATGGAACTAAGAGCCACATGCCAAGTGGCACAGCCATAAAGTAAAAGGTGTTAAGCAACAGGAAACACCCCCCCTTTTTTTTCTTTGCTCTCCCCCATCAATGGGCCGCACATGTGCTTGCTGTTGCATGCCTGTGTGCGTGCTAAGTCACTTCAGTCCTGTCCAACTCTTTGCGACACTATGGACTGCAGCCCGCCAGGCTCCTCTGTCCATGGGATTCTCTAGGCAAGAACACTGGAGTGGGTTGTCATGCCCTCCTCCAGAGGATCTTCCCGATCCAGGGATCAAACTGGCATCTCTTACATCTCCAGCATTGGCAGGCGGGTTCTTTGCCACTAGCGCCACCTGGCAAGCCCCGTGCTTGCTGTTGAGGCCGTGGCAAATTTTTCCTTGTAGGTACCAAGCAGCTCAGCTGCTATCCATCAACCCACCAAGAGATGGCGTTCTGAGACAGAGCTGACTGGGAACGCCATCCTTTCAATCCAAAGCCCTTGCTTCTTGGCAATATTCCTCCTATCTTTAAAGTGTCTTTAATTCTTATGATTTGAATTTTGGTCTGGAAGTGGTGGTTTAGTCACTAAGACATATCTAACTCTGGCGATGCCATGGACTGTAGCCTAGCAGCCTCCTCTGTAGGATTTCCCAGGCAGGAATACTGGAGTGGGTTGCCATTCCCTTCTCCAGGGGATCTTCCTGACTCAGGGACTGAATCTGGGTCTCCTGCACTGCAGGCAGATTCTTTACCCACTGAGCCACCACAGAAGTGGATATACTATTTTCTAATTTCTGTGGCACTGAACGCATTGCTCAATGCCTCTGGGCTCAAATCTCCTCATCTTTAAAATGGGAATAATAATCCATGTCTCACAGGGATGCTGATGAGAGCAAATGAAGGAGAAGGCCCTGCAGCACAGCGAGTACCCAAAAGAAGGGCGGTGATGACAGCGATCACAGGGCACACTGAGGGCAGCTGCCTCGCTGATCGATGGCCCACCCCCTTCCAGAGTCACTGGACAGCAGCTTTCTTTAATCCACTACAGACTCCTTAGTCTCTCCCCAACCAGATACTCATCTTGTTACACCTATATTTTAGAAATAATTCATTCCTTCCCACGACTGTTAAAATTGTCTCTCACAGCTTTAAACGAAGCTGCTGGTTTCTCCCCTTTTTGAATCTCGTTCAAATCAATCAAGTTTTGATGATGTGTTTCCACTAGTGTTTTTTAAACTTTAATAAGCAACAGTTCTCATTTCGTTACTGTTCAGAAACTTAACTTTCAAAAGAAGCTGTAAATGTGTTTTGTTTACGGTGAGATGACAAGACCTTTGTTACAGGGGCCCTTTAGGAGAATGCTCAACACCCCTCTGTCTTTGGCTTTCTCCTGAGGTTATTCACAGCAACATCAAGTTTGCAGTCTGTATGTTTTTAGTACAGACCACAAACACATAACCTTAGAAACAGGCAAGCACATAACCTTAGAAACCTTCTCCTACTCAACTCAACCCAGCCCTTGACAGCCAGCACGAAAATAAAAAAGTTAAACATGCCACATCTGATATTTTACTTATAGGTGTCAGACTGTGTTCTATCTAACTTTATTTATTTTTGGTTTGGGGATATGTCTTAAGACAAAATATTTCTGGTATTTTTATTTATTTTCCATTACTTGCAGTTTTGATGGAAATGCAAAGTGACACTGATTCAATGTAAAGTTGGCACAAGACATTTGATAAGGAGAAGAGTTAACACCAGCTAACACCACTTCATCTTGCTATAGACAGAGTAGTCAAATTAGAGTAAATGTAAATTTCAACTTCTATTACTAATTATAAGCAAAATTACAAATTGCACACACATATATTTCTTAAAACTATCCTGTACCACAGAAATTGTCATTCATTTTAAAGTTTCCATATGTAAAAATTTCGCAAAAAAACAAACAAACACTGAAGGTTGTCTTTTGGGGGAAAGATCAACCTGTAAGAATACAACACAATCAAAACACTAAAAATGTCAAAACTATTTCTCTCACTGGCAATAATAACCGAAAGTAAGTTAACAGCTTGGATGGAGAAAAACAAATCTGCTTCACAGCTCAAATTCCAGAAATATAAAGAAAAAGTGCCCTCATCTGGCCAAACAAAAACTTAACATTTTAAGTGCACATATTAACTCCTGTTCAAGTGTAATTTCCAGGGCTTTAATTGGTATATAAATAAATTTGAAGATTTTTAAAATAAGTAGCAAGCCAACAGTGTAAATTTTTTTTGCTGCTTCTTACAAACGTAACTATTTGCTGTTCAAAAACAACGATTTAAACCATAAAATATAAAGTAAATTATATAATATGTAGTTTCTCCTCAGGCAGATATATTAGAAATACATTAGGAAGAAAATAAATTGTGACCAGTCTTCATATTTCCAAGTCATTAATAATAAAATGGCACACGTAACTTTACATTCTTAGTGACAAGACTAATGACGTATGCTACCATCTGGAAAAAGTATCTTTGCACTACTTAAGAGCTCATAATTTCTCTTCCCGAGTAGTTCTAAAAACTAACATGTCATCTAAAGTTAAATGATGGTAAATTATTTTTATTATCAGATTGACATCTCTGCCAAACAGATCCAGTAGAGTCCCAAATGAAAATACGATTTTCAGCAGTGCTGTGACACTAATGTTACAACTGAAATACTAGCAATGAGTAATCCTATCATTAACAGTAATGATAATGAAGACAATAATACTAATAATATTATAAATCACTCAAATGGCAGCAATTTGCCAGGCACTGTGGCACTGTGGGAGGTGGGCAGGGTACCCCTCCACCTCCATGTCCTAATCCCTAGAATCTGTGACTGTTACTTTACTCCGTTATGTGGCAAAAGGCACTTTGCAAATGTGGCTAAAATGGGGAGATAACATGGAGAGATTGTTCTGGATTCGCTGGGCAGCCTGATGGAGTCAAAAGGGCCCTCAAAAGTGGAAGAGGGGGTCAGAAGAGTCAGAGCTGGGGTGTGACCTCGGAGGAAGGTGGGAGAGAGGCAACAGAGCTGGCTCTGAAGATGGGGAAAGGGACCAGGAACCAAAGAATACGACCAGCAGCCTCTGGAAGCTGATTCCCCTCCAGAGCCTCCAGGAAGGTGCACAGCTCTGCCCACACCTTGACTTTAGCCCAGTGAGCCCTTCCTGCCCAGCCCTGTTTGGTTTCAGGTACTAACGACCTGATTGGGCTAAAGGAGGTGGTTTACCATCGTCATTGCTCTGTCATGCCCAGCGCTGCGACCCCATGGACTGTAGCGCACCAGGCTGCTCTGTCCACGGGATTCTATAGGCCAGAATACTGGAGTGGGTTACCATTCCCTTCTCCAGGGGATCTTCCTCACCAGGGACCAAACCCGTGTCTTCTATGTCTCCTGCATTGGCAGGCGGGTTCTTTATCTCTAGTGCCACCTGGGAAGCCCCTTAGGTCAGACTCCAGGTCAAAATCCTGGCTCTGCCACTTCCCAGCTTTGTGATCCAGGGCAACTTCATGTGTCTGGACTAAGTTTCCTTCCCTGATAAACGGGGAATAGGGCAGTTTCAAGGATTAACTGGATTAGCACAGGCAGCTGGCAGAGGAGCTGGTATACAGAGTGAGTACACCAGTGAGACGCAGTGAGCGTGCGCGTGCATGCTCAGTCGTGTCCGACTCTTTGCGACCCCATGGACTGTAGCCCACCAGGCTCCTCTGTCCACGGGAGTCTCCAGGCAAGAACACTGCAGTGGGTGGCCATTTCCTTCTCCAGGGGATCTTTCCAACACAGGGACTAAACCCACATCTGCCGCACTGGCAGGTGGATTCTCTACCGCTGAGCCTCGTGAGACGCCCTTGGCCAACGCCAAGTGATGTATCTAATCATTACCTTCCTTTCTGCGAGAAGGCTGAACCTTGTGACCTATTCCATGAAGCGAAGCTATGCCTCGGTTTCCACCAGGTGGAGCTCAACTCCCAACCCTCGGGACTACAATACAGAGATCACTACGAAGCAGTACCTCCTTTTACCATCTTCCCCTTTTCCTCCTGACCGATTCTGCCCGCCCCCCACCCGCCCCCCACCCCCCCCCCACCACTCACAGATCAGATCCTTAATATATTTTCTTAAGCACCATTCCATTTATCCACTTAAATACTATGACTTCAACAAGTCTGCCTATAGATGTTAGTCCTTCCAGCACTGGCTTCTCCAGTGAACAAACCCCCTTTCCAACAACTGCCTCAATGAAAAAAGTCAACATGATGATGTGACTGTTGTTATTGGTATATGTCCTACTCACCTACACACCCATCTGTATTTATTCACCTATGTACAGAGGAGCCTAGCGGGGCCATGGGGCCGCAAAGACTCAGACACAACTGAGCATAGAGGCACATCCTGGTGTATTACCTTACTTATCTGTTGTGAGGAAGGACTATGTCATAATCATCTCTGAATTCCTCCAGACCCGAACACACTCAGTTTTATTTCTGATTAAGCTAATTTGGATGAAATGAGTCATATTTGATCCATAGCTGACTAGCAATCAGCAAAAACATCTTTTTGTTTACTACCCTTCCCCCAATCACTGTTACCAAAACACAAACACAGGTAAATTTATCCTTGCTTTTAATTATGAATGTCTGACACTATTTAACTTTTCTCAGTTTTCCAGCGACTTTTTTTTTACATGACCTTACCTTAATTATCTTAATGTACTAATCTGTTGCATTCAACATGTTTTTAAAATATCAAAATAATCATCAACATAGCCACATTCATGCTTTCCAGCATTTTCACCTTTAATTATACTGAGTCATTGTACCTTAAGCCTTCAGAGTCTTCAGTTCTATGAAATCACTGTGCTTCATTCAACCAGAGATTTCTAACACATTTAAAAGATAATACAATGCTACTCTGCTGCTTCACTTACTCACATGCTTCTCCTTTAGCCTGAGCTTAGTGCTGAATTTAACTTTCTTGATAATCTAAGCCCAGGTCAAGTCTAACTCGTGTCAGAGCTGGTCTGCAGCTATCTTCTATTTGGTTGTGTTTTTAGTTGCAGTCATCTCTCGCTAAGAGTTGGACACGACTGAGTGACTTCACTTTCACTTTTCACTTTCATGCATTGGAGAAGGAAATGGCAACCCACTCCAGTGTTCTTGCCTGGAGAATCCCCAGGGACAGGGGAGCCTGGTGGGCTACAGACACGACTGAAGCGACTTAGCAGCAGCAGGTAAGGAGTCAAATTATTTCTTAGAGAGGGAGGTGTTCTTTTTAATCTGATATTTTCCAGACTACTAAGAAGTAAATTGATCTTTTTTTTCTTTTTACACTTGCTACAAGATAACCAGAAGATTTCTTTCAACTATGTGTCTTTCCATGTGAAACAAACAAAACCTTTGAACAGTGGTTTGGGACCTCGACTGTGCACTGTGATCCTCTGGAGTTCTTGAAAACCAGGACCCCCAGACTTCACACCAGATGGGTCTGACTTGGTTGGTCTCTGGTGAACCCAAGTTTGAATGTTGTTGCTGATGTGTATTCAGGAGTCAGTAAATAAGAAGCACAGCTTTAAGAATCTTTCTTTTCTTGAAAAGAAAGCTCTGTATTTCAAAGATATAACATACCTTTCTATATAAATATGTTGTTGTTCAGTTGCTAAGTTGTGTCCCAATCTTTTGCAACCCCACCGACTGTAGCCCACCAAGCCCCTCTGTCCATGGGATTTCCCAGGCAAGAATACTGCAGCGGGTTGCCATTTCATTCTCCAGGCGATCTTCCCAACCCAAGGGTTGAACCCACGTCTCCTGCATTGGCAAGTGGATTCTTTACCACTGAGCTACCAGGGTGCCCCAGATATGTATTAAAAATATGTTGATTGCATCCAGTTATTTAAAAATTTCATGTAACCAACATATTTTCAATCATCATGTTACTGCACATGTCTTTGAAAATATAATTGCCTGCAATAATCACTGACAGATCTCCCCCAGCAACCAATCAGTCTTCAAGTTGGTGATTTTCTAAAATAAACTTTCGGGTGTAAAAGTTTTTTTGCGCATCAAAAGTAATAACACAATTTGTGTTCTAAATACCTTTAATCCTCTGTATCTGGCCAAATTGTTCCCCATCTGTGTGCTGCCAATTTAAAACTCAGTTGCTGGATTAGTCTACAAAGCAAACCCTCCCGTGTTTTATTATTTTTTGTGTGAAAGACCCCAGGTTTAGTATGCCTTGCACAGAGAATGACACCCCTCTTGGGCTGATGGACGAGCTTTCTGCTGGGCTTGCAAAACAGTCTTGAGAATGAAAATGCCCTTGATTACTGTCAAATGACCTAGTCTTACAGAGTAAAAAAAATTAAATCCCAAAGGTGATTTAAAATCTATATTCAGCTGTTAAGCCCTTTTGGACTCAAACAGCAGACACACATAATAAATCTCAAGGCTGACAGTGTGAGATTTGCCTACTACCTGACACTCCCAAGCTCTTAAAAAAAAAAAAAAAAATCATTGGTATACAGCACTCTAGTTACAAAGCATAAAACTAAGTATAACATTAATTATATGGGAGAAGAGGGAGGCTCGAGAGACTTTTGCTTCAATAAATGCTATATTTTCATATCAATTTATCAAATTACCTTCTACTTCATTCTTTTTCCTGTATTTCTCTCACTGAAAAAGTTACATTATGACTATTCTGTTACAAATAAGAGGCTAAACCTCGACAATCCTGAAATTAACCTGCCCATTTATTACTGCAAAAGCCCATTCTTTCTCCATATACCAGGGGAAAACCTATATCCTAAAAATCTGGATTTAACTAATATTTCATTCTTTTGCAACTCCAGTTGTTTTTCAGGCTCTCCTCCTGTCTTTAGCAGTATGCATGAATTTATAATATTGAGATCCAGGAGTATCACACTTGTTTCTTCTGTTTCAATACAAATAATATCGTTATGCAGAGGTCTTTAACAATAATGCATGGGATCAAAAAGCAAAAGGAATGGAAAGGTGTTCAAGATTAGTTATAAGAGAGTCAATTTTGCATTAAAAAAAAATGATATCCCCCAAACTGATTTCCCAGTGCCAAGGAATTAAATATCTTGCTTGAAAAGGTGATGTAATCATTGGTTATAAGAGGAGTCAACGTGAGTTTCTGAAATAGGAACTGTGTGTTTGCAATTAAAACAACACAAAGGTAAGACTTGCCCTTCTTTCTCCTAAGCATTTGGTTTCTATTCCCAAACAGAAGAAGGCAAGTAAGTAAGATATACATGGATTTCTAGATTTCAACTAATTAGGCTAACATACCACTGCTCACTATAAATAATTCTACTTCTTTTTTCCTTTTTAAAGAAAGCAATTAACAGACATCACCACCTGTTAGCCCATAGCTCCTCTATAGAGATGAGGAAACAGCACCCAGTGAGAGAGATGGGATGTGAAAAGGAGGAAGGCAGTGCTACCACTTTCTGCCCAGGACAGACCCACGCCAACCAGGAAAATCCTGTCACTATCTCACCAGAGCTGAGCAGGTTCCATTCTACCTCTGTGCAAATCAGCACAACTTATTCCACTATGTGGACTTTGTAACATCAATCATGAAACTAAAAATAAAATTAGTATGGAAAGTATGGTCAAGAATTCTACCCCATGCTCTATTTCATGGATGACCCACGAATGCAATCTGTCTCTCCAGGGTTTTTTTTGTTTGTTTGCATTAAAAATGTTTTTTAAATTTTACATTGGAGTATGCACGTGCATGCTGAGTTGCTTCAGTCGTGTCCGACTCTTTGCGACTCTATGGACTACAGCCTGCCAGGCTCCCCTCTGTCCATGGGATTCTCCAGGGAAGAATACTGGAGTGGGTTGCCATGCCTCCTCCAAAGGATCTTCCCAACCCAGGGACAGAATCCACATCTCCTGTGTCTAATGCGTTGAAGTGGGTAAGGATTCTTTACCCACTGACCCACTAGAGTATAGCTGATTTATAATACTATGTTAGTTTCAAGTGTACAGCAAAGTGACTCAGTTATGTATTACATGTATATATTCTTTTTCAGATTCTTTTCCCATTTAGGTTATTGCAGAATATTGAGTAGACTTCCCTGTGCTGTTATACAGTAGGTCCTTGTTAATTATCTTTCTATATAAAGTAGTATATATATGTTACTCCCAAACTTCTAATTTATCCCATCCCCGAACTTTCTCTTTTGATAACCATATATTTGTCTTCTGTCTGTGAATCTGTTTTGTAAATACATTTGTATCATTTTTTTTAGATTCCATATATAAGTGATATTGTATGATTTTTGTCTTTCTCTGTCTGACTTACTTCACTTAGTATGATCATCTCTAGGTCCATCTGTGTTGCTGCAAATGGCATTAATCTCACTCTTTTTTATGGCTGTGAAATATTCCATTGTATATACATACCACATCTTCTTTATTCATTCACCTGTCAAAGGACGTTTAGCTTTCATGTCTTGCCTATTGTAAATACTGTTGCAATGGACATTCAGGTACACGTATGTTTTCAAATTATGTGTATAGAGTCCATGTGTGTGTGTGCTCAAGTCATTCAGTTGTGTTCGACCCTTTGCAAACCTTTGGACCGTACCCCACCAGGCCCCTCTGTCCATGGGACTTCCCAGGCAAGAATACTGGAGTGGGTTGCCATTTCCTACTCCAGAGGATCTTTCCAACCCAGGGATAAAACCCGGGTCTCCTGTGTTCTCCTGCATTGGCAGGTGGATTCTTTACTGCTGAGCCACCAGGGAAGGCCATAGAGTGCATACAAGTGTGTGTGTGTGTGTGTGTGTGTGTGTGTGTGTGTGTGTGTTCAAAGTGAAAAGCAAAGTCTCCTCTGCTCTATCCCCAATATACAGTGCATACAAATGTGTATCTATCTATCTATATATATTGCAAAATACAGAAAGATACAAAGTGGAAAGGAAAGTCTCCTCTGCTCTATCCTCAATATAGAGTGCATACAAGTGTGTGTGTGTATGTGTATATATATATATATATATATATATACACATATCGCAAAATACAGAAAGATTCAAAGTGAAAAGGAAAGTTTCCTCTTCTCTATCCTCAATATTTCTCATTGAAACCCAATAAAACCCAGAAGACATTATTAATATTTTCACTTGTATCTTAACAGAATTTTTAAATAAGAAAACATAAATATGTATATCTTTATTAGTATGCACACAGCTCTAAAACTTGCTCTTTTTTTCCTCGTAATAAATTTGGTCTCTAGAAGATACCCATCCACTGCTACATATATTCTATTATGTTCTACTGTGCTGTAATTTATATACAAGTAGTTCATTATTAAAAGATATTTGAACAGTAACCAGTTTTTGCTTTTTGTGTTTTGTGTGTGTGTAAATATATAAAACCAAAACTTCAGTAACCATCCTTGCACATCATTATAAGATATATGAAAGTTCAACTTCATATAAATACTATACATTTGCAGGACAAAGTTGCAGCCATAGAACTGAACAGATCAAAGGTAGTGAGCCTTTGATATTTGACTAGTCTACCTCTGCCTTCACTAATATACCACACTTAAATCTTGGTCAATCTACAGATGAGTAAGACAGCACATTCCAGCTGGCATCTTTTTAGTGGCTATTTGTATTTGTTTTAGTATGAGCTGACTTTCACTGTTCCCATCTTTTACTCAAATTTTCTACTAGTTTGCTCATTATTTTCTAACTGGGAATCAAACATTTTAAAGTGTTACATGTTCAAGGTCACTCCATAAAATTTCTCTCATTACAAAAGTAACTATAAAACTGGCTGTAGTTACCTTGTTATCTGAATTGCCTGTTAAGAATTCTGTCCAACAGAAATAACTGCATGTAGATTTGTTTTCACATGCATAAATCTATTGTAAAAATAGATTAAAAAAACCATGTGGTACTCGAGTGTGGAAGGAAGTAACAAGGACACAGCATCAATCAGGGGAATGGTCAAGAAGCCCGGGTCCACTGAATTCTGGTCTCAGCTCTGCCACAGTAAGCTAAAAAACCCATAGGTGTCACCTTCTGCCTTCAAGAATCAGGTCCTCAGTTAATAGAAGGAAGAAGTTGGGCATATCCCTAAGACTACTTCTAGGTATAAACCCCATAAATCCACGAGATTTCAACATTTTCTTCATAGGCTCATAGGCCCATGAAATATCTAAAGAAGGTCATAATGAAATAATTTGATCATTATGGAGTAAAAAACAAGTAAGTATTTTAAAAAATAAAACTAAATCATAATATATTGCTTATCTCACTTAAGTCTGATTAGAAGGGCATTTTCTTGTTTTATACATTTGCAGAGGATGATTATGGAATTAAGATTTTACTTACTTAGTTTTGATCATCTTCTGTTTTTTTCCACATGAAAATAATTGAATAAAATATATTCAATTATAATATAATTGAATATATTATATTCAATTTGAATATAATATATTCAATTATATTCAATTATAAGCAAAATATAAAAAATTCATAATATAACAAGATTATCAACGTTGTACTATCTGGTTTCCTAGACGTTTTATATTTTCAAGTACTCAATACATTAGGAACTTGGGAAAACATATATCCTGAATATAGTCAAAGCATTAATTTACCACCTTAGAATTTTCTCTACAATCGTTTTGAGAAGTTTAGCAAGAATAAAAAATAAACCTAGTTCAGAACCCACTACTATTAAAAGCTTCTTGTTGCTGGAATATCATCATGCTGCTTATTGACATTTACATTATTTGAATTTTTTCAAATGCTATTTTAAATGAGATATATCACATTTCAGTTCAGTTCAGTTCAGTTGCTTAGTCGTGTCCGACTCTTTGCAACCCCATGAATTGCAGTACGCCAGGCCTCCCTGTCCATCACCAACTCCTGGAGTTCACTCAAACTCACGTCCATCTAGTCGGTGATGCCATCCAGCCATCTCATCCTCTGTCGTCCCCTTTCTCCTCCTGCCCCCAATCCCTCCTAGCATCAGAGTCTTTTCCAATGAGTCAACTCTTCACATGAGGTGGCCAAAGTTACTGGAGGTTCAGCTTTAGCATCATTCCTTCCAAAGAACACCCAGGACTGATCTCCTTTAGAATAGACTGGCTGGATCTCCTTGCAGTCCAAGGGACTCTCAAGAGTCTTCTCCAACACCACAGTTCAAAAGCATCAATTCTTCAGCGCTCAGCTTTCTTCACAGTCCAACTCTCACATCCATACATGACCACTGGAAAAACCAACTAGACTTATATTCGACTCTATGTTCCTACCCATGAAATCAATTGAGATTTGTGATCGAGTTTTCATGTTTCCACTCATAAACCTATTAAGCACAAACCACCTTTCTCTCATTTGAAGACTTACTTCAGCATTATGATGCCTACAATTATTCACTTTACAGTTTTAAAAGCTGTATTTCAAAAAAAAAAAAAAAAGCTGTCAAACACAAATTCTATGTAGGCGGAAAATCATTGCTATAGCAACAGTAGCTTCAGTTTATGTGAACGGAAAGGTGAAAAATTCACATTTCCAACACTTGAAACTTCACTATTTGATTTCCGGTGGCTGAGGGCCCAGGGTGGAGCTCATGACTTTTCCATGCTACTTCATGAACTGGATCCCAGTGAGACATGGCCAAACACAAGCCTTCTAAGATGAAAATATGTGATGCTTTCTCTGAAGATGGGGTTAATTACTATAAATCAAACATGACACTTTATAGGCCACCCCAGGCTCTTGTCTTTGCTCTGGTTCCAGGGAGCCAAAGGGGTTAGTTAGTGGGATACTGACAGTTTCCAACGGTGAGGGATTTATGCATGCTGAGATCTTTTTGCTAGTAAAAAGTTCTAGCTGTATGTTATCTTTTTGTCTGGGGGTGGTGGGGTGGGGGGTGGGGAGGTGTAGAACCACTGGTTCCAGCTGGTGTAGAATTAGTGTCTCCAACCTCAACTGTGGCTGGCTCTAAGAATGGAGCCTGCTTTTCTTGCAGGATCCTCTCCTTACTCTTCTCTGACAGGCAAAGATGGAAAATCAGCAAGAGAAAGAAATCATGAAACAGTATTCTCCCATAAATAGATGGCACAATTTTGTGTATATGAATCTATAAGAAAGGAAAATCAGGAGCAATTTTCTTTAAAAAAAAAAAAAAAAGTCTTCCCATTCTACTGCCCAGGTGCAAAACACAACCCCTCATAAGGGCAACAATAACTCCCACTAACTTAAAAACCCCATGGCACATGACCCACTGAATGTGTATTTGAGTAATCACAAAGAAGAGCGCCTATGTTTTATGATTTTAAAATTTAGATCTATGAGCCATTCGGACCTTTATATAAAGTGTAAGATATGGATTGAGTTTCTCTCTTTTTTTTTGCATATGAATGTCCACTGGTCCTAGTACTGCTTGTTTAAAAGACTAATTTTTCTCCATTGCAATACATTTGCACCTCTGTCAAAAAAAAAAAAAAGAAAAAATCGACCATGTTTCTGTGGGTCTCCTTCTCGACTATTCTGTCCCACTGCTGTTACTATTCTATTTAGACTTTCCCTGAGGTCACACTGTCTTGATTACAGTGAACCTTGAAAACAGGTAGTAACAGTCCTCCTATACTTGTTGTTATTTTAAAAAATTGTTCTGGTTATACAAATAAACATATAAATAAACTCACAGAAATTTCAGAATAACTAATTGGAGCTGTGTTATGTGGGTAAATCTATACTTACAAGCTGCTGTTCTTATAGAATGTTGTTGAAACTCATAGCTAGTATCAAGTGTCTCTTTTTCTTTATAGTAAAGGAAATATTAAAATCTTCCCAGGTGCAGTTCAAGAAGCTGATCATCTCCTTGTCTCCTTGTTTCCCAGACCTTTTATCAAAGTCTTGTAACAGAATTTAAATTCCCAGTCCCTCAATCAATTTCTTCTTAATAATCTTAGTTTGGGGAGGGCATAACTTGTCATCAGTTCTCAGGCTATAAAAACAGATTTTTCTCTAGCACCGCATCTCCAACCCATGAAGTCAAGCCAGGTTGCCTGGGGTTTCTCTCTGGAGTAGGGGAAAGAAAAAGACTAGGAGAAATCTCTCTCTCTCTATTGTAGCTACTATCCTCATTTTACACCTTAAACTGTACAAAATTCCTCACTTTTTTGTGCACTTTGTACAGTTGTCTTATTGGCCAAATTCCCAACAAAATTAGCAACAGTAACAGACTATAACTACAAATAAGAGTTACAACTGTGTTTTTCCTTAGTTTTTTAATGCATTTATTTATTTGGCTGCGCCAGGTCTTACTTGCGTGCAGCACACAGGACAGTTAGTGCAGCCTGTGGGATCTAGTTCCTGGACCAGGAATCGAACCCAGGCCCCTGCCTTGGGAGCACAAAGTCTTTTAGCCACTGGACCACCAGGGAAGCCCCACAACTGTGGTTGGTGAGGTATGAGTTGTGGCGCAGTCATCCACCCAAGTAATTCAACTACCCTCCCAGACAGCCAGACAGCCAGACAGCCAGACAGCCAAGTTTCAAGAAATTATGCGGACACCAAAAGTGAAGGAAGATAAATTACTTATAACATCGTTGCAGGGAGACTTCAGTCATATTTTGTGCAATCTCCATTAACTGGGTTTAAATGCCCAACAACAAAATCCTAGATAATCACAGTCACTGATGCCTTATTTTTTCCTTTTAGTTTAATGTTTACAGGGGGAAAAAACCAAACCCACTCTGTGAACACAAGTGGCTCAATGATCATCTGCCTGCCAATGCAGGAGCTGTAGGAGATATGGGTTCAATCCCTGGGTCAGGAAGATCCCCTGGAGAAGGAAATGGCAATCCACTTCAGTCCTTGCATGGAGAATGCCATGGACAGAGAATCCTTAAAGACTACAGTTCATGGGGTCACTAAGGGTCTAACATGACTTAGCAACTGAACAATAAGAACAAAACACATAAATGTGGTAAATTAAATCTTAAAACCATTTAAATCTATTTAACTTATATGCAGAGTACATCATGAGAAATGCTGGGCTGGATGAAGCACAAGCCGGAATTGAGACTGCCAGGAAAAACATCAATAACCTCAGATATGCAGATAACACCACCCTTATGGCAGAAAGTGAAGAAGAACTAAAGAGCCTCTTGATGAAAGTAAAACAGGAGAGTGAAAAAGTTGGCTTAAAACTCAACATTCAAAAAACTACGATCATGACATCCTGTCCCATCACTTTATGGCAAATAGATGGGGAAACAGTGGAAACAGTGACAGACTTTATGTTCTTGGGCTCCAAAATCACTGCAGATGGGACCACAGCCATGAAATTAAGAGACGCTTGCTCCTTGGAAGAAAAGCTATGACAAACCTAGACAGCATATTAAAAAGCAGAGACATTACTTTGCCATCAAGGGTCTGTCTAGTCAAAGCTACGGTTTTTCCAGTAGTCATGTATGGATGTCAGAGTTGGACTTTAAAGAAAGCTGAGAGCTGAAGAATTGATGCTTTTGAACTGTGGTGCTGGAGAAGACTCTTGAGAGTCTCTTGGACTGCAAGGAGATCCAACCAGTCCATTCTAAAGGAGATCATTCCTGGGTATTCATTGGAAGGACTGATGCTGAAGCTGAAGCTCCGATACTTTGGTCACCTGATGCGAAGAGTCAACTCATTAGAAAAGATCCTGATGCTGGGAAAAATTGAAGGCAGGAGAAGAAGGGGACGACAGAGGATGAGATGGTTGGATGGCATCACCAACTTGCTGGACGTGAGTTTGAGCAAGCTCTGGGAGTTGGTGATGGACAGGGAAGCCTGGCGGGCTACAGTCTATGGGGTCCCGAAGAGTCAGACACAACTGAGCAACTGAACTGAAATCTTAAAACACAATAGAAAGCCATTAAAGTATTTACTGGATGTCTTTAAGGCATTCAGGTTGAAAATGAAGCTCTATAAATAATACACCATCCCATCTACCACAAGTCAGACAGATGATCCATATGCCAATCCAGAGGTTAAAAACAAACCTTTCCAAAGGAGTGTGACTCTTCAAGGTCACTCACACTTGTGTTTTACCAATAAATGAAAACAGGCAAGAGATGGAGTTCACTGGGATCAGGGTTTCTGACTGATCTGGCTTTATATTTTAATGCAGAATTTCTACATAAGCTACTTCCTAGAGGAGTTCACACAGCACTAGAGCTTGCTAGGCAGCTCTAGAACAAGACAGAATACACACAATCAACAAAGCATAGTAAATACTGACAAAATATTAATTTCTTTTGCATGTTACTTTCTTTTTACACATTGTGCTTAACATTGACGTCTCACAGCACAGCACTGAGTGAGGAATGAGAAGAGATTGCATGACTAACAGTTTGCAAAAAAAGAGTGGACTCCGGTGGGGGATGTTGATGATGGAAGAGGCTACGCATGTTTGAGGGCTGGGGGCATATGGGAAATCTCCTTCCTCTTAATTTAACTGTGAAGCTAAATCTGCTCTAGAAAATAGAGCAAAGAGTTACACAAAGTGAGAAGAACTGCAAGGTATCAGTAATGGTCGAGGCATATATCAGTCCAAGTTCTGTCTAAGAGACAGTGGCCCAGTTAAATCTTGATGTGGTTTTCACCAAGGCCTTTTCATGGAACCACTGATGGTCCTGTGTGTGGGATGCAGAGATAGCTCTGAAAGACCCTAACTCAAATACAACTGTATCAACACATGCAAAGTCACACACACAAAAATCACTACTGGGTTCTTCAAATTATATATTTCCGGGATGTATACATTTTTTTCAATGAAGAGTCTTTCAGTTCTATAGTGCTTTTTGAGTTTGAAAAGTTTCACACACATGATTTCATATAATCCCATGATAACTCATTTCTCTCTCCCTACCCCTGTATTGGGCTTCCCTGGTGGCTCAGTGGTAAAGAATCCACCCACAGTGCAGGAGACACAGGTTCGATCCCTGGGCTGGGAAGATCCCCTGAAGAAGGAAATGGCAACCCACTCCAGTATTCTTGCCTGGAGAATCCCACGGACAGAGGAGCCTGGAGGGCTATAGACCATGGGATCACCAAGAGTGACAACTTAGCAACTAAACAACAACAAAACCCCCTCTATTCCCCTACCCTCACTTTCCCTCTCCCCATTGGTAACCACTGATATATTCTCTCTGAGTCTGCTTCCTTCTTGTTTTATTCTCTAGTTTGCTGTATTCTTTAGAATCCCCATGTAAGTGATATCATACAGTATTTGTCTTTCTCTGTCTGACTTATTTCACTTAGCATAATGCCCTCCAAGTCCTGGAGGTATAAACATATTGTTTCACAGTTTAATGTTTATGAAATTGGGTTCAACTTAATTTGATGTCTGAATTTAATGTAGTAGTCTGATTTTTCCCCCCCTAGAAAAGTCATCATTAAATCACTGGTGAATCTTTCAAAGTATCTCAGAAGGCCATGTGAAACTCAACTCTACGACTGGTCAACAGAGGCAGCCAACTCATTACTGTCATTCGAAGCACTGGAGACTGGGTGGGTCAAGGCCAGAATGTGCTGGAGGCCCTCCCAGGGCTGGACAGGAAGAAAGAGCTTCGTTCCCTACAATGTAGTATCGGCAGAAACTAACTCGGCAAGCGACACTAACTTCACTCATCTGGGGTGGCTGTAGTTTACAACCTCCTCCCTTTTTAAATTTTACTTGATAATATCTAAGTAGGCCTCTTTACTCAGGTCCAAAGATAAAACTGAAACTTGGTCTAAGTTAACCACCCAGTCTAAACCAGCTGTACAACATCCACAAAGTTACTAAACCCATTATGGATAAGCCCATTTTTCTCAGAGCTTCCCTAATGGCTCAGTGGGTAAAGAACCCGCTTGCAATGCAGGAGACACCAGAGACACGAGTTGGATCCCTGGGTTGGGAAGATCCCCTGGAGAAGGGAACGGCAATCCACTCCAGTATTCTTGGCCTAGGAAATCCTATGGATAGAGAAGAGCCTACAGTCCAAAGGCTACAGTCTGAAGGGTCTCGAAGAGTCAGACATGACTGAGCAACTAAACACAATTTTTCTTCAACGGTAAAAGCAAGAGAAAGATGGCAAATGCTTTCTAGGACTACTATCAGAATAAAATAAGCCAAACCATTTGCTTTATCGTTCATAAATTATTTCAAAATAGTAACTACTGAATTGTATTATCTGTCTATATACTATGTACCAGAACTCAAAGTATGTTTTGTTAATCCTGTGTGGCAGCAGTTAATCTTACTAGAAGACTAAAAGAAACAAGAGACTCCCAGGGGTTATATATGCCTAAAATCAGGTCTAGGGCTCACAGCCAACTCTGGCTGACTTTAAAGCCAACCTTTTCCACTTTATCAGGTTGGCTCCAGAATACTGATGTACTATTTCACCATCACTCATTTACCTTTATCTACGTTTGCGAATACAATACATTCTTAAGAGGAATCTCAAAATTTGGTATTATCTACTACTACTACACTCTACCCTCTGTAAGAGAAACAAGAGCTCTTTCATGTTGACGTCATTTGTAATAAAGTTTTATGAAAACCTTTAATGTGTGTGTGCTTACAGGTGTGCGTATGGGGAAGAGGAGTACACGGGAAGATATAGAATTTTAAGTAAATGTAACATTCAAATGAAGGCAAAGATACTGGTATCAAATTTTTATTTCTCCTACCCGAAAAGAAATTGCTAGATGGCTATTACTTTATAAATCATGGCAATAAACTGCCTCCACTTCATAGTCTTGTGGTTTTCACAAATGTACTTGCCACCGTTGATTTCTTTCATCTATGGCACAAATAAGATATAACTCACTTTGGCTGTACAAACGCTGAAGTTTATTTTGTATTAGAATAGCCTATGTATACATAAGACGGAAAAAAAAAAAACCTTTTTTTCCACTGATGGAATCCAAATACATGATTTCAAAGAAAAGTAAATCTCAAAAACCATTAAGTCAGCCAAGGCGAATACTTCAAAAGAAATGAAACAAAATGGCAGCCAGGAGACGGTTCCTTCTGTTTATCTGAGACAGCTTATACCTTGAAGCCAATCTGAAGGCTGTCTCTATTAAGAACACACGGCTTTAATGGGTTGAACTCCTCGGTCAGAAAGTAATCAAGATCTCCTTCAGGGGCTAGGTGGGGGCGGGGATGACAAATGGAAGCTTTCAACTAGTATGAGCTAGCATGAAGAAGTAATCTCTCCGTTAAGTAACTGTACTCTACTTTTAGACTAGAAGAGCAAAGCAGCCTGCAGTGAAATACAGAATTATCAGGGGCCAAAAAGAACCCACGCTACCAAGGATGCCTCACACAAAGATGACATGACTAGGAAGATCTCCAGCATCCAGTGACAAGTGGAAGACAGCCATCACAAGGGTTGTGTCATTTCCCCCAGCCGTATGCAGCTTCTCTGCATAGAAAAGCTGACCTAGGGTTGGAGTTTTCCTGGGGGTTTATAGCAAAATGGCCATAAAGAAGGCTGAGTGCTGAAGAAATGATGCTTTTGAACTGTGGTGCTGGCAAAGACGCTTGAGACTCCCTTGGACTGCAAGGAGATCAAACCAGTCAAACCTAAAGGAAATCAACCCTGAACATTCATAGGAAGGACTGAGGCTGAAGCTGAAGCTCTGATACTCTGGTCACCTGATGCGAAGAGACAACTCATTGGAAAAGACCCTGATGCTGGGAAAGATTGAGGGCAGGAGGAGAAGGGGGCGACAGGGGATGAGATGGTTGGATGGCATCACAGATTCAACTGATGTGAGTTTCAGCAAACTCCTGGAGATCGTGAAGGACACGGAAGCCCGGGGGGATGCAGCCCAGAGGGTCACAAAGAGTCAGGCACAACTGAGTGACTAAACAACAAAAACATAGCAGTTTGGAAAAGAATATGAGGAAATCGAACCAAGATCCCTGGAGCTGAAAAGACCAAAGGGATAATATCGTAGACATTAGTTGAGGAGACTCTCCACCTCACCATTCTGACAGTTACAATGTGGCCCTAAAGGCTAGATTGAAGTGCGCGCGCACACACACACACACACACACAATGCTTTTTCAGCTCAAAAACGACCCAATAACAGCAAATTATTATGATTCAATTTACTACATGTGGTTCTGTCCTCCCATCCACCAAGCAAATCTGATTCTCTCTCTAGGGAATTTGAAGCTTGAGTGAAGAGATGGTCAAGGTTGAGCCATCTTACTGAAAGCGCTCTGGGGGGGTTCTGAAGCTCCAGCTGATCAGGTATTGCTCACGATTCCTGCCCCTCTCAGAATCTACCAGCAGTTCATTCAAGACTTTAAGCTCCCCAAGTAATCTATCAATAATCCATTTTAACAAATAACTTCTTTTGATGAGGTTAGACCCCACGTCCAAGGAGCGATGGCTGCACAGGCACAGGAGGGCCGAGAGGAGCTACTCCACGTCCAAGGTCAGGAGGGGTGGCTGTAAGGAGATACCCCTCGTCCAAGGTAAGGAGCAGTGGCTGTGCATTGCTGGAGCAGCCGTGAAGAGATACCCCACGTCCAAGGTAAGAGAAACCCAAGTAAAACGGTAGGTTTTGCAAGAGGGCATCAGAGGGCATCAGAGGGCAGACACACTGAAACCATAATCAGAGAAAACTAGTCAATCTAATCACACGGACCACAGCTTTGTCTAACTCAGTGAAACTAAGCCATGCCGTGTGGGGCCACCCAAGATGGGGGGGTCATAGTGGAGAGGTCTGACAGAATGTGGTCCACTGAAGAAGGGAGTGGCAAACCACTTCAGTATTCTTGCCTTGAGAACCCTATGAACAATACGAAAAGGCAAAATGATAGGATACCGAAAGAGGAACTCCCCAGGTCGGTAGGTTCCCAATATGCTACTGAAGATCAGTAGAGAAATAACTCCAGAAAGAATGAAGGGATGGAGCCAAAGCAAAAACAATACCCAGCTGTGGATGTGACTGGTGATAGAAGCAAGGTCCGATGCTGTAAAGAGCAATATTGCATAGGAACCTGGAATGTCAGGTCCATGAATCAAGGCAAATTGGAAGTGGTCAAACAGGATATGGCAAGAGTGAACATCAACATTCTAGGAATCAGCGAACTAGAATGGACTGGAATGGGTGAATTTAACTCAGATGACCATTATATCTACTACTGCGGGCAGGAATCCCTCAGAAGAAATGGAGTAGCCATCATGGTCAACAAAAGAGTCTGAAATGCAGTACTTGGATGCAATCTCAAAAACGACAGAATGATCTCTGTTCATTTCCAAGGCAAACCATTCAATATCACAGTAATCCAAGTCTACACCCCAATCAATAACGCTGAAGAAGCTGAAGTTGAATGGTTCTATGAAGACCTACAAGACCTTTTAGAACTAACACCCAAAGAAGATGTCCTTTTCATTAGAGGACTGGAATGCAAAAGTAGGAAATCAAAAAACACCCGGGGTAACAGTCAAATTTGGCCTTGGAATACGGAATGAAGCAGGGCAAAGACTAATAGAGTTTTGCCAAGAGAATGCACTGGTCACAGCAAACACCCTCTTCCAACAACACAAGAGAAGACTACACATGGACATCACCAGCTGGTCAACACTGAAATCAGATTGATTATATTCTTTGCAGCCAAAGATGGAGAAGCTCTATACAGTCAGCAAAAACAAGACCGGGAGCTGACTGTGGCTCAGATCATGAACTCCTTATTGCCAAATTCAGACTTAAATTGAAGAAAGTAGGGAAAACCACTAGACCATTCAGGTATGACCTTAATCGAATCCCTTATGATTATACAGTGGAAGTGAGAAATAGATTTAAGGGACTAGATCTGATAGATAGAGTGCCTGATGAACTATGGACGGAGGTTCGTGACATTGTACAGGAGATAGGGATCAAGACCATCCCCATGGAAAAAAATGCAAAAAAGCAAAATGGCTGTCTGGGGAGGCCTTACAAATAGCTGTGAAAAGAAGAGAAGTGAAAAGCAAAGGAGACAAGGAAGGATATAACCATCTGAATGCAGAGTTCCAAAGAATAGCAAGGAGAGATAAGAAAGCCTTCCTCAGCAATCAATGCAAAGAAACAGAGGAAAACAACAGAATGGGAAAGACTAGAGATCTCTTCAAGAAAATCAGAGATACCAAAGGAACATTTCATGCAAAGATGGGCTCGATAAAGGACAGAAATGGTATGGACCTAACAGGAGCAGAAGATATTAAGAAGATGTGGCAAGAATACACCTGTACAAAAAAGATCTTCACAACCAAGATAATCACGATGGTGTGATCACTCACCTAGAGCCAGACATCCTGGCTGAATGTGAAGTCAAGTGGGCCTTAGAAAGCATCAGTACAAACAAAGCTAGTGGAGGTAATGGAATTCCAGTGGAGCTATTTCAAATCCTGAAAGATGATGCTGTGAAAGTGCTGCACTCAATATGCCAGCAAATTTGGAAAACTCAGCAGTGGCCACAGGACTGGAAAAGGTCAGTTTTCATTTCAATCCCAAAGGAAGGCAATGCCAAAGACTGCTCAAACTACCACACAATTGCACTCATCTCACACACGAGTAAAGTAATGCTCAAAATTCTCCAAACCAGGCTTCAGCAGTATGTGAACCGTGAACTTCCTGATGTTCAAGCTGGTTTTAGAAAAGGCAGAGGAACCAGAGACCAAATTGCCAACATCTGCTGGATCATCGAAAAAGCAAGAGAGTTCCAGAAAAACATCTATTTCTGCTTTATTGACTATGCCAAAGCCTTTGACTGTGTGGATCACAATGAACTGTGGAAAATTCTGAAAGAAATGGGAAAACCAGACCACCTGACCTGCCTCTTGAGAAATCTATATGCAGGTCAGGAAGCAACAGTTAGAACTGGACATGGAACAACAGACTGGTTCCAAATAGGAAAAGGAGTACGTCAAGGCTGTATATTGTCACCCTGCTTATTTAAGTTATATGTAGAGTACATTATGAGAAACGCTGGGCTGGAGGAAGCACAAGCTGGAATCAAGATTGCCGGGAGAAATATCAATAACCTCAGATGTGCAGATGACACCACCCTTACGGCAGAAAGTGAAGAGGAACTAAAAAGCCTCCTGATGAAAGTGAAAGAGGAGAGTGAAAAAGTTGGCTTAAAGCTCAACATTCAGAAAACGAAAACCATGGCATCTGGTCCCATCCCTTCAAGGGAAATAGATGGGGAAACAGTGGAAACAGTGTCAGACTTGGGCTCCAAAATCACTGCAGATGGTGATTGCAGCCATGAAATTAAAAGACTCCTTGGAAGGAAAGTTATGACCAACCTAGATAGCATATTCAAAAGCAGAGACGTTACTTTGCCAACAAAGGTCCGTCTAGTCAAGGCTATGGTTTTTCCAGTAGTCATGTATGGATGTGAGAGTTGGACTGTGAAGAAAGCTGAGTGCCAAAGAATTGATGCTTTTGAACTGTGGTGTTGGAGAAGCCTCTTGAGAGTCCCCTGGACTGCAAGGAGATCCAACCAGTCCATTCTAAAGGAGATCAATCTTGGGTGTTCTTTGGAAGGAATGATGCTAAAGCTGAAACTCCCGTACTTTGGCCACCTCATGCGAAGAGTCGACTCATTGGAAAAGACTCTGATGCTGGGAGGGATTGGGGGCAGGAGGAGAAGGGGATGACAGAGGATGAGATGGCTGGATCACATCACTGACTTGATAGATGTAAGTCTGAGTGAACTCTGGGAGTTGGTGATGGACAGGGAGGCCTGGCGTGCTGCCCCTCATGGACTACAAAGAGTCGGACATGAGTGAGCGACTGAACTGAACTGAAGTGAACTGAGACTTAAGTTTCTGTCACAGCAACCCAAGGAATCTTAACAAATACTGACTAACAGTGAGCCTGAGAAGCTAGATGGGTGGTTCTAGCTGACCCTTGAGTCACCAGTCCAAGACTCAAATTTTGTTTGTCTTTCTGTTGCCAGAACCTGGGCATGACTGCTGAGTGAGCAAAGTACAGCAAGCAAGCAAGGTTTCCTCTTTCTTCTTCCAGAGACCTGACAGTTGTCGCACATATATAGACTTGCTCAAAGCATGTTATGTAAACTGAAGGAGAAAACTATGTTACTATAATGTCTAGTGAGGTGCAAGAACTTTTGGTTACTTTTAATAATAATTTTAATAGTCACACATGTTAAGGAAATTACAGTGCTATAAAGTGTTCATTAAAAACATAGTCCCTAAAGTATCCTGACCTCAATTTCTACTAAAAAGAATTGATTTTAGCTTCAATCAGCATTCAGCCTCTCAGGTATAGTCACCTCCCGCATGACTCAGTGTGAGATGGCACAGGAAATAGCAGCCAAGTAGAGCCTCATGTAATTAGATGATACCCCTGTAACTAGGGACCAGCTTGGAGTAAGGAGAAGATTGTCTGAATCTAAAAGCATACCATATACATTGTCATGTATAAAACCAGTGGCTAATGGGAACCTGCTATATGGCACAGGGAGCTCAGCTCAGCTTGCTGCTCTGTGATGACCTAGAATGGTGGGGTGGGATGAGGGGAGGAGGGAGGGAGGCTCATGACAGAGGTGATATATGTATACATATAGCTGATTCACTTTGTTGTACAGCAGAAACTAATACAATAATATAAAGCAATTTTACCTCAATAGTAAAATAAATAAAATGATAGCTTTCAAGCAAAAAAATAAAACAGAAAAGCATATCACACTCTCTGAGCCAAATAAAGGGATTCCACCTTCCCCACAATATAGCGTTTAATGCTTACTGATGTTGCTTTTTGTTTGTTTGAGGCAATGGAGCTGTCTCTGCTTAAATGGTTCATAGAACTGAATACCTTCTCCCATATTCCATCCTAGTAACTAATTATGAGGATGATTTAAAATACTTCATTAATAATTTTATACATATCCATACAATGCTATATATTTCTAAAAAGTTAATTCATATGGGAAAACAAACCAAGCCCTTAGCAAAAAATAAATTAGATTCTACATGCAAAATCATTTCCAGGTGGACAAGAAATGTAAATACCAGGAATAAAAACATAAACATACAGAAGGAGCTACAGCTATTTTTATAATCTAAGGATAAATCCAAGCACGACACCAAAAAGAGAAATCAATAAAGGAAAAGACTGATAGATTAAACAACTGAACAAAAACTTCTCTGACAGTAAAGAAATGACAATCAACATACTCCTTGGAAGAAAAGTTATGACCAACCTAGATAGCATATTGAAAAGCAGAGACATTACTTTGCCAACAAAGGTCCATCTAGTCAAGGCTATGGTTTTTCCTGTGGTCATGTACAGATGTGAGAGTTGGACTGTGAAGAAGGCTGAGCGCCGAAGAATTGATGCTTTTGAACTGTGGTGTTGGAGAAGACTCTTGAGAGTCCTTTGGACTGCAAGGAGATCCAACCAGTCCATTCTGAAGATCAGCCCTGGGATTTCTTTGGAAGGAATGATGCTAAAGCTGAAACTCCAGTACTTTGGCCACCTCATGCAAAGAGTTGACTCATTGGAAAAGAATCTGATGCTGGGAGGGATTGGGGGCAGGAGGAGAAGGGGACGACAGAGGATGAGATGGCTGGATGGCATCACCGACTTGATAGATGTGAGTCTCCATGAACTCCGGGAGTTGGTGATGGACAGGGAGGCCTGGAGTGCTGCGATTCATGGGGTCGCAAAGAGTCGGACACGACTCAGCGACTGAACTGAACTGAACTGATACAAATGAAAACTGTATTTAAAATCAATATGAAAATGACTAACATGCCAAACAAAAATAGACGCTGAAAGCAATTGATCTGGAGACCAACACAGGAATCTATATCAGAACCTTAAAAACGGGCTTACCTTTTGACTCATCAAATTCTACTTCTAATAACTTACTCTCTGAAAACAATTTTCTTAACAAGGATTCACTTGAGCATTGTGAATACAAGCAAACACCAAGCAAACAAACAAAACTGTGTGAATGTTAACTTATAATTCACCCCATCTGTTCAATGGAATAATCTACTGCCATTAAAACCAGAATGAGACGTATATTCGTTGACATGAAAAGACAGTCACAATGTACTACTAGTATGTGAGGGGAAAAATGAGATCACAAAACAATAAAAATGATGTGGATGACAAAGACTACTGACAATTAAAGCATGTTCCTCCTGGGCACAGAGTGGACTGTTTCCACCTCCATCCCTGCTCCTGACACACTCAGTCTGCTGTGTCTTTGTGAGTACATTCCCTGCAATAGGCAGAGCTATAATCTTTTTTTTTTTTTTTTTTTTAGTGACATGCTGATACCTTTAATTTTATTTTATTTTTTAACTTTACAATATTGTATTGGTTTTGCTATATATCGAAATGAATCCACCACAGGTATACATGTGCTCCCCATCCTGAATCCTCCTCCCTCCTCCCTCCCCATACCATCCCCCTGGGTAATCGTAATCTTAGAGCTATATGCTGAAGGTGGCAGAGATATCGAGTTCTAGAAAGACAAACAGGAATAGAAACAGCCCTACCCCATCCCCACCTGGAATATCTACCCTGGACTATTGTGTGAGAAAAATAACCAGTGTGTCTGTTATCTCATTATATTTCGGGTCTACATTCAGTAGTTTGGCCTACTGGAACAGAGTAGAATACTAGCGTGCGTGTACATGTGTGCTCAGTCATGCCCTACCCTTTGTGACCCCATGGACTGTAGCCCGCCAGGCTCCTCTGTCCATGGGGTTTCCCAGGCAAGAATACTAGAGTGGGTAGCCATTCCCTTATCCGGGGGTCTTCCCGATTCAGTGATCGAACCCGCATCTCCTGCATTGCAGGCGGATTCTTTACCATTGCACCACCTGGGAAGCAAAATAATGCCTAAAAAAACACAAAAAGAAAACTGGCCACCACTCTATAAAGTGAAATAGTTGTAGACACTTGCAACCTGGTCTTACTTGACTTAGAGAAAACTAATTTCCTGAGGTTTGTAATTTACTTGGAAATGTCATGTGGGCACTGAAGTCTGAGCACCTGGGCTGGAGTTCTGGGTCCTGACATGCTGTGCAGCACGACCTGGGGCTCTAACCTCACTGACTGGCCACTTCTGACCTTTCGCCACTTAAAGGAAAGGTTAAGAGCTTGGGTTCCAGAAGTAAACTGCCTGAGTTCAAACCTTGCTCTGGAACTTCATAAATCTCTCCAGCTTTTTCATCCATACATAGAGAAAATAAAAGGTCTAAGGCCACATGAGAATGTATGAGAAATAAATGGATGTATACATGCAGAGCAATCAGGACAGTGTCTGACATAATTGTGTATGTGTAGCTGGCACCACTGTTGCTGTTGCTTGTACACCACCACCTACAGCAGTCACATATCAAACAGAAAAATAAATAAGAAGCGAATGATGTCATCAGAAGGTGAATAGCACTTGGACCTCAGTGCAGCCAAGCTTATTCTCTAAGACTGACAGCTGGTCATCTGCGGTCACATGGTCAGACAGTTAGGGGGTCTCAAGTAACCTTCCTCTCTACCAAATTCCAAGTAGACTCAAGGTCCTTTGCAAGGCACGTGGAAAGACAAGCCTCCACCAGGGAAGTTCCAAACACAAAGCACAAAGATATTGACATAGGGGCACCGTTTTGTATCTGAAAATCCATCAGAATGTCATTTGCAATAGCCTCCTAACTCATTTTTCTACATCTACTCTGGCCTCTTTGATCTCATCTCACAGGATGGGGTTTTCCAAACAGAAATGTGATGCTGGCCCCTTCAGCTCTAAAAGTGAAAGTGAAGTCGCTCAGTCGTATCCTACTCTTTGTGACCCCATGGACTTGTAGCCTGCGAGACTCCTCTGTCCATGGGATTCTCCAGGCAAGAATACTGGAGTGGGTTGCCATTTCCTTCTCCAGGGGATCTTCCCAACCCAGGGATCGAACCCGGGTCTCCTGAATTGTAGGCAGATGCTTTTACCATCTGAGCCACCTCTAAGGACAAACACAAAAATCCTTAGCATGGCGTTCGTGTCCTGCTTGGTAATAATCTCATGCCTACTTTTCCCTCTGTCAGCTTGCCTTGGTCTACATAAACCCACCATGCTTCCTCCCTCCAGAAGGCCTTTTAGCAAACATTTCCTGATGCCTGCAAATGACTAGCCTTCCTGTCGTTGCCTGGGGTAAGTCCTGTTTATCCTGTGGATCTCTGTCAAGTCCCTGCTCGCTAGGTCTTATGACACTTGAGCCCCTCCTTCACCAAGCTTATCACACTTGCAAATGTGACACTGATTTGTGTGACAGCTGGTTTAGTGCCTAAAATGAAGGCTCCATGAGGACATCTGTGTTCTCCACAATAACCCAGAGAAGAACACACCACTTGAGATTGGGCAGAAGCTGAATAAACATCTTGCAGTCGATCAAATGAATCAAGTGAAAGGAAGAAATGAAAAGCTGTGGAACAACAGCAACTTGGGTCAAACGTATAGGGAAAAGACGGGATTTCAAAACCTGAAACTTGCCAGCATAGCTAAGAATTACAAAAACATTATCATTATCGCTGCATCAAGATCAAATCTGCCCACAGCCATGTTCCCGAAGACAAAAAAAAAACCAAAAAAGGAGGTCTTGAAGACTTGTGGAGTCTCACGTAAGCATTAAGCTAACACCAGAATCGAGACTTCTTTCTACCATTTCCTAAGTCAAATAAGGGGCTTCCCTGGTGGCTGCCGTCTATGGGGCTAGAGAGTCGTACACGACTGAAGCAACTCAGCAGCAGCTGCAGCAGCCGCCAGTAGCTCAGTGGTAAAGAATACGCCTGCCAAAGAAGGAGACATGGGTTTGATCCCTGGGTCATCGATACCCTGGAGAAGGACATAGTAACCTACTCAGTATTCTTGCCTGGAGAATCCCACGGACAGAGGAGCCTTGAGGGCTACAGCCCATGCAGTTGCAAAAGAGTCAGATGCCACTTACAGACTAAATAACAAGAAGTCAAATAAGTGGCTGTATCTTCTGCTGCTTTTATCTGTCTTCTCTGTAAGGAAGTTACATTCAGTTCACCTCTTCCAGCTAGTTCCTTCTCAGTTCCCAGAAGAAACACATCAGAAACTGCCAGAAACTGCCCTGGAGAGACTGCTTTCATCACTGATCTGTGTGGAAAACCTGGATTGCAAAAAGGGAAACCACCCTAAACAGATACAACCATTGGGTAAGCAGTGAGGTGGGACAGGTGGGGCTTGGGTGTGTGAAGAGTCATCATCCTGTTTATGAAAACAGCAAGGATTATCTGGCTAGATGAACATATGCTAACAACTTCCTTCACTTTTGATTTTTTTTGGGGGGGGGGGTAAAGAGAATGTACAGAAGTTTAAAGGCTGGTTTATTTCATAAATTTCTTAACTCAATTTAAAGAAAATATTGAGTTGTCCAAAAAGTTCATTCGGGTTTGTCATGGGATGCTTTTTGGCCAATCCAATATAAGGTGGCCCACACGTTAACAGACAAGGGTCTCAAAGGGTGACAAATCACAGGTCCAATGGTCTACATGTTTAGGAAAAACTCAATTTACGTTGCCATGATCACTACTACTTTCAAAAAGGAGAAAAGGTGAAATACATAGCATCTTTTTTTAAACAATCAGTTTATCATCAGTTCAGTTCAGTTGCTCAGTCGTGTCTGACTCTTTGAGACCCCATGGACTGCAGCACACCAGGCATCCCTGTCCATCACCAACTCCCAGAGCTTGCTCAAACTCATGCCCATCAAGTCGGTTATGCCATCCAACCATTTCATCCTCTGTCATCCCCTTCTCCTCCTGCCCTCAATCTTTCCCAGCATCAGGGTCTTTTCCAATGAGTCAGTTCTTCACATCAGGTAACCAAAGTACTGGAGCTTCAGCTTCACCATCAGTCCTTCCAATGAATATTCAGGACTAATTTCCTTTAGGATGGACTGGTTGGATCTCCTTGCAGCCCAAGAGAGCCTCTCAAGAGTCTTCTCCAACACCACAGTTCAGAAGCATTAATTCTTCAGCGCTCAGCTTTCTTTATAGTCCAACTCTTGATATCCGTACATGACCACTGGAAAAACCATAGCCTTGACTAGACGGACCTTTGTTGCCAAAGTAATGTCTCTGCTTTTTAATATGCTATCTAGGTTGGTCATAGCTTTTTTTCCAAGGAGTAAGCGTCTTTTAATTTCATGGCTGCAATCACCATCTGCAGTGATTCTGGAGCCCAAGAAAATAAAGTCTGTCACTGTTTCCATTGTCAGGGTATTAATATAATAGCCACCAGGGATGCCCAATATAATAGCTACCAACCTGGACACTTGACACTTAACTAGTAAACCATGTGATCTGGAACTTCTCCTGCACAGCTGACAGTCTTGGAGTGGGTACCAGGGAGGCAGGCTTCTGGCTCGCAGTCACCAGTCAGCTGAAGTACAAGAGGGCATGTCTGGGGTGTGGCAGGCCATTTAGGGGTGGTAATCAACAACATGCGACAGTTAGTACAGACACAAAGATCTCACCCAGGAAAAGACAGCCAGACACTCAGATGAAAAGGAGAGGCAAGAGCAGAGATAACGAGGTAACACTGTTATCTCTGGTTATTTAAGGATAAAAGGTTTAGGTACAAGACATGCAGTACCATGAGGCATTTGCAAAGTGCTTCAGTAAGGTCAATACCACCTGGAATAAGATAGATAAAATTAAATCAGGTATTACATTGAGATTAAACTTTCCTCAACCCTGTTCTAATTTGAGAGTTCTTTCATGTTTCAGCATTAGAAAGGAACTGTTACTATTTTTTTTTTTTTAAGCCCACATACAATTTATTAAAAAAAAAAAAAAAAGCACATTAGGAAAGGGTGCCTAGGGTTGGGGTAAAAACAAGGACTTCAGAGCCAAATGCCACTCTGGGCAGTCATCATTTCTTTCTGTCTCAGTTTCCTTCTGTAAAATGTCAAAAATATTGGGCTGGCCAAAAGGTTTGTTCAGGTTTTTCTGTAAAAGGCTATGGAAAATTCTGAATGAACTTTCTGACCAACCCAGTAATAGTATCTACTTCCTGGTTGTAAGGATTAAGTACATTAATATTTATAAAAGACCTAGAACATCATATCCTTTTGGAATTATCTGTTAAACATGCACTCTTCACATTCTTTGCTTTCTTTAGTTTAATTAGGTTAAGTAGGCTTCCATCTCATAAAACACATGAAGGAGCGTAAGTATCTATTCTGAGACCTAATTGCTCATACCGTCTACTCATGCAGTAAATACCTTCTGCTCATACAACAAATTCTATTAAAAGAAAAGTATCCATCTTTTACTTTTATTCAACTTACATAGAAAAATGGCCACAAAAAATAGCCATCACTTATTGAGTACTTACATTGTATTACACATACTTCATGTCACCTGACCCTTACAACAATTCTATAAATTGGATGTTACTAACCCCACTCATGGGGCTTCCCAGGTAGCTCAAGTGGTAAAGAATCCACCTAACACTGCAGTAGCCATGGGTTCAATCCCTAGGTTGGGAAGATCCCCTGGAGGAGGAAATGGCAACCTATTCCAGTATTCTTGGCTGGAAAAGTCCACGGACAGAGAGGCCTGGTGGGTTACAGTTCATGGGATTGCACAGACACGACTGAGCACTCACATGCTAACTCTTAGTTGCAGCATGCAGGATCTAGTTCCATGTAGGATCTAGTTCCCTGTTGTTGTTGTTCAGTCGCCCAGTCATGTCCAACTCTTTGCAACCCCATGGACTGTAGCATGTCAGGCCTCCCTGTCCCTCACTATCTCCCAGAGTTTGCCCAAGTTCACGTTCATTGCATCAGTGATGCCATCCAGCCATCTCATCCTCAGTCGCCCTCTTCTCCTTCTTTACTCAGTCTTTCCCAACATCAGGGACTTTTCCAATGACTCATCTGTTCACATCAGATGACCAAAATACTGGAGCTTCAGCTTCAGCTTCAGTCCTTTCAGTGAATATTTAGGGTTGATCTCCCTTAAGAGTGACTGGTTTGGTCTCCATCCTGTCCAAGGGACTTTCAGGAGTCTTCTCCACCACCACAGTTCGAAGGCATCAATTCTTTGGCATTCTGCCCTCTTTATGGTCAACCTCTCACAACCATATGTGACCACTGGGAAGACTATAGACTTGACTATATGGATATTTGTCACCAGCTTTAGGTCTCTTAATCTGGCATATTAGGACTGAGCTTCCCTGGTGGCTCAGACAGTAAAATCGTCTGCTTGCAGTGCTGGAGACCCAGATTCAATCCCTGTGTTGGGAAGATCCCTTGGACAAGGGAACAGCAACCCACTCCAGTACTCTTGCCTGGAAAATTCCATGGATGGAGGAATCTCGTAGGCTACAGTCCATGGGGGCCACAAAGAGTCAGACACGACTGAGAGACTTTGCTTCCCTAAGGTCTCTGCTTTTCAACACACTGTATAGGTTTGCCATCACTTTCCTGCCAAGAAGCGATCACCTTCTGATTTCATGGCTGCAGTCACCATCCACCATAATTTAGGAGCCCAAGAAGAGGAAATCTGTCACAGCTTCCACCTTTTCCCCTTCTGTTTGCCAGGCAATAGTGGGGCCTCGTCTCTGACCAGGGACCAAATCCAGATCCCTGAATTGGGAACTGAGTCTTAGCCATTCCATCACCAAAGAAATCCCTGCTGCTGCTGCTGCTGCTGCTGCTGCTGCTAAGTCACTTCAGTTGTGTCCGACTCTGTGCAACTCCATAGATGGCAGCCCACCAGGCTCCCCTGTCCCCGGGATTCTCCAGGCAAGAACACCGGAGTGGGTTGCCATTTCCTTCTCCAATGCATGAAAGTGAAAAGTGAAAGTGAAGTCGCTCAGTCGTGTCCAACTCTTCACGACCCCATGAACTGCAGCCTACCAGGCTCCTCCGTCCATGGGATTTTCCAGGCAAGAGTACTAGATTGGGGTGCCATTGCCTTCTCTGAAGAAATCCCTAAAATGCCTCATTTTTGCATCGTATTTTATTTACTTTTGGCTGTGGTGGGTCTTCATTGCTTTGAGGACTTTTCTCTAGTTGTGGCAAGCAGGGGCCACTCTCTAGTCACAGTTCAAGGGTTTTTCATTGTAGTGGCCTCTCGTTGCAGAGGACAGGCCCTGCAGTGTGTGGGCTTCATCAGTTGTGGAGCACGGGCTTCAGAAGTCATGGTGTGTGGGCTCAGGAGTTGCAGTTTCTGGGCTCCAGAGCACAAGCTCAACAGTTGTGGCCACAGGCTTAGCTGATCTGTGGCTAGGGGAATCCTCCCGACTCAGGGATGGAACCCATGTCTCCTGCATGGGCAGGTGGATTCTTTACCACTGAGCCCCTGAATCATATTTTTAAGTTCAGATGAGCCACGCATCAAAGTAAAAAGCAAAAATAAGTATAATGGGGACATTAAATGCAAATACCAATATTCTTTTCCTTTTTTAAAGGAAGTCAGGAGGGGGTGTGAGAGGCACATAGAAGCCATCGAGCCCACCACGTCCGGCACACGGCAACCCCTGGGATTTCCATGAACAATGGGGCAGCCACCTTCGATTTACAACGAAACGCCCTGTTCACTACTTGTTCAGGATGAAATAAAGAGTTTTTAGTCAAATCCAGTTTCCAGCACAGCTTCTCATCTACACACACACATCACCTTAGAATGTGATCTTTTACCCTACACTGTATTCTCAAAGGATCCAGTCACAGAGCCCCCAGAGTGAGCCTTCAGTAAATCTCTGCTCTCGAAGTGAAAAGTTCCACGCTTCTATGTATTTTATAAATTGAAAGCACAGGTAAATAATGATACCTGGAATGATACTGATCACTTTCCCTTTTGACAACCCTCTTTAAAACTGCTCACAGTATCGCTATGATGGAGCCACACCCGCTAAAGTGGTCCGTGTGTTTGAATAGTTTGACAGAAAGATATAGAAATTCAAGAGAATAGAAGACATCATAAATCACTGTGTAGGAAGTTCCCCAGAGTGGTTTCTGCAGAGCATTTGCCCGGTCTTGGTTACTGCACAAGCTGAACAGGTATTACAGGTTTCTAGTTTGAACTCTTTTCTATACTCTATACTTCAGGCTTTATCTCTGAATGTCAAAGATTCTATCACTGTCAACGTAAGTGTAAAACTCAGCAGGGATGTGGGCGAACTAAACGCTCTCCCCAAATCTGTAAAAATGATGTCTAAGATGATAATATAAAAAGTTCCTCTCCAAGAATAAGATTCTTTTGATCCAAGGTTTACTATGTGATTGAAAAGAAACTAGGGTTAAACAACAGAGAAGTGAGGTGCTCACATCCTAAGTTCCTCAATAAAACAACAAACATGTGCTGAGCATCAGGAATGGACTGGGTATAAGGATGCCAGCATGTAAGCTTGACCGAATGGTGTGATACAGTTCATATTCCTTATAAAGCCACTTACAGAGTGCCAAATAAAACCAAACTTCACATATTTCTTAGAAGACCTGCAACCTATCCATCTATATGGGAACATCATTCTCACCCTATCAAAAGAAAAATTTTCAGCAACTCCAAAACCATCACCTTTGAGGAATTTTACATAATACGAGTGTGTCCTCCAACTTGGGGCCTTCAAGGAAGACAGAGCAAGGTTGCTTTTGTTTTTTTTCCCCCTGGCAGGAGGTTGTTTAATTAGTTGTTTTCTGAGGAGAAAAGTTGAGGAAACAATGGGGGTGCGATTGAAGTGGGGAGAGGGGGGTTTGTTTATGTTGAATACAGGTCCACTTGCCAATGCAGGAGATGCGGTTCAATCCCTGAAATAACAACCCACTCCAGTATTCTTGCTTGGAGAGTTCCACGGACAGAGAAGCCTGGCCTACTACAGTCCAAGGGGTCGCAAAGAGTCGGACATGACAGTGACTGAACACAACACAGCAAAGATGAGATAAAGCTATATCTTGGGGACTTTCCTGGCTGTCCACTGGTTAAGACTCTGCTTTCCAGTGCAGGGGATGTGGGTTCAATTCCTGGTCAGGCTACTAAGATCCAACACGCTGCAGGGTGCAGCCAAAAACTAAATAAGTAAAACTCTTATTAAAAAAAACTATATCTGGGTTTGGTTGTGAAAGAAAAACAAGTTCTTATCAGGCAGCCTTACTTTTCTCAAGAGAGAGAAGAGATGGGGGTTGTTAGATAACCTCTGTAGAGGTGATGAGAGACCATTTAAAGGGTCACTGAGCATTACAGACGACCCAGGTGAGACTTGGAAATTAGAAACTTGTGATAGACCCAAATAGTAGTTTATTTTTCCCAATTAGCAGATAAGAAGAGATGGGTGAGTTTCCCACACTGAAAAACTCAGAATGGAAAACATGAACAAGAAGTCAGCCACAGTTTCCAAGAGGACACTGGAACTGACCAGCAACAGAGAGCAGACCTAAATTTGGGGGCATAACACCTCCTCTCTGCACTTCCCTGGTAGCTCAGACAGTAAAGAATCTGCCTGCAATGATGGAGACCTGGGTTCGATCCCTGGGTTGGGAAGATCCCCTAGAGGAGGGCATGGCAACACACCCCAGGATTCTTGCCTGGAATGAATCCCCATGGACACAGGAGCCTGGTGGGCTACAGTCCATGGGGTGGCAAAGAGTCAGACAGGACTGAGACACTAACACACACACGCACACACATACCTCTCCTCTCTGGTTAATATGACAGAAAGACAGATACAAGTGGCTTCAAACTCTGGTTCCTAGTTAAGTAGATGTGACGTTAGTCAAGCTAGTTTTTTTATGCCTTCCTTCCTCATCTGCTTAAAAGGGGGTTGGATTATAATAACTACCTTTACCAAATTATTCTGAGTATTTAAGGAGATAATATATGAAAAGACCCCACATTGTTTCTGCCACTTGATAGGCAATAGATGAATATAATTTGGGTTTTTTTTTTTTACCTGCATAAAATAAGAACATGAAACCAGCCTGGAATTACATTCCACTGTAAATTCTGTCTTAGATTTTAGTTGTCTTGACCACATTTCATATCCTGTGAATTTTCTAAGTTACTTTCCACTACCGACACTATGACTAATAATGATACCATCTTACATTTGTAAGGTTCTTTGCCACTTAAAAAGTATTTACAGGGCACTTTCTTGGCAGTCCAGTGGTTAGGACTTTGCCTTCCAATGCAGGGGATGGGAGTTCGATCCCTGGTGAGGGATCTAATATATCACATGCCTCAGGGTCAAAAAATCCCCCATAAAACAGAAGTAAAAATACTGTAACAAATTTAATGAAATGGTCTACATCAAAAAAAATTTTTAAGAAAAAAGCATTTACTTTCACTATCTCATTCACTAGTTCTGACAACAAGTGACTCTGATAGAGAGAGAATAGTTAACTGCTATCAATTTATATACGAGGAAACTGAGAGGCAGGGAAAGAAAATGACTTGTCCTAGGTCAATTTAACGTTCATTTTGTTATCTTTGTTCTGTAAAAGTGCTGAAATTCATTAAAAAGAAAGCCAACCTCTTCCTGTTTAAAACATAGGCTCCCTTGGCTTTTCCTTTTATAAAGCTAACTTACCTTGTGCTTTGTCAGCCATTTCACGTGTCCATTTTAAAAGGCCCAAGTTAAAAGCTACTTAGAAATGAGAGAAAATACACAAAAGCAGATACGTGTCTGAAGGTACCTAGACTGGTAATCTGGCTCGGCAGGCACCCAGTAGATGTTTGCTGATATGCAAAACAGCTTCTGATGCAAGCCTATAAATTTCTTAATAATTTAATACACATGGCTCTCTCCCTGTGTTCTGTATTTGCAGGTATAATTTGTTTCATTGGGGGAGGGGCTACAGTTTAGACGAAGATACACTCTAATTTGTTTTTTTCCCTACATACAAATAGTACCCCAAGGAATTGAGGAAATACAGACATCTGTGAGTGGAATTCAGAAAATCCATTATGTTAAATGAGAAGTAAATTATTCTTCATCTTCCTTCTAACTGAAATTCAGCATTTCCTTTAATTATGAACACAGACAAGAAGCCACTCTGGTATTAGCAACACCTCTGATTTTTATCAACAATAGAATTCACATATTTTATATCGTGTTACAGTTACTGCAGAGATCCTGAAATATCATTTACACTCATCACCACTTCAAAATTACCATAGTGACCAGACTCACTTCTGGGTTTTATTTAATGTGACATAGATATTACCATGTCACAAATTTGCTTGAAAATTGTCTTATCTATATCTCAATAGGACTGGACGGCTTTGCAATCATAAATTTGTCTATGTACGTGTAACACAGATTTTAAAAAGGTTAAGAACTTCTGCTTCAAAGGACAGTTAAGACCCTGCAGACTTTCCCTCTCTCAGTGCTCGACTCCAAGAGATTCGCCACCCTTTACCTCCTCATCCGCAGTCTGCCCACCTCACACCCTTCTCCATTCTGCCTGGCTTCAAATGCAAGGACTTTGGGAAAAGGACAAAGAGCAAAACCTTTGGCCAATTCTGCCTCCCTTTGCTCCTCTCCCCTCAGATAGATTATTTATATCCACAGCCTCTAAACCCATTTCCCTCTCCTAAACTCCAAAGTGTCTTTCGTGACTCTTTGCTCCTTAAACCCTAACACCAAGATCAGAAATAAAATGCCAAGGGTAGTCAGCGTGCCACTCTCAACTGGACAGATCAGTTTTTTAATACCCAAGAACAATGAGGAAGCAGAACAGAGAACTGAGTAATGGAGGGAACAGGCTGGGGAAGGGAGGTGGGCTGCAGCAAAAGCTTTTTATTTTTCATCTTCCTGGTGTTGGAAAGAAAGAAAGAAGGGATGAATAAAGGAAACACATACACACCCATTCGCATCTGAAGAAAC
This sequence comes from Bos javanicus, assembly GCF_032452875.1. Lineage (NCBI taxonomy): Eukaryota > Metazoa > Chordata > Mammalia > Artiodactyla > Bovidae > Bos > Bos javanicus. The sequence continues at coordinate 91,334,730 of NC_083872.1, forward strand.
CACCCCATGGGTGATGAAACTGCTCTAAAGGAAGAAGAAAGAGTAAAGCTGTGTCGTCCCTCTTGGAAGCAGGCAAGAAAAGAAGTACCAGTTGAACTGAGAACAGTGAAGAAAGAGGACCTGCTGGTTAGTTCTTCGTAGCAGAGGGGTCAGTCAAGCACTCGGTTCAGACTAAGAAGTGTCCAAATGGAAAGCTTAGGTTGGTTCGTATTGATGTGGTTCTTCTCCCCAGCTTTCATGAACCAAACTCCAAGGGAGACCCTAGAGCAAGCCCAGGAGCCATCTGCAGAAGCTTAAAGCTAGAGAAAGAGGTCTCCAACATGCTTGATTTGTTAGAGAGGGGGAAGGGAAAGGAGAATCCTTACCATGTTAATGGTAGAGGGATCTATCTGTCCAAAAAAAAAAAAAATACTGCAAATGAATTAAGTTTCCCAGTACTATCAGTATTATACACTGTGAGTTGGCTGATTTACCCACACAATATTGTTTCTATGGGACAATGCACTGCAAGTTCTAAATATATCATTTAAAGTCTGAACATGGTCATGACAAGGAACTACTTTTACTAATTATGCACCAAACAAAAGTAATGACAGTGAAAAAGAAAGCAAAAGTTTAAGAAACGATAAAAACATTAAGATGATGGGTGATTGCAGCCATGAAATTAAAAGACACTTATTCCTTGGAAGGAAAGTTACGACCAACCTAGACAGCATATTCAAAAGCAGAGACATTACTTTGGCAACAAAGGTCCGTCTAGTCAAGGCTATGGTTTTTCCAGTGGTCATGTATGGATGTGAGAGTTGGACTGTGAGGAAAGCTGAGTGCCAAAGAATTGATGCTTTTGAACTGTGGTGTTAGAGAAGACTCTTGAGAGTCCCTTGGACTGCAAGGAGATCCAACCAGTCCATTCTAAAGGAGATCAGTCCTGGGTGTTCCTTGGAAGGAATGATGCTAAAGCTGAAACTCCAGTACTTTGGCCACCTCATATGAAGAGTTGACTCATTGGAAAAGACTCTGATGCTGGGAGGGATTGGGGGCAGGAGGAGAAGGGGATGACAGAGGATGAGATAGCTGGATGGCATCACTGACTCGACAGACGTGAGTTTGAGTGAACTCCGGGAGTTGGTGATGGACAGGGAGGCCTGGCGTGCAGCGATTCATGGGGTCGCAAAGAGTCGGACATGACTGAGCGACTGAACTGAACTGAACATTTTATAAGGGCTTCCTTGGTGGCTCAGACAGTAAAGAATCTGCCTGTGATGCGGGAGACTTGGGTTCAATCCCTGGGTCAGGAAGATACCCTGGAGAAGGAAATGGCAACCCACTCCAGTATTCTTGTCTGGGGAAGTCCATGGAGAGAGGAGACCGATGGTCTATAGTCCATGGAGTCACAAGGAGTCAGAAAAGACTGAGTGACTAACACACACTAAACATTTTTATAAGGACTATTTTGTACAAATTTTATTTGATTACATTTTCAGTTGTTAAAAACAAAGTCACAGCTAAGTCAAGCTTAATTTACTGTATGAATTCAAAGCTTTCACATAAATTTTAAAACATACAAACTGGTTATTTTTCTATGCTACTTTTCTATGAAAACATTTTTCAATAGAATGCTTTCTTTTTCATACACAAAACACATTCTCAAGTAACCAGAAAATCAACATGAGGAATACTATTTACATGATACAATGTATTTCTTTTAAAAGATATAGCAAAAATTGTGCAGTTACAAGACATATAGAAAAATAAAACTAGAATTTTTTTGCTTCTGATGTGTAAGTAAAATAGGCCTTAAGAAAACACTTTGTTACTGTAGCAATTAACATTCAAATAAGAATATTTTAAACTCAAGGTGATGTAACACCACCTTCCTGCTACTTGAAAATACTGGGATGTGATAACACACCAAGACTGTAAACACTGGAAGAAGATGAAAAAGCCAACTGCATTTCCCAAAGTAATTGTGAGTGCTGACCCTCTGGTACTTACCACAGTAGAACTTGTCTAATTATACCGTCTAGTTTTTCCCCCTATAATTTCAAGTTATTACTTCATCACTACCTTGGTGATATAATACCTGGAATGAAACTTCTATCTAAATTTATTCGTAAGGGCCGCATTCTTACAAGATGAAATGTTCAAGTGCTCTGTTCTTTAAATTCACAAAACAATCTGATAAGGAATATATCCTAAAACTGAATGGTCGAACTAGAAAGCGCATAGACAGAGGCTGCCTTATAATTCTGGTTCTTTTAAATCTTAAAACACTACCAGAAAAAAAATACTGTCTGCATGGAAATGACTAGAAAGGATGAACTATATCCAGCAATTTCATTTTCAAGAAAACTTGATCATATCCATATACTGCCCATGTTCTTTGCCTACTTGCCTCAATAAAAAACATTTTCCCAAAATAAGGTTTAATGTAACACTCTTATATGGAAGAGTTGAAATTAAATGGAAACTTATTTCTTATGAAAGAATAATGCATAAATTAGTGGTCATTACTTTAAAATCATCTACCAATATGATGGCAGGGAAAAACAACCAGCGCGTGTTTATCTAGCACATAGTAGGAGCTCAGTAAATATTTGTTAAATAAAGCAATTTAATGTTAAAAACTTTCCAGTGGGAGTAAACTGAAAGCTGGAGTAGAAACGTGTCCTCTCATTCTAATTACTTAAGCGTAAGTTCTGTAATAAGGAAAAACATTTAACTAAGGTAAATGTATAATAATTCCATTTTATATTAAAACAAACTTGTATTTCAACATAAACACAAAGCAATTGCTAAAGCAATAAACCTAATTGTGAACTTCCTGCATTTTCCCAAAGATGATTGCATCATGGTATAATTGCTTTTCAGAGGTTAAAAGATCTCTGATTTACATCAGGTGACTATTTTTTTTTCGGCCATTTACTTAAATAAATGTGTACAAATTCATACCACAGGAACAAAGTAAGACTATTTTTTGACCCCAGAAAAATCTACTCATTCTGTTTTTAAAGGGTTATCTAATTTGGATAATCAAGATTGCATTTCTTCCCTATGCCCTGAAGCAAAGTACATTCTCAGTTCTGTTTGGAAGCTGGCACACACAGAACTCAATCTTGGTTAATTTCCAAAGGCACATATGTTATAGTAAATCCTCTTCTTGTAATGCCAGAAAGTTTTTGCTCCTAGAAATTGTTTTACTGGCATATTCTCAACATATCAGTATCTCAATACCTGCTAATCCTAGAGAAGCAAGACTGGCCAACACACACTTTAGAAAAGTAAAGGTTCCATTTTGAAATCTACAAAAGGTTGGCTTTTACTTTGTGCAAGATTCTATCTATTAAGTCTGCAAGTTTTAAAACAGTAACCTCTGGGGCACACTGGAATCACAGACTGGGACTGTGTTTTAATAATGTAGCGGACTATTAAACCTGTCTGCTCTTAGCACATTAAGGATTTTCTTACAAGTGAGGTTAACTACATTTCAGTCTTTGGAAAGACAAACATATTTTGGCCAATTCAGATGGAAATTCTATGACATTCACTGAAGTGTTTTCCCAGTGATAAACTCAAAATAGGCTATGAGAGAGGGACAGAAAGAGAAATCTGTTTTTCTTTTTCTTTTAAACAATGAAGGTAGAATTGAAGAATGAAAGAAAAATATTCCATAAAAATACTTCAGTTTTCCTACTCTCTTTCTTCAGGGAATACTCTAAACACTTCTAATATAAAACACTAACATGTTTCTACAACAAATCCGTTGATTTAAAATGAAAACAGGGACTTCCTGGTGGCTCAGTGGCTAAGAAAGACTCTGCCTTCTCAGGGAATCAGATCCCACACACTGCGACTAAAGCGTGTGACCCTACGTGATACGTCTAAGACCTGGCACAGCCAAATAAATAAAAATTTATAAATATTTTTTAAAATAAAATGAAAACAAAAACCTTACTGTTTTCTTTTATAAATATGAGCTATTACTACTAACACTATTGATTTTATTTTGGTATGTAGCCACCACAGGATATTCAAGTAGCAAAAAGTTATTTCTTAAGACAATAATAAAATTATAATGTCTTTGTACTCTCTCATTAAATTAATTTTAAAATACTTTACTATAAAGTATCAAAAGTTTAAAATTTATACTCACTGATCCAGCAATTCTACAACAGTATACTTGTCTTAAAAAAAAATTCCTAAGGAATTTATGTTCAAAGATGTTTATCATAGAATTAAATTGCTTTAACAAAAAAGATAAGAAAAACTAACCACTGAAAATAGGAAATTAATGAAATACATTATGATACATCTATATAATAAATACTGTGCAGTCATTATAGAAAAAGAAATTGTCGACAGAGGGACTGAAAGCATAAGAATTTTTTCAGCCCTCTTAACATCCCTTTACATAAACTGCCTGAATTTATCACCAGCATGTACTGCTTCTCCAACAGTTACTGGAAAGATGTGGAAGTCAGTGTATTTAATAGAAAATATTTTAGACATACACACACACAGTATTACAGTATTTTTTTTCAGCCACACCCCATGGCATGCAGGATCTTAGCTCCCTCATCAGGGATGGAACCCATGACCCCTGCAGTGAAAGTGCAGTCTTAACCACTGGACTGACAGGGAAGTCCCCCAGACATATTAAAGGTATCAAGTTATGAATGTGCATACTAAGATCCCAACCCTCTTATGTGTATAAATGTACATTAAAAAAACTGAAAAGAATATATGTCAACAGTTGGTATATATGAATGGTAGAATATAGGTAATTTCTTAGTATTAATTTTCTGTATTTTCCAGAAGAAGCATTTCTTTTATACTCAGAAACAAAATTTTACTTCACATAATATACTATTTTGGCTGCCATATAATAACTAAAGTTAAAAATTCTTTGATTTAAAAGAAAAGGAATAATTTATGATTTCGGCAAAAAAAGATCATACTATAAGGTAAACGATGATAATGATGATAGGAATGGGGAGGAAGTGATTATCATGTCCAATAGCAAGGACTTTATCTAAAAAAAAAAAGAACAACACTTGGATTATGGTATGTCTCTATGTCATAGAATAAATACAGAAAACACTATATTATGAAGTTGTTTAGTTAATATATACTTTAAAAAAAGATTTAATAGAGTGAAAATAAGTCCATGGATGATAGATACATAATATGTTAACTAAATGAGAGATATGTAGTGATCTATCACTAAATCACAGAAGCCAACTATGGTGTTGCTGTTCAGTCACTAAGTCATGTCTGACTCTTTTGCAACCCCATGGACTGCAGCCTGTCAGCCTCCTCTGTCCGTGGCATTTCCCAGGCAAGAATACTGGAGTGGGTTGTCACTTCCTTCTCCAGGAGATCTTCCCAACCCAGGGACTGAACACCCATCTCTTGCATTGGCAGGCAGGGTCTATGCCACTGAGATACTAGGGAAGCTCTAGCCAACTATGCCCTATGATGTGTGTGTGTGTGTGCTAAGTTGCTTCAGTTGTGCCCACTCTGTGCAAGCCTATATGGACCGTACCCCTCTAGGCTCCATGGGATTCTTGAGGCAAGAATAATGGAGTGGGTTGCCATACCTTCCTCCAGTGGAGCTTCCTGACCCAGGGATATGCCACACCATAAAATCACCTTAATTCCACTACAGACAGCTTATCAGTTGAAGAAATCACATCAACTTGCTATAATAAAGTTTACTACTACCAATTACACAAAAATTGATACGCATGAACAATGCTCAGTAGATAAAAAATGAACTCACTAAGATCGTTGACATTTTCCTCAAGGCTTTGTATGGATTTCAGACTAAGAAATACTTTAAATACTTTGGGGAGTAATTTCCACTATTCAAATTAAAAGTTTTCATTTATTCATACCCGATTTTCTCTGAACTGAAAATTTTAACCTATGCTAATTTGCATAGCATTAATGGCTCTAAGAGAATACTAATATTTAATCAGTGCAATGTCCAGAAAAGACATCTGAACAGTAAAGTTTAAAATTGATGTGATTCATTACTGAAAGTAATGCTGTTTTAGAACTAAGTGAACTGCAGAGAGTTTTAAATGAAATGTTGAACAATGGAATTCTATGCAGAGGTTAACATTATAATGACTCTGTGAGCGCGTGCTCATTTGTGTCTGACTTTTTGTGACCCCATGGACTGTAGCCCGCCATGCTCCTCTGTCCATGTAATTTTCCAGGTAAGAATACTGGAATGGGTTACCATTTCCATCTCCAGGGCATCTCCTCAACCCAGGGATTAAACCCAAGTCTCCTGCATTGGCAGGCGGATAATGACTCTATAGACATGTAAGAAAATGTTACAACGACCATCAAGTGAAAACAGCAGATTACCAAAATCGGTGATGCTGAAATTCTGGGTAAATTTACTTCAAAAAAATTTTTAACATTATGGATAAATCATTGTTTCACCTAAGAGAGATAAGGCAATTTTTCTAAGTCTAAATGCCCAGTTTATTTCTTTTGAGAGCCAGATCTTAAGTAAAGGAATAAAGGGAAAAAACTGAATGCACAGCTGTTTGCTTCTAGGAATACAAACAGGAGGAAATAAACAGAGGGAGGCTAATATCTGTAAGACTGGGCTAACTACTTCATTTCCAGCTGTGTTTTAATTTGTATTACTAAACAGTAAGAAAACCCTTTTTATGACAGTTAGAGGCTGAGAATTCCCATTTGCACCCAGCGAAGTTAAAGGCACGCTAGAAAATACCTGGAATGTTTGATTCAGTAATTTATTGTCTGGTCTATAGTCTAAGTTGTACAACATCAATTGAATGATTCAGGAGCTAATCCTAATTTAATGCCATTTAAAAGCAGAAATGACAAGAGAGACATCTCATCACTTGCAAGTGACTTAAAATACAAAAAAAAAGATGGTCAAGTTAAAAATCATACCTGATTTGCTGTCAAAAGATAATTTAGGGTAATAACAAAGCAAGTCAGTACAGCCTGACTGATCCCAGTTTATACCTAGGATCACAACCACAAACAATGCTGTTCTGCACCCTTCAAGACAATACAAGGTTTCTACTCCAGGAGAAATAAGGGAGCCAGGGATATGTTCAGATGGAGACCAGGCAACACTAGAACAGGTGAATACCAGACAAGCAAAACTAGAATAACACCAGAGTAGTACCTTAGATACCACTCTGTTAGTAGCTTAAATGGAGAACTGTGAAGTAACTGGGAGCCTAGAATCTGTAAGAAATTGAAAACTTTACTAAAAAGCAGACCTTCTTCGAGCTACCAATTCCTAATGCCATCAAGCATAAGATAACTACCTTTACACAAGACAACTGGCTGTAAGGATATACACGAATTTTCAAGCTAATTTTATGGATTATTATTTTTAGTTTTATTGTAAACTTAAACCCTAGGTTTATAGCAATAGCCATATTTATTGAAATGAATGGAAGTATGATTTTTTTTTTTTAAAGCTGGCCATAATGTTGAGTTGGCCAAAAAGTTCGTTTGGATTTCTCTGTAATATCTTACGGAAAAACCCAAACAAACTTTTTTGAACAACCCAATAGATACCCTGGTTACACGAAATGATGAATAAATTCCATAGCTGGACATCACAAATCCTCTATTGCCTCTTTTTTGATCTGGTGTATCTTAATAATCTGATCATTGGTTACTTTACTGTAGGTGGAAGTTTAAGCATCAAGAAACTCAACTGCTAAACAATGTTTTCCGGTAGGGTTCACTTCCACAATTGTCGACCCATCCCCCTTTTGAATACCAGCTCCACCAGTTCTCTCAGGTTTGAACTCCTCATTTTTAGGGAGATGAAATGGTACAGAAGTGCTCAATTACCGGTGGACAGGTCCATAGATGTATGTAATAAATGATGTAATGCAGATAAATATTCAGCAGAGCACCTGGATCTAGTCAGCGTTCCATTAAGAGCAGATATTACATAAAACAAGTAGACAAGAACTTAAAATAAGAAGTAAAAAAAGAATGCTGTCTTTAATGCAAATAACTGTTTTCTCAAAATCTGAGAAAAACAAAAAGCAAATAAACAAAAAACCATCCCACTATTAACATACAATGTGTTATCCCTACCACCTAGCACCATACCTATCAAACAGTGGGTGCTCGATAAATATTGATACATTCCTAAATAATAACTATCAAAATCTATTTTGAAACTCTGAGAATTTCTAGTTTGTAGACCTTGACTATTTCATCTTTGCATCTCAGTGCCTGGCAGATTAGGTAACACATTCAGTTAATTTCACCTTTTCTCATGCAATTAAAAAATAATTTGAATTCTTAAAACTTTTGATTTGTAATTTAATTCCATGTCAGGGGTTTTGGGTTTGGACTATAACTTACGTAAGGGTGAGGGCCAAGTCTGTCTGGTTAATTATTCTTTATAACGAAGCAAGTCAGTACAGCCTGAGGTCAGTTTAGACCTGGGATCACAATATATAAATATATATTTATTATATATTATAATAAATAATTAAGTGTATTATTTTGCTCAATGTTTAACATAAACTAGGGGCTCAAATGTTTGAACAAATGCATAAATTTTCATGTTCTATAAAAAAAGGGAACAAAACCGTAATTCCTAACCAGAGTTCAGACCAAACAAGTATGTGAGTAGGCTACAATGGAAAACTTACTGCTGGAAGCTCTGTTTTAGGAAAGTCTTAGTATCTGTTAATTATCTATCAATAAAACTAAAAAAACAGGAAAGTCTTAAAAGCTGATCACATTAAGGAACTCACAGCAGTATTATCATTTTAGATCCTAGAAGCATCTACTCTACATGGCATCTAGGATTTTTTAGGTGTTTTCTTACCAAAACCAAAACATAAGAATTCAGTGTCATATACAGTTTCACCAAAAACACATGTTTTTGACCAGAGAAACTCCATACAACCAGCTTTCTAAAGTAAAAAGCCAAAGTTCGACACTGCTGTATAAAAATCTCCAATTACTTCCTGTTTCTCAGAATGTGGAAGGACTGGCTTGGCTCTGTTCCCTAAAGGAACAAAAACAAAGCGAGGAAACAGTCCTATCTCACCTTCTGATCCCTCTGCCAATTAAGAAAATGTGCGCCCAGGGAGGTCCCTGCAATACTAACTTTGAGAGGTAAGAACAGGAATAAGAAACTTCAAAAGATTCTACTTTCTAATACAGGAAATTCTCTCAAAAAGCAAACAAAAGTACTAATTATAAAAATTACCTTCACTGTACACCTGGGTCTGCCAATATCAACTCTTAGAGAAAGAAGGACCATTCATTCAAAAAGCACTTTTCAGGAATGTCTGAAGATAAAGATCTTCAATCAGAGATAAGTTATTTTCAGAGAGCCCTGTAGTTGTTTCAGGGCGTATCAGGATATTTGGGTCATGAAGGTGTTATTACGCTCAGTGCCACAGAAGCCAACAAAACCTTCAGTATTTTTTCCCATGGGTTCGATTTATTATGAGGATTAGAAGAATGTAATTCCATCTCTGATAGAATCCTGTCACCTAAGTGAATGAAGCCTGTGCAATCCTGAGTACAGAGCAGTAACAAATTTTAGATCAAGAGTAATAATACTGTATGCCCAAGACTTGGATTCATACCTTTAAACTGTTATCTTCTTTTGCAGAGGAAAACATATTTCACGTGATTTTAAGTAGTTTACATATAAAGTCCTGATCCTGGGGGTTTCAAAGCTATTAAAAAAAATCTACAGGTCCCTAAACTGCACTTCAGGCTGACCGAAGACTAACAGAGCAGCAGTAAACAAACAGGATCTTAAGAAAAACCAAGATTTAAGGACTTGATAGGAAAGAACCTTGCTTTTCTTCCATTCCTGGCAGGGGCTCTCTTACTAGATGGAGTCAGGTTCATTACTCAGAACCATCTAATAAAAGCATTTTTATTTAATATCATGATCAAAACAAGTTTAGAACTGTCTGGACTTCCTTCTCGCCAGGTAAACAGTTGATCATATAAAAACACGCCAATTTTGTTTTTTTTTTTTTTTTTTCTTTAACATTGAGCTTATGAGGTCTTCCCAACATGTGACAATGAACTTTCAGGTAAGTCCAAGAGTTCTTATGTACACCTTCAAAAGAATCTGTTTAAAGACAGGTAATTCCATCCCCTTGTATACCTCAAGTAGTATTCTTTTCTGATTGTTCCTTACTGCTTCTCACCCCTTTGCCTCATTTTCCTCTCTCTGTTTCAGCCATGTGCATATAAACCCATAGGATTAGCCCAATACTGACGTATCAAGAAAGGGGTTTCTCACCTGACATTGACTGACATTTACCCGACTCTTACCTGACATTGGTTTAACATCAATAGGTAACGCTAGGCCATATGAACCCCTCAGGACAAAGCCCTTCATTTCATCGTGTCCACAAGGTACAGATCTTAGTACAAAGGCATTCAAAGTTGCCTGCTGTCCTGATAAAACAAATGACATTTTATTTTAAATCACTGGAAGTGATGATAAATATCAGACTACCAACAGAAGACTTCAGTATTGAAATCTAAAAAACACACCAAACATGCTGCCTCCATCAATGAGTACAAACCAAAAAAAAAAAAAAAGTGTTCAACCAGCAAATTTAACTCTTCTCACTAAAAAAAGATCAGTACTCTTCCTTAGAATGACTTCTTCCAAAATTATGAAGGAATTTTATCTGGCTTGTTTTCTAACAATTTCTTACTGAACTTGTGGTAGATACAATCTGTTTCTTTTAAGTCAACTACTAATGTGAAAATTTATTATCTACTATACTATCTAAGTATTTGGGGTCTAACGTAAAAGACTATAAATATTACCCTCTTAAAAATGAACCCTTCCCCGACCTCCAAAAGAAAACACCAGGAACCAAGAAAGTAGAAAAGAGGAAAGTACAAAATAGGGTGAAAATAATTTTAACTACATCAGTAATCACAAGAGCTATAAGGGAAATTCCCTGATGGTAACAGTGGTTAAGACTCTGCCTTCCAATGTAGGGGGCATGGATTTGCACATGCTGCATAGTGTAGCCAATAAACAAATAAATAAATGTAAGTTGGAGAAGACTCTTCAGAGTCCCTTGGGCTGCAAGGAGATCCAACCCGTCCATCCTAAAGGAGATCAGTCCTGGATGTTCATTGGAGGGACTGATGTTGAAGCTGAAACTCCAATACTTTGGCCACCTGATATGAAGAGCTGACTTATTTGAAAAGACCCTGATTCTGGGAAAGATTGAGGGCAGGAGGAGAAGGGGCGACAGAGGATAAGATGGTTGGATGGCATCACCGACTCAATGGACATGAGTTTGGGTAAACTCCGGGAGCTGGTGATGGACAGGGAAGCCTAGCGTGCTGTGGTTCATGGAGTCGCAGAGAGTCAGACACACTGAATGACTGAACTGAACTGAACTGAATTCCACGGACAGAGGAGCCTGGTGGGTTACAGTCCATAGGGTCACAAAGAGTTGGACATAACTGTGACTGTGTGTGCACACATACATGATACATTAAAATCAAACAAATAGACAAGACCATTAGTAAAAATGGAGGTAGAGGTCAACTCCCAATGATAAAATGTTGACTTCATTATGATGACATAGTCTACACTTAACAAAACATAACAATTTTACACATAAATTCATCTGATAACATAATTTCAAAATTGTTTTTAAAATGACAGAACTTCAGAGAAAATGAAAAGTCATCACAACAGTTGAAAATTACAATAATATACCTTTCTTAGTATCAGATTCCAGCCTCATGTAAACATTTCCAGAACACACAAAGTCCAATACCCTCTAACTCATTTTTGAGGCTAGAACACTGGTATCAAAGCCAGACAGTGATAGCACAGACAAGGAATTTACAGGGCAATTTCACCTAAGGTGACAAATGGCAAAATCCTAAACAAAATACCGACGATCCCAACGGACCAATGTATAAAAATGAAAGTACACAGTGACCATGTTGGGTTTATTCCAAGACTGCAAGGTCGGTTCACCATTAACAAATGTATTAACACCATTTACAGGAATGCGCTAAGTTAGCAAACTAAAAAAAAAAAAATTATCTCAATGAATGTAGAAAAAATATCTAATAGAATTTAATACTCATAAAGAAGTTCTTATACCAAACTAGGAATAAGAGACTTTTCTTAATCTAGAAAAGACACCCTCCAAAAATCTTCATTAAATATTATTCTTAATGGTAAAATTAGAGGCAGTTAAAGTCAGAGTTGTAGTTATTTCTATTTATCATTATACTGAAGGTACTAACCAGAAATATAAACAAAGGGTAGAAGAGAAAGTCAGGACCAGAAACAATAAAAAATTCCTCTCATGACTTGTAGAAAGATTGACAAATAAGTACATGTTCATCAAAAAAATCCCTTTAAAAAAGTGAAGGCAACAAGAATACTAACTGGAAAAGATACCTGCAACCCAATGTTCATAGCATTGTCATTCACAATTCACAACTGCCAGGATATGATAACAACCTAAGTATCCATCAACAGATGGAAGGATGTAACACGCGGTATACACAGACACAGTGGAATACAACTCAGCCTTAAGAAAAAAAAAGAATGAAATTATATTAATTACAACAACATGGATGGACTTGGAGGATATTATGCGAAGCGAAACAAGTCAAACAGAAAGACAAATACTATATGAAATCACTTATATGTAGAATCCAAAAAATAAAACAAACTAGTAAATTTAACAGAAGAGAAACTGATTCACAGATATAGAGAAAAAACTAGTGGTTACCAGTGGGGAAAGGAAAGAAGAAAGACAGGTGAAGTGGACTAAGAAGTGTAAATAATTACATATAAAAATAAGCTACAAGGATATATTGTGCAACACAGGTGATACAGCCAGTACTTTATAGTAATTATAAACGGAGCATAACTTTAAAAAAGTGAAGATACAGTACAAAACCAAACAGCAGACCTGCAAAAGATTACTATCTATATTTAATAAGCAAACAAAAAATTCCTACAATCAGAAGAAAAAAGACAAAAAGGAAACAAAAGATAAAAACAGACATTTCACCAAAGAAAAAATACAAATATACAATAAGCCTAATAAAAGATACTTAACTTCATTAACCTGGGAAATTCAAGTAAAAGCACCATCAGGAAACATTTGACATCCACCAGGCTGGCAAAAAATATAAAAGCTGAACAATACCAAGTGCTGACAAAGACATGAAGGAGCAAGAACTCATCCTGCTGGAGGGAGTTTAACAGTACAACTACTTCGGAAAACAATTTAGATTTATTCAATGAAGCTGAAATGCACCTTACCACCTCAAATTATACCTATAGTTCTATGTCTGAGATAATCTTACAAATGAGCATGAGGAGACATACAATGATGCTCACATAAAGCCATAAAAAAATAAAATAGCAAACTTATGTCCACCAATGGGTAACGCTTAGATTATAGTATAAACAAACATATACTAAACTAATGCATAGTCATAAAAATGAGCCACATCAATTTGGTATGAACCTTACAAATAATAATGTTTAACAAAATAAATCACATACAGAATGAATTCACTTTTATCAAGTTAAAAGAAGAAACCAGAAAATTAAACCATGAGCTGTATATTGACTCAAACATATGTGGTGAAAATTTAAAGAAAACCAATGGAATGTTATAAACATTCAGGATGGTGGTTGCCTACGGGGTAAGGGTAGCGGGTAGTGAGAGAGAAATGGAGTCAAGCAGGGGCAAGAGAGGGCTTCAAAGGTCTGAGACATGTTCTCTCTTTAAGGCTGAGTGATCTTGTGCAGTGATCAATGCATTTTTCTTTTTGTTGGACAAATTTTATACTCATTTGGTATATGTTAGATTTTTCATCTAAATCTGTATTAGATTTTTCATAATGAATAAAACACATACTCAAAAAAAGTTTTAAAAAGTACTTAGCATCAGATACAAGTAGTAGTTAAATAAATACTTGGCTCACAGAATTTAGACACTTTGTTGCTAACTGCACAAAATAAACTTACTTGTACTGCACAAGCAGACAGTTTAAATTACACAGATGACTTTAACCTGCTCTGCTTGTTTCCATGGAACGAGTCCGACCAAAGGGTTTAAGGCAAGAAAGAAATTACTATTAATTAGTCATGTTACAGAGTCCCTATTTATGAGCTTACAGTCAAATGCTCTTCCTAAAGTTATTGCCAGGCGGTTCTGGGAATTTGTAAAATCCTGACTGCTGTCATTTCTACTTTGTTGCCTATTAGGCAACTCTGTGGTTTAAAGATTATGAAATTTTGCTCTGGTTCACCACACAGTTTGGACTTTCAAAATGACTGACAGCAAAAAGGAGAGATTAAATATTTACATGTAAAAATATCTACTGTGGTTAACACCTATGTAAAAAACTTTATGACCCAAAGATAGATTAAAATGTTAATCTGAAAGCCCTAATCCTTGGATTTTAGACTTGATAAACAGTACTCCACAAACTGATTAAGTCACTGTCCTTTAATATTTGCATATATCATTGCTTTACATTTTAAAATAATTTAATTTGGAGAATGTCATTTTTAATTTTAAGAAGATACTTAATATATTCTGAAGAATTTACAATGAAAATACTGCAGTAACAAATCAGCACACATCTGTTTAGTATATGAACTCCTAGGAGTTCACGGATGTCTACCTAGATCTCCTTCACACAGTCAGAGCCCAGAAATTCTGGGCTGACCACCACCCTTGACCAATGAGACATGGTTTCTTGTCTGGTCAGTGGCAGGGTCACTTTTCTTGAAGATTCTACTGAAACTAAATCCATTGAGCCTCTCAATGCCCAAGTTCATGCCATCTCCATTCCCTTTCCCAATCCATCTCTTGATGCAACTTTCGCCTTACCAGACTTTGCTGGGTCTGGCTCTGACCTAGCCTCCACTCTGCCTCTATCTTGTAAACTAAACCACCTGTGGAAGCCGTGCCCCACTGTTAGCAAACCTCCTCTCAAAGCATTACCCCAATACTCTGGCTGTTAAGGACTTTCCCTTAAGGACACCACCTGTCCTATTCGCCCCTGTCAAACAACAGCTGTTTATTCCCTCCTCCTCACGGTCCTTCAACCACTTGACAGAACTTAATCCCTGGACCCCATCATGCCCGTAACCTGCACATAATCTGAAATCAACAACATCAGCGATTACAGTACATTAATGCAACCCCCAACTGCCAGCATGCATGTCTAACTACTCTTCCTCTGTGGAGTATATGTTCTTGGAGAGTCTCTGTTCTAAGTTCATCAGGTTCTTTCTTGCTCTATTTCCTTCCTTCCCAGCCTGAAGTCCAAGGGTCTAACATTTCAACAAAGTTTTCACACCTTAAACTCTCCTGCTCATCTGCCCTCCATGGCATCAATCTGGAAAAACCCTCTGTGGCTCCAACCATTCACTTTATCCCCTGACCCTCCCTAAAGCTTCCATAGTGTCTACAAGGTACCTGAGACATACCTGAAACCATAACATGCTGTGGTTTCATGAGTTGCTGACTTGTTTATCACAAAACTTTTATTATAAACATCAACAAACATTTAGTGAGCATCTACTAAGGAGAGGAACACACCCTTCTAAGCCCTGGGAGTTCAGAAAAGAGCAGGTTGGAGGAGGTCCCTGTTCTTGGGAAGCTTACATCTCAGTGAGGGGAGACAAATGACAGAAGTATATGAACAAGAACCTGAGCCAGTAGTGCTAAATCCCAGGAGGAAAGTAAAGTACGGTAGGTCACATGACATCAGGTACCTGGTCAACGGGTTTTGGGTGTGAGTAAGACAGGGCTGTATATTGTCACCCTGCTTATTTAACTTATACGCAGAGTACACCATGAGAAACGCTGGGCTGGAGGAAGCACAAGCTGGAATCAAGACTGCCAGGAGAAATATCAATAACCTCAGATATGCAGATGACAGCACCCTTATGGCAGAAAGTGAAGAGGAACTAAAGAGTCTCTTGATGAAAGGGAAAGAGGAGAGTGAAAAAGTTGGCTTAAAGCTCAACATTCAGAAAACTAAGATCATGGCATCCGGTCCCATCACTTCATGGCAAATAGATGGGGAAACAGTGGAAACTGGCTGACTTTATTTTTCTGGGCTCCAAAATCACTGCGGATGGTGACTGCAGCCATGAAATTAAGAGACACTTACTCCTTGGAAGGAAAGTTATGACCAACCTAGATTGCATATTCAAAAGCAGAGACATTACTTTGCCAACAAAGGTCCAGCTACTCAAGGCTATGGTTTTTCCAGTGGTCACGTACGGATGTGAGAGTGTGACTATAAAGAAAGCTGAGCGCCAAAGAATTGATGCTTTTGAACTCTGGTGTTGGAAAAGACTCTTGAGAGTCCCTTGGACTGCAAGGAGATGCAACCAGTCCATCCTAAAGGAGATCAGTCCTGGTGTTCATTGGAAGGACTGATGTTGAAGATGAAACTCGAACACTTTGGCCACCTGATGCAAAGAGCTGACTCATTTGAAAAGACCCTGATGCTGGGAAAGATTGAGGGCAGGAGGAGAAGGGGACAACAGAGGATGAGATGGTTGGATGGCATCACTGTCTCAATGGACATGGGTTTGGCTGGACTCTGGGAATTGGTGATGGACAGGGAGGCCTGGCGTGCTGTGATTCATGGGGTCGCAAAGAGTCGGACACAACTGAACGACTGAACTGACTGACTGACTGAAGACAGGGGAGTTCATCTACTTGAGAGCTTTCTTAAATACACTGAACCTATAATATGTTCTCCACCACCTACAATAGAAGCACTAGGGCTCATTCTGAACCTTAAAATGACTTAGCCTCAATATGACCATCAAACCAACTGAACACATCATGAAAGGAGAAAAAAAAGAACCCTGCTCTAAAGGCATCAGCAACTAACTGATTTAATAAAAAGACTTGTACACACATGTCCAGTTAATTCTCTACCTAACGGAAGTACACAATCAACTGTGTGAACAGGATCGAGTGGAATCCCCTATCTCAGGCAGAGGAAGCATAAACCTCAAATGGGCTCAGTAAATTTGGGGGCACATGCGCTACACAACAGCTTACAAAAAGGTTCCAATTCTCCACCTCTCCCTTTATGTACAACCTTTGCAATGTGGTTTTCCAAGTTCTCTCAAAAGATGGACTCTCTCTCCACATCCTGAACTGGAGCTGGCTGTGAGACTTTCTTTGGCCAATGGAAAGCAGTGCATGAAGTGATGCTGCCCTAATTCTAAGCCCAGACCTCGAGAGACCTGGAGCACTTTGGCACACTTGCTTGCACACCTGCCTTCCACGCAAGAGCAGGCTTGGGGAAGCCTACTGGGGATGTGGAAGAGGGCCCAGTCATTTCTACCATCGCAGAAAAGACCATCCCAGACCAGCCAAGATCAGCAGAGCCTCCTGCTTGACCCACATCTGATCTCAGACAAGAGTAAAAGCAACAGGACATTTAAAATGGAAAACCAACAAGATCCTAGTGAATGGCACAAGGAACTCTGCTAAATGTGACAGCCTGGATGGGAGGAAGTTTGGGGGAATGATGCTAAAGCTGAAACTCCAGTACTTTGGCCACCTCATGCCAAGAGTTGACTCATTGGAAAAGACTCTGATGCTGGGAGGGATTGGGGGCAGGAGAAGAAGGGGACGACAGAGGATGAGATGGCTGGGTGGCATCACTGACTCGATGGACATGAGTCTGGGTGAACTCCGGGAGTTGGTGATGGACAGGGAGGCCTGGCGTGCTGTGATTCATGGGGTCGCAAAGAGTCGGACACGGCTGAGCGACTGAACTGAACTGATACATATGGCTGAGTCCCTTTGCTGACCACCTGTAACTATCATAACATTGTTAATTGACTATACTCCAATATAAACTAAGAAGTTTAAAACAGAGAGAATAAATGCAACAGACACTAGAGGAACTGACTAGCCAACCCTGTGTTCAGCAATATCCAGTGACTATTTCAAGACTTTGAGTTTGGAGATGGCTTCTTATACAGCACTAACTAATGCAGCAAGATTAATCATATCTATTCAACTTGAATCATCGATTACATTTCTCCTTCAATGTGTTTGAGGAAGTGAAGCCCAAAATTGTAAAATATTTTCATCTCAGGGTCTTCTGCAAGGAGGCTTTAATACCATACTAGGTAGGAACTGTTATATATGGAAAAGATGTAGAACCCCATCAAAGGAGTTTATTTCTCCTACCAATAATACTGCCTGTTTTGAACTCAGTTTCCTCTGCAGCTCCACTGGGAAAGGAACAGCAGCTGGACTGAGACTCATTCACATAAAAATAACGGGGTTGGGGGTGGGGGCTTGACATGCCTTTGTAAAAATCTGGATTATTAGGTAAATGTTCAAAATGGACCTGTGATTTCTCTATATCAGAAAAAAAAAAAAAAAAGTCCTTCTATCATTCTTTTCTGAGATACAGAATTTCCTCAGCATGAACTATTTCTGAGAAACACAGCTATTCTTCCAAGTTCGCAAAGAATTTCTTTTTCGCACAGTCTTCTACCTCCTCCGAGAGTCTTAAATAAGTTTTTGAAAGTAGATATAAAAAGGAAGCACGCCACCTCCCCTTCCCACTCATCTGGGTAAGCATAAAAGGTTTAGTGACTCTAACCGGACTCGGCCCGTCCAGCTTTCTACCCTGTGGGGCTGTTCTGAGAATCAAAGGAGAGGGAAGGCAAGGCGGGTATTCAGAAGGAATGTGACCTCGCCTGGCCCACTGCCCACAGCTCCAGTCCCAGCCTACCCAGGCCACTACTGGTCCCGGGCCAGCCTGGCCAGCCAGCAGCGCAGGCCTGTGAGCGCCTGTTTTCCAATACTGTTGCAGGGCCTGACTGTTAATGCTTGTGAAATATTTCAAACCTCTATATTTAAACTTGTATAGCAATCCCAATTTTTCCTATTCCTTTTTATTGATGATCAGGGGTTCAGTTCATTTCTCTTCCCTTCATCTACCACCTTCTTCAGATGATAATAATTTATTCTACAGATAATACATTCTTTAAAAAAATTATGAAACACATTTTTAAAACACAGCATTATCCATGTTCTTACTGCCTTTTCATCATCACTCCTGGGTACACTGTATCCTATACCACCTCCTGTATAATTCAGTTCACTCCACCTATGTGAACAGGCCCTTATGTTACAATGCCTTGAGTTCTCCTCTACCCTGAAGAATATATTCATTCTAGGTCCTGCCTTTTACCTGCAGCCTGGACAAAAGCTACTTTACTCTTTCAAGAAAGTCTTCCTTAGCGCCACTGGGTACTTCACAAATAAGCTGATTTCTAATTCTTAAATCACAAGGCTTTCTTAAATAAAAACCATTTTAAAAACCAAAAATATATATGTTATCTGATCTGATACCATCAACAACAAAACTTACTGACTAGCCTGTGTGACAGTTTCTACCTACAAGAAACTCAGAATCTATACAAGTTGAAGGCTTAAAATGATATTTCTGGGGATTTCCCTGGCAGTCCAGAGGTTAAGACTGTGTTTCCAATGCGGTAGGCAGGAGTTGGATCCTCCATGCCACCAAAAAGATTACTTTTTTAAAAAAATATTTCTGAACCATTATTAGTAGGCCAGGATTTTCAACTGTTTAGCATAAATGATCTGGAAGTGTGCATATACAAAATGTTATGGCCTTGCAAAACAAATACCCATGTGTTTCATATGTAACCATGGTTTACAGTTTTTCCAAGTTTGTTTACATATTCACTCACATCATAAGCCTATAAAGAAGGCAAGACAAGAATTACCCTCTCCAAGAAACTGGTTCTTAGTGGGAATAAGCAATTTTCTCCAAGCTGTGTAGTTAACAGAGGTAACAGAGCCAAGGTCTGACCCTTGGCTACTTTCCACTTCACCAGAACACTCAGCGGCCAGAGGCTTACAGATTTGCACACTGTGGTCACAGGACAAAAAGCATCTCCTCTTGGCCAACTTAATAGGCCTATAATAGGCCTACATCATGTACCATGGAGAACTCCTAAATTCCTAGGTGAATGCACACTGGACTCTCTCCATTGAGCTGTTGACATGTTAGCACCCCTATTTACACTTATTTTAAGACACAATAAAGTAAGGGAAAAATAAGCTTTACTAAGTTGTAAGACATAGACTGATGACAATACATGTATATAATCTGTAAATCAATAGACATATAATGAGAGAATACAACCAAATTTTTTTTTACTTACCAGGGTGCACAATGAAACTATTTTGGAGAGCTCTTTAAGCTAACTGGCTCTGACATCAAAAATACAAATAATATAAATGACATAAATCATTAAGAAAAATAGCAAGAGAAGAATAGAGAAAATATATGGAAGAAGCAATCGGTAGAAGAGACTCAAACAGGAGACAAACAGAGGGAAAGACGACAAGCGTGGCCAAAACCAAGAACATGCGAATTCAAACAAGATATCACTTTTGTCCATTGGATTCCCTCAAAACTTGAGTCTTGTAACTCCAACTACTGGCAAGGATACAGGAGATAATAATCCTACATGATGCAAGGATAAAATGGTGAAGAGTTTTTGGAAGTTGGCCTAACCACAAAGAGTAAAGCCATAAACCAATCTGAATGTGAGTGTCGAAGGGCTCCAATAGTTGGGCCAACTCCAACTGCAAAAGGAATTTAGGGAGTGACGCACTGTTATCATTTGGGGCTTTCAGATTCACTATGCAGCTCTGTACAATGTGTCAGTTTCTACCACTTTCTTATTTCTTGCATGTAACTCCATGAACTTAATGAAAAATACTGCTTCTCATTTATCTTATAATTACACATTTCAATATTTTCAGATACTATTTATGCTGTTTACCAGGGTTTTACCACATTTATCAAAAGCTAAAATACATATACAACCTAACTCAGCAATTTCCATATCTATTTTATAAAAATATTTACATATGACCATAAAGTTTATGTATAAATATGTTCACAACAATTTTAGAAACTGAGGGGGGAAAAATGGAAAAACACTAATGTCCACACAATTAGGGGTGGGTACAGCTAAATAATTAATGAATATTTTGTAGCTACTGAAAGAATGGTGTTGACTTCTAACTACTAATGTGAAGAGACCGAAGATATTAAATAAAAAGGAAAAGTCAAAGAATCATACACATAGGACAAGTTCATCTTGGTAAAAATAAATAAATGAATATATGCTTGGATAGGTATGCAAAGAAAGGGGAGTAGGACAAACACCAAACTACCAATACACGGAACCTCCTCTGGGAGGTCGAGTATGGGGTGAGAGGGACTCTACACTACTGTATCAAAAGCAACAGTAACATTTTCCTATAAGTCTCCCTGGGAATGCATAGGTTATAGTGCCTACTCTTAAATATTGCCACTAATAATACCAGTTAAATCATATAAGTTAATCCAATGGTCAAGTTCACAAGTCAGTCAAGCACTTAAAACCACACACTCACAATGCAAATACATATATATGTGAGATTATCTGTCCATCTAGCCATCCACCCACCGACACATATGACCTGGGACACCACTGTGATCACTAATATGGGTACTTGTTCCTCATCGATGAACTCTGCTACAGCTTTTTCACTCAGCAATGGGGAAGAGCAGTCCTGGTGTAAAATATAGATATTATGCAAATTAATCTAGCGCAAGATACCAATAATTGACCTCCTATACTCCAGTTGTATTAATTGTGTGAACCCAGGATGAACAAATGCTTAAAACTCAATTTACTCAAGTGTGCCCATGTTTTAAAAATATTTGGGCCTACATGCAAGCTCTTGAATTGCTTTTCATTTTGAGGTTTATAATTTTATCAGATAAATTTGTAGATATTAAAGATGGTAAATACAACTCTGTACCGACATCCTCACCTAAGCCCTTACAACATCAACTTGTCACAATATACTTTCCTACTGATCCAGAAGTTACTCTCCAAATTCTTCCCAATACAGTGCTCCAAAGTACTACTGCTAATCAATTAGAATTGCTACACTACTTGAGAATTATTTACTATCTCTGGTAGTCCATTACCTCAATAGTCTGCGATGAACCACATCTCCCAGTATTCAGAGGCTTGTATAGTTCTCTCCCACTTCTGAGTTTGGCCTAGGTTATACGATTTGCTCTGATCAACAGGACACGAGCAGGCATAAAACAATCATAGGTTTTATTACATAAATGCTTACACCCAGGGGCTTGTCTTTTTGGAATATTCCCTCTTGGAAGCCCAGCTGCCTTGTTATCAAGCAACTCTAGATAGACCACTAAGGCATGAGAGGCCACGAGAAGACATTGGGAAATTCTGGCCACCATCAAGTTCCAGCTGAATGTATCTGTACGAGTAACCTCAATTACAGCACAGGAAACAGAAGAGCAGCCTGGCTGAGCCCAGTCAACCCAAAGAAAGGTGAGAAGTTATAAACCATTGCTGTTTTTAGCTACTAAGTTTTAGGATAGTCAGTTATGTAACAACAGATAACTGGAAGACTAATTCTTGTTCCAAACTGTCAGAATTGCTAATA
Source organism: Bos javanicus (assembly GCF_032452875.1). Classification (NCBI taxonomy): domain Eukaryota; kingdom Metazoa; phylum Chordata; class Mammalia; order Artiodactyla; family Bovidae; genus Bos; species Bos javanicus. The sequence continues at coordinate 91,357,328 of NC_083872.1, forward strand.
AAAACCCACACAGATTCTCCATCAAATTCTTCAAGAAATACCTTCAAATTTCACCTATCCAATCAGAGTATTTATTATAGGTCTGGAGAAACAAGGGCACTTTTAAACATTCTCACGTACAAGGGGAGAACATAACTTTGTACAAATCTCCTAGAGGGCAATTGGGCAAAATGTTAAGTAATGAACCTTTTAAAAAGCTCATGAGTGAGTGAAGTGAAAGGCACTCAATCACGTCCAACTCTTTGGGATCCCATGGACTATACAGTCCATGGAATTCTCCAGGCCAGAATACTGGAGTGGGTAGCCTTTCCCTTTTCCAGGGGATCTTCCCAACCCAGGGATCAAAAACCCAGGTCTCCTGCATTGCAGGCAGATTCTTTACCAGCTGAGCCACAAGGGAAGCCCAAGAACACTAGAGTGGGTAGCCTATCCCTTCTCCAGCAGATCTTCCCAACCCAGGAATCGAACTGGGGTCTCCTGCATTGTAGGTGGATTCTTTACCAACTGAGCTACCAGGGAAGACCCAAAAAGCTCATACCCTATCCCAATAATTCCAAGTCTAGGAAACAAACATGCATATAAGAGTATTACATAGGATTTTTCTCACGGCAAAAAGTTGGAAACAGCTGTTTAGTTGCTAAGTCGTGTCCAACTCTTTTGGGAACCCAAGGACTGTAGCCCTCCAGGATCCTCTGTCCATGGGATTCTCCAGGCAAGAATACTGGAATGGGTTGACATTTCCTTCTCCAGGGGATCTCCCCAACCCAGGAATCAAACCTGCGTCTCCTGCATTGGCAGGCAGATTCTTTACCAATGAGCCACCAAGGAAGCCTCACAGCCATCTAAAAATAGGATGATTAAACTATTATATATTCATAAGACAGACTATCTGATTAATAAAAAATCTTTCAATGAATAAATATATAGTAACATGAGGACACACAACATAACTTTAATGAAAACAGCATTCAACGCAGTATTAGCAATAAGACCCAAATCTTTAAAAATATTTATGCATATATACTGAAATATTAATAGAAATTCTCTCTGCATAATGGGACTGGGTGATTTTTATTTTCTCTTTTATACTCTTCAGTTTTTTTCCAAATGTTCTATAATAAAAATACATTACTTCTATAATCAGAAAGAAACACTTAACATTATAAAACAGAAGGAAAAAAGCACACACACTTAAGATGGATTTGGAATCATTCTCTGACATTTCTTTACTAAATTTTTTTAAATGCCATCATTATTAGATGCATCTATATTCCATGGTAGAACAGATTTTTCAAAGTAAATGTAGTACCACAGATGAATTTTCAAGAGAAAAAAATTGACACTAGGTTTAACATGTTACTTTCCTTGCACCATTGTGCTGTACTATAGAAAATGAGCAAGGAGTAATTCCTTGTTTTTTCTGAAGACTGGGCCATACTGTCCCATTTTACTGAGTTTTAAATTTTAGGTTGAACAACTTTACTGTAAACATTTAATAAAATGGGTATTATATGCACTTTTAATCAAATTCGGCAAAAGCCGATGGAATTAACTCAATATGAAGACTAAAGCAATTTTTCATCTCAGAGGCAGATTCTCTTTTGAGAACCATATCTATCCCAAAGAAATAACATGTGTAAAGAATCTTAGTCACTTGGAAGGGATGGAGGGAAAGAATGTGTAGAACATCCATGGGATGCGTGCAGTAAGCAAGTCTGGGTAGCATTACTCAAGCACTGACATTGTGTGGGAATCATGAGTGGCTAGTGATTTCAGAAGAACCAGCGGGAACCCCTGGTGCGCTCCAGCAGGGTGGGGTTTTGGCCACAGTGAGACTGTACTGCCACTCGTACTAAATCCAAGTTGGTTTCCTCAGTCCCCCTTGCTCAAGGCAGCCAGGACAGGATTGGTTTCTATGGCTTCATCCTCAGAATTTAACACTTGCTCTCCATTCTCCCAGGTCCAGGCCTGAACTACCCTGTGTGTATTTTCAGCTACTCCCTCTTCAATGGAAGGCAGAAAGCGGCCTTGCAATCACTGATACGATCACTTCTTAGAAGACTGCAGGTGCTCAAGTTCATGGCCTTCCTGGCCTTTAGCACTGTGCCCTGTATACCAGGGAGGAGCGGTAGTCTCTGATCACACAGACTTTCACACCCAGACTTCCTGCGTGAACCTGGCCTTCCTCTCTTATCGCACGGGTCCTCGGAAGGCTGGCTGATAGTATTATAATCTCAGCTTCAGCTAAGGACAGAGAATGACTGAAGACCAGAGGACCAGTCTTCACTCTAGCGGTAGGCACGGGATACAAGACAGTCAAAGTCCCTAAGATTTTTTATTGGGGAACAGAGAAGAAACCTTATCTTCTGATTTAAACAACTAAAAGAATGTAATCTGGGGCTGTGAGCAGCTATTTTCCCGGTTAAGTGGAGAAAAGCTTTCTCAAGTGGAAAAAGGTGGGTAAGAAGGGCCTTGAAGGATTCATTTGTGTCACTCCTGGAATTAACGTGCGAGAAGAGCTGGCTTTCGCTTATAATAGTTGGCTTTGGGTCACTGACATTTGCAACAGTATGAATCCTAACTAGATGACAAATGAGAAGCTGGAAAATGTCCTGGGATGTTCAGATTTACTTTTCCTACCATCTGTAATAGGTCTTCATTTCAAACATCTCACTGGCTATTATGTGTCGGATGCTGGAAACATGATTATGACACAGTCTCTGCCTCCGAAGAGTTAACAGTCTAGAGAAGCAGTCCCCAAGCTTTTTGGTACCAGACACAGGTTTTGCGGAAGACAGTTTTTCCATGGACTGGGACAGGGCGTGTGGTTTAGGGATAAGTTGAGCTCAGGTGGGGTTCATGCTCCTGCAAGAATCTAATGCCACCATGGACAGGCAATGGAGCTCGGGTGGTAATGCAAGCAATGGGGAGCACCTGTAAATACAGATGAAGCTTCGCTGGTTGGCCTGCCTCTCACCTCCTGCTGTGCAGCCCTAACAGGGGACCCCTGGTCTAGAAGGATTCTCTTAGGGTTTCTGAAATTACTGGCCACTTCAAAGAATAATTCCCAAGTAGCCAGGAGGCTATTTCTAAGACTTTCCCGAGTGCCTCTGACACGTCGGTGACCTGCACCTCATGAGGCCCACCTTCTACTCCTCTCAGGCCTTTCTAGGATCCACTGAGTTCAGTGGTCTCTAAGCGGACTCTGTCTGCTTTACTCATACTCCTCCTGACAGCAGACAGACTTCAGTATTTCCTCTATTCTCCAAATCACAGTAGGCTGAACCATCAACATGTCTCAGTGGAAACAGCATGGTCACTGCCAAGGTCCGTCTCCCAGCAAGCCTCACAGGTCCCCGCATTATCTTGGCTTCATCCTGGTTCTGGCCGCTCAGCTGGGCTTCTGAGCAGATCCTATCTGTATCTTGGAGGAGAATCACATAAGCCACACTTGAGAAACAACTGATTTCCTAATTCATACTGGGACAGACAGACTGTCACATAATGAGAATATTTAAATTTCACAAAGAGCCACATTATAAGGCTTTTGAATAGCATGGAATTAAGATCACTGTCATCATTAAAACTCATCAAGAAATATTTATTGAGGAAGTATTATGAGAAAGGTTTGAGCTGAGGGACAGAAAATACAGCTATAAACAAGCTGCTTTTCCTGAAGGCTACCTACCATGAGTGTATATAGGCAAACAGGTATTAACCAAGCATTGGCTTGATTTTAAAATGTGGTTTTTCAATATACTATTTCTGAAATAAGGATAAAAGGGTTTATTTAATATGGTTATATCTCTCTGTCCCCCCTAAAAAGCTGTTATTATTATTAAATCAGTGGAACTGATGACTACTGGGAGCTTAAAAGAAATACAATGGTTATAGGATTAAGTATTTCATCATAATTCTGTTAAGTGTTAAAAAGAAACATAAGGAGAGAATCTGATGAGGGCAGAACTTTTGCTGGAGGGGCTCCACTAAGTCCCCCCAAAGTCTCATCTAACACAACAGTCAGACTGACCCTTTCAAAGGGCAAAATCAGACCACACTTTTCCTCTGCTCAGACCTGCGACAGCTCCACATCACCCTGTGTTAACAGCCAATTATACCAACCAATGAGGCCCCACACAGCCCTGCCTGTCCTTCTCTGATTGCACTGTTTTTTTCTCCCACACCCATTCCTCTACACTCCTCTCCTGATCCTCCACATCTAGCTCTAATTTTTTTTTCTTAGAGCACTTATATATGCTTACATACCATAAAACTTATTTACCAATGTTATATTTTCTTTGTCTGATATTCCCTCCCCCACCATGCCACCCCTGAGAAGAGTAGAGTTTGGCGGGTATATTTTGCTTAATGATGTATCCTATTCACTAAGGCATATAATTATGAGTTCAAAATGTATTGAAGAGAATTGGAAGAAAAAATGTGTTGGTGAATGACTAGGTAACTGGAAGACTGTGCCACTGAGACTGAAATAATAGTTAAAATCATAATCATAGTCAGCTTAGCCTTGCTCTCTAGTAGATAGTAGAGGGTAACTTCTGTTGCAGTGTTTCTCCTTTTTTCTAAAATTCCACATCACATCAACGCCACCCCAAGTCTTTCAATGGCTACAACAACACGGTCACTCAGGTTACAGTTCAGTCTCAAGCCCAGATGCTATTAATTCTTCATCTGTCAGGTGACTTTGTGCTGCTCTATTCTGATCACTCTGTGGGGTTTCACAGCTGAGCTTAGGAAGAAGGTTTATTCCTTACGTTAGTGAGAAAGGCCTCTTCCATACTGGACCAATTCCTCACAATGCATCTGCTCAAAGCATCGTGCACACGTCATAGCATTTATCAGACTGCACGTTTGTGATTATGTTACCACTGTCTCTCCCACTAATTTAACTATAAGCTCCATAAGAGCAAGGTCCATGTCTATTTCATTCACAAAACCTAAAGTGCTCAGCACACAGTGCTCGCGAACTATTTGTTGAATGAGTTACTGGATGAAAGAATATGACAGTGCTGGCTTGGATCTACATATATTATTTGGAGATAAAGCAGCTGAGACAGCACTTTAAGGGGTAGAGGGTATGTTTCTTATTCATGAGGGGAAACAGAAAATAATGTTGGGAGTCTTTTGGAAAGGCCAGATTTTAGCCACCTAAAATGTGATGTCCTTTTTGAGGTAAGCAGCTCAAAAAGCAAACCATCATTAACACCTCTACCTAGAGCTCCCCCCAACCACCAACCCCCTTATTCTGGTCAAGGGCCCCAATCATTCTTGTAGCCACTCAGACACAAAGGCCTCTAAGTAACTTTTGACCTCTCTTTCTCTGACAACCTCCCAGCTCACCAAGACTCCCAAGGCCTGTCAACTCCTCCTTAATAACTTTGATCAATAGCCTCCTTCCTTTCCATTCCCACTGCTACCAACTTGCTTCCAGCACTAACTCCCTCCCAGATTATAGCCACAGACCCAGAAAGGGACTCCTCCATTCCACGTTTTGCCCCTCTCTAAGCCATGCTGCCTGCATTAGAATCTCTCTTAATACCTTCACCTTACGCTATTAACGCTATTATGCTATTAACCAAAAAAAAAAAAAAACAAAACAAACAAAAAAAAACAACCTATCTGCAGTGGCTTGCCTAGAAATGAAAATCTCAGCCTTACATTCAAAGACCAGACACAACATTGCTGCAAACAGAATTCTTAGTCTGACTTCCCATTATCCTAGCATTTTTTCTAATCACCTACCAGCAGGGCAGTTATCACTATTCATCACTATTTAACCCCTCAAAACCTAATGACCAGTATTTTTTAAATAGAATCTCGGAATTTGGTCATTTCTTTCCATCCACTCGAGAGTGCTAATGCTGGGCACTATCCTAGGTATTTGGTATACATGTGAATTTCAGCCATGCCCTGAAGGCCTAACTCACTCCTGCCTCCTCAAGCCCTTCCCCTTCAACCTGGCCCTATGTTTCTTCTTCTTTCTCTGACTTCTTAGGATGCCATTTGAGTGACAACCAGCATCACTTTTATATGAACTCCAATTTGCTCATACATAGCTATACATGTCACTTTTCACCATTTAACCCCAACTTATACATATCTCTATAGAAAGGTGAAAAGGTCCCAGGAGAATATTTGCCCACAAGCGCTGAGAAACCCCTTGTCTTTGTAGGACAGACAGCGGTACCTAAACAGGGATGTTGACATCCCACCAGTTTCGGTGGCCTCTGATTCCTTGACTCTTCCAACCAATTCTTACCCTACTCCCCTTTCCTTCCTCCTTCCTAAACTACACCAGCTTTGACAATCAGAAATACAAACCAAGAAAGAGGTCCATCCACATAAGGGGGAAATCACTTGAGAAATCCAAAAGGGGCTCTCTAAATGCAGTCACTTACACTGTGGGGACTCCTCTGGTCCTACCCCAACTAACTCCTCTGGAGGCTGGAGGCCAGCAGTATCAGCACAGACACCACTTACCAGGGGCATTAAGCTATAGGCAGGCACTACAAGAAGACACTGAGCAGGCCTGGTCCTGAGCAATGTTCCTGGGACTAAAAAGGACCATGAGATTCCATGATAAAATTCACACCATTTGAAGTCCTGTTATCCCACCCTCGAAACCCCTAAATACACTTAATCACTGAAACATTTATGGGAAAATTTCATAATCTGTCACAAAACACTCTGCTTTTCCTTTATGAGGATGCTGTTTTAAAATCACATGTTTGCTCCATTTTTTTTAAAAACAACCCGACTGCACTGGGTCTTCATGGCTGTGCAGGCTTTCTCTAGTTGTGGTGAGTAGGAGGTACTCTCTAGTTGCTGTGTGCGGGCTTCTCAGTGCAGTGGCTTCTCCTGTTGGGGAGCACAGGCTCTAGGTGCACAGGCTTAGTTGCCCCAAGGCATGTCAAATCTTCCCAGACCAGAGATCGAACCTGCATGTGTCCTTTCATTGACAGAAGGGTTCTTAACCACTGGACCACCAGGGAAATCTCATTTTTTGTTTCCTAGTAAGACTGTATGCTCCAGGAAAGCCTCAGCTGAGTCACCAAATACCTAGAATAGTGCCCAACACCAACACTCTCGAGTGGATGTAAAGAAATGACCAAATTCTGAGATTCTATTAAAAAAAATACTGATCAATAGGTTTTGAGGAGTTAAACAAGCTTTCATGTGCCTACTAACCTACCTACTAACCTAGGGGGTTTCCCAGGTGGCTCAGTGGAATCTGCCTGCCCACATAGGAGATACAGGTTTGATCCCTGAGTCAGGAAGATCCTCTGGAGAAGGAAATGGCAACCCACTCCAGTATTCTTGCCTGGAAAATCCCATGGGCAAAGGAGACTGGTGCGCTACAGTCTATAGAATCGCAAAGAGTTGGACATAACTGAGCGAGTGAGCACACACATACTAACCTATCCACTGTACTTGTTTCTTTGAAATGATCTCTATTTCCAAGCAACCTATTAATGGAGGGACACATACCACAGGATCTGTTTATACTGCTCTGTATTTTTAGGTCTAGAAGCGACTTAGCCCAGAGACCTTAATTTGAATGATAGTGACTAATATTGAAGCTATAAGACCTACAACAGGCCTTTAACTTCTTTAAGCTTCAGTTTCATCATGAAAAAGGGTGCAAGGGGAGGAGGGGAGAGGAAGGTAAAAAAAGGCTACTGTGAATATTAAATTCATCAAATGCTATGTTGAAGTGCCTCACACTAGGAGTCCGGGGGCCCCACACCATCTCCCTTTAATACTCCACATGCTTTTCTCTACACCACAGTTGAAGGTTGAAACCACAGTTCATTGTTATGCTGTACCTAACGAATTAGCATAAAGTGTTTCATACACAGAAGGATTATTCATTCCAAATACTGTTAGGGATATGGAGAAGATGTACAATGTCCATGAATTGTCCTGAAACATGATGTTGCTACACCCAATTCTAATATTATAGTAGAACCATACCAAACAATTTTAAATATCAAATGCACTGCAATATATTCTCACATTCTCACGGCAGCTATGCTCCCTGTCTTCACTCATAGTTTCAGTTGTGATACTCTATGAAGAAACAGATTTTCTTCTCACTTGCAACTTTAAATGGTTATTTCATACTAGAATTCCCCTCACTGCAGATTAGTTTGAAATTCTAAGCATACATTAGATCCAACTATAGCAGATACTGAAATGAAACTTCATTAGTCAAAAAAAAAAAAAAATCAAACACTGCTCTATTTGCATATCTAAGTTCGATTTTCAGAACTTTAAATTTAAAATTAAGGGAAAAGGCAATATGAAAATATAACCTCACAACATTTACATACTACTTTATGACCCTGCAAAGACATTTTTTGATCCCCAAACCTGTCACATAAGGCAATGACCTCTAGATAATTAGAACAAAGTTGCTCACTATTCAGAGAGCATTGTTTTAAGATTTACTTAGCACCTTAAATTAACCATCTTAAAGCTTTGAAGCACAAAGTAACAGTCAATGACACATACATTTTAAGCTACCATGACCTGTCATTACAGAGTCATTAAGTAATATTTTCAAGGAGTAAGCAGAAAGCTTTATAACCTTCAAATATATGACTATCTTCTGCACTTTGAGCTGAGTTATTTGAATATTTAAAGCTATACTTCATAAATTATAAAAATCACCGGCAACTTTCAGCATTCTTCCCCAAAAATAAAAAACATGAATTAATTGTTAAAAAGCAATATGGAAACAATAATCAAATTCAGACTCTGTGTATATGTATTTACACACACACACAATAAAATAATTTAGAGGCTGGGTAGCTTAAGGCAAACTTTCTTCATTAAAAACATAAACCTAAATATTTATTGTTACAGTAAAGAATTAATTTTCAAATTTTAACATTTTTCTGGCCAAAGTGACTTAAAGTAAAATACCTTCTCTTTATATTCTGTTTCCTGAAACATGAATTGTTCCTGAAACATGAATTGGTTCATGAAAGAACCAATTTCAAAAACTGTATAAAGTAAACTGATTATCCAGCTCAAATCTATACAACTCTTAACTGTGATCCGCCCCTCTGTTGACATTAGTGAACGCTGTCAACTGTACACACACAACTCTCCCACTGTGGCAACAGAAAGAGACCCAGAGCTTTGGCTCTACTTAGACTTATCTGCGGTTATCTACACACAGCTTAAAGACCGAGATTAAATAGTTAAGCAGGATCTGAAAGCTAAGTAACTTTCCACATTTCCCATACTATCTCTTCTTTGGCACTCTGAGTGCATTATTCTGTAGAATATTGTAAATTCCCAGAACCATATAAAATTCAAAGAAATCTGAAAGTTGGCTGGAACAGAGAAGCTGCCTTTTGCAGCCCGCCTAATTTAAAGATGTGAAGACTGAGCTCCACTGTCTTAGAGGGTCAAGGCCACAGTCGTGCCTTCCTTCTGCTCTTCTTACTGCCCACAGGAATGCGGGTGTTGACACTAAAATATCGATACAATCCAAAGATAAATTCTTCCTGGCCATTTGCCGTTTTGAACCACCACCACCATTTGTTCTGAAGGGAATTGGAGAGTTGAATGTACTTCACGTGGGAACTAAAGTAGAAACAACTCCAGGTCCTGGTCTCCCTTCTTGCTCTGGGAGCCTCCCAGGAACACAGGATTAGGAATAACAAGATGATCAATGGGTCTTTTATCTGCCTTTCATCTTCTCTGTCCCATGTGAACAAAACCCACCCTGCTCACTCCATCACCTCTTTTTATTATAATCTGGTCAATAACCTCCTTTCTTCATCTAACATAGAACCCACAGTGAAAAATATATCCACCAACAGCCATCACTTTCCTACGGCAAACTCCTATCCTTTCTCCTACTCTGAACATTCTAAATATAGTTCACATCCCGGCTGTTTCTCATCTTGCTGTCTTTGCAGACTCCTAAGTTCCAAAGGCATGTTTCTGCTGTTTTATTATGTGGTGTGACAAGGAAAAGAGTTCTTCTGACAACAACCACAATTAAAACGAGATTCAGACATGGTAACATATGTGAGAGTGCTCTGCAAACTGTGAAATTTCAGATACAAGCAGTGCCCCCAGTACACAATAATCAAGCACCCCTAGTTGCTCATAACAACACAAGAAGGTAAAAGGTTCTGAGGAAATGACAGCCCACACTAGAGATTTATCTGACCTTAAAAGAAATTAGTCTTCTGATACAACCCAGAAAGGAAAAACAGTAGCACCTAATGTTCAGCAAATCATGTATTTCTCAATGGTTGTTTTAAACTTCTACTTAAAAGAAGTTTAGAGGTTTAATGAATGCATATTTCTAAAACGTGCTCAACTTTAGAACAAATTACCTTCATAAAGTAAATTCTTTATTGCTACCTTTGGACACAACGATTGGCTGTCTCCCAATACCACATGATGAAAACCCGCTAGCTTAAAAATGCACGTAGAATTAAAGTCAAATTATTACAGCTTTCTGAATGCAGTCCTTACGTGCCTGAGAAACTTAGGCATGACACAAATAAGATTCTAATTTGTTTATGTCAACATAAAAGAAACTCTAATCAAAAGGGCTAGTGAAACAAAAGAAAACTCGGTCTTTTCTAACAGCTTAGTTCTAAATTAAAACATACATATTCGGCCTGCACAGAGTAACATTTTGCACTGCCAAATAAACATTCATCTAAGGATGTACACATTCACCAAAATTTAAATAATATTGAGAACTACAGTGTTACTCCTATTCTATAAGATCAGCAAGGCTTAATGTACAGCAGTTAAGATTATACTGGATACAAATAAACGAACTCCATCCGAAAAAAGCTGTCTTCGGAAATATCAATACTTTGTCCAAAAAAAAAAAAAGAATCCCTTTCATGACAATACAAACTCACTTTAATTCAGGATGAAAAAGAACTCTAAAGAAAACAGCTGGTGACTCTGCACTTTACTCATGCCTTTGTTTTTTAGGCCATCTAATGATGCACAGCACAATCTCCAAATAAAAGATGCAAATCAAACATATCCAGGAAGGACCACATCATGAAACCGTACTCCATTCCTATATCTTCATTCTGCTTTCTCCATTTCTACATCCAAAACAAACAAGCACAGCTAGTATCTGTATGTTTCCCTTAATATTTTATAAAAAATCATTCTAAAAAAATGTTTAAGCCATGTAGATAATTATAATTTCATGAGGTATGGCATCATCTTTAAAATGGCACTCAGTAAAGTGCCTTATTGGGCTGGATGAAGCAGAGGTACCTTAAGCTAGCCATCTGTTATTATTAATAAGCCAATGACATCTCAACCAAATCTCATAGTTAAGCATTCTCCTTCAAGCCTCAGTTCCTTAAAATGAAACAAAAAATTTTAAAACAAGCTCTTAAGTAAACAGTTTCTAATTTAAAATGAAGATAAAACCACCTTTATGTTCTCTTGAGGGATAAAAAAATCTTCCTACATAATGTTTGACCTCAAACTGGTGTATCCATCTCCAAGCACTGTCAAGTTAACAGTTAAGAGAAATTATTTCAATATTCTACAAAATTAATTTAAAGATTAGGACTGGTCAATTGTCCTTAAGTGCTACTGAAAGCCTTTTATTCAAACACAAATGCCAGTAAAACATTTAGATATGAAACTTTGAAACTTAGCTCTATTTACATAAACTGAAGCAAATTACAAACAATGCTCCCACAGATGTTTGTGAAATATTCCGTATTTATTTGTTTTTACTTTCAGCCCTGTCACTATCCATCAAACTGTAACCTAGCTTTACATCACTTTCACTACTTATTAATAGCTCTGGTCAAAATACACATGAACAGAATTCACTTTAAAAGAAAAAAGGTAACATGCTAAAGACAAACTACTACAATCACTCAAGAATATATACAGAAGCCCCAAAAATGTAACGGTGGCCATAAATGATCTAACTGCTAAATCAATGAATGCCCAGGCAAATAACATAAGAAAATTGAGTGTTGTCTTTTACCTCAAATTCCAACACTCATAATGCATAAAATCAATAAAATACGATAAACCTTAAGAAATCATGATTGTACCTCGACATACAACCAAAGGTTAATCACAACATCTGAATTACCAAGGGAAAAAAATCATAATTAAAAAGACTCACTTTATATAGTATCTTGCACCTTCAAAAGTATATGCTTCTTCCCAGCCAGTGGGCAAATCTAAAAAACATGTATTTCACAATCAGTATTACTTCAACAGAACAGCATAGTAAGTTTCAAACCATTTTTAATTATTTCTTTTCACGATCAATGATTTTCATTTATTAAGTTTCTAATCCCACCCCCCAAAAAAGCATTAGACTGGTAGTAAAATTCATAGTAGATACAACATCATTTTGGGGGAATGGCAGTTCATATGTAATGCCACCAGAAAACTATCAACCACATTAGAGATTATCTGACAGAATTATACAGTTTGATGAGAGTGGAGAGGAAAAGAAGCCAAGGGATGGCTTCTAATCCCAAGTAAATACCCATGAACAGCAGGCCAAAATACCTCCCAAAATCAAAGAAAAAGACTGCATAAAAGGTAACACCCACTTCTTCCTAAGGATGTTGAGTCTATTTAAGACCACACCTTTCAGCTACATAAGTGAATCCATCCGGGAAGTGTCACTGATGAGAGAGAACTTCCTAAGTATTTAATTAAGGGGAATGAAATCTGACATCACATGCTTTATACATGTGTGTTTCTACAGACCTGGCTTGCAGAGATGTGAAGTTTCAAGTCATAAACCTGGCAAGAATGCTGGTGAATGATGGTAACATTCTGTGCTTGCCAATTACTTACAAACGACCAGTGGCTTGGATTTAATCATGATACAGCTCTGAAATAAAAAACCACTGATGTGTGTGCAAAATCAAAGCAAAATAAACCAAACCAGGAAAAAAAAAAAAAAAATCAAGATCATCTCTCAAAAATCAAATTAATCTAAAATCACAGAATAAAATTTTTCTGACGTGTGAATGTTATCAAACCTGGAGAGTTAATACGATAAAAATATGTATTTCACATAGCCAAAATAATCATGGACCTATTCCACGACACGATGAGGCTACATAACCTAAACATCACATTGTCTCTTGTGACACAAACCTGTTACTATCCATAAGGCAAAGAGGCCATTGAAGTTGACTGTATGTATGACAAACACCAAAATGTACATTTCAGTCAAAGAGGACACTGAGGAGTTAAGAAATATGACGACGAATTAGTCAGAAATGCCTTAAAAATGGAACCTCATCATGCTTGCTACACCAGCTTTCTCTTTCCTCCTCCACCTTTTTGCAAATTTGGGGATATTAGTCACTGTGCTGAACTCCAGCATGTAATACAGGAGACAGGCTTGTTCAATAACCTGGCAACTTTAAGAGAGAACCTCGGAGTTATAGAGGAAATATCCCGGAAGACTAGCTCTACAGAGCTTTTCTGAAGCCGGCCTCACCTTCCACCCAAACTGTTCTCAAGCCTTTCCAATCACCAGTAACAGAAGCAGGCCAGGAAGAGAACACATGTTACGTTTCAAAGGCAAACAAGTTTCAAGAATGTACACAAAGACTGACAAAAGAAAGCCAGAGCAGCACTGAAGCTCCAATCTGCTCTTCTCCAGCTCAGCTCACAGGCAGCCTTCAAACCAGCTACCCAAGGCACCGAGCTGGTTCCCCGGCGACCCTCTCCAATCGGGGACCCAGGCCCGCACGCGGGACGCCCCTACCCCCACCCCCAGCACGCCCACCGGCTCCAGGCAGCGTGTGCGACCTCGGTGCTGCCGCCGGGGACTTTGAATCGGGCTGGCGGGCAACTGCAGCTGCAAATGCCTCCTCCGGCCCCGGCTGCATGAGGGAAAGAGCCCAGATTTCCCCAGCCTCTCCGGCGCGGGGAACGATCGGAGAACCCCCGAACTCCTCACCTCCTCCATCAGCCACCTTACCCTCAAGTCCCACCTCAGAGGAGGAAGCCGCCCGGGAGGTTGTGGATACGTTCTCCGGGCGGACCGGAGGCAGGATCCCGGGGCTGCACGATGGGAGAGGGAAAGGACTTCCTAAAAGGTGGCAAGGGGGCCGGGGGGCGGCAGGAGGACTCAGGAGTGGCCGCGGGGGGAGCAACTCAGGGTCCCAGCTTTCCCGGGAGAGGGGAGTGGGCCACCCTACGAGGGTGGGGGGCGGAAGGTGAGCAGTTTGGGATGGGACAGAGGGCGCCACGGGCTGGCGGCGATCCGAGGCGGAGGATAGGGGCGTCCGGAGACTCGAGGGAAGTCCCCCGGCGGGCACCCCCCTCCCCGGTTCCCTCTACCTGCGGCCGCCCCCGCCGGCCTCCGCCCCACCTCGCCGCCTCCCGGGAGACGGCGGCTCGGGGCAGGTAGCGAGGCAGGGAAGCGGGCGACCCGGGCTCTGCCGCCTCCTCCCGGCGGAGCCCAACTCCTCTCGGGCCCGGCCGGGCTCGGCGTTACCTGTGCTCTGCCGCCGGTGCCCGGTGACCACGGCCTCGCCGGTGACGGGGTGCAGCCAGGTGGTGCTCTTCGCCTCCTCGCTGCAGGGGTGGGGAGAGAAGAAGCCGAGACGGGGCGTGAGTGGGGGCGCCGTGGGGAGCCGAGGGGGCCGGAGCGGCACCGACCCGCCGCGCTGTCCCGCGGTCGCCAGCCTCCCGCCCCCCTCCGGGCCCCCCGCGCCGGCCCCGGTCCTTTACTTGATGAAGAAGACGCGGCCGCCCCTGGTGATCCCGTAAGTCCACGAGCGGGGCAGGGAGCAGATCCACTCCAGGTTCAGATCCGCCGCCATGTCTGATCCCCAGCCGCCGCCGCCGCCGCCTTGTCCTGCTGCCGCCGCGGCTGCCGAGGGAGGAGGGAGCGAGCCAGCGAACGAGCAGAGCGAGCGCGGCCGGAGCGCGCCTCCCCGGCCCGGCGCGCCCCCGCGCGCGCCCTACCCCCTCGGGCGGCGCCCGCCCCGCCGCCCGGGCTGGGTCGGGCCCGCGCCGCCGCCCCTCCGCATCCTCCGCGGCCGCCGGCCGGCCGCCCCGCCGCGCGCTCGGGGGATGGGCGAGCGGCGCCGCGCCCCGCGGCCAGACCCCTCCCTCCCGCGCCTCCCCACCGCCCCCGCCGCCCGAGCGAAGGTTCCGGGATCGATTGGAAAAAAAAAAAAAAAAGGCGTCCTGCCCCCCGGGCTTTGCCTAAGGCTTCCCAGCCCCAAGCGCGATTCAAAGAGAGCGTAATCTGAACACCCCTGGTTGCTCTCTCTCTAAAACAACAGAAACACAGCATCTGAGCTTTGTTTTATAAGAGCTATTGGGTATCTAAGATTTTTCCCCCCAAAAGAAAAATATATATACATATGTGTGTGTATGTGTGTGTGTGTGTATATATATATATATATGTATATATATATATATATCGCCTTAAAAAGGAAGGCCGTTTTTATTCAAGCACACGGAAGGTTTTTCCTGTTTGTGTTTTGTGTGCCAGATAGCAACGGTTTGACAAGTTGCCACAGACCTACAAATAAGAGTGAATTCAGACTCGACACAACAAGTTTGCCTCTTCCTGGACCACTTAAATCTTTTAACATTTTGTAAAATACAAACTTGTCTTTTTCTCTTACTTTTTTAAAAATTCAGTTATTTACCAACCTGAATTTCTACTTTCTTATATCTCCTATAAATTATAATATTAGCTAACTGTACAGAGCCTTTGAAACCGTGTACGTTTTTGAAGTCCCTACAACAGTCCTATGGATAGTACTATAATCCCCATTTTACAGATGGGAAAAATGAAGTTTGAAGAAACTTGCCCAAGCGTCCCCATGGACTGCAGCCCACCAGGCTTCTCTGTCCATGGAATTCTCCAGGCAAGAATACTGGAGTGGATTGCCATTTCCTACTCTAGGGGATCTTTCCGACCCGGGGATCAAACTGACGTCTCCTGCATTGGCAGGTGGATTCTTTACACTGCACCGCATGGGTAGCCCTCAAGGTCATAGTACTAAGTGACAAAGCCTGTATTTTAAGTGACTGTAAAATTTCAAAAGTCTATTTGTATAATCACATTGCTATACTTATTTTAAGTCCCACCTTTCCTCTGCCCTCCCACCCTTTTTTGTTGTTTTGCTTTGTTTTTAAACAGAGAATGGCAGATTTCGTTGCAACTAAGATCTCCCTTAAGGCCAGCTCAGAGCTCTGGCCTCCTCTTATTGTCTCTGATGCTCAGCCACACTTGGAATTGCTTCTGTGTCTTTGCAGCAAGATGACTCATGCCAACAGGAGTACACAGCTCAATAATAATAGTACTACTTGGTATTCTCATAGCACCTTTTTCTGACCAGTTTGGGGGACCTCTGAAGAATTATCTTACTCATATTCTCAAATGCTCAAAGAGGCAAATCTTTTCCAACAGTTACAGAAACTAAGTCAGGAAAAGGGTAAATGACCTTGGCCGAAGCAAGATCCAGCCACTAAGATGGAGCCTGGATGAGAATGCAGTTTCATTGGACTTTTATCTCTCATCCTCTAATTCCCCAAGGCCATTCTGTCTTTGGTGAAAAGGAGTCTGCAATTACTGCTATAATTTTCCTGTCCATCTGCATACACAGGGGAAAAAAATAACATCACTTTAATGTTTCTCTCTTTTCGGTTCCTTTGCATTCTCCTCTTTCATTTCATTACTTCTTGACATCTTATCTCCTGCCCAGTCTCTGGAAAAATGAGGTTTTTTTTTTTTTTTTTTTTTTTAATCAATGAATAACTAGCAGGAAATGTTCCACATTACCATCAGTGGTCACAGGATGTAACATAGCAAGAAAATCAAGAGGTATTGACTTTATATCGTGCTATCATTATATACTGAAAAATCTAAAGTAAGTCTTTAATATCATAATAATAACTTTAGAAATCTAGTACCTGTTAGTACAGTAGTATCATTTGACTTTTTGACTTCATACTGCTGAGAAGTCATTAAGTTGACCATAGGTTGTATGGAGATTTCATTTTACCTGTGAATCTTTGATTTACAAGATTCATGAATGCAAGGCATATTTCAAAAAGTGATAGAGATTCACTTAATAAAAATGTGTATCTTACAAAATCACATTTGCAGTGCTTAAATAATAACCTAAAATCTTATGTACAATTCCCTATGTCTCAAAATTTAGGAAAGGCAGTAAATAAAGTTAGTGACAATATACAAAATGAGGCGTATACAAAATGCTCCTGATTTGGAAAAGTAATAGTCCCTGTGGCTTCAGGGAAGCAATTAAAAGTGGCTTCGTACGTTAGAATGTGAGGTACTCTGGATAATTTTCGCCCTTAATGAGTAAAGCTATATTCTTTAAATTTTCCTTGAATGTCCTTTCTCTGCAGCTTTATTGCCTTACCCAGGTCTGCTTTACTATTTGTGTGTACATGTAGGAAGCAAAGAATCATGTCTTTTCCATCACTGAATCCTTCCCAACCTTGAGTCAGTTCTCAGATGGTTATTGGATTTCATTTTCTTCCTAGCCTTGACCTCCCAGCAGAGTTAGTTTCCAGTAACACATCCCCTTTTTATCACTCTGTACCTCTTCAATAACTGACTCAGATCTAAACTCCTATCTAACCTCTGCTTTTTATTATTTTTATACTTCCATCTTATGAAACCATTCCATTTCATACATCATGATCTACCTTTTTGAGGAGTATCAGCCTATGACTGTTGCAGCTTCTCTGGAAAAGAAGTTTAAAAGTGCTGAGCACTAAAAGTAAACATCACTCTGTCTATATATAGAGGACAATCCTTGTCCTAAAGAGCTTCCAGTTCAAATATAACAGAAAAATACACACTGTGACAAGAAAAATCAGAGAAAAGTTTCTTAAAATATGTAAAAGAGAACAAAGTGACATCTTAGAAAACAGCAAATAAATTTTTCCCCCTTTTAATGGAAATGATAAAAGCATGAGCTCTGGGAAGTAGACAGAGGCTCTAGAAAGAGAAATTTCTATTTTACTATCAAGAACCATCTCTTATTCATGTACAGTGTTATTGTTCAGGTGCTCAGTCGTGTCTGACTCTTTGCCACCCCATGGACTGCAGTACTCCAGGCTTCCCTCTCCTTCCCTATCTCCGTGAGTTTGCTGAAATTCATGTCCATTGAGTCAGTGATGCCATCCAACTATCTCATCCTCTGTCGCCCACTTCTCCTCCTGTCCTCAATATTTCCATTTACCAACAAAGTTTTGTGACTTTGATTAGGTTGTATTTCCAACTATGTTTGTGTTACCTTATATGTTGTGTTACTTTATTCATTCACAGACTAAAGAATATTGTAAACAGTTCCTTTATTTACTCAACTATAGCATGTATTATTGTTTTTGTTTAGTTGCTAAGTCATGTCTGACTCTTGTGACCTCACGGACTGTAGCCCACCAAGCTCCTCTGTCCATAGGATTTCCCAGGTATCAAACCTGCATCTCTTGCCTTGACAAGCAGATTCTTTACTGCTGAGCCACCAGGGAAAGTGAAAGTGAAAATTGCTCAGTTGTGTCTGACTCTGCGACCCCAAGGACTATAAAGTCCATGGAATTCTTCAGGCCAGAATACTGGAGTGGGTAGCCATTCCCTTCTCCAGGGGATCTTCCCAAACCAGTGATCAAACCCAGGCCTCCTGCATTGCAGGCAAATTCTTTACCAGCTGAGCAACCAGGGAAACCTCTATATATCAAGAAAAGTTGTGAGGAGGGGCAAATAGAGGATGCAATTAGCTTATTGAAAATCCAGAGAGAAAAGATGGAAATTGAGGATCTAAAAGAAGACAAATAATGTTTCAAAGTCAATGTTTTAGAGATTTCTTTTTCTGTTAAAGAATAAATTGATCAAAGAGTTATAGTTGAAATTATTTCCCTCTTTCATTCAATGGCCATTTATAGAATCTCTACTGTATATGAGGTACCAGCTGGGTGAGAGGAATCAGAATCTTGGCCTTCTCTTGGAGGCTTAGAAAGAAAGATTGAGATGTAAATATTGAAGTACAGTTTAGAAGAAGCATCTCTACCCTTCTCATAGAAATAAACCACAGCAATTGCTCTCTAAGGGTGTCTTGTGAACCCTCAAGGCTTATCCCAAACTACAGTCTTTTTATGTTGATGTTTTGGAGAGCTCTTCAATTCTAAACGGGGATAATTGAAAGAAATATGTAGTAGCACTAGTAACCCTATTACTGGCTGATCCGTCTACCACAGCTGGGGTTCTAGGCTAAGTTGGCATCTGCTTGGAGGCTTGGAGAGTCACAGGGATGGATATCAAAAATGTCTTCAAGGAACTTACCTGTGAATCTCTGGATTCGTTCAAATTAAACACCTCTTCCTTTATCCCTGTCATCAAAGCTTCAGTCATCTGCTTTTTTCTTTGCTGTAAAAGGACTTCCACCAGGGAAATCCTTAACACTTCTTTTAATTCTCCACCATTTGCATTTTGGTCTTTTCTTTGGTGGCTCAGTCAGTAAAGAGTCTACCTGCAATGCGGGAGACCTGGGTTCAATCCCAGGATGGGGAAGATCCCATGGAAAAAGAAATAGCAACCCACTCCAGTATTCTTGCCTGGAGAATTCCATGGACAGAGGAGCATGGTGGGCTACAGTCCATAGGGTGACAAAGAGTCAGACATGACTGAGTGACAAACACTTTCATTTTCACTTTCAGTGGTTAAGACTCCATGCTTCCACTCCAAGGGACACAAGTTAGATCTCCGGTTGAGGAAGATCCCACATGCTGCAGGGAAAAAGAAGTATTCTGTGATGCACAGGCAAGAGGCTGGATACAGTGAGTCATGAGTCTGGCTGAATTTCCTGACTTTGCCATGAATCAGTGTTTGCCTTTAAACAAGTCATTTAACCTCCATTCCCGTCTCAGACCTCTGGATTCTCATCTGTCAAGTAAGGGCATTGGTCTATTTAGTACGTCACCCGTGATTCTCTTTGGTTCTGAAGTTCTCTGCTTTCATGGGGTGAGCATTCCAGTAGCTGAAGCTGGGGCTGTTTCATCACTGTGAACAGACACAAGTAAGACGCCTGTTGTATAAAACTGTTTAGGATTTTCTGCTACTCAGATGGTTTATTATAGAAAACTTTGGAAAAACAATTTAGAAAGTTCTTTCACATGCAGTGTCATATTTAACTTGTGCATAGGTATTATTAATGTATTATAAACAAGAATATGGGCTCCACAAATGTATTATGTAATCTAGCCATTAAGTGGCAAACTTAGGGCTTGAGCCTGGTCGATTTCGATGAGACTTAGGGTTTGGATGTTCAATTTCAAATTCTGTCCATAAGGGATTCCCCTCCTAGCCAAGCTCCATTCATTCACTCTCTTCCTTACCTGTAATCACTCTCTCCCTACTGCAGCCCATGTCTGCTCTCACCACGTCACTGCACCTGCTCTTCTGAGTCACCAGGTCCCTCCTGAAGGCTGCCAAGTCCAGTAGATGCTTTCAGCTCCAAGCGTTCTTGATCTCCCTTCTGTAATCCATATGTCACCACTTCCACTCCTTGAAACTTTCCATTTTGGAGTTTCTTAACGTCACTTCCTTGTGGTTCTCCTCCTGCTCTTTGCTCTAAACCATCTGCAGCATAGTCACCTGGTAGCTTATCTCAGTGTTGATTCCTGGGCCTCCCCCAGATCCATTCAACCACAACCTCTGAGGATTAGACCAAGGAATGCACATCTGACTATATCACTTCAGTGATTTTTGTATGCATTAATGTCTTAGAACCACCGCCCGATATGATGATAATTCCTAGCTTATTTCCAGCCTATACCTCTCTCCTGAGTTCTAGACCATATCAAATTTCTTTCTAGACATATTTCTTCTGGAATATCCCTTCTGGGTGGTCCTCAATAACTCAAATTCAACATTCCCAAACAAGTCATTTTCCTCCAAATACTTGCCCCACCCCGTGTGTTCCCCTCTTATTGACTGATTTGTTGTTATTGTTGTTGTTGAGTCACTAAGTCACGTCCAACTCTTTGCAACCACATCGACTGCAGCACACCAGGCTCCTCTGTCCTCCGCTATCCCCTAGAGTTTGCTCGAATTCATGTCCGCTGCGTCAGTGAATGGTACCAGCATCCAAACAAACATCCACACCAGAAACTTCAGAATCATCCTCCCGTAACCAGTTAATAAACTGTATTAATTATTCATTAAATATATCACAAAGCTATCCCCTTCCTCACTTCTCAGGTCCTAATATGAGCATTCATTGCCACTACAAGAAGGATTATTTTTTTAAATGCAAATCAGATTATGTTTCTTTCTTGCAGAAAATCTTCTCAAGGCTCAAAAAACTGAGAAAACAAATCCTAAGCTTGTTGCCTGATATTCCAGACCCTTCTTGATCTGAGCCCTGCCCACCCACTGGTCACCATGAGTTGCCTGAGTGTGTGCTCAGTCACGTCAGCGTCTTCAGCTCTTTCCACCCTATGGACTACAGTCCACCAGGCTCCTCTGTCCATGGGATTCTCCAGGCAAGGGTACTTCAGTGGGTTGCAATACCCTCTTTCAGGGAATCTTCCCAACCCAGGGATTGAAGCTGTATCTCCTGTGTCTCCTGCATTGCAGGCAAATTCTTTACCGCTGAGCCACCAGGGAAGCCCAAGCTTACTGTTCTCTAATTGAGCCAGGTTCTTTCAGGTCTCCTTACATGCTCCTCTCTCTCCCTACAATGTCCTCTTCCCTGTTTACCTAACAAACTCCTACTTATGTTTACACTCTTAGCTCAAGACTTCCACTAAGAAACCATCTCTGGGGGACTTCCCTGGTAGTCCAGTGGTTAAAACTCTGCACTCCACTGCAAGGGGCACAGATTCAATCCCTGGTCAGGGAAGTAGGATCCTGCATGCCTGATGGGGTGGCCAAAAAGAGAAACCATCCTTGATTCCTTTGGGTCAACAAGCTACTCCTTCTGCCATATTCCCATACCTTCTCTACTGAATTGCTCTTATAGTCTACATCTCTTTCTCCATCCTAATTCCCTCAATGAAAATGTTTTATCTATCTTTATCACCTAACATTCAATAAACGTTGCTTATGTGAATGAATAATAACACTGATATTTACATAGTGCACTGTATTTTATGAAGCACTCCTTATTTGATACTTATTTCTGTTTTTATTACTGCAAGTTGCCAGTGAGTCACGCTTCTTTCCTTTCTTAGATTTAACATTCTGTTTAGCTTTTTATAGAATATCCCATATAGAAGAGAAAAAAAAATGGCATGAGCCCAAGACCAGCATAGCAGTATATGAAAATAGCTGTTTTCTGTATAACTGTCTACCTGGCTTAAAGAATAGTAAGATTTGCAGTTCTATTGAGTGAGATATTGAAGGACAGAAAGGATTAAGCATTGTCTGTAATTGCTAAAGGGCCTTATGGCATCTTCTTTTGAATATAAGTTCTTCCTAGAAAAAGCAATATTGATAAAAATAATATGCTGAATGAACTGGAGGCAAAAACAAACTTACAATCATGAATTATGTGTGTAGCTGTAAGTGATAGAGGTTATCAGATCTCATGCCCTAAGCCCAAGGAATAAGTGAAAGAAAGAAAGGGAGTCATTTTCTCCCTCATTGTTAGTGTTTTGGGCATCTCAGGTGGCTCAGTGGGTAAAGAATCCACCTGCCAAAATTTAGGAGATGCAGGTTTGATCCCTGGGTCCGGAAGATCCCCTCGAGGAGGGCATGGCAACCCACTCCAGTATTTTTGCCTGGAGGATTTCATGGACAGAGGAGTCTGATGGGCTACAGTCCCCAGGGTCACAAAGAGTTGGACACAACTGAAGTGACTAAGCAATGCATGTTAGTATTTTACGTTCTGAATAGATGATTTTTTCTTCAATATTTTGAGTCACTGCTTGCTTAAAGCAAGAGATTTTCTCCCAACTCATCTTATTGTAGAAAACTATGTGCATGTACATGTATGCATATATTTGCAGATGTGTCATTCGGAGCCCAATTCTATCATTTGTATAGAGTAGATAGAAATAGCTCTTTATCTTGCTTTTTTGTTTGTTTTAGTATTTATTTATTTATTTGGCTGTGTCAGTTCTTAGCTGTGGCATGCAGGATCTTTGTTACATCATGTGAGATCTTTCACTGTGGTGCATGGACTTCCTAGTATTAGTTGTGGTCCATGGTACTTGGGCTTAGTTGGTCTGTGGCACATGGGATCTCAGTTCCCTGACCAGGGATTGATTCCATGTCCTCTGCATTGCAAAGCAGATTCTTAACAACTGGACCACAAGGGAAACCCCTGTGTATGTTTTTCACTAGAGTATTTTAAGAAAGTTTCTTGGGTAAGCAATCGTCATAAAATTTAAAATTTTTATAATTGTCATAACATTCATCATAAGCAAAATGTAATGATTTATGAATTTGTCAGCAACATTTAACATGCTCAGAAGATTAGATGAGGTTCTAAATATTGATGAAAATAAAAGAATCCCTTCTGTTCATAAGTAAAAAGTTTGGTGCTAAATATTTTGATAGCTGGAGAAATTCTCTTTATACTATTACCCTGTGGTAACTAGCTTTAGTATGATTAGAGATTCTTTATCTGCAGTTTACTTATCCAATTTAAGTAATAGACACTTTTCATGAACCTAATTATATGTCTCATCCTAGGCTAGGGAAACTGGGGATAAAAAGAAATACAAATGCAGGTTATGGCCCTCAAGGCATCACAGTACTCAAGTTGAGGTAGGAGGGAGTGGAGAAGAGATAAAAAATATTATATTGGGAATAGATGATATGATAGATGGTGCAAAAGATGGAAGAAAGCTTGTAAAAAAGACATCCAACTTGCAACCATAGCAGGAGGAGGGTAGGTAGGTCTTTCTGGGAGAAAGCATTACCTGAGTTGTGTTGTTAATCAACGGTACCTCTATAAGGATTTATTTGTTTTTAATCATTTATTTTATTAAAGTATAGTTCATTTACAATGTTGTATTAATTACTGCTATACAGCAAAGTGAGTTGGTTATTCATATACATATGAAAGTTGAAAGTGTTAGTAGTTCAGTTGTGTCTGACTCTTTGTGACCCTAAGGACTGTAGCCCTCCAGGCTCTTCTGTCCATGGGATTCTCCAGACAAGAATATTGGAGTGGGTAGACATTCTCTTCTCCAAGAGACCTTCCTGACCTAGGGATTAAACCCAGGTCTCATGCATTGCAAGCAGATTCTTTACTGTCTGAGCCACCATGGAAGCCCACGTACATATACATATACTCTTTACTCTTTTCCATATTCTTCTCCATTATGGTTTAGCAAAGGATTTGAATATGGTTCCCTGTGCTGTATAGTGGGGCCTTGTTTATCCATGCTGTTTGCTAATCCCAAACTCCCAGTCCATCTGTCTCCCATCCCCTTCTCTCCTGGCAACCTCCAGTCTTTTCTCTATGTCTATGGTTCTGTTTATGTTTCATCACTGGGGTCATTTGTGTCATATTTTAGATACCGCATGTAAGTGGTTTTTGTCTTTCTGACTTCTTCCCTTAGGGTGATAATTTCTCCTTTCATTCATGTTGTGGCAAATGGCATTATTTTCTTCTTTTCTATGGCTGAATGCTGCTACTGCTGCTGCTGCTGCTAAGTCTCGTCAGTCGTGTCCGACTCTGTGCGACCCAATAGATGGCAGCCCAACAGGCTCCTCTGTCCCTGGGATTCTCCAAGCAAGAATACTGGAGTGGGTTGCCATTTCCTTCTCCAATCATGAAAGTGAAAAGTGAAAGTGAAGTCGTTCAGTCATGTCCAACTCTTAGCAACCCCATGGACTGCAGCCTACCAGGCTCCTCTGTCCATGGGATTTTCCAGGCGAGAGTACTGGAGTGGGGTGCCATTGCCTTCTCCGTCTATGGCTAAATAGTATTCCATTATATATATATACATATATATATGTATATATATACACACACCACATCTTTATCCACTCATCTGTTGATAGACTTTTAGGTTGTGTTCATGAATCGGCTATAGTGAATGGTGCTACTATGAACAAAGGGATACATGTATCTCTCTGATCTATTATTTTGTTTGGATATATGCCAAGGAATGGGATGGCTGGATCATATGGTAATTATATTTTTTTGTTTTCTAAGGAATCTCTATACTGTTTTTCACTGTGGCTGCACTAAGTTATATGCCTATATACATTTACATGCTACATACCTCCATGTACATACTACATACCTAGTATGTACATACTACATACAGTTACATACTAACTTACATGACTACATACATAACTTACACACCTAACTTATATTTCCTACAAAGTGTAGGAAATTCCCCTTTTCTCCAAACCCTCTCCAGCATTTGTTATTTGTAAATTTTTAATGGTGGCCATTCTGATCAGCATGAGGTGGTACCTCACTGTAGTTTTGATTTGCATTTCTCTAAAAATTAGCAATGTTGAGCATCTTTTCATGTGCCTACTGGCCATCTGTATTTCTTCTTTGGAGAAATACCTCTTTAGGTCTTCTGCCCATTTTTCAAGTGGGTTGTTTGTTTTTCTGGTGTTGAATTGTATGGGTATATTTTGAAAATTAAGCCCTTGTCAGTTGCATTTTTTGCAAATTTTTCCTCCCATTCTATTGTTGTTACTGTTCAGTCACCCAGTCATGTCTGACTCTGTGACCCCATGGACTGCAGCACGCTAGACTTCCCTGACCTTCAACATCTCCCGGAGTTTGCCCAAACTGTCTATTGAGTCAGCGATGCCATCCAACCATCTCTTCCTCTGTCATCCCCTTCTCCTCCTGCCTTCAATCTTTCCCAGCATCAGGGTCTTTCCTAATGAGTCGACTCTTCGCATCGGGTGGCCAAAGTATTGGAGTTTCAGCTTTAGCATCAGTCCTTCCAATGAATATTCAGGATTGATTTTCTTTAGGATTGACTGGTTTGAACTCCTTGCTGTTCAAGGGATTCTCAAGAGTCTTATTAAACACCACAGTTCAAAAACATCAATTCTTTGATGCTCAGCCGTCTTTATGGTCCAACTCTCACATCTATACATGACTACTAGAAAAACCTAGCTTTGACTCAACAGACCTTTGTTGACAAAGTAATGTCTCTGCTTTTTAACATGCTAAGTTTGTCATAGCTTTTCTTCCAAGGAGCAAGCTTTTTTAAATTTCATGGCTGCAGTCACCATCTGCAATGATTTTAGAGCCCCCCAAAATAAAGTCTGTCACTGTTTCCATTGTTTGCCCATCTATTTGCCATGTTTGTTTTGCTTATGGTTTTCTTTGCTGTGCAAAAGGCTTATAAATTTGATGAGGTCCCATTTGTTTATTTTTGTTTTTATTTCTATTGCCTTGGGAGTATTTCTTGAAACTGGTAAATTACAGCATCAGCTGACACTGCCTTCATTCCTTTCTGCTATAGCTCTATTAGAATATTAGGTACAAGAGGTTTGGGGCCATAAGAGGCAGAAACTAATGGTTTACCCATCATCTTTTCTTCCCTCTTAAAGCCCCCTTAGTTTTGTTGTTATTGTTGTTGCTGTTGGATGCATGGATGCATGAACTAAAGACATATCTCCCAGACATGCTTTAACTTAGATATTAGCTCTTCAATTGGGTTTTGCTGAGTGGGATGTACACAGAGAAATGTATTGCAGATTATGGGAAATTTCCTTAAAATATGGTTAGCAAATACTTGATTCTGCTTATTTCCTCTTCTTTAAACTGTTGCTTGAGATGTGGATTGGATGACTGTACCTCCTGCAATACTTTGGCCACCCGATGTGAAGAGCCAACTCTTTGGAAAAGACCCTGATATTGGGAAAGATTGAGGGCAGGAGGAAAAAGGGGTGACAGAGGACAAGATGGTTGGATGGCATCATTGATTCAATGGACATAAGGTTGAGTAAATTCAGGGAGATAGTGACAGACAGAGAAAGAAGCCTGGCGTGCTGAAGTCCATGAGATCACAAAGAGTCAGACACGACGGGGTGACTGGACAAAAACAACAACCTCCACCTGGGCTGAAGAAGACAAAGACTACACCCTAGGGATGCAGAGCAGACACCTGGTTATATCCTGGGTCTCTTAGGACTTCAGGCAGCAGCACCAACATAACAACTCTAAAGTGTTTCCTTCAGACTTACAAGTGAGGGAGAAATTCAATTCCATCTTGATTAAGCTAATGCTGTTTGGGGAAATCAGGATGATCTCCTGCTGCTCTCAGCTCAACCTAATCTTATGTATCACATTGATCTTACTCCCCAGCACTTACCACACACTGCCTATCACATGTCAGATCGTAAGTAATTTTTTGAATGAATAAATTAATGAATATATGAGTGTCCACACACACATCAAAATTACTTACCCAAACTTTGCCTTATGCTTCAATAACTCCTAATTATTTTTTTGGATGAATTAGGTAGTCTTATGCTGTACCTTGTTATTTCCTGGGAGTGAGGCAGGCTGCTTTAATACATTCTGGGAATTAGACAATTTCTTTGATATCTTAATTTGAACTATAGCAGGCAAAAGTTAGTTGACTGCCCAAATAGTCATACTACTTCACTGTGACTATGCATTGCCAACGTGCTATCATATTATTGCAAACAAAAACCAAAGCAGACGGAAAACTTGGATCAAAATAAGCATCTTTGCCAACTGTGCACTGTTGGATATGTGTTGTATTGTGCTTGTCGTCTCTCTACCCAGGTCTCAGGGAGAGGGTTTGAACACCAGGTATGCCAGTATCATCAACTTTCTCCCAACTACATGCTTTGTAGAAAAGCAGTGCTTATTAGGGGCAAGACACAGTTTTCAAGAAGATTTATATTATCTAGTTTGTTCTATATACAATGAAGTCTAAAGAGTAAACATCTTAGAAAACATTAAAAAAAAAAAAACCTTCATTAATGGGAGTGCATTTTATTAACCATTTTGAAATGCAGCAAAGAGCATTAGACTCAGAGATCTCAGCCTTATGTCACTTCAGCGCCCATTGTTTTCACTTTCCATCTCTCTGTAAAATGGCGGAATAGTTACCCAGCACGTTTCATTATGTGTGTTGAAACAGATAACAGCTTGAAATAGCTTTAACTGCTCAGATATAAATGTTTTAAAACACAAACATGGCATTTGTCTAGAGTAGGGGGAAAAGGAAGGTCATTTAAATTAGTAGTAATTTGCATGCTCTCTCCATCTCTGGGCAGCTTGCTGTGATTTTTTTTCCTCTAAAGACCATCACTTATTTTCAAAATGACTACTCCAAAATAAAACTAGAACAGCAGCTTTTGTTTTGAAATAGTTGTAGAGGAGAATTCTCCTCCATGAAATTATACTTAATTCAGGGATGGAAATGAATTGCTTTTAAAAACAGAAGAGAGGAAGGAAGGAAAGGAGGGAGGAGAGAAGAAAAGGAAGGAAGAAAGAAAAGAAGGCCGAGGGAAGAAAGAAAGTGAAAAGAACCACACTATTCCTTGACTCTGATTATCTACAAGGTAAAGCCTGTGCTTAGTTGCTCAGTCGTGTCCGACTCTTTGGGACCCAATGGACTGTAAACTGCCAGGCCCTCTGTCCATGGGAATTCTCCAGGCAAGAATACCAGAGTGGCTTGCCATGCTTTCCTCCAGGGGATCTTCCCAACTCAGGGATCGAACCCAGGTCTCCCACATTGCAGGAGGTCTCTTTACTGTCTGAGCCACCAGGGAAGCCCAGGTTAAAGCTTAGAAGCTCAAATTGATTTTCCAAATTTTTTCTTTTTGTTTCTGCTCAATCCCCTCCTTATAGAGAATTTTACTGGATATTTCTTTATTTTTGGACCATAAGAATTTATCATCATGAATAGCTTTATCTTTTCCGGGTCCTTCATACTAAAAAAAATTAATGGTTGCAGTGCTGCAGGAGTAAATACAATCCAGTGCAATGATGAAGCTAATTGAGAAGGGAGAGGTTGGACGAGACTATTTAAGGAGATGGGTTAGAGAAAAGGGCTGAGCAATTCACAGAATGGAGGTTCTCCATCAAGCAATTAGAATGATTCTCAAAATCGTTTCAAGATATTTATGTACCTAAACAGTAGCCTCATGTATTCAGGAAGAACTCATTGAATCAAAATTGCTGTAACTTGAACAGGCCTAATTTTCTTTTATTATATTTTACAGATGAGGAAGTAGAGGCAAAACCAGCTGTATAGTTTGCATAAATGAAAATGTTGGGGTCCTTGTTCAAAAATTATTAGGCAGGTCTTCCTTGGTGGCCCAGTGGTTAAGAATCTGCCTGTCAACGCAGGGACACAAGTTCAATCCTTGGTCTGAGAAGATCCTGCATGCCGTGGGGAGACTAAGCCAGTGTTCCACAACAAGAGAAGCCACCTCAAAGAGAAGCCCAAGCACCACAGCTAGCAAGTCACCCTCGTTTGTTGGAACTAGAGAAAGCCTACATATAGCAATGACGCAGCAGCACCCAAAATAATAAGTAAATAAACTGCTAAGAGTGGGACACAACTGACTGACTGAACTGACTAACTGAAACTGCTAGTTGCTCAGTCTTTGAGATCCCCTGGACTGTATGGAATTCTCCAGGCAAGAATACTGGAATGGGTTGCCAGTCCCTTCTCCAGGGGATCTTCCCAACCCAGGGATCAAATTCGCATCTCTTATGTTTCCTGCATTAGCAGGTGGGTTCTTTACTGCTAGCGCCATCTGGGAAGCCCCCAAAAGAGGTCAGTGCAGTTCAGTTTAGTTGCTCAGTCATGTGCAACTCTCTGCGACGGCATGGACTGCAGCACACCAGGCTTCCCTATCCATCACCAACTCCCAGAACTTACTCAAACTCATGTTCATTGAGTCAGTGATGCCATCCAACCATCTCTTCCTCTATTGTCCCCTTCTCCTCCCACCTTCAATCTTCCCCAGCATCAGGGTCTTTTCCAATGAGTCAGTTCTTCACATCAGGTGGCCAAAGTATTGGAGTTTCAGCTTCAGCATCAGTCCTCCCAATGAATATTCAGGACTGATTTCTTTTAGGATGGACTAGTTGGATCTCCTTGCAGTCCAAGAGACTCTCAAGAGTCTTCTCCAAATACTGCAGTTCAAAAGCATAAATTCTTCGGTGTTCAGCTTTCTTTATAGTCCAACTCTCACATCCATAACATGACTACTGGAAAAACCATAGCCTTGACTAGACAGACCTTTGTTGACAGAGTAATGTCTCTGGTTTTTAATATGCTGTCTAGGTTCGTCACAGCTTTTCTTCCAAGGAGCAAGCGTCTTTTAATTTCATGGCTGCAGTTACCATCTGCAGTGATTTTGGAACCCCCAAAAATAAAGTCAGCCACTGTTTCCACTGTTTCCCCATCTATTTCCCATGAAGTTATGGGACTGGATTCCATGATCTTAGTTTTCTGAATGTTGAATTTTAAGCCAACTTTTTCACTCTCCTCTTTCACTTTCATCAAGAGGCTCTTTAGTTTTTCTTTGCTTTCTGCCATAAGTGTGGTGTTAACTGTATATCTGAGGTTATTGATATTTCCCCTAGCAATCTTGATTCCAGCTTGTGCTTAATCCAGTCCAGCACTTCTCATGATGTACTCTGCGTATAAGTTAAATAAGCAGGGTGACAATAGGCAGCCTTGATGTTCTCCTTTCCCGATTTGGAACCAGTCTGTTGTTCCATGTCCAGCTCTAACTGTTGGTTCTTAACCTACATACAGATTTCTGAGGAGGCAAGTCAGGTGGTCTGGTATTCCCATCTCTTAAAGAGTTTTCCACAGTTTGTTGTGATCCATACAGTCAAAGGCTTTGGCATAGTCAATAAAGCAGAAGTAGATGTTTTTTTTGGAACTCTGTCTCTTTCTTGATGATTAACGGATGTTGACAATTTAATCTCTGATTCCTCTGCCTTTCCTAAATTAAGTTTGAACATCCAGAAGTTCACAGTTCACATACTTTTGAAGCCTGCCTTGGAGAATTTTGAACATTACTTTGCTAGAGTGTGAATGAGTGCAATTGTATGGTAGTTAGGTTAAATTACTTGCCTGATGTGATGAAACTGGTTAGGAGAGCTAACCTCCTAGTTCTGTGTCTGGATTTTCTTTTTTTCTCCACATTCTATTATTTTTCCATATTTACCTGATGTTTCACTTAGAATAGTATATATTCATTCATCTTTAATTTAATAAATAAATTTAATGAATACAGAGTATGTGGCAGCCACTATATTAAGAATCAAATAAATAATTTAAGACAATTCCTTTCCTTAAGTACTATTTAACACTGGGTGCAGAAAAAGGATTTAAGGGGGGGAAATCCATTTCTACAGAGGTTGTGCGGAAGTTGAAACTCTTATATTCTACCACTGAGAGTTTAAGAGTGAAGTGAAAAAAAAAGGTGAAGTGAAAGTATTAGTTGTTAAGTCATGTCTGACTCTTTGTGACCCCGTGAATGTAGCCTGCAAGGCTCCTCTGTGCATGGAATTCTCCAGGCAAGAATACTAGAGTGGGTAGCCATTCCCTTCTCCAGGAGATCTTCCCCACCCAGGGTTCAAATCCAGGTCTCCTGTACTGTAGGCAGATTGTTTACCATCTGTGCCATCAGGGAAGCCCCAGATGAGAGTTAGATAGATATTAGTTTTCTGGAGGGCACCTCGGCCATATTTGACAAATGTCTTAAAATGGGTATACCCTTTGGCCCAGAAATAATACTTTTTGGAATTTATCCTAAGGCAATAATAAAAAACGTGGCAAAGTTATATATACAGAGTTGTTCATCACAATGACTTTTTTTCTCATAAAGGCTCAAGAACTTGGGTTTTTTAGGCACTTTTTTGTGTATCTATGCTGTTAACACATGGCCATTAAAAATGTGGTTTTAGAAGACTATTAACACGGGGAAATATAATTGGCTGCTTATGACTAGAAAAGCAAGGGAGGACATATACCTAAATATTGCAGTGATTAACTTTTAGTTTAGTTTTTTCCTTTAGAAACTCATCATATTTTCTAATAGTTCTTTATGGAGTATATTTTATTTTCATTATAAAATAAATTTCATTTCACCTGTATTTAACTATGAAAATTTACATTTCCTAAAATTCCTAGAGAAGGGTAACAATTCTATATTTTACCATTGGGAAAAATTACTAAAGTTTCATGTAAAAAGCCTCATGATAGACTAAACTCAATGTCCATCATAAACTTGGGTGAATTGAAATATTTCCTTTATGGTTGAAAGAATTATACAGGCCATATAAGCTAACTCTCTGTAGAAATTGACTCTATAATACCCTTGATAAATTTTATCTAAACTTACTGAGTTTAGAGACAGATTCATTTTATTCATAAAAACTGGATTTTTAGATAAATTGTAACAAATAGAAGCTAATTAGAAATCAGAATACCAATATTCTGTAACTACCCTATAGATAATTGTGTTTGGAAAAAGTAAAAGGAAGTGGGTGTATTACTGGATAGATGCTTTTTTAAAAATTCATCCAAATTGAATAACTGACTTTTGGCTACTGTATGCTTAGTGTCACTTTTCACCAGAGATTCTGTTTTTTAATGTCTGAATATGAAAGTTAAAAGCACTTCACCCAGAACACTCTCATAGTGTGATAGACTGATCTACCAGACTCTATCCATAAAAATACCCAGGACAAGGGTTCATTTAAAACCTCACCCAGTGACATTTTATATTTGTAACTTTATAGGAAAAACTGTTTTACAATCATTACATTAATATTTTGTAAAGTGAAAAGCCAACTTTCAAAAATTATTGTGAGCTTATAGAAACCAAAAATGCATACACAATAATAATATTTTAAAAAATTGAGCCCATAGAAACAGAGACTGAAAAGTGGTTGTAAGGGTCTGGGTTAGGGGAGATGAGGGGATAGGAAGAAGTTGGTAAAAGGGCATAAACTTTCAGTTATAACATCAATGAATGAATAAGTTCTGAGGATCAAATATATAGCATAGTAACTATAATTGATAACACTGCACTGTATAATTAAATTTGCTTAGAGTGAAACACAAATGTTTTTACCAAAAAAAAAAAAAAACCATGTGAGGTCATAGATGTGTTCATGAACCTGATGGGACAATGTTCTCATAAGGTGTATTTTGGACCCTCTGAATATCTTACAGTTTTGATGATTTAATTCAATAAAGCTGAAAAAATAGTATTAATAGTCTGGTGCCATTTTATTTATTTTTTAAAACTTATTTATTTTAATTAGAGGCTAATTACTTTACAATACTGTATTGGTTTCGCCATACTGGTGCCATTTTAAAATCCCAATTTTATTAGGAAAAATATATGCAGAGAAAAATGTCTAGTGGATTAAAAGAAAATATTAGTAGTAATTATCTTTGGGGAAAAGCTTATAAGTTCAGAATAACAAAACTCTGAGAGGAAAATTCCTTTAGAACAATACTGAAGGCCACACACCACTGGAAAGAGCTGGGTAAGTTGCAAGAGTGTGCTGACTGAAAAGCCTATTGCATTGGACCTGATCATTCCTTTACTCTAAAATCCCATTTTCTATCTTTTTGGTTTTTGCTTGTAAATATCTAAATATTTTGTACTAGTAGATCGCAACAATTTTTTTTTTTACTTTCAAAAGTTGTCATTCATAATTGTTATACTTTTAGTGTCCACTGACTAGAGGGAAATATGTATATAATTCTTTTATCCCAATTGCCATACCTGTTTTGTGCCCCAGATTTCTAAGGAAAATAGTTTAGGAACTACTATTCTATATCTTGGTATTTGATACATGAAGTTGGTCCAGCACACTCTTCAAAGATAAAGATGATGGTAAAATTACTTTTCCTTAAGAATGATAGTCATGAAAACAATCACAAAAGCCTATGCTCTATAGCTTAGAACATGCTTTCTTATTCCAGAAAATATTTAAAAATTTTTGCTCAGTCCTGGTCTTTTGTGAATTCTTTGAAACCCACAACAATTCTTGTAGCATTTGTTATAATCACTCACTTGACCAGTTTTGTTACAATGCAGTTAGATTGAGTTTATGAGTTAAGAATTATAGCTATGATAGTTTCTCCTCCTCTTAGTTTTTTCTGCATGCTTGGCAAAACACAAATCAAGGTGTTATTTAACACCTAAGATCCCTTTTTAAGTATCACTGCATCCTTCTCTATCCACTTCACAGCTTTCAGAGCTCATGATCCTTTTTCAGTTCAGTTCACTTCAGTCGCTCAGTTGTGTCCAACTCTTTACAACCCCATGAATTGCAGCACACCAGGCCTCCCTGTCCATCACCAACTCCCGGAGTTCACCCAAACTCATGACCATCGAGTCGGTGATGCCATCCAGCCATCTCATCCTCTGTCATCCCCTTCTTCTCCTGCCCCCAATCCCTCCCAGCATCAGAGTCTTTTCCAATGAGTCAACTCTGCATCAGATGGCCAAAGTATTGGAGTTTCAGCTTCAGCATCAGTCTTTCCAATGAACACCCAGGACTGATATCCTTTAGAATGGACCGGTTAGATCTCCTTGCAGTCCAAGGGACAATTCTTTGGTGCTCATCTTTCTTCACAGTCCAACTCCTCACATCCGTACATGACCACTGGAAAAACCATAGCATTGACTACATGGACCTTTGTTGGCAAAGCAATGTCTCTGCTTTTGAATATCCTATCTAGGTTGGTCATAACTTTCCTTCCAAGAGTAAGCGTCTTTTAATTTCATGTCTGCAATCACCATTTGCAGTGATTTTGGAGCCCAAAAAAATAAAGTCTGACACTGTTTCCCCATCTATTTCCCCAAGATCCTTTTTAACCTTAGTGTAGTTTTACCTCCGGAGAAGGCAATGGCACCCCACTCCAGTACTCTTGCCTGGAAAATCCCATGGGCGGAGGAGCCTGGTAGGCTGCAGTCCATGGGATTGCAAAGACTCAGATACAACTGAGCGACTTCCCTTTCACTTTTCACTTTCATGCATTGGAGAAGGAAATGGCAACCCACTCCAGTGTTCTTGCCTGGAGAATCCCAGGGACGGGGAGCCTGGTGGGCTGCTGTCTATGGGGTTGCACAGAGTCGGATACGACTGAAGCGACTCAGTAGCAGCAGCAGCAGCAGTTTTACCTCTAAGCTCTTCCTTGGCCCCCCTTTAATCCAGAGGACTACTGGTGAATTTTGCCAAATCTATCTTGTTAAAAAATGAGAGTGGAGAACATGGGAGAAACAAACTTTACTTTAAAACATGTTGCTTTTTGGTTTTGGGAATTGCAGCTTAGAGAATACCCGTTAAAATTAGTGTTATTTTTTTCACCTTAAAGAACAAATGCAAAGAGAAACTTTTCAGGGATAAATAATGATATCATAAAGTAGGGGGAGATGGTAAGCAGAAAAAGAATTTGTTACATACAAGGAAACCCCCAGGAGACTATCAGCTGGCTTTTCAGCAGAAAGTTTGCAAATCAAAGTGGAATGCTATATTCAAAGTGCTAGAAGAAAAAACACACACAGGTGGAGTCTGAACAACAGGCTTACTGATTCACTGCATTCTCAACTTCCAATGGAACTTTCCATAGAACTAGAACAAATGATTTAAAAATGTGAATAGAGAGACTTCCCTGATGGTCCAGTGGTTGAGAATCCACCTGCCAATGCAAGGGACATGGGTTCAATCCCTGGTCTGGTAGGATCCCATATGCTGTGAGGCAACTAAGCCCATGTGCCACAACTACTGAAGCCCAAGTACCCCAGAGCCTGTGCACCTCAATGAATAGTAGCCCCGACTCACCACAATTAGAGAAAGCCCAAGAACAGCAACAACGTCCCAGCCAAAAAAAAAAAAAAAATTTACATGGAACCACAAAAGACCCCAAACAGCCAAAGCAATCTTGAGAAAGACAAACAAAACAGTGGTTTTGAACTATATTGCAAACCTATAACAATCAGTATGTGCCTGTGTGCTCAGTCATGTCTGACTCTTTTCAACCCCATGGAATGTAGCCCAGCAGGCTCCTCTGTCCATGGAATCTTCCAGGCAAGAAAACTAGAGTGAGTTGCCATTTCCTTCTCCAGGGGATGTTCCTGGCTCAGGGATCAAACTCATCTCTCTGGCATCTCCAGCACTGGTAAGTGGATTCTTTACCACTGAGCCACTGGGGAAGGTATAAAATTATTAATCTGACTCCAGAAGTAAAGGTTCAGTTCATTTCAGTTCAGTCACTCAGTCGTGTCTGACTCTTTGCAACCCCATGAACCACAGCACGCCAGGCCTCCCTGTCCCTCACCAACTCCCGGAGTCCACCCAAACCCACGTCCATTGAGTCGGTGATGCCATCTAACCATCTTATCCTCTGTCATCCCCTTCTCCTCCTGCCCTCAATCTTTCCCAGCATCAGGGTCTTTACAAATGAGTTAGCTCTTTGCATGAGATGGCCAAAGTATTGGAGTTTCAGCTTCAACATCAGTCCTTCCAATGAACACCCAGGACTGATCTTTAGGATGGACTGGTTGGATCTCCTTGCAGTCCAAGGGATTCTCAAGAGTCTTCTCCAACACCACAGTTCAAAAGCATCAATTCTTTGGCACTCAGCTTTCTTTATAGTCCAACTCTCACATCCATACATGACCACTGGAAAAACCATAGCCTCAACTAGATGGACCTTTGTTGGCAAAGTAATGTCTCTGCTTTTGAATATGCTATCTAGGTTGGTCATAACTTTCTTTCCAAAGAGTAAGCGTCTTTTAATTTCATGGCTGCAATCTCCATCTGCAGTGATTTTGGGCCCAGAAAAATAAAGTCATCCACTATTTCCCCATCTATTTGCCATGAAGTGATGGGACCGGATGCCATGATCTTAGTTTTCTGAATGTTGAGCTTTAAGTCAAGTTTTTCACTCTCGTCTTTCACTTTCATCAAGAAGCTCTTTAGTTCTTCACTTTCTGCCATAAGGGTGGTGTCATCTGCATATCTGAGGTTACTGAAGCAAAAACAAACAAATGGTACCACATCAAATTAAAAAGCTTTTGCACAGCAAAGGAAGCCATTAACAAAATGAAAAGGCAACCTACTAAATGAGAGAAAATATTTGAAATAAAATTTCCAATAAGGGGTTAATATCCAAATTACATAAACAGAGCAAGCAACTTAATAGCCAAAAAAAAAAAAAAAAGCAACACTTTTTTCCCACCCACACAGTTTGTGGGATTCTTAGTTCCCTGACCAAGGATTGAATCTAGGCCCATGGCAGTGAGAGGTTGGAGTTCTAATCACTGGACTGCTGGGAAATTCCCCAAACAGGACAGTTAAAACTTGGACAGATAATCTAAAGAGACATTTTTCCAAAGAAAATATGCGTACATGCATGCTAAGTCACTTCAATCGTGTCCAGCTCTTTGCGACCCCATGGACTGTAGCCCGCCAGGCTCCTCTGTCCATGGAATTCTCCAGAAAACTGGAATGGTTAGCCATTCCCTCCTCCAGGGGATCTTCCTGATCCCGGGGTCGAACCTGAGTCTCTTACATCTCCTGTGTTGGCAGGTGGGTTCTTTACCACTGGTGCCACTTGGGAAGCCCAATATAATGTTATATATAATGTTTATATCTCTCTCTCTTTTTTTCTAAAAAACTAATCCAAGGAAAAAATTTTCATGAATAAATAATATTCGTAAAGTGGAGGAAGATGGTAAGCAGAAAAGGGTTGTATAGAGGGATGAAATCTGTCCAAGTCATACCAAGAACTCTAGAAACTTTTATTTCAGATCTCATTATTTTAAAAAATATTTATTTATTTGACTGCTCCAGGTCTTAGTTGCAGCACGTGGGATCTTACATCTTCATTGCAGGATGCAGGCCTTTAGTTGCAGCGTGTGGGATCTAGTTCCCTGACCAAGGATCCTGCCTTGGCCCCCTTCATTGGGAGCTCAGAGTCAGCCACTGATCCATCAGGACCTGAAATCTCATTATTCATGGAAGGATGTGCAGGATTGAGAGGTGTCAGTAAGATTTTTAAGAAACAACAAGCCTATGTAGAAATGTTAACTAATGGAATAAAAACTATAACAGCAATTTTTTGGGAGTAAGAGGATGAAACTTTGAAGATGTAAACATTCAAGGAAATGATTAGTTTTGCCTTATCCTTGGGTAGATAAGAAGCAAGCAATAGTCATCAAAAGGGAAAAGGGAGAACATTTGAACCTCATGGTAGCATGCCAAATTGGGACATAGACACTGAGGATTGGTTTTGCATTGACCCAATGGCTGAAGTTGGGAGAAAGTGGAGTAGGAGGAACAAATGTATTTTTATTCATACTGTCTTTGTTATGGGACTTCCCTGGTAGCTCAGCTGGTAAAGAATCCTCCTGCACTGTGAGAGACCTGGGTTCAATCCCTGAGTTGGGAAAGTCCCCTGGAGAAGGGAACGGCTACCCACTCCAGTATTCTGGCCTGGAGAATTCCATGGACTGTATAAGTCAGTCCAAAGAGTCGAACACGACTAATCGATATTCTCATTGTAATGCTACTTGATTAATCAGTTACCTTCTACCGCATCCCAAGAATGTTCTTTAGCCCTAAATATTGTGAAGCATTGCTTTTTCCTCTAAAATATTATGATTAAAATTCCTGCTAAATTTTATATTCTGATAGTATAAATTCCTGTATCAGATAGCAAAATCTATACTTTATTAACTTAGCAATTAAGAAAAACATTCAGTCACATAAAAAATAAAAATATGAGTTCCTCAAGAAGTTAAAAAAAAACTCTAGTTCCTCAAAAAGAATATTGTATGATCCAGGAATTCCACTTCTATGTATATTAGAAAGAATTGAGACAGGATCTCAAACAGATACTTATACACCAATGTTCTTACCAGCATTATTTACAATAGCCAAAAGGTGGAAGTAATTCAAACATCCATCAGTGGATGAATGGATAAACAAAATGTGGTATATATATACAATGGAATGTATATATATTCAGTCTAAGAAAATAAAAGGAATGAAATTCTGATTCATCTTACTACACAGGTGAACCTTGATAACATAATGCTAAGTAAAATAAGCCAGACAAAAGAACATAAATTTTATGATTCATTTTGAATAAGTTACCTAGAATAGGCAAATTAATAGAGACAAAAAGCATAATAGAGTTTACCAGGGGCTGGAGGAAGAAGAGAATGCAGCTATATAATGGGTATAGAGTTTCTGAGAATAAAGTTCTGGAAATGGATAATGATAAAGGTCGCATAACATAGCAAAGGTACTAATGTCACTGAATTGTAACTTGAAAATGGTTGAAATAGTAAGCTTTATGCTATATATATTTTACCACAATAAAAATACATTAAAAATAAATATTAAAACAGCATTTAACTATCACAGAAACTTTGAGAAATGCCACAGCTTCATACCAGAAATGGCCCTTGTTTTTGAAAATGCATTGTATTTAATCTTTCAAGCATATAATTCAACTTGATTTTATGTGTTTTTCAAACTTTGAGATTATTCATTTCCTCAAATTTCTCAGTCAGAGCCAGATGACTGAACACTCTACAGAGGAAAAATGTTCCATGCTATTAACCAAACAAAGCTAAACAGAGACCTTAATAAGCTAATGTTCATTTCTTAAAATCTCCACGGTCTAGTTTGCTGCCTTTTTCAAATGTAAATGATTATAAACCTTTCAACATGTCCCTGACTCAGGCTTCTTTGGGACACATTTTGGAAGATACTGATAACGTATTACCTACATGGTACAGTTTAT
Source organism: Bos javanicus (assembly GCF_032452875.1). Lineage (NCBI taxonomy): Eukaryota > Metazoa > Chordata > Mammalia > Artiodactyla > Bovidae > Bos > Bos javanicus. Next base: position 91,397,126 of record NC_083872.1, read on the forward strand.
GAATTGACCCCCACAATTGATTGATCCATTTACTTCCTTTTCATTCTTTCATAATTTTATTCTGTCATTCTTGGCTCAATTCAACACTTGTTTATTGAATACCAACATTGTGCCAATCAGTCTGCTAAGTGCCACTCAGTGTCCCTGGTCAATATCCTATGTCTAGCTATGAATAATTGGAAATACCTCTGTTTAGCATTTACAATTATCCTTGAGTGTGTCCAGTTAAAGATTTGCCCAGGGACTTCTGGTGGTCCAGTGGTTAGGAATGCACCTGCCAATGCAGGGGAACCTGGGTTTGATTCCTGGGCCAGAAGGATCCCACATGCCACAGACCAACTGAGCCTGCTGTCCAGAACTGCTGAGCCCACATGCTCTAGAGCCTGTGCTCTGCAACAAGAGAAACCACTGCAATGAGAAGCCTGCGCGACACTGGAGAGCAGCCCCCACTTGCCAGGACTAGAGAAAGCCTGCGTGCAGCAATGAAGACCCAGGACAGCCAAAAATACATGCATACATTAATTAATTTAAAAAAAGAATTGCCCAGTTTCATGTGGACCCATCTCACTTTCTTATATGGAAATGACAGAAGAGGAGCTCCGCAATGGAAATTGGCCACAGTTTAGGATGTGAAAGGAGGATCTTCAGCTCCTATCCAAGGATCTTTTCTCCTTTGCCCTCAAACTACAGTGGGTTTGCTTTCTCCTCCAACCCTACAGCTTGACATCATCTGACCATCTCCACTTCTGCATCATTACTTTTCATGTAAGTGGATCTGTGGTTCTCAGGCCAGAAACACAGGATTCAATATCTTTTGGGACTCCTCTCCCTCTGCAATTCTGTTTTTCCAAGGGAAGAATCTCCTTGACTTCCAAGTGCCAGAGGCTTGTTCATTTATTCATCAGAAACATACTGAGTATCTTCTTGCCTGTATTTTGCCAGGCACTATGGCTCCAAAAATGAATAAAATTTGTTTCTTGACTAGAGAAACTGGATTCATACAAATTTAACAAAATGCAATGGACTAAGTACTGTGGTGTTGGAGAAGACTCTTGAGAGTCCCTTGGACTGCAAGGAGATCCAACCAGTCCATTCTGAAGGAGATCAGCCCTGGGATTTCTTTGGAAGGAATGATGCTAAAGCTGAAACTCCAGTACTTTGGCCACCTCATGTGAAGAGTTGACTCATTGGAAAAGACTCTGATGCTGGGAGGGATTGGGGCAGGAGGAGAAGGGGACGACAGAGGATGAGATGGCTGGATGGCATCACTGACTCGATGGACGTGAGTCTGAGTGAACTCCGGGAGTTGGTGATGTACAGGGAGGCCTGGCGTGCTGCGATTCATGGGGTCGCAAAGAGTCGGACACGACTGAGCGACTGAACTGATCTGAACTGAAGTGATATACTATCCTCCTTATAGAAATTCCAAATATCTACTGAATGCTCATTTCCTATGTAACATTGTTTTAAGTGTTTACTGCGTGTTAACCTGCCATATATCCATAACAAACTTATGAGGTTGTTACTTACATTACCCTCATTCTATAGATAAAAGAACAGGATGACAATTATGCAGATAAATCTGATAAATGGCAGATCTGGAATTTGAACACTGCAGTATGACTTCAGAATTGGTACTGTTAGTCACTATTCTATGGTGCTTCTCTAGGTCTCATATAAGGAAGGAGACAAGAAGCTTCTCCTGGGAAAAATCATTATGGAACTACTAATGAGCTGGGTCTTGATGGATGAGTCCCATTTCACTGAGTACCATGTTGAAGTGTATATGTGTGAAGGTGGACAGGAGAGCAGGATTAGAAGAAGGACCACCCCATAGATTGTAGCACTCCAGGCTCCTCTGTCTATGGGATTCTCCAGGCAAGAGTACTGGAGGGGGTTGCCATTTCCTCCTCCAGGGGTCAAACCCAGGGATTGAACCCGAATCTCCTGCACTAACAGGTAGATTCTTTACTGAGTCACCTGAATCCACTTTTCACATTCCCCTCAGAAAGTCATCTCCAGCCCTAACTCAATCCCAGCTCAGGTAGATTGAAACAGAGCACGATGTTTTTCTTGAACATTCAGTATGATCTGCTGCAATACATTAACTAATATCATGTAACATAAACTCCACATTATGTAGAGTTGTCACTCTCAGCAAGTCCAGAAGTGTTCCTGGCTTCCCTCTCTTAAGGTCTTTTTATTTTTAATGCAAATACTCCAAGTGTGAATAACGCTTTTGGCTAATTTACACGAGGTGTTAGGGATTTTTTTTTTTTTTTTTTGATAGCCCTTTTTTTCCTGAGTAGGAACTTAAGGAAGGAGGTTAGAGAATAGGGGAGGGAGGATATACAAAGGAAAAGAGAAAAGGGAAGAGGCAAGAAAAGGGAAGAGGTGGAATAAGCATAATTGAAACTGATAATACCTGATAGCTTTGTCATTTAACCACTTCACAGTTTTTACTTTTCGCACAATGATTTAGAATCGTATCTTAAGGAAGCACATCAAATGATTTTATCGACACTTTTTTTAACCCTTTTTTTAAACTTGAAGTATACTTGCTTTACAATATTGTATGTTACAGGTGTACAATATAGTGGTTTACAATTTTAAAAGTTACATTCCACTTATGGGCATCCTAGGTGGCGCTCTTGGTAAAGAAGCCCCTGCCAATGCAGTGCAGGAGATGTAAAAGATGCAGGTTCGATCCCTGGGTCAGGAAAATTCCCTGCAAGAGGGCATGGAAATCCACGTCAGTATTTTTGCCTAGGAATCCCATGGACAGAGGAGCCTGATGGGCTACAGTCCATAGGGTCACAGAGTCAGATGTGACTGAAGTGACTTAACACACACACACACATGCACTCCATTTATAATTATTGTAGAATATTGAGTGTATTCCTTGTATTGTATAATATATCCTTGTAGCTTATTTTATTTTTCATTTATTTTTTAATTGGAGTATAATCGCTTTGCAATGTTGTGTTAGTTCCACAACACCGTGAATCAGCTATATGTAACAGTATATCCCCTCTCTCTCGAACTCCCTCCCAACCCTTAACCCTAGTTGGGCTTCTAAGGAGCCCAAGAATACCTCTTGTGAATAGATTTCCAAATAGAGAATTTTTTTAAGTATTGACTCAGACCTTTCATGATATATATTACAAAGAAGCAAGATTTCCTACTCTTGATAAATAAGAAACAAGTTTCCCTTTCACATATCTTATGGACCATGTGAATTCTTTAAAGTTTGTGAGAAAATAAAAACTTCCCCTCAAAGTTTGAGAACATTATATTACATGCCTTAGGACATATTTGATATAAGGAACAGATTTCCTCTGAGCTAGCTAAAGAAAAGAAGAATCTTTTATAAAGAGGCAAGGTATCTCAGAGAACTCAAGGGCAAGAAATACAATCAGATCTCCTGAGGGAGTGGAGTTGAGGACTGAAAAGTTGTCAGTGACCAAGGCAACACTTGGTGTGCTTCTTCCTTTCCCTCCTTATTCCCACCCCCACTGCACATTCACTCTAGCCTTTTTTTTTTTTTTTTTAATTCCCTTTATTTATGTATTTAGTCCTTTGGCTGAACTGCTTGGCATGCAGAATCTTAGTTCCCCAACCAGAGATTGAACCTGTGCCCCAGGCAGTGGAAACGCGAAGTCTAAACTTCTGGACCGCCAAGGAAGTCCCTCACCATATTCTTTAACTTTGCTTATTGCTATGTTTTTACTCTCTTTTTACAGAGCAGCATTCTTTACTTTACATGGCATATGTGTTGATTTGCCAGATTTAGCAAATGAAAATACAAGATGCCTGCAGTTTACCTGGCAACCATATCATGCCTAGTCAATCCACTGCCCTCATTTACTGGGTGTCCCTGACCTGTGTGTGTGTGTGTGTGTGTGTGTGTGTGTGTGTTAGTTACTCAGTCATGTCCGACTCTGCAACTCCATGGACTGTAGCCTGTCAGACTCTTCTAACTGTGGGATTCTCCAGGCAAGAATACTAGAGTAGTTTGCCATGCCCTCCTCCAGGGGATCTTCCTAACCCAGGGATTGAACCCAGGTCTCTCACATTGCAGGCAGATTCTTTACCATCTGAGTCACCAGGAAAACCCATACCTGACCCATGCCAGAGATAATTTTCAGGCCTCTGTGTCCGCATGCAAAATTCAGTAGGGAGAATTTAATTAATTCAACTTGGGTCAGTGACCAGTCCTGGTGCTAAGGTAGTCTTAGAGCCCTTCTCTATAGGTGGGAAGCATTGTCAGAAAAGAAGTAAGTGCTGATGAATCAGCCCAAAATGTTACCTGCTAAATATCAATTGAGATTATGAGTAGTTTTGCTGCTCATAGGGAAGTCTCTCTTGCAAACTTCTTGAATTCATAGACTAAGTTCAATTGGTCTTTGTCTTTCCTGGTATCTGGCTTCTGGTACTTCATACATACTGGTAAATTCAGTTAAACAAGAAAAAGTTCACAAATAATTCTATTTCTCTATTATCTTGAATATCCAAAAATGTGGGGAGAGGACTTCCCTAGTGGTTCAGTGGTTAAGACTCCATGCTTCCAATGCAAGGGACATGGGTTTGATCCCTGGTTGGGGGAAGTTCACATGAGCGACCATGCAACCAAAAAATAAAATGTGGAAAGAAAACAAAATAACCATCCAAAAGTGGTGTTCTAAGTTACTACTGTGTTGCTTTTAAGGAATAGTATAATAAGGGATCAAATGGAAAATGATGTGGACCTAATGAAGACAAGAGTCATTGAAAGGCTCAGTGATTTAAAAATAGCTTAAATATTTTCTCTGCAGCAAGTTTTATCATGTAGATATATATATTTTAAGTATACAAATTACCCCAGGAAGGCTAATATATTAACCAATCACTAAGAGGGGGCTTTATTCTTTTGTAATGTTTAGATGAAATGCTTTTCTCCTAATAAACAATTTTTTAAAAACCTGTTGTAATGGACCATTGCTCTTTTATTTTCTCGCTTCTTTTTTTGGTCATTCATAATACTCTTTCCATGATGATTTTTTAATTTAATTTTTAAAAATTTATTTATTTTTGGCTGTGCTGGGTCTTTGTTGCTGCGTGGGCTCTTCTCTAGTTGCAGTGAGCAGAGACTACTCTTTATTGCATTGTGCAGGCTTCTTATTGCAGTGGCTTCTTTTGTTTCTGAGCATGGGCTTGAGGGCACTGAGCTTCAGCAGTTGTGGCACGTGGGCTCGATAGTTGTGGTTCCCGGGCTCTAGAGCACAGGCTCAATAGTTGTGGCCAATGGGCTGAGTTGCTCTGGGGCATGTGGGATCTTCTTGGATCAGGGATTGAACTTGTGTCTCCTGCATTGGTGGGCGGATTCTTTACCACTGAACCCACCAGGGAAGTCCCCCATGATGATTTAATATTATTTTCATGTTACTTCATGCACTGTGGGAGCTAGCGACTTTTAATTTACTACTTATCTCTTTTATTATGCTAAGTAAACATGGGGTAAAATCATCTCTATTATCAACATCTATAACACTGATGGCTAAAAGTCATGGTACTGATCAATCCACTCGGGGTCCTAAGACAGGAGGCAAAATAAGGAGGAGAGGAAATTGAACCTGGATTACATGACCTGGGCGTGAAGAAATGTGGTCTAGGTTTAAAACCTACTGCTCCCTACTATATACCATGATGCCTTAGGTGAATTTCATAACCTCTCTAAGTTTCAGTTTCTTTAGAGCAGGGATAAATATGTCTGTCCTGGCCATCTGCCAGGCTGTTAATCAAATGAGATAATGTATGTGAAGGTATTTGTAAACTATAAAACACTTCACAAACATAAGATTCTTCTTATTTTTGTTATCTGGTAAAAGATGCTTATAAATCACATCCATAGTTGAAGAAAATACCTAAGAAAAATGTCATTGTTCTATTGATGGTTACTATGAGCTAGAGGTATAAGCTATAAAGATAGAATCAAAGAAAAATAATCATCCTAAAATGAATATTACTTTTGTGCCATCTTTAAGAACAAAACTATTCTCAGTATTTATTATTATTTATAATGTATAATTTAAGATGAATGGAAAACACAAGGCTTGGGAGAAATATGAGCCATAGTGTAAAGTAACATGGATAACAAAGCTTTCGTGGTGACCACAATGTGGTTTGCTTTTATATAAAGTATTTTTGCTTATTTTTAAAAATAATTTTATTTGTTTATTGAGGCTACCCTGGGTTTTTGTTGCTTCCATGGGATTTCTCTCATTGCAGTGAGCAAGGGCTACTCTCCAGTTGAGGTGTTTGGGCTTCTCACTGCCAAGACTTCTCTTATTGTGGAGCAGTGGGTCTAGGGCACACAGGCTCAGTAGTTGTGACGAACTTGGCATGTGGGATCTTAGCTCCCAGATCAGGGATCGAACCTTGGTCCTACACATTCCAGGGTGGATTCCTAACCACTGGGCCACAGGGGAAATCTGCCCACGTTGTTAAAAGGTAGAATCTTTGAGGCTCCCCTGTTTGATTCCCATCCCATGCCACCATCTCTCTTGTCCTTATTTGGTTGGAATCCCCAGAGAGAAGGAAGAACCTAGCTGCTAGTAAATCCCCTGCCCCACACAGAAACTTTAACATTGTATCTGTTCTCTTCTTATTCTGTTTTCCTCCATGATCTTAAGCCATGATATAGTAAAATGAGAAATGGCAAAAAGCAGACTTGTGTGAAAGCAAAGGTCTCTGCTGCAGTAAGCTCCTTTTTCCTTGTAATGAATTTGGAACATACTGATCTTGTCTACGGTGATTTTCAGTTCATCATTAGGGCTTCCCAGGCGGCTCAGTGGTCAAGAATCTGCCTGCCAATGCAGGAGTCTCAGGAGATGCGGGTACAATCCCTCAGTCAGGAAGATCCCCTGAAGGAGGAAATGTCAGCCTACTCCTGTATTCTTGCCTGGAAAATCTCATGGACAGAGGAGCCTGGTGGGCTATAGTCCATGGGGTCACAAAGAGCTGGACACAACTGAGCAACTGAGTGCACACTCGCACACACACACACACACACAGGGATGATTTTCAGGCCCTAGCTGGGGGTTCCGTATACATAGGTCCCCTACTCCAGTACTCTTGCCTGGGAAATCCCATGGACGGAGGAGCCTCGTAGGCTGCAGTCCATGGGGTTGCAAAGAGTCGGACACGACTGAGCGACTTCACTTTCACTTTTCGCTTTCATGCATTGGAGAAGGAAATGGCAACCCACTCCAGTGTTCTTGCCTGGAGAATCCCAGGGATGGGGGAGCCTGGTGGGCTGCCATCTCTGGGGTCGCACAGAGTCGGACACGACTGAAGCGACTTACCAGGAGCAGCAGCAGCAGCAGCCAATAAATAACTATCAAAAGGATTGATAATGGTCTGGCGAAATTATTATTGTCTTTTAAAAGATTTATTTATTGATCTGGCCGAGTAGGGTCTTCGTTGCAGCACAGGGAATCTTCATCATGTCATGCAGAATCCTGCGGCTCTTGGACTCTCTAGTTGTGGTGTATGGGCTCGGTAGTTGTGTCGTGTGTGCTCCAGAGGTTTGGACTTCAGTAGCTGCAACACACACACTCTCTATTTGTGGCACACGTGCTCCAGAGCTGGGGCTCAGTAGTTGCTGCGTGTGCACTTGGTTGTTCCAAGGCATATGGAATCTTAGTTCCCTGAGCAAGGACTAAACCCGCAGCTCCTGCATTGCAAGGTGGATTCTTAACCACTGGACCACTAGGGAAGTCCCTTGGCTAAATTATCATATTCTCAAGAAGAAAGATAAATATCTTTTTGTTAATGAATCCATTTAACTATATAAAAACATTGCAAAACATTTGGCCCTGAAATTGTCTATGTATGTAATTCCCCAATATAAAGCAGCTATAGAACAGATTGCTAAATCAAAGTATTAAATACCGTTAAATCAAACCCTTGCAACTTGTTTTTTTGGGAATAAACACATTTGCAAAAATCCATTTTAAATGCTGATAAAACAGTATGCCTACGTTCTTTTGTATTTTTATTATTTCTTATCATTTAAAAATTTAAAGTCAACTTAATTCATGTCTAACCAGACTGAACCGAATTTCAAGTTCACATTGTTAACTTGGAAATGATTAACGTTTACAAAGGAAAAACAAACAGTCTATTTCCAGGCAAATTTTATGTTTACAAGTTGTAGAAAGATTGCTTATGTTAACCAGCGAGATCAGTCTGGAGTGTCAAACTTTTAAAACAGGATGGACTATGACCAATTTGACCTAGAGAGATAGAAAATGAGTTATGAAAACAAAGCAGGCAGGATAGAGTTACCCTGAGGGGCAGTTTTTGATATGGGATTTAAGCGCTGGTTATTATTCTATTTCTTTTGCTAGATTCATAGATCCCGATCATTGTAACATTTCAACTATCGAATGTATCAGGTTGCTCATGTACTTACTACAGAGTCTGTAATTGCTTGTCATATCACGATGTTTTATTTGTTTCGTGCTGCTGTTCCTCATCTCCATCCAGGCTTATCAAATTCTGCCCCTTGTGTACACTGTCAGTTTTCTGTCCTTATGCCCGAAAGAATTATCTCCACTTTGCTGCTTTCCTTTGTGACTTGTCTCTTGCTTAGGTCCCAAATTTCTGCCTAACTGGTTGGAGAAATACTTCTGGGCTTGCCACTGTAATTTGTTTAATCAGGTCCAGGTCATGGGAACAGAGCAATGATTCTGAGAACGGTTTGCCCTCAGCTGAGGTCTGGCCACCCCAGAGAATAGAGTTAACATTATGGGAGCCACAGCATCCTGTCTCAAAGCAGGGGACAGCGAGCCCTGAGAAATCATTCTGGGGGAAAAAAAAATTGGAAATTAACCTGAAAATAGGAGAAACTAGTAAGTAGTCCAGAACAGAATATCTGCCATGCCTGTATGGCAGTTGCAGTGGTCATATACTTGGGCTCAACTGTCTTGTCTTTAGTTAAGTAAAAATTTACCAAAGAGTTTTCAGTTGCAGTCATTAATTCATTGATCAAAGCAGTATTTTTCTAGGAGGGAAATAGATATAACCTTAAAAAAAAATCATACATGATAATAAAGGGGATATTTTGATATTCTCTAAAGATGACTCTGGGTGTTGAATATGGAGGCAAAACTAATGCTATAGCAATAAAATAACTCTATCTTCATGCTTACACACATAAACAATAGACTTGGTAATTGCATAAATGTCTTTTGCCTCCCATACTTCAGCATGCCACTGAGGTTATGTAAAATTATATCTAAGAGCCACTTTTGTCCAATTTGAAGCAGAAGAAAAAATTTCCCATAGAGGGTAATTAAGGTTTTTCTTTTTTGCCCACAAACTTTTTCTTAGAGAATGACTTATTCACCCCAGATGGACTGTGGGGGGACAATGCAAGTTAATTGCTAATACTAGACACTATGGAGTGTGCAAATAAAACCAAGTTGCTGAGGTCTGATTCACTTTTTTATTTTTCACCACACTCTATGGCATGTGGGACCTTATTTCTCCAACCAGGGATTGAACCCACACCTCCTGCATTGTAAGGCCGAGTCTTAACCACTGGATGACCAGGGAAGTCTTGAGATATGATTCTTTGGATATTACCATTTTAAATATGCTTGCTTATATTTAGTTCAAAATACTATGAAGACAAACGTTGTTATATGCATGTGATTCCTAATGACTGATTTGTGATTGCTGCAAGCTCAGCTAAAACATAATATTCGGAAAATCTGGCTTTTATTGGGCAATACAGACAAGGGTTGGGCTGGTGTGGTAAGACATGAAATTCTCATAACATTCTCATGAAAGTTCAGTGGTCAGAGGGGGAAAAAAATAAGTCTTTTGTGTCCTTATCATGTTTGTGCAACATTAAAAAAAATCACTGCTCTAAAAATTGTGCAATAGAAACTAGTCATACTTGGAGCTTTATAAGATTGCAATACACAGGCCACAGATGTCATTTAATTATGTACTGATATACCTGTTTAAACATGTCTTTGCTGTCCCTGGGTATTCAGCAAAAGTTCAGGTACAATTATAATTAAGATTTTAAGCACTTAGTAATGTACATATATAGCATTTGTGTAATTACTGCTTTTTGGTAAAAACTGAACCATAAGTTTTGTTTTAAAGACATGAGTACTAAACATATCATTTCCCAAGGTTATGCTTCCTCAGTGTTAATTTTTAGCTGAAAGAACTTAACTTTGCCAGGAAAAATTAATTTTTTCCTACTAGTACTGAAATTTAAAATATGGCATCAAATTTTTTATGAAAATGTAGGCCTATCAATTTTGTTTAACTTAGTGTTACATATAAACTGTTAGGCAGAATTTTAAATATGACAAACTTGTTGACACAGTATGCAAACCTTTTTGCCTTCATTTGAAGATATTTCAAGAAACACCATATGTATATATCTGATATATATATGTGTGTGTGTGTATATACATATATACATACATATTCATTCAGTTTCCTCTCCTCTTTCAACTCTTATGAAATTAAAATTCCTGATATTGGAGTAGTTAACTCAAAGAAGGTAAATACAAAAATTGAATACTACCCCTGTACTGCAGAAACAACTAGAATTCAAGATAAGGGTAGTAAAACTGCCAGAAGCCTTCTTTCTTTCTAGCTAAACCTGCCACACCCATCACAATAGGACAAAGTTCAGTAGGTGAAGCATAAGCTTCCCTCAAAGCAGTGGCTCACAGATTTTTTTTTTCAAATGACACTTTTGCCAACAAAATGCCACATACTCTGTTCCCTCTTCCTTGTAAAAAGTGCTTTTCTGAAGTTTACTTCTTAAGTGGTTCATAAGTCAGTCCCTTCCTAACTTAATAGCTCCTAAAGCAAACAACACATTTGTGCACTAATACAAATATGAAGGTTCTTAGGAATTATCCAGTAAGTTTCACTGTGATAAGATAGTGCTTAAAAATAAGAAAAGGAGGGGGTATGGTTACAAATATTTAAAGCTCTTCTGCATACAAAAGGAAAAAATCATATAGAAATAACTAGGCTTAAGAAAAAAAATAGTTCATAATACTATTGTGGCAGTAGTCTAGGACCATAGATCTTGATAGTTCTAAGTTGCTGATGGTTGGAAGAGGGAATAAAAAGTTTTAGACCATCAAGCATTCTTACCTGCAGTTCCTTCATAAATGATAAAAAGTAGGTTTGTTTTAGGGTATCATTCTCCTTTGTTTTGGAAGAACTCATACTTCATGAGTTAGATATTTGTAAATTAAGTAAATAATATTTCTTTTAGTTGAGTATTTGTAAATGAAGTACCCACCATTCCCTTTCAGGAAGCCCATTGATAAAGTCCTGCAAAAATAGATCTCTAAGTCTATTGACTTCTTTAGGGAGATATATGCCTCTCACAGAAGAGATTTTTGATTCTATGACCTGACTATTCTTCCTCTGGCTGAGTCTGAGACCGTGTTTAGGGATAAGGTACTAGGGGAAGAAATGAGATCAAAAACAGAATTTTGGCCAGAGGAGATGAAGTTGATTCTGTAAACACACAAGCAGACTGGGTCCCAAAGAGACAATCCCCCAAGAGATTTCCTGTGAAGAGGCATGTTAACAAACTTTAGGCTTTAGGATGAACATCTCACATCAATGTTCAGATTTCTCTTTTCCTTTCTTTTTTGTTTCATTTTCTTTTTGTTACTTTTTTTTCTTTATTATAGTCTCTTAGATCATCTTCAAGCACTAGTGAAATATCCTAAAATGTGTTAATTGTGTTTTTTCTAAATTCAATGTGTATATGTGTCAGGGGGAATCCATTTCTATACTTTGGGAGAAAAGTGTGTCTACTTTGGGGATGTTAAGAAGCCTGGAAAGCTTCAGTCAGGCGTGAACAGTGGAGAAATCTGAAGCAGCAGCCCAGAGGGAGTTGACACAAAACACTCAGGTTGGATTTGTGAAACATATGAGAACTTTCTGTGTGACTTCATAAAGTCTGGGGGAGGGACTGGACTCTCTGCATTCCTTGGAGGGAGGCTCTGATCCTTCTTCTTCAGATACCAAAGAGAAGAGTAACGTTGGAAAGCAAGAGAAGTTGTGTTAAAGAATTCATGCCACAAGAGTATGTCATGAAAACCCAGTCATACCGATACACTAGTATCTGGCAGTAAAGTAGCAAGATCATGCCAGCTGTTGAAGAAAAACTAACCAGTCCATCTAAAAAAGGATTGGAAATTTTTATTTGAGCCAAATTTGACGATTATAACTCAGAGCATCTTAGGAAGCTCTGAGAACTGCTCCATCCATTAGAAATCAAGACACAGTTTATGTAAGTTTTTTTAAACAAAAGACTGTACATTAAATGACATATTATTGACAGTTAACATAATCCAGATATAAGCACCAACATGATGGGTCATGTGACCCTTTACAAGATCCAGAAGGAATGTTATCTTTTAAGGAGTTGTCTTATTGATGCTGGGAAAATGTTGCTGTTTATGGTTAGTAGGTATTCCTGCTGATGAGGGGAGGTCTGGTTAATGCATAAAGTGGATACACAATGCACAGTAGGGGAAGCGAGCAGTCAATGGGCAGAGGAGACATTTTATGTTTCAATTTTTCTTTTCTTGCCATAAATATGAATTTTATTTTATAGAGGCAGTTTCAGAATAACTTGGAAGGTAAAGAGAGGAAGCTTTAAATAGGAAAGTCTTTTACTTCTTTACTAACTATGACACCTCTACTGTTGCCTAAGGACATATAGAAAAAAATACATAGGCATGCAAAGAGAAGAATCTTAAATATGCATTAACAAAAATTATAAAAGGTCTACTGTTCACTCATCATGGTGAGAAATGCAAAAAATGTTTGAAAACACATTCCTGTCTTTGAAAATTTTCCCATTATGATGTCTAATTTGCATACAAATAGAAAGATATATCTGAGAGACCAAAGAAAGCCTGTGCAGAAGCCCTCACCTCTCTTCCCAGACAGGACACGACTCCCTAGACAACAATGTCTGGAAGACATAGGATGTGGTGGCTCCTCTTAGACTATATTTGGGGTGTGGGAACCAAGACAGCCGTGTACTTCTACCAAACAAGTGTCTAGAATCAGTGGGGTGCAACTGGACATCTTGTTTGTCAGATTTCAGCAGAGGGGTGTCTCATTGCTACTCTTCAGAAAGGAGAGGAGTTGAGTAGTGTTATACGAGAGGGCCCATGCAGTCCAGAAGTCCAGAGTAGGAATTCTAGAGCCACCTGAGTTCTAACTTAGACAATCCACTTCTTTTTCTTGAGAAGTCACCTTATTTTCAGCCCACAAGAATCAATTTAGATGAGTCACTAAAGAGGTAATGTTTTAAGACTTGATTTGAGTATTTCCATCCAGGCTTAGATGAGGTCTTACATGATCATTCTGGATGACAATTGATTTCTGCCTACTCTGGATTCCTTTTGGAAGTAAAAGTTTTTCTTGGTTAAGAACAATGGAATTATGTCCAATGGATTCCTTCCCCTACAATCGAGGTTAGGTCTGTTACATTTTGGGAGGCTTCCAGGTGGCTCAGTGGTAAAGAATACGCCTGCAATGCAGGAGACACAGGTCCTTCCCTGAGTTGGGAAGATCCCCTGGAGAAGGAAATGGCAACCCATTCCAGTGTTTTTGCCTGGGAAATCCCATGGACAGAGGAGCCTGATGGGCTACAGTCCATGGGGATGCAAAGAGTCAGACACGACTTGATGACTAAAATGACAACTGTTACATTTTAGATTTAGGGTGCAGATGAGCTTGATGGGTTCTGGGCCATCTCTAGGACAATCGGCAGTGAAAACATTGGTTATGGATTAGTAGTGGCATTAGAAGTGTTTGTGTAGTTATCATAGATTTTCTGCTACAGTCTGCCACCTGGTGACACGGTAGTCTTGTAGAGTAAAGGAAGCAATGATTGAAAACAAAGTCAATAGACAGTTCTTTGATGATAGGTATAATGCATAAACTGTGTTGTCTGGTTAGTTGAGAGGCTCTGTAGAAATATAATGGTGTAATAATACCCCTAACAGCAGTAATCTATAAAACTAAATAAATTCCCTTTTTATTAAAAAACTTACTTTTTAGAACAGACTTTTGGACTCAGTAGGAGAAGGGGAGAGTAGGATGATATGAGAGAATAGCATTGAAACTTACACACTACCATAGGTAAAATAGATAGCCAGCGGGAGTTTGATGGTATGATGCAGGGAACCCAAAGCCGGTACTCTGTGACAACCCGGAGGGGTAAGGTGGGGAGGGAGGTGTGAGAGGGGATCAAGAGGGAGGGGACGTAAGTATGCCTATGGTCGATTCATGTTGAGGTATGGCAAAAACCATCACAATATTGTAAAGTAATTGTCCTCCAATTAAAAGTTAAAAAACCTCCCTTTTTAAAAAAATGATGTTCTGTCAAAAATGGTAGCATTTACGTTGCATTTGATGTCCTCCTTTAAGAAAGAAAAGGTGTTATGATGGTAAAATTGTTTCGTACTACATGTACTTTAACAGTAGTTGGTTTGTTCCGTGTACACTGTACTCCTCTGTGCTGGCATTAAAATATGAGCTAAAGTTCAGGGAAAGAAAGCCAGGAGAACAACACTACAATCAGAAACAAACAGACTACACTGCACAGGAAGAGGGTACTTACAGAAAAAGCACATGTCACAAGATCTCCAATTACCTTTAAAAAAATTATTTATTCATTTATTTTTAAACTTTTTATTTTGTATTGCAGTATAGCCCATTAACAATGCTGTGACAGTTTCCAGTGAAGAGCAAAACTCAGCCATACATATACATGTATCCATCCTCCTCCAAACTCCCCTGCCATCCAGGCTGCCACATAACATTGAGCAGAGTTTCCTATGCTCTACTGTAGGTAGATCCTCCAAGTGCTTTTTTGAAAGTATAGTTCTTATATTGATACAGAGGGTGCAAGACCTACTATGGCTCAACTTTCGATTTTTTTGACTTGACCATGGGGCAACAGTGACAAGCATTTGGTAGAAGCCATACTTTGAATTCAGACCTTTTCTGGGGCTACTGATGATGCAGTATGACATTCTCTCATGACCCTGAGCAGTGGCAGCCACGACAGCTCCCAGTCAGCCAGGCGGTCAGGAGGGTAAGCAACTGATACACTTACAACCATTCTGCATCCAGACTAGCATCATGCTTTTTTCACTTTCAGTACAGTCATCAATAAGTTACATAAGCTATTCAACGTTTTATTATAAACAGGCTTTGTGTTAGATAATGCTGCCCAACTGTAGGCAAATGTATTTTGAGCACATTTAATGTAGACTAGGCTAAGCCACGATGTTTGGTAGATTAGGTGTAATAAATGCATTTGACTTATGATATTTTCCATTTTTAATGGGTTTATAAGAATGTAACCCACTTGTAAGGCTTCCCGAGTGGTGCAGTGGTAAAGAATCCGCCTGCCAAAGCAGGAGACTCAGGAGATGGAGGTTCAGTCCCTGGGTCGGAAAGATCTTCTAGAGAAGGAAATGGTAACTCACTCCAGAATTTTTGCTGGGAAATCTCATGGACAGAGGAGCCTGGAGGGCTACTGTCCATGGAGTTGCAAAGAGTCAAACATGACTGAGCAACTAAGCACAACCCATTTGTACTTAGAATATTTCAGGTTAGAGTTCTAGGTACTGTCCAGCTACTGTATAAATCGTCAACTGCCGTTGTTCAAATTTTCTTGAAGTTAAATCTATCCTTAGTTTTATAGATGGATAATATAAACCAAGGAGTAAGAAAAAAAAGCAAAGAAACACAGCCACATCTGCTAACTCTCGATTTCTGCTGGAGCCAAGAAGATATACTTCCATCATTCTTATCCAAAAAGTTCAAAATATCTGAAATGTTCATTCCAGAATCTTAATTGGGAGAAGCCGCTCAGAAGTTACTTTTAGCATTATGCATTTACCATGGCTAGGGTAAAAAACCTGCTTTTACATTCTGCCTTTTTTTTCTTTCTATTTGAGATCGGCAAGTAAGACATTACAAAATTCAGAAATTTGCAGTTTCATCACCTGGTCTCATTTGAAGGGTCTTTCCTTCTCATACACTATACTGAAACTTCTTAATTTCCATTTTTCCTTTGTGTCCATCAGAATGAAGAAATACATCTGCTGAGAAGTTTCTCCCTCATATATAATTACCATGTCAAGAGTCAGCTTGAGGTCCTGCTGAGACTTAAACCCATGCCCAAGCCACATGAGTTTAAGATCTGACTTTGCACTGTTCCCTTCCGCCACAGCCCCAGTGCTGAATGGACTCTGGAGCAGCAGGTTCCTAAAACTGGCAGCAAATCATTAACTCAGAGTCATCCTAATGCTCAGGACACACAGAGTACTCCTCGGTCTAGTTTAGTCTCAGGCCTGGCTGGGAAATAAAGTAAAGACCCCAAAACTTGTTACACCCCTTAATGTCTCAAAGGCCCGTGCACCTAGGCTCTTTCTCCTTAGTTAGATGTTTTCCTGGACGGCACAAGGAAAGCTGTGTCTATGTAGTAAATTGTAGCAGTCTGTGTCCTGTAGCTGCCCTTATCCTTGCTAAAACCCACCTGCCTGGCACATTGGTTTACAAGACTGACACTCCTGGCTCCCATACACTTTTGTAGGGTTCAGAGGTTCCTGGCTTTTGCTCTGTGGTCCAAGTGTCTAAGTGTTTGCTGGGAGCTGCACTTAAGTAGAGCGTCCTCTGCCCAGCAGCACCCCTCTCCACCCCCCACAAGTAGCCCTTGTCTCTTAGAAACAGCCGTTCATCTCTGGATAAAGCTGCCATAAATTGTAGTCATCATTCTGTATGACCCTAAACTCAAAGCTCACTCTCAGACCCTAGCCGTCTGCCCATCTGTTCAGTCAGCTTGGCTAATAGGTGCCTCCGCAAACCATTCAGGTCAAAATGTTCTGCCCATACACTAAAGTCTAAAGCCCTTTGCCACCTGTTCTGACCCCATCAAAAGGCACTTTTGTGTGTATATATTTTTTTCTATCCCCTCATTCCACTTCCTTTGTTTTATTTCTCAATGTTAATAGCTCATCCAAATTAGGGGTCTTGGTGAAAAGTCACCAAATAGTGCTTTTCTTCCTCATCTGGATTCTGAACAGATTGGAAATATAAACTAAAAGAATAAGACAGATGGAACGTCCAAACAGCACCATTATTACCAATAAAGGTTTTATTCAAGAGCCAAATGGACTTCTTCATACTGAATCCCATGATGAAAGTCTCAGCTAGACCCCTACAAGAAGTGTTTTAATTTGCCACACTTAATGGAGGTGAAAAGAAGGCAGGGGAACCAGCTCTTCTCAGAAATGTCAGCTTAGCTGTGTCATTTTACACTACCTCATAATTCAGAGAAGCCTCAGTTGGTCCAGTAATCTATAATTCATCAGGAATTCAACAGTGCTGCTTGTCTAGAAAAAGAAATAAATCTATGGAACCTGTCTTTTACCTTTCTTGTGAAGATTAGGGTGCAACAACTGCCTTCTATTCATTACAGAAGCTTTGTTTCATTTTTCCAGAAACACTGGTTAGGTCTGTTCTACATCAGCAGCCGATCAGCCTAGCTACTCCTGGTAAACAAGGACTTGTTCTGCTCCGGCTCTGCTTAGACTTCCAGAGGCTGTGGCGCAGCTTTTCAGTCTGGAAGATCTAGTTTTTGTTGTTGCTGTTTTTGTTGTAGTTGTGGTGGTGGTGGCAATGGTGTGTGTGTGTATGTAGGTGGGAGCAGTGAAGAGGGAAATTTATGGGAAATCTTCTTGTTTTAAGAAAAGTAGTGAAAATATGGCATATGGAAATATGCCTTTGGCTAGCAAACGTGAGATAAAATTAAATGCACACTGGCTGAAGGTTTACTGGGCAAACAGAAAGAATAAGAATAATTAGAGGAAAATAATACGCTGAAATGGAAAAATGGATGTAGAAAAACAAATGTACAACACTGAAAATTTGTGATTTGCTAAGAAAATGTGGCCTGATCTTTTCTAAACAAACAGAAAAGAAATTTAGAAAGAGCAGAGATTTAGAAGTATAGCATCACATTTAAGAAAAAAGTCCACAGACAATAGAGCATTAAAAGCAGTTTTCATCTTACATAAATGCTGAATTAGATTATTTTTTTTCACGATGAATGGCCTAAGGGATTTTTTTATACAACCGTGAGGTTTAAAAAGACAGCTTTTATCTTTGACTTGTAAAAAAAATTATGGTAGAGCATTTAAAGCTTGTTATTATTATTTTCATTTTCAAGAATAAAGATTTTTCTATCCAGATGAAAGACTTTATCTTAAGTGAAGTCACAGTCATTTTCTAATAATAGAAAAACATATGGACTAAATGCAACTAATTTATAATATGTTCTTCTAAAAAGTTGTTCTTTACGTTGATTTTAGGATTAAAGTAAGATGATAAAGGAAAGGCAAAAAAGAAAGAAAATTTCCAAGTTTGAAACCCGTTGAAAGTTTTCACTTCCAATGATAACACTTTTATAAAGAACTATATTTAGAAAACTATTGGCAATTTGAACAAATATTTGATATTGTGGTAATTCATTTAGTATGCAGTTTAACATTTTTGACTTTTCTAAAAACATGGTCACTACAAAGTCTGAAGTATCTGTGAGAAATAAATGTTATATGATTGAAATTATAGGTTATCAAAACTAACAATTTTATTCTTCTTCCTTATGATATCTTTTAAAAAACAATAAACACAAAAATTATTGTAACACCTTATTTCTCATTCTATAGGATTGTAATGAAATTAAAAGAGATAATATAGTTTTGACCTGAGTGTTTTTTCAAACTCATGGTGTTTTACTAAAAAAAAAAAAAAATTAGGGTTAAATAAATTAGGGAAACTCTGAATAAAATTAAACAGATTTTAAAATATTGTAGAGATTCTGATATGCTGCTGCTGCTGCTGCTGCTAAGTCGCGTCAGTCATGTCTGACTCTGTGCGACCCCATAGATGGCAGCCCACCAGGCTCTCCTGTCCCTGGGATTCTCCAGGCAAGAACACTGGATAAACATTAAATGAATATCCAAGTGAAAGTGAAAACATTAGGTTTTCAGTCAGGTTCAACTCTGTGTGATCCCATGGACTGTAGCCTGCCAGACTCCGTCATTGGAATTCTCTAGGCAAGGATACTAGAGTGGGTTGCCATTTCCTTCTCCAGGGGATCTTCCCCAACCCAAAAATCGAACCCAGGTCTCCTGCATTGCAGGCAGATTCTTTACCGTCTGAGCCACCAGGGAGTATCCAAGAAGTAAACCTATTTCTCAACAGGTTTTATGTTGATTACAGAATATTTATTCTTAGAATATCTGTCAAATCATGCTTTCAGTATGTAGCTGTTATGTTATTTTTATTTGGATGTCTGTGAACAAGAAGAAAGGGATCCAGGTAACATGCAAGTTAAATAATTAGTGTCAAGGGTGATAGTCCTTGGTGCCACTTACCAATATTTGGTTCTCTTCTCCTTTCTGGCTTCCCTGATAGCTCAGTTGGTTAAGAATCATCCTGCAATGCAGAAGAGCCTGGTTCGATTCCTGGGTCGAGAAGATCCCCTGGAGAAGGGAAAGGCTACCCACTTCAGTATTCTGGCCTGGAGAATTCCATGGGCTGTATAGTCCATGGGGTTGCAAAGAATCGGACGTGACTGAGCGACTTTCACTCACTCATTCACTCCTTCCTGGCTAATCAAATACTGAACCTTCCAGTCAATGAGTTTTGTGGAAGTGATGCAAGTCACTTCTAGTTTGAAGCATTCACATCCCAAAGCAGGCAGCTGTCTTTCTCTCGATCACAGTAACTCTTGGCTATATTCCAGATGGTGCCTACATGTAGACCTGGATCCCAGAATAAGGAAAGCAGAAAGTACGACAGAAGACTGAGAGCAGACGACCTCCCATAACTGACTTTTAATGGACATACAGCAAAAGAAAGAAAATAAATCTTGGGTGTTTTAAGCTGTTGAGATTTGGAGTTGTTAGTTATCATTGTATAACTTAACTGGCAGCTATGCCAAATAAGGAGACCCAGGTTTGATCTCTGGGTTTGAAAGACCCCCTGGAGAAGGGAATGGAAATCCACTCCAGTGTTCTTGCCTGGAGAATCCCTTGGACAGAGAAGCCTGGCAGGCTGTAATCCATGGTGTCACAAAGAGTCGGACACGACTGAGCAATTAGCAACATGTCAAATGATTGAGAGTAAGTTGTATTTTTTTAAAAATTTTATTGGGGTATAGTTGATTTACAATGTTGTGTTAGTTTCAGGTGTACAGCAAAGTGAATCAGTTATACATATACATATATCCACACTTTTTAAAGATTCTTTTCCCATATAGATCATTACAGAGTATCGAGTAGAGTTCCCTTGGCTTCCCAGGTGGCTCAGTGGTAAAGAATCCGCCTGCCAGTGCAGTAGACATGGGTTCAATCCCTGAGTTGGGAAGATCTCTTGGAGAAGAGAATAGCCATCCACTTCAGTATTCTTGCCTGGGAAATCCCATGGACAGAGGAGCCTGGCAGGCTATAGTCCATGGAGTCGCAGAAGAGTCAGACACAACTTAGCATCTAAACAACAATAACCCTGTGATATCCAGTAGGTTCAAATAGATAACTGGTGAGCTGTATTTTTTTAAACTAGGAAATAAAATCTTCACCGTATAGTAGAAAGAAAACTAAGTCAAAGCTTACTTAGTAAGTGGCTAGACAGGCCAGAGCAAACAGGGATCCAGAAAATGGCTAGATACACCAAGTTGGAACAGACAATCGGGGAGGTGCCAGCTACAGAATGAACCACCCAGAAAGTCACGAAACAGTCTTAGTCAGGGAGACTTAAAGCTGCCAAAGAAGCCTAACTTGACCTGGTCTTTGGGGACAGGCCCCGAAGCTGGGATTGGTCATAAAGAACAAAAAGAGAGCCTGTTTACTAGAACAATGCTTAACCATTTATCAAGATGAGTAGATGATTAGCCTACTATTATTAAATATCCTCTGACTAGGAATATCTTTAATTTCAGAGCCTGAGTGGGGCTGAGTTGACAGATGAAAAATAAATGACTTAAAATTAGAAGAAAAGTAGAAAGAGTCAAGTGAATTATTACAAGTGAAAGATTTTGTGAATGGCTCTAGGACATGGAAGAAAAGGATTCTTGAAGCAGATATTAGGAAAGTGACTTTTTATTGATTTTCCACCTAACTCTCTAAGATGGAAAATATTTGGTTTGACGTGGTCATGGTGTTTTCTTAAACTTTAGGGTATCTGGTAGAATATTCTGTTTTGAGGGCCCCTCATGGACTTCTTAGGTGCACTCTTAGTACCGTGTATGAATTTGGGCTGACTAGGTGTATACTTACAGCTCAGACTATAAAGAATCTTCCTACAATGTGGGAGACCTAGGTTCAATCCCTGGGTTGGGAAGATCCCCTAGAGGAGGGCATGGCAACCCACTCCAGTATTCTCGCTGGAGAATTCCATGGACAGAGGAGAGGAGCCTGGCGGGCTACAGCTCATGGGATTGCAAAGAGTTGGACATGACTGAGTGACCAAGCACAGCAGAGGAGTGCCATACCAAGTACTATAAGTGCTTTAAACAGCAGAGATTTATTGTCTTAGTTTTGGAGGGTAGAAATTTGAGATCAAGGTGTTAGCAGGGTTGGTTCCTTCTGAGGTCTGTCAGGAAGTCTGTTCCAAGCCTCTCCCCTACTTCCTGGTGGTTTTCTGGCAATCTTTGATATTCCTTGGCTTGTGGTGGTCGTTTAGTCACTAAGTCATGTCCAACTCTTTGTGACTATGGACTGTAGCCTGCTAGGCTCCTCTGTCCATGCAATTCTCCAGGCAAGAATACTGGAGCGAGTTGCCATTTCCTTCTTCAGACGATCTTCCGGATTCAGAGACTGAACCTGTCTCTTAGGTCTCTTGCATTGGCAGTTGGCTTCTTTATCACTAGAGCCACCTGGGAAGCCCACACTGAGGTATTGCGGGGTGTCAGATGTTACCATGTGAATTGTGGGAAGGACAGAATTCAACTCAACAGCGCATATCAAAGGAGAAGATTGTTTCTCCCATCACACCTACTTGTCCCTGTTTTCTTCTCTTTTGTGTGGCCTTTTACAGAAGTGTTTACATGTCATCCACCACCGCCCCCCGCCCCGCCCCGGCCCCCAGACACTGAGCTTCTTGAGATCAGAGGCTACGACTTCCCTGGTGGCCCAGTGGTTAAGAATCTGCCTGCCAATGTAGGGGACATAGGTTCAATCCCTGGTCTTAGAAGATTCCACATGCTGCTGGGCAACTAAGCCCATGCACTACAATTACTGAGCCTTCACTCTAGAGCCTGTGCTCCACAACGAGAGAAGCCACCATAACAAGAAGCCCGTTCACCATCACTGGAGAGCGGCCACCACTCATTGCAGCTGGAGGAAAGCTTGTGTACTGCAACAAATAAAGTTTTAAAAATACATATGTGTGTGTGTGTGTGTGTGTATTTTATTTTATTTATTTTTTTAAATTTTATTTTATTTTTAAACTTTACAATATTGTATTGGTTTTGCCAAATATCGAAATGAATCCGCCACAGGTATACATATGAGATCAGAGACTACATGATTTTAACATGTTCAGCTTCTGGCACAGAACCTGTCATAAAGCAGAGTAGTCCTATCTCCCTTGAACTAATAATTGCACTAGCCTTCTAATTTTACTCCCTGCTTCCTCCACTTTTGGTTGAGCCATTCTGATTCATCTTGCACAAAGCTGCTCGCTCATTAAAGAATGCCCTTGGACAAGTAGTCTATCTGGCAAACTGCCATTCACCCTGCAAATCTCAGATCAAACACTCTCATCCCCAATACCTCTGTGACATTCCTGGGCAAAGTTAGGTAGTTAATTCCTCTTTACTTCCATAAAACATTGTGCGTCCCTGTGGTGGGTATTTGACACTCAGTAAATGTTTGAATTACTAAGTTTTTTATATTTTACTAAGTATATTTATATTTTATATATTTGAATTAACGAAGTGAATTATTTATAAAGCAAATCCTATAAAGTAATTTCTATTCGAAAAATTTAGGGAATATTTTCCTACTTCTGTTTGTACTCTCACACATGTATCACTAAAACTTATTTTTAAAATTGACATATAATTGATATCACTTTTTTGGTACACTTTATTTTTATTTTTATTAGAGTATAGTTGCTTCACAATGTTGTGTTAGTTTTTGCTGTACAGCAAGGTGAATAAGCTATGTGTATACATATCCCCTCTTTTTTTGTATTTCCTTCCCATTTAGATTACCACAGAGCATTGAGTAGAGTTCCCTGTGCTATACAGTGCGTTCTCTTTCGTTTTCTATTTTATACAGAGGCGTGTATATATGTCAATCCTAATCTCCCAGTTCATCCCACCCTCTTCCCCCCAACCGTGGTATCCATATGTCAGTTCTCTGCATCTGTGTTTCTATTTCTATTTTGCAAATAAGTCCATCTGTATCATTTTTCTAGATTCCACATATAAGCAATATTATACAACATTTGTTTTTCTTTTTCTGACTTACTTTGTATGACAGTCTCCAGGTTCATCCATGTCTCCGCAAATTGCCCAATTTTGTTCTCTTACATCATGTTTAACTCCAAAGAACTACCTATAAATATCATAAAGAATGTAGTTCAAAAACAACACAGTATCAGTATATGATTTACAACTTTTTATCCAAGTTAAAAAAAATCCCATAGGGCTCTCAAATCTTCTTTTGAATAAAGATCCATACATATAAAAGAGCCAAAAGAATGGCATACCATTACTAAGGTAACTACCCAGGAATATCATTCATATCACTTGACAAATCAAAAACTTCATCTGGAAAAGAAAGCCCTGGAATGTATCACTCCTTAGCTATCTGGGCCATGAAGATCACGTGTCAACTGTTTGGGTAGGGCACATGAAATAGATGACAAGCATGTTAACAAAGAGGACTAAGACAGTAAGTGGAGCGATTCAAGCATGTGCTGAAGGCAATTCGAAAAGCTCCATGTATCATCATTAGGGACAAATAGGAAGCTACTGTTGCTCTCAGAGCTAATTTGTATATCTTGGGTTTGCTGCTACTGCTGCTGCTAAGTCGCTTCAGTCGTGTCCGACTCTGTGCGACCTCAGAGACAGCAGCCCACCAGGCTCCCCCGTCCCTGGGATTCTCCAGGCAAGAACACTAGAGTGGGTTGCCATTTCCTTCTCCAATGCGTGAAAGTGAAGTTGCTCATTTGTGTCCTACTCTTATCGACTCCATGGACTGCAGCCCACCAGGCTCCTCCGTCCATGGGATTTTCCAGGCAAGAGTACTGGAGTGGGTTGCCATTGCCTTCTCCATCTTGGGTTTAAATTGTATGAAAAAGTAGATTATCTCACCCATAAGAAAATGCTCACAGCAAAATCCAGGAACTGACAAGCCATCCATCCACCCTCCATCTGCCACCCAGTCTCTTGTCGTCACTTCATATGAATCCTTCTCCAAAATGTCCTCTCCGTTTTCAGTCCCTGTCTTCAATTCTCTTTTGTGTTCCCTCAGTTCACTTCAATCTGGTTTCTACCACTGGGCTTCCCTAGTGGCTAGTAAAGAATTTGCCTACAATGCAAGAGCCACAGGAGGCATGGGTTCGATCCCTGGGTTGGGAAGAGATATTCTTGCCTGGAGAATTCTGTAGACAATTCTGTAGCCTGGTGGGCTACAGTCCACGGGGGTCACACAGAGTCCAGACATGACTGAAGTGACTTCGCATGCACTCAAGGGACTTGAAGCTATTTTTCTTTTTTGAAATGTTGTTTTCTTATTGTTTGACTCTTTAGCTCTTGTATGAATGTCTTTTTTTTTTTTTAATTGTAAAAAACATATAACACGAAAGCTACCCTCTGACACGGTTTCAAGTGTATGATACAGGATTATTAAGTGTATGCCCATTGTTGTACAGCAGATCTCTAGAATTTTTTCTTCTTTAAAAAAGTTTATTAGTACCTAGAATTTTTCATATTTATTAAGGGAGCTCTTTTTTTTTTTTTTTTTTTAATTTTTACTTTGACCATACTGGCTTTTCACTGCGGCTTGCAGGCTTCTCTAGCTGCAGCACACAGGCTCTAGTGTGTGTGGCTTTAGTAGTTGTGGCACTGTGGACCTCTCTAGTCACAATGCCCCCGGCTTAGTTGCCCCAAAGCATGTGGGATCTTGGCTCCTGGCCAAGGATCGAACTTGAGTCCCCTGAATTAGAAGGCAGATTCTCAACTGCTGGACCATCAGGGAAGTCCCTATAGAAATTTTCATCTTGCAGGACTGAAACGATGCACATTGAACAACAATTGCCCATTTCCTCCTCCTCCCAGCTCCTGGCAAACCATTTTACTTTCTGAAGCCACTTTTCTGGGTTGCCAGTGACCTCTTAAGTGCAAAAACCTAGCATGCTTATCTGTCTTTATCTTGCTGGGTTTTCTACCGCATTCCACACTGATGAAAAAGCTTTTCTTCTTGAAATCTTTTGTGTCTCAATTTTCCTTCCATTTCTTTGTGTTTCCTTCCATTTCTTAATCGCTTAGGCATGTCTGACTCTTTGTGACCCTATGGACTGTAGCTCGCCAGGCTCCTCTGTCCATGGAATGTTCCAGGCAAAAATACTGGAGCAGGTTGCCATTTCCTTCTCCAGGAGATCTTCCTGACCCAGGGATCGAACCCAGGTCTCCTGCACCACAGGTTGATTCTTTACCCTCTGAGCCTCCAGGAAAATCCATTTCTTTACCATCCTCTATTTCCATCAGTGACTCTTGTCTTTTCACCCACCCAGTAAATGCTGGTGGCCTCCAAAACCCAGTGGTCTTCTCACTCTCACTCTCCTAGAACTTCCCTAAGTGGTTATATCAGAACTGGTTTCTGCTATTCTATCTGCCCGTGTCTGCTCCAATCCTTGGCAATGTATATTCTAATGGCCATTTTTACCCAAAGATCCCACGGGTAATACATAACTACACTTGTTGAAAACTAAGGTCTGTATTTCCAGCTATTATTTCCTTCAGCTGGTAACACTAAAAATCTTACAGTAACCCACAGCAAAGATGTCGGAGTCATCTAGAACAACTCCTTTTTTCTTTCTCTCTACATCACTCATTCACCAATTCAACCTGTTTTACTTTTCAAACTTTCTTGCCTTTGTCCATCCCTCACTATGTCTGCCATCACTGACTCAGTTCAGGCCTTCATCCTTTCTGATCTGAAATTCTGAAAAGTCTTTTAATCTCTTTCTTTGTTTGTAGTGTTTTTAAAAATTTTTTAAAGATAAGCTTGGAAATTTTTGTTATATTTTCTTAAAATCTTTCTTTTCTTTGGAATTTAATATAGCTTCTACTTCACATTATGTGTCGATTTTAAGGATTTTTTTTTTTTTGATGTGGGCCATTTCTAAAGTTTTTACTAAATTTGTTACACTTCTGCTTCTGTTTTACATTTTGGTTTAGAAGAGAGAACAGCAGACTTGAAATAAGGAGATCTAGGATCTATCCCAGGCTCACCAGTCATTGAGTTAAATTACTTGTTTGTCTCTTTATGTCTTAAACCATAAATTGATCATCACTATAATACAATCCTACCCACTCCAGTGTTGCTTTGAGAGTTACACAAGTGTAAACGTGCAAAGGCTTCCCCGATGGCATTGGTGGCAAAGAATCACCTGCCAAAGCAAGAGACATAAGAGATACAGGTTTGATCCCTGGGTTGGGAAGATCCCCTGCAGTAGGAAATGGCAACTCACTCCCGTACTCCTGCCTGGAGAATTCAATGGACAGAGGAGTCTGGCGGGCTACTGTCCATGAGGCTGCAGAGAGCTGGACACGACTGGACGATTAAGCACACATGTGTGTGTATGCACACACACACACACACACACATGCAAAGTGCTTTGTAAATTGCAATACAAATGTTATTTCTTTAAAATTATGAACTCTTTGATGGTAAGAACTATATCTTATTTATTTCCAAGGTTCAACATCTCATCTCCTCACCACAATAGTGGGCAAGCAACGTGCGTTTATTAATAAAGTAGACAAAACTGTGGAGAAAGCAGAATAAAACCCTGCTTTATGCCCCTAGAAATTATTTGGCTATTCAAATTTTGTCAAATTACTAAAATATCAAGTTTCTGAGTATCAAAACAACTTGTCTGGCTATAGAATCAAACAATAATAAAAAGTAAAAAAAAAAAAAACCCACAAAACTCTGTAACTTGTGTTA
Organism: Bos javanicus; assembly: GCF_032452875.1. NCBI lineage: Eukaryota > Metazoa > Chordata > Mammalia > Artiodactyla > Bovidae > Bos > Bos javanicus. Next base: position 91,424,449 of record NC_083872.1, read on the forward strand.
CACTGAGGTTGGAAGATCCCTCCAGGGGTGATAGGGAGCAGTCCCAACCCAAGAAGGGACTTGCCCAGCCTGAGGTCATCTTTCTCCTCCTGTAAAAATGGAAATGAGAAAACTCAGTGTACAGTTTAAGTAGTAGGATGATATTAAAGGCTTCAAAATAGTGGCTTTTTTTCCCCCTTGAATATAAAATTTAAAATTTTTATTGTAGAAAATAAATATTGGATTATATATAAGAGAAAAAAATTAAATTCATCCAGTATTTGGTTATTTAGAGGTAGGAATTTTTAACATTTTGGTGATTATCTTACAAGGGGACTTTTTTCACTGTAAGAACAAATTTGGCATCATAATACATATATACTATTTTATAACCCTTAGACTCAGTTGATTAAAGGTTCTTCTATAAAATGATGTTTAATGACTCCCAAACAATTCACTAAACCAATAATAATATTAGTTGCTATGATCTACTGAGCACTCACTGTATACTACAGTTAGATATACTTTAAACACTTATTTAATCTTCACAAGAACTCTGCAAGGCTATTTCAACTGAGGAAGCTGAGCCTTAGAAAATTTAAATAACTTTCTCACTGTCACACTGGCAGGATGTGACTTGAACCCAGATTTGTATCATTCCACATACTAAGATCTCAGTCACTGTTGACTACTGGTTCATCTATGGACATAACATCATATATGGACATAACATCATATATATTTATTTGAGCAATTAACCAGTTTTGTATTATTTTGCATTTCCATGTATATTTTAATCAATTTTATATTCTTGGCGTTTAGGTGATTGCTAATTTGATGATATGAAAAAAACTGTGATTAGCATATTTATAGGAAAATTTACAAACATAGGGAGATTATTGCTTTAAGTTAAATTGCTAGAAGTTGCTCAAAGGGACTACGCAATTTTAAAGTGGCTTTGTAATACTTATTGCCAAATTGCCCTCTAGAAATACTGAAGGAATTTATAGTACCTAGTTTCCTGAAATCTTCTCAACACTAGGTATTGTCTTTTCTTCAGATGTTGGCAAAAAATGTTCAAGGAGTGCCCAGGAAATTAAAAATTCTATTGTTTTGAGGGAGTAGATGATTTTCTTTTTGGAAAATTTGTCAGACTAGATTTCTGTCCTATTAAGATGGTATTGTATCTGAGCAATTAAATCAATAAACAATTTGGTGAAGATTGGAGCCTTAAAATAATAATAAACTCCAACAGTTTATGTTAGCTGGAGCTCTTCACCCTGACTTATTTAATTTAAGAACTTAAAGTAAATGGAAGCTAAAAAGAGGATTTATTTTGTCATGGCCTAAGGGGATCATTAAATGCTTCTTCTTTGTGATATATTACATTATACACATCTACACAAACTTGATAGGAAGGATGATTTTTCAATGTCATTTTTAGTTCTTGGAAATATGAATTATGGTGTTTTTGTGTGATCTGAACAAAACTTCTCTTTCCAAACTTCTTTAAATATTTGAGGTCAAAGCACGCGGAAGAACCAATGTTAGATAAAAATCAGAGCTAACGGCCAGTACTGTACTAAGATGGTGGACTGGGAGTCTCTTGACCTGAATTTTTGCCCTACTTTCTTTATCTGTGAGCAAGATTCTTAACTTCTTTGGGCTGTGTTTTACGTGTTATGAAAATACTTTTCAACCAAATCAATGGTTTTCATACTGCTACAGGCATTCTAAGAAATATAACTCAAGTTTCACTTTAAAGTGAAAGTCACTCAGTCGTATCTGACTCTTTGCAACCCATGGACTGTATAGTCCATGGAATTCTCCAGGCCAGAATACTGAAGTGGGTAGCTTTCCCATTCTCCAGGGGATCTTCCCAACCCAGGGATCAAACCCTGGTCTCCTGCATTGCAAGTGGATTCTTTACCAGGTGAGCTATTAGGGAAGCCTTTAAAAGGTAATTTTTGACTATTAAAAAGTCAGTTGGTACAAACTGAAGGTTGCTAAGTCCCTAATTTTAATGTATTTGAGACCACTTACACACTGTTGTGGGCTTCCCTGGTGGCTTAGAGGGTAAAGAGTCTGCCTGCAATACCTGGGTTCTATCCCTGAGTTGGGAAGATCCCCTGGAGAAGGGAATGGCAACCCACTACAGTACTCTTGCCTGGAGAATCCCATGGACAGAGAAGATAATCCATGGGATTGCATAGAGTCAGACATGACTGAGCAGCTAGCACTTTCCCATACTGTTATATCAAACTCTTTTCTGAGGTCAATCCTGGTGTAAGGATCCCTGTGCTTATATTTGACTGCCATGAAAATGTGTCCTTGACCAAGACAGATACAGTTTTTCTAGGAAATTCTGCAAATTTCCTGCAAATTCAGGCCCAGGTGTCCTCAAATACAACTATACATGTGAATACAAAGATGGGTGTCAAAGAAAGGACAACTTAAGGACTTTCATGGCAGTCTGATGGTTAAGACTCTGAACTTCCACTGCAGGGGGCACAGGTTCAATCCCGAGTTGGGGAACTAGGATCCCACGTGCTGCTTAGTGTGTCCAAAAAGAAAGAAAGAAAGGAAGGACAAGTCAGAAACATAAACATCTGCCTGGCCTCCTTCCACTTACCATCTAATCATTATTGGGATAGTCAGGGTGACTGCTTTCTATATCTTTGCTTGAGAATGCAATTGACAGTGTGTTTAAATGCTTACTTTTCATTTTGGGTGCTTGTTACCTGATCTTAGTGCTAACGTTGTTACATGTTTTGAGTGTTCTGTGGATTTGTTTTTGTTTGTTTATTTTAGGTGAGGTGGAATAATTCCCCTGCAACTAGAAACAGATTGACGGTTAAAAGTAGGACATTTGAAAAGCAAATGTGATAAATGATCATATCGACTAGGCTCACATTTTAGGATAGATATGCAGTATTGATTAGGCTAAGAATAAAACGAGTCATACTGTTAAGAACTGAATGCGTCTTACAGTTTTATCGGCCAGACTCACAGCAGTATATAAAATGAAAGTGATATGCAGCGTATTCTCTTCAAAGTCACTGTGATACAAGTTTATATTTATTTGGCCATTCAGGGTCTCAATGAACTATAGCTACAGATTGAAGAATCAGTAAAAAAAAAAAAAAATATGAAAATCTGAAAACACTATTTTTTGTTTGTTTTTACCATTATTTATTACTGAGACTTGCCTCTGGGATAATACGAATGTCCAAAGCTTCAATATGAAGATTTGCAAGATACATAGTGAAGTTTTGCAAGATACTTTTATGTTCTAACAATCAAATTACATCATCATTTTGAAGTGCAATTTTGTGAAGTAAACATGGATTTAAGATCCTTTCAGAGGTGGAATCTATTTTTGACCCTTTGAACCTAAACTTGCCTCTTGACTTGCTTACTATTTTGGCGGTGCTGGGTTTTCATTACAGTGAGTGGGCTTTCTCTAGTTGTGGCCTGTGGGCTCTATTCCCCTGAGGCGTGTGGGATCTTAGTTCCTCTACCGGGGATCGAACCCTTATCCCTGGCATTGGAAGCTGGATTCTTAACAACTGGAGCATCAGGGAAGTCCCTTGACTAGCTAGATGGGTAAACAGTGGAAACAGTGTCAGACTTTATTTTTCTGGGCTCCAAAATCACTGCAGATGGTGATTGCAGCTATGAAATTAAAAGACGCTTACTCCTTGGAAGGAAAGTTATGACCAACCTAGATAGCATATTCAAAAACAGAGACATTACTTTGCCAACAAAGGTCCATCTAGTCAAGGCTATGGTTTTTCCAGTGGTCATGTATGGATGTGAGAGTTGGACTGTGAAGAAAGCTGAGCGCCGAAGAATTGATGCCTTTGAACTGTGGTGTTGGAGAAGACTCTTGAGAGTCCCTTGGACTGCAAGGAGATCCAACCAGTCCATCCTAAAGGAGATCAGCCCTGGGTGTTCTTTGGAAGGAATGATGCTAAAGCTGAAACCCCAGTACATTGGCCACCTAGTGTGATGAGTTGACTCATTGGAAAATACTCTGATGCTGGGAGGGATTGGGGGCAGGAGGAAAAGGGGACGACAGAGGATGAGATGGCTGGATGGCATCACTGACTCGATGGACGTGAGTTTGAGTGAACTCCGGGAGTTGGTGATGGACAGGGAGGCCTGGCGTGCTGCGATTCATGGGGTCGCAAAGAGTCAGACACGACTGAGCGACTGAACTGAACTGAACTGAGGTTATACTGTGCAGAGACTAGAACTCCAAAGCCTTGGAGCACTCGTCTCTCCCTCTTAAAATGCTCTGGTCATCTCGTCAAGAAGTCTAGCGACTGACTGCTGAGAAATCACACAGAAAGAGTGCTCTAGCTAATAGCCAGAACCAAGGCCCAAGACATGAGTGGGACCACCTTGGACACTCTGGCCCTAGGCAAGTCATCTTATCAATACGACCACAGGAGTGAACACAGGCATGACTAGCAGAAAAGCCAATCAGTTAACTTATAGAATTGTGAAAAACAATATTGTTTTTTTAAGACAATGATCTCTGGAGTGGTTTGTTACATAGCAACAAATAACTGATGCAACATAATAACAAATATGGGAGCAGATCTGCAACATTATCTGATAACATATTCCAGAAAGGATTTCAGAATGTACCTACTGAAGGTAAGCTGAGATAATACAAATTCTTTACAGTTCAACTGACAATGCTGCAAATACTGTAAATTTTTCATTTTTGCTTGATTTATCATATGTTCTGGCATGCATATAAGAAGATGATTTAAGGCTGTGTCAAACACATGATTTGTAGGAACCAGAAAGAAATAGTAAGAGTTAAAATCATTTTTCAAATATTGAATATTACTAATGTAGTAATGTTTTCAGTGAGTATGTAAGAGTAGTGTTGGGGAACAAAGCACCAAGGGATTGGTGGCTCAGAGAAAATTTATTGCCAAAATGTACTTAGTCATCATATGTTATTTAAAAGAAACACTAGCTACTAAGAGGATTCTAGCATCTTTGTATGCAGTGTTAGATAGTGCCATGTGCTCTGTTTAGTTGCTCAGTCATGTCCAACTCTTTGCAACCCCATGGACTGTAACCTGCCAGGCTCCTCTGTCCATGGGGATTCTCTAGGCAAGTATGCTGGAATGGGTTGCTATGTCCTCCTCCAGGGAATCTTCCCAATCCACGGATCAAACCCAGGTCTCCCTCATTGCAGGCAGATTATTTACCATCTGAGCCATGAGGGAAGCCCAAGAATACTGGAGTGGGTAGCCTATCCCTTCTCTAGGGGATCTTCCTGACCCAGGAATCGAACCAGGGTCTCCTGCATTGCAGGTGGATTCTTTACCAGCTGATCTACCAGGGAAGTCCTAGATAGTGCCATACTAATATCATCAACTCTTAAATTTTCAACTGCAGGTTTTTCAGGATTATTTGCATCGATATGGGTAGTAAGTTATAGAACGTAAACAAGCTCATGTTTATTTGGCGATTCAAGATCCCCATGAATTGCAGCCACAGATTAAAGTGTCAGTAAAGAAATGAAAAGACTTGATATACAAAATAACACAATCTGATTATTTTACAAATCTCAAGAAATATCTGACAAAATTGTCCTAGTACCTGAAGTTTTAAAAGATACCACTGAACATGTCATAATTTAACAATGTATGTTTAAAAATTATTTTTCCATCAATAACAGTCTGAAGAATCCATTCATTGATTCTCTCAACATTGAACATTTATCAATTAAGAAATGTTTGTAGATATTGTTACTTATTAGGGCTTCCTTGATAGTTCAGTTGGTAAAGAATTTGCCTGCAATGCAGGAGACGTGAGTTCAATCCCTGGGTCAGGAAGATCCCCTGGAGAAGGGAAAGGCTACCCATTCCAGTATTCTGGCCTGGAGAATTCTATGGACTGAATAGTCCAGGGGGTTGCAAACAGTCGGACATGACTGAGCAACTTTCACACACATTATTACTTAATATATATTAAAACTTTGCTCTTAATTTAAATGCCTGGATTGGTGTTTCCTGAATGTGGTAGCTTGTTCCTAAAAGGGCCACCATGCATTCCTTCAGCTTTTTGAATGCATATGCCATTCCTCCATTGAGAGTCTATTCTTCTCTCCCCTTGAACCTGGGCAGGCCTTAGCGACTTGTTTGTTCAATAGAATGTATTGAAAAGGATGCTTTAAATTTCTGAAGTGAGCTCACAAGAAGACTTGCAACTTCTGCCCAAGCCTCTTGGAACTCTCACTCTTGGATCCCTGAGCTACCATGAAAGAAATCTGATGACCTAGCTGGAGTGCCACATGGAGAGGTCCTGAGCTTGCAGGGAGGTGTAAGGGCTCAACTGAGCCCTCCTATCAGCTGTGTCCACCAAAGAAATCAGATGTGTGAGTGAAATAATTTTGATCACTCCAGAAGAGGTCATCTTTCAACTAAGTACCATTGAAGATTGATCTCAGTTGAAACCACATGGAGAAGAAGAACCAACCATCTGAGTTCTGCCTAAATTCTTCAATTGCAATGATTTTCTAAGCCACTGCATTTTAGGATGGTTTATTACATGCAATAGATAATTAGAATATTGAAGAATAATCTGATAACAAGATAAACTATTAGAAAGTTATGACCACTTACACCTATTTATCTTGAGCAACAGAAATGGAGAATGCAAAATATAAAAATAAATTAGAACATCTTGTCTGATTTAAGACCACATGTCTGATTTAAGGGGCTTCCCTGGTAGCTCAGATGGGAAAGAATCTGCCTGCAATGCAGGAGACCTAGGTTTGATTCCTGGGTCAGGTTTGATCCCTGGGTCAGGAAATCCCCTGGAGAAGTGAATGGCTACCCACTCCAGTACTTTTGCCTGAGAAAAATCCCATGGACAAAGGAACCTGCCTGGCTACAGTCCATGGGGGTCGAAAGTCTGATTTAAGACTACAGTTAACACCAGTAACCTTTAGTTTTCAATATCTTGGCATTTGCAAAACTGCTTTGCAATTTTCATTGGTTGTTCTTTTAAATAAAAACTTATTATAAATTTGAGTTAAAAATAAAATTGTGCTAGTATAATACCCCCTTTATCTCTTGGGGGTCTATTAATATTCTTTTTAGAATATTACACCTGGGAAATATTTTCTGAACTGAAAATTGTTTGAAACCACTGGAGAAATGGTATCTCTTTCTAGTTCTCATATTTATAAAATGTGTCACAGTTGGCAATGGTGGATTTGGAGTGGATTTTGATTTGAGTCACAATTTCTCTTGGTCAGGGGTATTGAAAAATTCTTTGGTGCTTGGACAGGATATTTTTCTTTAAAAAAAAAACCAAACACACAGAGTTTCTTGAAAATAGCACCTGCCTTAATAGTGGTGAAATCGCTTCCATTTTATGTGCTTATGTACATGTTATAAATCTCAATGCACAGGTCAAAGTATGGAAGAAATATACCTCTATTTTTCAAATTTAATTTCTCTTTGAACACGCATTCCTCTAGAATGGTAGAAACTTAATGGTGGTTAAAGTGGTCAGTTTCCCTATACTTTTATTTCCCTTTTACTTAGGTTGCATTTAAGACCAGAATAACCTACTTAGGTCTAAGCCCTTAGGGCTAAAGAGGACGTTTGATGACACATGCGTCTCTGAGACACCCCAGTGGCCCAATCCTGTCCTCATATCTCATCATGCGTGCATTCTTCATTTCTGTCTGGAAGAGGCCTTCAGTTCTGGCATTGGTCTCAGCTACATTCCCACCTTTCGAGGGCTTTTGAAAATCATATTACTACTCCAGGTCATGCTGGCATTTGTAAAACTCTGTGGAGGCTGGGAAGACCCTCTCTTGCCAATACTTGGAAGACTAGTCATAAAATAGGGCTCAGGTTTCCTTTCCTCTAAGATTCCAGAAAGTTATCTGGGAGTCCTGCTACGTCACAGCAGTTTGGTTCTAGGACAAGAGTGCTGGGTCCTGATTACCCCCCCTCCCTGTACCAAGCAGACCTATAATAGTCAGGGGCTTGCTGCTACTCTTTATGTTTTCTCCTGAATTGTTCCAATGCTATGAGTCCTTACTAGTCTCCAGAAGCTCCCCAGCTTCCTGGGTTTCTGGTGTCCATAGTGTGCTGATAGTTTTTTCATGACACCCATGTGCCTAAACAAGCAAGCAAACAAAATGTAAACAATGAGCAGCGAGTCTTAACAGTTCCATTCATTAAACTGTTAGGTCCAAACAACTTAATAGCAGTACTTTGTGCACAGATGGCTCAAAAATTTAAATATGCCACTGTGGTCCTATACATTCATGGTAAAAATTATGGCTATTGAAATCCAAGAAGACTCACTCTTTGACTTTATATGTTTTTGTATGCACAGGAGCTCAAAAAAGGACAATTTTATCGACAATAGTGAGCAGTGGGGTTGCGGCAAGGGAACAGGACATACTAGAAAGCAAGTGCTACAAAAACAAATGGGTTCCACAGTGATAAGAGAACAGACTCTGTATGATTTCAGTATCTTTAGACCATGAAATTTTTACACCTGTTTTATGTCCCTGGATACGTTCCTAGTTCCAATGTCTCCTAGTTTACAATCTATGGGAACTTGAATAGAATTTGTATCCTACTGTTACGTGAAAATTCTATAAATCTTAATTATGTTGAACTGATTTACAGTGCTTTCAGGTCCACTGTATCTTTCTACTTCTCCATATATTCATTCTACCAATTTTTGAGTGTTTGATATTGAAGCTTCAACTAAAGATCTTAATTTACTTAAAAATAATTGTAATATATAGTAGATCTATATGTAACCTTGTTCTGTATTTTCCAAGTCTCCTGTACATGTATTATCATACTTAATAATTAAAAAAAAAAAAACCCAAATGGGTTCTCCTACATTGTTGATGGAAATGTAAATTGGTGCTGCCATTATAGAGAACAGTATGGTGATTCCTTAAAAAACTAAAAATAGAGCTACCATATGATCCAGCAACCCCACTCCTGCACATATAATTTGAAAAGACACATGCACCCAATGTCTACAATAGCCAAGACATGGAAGCAACATGGAAGATATCCATCAACAGATGAATGGATAAAGAAGATGTGGTACATACAATGGAATACCACTCAGTTTCTATAAAGATTGAAATCATGCCATTTGGAGAAACATGAATGAATGAATAGATTATCATATAAAGTGAAGTAAGTCAGACAAAGACAAATATAGAGTATCATTTATATGTGGAATAAAAAAAAATGATACAAAGGAACTGACTCACAGAACAGAAATAAACTCATAGACATGGAAAACAAACTTATGGTCACCAAAGGAGATAGAGAAGGGTGGGAGGGAAATAAATTAGGAGTTGGGGATCAACATATACACACAATTATATATTAATATAATATAGGTAAGCAACAAAGACCTACTATATAGCACAGGGAATTATACTCAATATCTTGTAATAACCTATAAGGGAAAAGATAGAAAAGATTCTGAACAAGAATACATATGTATATCTGAATCATATCTGATTCACTTTGCTGTACACTTGAAACTAACACAGCATTGTAAAGTAACTATGCTTCAATTGAAAAACAAATAAACAAACAAATCCCCCAAATGGGTTCAATCAGTAAATTCCAGACTCCATGGACATGAGTTTGAGCAAACTCTGGGAGGAAGTGAAGGACAGAGAACCCTGGCATGCTGCAGTCCATGGGATCACAAAGAGTTGGACACAGCTGAACAACAACGTAAGCAGTATTCTAACAGGAGATTTATAATTGAAAAGGGAAGAAAGAAATGAGAGAAGAATCACTAACCAATTTATTATATGAGTGAAAAGTCAAGGACTGCAGGAAAACCCAAAGAAGCCAAGCATATAGATAACAAAGGATGAGCTCATAGGGAAGTTTGTGGAAAAACTGTTAGCCCTGTGGATTCACAGTCAAGTGTCTGGAGTCGCTGTTGGTAAATTGGGACTCTGGAGGGAAAAAATATGTCCACATGTATTCAGTGATGGTGGTCAGGGAGAACGAGGAGAGTTGAACAAATAAAGAAAAATTTTATTTAAGAAGATCAGGATTGGATAGTTTCCTCAGATATCTGAGCACATAGCCTGCCAAAGAGAAAAGAAGACCACATTGGATTCTGGGGGCTGGAAAGTTTTACAGATGGATAATAAAACTAAATAAGCTCTCTTGAAACGAATTACCTATCTTGCAATAATTTGCACTTTTCTTATTGTCATTAACTGTAGTAAAGTAGTTATTAATGTCCTCACCAAGAATGATTGTTGTGTCAGTTGCTAAGAATGAGAGAAATCAGAAAATAAATGGTGTGAGGCGATTTCAGTTTCCAAGTTTATAAATACAATAGGAACCCTTCAAACGCTCTGGTGGTCACAGCAAAGGCAGTTGGTGACTAAACTGTCATATTTCCAGATAAACCTGGTCTGTGAGTTCTATTTGAAACTGTCACAGTTGTAAAAGCCAATGGGCATAGAAAGAACTTGCCATCCCATCGAACTCAATTCTGAATTTAATTATATGGGGGAGGGGTCTATAGCATAAATACGAATTAAATATTCATCTCTTTAAGTCACTTTACTGGCAATAAAAGGCTGGTAATCTGCTGGTCTAATGAATTGTAGTGATGATTTTTGGGTGGTTGAAAACCAAAGTGCAATTCTTAATGCAGAAAATCCTGATAAATTTGAGCAGGAGAAGATGTGCATTAGTCCATTAATGCTGGGTGACAATCACAAAACTCAGGGGCATAAAACAGCAAGCATTTATTTCTTGTTTATCTGTTTGGTGTCATCTGGAGTTCAGCGGCTCCAAGCTTTAGCTGAGGGTTGGGCTTAGGTCTCTTACATGAGTATTCATTTTAAGACTGGGGTCAAAGGGGTAATGACCATCTAGTGGAAATTTGTCCCACAGCAGTGAGGAGTGCAAGAGGGCAAGTCCAACCGCACAGGCACAAGTCAACCCTTTACGAATCTTATTGACCAAAGCAACTCACATAGTGAAATCCAACATCAATGGGATATAAAAGCATATGCCTCAGATGGAAAGGGGAAGGGTGAATGTTCCCTTAGAATTTATTTTAAGTTGCCTTATGGGCTTCCCTGATGGCTCAGACGGTAAATAATCCATCTACAATGCAGGAGACCTGGGTTTAATCCCTGGGTCAGAAAAATCCCCTGGAGAAGGGAATGGCAACCCACTCCAGTATTCTTGACTGAAGAATCCTATGGACAGAGGAGCCTGGCAGGCTACAGTCCATAGGGTCGCAAAGAGTTGGACACAACAGAGCAACTAACAATGATGCTTAGTTGTTTATTAATAAGATGATTATTCTTATTAATAGGATGCGTTATATATTACTTTCTATTATATCTCAAGTTTTAAATTACTCCAGTTCAGATTCAATTTTTTAAATTTAAAATATTTACATATATACACAGGCTTCCCTGGTGGCTCAAACAGTAAAAAAATCTGCCTGCAATGCAGGCGACCCAAGTTCGATCCCTGGGTCGGGAAGATCCCCTGGACAAGAGAATGGCAACCCACTCCATATATATATGTGTATGTATATTTATGGCTGCACTGGGTCTTCGTTGCTGTGCACAGGCTTTCTGTAGTTGTGGCAAGTGGGGGCTACTCTCTGTTGCGGTCCACTGGCTTCTTATTGCAGTGGTTTCTCTCGTCGTGGAGCACGGCTCCAGGCACTCTGGCTTTAGTAGTTGTGGAGCATGGGCTTAGTTGCTCTGAGACATGGAGGATCTTCCTGGACCTGGGATGGAACCCATATTGCCTTCATTACAAAGTGAATTCCTAATCACTGGACCATCAGGGTAGTCCCCAGATTCAACTTTAAGTGATAGAAACTGCTAGATAACAGTAGATTACAAATTGCTAGATAACAATATAGAATTTTTTTGTACCTGTAAATGAAGTTCATAGGAAAGCAATCCAAAGCGACATGGTATCTTCATAATCTGGAGCCCAGTGCCTTCTCTCTAGATCTATTACTGTTTCTAGGTCACTTCCTGGTCCAAGATGCTAATCAAACTGCTTCAGCCATCAAGTTTACATTCCAGACAGCAAGACAGGAAATGGGATGAAGAAAATCCCATCTCCTGTCTTCCCAGAAGTTGCATACAATTTTTTGGCTCCAATTTATTGGTCAGAAATTATTCACATAATTATACGAGCAAGGGAAGATGAAAATTTATACTTTATTTTTGAAAGTCTGCAGGTGGCCATGTTTCCTGTGAAAAATAATGTTTTATGATGTTAATATACTATTAGGGAAGAACAGCTGTTAGTGTAAACAATTGGGTGAGTTTGCCACAAAATTACAAAGAAACCATTTGTATTCTCACTCAGCACTTCTGAGGCTGTGTTCAGTAGCTCTTCAACTCTTTGTAACCCCATGGACTGCAGCCCGCCAGGCTCCTCTGCCCATTGGCTTCTCCAGGCAAAAATACTGGAGTGGGTTGCAATTTTCTCCTCCGGGTGATCTTCCCAATCCAAGGAGCAAACCCACTTCTCCTATGTCGGCAGGTGGATTCTTTATATATATTCCCCACCACTGAGCCACTGGAGAAGTCCATCACTATTAAGCTTTTACATCAGATATTTAATTTCTTCTTATAAATTCTTACAACAAAAATATGATTGTTAACAGTAAAGACACCATAGATAATATTCCTTAAATTAACTTTCTGAATTATTTTTAGTTATAGCTAGCAAGCTGCTAAGAATAAGGTGGAAGGAAGGAGGTTTCTAACATGCACATTTATTCCCAATGGAGTTTATTCTCAGTGGTATCTCTATGATCTTTCATTCTGAAAATGAATTACAAGGAAAACCATACTTTATCTTTTCCACCATAATATGCTAATTTCAGTACATGAGTTCTTGAGAGATTTTGGAGGAGAAAACATTTCCTGTTATGAATAAATGGCTAAGATTCAGATTATCCCATAGATATTGATGGAACACTGCTTTTTATCATGATCATTAGCCTCTAATCAAGGTCATCCAAGATCTGTTCCCAATATATCTTTCTAGGTTTATCTCACACAACTCTTTTTCATGTATCTTTTAAAAATTTATTAAATGTTGCAACATGTGAAGTATTATATGACTTTCTCAAACAAACTAGATCTGTTGTGCCACCCAAATATATCCTGTATCTTTGTTTCCCTATGTTTGAGCCATCTTAGTAGAGTAACTCCCATCAGAGAACTATGAACTTATTCAATGCTTAAGACTGAATAATGCTTAAGATTATTCCGTGCTTAAGATTCTGCCTTTCAGGTGCAGGGGATTCAAGTTCAGTCCCTGGTCAGGGAACTAAGATCTCACATGCTGTGGGGCAACCAACCCCATGTGCTGCAACTAGAGAAGCTCCCATGCATCACAACTAGAGAAGCCCTCATACCACAATGAAGACCCAGGGTAGCCAAAAAAAAAAACCCAAAAAACTTATTCCTTCATTAAAGACTTAAACTAAAAATTTACTTCCTTACAAAAGCCTCTCTAGAATCCCACAATCAGAAATGACTCCTTTCTATATCCAAATATAACTATTTTTGTGTGCTAAGTCACTTCAGTCGTGTCTGACTCTTTGCAATCCTATGGACTGTAGCCCACCAGGCTTCTCTGTCCATGGGATTCTCCAGGCAAGAATACTGGAGTGAGTTGCCATTTCCTTCTCCAGGGGATCTTCCCAATCCAGGGATCAAACCTGCACCTCTTATGTCTCCTGCATTGGCAGGTGGATTCTTTACCACTAGCGACACCTGGGAAGTCCAAATATAACTATATTATATTCAATATTTCCTATACTATTTTACAATTGATTTTATTGAACATCCACTGTGCAATCTCTGTGCTAGATTTCATTCATACATTAAACAAACAATATTTTCTCATGCACATTCTACAAGCTGTCTCAGGTTTTACTTCTGTTCATCTTGCTTACCTCTACAAGGTAAAAAAAAAAAAAAGGAAAAACTGTCTTATCATCTGTATACCCTCTTGACACGTAGTACTGTGCCTTGTACTATTGGTTACATATTCAGCAAAAATATTTGATGCATGAATATTCTTGGTTTGTTTCATTTACTGCTTTCCCCCAACTCCAGGAGAGGCAATAAAAAGTATGTTACCATTATGTTAACTGCTATAGAAAAATTTGTTTAAAATCAAAGCACACATTTAAAAATATGTATGTGTCAACTGAAAAACAGCATAATCTAAAAGTTGAGATTTATGCTTTATTTGGTGGACTTGCTGAGGACTTAAGTCTGGGAGGAATCCTCTCAGATACCTCTAAGGCACTGCTTTGAAGAGTAAAGGAGGGGTCAGGATATATCAGAGTTTTGCAAAAATAAACCAGGTAGTTGAGCATCAAAAGATTTCTTCTAATTAAAGAAAAAGCAAACATCTCAAATTAATGAACTTAGCATTTTTCTGTATATGGGAAGATGCAAGAGTCCAGGCTCATTGAAATTATTCCTTTGTTTTGCATTAACTATCTAGGGCCAGTATCCCATTTTTATCTATCCTGAATCCCCTCAGGGTGTACATTGTGGTGGGGGACTTGATGGTCACAACATCCTTTGTTTATTGATATGGCAGGTGACATTGCCCATCCACATACATGTATCTTCATTATACAAATGGTGGAGATGGGGAAGAACCTACAAAATGAAAATCCAACCTTTACCTTACTAGAAATACAAAGTGTCCCAGTGTAAGATTACATGAATTTCAGGAGAAGACTACATATCAGGTCCGGTGTCCAGACTTGCAAAAACCGTATAGATCAAAGTAAACTCTGTCTAATCTTTGTCTGCTTTCTGTGATTAAAAGACAGAAAGAACACACCATAAAGAAGTGATCTTCAGGCATTTGGGGGGAATACTTACATCCTGCTACAACTACTGTGTATCATGATGTTTTCTGGCTCAGCAGCATTTTCCTTGTTTTCTCTTTATCCAGTCTTCAGATCTGCCGAATGGATCATAATTAGGAATCCGGTCATTCTTTCCCCAGCTCAGATTCAATTAGCCATATGTTACAGGCAGCAAACACAGAGGCTGTCAGACTTCAGCAATTACCAAGGGGAAAGAAGGTTGCGGGGTCAAAATCGTGGACTTAAAAAAAACTCATAAAGTAGAGGCAAACTCCTAATTATAGAGCATTAATCAGAATTTTTGTCTGATCATTCACCCGTCATCTCCACGGACCAACTCTGGAAATAGCAGCCTCCTATCCATGTGGGACAGAAGAGTGGAGCTCCTAGAGCAAAGGTATCAGAAAAGGAGATGAGTAAATATGCAATTCTGTTTACTTTCTCCATCTCAACAATGAGGAAAAATCGATAGGCTTACAGAATATGGCAATTGTACTTTCTAATGAAGGCTCTTTAGAAGGTAGCATTTGTTTTGTTGTTGTTTGTTTTGTTGTTTTTTTTTTTTAACTTACAAACGCTGATTCCAAACAAGTGGTCTTTTCACTGTGGGACACTTTATGCTTAATTAGGGCTGTGCTGGGTCAGCCCTGCTGTGGGAAAGGCTTAGCGTGGAGGATCACCATTAAATTCATTTTACTCAAAAAAGGTGAAGTTAAATTTAAAAATTTAACACTGAAAGCTGTGTGAGTTCTGAACTTTTCTTCTGTTATATGCTGATTTATTAGAGAAAGGGGGTTGGAAGTCCTAAGGGGTACATAACATTAAAAAAAAATAGTTAAAAGAAAATGAGTATTGAGGCATGGAGTTCTTGAGGAAAAACTTACATAATTAGGAAGGTTTGGTGAAGAAATCCACCACTTTATAAAAACCTATTAATTTTTGGCTAACCCACCGATTCATGCTCTTCTCCAAATAAGGAACAGAGTTACTATACAGCCACACTCCATTAAAAATAAAATTTATTCCACAGCAGGTCTGCCTCCTGGGCTAGCTTCCTCTTAGAAAATGCCTATTATAGATCCCAGTAATTTTCCCATGAGTTCTACGAAGAGTGTTTCTTCATGGTGGGTTTGAGTTTTTACCCACTATAATTTAAATGTCTCAAAGGATGTCACTTCAAGTCATTTCCCTCAGGAAAGTTGCTCCAGCCTGAAAAATATCTTCATTAAGAGATTTCTCTAGCATTTAACCTGGGAATTTTCCATTCTGTTTTATCTGGCATCAGAAATATGTCCTTTTCTCCCCAGCTTGACCACTGAACTTTGTTTGAGGAGCCAGTATGCTGGCATGAGAAGGTTGGTTGCCTTTTCTTCATAAAATAAGTGACTTTGAGCTCAATTTTACTGAGCACATGAAAATCCCCATTTGCTTTCATCCGCTCTATGTATCGGAGAAGGCAATGGCACCCCACTCCAGTACTCTTGCCTGGAAAATCCCATGGATGGAGGAGCCTGGTAGGCTGCAGTCCATGGGGTCGCTAGGAGTCGGACACGACTGAGCGACTTCACTTTCACTTTTCACTTTCATGCATTGGAGAAGGAAATGGCAACCCACTCCAGTGTTCTTGCCTGGAGAATCCCAGGGACGGAGAGCCTGGTGGGCTGCCGTCTATGGGGTCGCACAGAGTCGGACACGACTGAAGCGATTTAGCAGCAGCAGCAGCTCTATGTATGTGTTGGAGATACCAGTTTTGAGAATTTGGTCAAGGAGAAATTGAGCTTCGTTTAGAGGAGGATGAAGGCCAGTGGAGAGAATTTTTAAATGTAAATTTTAATTACGTCATACAAATAGAGCTTTTTTTTTTTTTTTAAGAAAACATTGAGAAGTTAAACTTTAATCTGGCAAAATGGAAACTGAGGAAACCAAAGAAGTTACAAGAACATGTGTGTGAAGCTTCAGAACTGTTTCCTTTTGAGGTAAAAAACAAACAAATGAAAAACTGGGAAAGCATTTTGCTAAGGAGTCAAGGCACAGACTTCTGATCCCTTTATGAACTTCTACCAAAACTCTTTTGCTTTAAATGCTTCTACTTCAATTTTAATAACTTAATTGGAATGACAAAGGAGGAAAGGGTTGTGGAAGCCAATATATTAAAAGATTGTTAAGGAAGGCCTGAGAGCCCTGTGGCTCTCGCTCAGCTCCATGGGGATGTGGATTTTTGTCACTGGAGTCCTTGGGCTTTTCAATGTGTGTGCACGCTGACAGTTCTATGGGAAGCAGAGCACTCCAACAGAGGTCCTGGAGGGCCCATAGATGGAATAGTGCAAGAGAACACACACACAGAAAAGCTACACATAGTCAAAATGGTTGCTTCTGACCACCTCGTAATTCAACTTTTGTAAAAAGAAAACTCTAGGGACTTCCCTGCTGGTCCAGGTGTTAAGAATCCACTTTGCAATGCGGGGGACATGGGTTTAATCCCTGATCGAGGAACTAAGATCCCACATGTAACTGCTGAAGCCCAGGCCACAAGTAGAGAGTCCCTGTACTGCAGTGAAAGATCCTGCATGATGCAGCTAAGACCCAAGATAGCCAAATAATAAATAAAAAGTAATATTTAAAACAAACAAAGAAAACTCCAAAGTCCTTCATTTAAATCAATGTCATGATGGCTTCAGTAAGGATTGTTGTGTTGGGCTGTCATATAGGATTGTTCAAGTTACCATGCAAAGGCCAGGCCTGAATTTAACAGGCCTTTGGTTGTGACTAGCCAGTGTCATTGCACACCACCCACTGGTTCATGTTGAAGCTTTCCTTAAGCTTTTAAATTCTGAAATTAAGAGCTTAAGAAATACAAGAATTTATCGCAGCAATGTTTACAATTGCCAAGACATGGAAGCAACCTATCTTGCTTCTATTGATAGATAAATGGATAAAGAAGATGTAGTATATATATACAATGGAATACCACTCAGCTGGAAAAAGTATGGAGTCACGGCACTTGCAGCAACACAGATGGAACCAGAGATTATCATGCTAAATGAAGAAAGTCAAAGACAAATATCATAACATATTGCTTACATGTGAAATCTAAAAAAAATGATACATATTAACCTGCATTCAAAACAGAAAACAAACTTATGGTTACCAAAAGGGAATGGGGGGAGGGATAAATTGGGAGTTTAGGATTAACATATCAGTTCAGCTCAGTTCAGTTGCTCAGTCGTGTCCGACTCCTTGCACCCCATGAATTGCAGCACGCCAGGCCTCCCTGTCCATCACCAACTCCCGAGAGTTCACCCAAACTCATGTGCATTGAGTCGGTGATGCCATCCAGCCATCTCATCCTCTGTCGTCCCCTTCTCTTCCTGCCCCCAATCCCTCCCAGCATCAGGGTCTTTTCCAATGAGTCAACTCTTCGCATGAGGTGGCCAAAGTATTGGAGTTTCAGCTTTAGCATCAGTCCTTCCAATGAACACCCAGGACTGGTCTCCTTCAGAATGGACTGGTTGGATCTCCTTGCAGTCCAAGGGACTCTCAAGAGTCTTCTCCAGCACCATATTTATAAAACAGAAAATCAATAAAGGCTTACCATATAGCACAGTGAACTATACTTAATATTTTGTAATAATCTATAAGGGAAAAAATGCCAAGAATATATTTATATATATAACTGAGTCACTTTCCTGCACACCTGAAACTAACACAATATTATAAATCAATTAAACTTTGATTTAAAAAATTAAAAACACGTACAAGGCGATCTTGCTATTTGCAACAACATGAATGGAACTTGAAGGCATTATGTTAAGTGAAATACAGCAGATCAGTCAGTCAGTCAGTCAGTTATGTCCAACTCTTTGTGACCACATGGATTGTAGCCCACCAGACTCCTCTGTCCATGGGATTCTCCAGGCAAGAATACTGTAGTGGGTTGCCATTTCCTCCTCTGGGGGATCCTCCCAACCCAGGGATTTAATCCACCTCTCCTGCATTGGCAGGCTGATTCTTTACCACTGTGAAACTCTGAAATGCAGCAGATAGGGAAACACAAATGCTGCATGATATTCATTTATATGTGAGTGAATTTTTTGAGAAAAAGCAAACTGGTAGATACAAAGGAAGATTGGTGGTGCCAGAGGTAGTAGTGGGTGGGTGGGTAGGGGATGGTGAAATTGATAAAGGTGGTCCAAAGGTACAAGCTTCCAGTTTTAAGATAAATAAGTCCCAGGGATGTAATGTAGAGTATGGGATCTTCCCAACCAAGAGATCCAACTCAGGTCTCCTGCACTGAAGGCAGATTCTTTTGGTCTGAGCCACCAGGGAAGCCCAACTATGTGGGATGATGGATGTTAACTAAATCTTGCTTGCAACATATACATGTATCAGATCATTATCAGTACACCTAAAGCTAATACAGTATTGTATATCAGTTACATCTCAGTTAAAAAAAATCCCCATTATCACTAAATTGATTAAATTTCCAAAGACAATTTGAAGAAAAATAAAAGAAATAAAGATATATAAAAGGCATGAAATAAAAATGTGTGCCCTAATGATTTATCACAAAGCAAGTCTTCTTGCAACTACCACTCAGATCAAGAAGTAGAATCTGGCCAGCGCTTCCAAAGCCCCTGTCACATCCCCTTCACCTCCTCCTGGTAATTACGGTAATCATTTCCTACCTGCTTTACAGTTCCAATGTATCCCAAACTCTATAGTCCTGCCTCTTTTGAATCTTGAATTTTATGGTAAATGGAATCCTACAGAATAAATGCTTTCATGACAGACTTTTTTTTCCCAATATATTTGTGAAATTTACCCAGGATCTCATCACAGCTGTAGTTAGCTCATTTTCACTCTTTTACAATCTTCGATTGTATATATCTAAAATTTTCTTATCTATTTTACTCCCTTTTTTCCAGGAAAAGAAAAGATTTATTTGCAGCAAATAAGAACACTGGGTATCTTTCCGAAAATAGTGTCTCCAATTTATCTATTCTACTCATAATGTGTGTTTGGGTATTTCCAATTTGAGATAAGAATAACACCATTAAGAGCGTTCTTCTACCGTCTCTTGGTGCACATGTATACACATTTCTCTTCTCTCTCTTCCTAGGAGTGGAAATGCTGGGTCCTAGGGTGTGCTTGTATTCAACTCTGCTGCTAGTTCCAATCTCTTTTCTAAGGAGGTTGTACTGATACACTTGCCAAGCAGCAGTGAATAAGAGTTCCTGCTGCTCGCTACTTGCCTCAATGACTGGTATTATCAGTCTTTTAAATTTTAGCCATTTTGATGGGTTTTATAGTCAAAGGAGAATTCACTCTCCGCACAACTCTTCTGACCCCAAATGTGTGGGCTTTTCAAACCAAGAAATTCTCTAATCCTCTGTTGGCACCCACTGGATGTTACATGATTTAATTCAATTCTGACCCACTGCCTGGAGTTAGTATAGACCCTACAGCTGAAAGGCTCAGTCCTACAACACTGCCCCCACCTCAGATGCTAACTGCAAGTATTAACAGAAGGTTCCAGGTTACCCACACTTCTGTCTTACTCTATTAAAAACTGGGGGTTCTCTTAATCCCCTTAATATCAGGTTTGAAAATTTGCTATAATGGTTCACAGAACCTAGGCAAACACTTCATTATCACCAGTTTATTTTAAAGAATGTTATTGTTGTTGTTGTTGTTCAGTCACTCAGTCATGTCCAACTTTTTGAGAACCCATGGACTGAAGCACACCAGGCTTCCCTGTCCTTCACTATCTCCTGGAGTTTGCTCAAACTCATGTCCACTGAGTTGGTGATGTTATCCAACCATCTCATCCTCTGCTTCCCCCTTCTTCTCTTGCCCTCAATCTTCCCAGCATCAGGGTCTTTTCCAATGAAAAGAAAGCTATAAGGGTGCATTAAACAGCCAGATGAAGAGGTACATAATGCAAGGTAGGGGAAAGGGGTGTGGACCTTCCATGTATTCTCTGGTTGTGCCAACTTCTCAGCACCTCCTTTTGTTCACTGACCTGCACTCTGCTCTTTAGGGTTTTTATGGAAGTTTACTATCAATACATAGGAATGGTTGACTAAATGACGAGCCACTGGTGATTAATGCAACTCTAGTCTCTCATGCCTTCCTGGATGTTGGTGAAAGTGGGGCTGAAATTTCTAAGTTTCTAATTATGCCTTGATTTTTTGGGGAATTAGCCCTCATCATGAAACTATCCAGGGATCCCGGTTACCAGTCATCTCATTAGCTTGTGATGAAGCACGCCTATCACTCTGGAGATGCCAAGCATCTCAGAAACTCTTATGTCAGGAACCAGGGACTTAGACCAAAGATTATAACAAAAATGCTCCTGTTATTCCTGTCATTCAGGAAATTACAAGGGTTTTAGGAGTTCTGTGTCAGAAACTAAGGGCAGAGGCCAAATATAATATTTCTTGTCACAGTACTGTTATCTCACTAATGTTTGTTCACATTTCCCCTGACTTTACATTAGCGAAAGCGAAGTTGCTCAGTTGTGTCCAACTGTTTGCGACCCCATGGACTGTAGACTACAAGGCTCCTCTGTCCGTGGGACTTTCCAGGCAAGAGTACTGGAGTGGGTTGCCATTTCCTTCTCCAAGGCATCTTCCCAACCGAGGGATCGAAGCCGGGTCTCCTACATTGCAGGCAGATGCTTTACCATCTGAGCTACCAAGGAAGAGTTATTCAACTCATATGCACATATATTCACTGGCTATTGACTATCATATTTTGTGAAGTGGGTATTCAAATCTCTTCCCCATCTTCCTTTTGGTTGCCAGAATTTATTATTATTATGATTTTAAAATTTATTTTATTTTTGATGGTACCATATGGCACTTGGGATCTTAGTTCCCTGACCAGGGATCAAACCTGTGCCCTCTGCATTGGAAGCACAGAGTCTTAACCAAAGGATCACCAGGGAAGTCCCAGATTTTATTATTATTGTTGATTTGCAGAATTGTTTCGCTGATTCAAAATACTTTGCCTCTCACTCTGTGGCTTACTTTGTACTTCCTTACTGGTGTCTTAATGAACTCAAAGTAGCAAAATTTGTCAATCTTTCCTTTATGATGATACTTTTGGTGTCTTGTTTATAAAGTTTTTTCCTACCTTGGATCATAAATATATTCATCTATCTTATCTTCTAAAAGCTTCAGAGTTCTGTATTTCACATTTAAATCTGCAATCCATCTGGAGCTGTTTTTTTCTGAGTGGTATATAATTGAATTCAAGTCCATTTCCCCCTGTTACCATCCCCAGCTACCCCCAGTGGGGATAAGCAATATTTTCAACAACATTGATCGTAAAGTTTCGCTTTCCCTAAGGTTCAGAAGTGTTATCTTAATCATTCAGGAATCTATAAGTGCGCAGTCTTGATTTTATGCCATTATTTTGCCTATCCTTTCATTAATATGCTCGTCTTCATTACAGCCACATGAGGGAAACTATCAGTGTCTTGTAGAGTAGCTTCTCCCACCATGAATTTCTTTAAGGGTGCCCTCACTGTTCTTAGTCCATTGCTTTTCCATTGGTTGCCACTTTGGAATCAAGCTAGTCCACTGAATTTTAATATATTTTCTAGAATCTTCTCTTCGAATTCCATAAAAGCAACAATAAACCAAGTACATACACATAAACATCAACATATACTTAAAACAATCTGGTCACATGGGTGAAAGCTACTGTTGGTCCGTGCCCAACATTTAAAAAACACAACAAAGTAACAAAATAAATCTGACCACTGAAACAGCTATTTAATAAGCCCGATATCCCTTATTAGAGTATTTCTCAAACAAAAGTAATTTTTTAAGAACCAAATGTATTTGACAATCTAAACCTCTAAGGAGGTCACCCACCACTGATCCTAAGGGAGGCTGTTACATGGGGGTGAAAAACATACAAAAACAAAAAGAATAATATTTTCTCTATTATTATAGAGAAAATAATAAGCTGTGTCAGTTTCCTTGAGGTGTTAGCCTAATCTTACCAGTTGACCGGAGTCCATCACCTGTGAACCTATGACCCTCCTTCTGGGCAATTCGCTTTCCTCCCTGCGCCAGACCAGTTTCATTGACAGCTCGGCCTCTTTCTCCATCTCCTTGGCTTTTCCCTTGGCCTTCTCACACAACTCGGATGCTCTGTCGTCAGCCTGCCCACAGGGATGTTGAATGCAATTCAAGGTGCCCTGCTCTGAAGCCTCCACCTGTGTTTTCAGCAGATGGTCCACCTCCCACCACTTGTTCCTGGTCCTCAGGTGAGCACTTTGATGTCCTCCGGCATGCAGTTGATGCCTGGGAGCAGAAATTGCTCGAAATCTATCTCGGGCTCCAGCACACCCACCTCCTCCGGAGCTTCCACTTGGTCCAGGTCCAAGGTCCCCATTTTTCCTGCCACTGCTTCAGATCCACAGCCCCAGGACTGTTACTGCTCAACACTCTCTGCTGCAGTTGAAGTGATCCACACTCCCGGTCAACAGTATTCCTGAATTATCTTTTAAAAATTTCCCTTTACTCCTCCAACTTCCCAGCTGATCTGGAAAGAACTGCCTCGCAGGCAAACAGCGGAGCCCTCAACTTGCTGGTGTTAGTAATTCTTTCACAACACAGCCAGTCCTGTGTATCTTATGTTAAGTTCGATGTTCGGTAATTGGATGTTTTCAATTTTGTTGTATAAATGGTCTAAACTCTTATTTTCTGACTGTTCATTGCTGATATACAGAAATACGTTGGTGTTTAGTTGAAGCCTCTAGAAGATAACAGAGGAGGAGACTTATGACCTGTCATACAGAAAGAAATGCTTCTGTGTATTTTATATAGCAATTTGTTGAACTCTCTTGTTAGTGCCAAATATCTGTAATTCTTATGGAGTTTCTTCTCCCTCCCCCCAGCTTTGCTGCTGCTGCTGCTAAGTCGCTTCAGTCGTGTCCGACTCTGTGCGAGCCCATAGACGGCAGCCCACTAGGCTCCTCTGTCCCTGGGATTCTCCAGGCAAGAACACTGGAGTGGGTTGCCATTTCCTTCTCCAGTGCACGCATGCACGCTAGGTCACATCAGTCATGTCCGACTCTGCGTGACCCTACGGACAGCAGCCCACCAGGCTCCTCTGTCCACAAGATTCTCTAGGCAAGATTACTGGAGTGGGTTGCCGTTTCCTTCTCCCACACCCCAGCTTTACTGAGGTATAATTGACATATAGTGTTGTGTAAATTTAAGGTGTACAATTTGATGATTATATATAGTAAAATGACTAGCACAGTTAGGTTAGGTAACATAACCATTGGGCTTCCCTGGTGGCTCAGTGGTAAAGAATGTGCCTGCCAATGCAGGCAATGTGGGTTCAATCCCTGGGTGGCTAAGATCCTCTGGAGAAGGAAATGGCCACCTCTCTAGTAGTCTTCCTTGGGAAATGCCATGGACAAAGGAGCCTAACTAGCTATAGTTCATGGGGTTGCAAAGAGTTGGACATGACTGAATGACTAACACACTTTCACAATTAATATACAATATTATACTAGTTTCAGATAAAATAGATAACTAATAAGAACCTACTGTATAGCACAGGGAATCAACTTACTGCTCTGCAGGTGTCTCTTTGAGATAGTCATTTAGTTTCCTTCGGATAAACACTCAGAACTGGAATTTGCTAGACGATATGGTAGTTCTATTTGTGTGTGTTTAACCTCCATATTATTTTCCAAAATGGCTGTCCCATTTACATTCCTTTTTTGGAATGTCTGTGAACATATGCACATGTCATCTGTGAATAATGAGAAAGTGTTCTTTTTCATTTCTTCCTTTCCAATTGTCTCTCTCTTTTCTATAATAGCTATGTTCCCTCTTTGCACTGTCTGGGACCTTCAGTTCAGTGTTGAATGGAATGGTGATAGCAGACATGCTTGTCTTGTTCCAGGTCTCAGTAGGAACGCTTTTATCATTTCACAACTAACCTTAATGCTTGCTGCGTATTTCCTGTTGATACTGTTTTTGAAATACAGAAATTCCATTCTCTTTCTCTTTTGCTAAAAATATTATAAACAGTGAATTTTATCACAGTATTTTCTCCATTTATTAAGATAGTCATGCGATTTTTCTCTTCTTCCATTAATGTGATAAATTATGTTGATTGATTTTTGGCTGTTCAATCAATTTTGTATTCCTGGAATGAACCCAAATTTTTATATTTTGCTAAGTTTGATTTGTTAATATTTCACTTGGACTTTTTTCAATCTGTGTTATGAGTGACATTGGCTTGGAATTTTCCTTTCTCATGATGTTTTTGTCATGTTTTGATATCAAGGTTATTAAGCTCCCTTAAAAATGATGGGACGTAGTCCCTGGTTTACTGTCCTCTAGAAAAATCTGTTTAAATGTTTGGTAGAATTCACCAGCAAAGCCATCTGGGCCTGTGGTTATTCTCTGTGGGAAGGAATTAAATTACCAATCCAGTTTCTTCAATAGTTATAAAACAATTTAGGCTTTCTATTCTTGTATTTGTTTTGTAGCTTGTGCTTTTGTCCATGTTATCTGAATTTTTAAGTTTATTGGCATGAAGTTTTTCAGAATATCCTCTTATGATCATTTTAATGTCTGTATGATCTATAGCAGGAGTCAGAAAACCAAAGCTCTCAGGCCAAATCTGACCCATGGCCTGTTTTTGTTTGGCTCAGTGAGCTAAGAATAATTTTTATATTTTTAAAGGATTTTAAAAAGCAAATGAAAACAAAACAACAGCAAACACACACATACAAGAATATGAGACAGAGACCTTAATTCCTGTTCTTATCTTTATATTCTCTTCATTTATTTTTAAAAATTTTATTGAGGTATATTTGATTACACTGTTAATTTCTGCTATACAGCAAAATGATCCAGTTGTACATATATATTATTTTTCATGTTTGTTTCCATTATGGTTTATCACAGGATATTGAATATAGTTCCCTGTACTCTACAATAGGAATTTGTGGTTTATTCATTTAGTATATAATAGTTTGCATCTGCTAATCCCAAACTCCCAATCCTTCCTTCCCCCACCCAACCCCCTTGAGGACCACAAATCTGTTCTCTATGTCTGTGAGACTGTTTCTATTTTGTAGATACGTTCACTTGTGTCATATTTTAGATTCCGTGTGTAAATGATATCGTATGGCATTTGTCTTTCTCTTTCAGACTTACTTTGCTTAGTATGATAATCTCTAGATCCATCCATGTTTCTGGGAATGGCATTATTTAATCCTTTTATATGACTGATTGACATTCCATTGTATATATTTACCAAATTTTCTTTATTCATTCATCTGTCAATGGACACTTAGGTTACTTACATGTCTTGGCTATTATAAATAGTGCTGCTTTGAACATCAGGGTGCATGCATGCTTTCAAATTATAGTTTTGTCTGAATATATGACCAGGAATAGGATTGCTGGATCATATGGCAACTCTATTTTTAGTTTTCTAAGGAACCTCCATACGGCTTTCCACAGTGGCGACACCAGTTTATAGCCCCACCAACCACGTAGGAGGGTTCCCTTTTCTCCACACCCCCTCTAACGTTTCTTATTTATAGACGTTTTAGTGATGGCCATTCTGACTGGTGTGAGGTGGTACCTCACTGTAGTTTTGACGTGCATTTCTTTAATAATTAGTGATAATGAATATCTTTTCATGTGCCTAACAGCCATCTGTATATCTCCTTTGGGTTGTTTTTTATGTTGTTGTTGCTATTGAGTTGTGTGAGCTGTTTGTATATTTTGGCGATTAAGCCCTTATCAGTCACATCGTTTGCAAATATTTTCTCTCAATCTGTAGGTTGTCTTTTCATTTTGTTTATATTTTCCTTTACTGTAACATTATAAGCAAACAAAAGCTTATAAGTTTGATTAGGTCCCATCTGTTTATTTTTTATTTTACTTCTAATGCCTTGGGAAACTGGCCTAAAAAAACATTGGTACGATTTATGTCAGAGAATGTTTTGTCTATGTTCTCTTCTAGGAGTTTTATGGTGTCCTGTCTTATACTTAAGTCTTTAAGCCATATCGAGTTTATTTTTGTGTACTGTGTGAGGGTATGTTCTAACTTCATTGATTTGCATGCAGCTGTCCAGCTTTACTTCATTTTAAATTATTTTACTTAATTTCCTATTCTCAGCTATCTTCTTGAGAGGCTTCTTGAGAGGCTATCCATGTGTATTTGAAAAAGTCAAGTTTGCTATAATGTTATTTGATTCTAATATATCCTTCCTGAATTCCTGTCTTCTTACTCTAGTAAGTTAGTGAGAGTTGCATAAAAAACTCTTTTATTGTGGATTTGAATACTTAACCCTTGTAATTCTGATAAAGTTTTGCTGTACATATTTTGAGATGACATTATTAGAATAATAATAAAATAAATAAGGAATAATGAAGGAATACTATGAACAACTTTATATGTACCTATTTGATAACCTGTTCAGTTCAGTTCAGTTCAGTCGCTCAGTCGTGTCCGACTCTTCACGACCCCATGAATCGCAGCACGCCAGGCCTCCCTGTCCATCAACAACTCCCAGAGTTCACTCAGACTCATGTCCATTGAGTCAGTGATGCCATCCAGCCATCTCATCCTCTGTCGTCCCCTTCTCCTCCTGCCCCCAATCCCTCCCAGCATCAGAGTCTTTTCCAATGAGTCAACTCTTCGCATGAGGTGGCCAAAGTACTGGAGTTTCAGCTTCAGCATCATTCCCTCCAAAGAAATCCCAGGGCTGATCTCCTTCAGAATGGACTGGTTGGATCTCCTTGCAGTCCAAGGGACTCTCAAGAGTTTTCTCCAACACCACAGTTCAAAAGCATCAATTCTTCAGCACTCAGCTTTCTTCACAGTCCAACTCTCACATCCATACATGACCACAGGAAAAACCATAGCCTTGACTAGATGGACCTTTGTTGCCAAAGTAATGTCTCTGCTTTTGAATGTGCTACCTAGGTTGGTCATAACTTTCCTTCCAAGGAGTAAGCGTCTTTTAATTTCATGGCTGCAGTCACCATCTGCAGTGATTTTGGAGCCCCCCAAAATAAAGTCTGACACTGTTTCCACTGTTTCCCCATCTGGTCCCATGAAGTGATGGGACCGGATGCCGTGATCTTCGTTTTCTGAATGTTGAGCTTTAAGCCAACTTTTTCACTCTCCTCTTTCACTTTCATCAAGAGGCTTTTTATTTCCTCTTCACTTCTGCCATAAGGGTGGTATCATCTGCATATCTGAGGTTATTGATATTTCTCCTGGCAATCTTGATTCCAGCTTGTGTTTCTTCCAGCCCAGTGTTTCTCATGATATACTCTGCATAGAAGTTAAATAAGCAGGGTGATAATATACAGCTTTGACGTACTCCTTTTCCTATTTGGAACCAGTCTGTTGTTCCATGTCCAGTTCTAACTGTTGCTTCCTGACCTGTTAAAGCTGGCCAATTCTTTTAAAGATACAATTTGCCAAAACTCACACAAGAAGAAATAGGCCATCTGAATAGGTCTGAATCTGTTAAAGGAATTGAATTAGCTACTTTTTAAACAGTAAGCACCAAATCCAAAGAGGTTCACTGGTGATTTCAACGAAACATCTTAGAAAGAAATTATACCAATTCTCTACAATGTCTTCCAGAAGATATAGACAGAGGAAAAACTTTATAATTCATTTTATGAAGTCAGCATTATCCTAATACCAAAACCAGACAAAGACCTTGCAAGAAAACTATAGACATATCTCCCATGAAAATGATGCAAAAATCATAAACAAAATATTAGCAAATCAAATCCAACAATATATAAAAAGATTTATAAACCACAACCAAGTGAAACTTATCCTAGGTGTGCAAGGCTGGCTCAATATTTTAAAATTAATTAATGTAATTCATCATAATATCAGGTTAAAATAGAAAAACCACATGATCTTATCATAGATGCAGAAAAGCATTTGATAAAATCCAAAACTCGTTTTAATTAGACTCCTTTTTGATAGATGGTAACTTTCCCAACTTGATAAAGGAAAAAAACCCTCAAGCTAACACTATATTTAATAGTGAGAAACTTGAAGCTTTCCCAGTAAAACCAAGTACAAGGGTAGAATGTTCCCTCTTATCCCTCCTTTTCAGTATTATACTGGAAGTTACAGCTCAAGATGGATCACAGACCTAAATGTAAAACACAAAACTATGAAACTAGGAGAAAAACTAGATGACATTGGTATGTGATGATTTTTTAGATACCCAGAGAAATGATCCATTAAAAATATGATTGGTAGGCTAGACTTCATTAAATTTAAAAATACTTTCCTGCAAAAGGCACTGTCAAGAGAATAAGAAGACAAGCTACAGACTGGGAGAAACTACCTGCAAACACATCACATAAAGGACCATTATCCAAAACATACAAAGAGCTTTTAAAAGTCAAAAATAAGAAAACAAACAACCAGATTTCAAAAAGGCCGAAGGCCTGAATAGAGACCTCACCAAAGAAGGTATATGGATGGCAAACAAGCCGAGGACAAGATGCTTAACATCATATGTTATTCGGGAACTGCAAACTAAAACAGTGAGCTACCACCTAGCTATTGGAACAACCAAAACCCAAAGCACTGTCAACACCAACTGCTAACAAATATGTGGAAAGGCAGGAACTCTTGTTCATTGCTGGTGGGAATGTAAAATGGGATAAGCACTTTAAAGCAGTTTCATGTTTGTTTTGTTCTCTTTTATGAAATGAAGCATTTTTATCATGTGATCCACTGATTGCACTCCTTGGTATTACCCAAACGAGTGGGAAAATATGTCCACAAAAAAGCCTACACATGAATGTTTATAAAAGCTTTATTCAAGATTGTCAAAACTTGAAAGCAACCGAGATGTCTTTCAGTAGATGAAAGCATGAAAAAGCTCTGGTATATCCCGACAAGGGAGCATTATGCAGAACTAAAAGGAAAGTAGCTATCAAGCCATGAAAATACACGGAGGAAACTTGAATGTGTATTGCTAAGTGAAAGAAGCCAATCTTAAAGTGTGTGGTGTCCTGGAAAAGGAGAAACTATGGACCTAGTAAAATCAGTGATCAGCAATGAGTGTTTGCCCGGGTTGAGGAAGTGAATAGGCTGATTACAAAGGATATTTAGGGCAGTGAAAATACTCTATATGATACCATAATGAAAGATTGTTGTTGAATCACTAAGTCATGTTGGGCTCTTTGCAACCCCACAGACTGTTGCCGGCCAGGCTCCTCTGTCCATGGGGTTTTTCCAGACAAGAATGCTGGAGTAGGTTGCCATTTCCTTCTCTAGGGGATCTTCCAGACCCAAGGATCGAACCTATGTCTCCTGGATTGGCAGGTGGATTCTTTACCACTGAGCCACCAGGGAAGTCCTTAATGAAAGATACCTGTCATTATACATTTGTCTAAACCCATAGAATGAATACCACAAAGAGTGAACTGTAATGTAAACTATGGACTTTGGGTGCTTATGATGTACCAGTGTAGGTTCATCAGTTGTAACAAATGTACCACTCTGGTGAGGGATGTTGATAACAGGGGAGACTACACATGTGTTGGAGCAGGGCATATATGGGAAATCTCTGTACCATTTCCCCAATTTTGCTGTAAAACTTTAACTGCCCTTAAAGAGCAGTTTAAAAAAAAAAATAAATAAAGAGTAGAATATAGGATGAGGAGAAATTGGGGGAGTGTGATCAAAAAGTGCAAACTTCTAATTAAGAGATTAAATAAGTACTAGAAATGTAATGTTCAACACGATGACTCTGGTTAACACTGTTTTCCTATGATACATAGGAAAGTTGTTAAGAGTGACTGTTAATAGAACTCCCAAGAGTTCTCATCACAAGGTGATTTTTTTTTCTTGTATCTACGTGAGAAGATGGATATTAACTAAATCTATTGTGACAATCCTTTCATAATATATGTAAATCAAGCCATCAGGCTTTAAACATATACAGTGATATATGTCAATTATTTCTCCCCAAAAAGCAAAAAACTAGAAAAAATTGGTGGGAACTTTATTTTGGTTTGCTTTAAGTGTCAGGGGAAGGAGTTTGCATATAAGCCATTCCAATTTTTTTTCCTATTGTGCTTCTCAGCATGTGGGAGCCTTTTTCCCCAGCCAGGAATGGAACTCGAATCCCCTGCATTGAAAGTGTGGAGTCTTAACCACTGGATCACCAGGCAAGTCCTCCATACCAAATTTACGAATGTCATTTTTCTGACCTAAATTCAAGCTGTTCATAATCATAAGCAGTATGAAAGACTATGATTTAAAGCTTTAGACATCTTTTCATAACTTTACCCAGAATAAATGATCGTAATCATTTATTCTTAAACATTCAGTTTTAATAATTATTCTACCATCTCATTTCATTTTTCTCAAGAAACAAGCGAGGTAGATTTTTATAAGCAAAAAGAACAGATGAGTGCTCATTTGTTAGCCCTATGTGAAAATACTCAGGCTGAAAGTGAATGTCACTCAGTCGTTTCTGACTCTGTGACCCCCTGGACTATACTCCAGGCCAGAATATTGGAGTGTGTAGCCTTTCCCTACTCCAGGGGATCTTCCCAACCCAGGGATCAAACCCAGGTCTCCCTCATTGCAGGCAGATTCTTTACCAGCTGAGCCACAAGGGAAGCCCAGGAATACTGGAGTGGGTAGCCTATCCTGTCCCCAGTGGATCTTTCCCACCCAGGAATAGAACTGGGGTCTCCTGCATTGCAGGCAGATTCTTTAACAACTGAGCGATCAGGGAAGCCCACTCATGTTGGGTGTTCCTTTATTTTCATTTGAATGGTGACCTTCAAGATAAAAATAACTGGAGAGACAAAGTGAAAGTCTGGCCTCAGAATTGGCTCAGTGCCAGAGCTCTGTATGTGCCAAGTTATGCCTTGAAAAGTGGCTGCCATGTGATTCTGGCTTGGTGGTTGGAGATGCACCAAGGCTAAGATTCAGGACCCATTCAACCGTGGCAGAGCTGCAGAGGGACTTACTCAACAAACACCAGGTTGAAGCCAGTGAAAGGAGGATGTAATGGGAGGGGCAGCAGGCAAGAGCTCCCAGGGCTTTATAGGGACACTCATCTAATCAACAGAAAGCTGCTCTGAACTTTAGACCAGCCTCGACTCCCACCTTACCTAACAGCCACCAAATCTACAGCAACCATATCTTCGATGACTCGTTGTCTACTAAACTGTTCATTCTGACTTCCCTGAACCCCACCTTCCCATCTTTCCATCTGTTGACACTGAGGGTTCAGAAAAAGACAATTCTCACCTGAGATGGGACTCTGGTACACTTACCTGTCAGGAGAGGTATCTAGTTCATGGCCAGTTCCATGCCTTACTTGACAACATACGGGTGGTGAGACCATAGATAAATTGTTTCATCTGTCTCTGCTCTCTTTCTTGTATCTGTAACCTGACCTCCTCCTTACATGCTTAACTGACACACCTGTGAAGATAAGTGGAGGCTGAATTGTAATGTATTAAACTCCCAGGAGTTCTAGGGATAAGGACCATGTATAAATAAAAACGTATTAGGAATGAAGAATGAAAGTGAAACTTGCTCAGTCGTGTCCAACTTTTTGTGACCACATGGACTATACAGTCCATGGAATTCTTTAGGCCAGAATACTAAAGTGGGTAGCTTTTCCCTTCTCCAGGGGATCTTCCCAACCTAGGGATCGAACCCAGGTCTCCTGCATTGCAGGTGGATTCTTTACCAGCTGAGCCACAAGGGAAGGAAGCCCAAGAATACTGGAGTGGGTAGCCTATTCCATCTCCAATGCATCTTCCTGACCCAGGAATCGAACTGGGGTCTCCTGCATTGCAGGCGGATTCTTTATCAACTGATCTAGCAGGGAAGCCCGCATTATGAATGTCTGCATATTAATCAAGACTTTTATATTTTACCCTCATGGCACACTGGGAAGTCATAACTATTGAATATCAAACAGATCTTTTCATCACCCCCTAGCCCACTAACACTTCTTTTTTTTTTTTTTAATTTATTTGGCTGCACTATGTCTTAGTTGTGGCATGTGGGATCTAGTTCCCCGACCAGGGATTGAACCTGGGTCCCCTCCATGGGGAGCTCAGAGTCTTAGCCACTGGACCACCAGGGAAGTCCCGCACTAACACTTCTAAACCCTCCAAGTTCAGTTCAGTTCATTTGCTCAGTCGTGTTCAACTCTTTGCAACCCCATGAATCACAGCACATCAGGCCTCCCTGTCTATCACCAACCCCCAGAGTTCACCCAAACCCATGCTCATTGAATCAGTGATGCCATCCAACCATCTCATCCTCTGTCATCCCCTTCTCCTCCTGCCTTCAGTCTTTCCCAAAATCAGGGTCTTTTCAAATGAGTCAGCTCTTCCCATCAGGTGGCCAAAGTATTGGAGTTTCAGCTTCAAAATCAATCCTACCAATGAACACCCAGGACTGATCTCCCTTAGGATGGACTGGTTGGATCTCCTTGCAGTCCAAAGGACTCTCAAGAGTCTTTTCCAACACCACAGTTCAAAAGCATCAATTCTTCAGTGCTCAGCTTTCTTTATAGTCCAACTCTCACATCCATACATGACCACTGGAAAAACCATAGTCGACTAGACGGACCTTTGTTGACAAAGTAATGTCTCTGCTTTTTAATATGCTATTTAGGTTGGTCATAACTTTCCTCTCCAAGTTAATCCCTAGAAAATAACCATAAAGAAGATAAAATTTGTCTTTGTACTCCCAGTTCCCCTTTTTCCTCTCATCCACACCATCACTGCAAATGGGTTCAGGGTTTTTGTGGACTTTCCATTAAAATGCATTCAACACAGAGGAGTTCATAAATGTTCATAAATTGAGGTAAGAATGACTGATGAAACTATTATGCTATCTTTTTTAAAGTATTTTAAAAATTTTTAAATAGTACACAATCTTTGTGTGTGTGTGTGTTTAGTCATTTAGTCGTGTGGACTATAGCTCACCAGGCACCTTTGTCCATCAGATTTCTCAGGCAAGAATACTGAGATTGGTTGCCATTTCTTCCTCCATGAGATCTTCCCGACCCAGGGATGGAACTCACGTCTCCTGCATTGCAGGCAGATTCTTTACCACTGAGCCATCAGGGAGCCCACACAATCTTTAGTGAAATAATTTAATCTTAAAAGGGGTTTTCAGATTTTCTTTTGAGTATCAGTGAGGTTTTTTTTTTCACTTCTGGTGGTAGAGTTGAGAAAAGAAGGGAAATAACAAGTTGGAGCTCCTGGAATCTTACTACATACGTCCAGGTATTAAACAATAACTCTAGTATCAAACACTTTATATGTCACCGACTGTGAAGTGAAAGTCGCTCAGTTGTGTCCGACTCTTTGTGACCCATGGACTGTAGCCTCCCAGTCTCCTCTGTCTATGGGATTCTCCGGGCAAGAATACTGGAGTGAGTTGCCATTCCCTTCCCCAGATCACTGACTATACTTATATGCTATCCAATGCAACCCTCACTAAAATAGATCATACAGCATTTGTCTTAAGCAAAACAAAACAAAACAAAACAAAACAGATGAGAGCACTGAAGCTTGAAGAGATTGAATAACTGTCTGAGGTCACACACCCAGAAAAGAGCTGAGCTGAGCTCAAATTTGAACACAAGTGTGTTTGTCTCCAAAGTGCTTTTCTTGCCATGTACAATAATTTAAAAAA
Organism: Bos javanicus; assembly: GCF_032452875.1. NCBI lineage: Eukaryota > Metazoa > Chordata > Mammalia > Artiodactyla > Bovidae > Bos > Bos javanicus. The sequence continues at coordinate 91,459,111 of NC_083872.1, forward strand.
ATCATAATTTGTAGACCTGCCCCTACAATTGACTTTGGACTTGCCTCCTTTTGTTTCATTCTTGCTAGTCAAGCACACAGGTAATATTTTATTTTATATTGGAGTGTAGCCAATTAACAATGTTCTGATAGTTTCAGGTGGACAGCAAAGGGACTCAGCCATACCTGTGCGTGTATCCATTGTCCCTCAAACTCCCCTCCCATCCAGGCTACCACTTAACAATTGAGCAGCATTCGTTGTGCCATATAGTAGGTCCTTGTTGGTTGTCTATTTTAAATGTAGCATTGTGTGCATATCCATCTCAAACTCCCTATCTTCCCCCAACCCCTGCCGTTATTCCCCCTGCAAGCACACATATTTTGATGCTAATAGAGCTTCAAGTCCCTGGCTCTGTAATTCTAGCCACTGAAATAGACAGGCATATATTCAGCCTGCTATCTGAAGTAATTATGTGATGGTGAAACATCATCAATAGATCTACGGTATCTTCTAAATGCCCTTCAGCATTTCATTAAATTTAACAATTGATGTATTTTCATTAAAAATCAGAAAAAAGAATGCTGTAGTAAAACACATATGGATGACCCAATCCAAAGGCCTTTCCTTTATCAGCAATTTGCTTGACATAAGTATAGCAATTTTCCTGAATCTATTTGTACACTGTAGTACATGTAGTTCTCTCGGTCCTTCTTCAGTCAGTTCTGTTATTTTTTGCAGCTCTTCTTTCTCCTTAACAGAGCTCTTATATAAGTATTCTGTTACATTTTTCTTTTCTATTATCTCTTAAGCATTTGCAATCTTCATGTTGGCTTTTATTTCTTTCCAGTATGAATCTTGATTCAGGCTTGAATTTTCCTCCATTCTTCCCACTTTGCTTTTCTGTATACTTACGCTTGTATCCTGACCAACCCCCTCCACCCCCCAACACACACACACACACCAGCAATCCATTCAGTGCAAGCTCTGTGTTGCCCACACTAGGGTAAATCACTATGTCACAGAATTCACAATTTTTGAGTTTTTTCCAGAAACATTTGAGAAAATTAGAGACAGATTATCAGGGTAAATTCCTAAAAAAATTAGTGATCAATACTGAAGTTTCTCAGTAAAATTATTAACTAGTATTAACCAAGTGGAGCCATTATCACATTTTGTCTGAGGGTGTGCAATCTTTTGTTTTCTTATGTGATCTTTGCTCATCCATAGGTTTCTCTCCACTCATTCACAGTTCTTTGCTCACTGTCATCTCATGACTCAGCTGCCTGTCAACATAAGTATTAATTGGGCCCATTGATGACATATCCTCTTGTCACATCCACTCACTCCATTAACATTACACTGACCATTCAGGCTTTCATCTCGAACTCTCCCTAACCTAGAAAAATTTTACAATGTGTCAGACTTCACAACAAGTCAAGTTAAACCCCCCCCCTTTTTTTAATCTATGAATATCCTTCTCACTAACTCTTTCCTGAACCACAGAAACACTTTCACATCAATAACTGCTCCCCTTTCTCATAAAATTTGGCTTGTATTTCCCCAGAACAGCCTGAAAGTATTTAAATGTGAGGATAGTTTAAAAAGTATGTTTTTAATAAGTCATGTGTTCTGTTTCTCCATGTGGCAAAGAAACACCCTTTTGAATTTTCCTCTCACATGTAGTTTCACTGAAATCAGGAAGAGCTTGTAAATTATATTTTGAAGTTCCCTTTTATTTCTAGGGTAATCTATCAGTTTCTCTAATTATGATCAATAGAAACTGACTGCTGTTAAACTTAAAAGAAAATTTACTTAAGACTATGATGGTGATGGATATGGTGTTTTTGTACACAGGAATAACAGGTAAGGAGGCTGTGAGGATAAGCTTGGAACCAAAGAGAAGCAAAGAGAGCTTTAGAGGACCAGGAAGACCAACCACCACCCCATGGCAAAAGACATCTCCTTAGCTGCCACTGAAATGAAATCATCTCCATAATGTTTTTTTCATTGTTGCATCACACTCTCAAGATTCCCAGTCCCAGGAGAGAAAAACTGGTTGGCTGAGGTTGTCAAATGTCTGACCCTTGGGTTTACCACATAAAGGACCTGGGTCCCTTGGTCTCCAAAGCCATGCAATTACCGTAAAAACATACAATAGGGAAGAGGTAGTTTCTTCAAAGAAAATCAGGGAAAGGTGAATAGACTGCAGCCAATAAAGACCAATATCTGTGAAAAAAAAAACAAACATTTTGGATTGAGCTGCTCATCAGCTATAGGGAAACCGAGTCTAAATACAACTTCATGAAACCATCAAATATTATCAGTTATGTACTTATCTGTTATAGGAAATAGTCCTAGATAATACGTATGTATTTGCCTTCTAAGAACTTAGAATAGTATACACAAACAGGTATTCCCAAATGGGCACAAGAGATGGTCTCTGTTTTTTCATTGTTTTTACCTTATATGTTGTTGTTATTCAGATGCTAAGTTGTGTCCAACTCTTTGCAACCCCATGGGCTTCAGCACACCAGGTTTTCCTGCCTTTCACTGTCTCCCTGAGTTTGCTCAAACTCATGTCCATTGAATTGGTGATGTCATCCAACCATCTCATCCTCTATCTGCCTTCTCCTCTTGCCCTCAACCTTTCCCAGCTTTAGGGTCTTTTCAGTGACTCAGCTCCTTGTGTCAAGTGGCCAAAGTATTGGAGCTTTAGCTTCAGCATCAGTCCTTCCAATGAATGTTCAGTGTTGATTTCCTTTAGGATTGACTGGTTTGATCTCCTTGCTTTCCAAGAGACTCTTAAGAGTCTTCTCCTGCACCACAATTCAAAAGCATCAGTTTTTCAGTGCTGTCTTCTTTATGGTCCAACTCTCACATCTGTACATGACGCTAGAAAAACCATAGCTTTGTCTATATGGACATTATCTGTTGGGCTTCTGTTGGGGTGTTATAGAAAAGAAGGAGAGAAGAGAAAGAATAAATCTGAATCAAGGATAAAGACAAGAGAGCTACATGGGGAATAGATATGAATGGATCAGCATTTTACATACATCATTTGCAGATCTACTTATTTGTGGAAACTTGGAACTGATTCTAAAGATCTTGGGAAACCTCCTTTCCCTTTTTTTATATTCAACTTTCTTCTTCCATTCTAACAGGTAGAGTTTTCTGCACAGTGGATCAAGCATTTTAGCCACATGTATTTACTATCTACTTTTCTCTGTGGCAATTTCTTTCCCGGTTTTATGCATGCTGCTTATGGTATAATAAGTAGTAATAAAGTTTCATTTTTCAGGAGGGAGCATCGATAGTAAAAGAATTGTAAAATCATTCAGCATCCTTCATTCTTCTTATAATTAGTAAGGAATGGGTTGAAGGCAAGATAAAGTCGATATAGTTCTGACTTCCTTTTTGTTTTCCTTTTTTTTTTTTTTTGCAGATGACAAGGCAAATTTGGCTGTTTCTTGTCTAATTTGACAACATGACTATTGTCAGCCAGATGTCTTCATTAAGTCTATTAAGGAAGAGGGACGAGAATCAAAGAGAAAAAGTGTTGAGATTTCTTTCTGATGCTCTGGATAGAGGTCATAGATCTTATAGGATGATCTAAGAGAATAAGAGTGGTTTATAGTATTTTGTGTGAAATGGTCATTTTTTTAGGATTAAGATCACCTGTAGCAAGCATTTGTTGGGTCCCAACACCCCGTTTTATAGTTTTGGGATATTCAGTGTTATGACTCATTTCAGGGAACAATAACAATTGAGACAGACTTTCATTTTTAGGTATTTATGTTATGAAGAGAAGTGTACGGCAACTGCTGCTGCTGCTGCTAAGTCGCTTCAGTTGTGTCCGACTCTGTGCGACCCCATATACAGAAGCCCACCAGGCTCCACCGTCCCTGGGATTCTCCAGGCAAGAACACTGGAGTGGGTTGCCATTTCTTCTCCAATGCATGAAAGTGAAAAGTGAAAGTGAAGTCACTCAGTCGTGTCCGACTCTTCGAGACCCCATGGACTGCAGCCTACCAGGCCCCTCCGTCCATGGGATTTTCCAGGCAAGAGTACTGGAGTGGGGTGCCATTGCAACTAGATGAGGTTAATCCAAAGTGGAGAAGACTGGAAATGAGCTGGATTAACGTCCCCACCTATAGTGAAGCTTACCGGTAGAATAATTTTGAACAATAATGTTAGTTATTTATTTATTGGCTGTGCTGGGTCTTTGTTGCTGTGTGCAGGCTTTTTCTAGTTTCGGTAAGTAGAAAGCTACTCCCTAGTTGTGGTGTGAGGGCTTCTCATTGCCCTAGCTTCTGGGCATGGGAGCTTCAGTAGGTGGCTCCCAGGCTGTAGAGCACAGGCTCAATAGTTGTGGAGCTTGGGTTAAGTTGCTCCTTTGCATGTGGGATCTTCCCAGATCAGGAATTGAACCCATGTCTCCTGCATTTTCAGGCAGATTCTTTACCACTGAGCCACCAGGGAAGCCCCCAGTTGATTCATTTTTGTCAGCAGTATCTATTTAATTTCATTCCTGTATATCTCAAGTTAAGGAAATAACTACCCACATGTGAGTCCTTTTTCTGTTTCATAATCCTCATTTTCCTTCCTTTTCCTCCACTCCCAACTGGAGGATCAAAATAATCTTCCCTTTAGAATTGCTTAGACTTTCTTCTTCTTTGATCCCAAAAACATGTCAAATACCCTTTCTCGGGATTTATCCTTGTTTTTAATTCTTTGACTCTTCAAGTTACCTTATGTTCTTCACATTGGTCATAGAATAATGTTTTTCGTAAGCCGCAAAGAGTCTCAGCCACTCCTGAGGCAGCTTTCTTTCTGTAAGTAACGAGGTTACCTCAGCAGGATGGGGTAAGAAAACGGTGTCACAGCAAGAAGCTTATATTGTGCTAGTTAAGTGTAGGGAGTGACCGGTGGTCTACAATCAGAGCCTGGAGACTAAACAACAGTGGCAGCCATTCTGGACAGATTCCTGCTCTTTTAATTCAGTTATGCATTGTGATAACTACTATGCATCCTTAACAATAAACTGCAGGTGATCAAATTACGCCTTTCAATCATCATGACAATGTAGAGGGGCGTTATAAGAGCAGCAGCTCTCAAATGCTATGTATTTAGTAACCAAAAAACCAGGGTTAAGAAATACTGCTGCCAGGAAAAGTCATTTTTCTTTTGTTTCCTCTTTTTCTCTGTCTTTTAAAATTACTGATTCCTTCCCAAACGACTAGGAAAATGTCAACCATACATTTTAGCACTAGGTCTTATCCTTCCTCCCCTGGTCAGCTAGTACAAACCTTGAGAAACGAAGTAGAGAAAAAAGTCTAACACTCTGGATGTATGATCAGGGAGTATTGTTTACATTTGAAACTAAATGGACTAATGTGATAGCAACGAGGGAAGGAAAGAATGGATGATGACAAGTCACTTAAAAAAAAATAGCCCATAACATATGGAACAAAGTAAGTTTAATGTAAAAGTTCTCACTTCAATTGCTTCTATTAGGTCAGAAACCTTTACCAATTTACAGATGTCAAGAATAAGATTAAAGATAATGTGATTATGATATTTATGCACCCACTCAATAAGAATTTATTGCATGCCCAATTGCCAGGTACTGTTCCAGTTGTTGAAGAATACAGAAGTGAACAAAGTCCATGCTCTCATGGAGCTTATATTCTAGTGGTGGTGAGAAAATAGGGACAACAACTAAGCAAGTAAATATACAACATGGTGGTTGATGAGGAGTCCCACAAAGAAAGGATAGAGGAATGGGGGTAGTAGTGAAGAACTAGCTATTTTATATGAGTTTATCCAGTAGAATCTCCAACTAGAAGATGGCATTTGAACACAGACCTGTAGGAAGTAAGGAAGGCATCACTGTGGATATTTGAACAGAGTTTCCAGGTAACAAGTGCAAAAATCTCTGAAGAAGGAGCATGCTTAATGTATGTGAAGAAAAGCAAGGAAGTAACATGGTTGGAACTGAGAAATAAGGACAGTAGTAGAAGACGAAGTCAGATAGACAGGTGGGAGGGGGTGGGAACCGCAGGTCAGATTATGGAAGTACACCTGTAGGACTCAAAGCTTGGAAAGATGTCTGGCTGCTATGTTGAGAATACATTGTTGGGGTTGGGATCAGGGCAGCCACAGGGAGACCAGTTATGGGGTGTCTTATAGTTTGGGTTGCTATTACAAAGTGCCTTGGATTGGGTGGCTTATAAACAACAGAAAGAGGAAGGTTCTCATCAGGCTCTGACCATGCTGGCGCTGTGACCTCAGATCTCTAGACTTCCAGTCTCATTGTATCCTCAAAGGGTAGAAGGAAGGAGAGAAGGCTCTCTGGGGTCCTTTGTGAATGGGATAAGAGCACTAATCCCATTCACAAGAGTTTCATCCTTTTAACATAATTGCCTTTCAAAGGTCCCATCTTTAAGTACCATCTGGGTACTAACTGGGTGTTAGGATTTCAACACATGGATTTTGGGGGACTCAAATATTGAGTCCAGTGCAGGGGTTATTATAATAATTAAAGCTAGAAATAACATAACTTGGATTAGATTTTGTATCATGGATGTAGTGGGAAGTGGTTGGCTATTACAAATGAAAGTTCTATGAACATTTGCTGCTGCTGCTGCTGCTAAGTCGCTTCAGTCGTGTCCGACTCTGTGCGACCCCAGAGACAGCAGCCCGTGTATGTACAAATCTTTGGATATATGCTTATATTTCTCTGGGTAAATAAATACTTTGGAATGGAATGACTTGGTCACACGATAAGTGTATGTTTAACATTCTGAGAAACTACCAAACTGTCTTCCAAAGTGGTTGGTCCATTTTACGTTCCCTCAGTACTGTTTGAGACCTCCAGGTGCTCCACGGTACTGCTAACACTTTTTGAACTCTTTAATTTAGCCGTTCTAATAGATAGGTAGTGAGAGGTATCTCACAGTGGTTTTCACAGGCATTTCTCTCATAACTAGTAATGTTGAGTGTCTTTTTCATGGTGCTTATTTGCCATCCGTACATCTTCTTTCATGAAGTGTCAGTTCAGACCTTTTGTCAACTTTAAAAAGCTGGATTCTTTGTCGTCTTATTGGCTTTTTAACAATTTATTTCACTTTTTAATTTTGGCCGCGCTGGGTCTTTGTTGTGGTGCTTGGGCTTAGTTGCCCCACAGCATGTGAGATCCTAGTTCCCCAATCAAGGACTAGACTCATGTCCCCTGTATTGGAAGCCAAATTCTTAATCACTGGATCACCAGATAATCCTTGTCATCTCATTGTTGAGTCTCGAGATTTCTTCATATACCCTGGATGCAAGTTGTTTATCAAATATGATTTCCCAGTGGAGAAAATATATACTTAACAATATCTTTTGATGAACTGAAGTTCTTAGTTTTAAAAGAAAAAATTAAAAAGGAAAGGAAAAGAAAGAAATGAGGTCCAGTGTTCAATCCAACATCATACATTGCACTTGTCATATCTCTTCTGTCTCATTTAATCTGGAAAAGGTCGTCAGACTGCTTTTGCTGATCCTATCCTTGAGATAACTGAAGAAAGCAGATAATTGAATATAATACAGTTATTGTCATAGAATGTTTCTCAGTTTGGATTTATCTGATGTTTCCTTGTGGTTAGTTTGAGGTTATACATTTTGGACAGGAGAAACCTGTATGCAGGTCAGGAAGCAACAGTTAGAACTGGACATGGAACAACAGACTGATTCCAAATAGGAAAAGGAGTATGTCAAGGCTGTATATTGTCACCCTGCTTATTTAACTTATATGCAGAGCACATCATGAGAAATGCTGGGCTGGAAGAAGCACAAGCTGGAATCAAGGTTGCCGGGAGAAATATCAGTAACCTCAGATATGCAGATGACACCACCCTTATGGCAGAAAGTGAAGAGGAACTAAAAAGCCTCCTGATGAATGTGAAAGAGAAAAGTGAAAATGTTGGCTTAAAGCTCAACATTCAGAAAACTAAGATCATGGCATCTAGTCCCATCACTTCATGGCAAATAAATGGGGAAACAGTGGAAACAGTGTCAGAGTTTATTTTTGGGGGCTCCAAAATCACTGCAGATGGTGATTGCAGCCATGAAATTAAAAGACGCTTACTCCTTGGAAGGAAGGTTATGACCAACCTAGATAGCATATTGAAAAGCAGAGACATCACTTTGGCAACAAAGGTCCGTCTAGTCAAGGCTATGGTTTTTCCTGTGGTCATGTATGGATGTGAGAGTTGGACTGTGAAGAAAGCTGAGCGCCGAAGAATTGATGCTTTTGAAGTGTGGTGTTGGAGAAGACTCTTGAGAGTCCCTTGGACTGCAAGGAGATCTAACCAGTCCATTCTAAAGGAGATCTGTCTTGGGTGTTTTTTGGAAGGAATGATGCTAAAGCTGAAACTCCAATACTTTGGCCATCTCATGTGAAGAATTGACTCATTGGAAAAGACTCTGATGCTGGGAGGGATTGGGGGCAGGAGGAGAAGGGGACAACAGAGGATGAGATGGCTGGATGGCATCACCGACTTGATGGATGTGAGTCTGAGTGAACTCCGGGAGCTGCTGATGGACAGGGAGGCCTGACGTGCTGCAATTCATGGGGTCGCAAAGAGTCAGACACGACTGTGCGACTGAACTGAACTGAACTGAACTACAAAAGTGACGCTGTATGCTCCTCAGGGCCCTGTATGTGGGTTACATGTTGATTTGTCTTAATACTCGATGTGATGTTAAATTTGATCATTTGGTTTGTTTTCTCTGTTGTAAAGTTGCTACTTTTCTCCTTTTAATTAACAAGTATTTTCTGGGAAGATTATATTTTGTAAGGTACACACGTCTCTCGATTCATCACCAAACTTACACTCAGTAGTTTGATTGATGATTTTTTCCTAATTCAATTGTATTTGTTATAGAAAAGCTTTTTATCTTCCCATTCATTTACTCATATGTTTTCTTTTTTCTTTTGTTTTTGCTTTTTAGATAAATCTTAATATCTTCCACTTAGTCTTTTTCCCTAATTCATTCATATGTCTTCTACATTAGGATAAATTCATGGATTCTTATTTCCTTGAATGGAATTTAATCTGTTAGTGTATATATTTTCCTAAAAATAATAAGATAATTATTTTAATCTGCTAATATAATGATTTTTACATTTGGCCAGGTAAGAACTTTTTCAAGATGATTTCTGTGTTTTATTGCCATCCCTAACATTTTTGAAACCTTTTCTTACTTTTTGGCACAATAAGATGTTCACAGTTCCTCTTATACTTTTTCTGCTCTAGGCTGGAATCAGCCGTTTCTCTAAAGAGACTTGATTCCTTTGGTACAAAATACATTTAGAAGTCAAAATTTAGTCATTAATTGTACTCTCTGCTACTGGGGAGTGATTACTTCAAACACATATGGACATTCATATACACATATCCCTCAGCTATTTCTTGACCTCTTTTCCTCTTTTATGGGCTTTCCTGATGGCTCAGCAGGTAAAGAATCTGCCTGCAATGTGGGAGACGCTGGTTTGATCCCTGGGTTGGGAAGATCCCCTGGAGAAGGGAACGGCTAACCACTCTTAAAACTCATATGTTTAATATTTACTAAAAGTTCTTTCTCTTTAGAATGAAGATATAGTATTAAAATGCTGTTGCTGCTGCTGCTGCTGCTAAGTCGCTTCAGTCGTGTCCGACTCTGTGCGACCCCATAGACGGCAGCCCACCAGGCTCCCCCGTCCCTGGGATTCTCCAGGCAAGAACACTGGAGTGGGTTGCCATTTCCTTCTCCAATGCGTGAAAGTGAAAAATGAAAGCGAAGTCGCTCTGTCGTGTCCGACTCTAGTGACCCCATGGACTGCAGCCTACCAGGCTCCTCCGTCCATGGGATTTTCCAGGCAAGAGTACTGGAGTGGGGTGCCATTGCCTTCTCCTAAATGCTGTGTTCAAATGTTATTTGAACCTGTAACTAATATAAAGGTTCTATGTCAATTAAAATCTCTATTTCAAAAAAGTTATTTGAGGACTTCCCTGGTGGTCCAGTGGTTAAAAATCCACCTGACAATGCAGAGGACAAGGTTGGATCCTTGGTGATCTTTGGTCTGGGAAGATCCCACATGCCCTGGAGCAACAACCCATGTAACAAAACTACCGAGCCTGTGCTCTAGAGCCAGTGCTCTGCAACAAAAAAAGCCATTGCAGTAAATCCAGGTACCACAACTAAAGCGTAGCCCCCCTTGCCTCAAGTAGAGAAAGCCCACACACAGCAATGAAGACCCAATGCAGTGCCCCCACCAAAAATAAATACATAAAAAATTTAAAAGTTACTTAAATAGCTTTTCTTGGTCCACCACCACCCCCAACTCCCCCACCTCAAGTATGGTTATATCATCCTTTTGGAATACAATAATGTTTGTTTGCTTTATTTGTGTTTTCATTTGCTTTGTATTTCCTTTTAAGAATAAAATATATTCATTAATTACTTTATGTGTTAAAACATTAACATGATTCAAAGTCAAGTGATAAAAAATAATATCCTTAGAGAAGTATCACTCCTCCCAACTTTTCTATATTCTATCTCAGAATTATTATTATTTTTAAAATTTGACAGTGCTCTTTAAAACTTTTAGTCACTTACTGTTGTATGTCTGGAAAGGCCCTTCATGATCCAGCTTCTGCCTAATTTTTAGCTTCATCCTGTGATAATCCTTGCTTACTATGTTCCAGGCACAGGAGCTGTCTTTAGTCCTCTGAGTAATGATACTCCTTGGTTTCGTAAGACCCTCTCACACATCATGGCCTCTACCAGCAATATTCTTTTCTGTGTCTTTGCTGTTCAGCTGCTTAGTCCTGTCTGACTTTTTTCAACCCCCTGGACTGTAGCACACACTGTTCTTCACTGTCTTGCAGATTTTGTTCAAACTCATGTCCATTGAGTTGATGATGCCATTCAACCATCTCATCCATTGTCTCCTCCTTCTCCTCCTACACTTTATGTCTCTTAAACTTATTTATTATTCTTTAAACTCCAAGCCTAAGCCGAATGCCACTTCCTCAGGGAAGCCTTCTCCATCCCCTATGCCACCTCCCCACCCTCTCCAAGATGTCAGTCAGATCTTCCTATTATTATATCCTCCTAACATTTCCTTTATGGCACTGATCACTCAGTTCAGTTCAGTTCAGTCAGTCAGTTGTGTTCCTCTTTGCGACCCCATGGACTGCAGCACACCAGGCTTCCCTATCCATCACCAACTCCTGGAGCTTGCTTAAACTCATGTCCATCGAGTCGGTGATGCCATCCAACCATCTCATCCTCTGTCGTCCCCTTCTCCTCCTGCCTTCAATCTTTCCCAGCATTGGGGGCTTTTTCAATGAGTCAGCTCTTTGCAGCAAGTGGCCAAAGTATTGGAGCTTTAGCATCAGTCCTTCCAATGAATATTCAGGACTGATTTCCTTTAGGATTGACTGGTTTGATCTCCTTGAAGTCCAAGGGACTCTCAAGAGTCTTCTCCAGCACCACAGTTCAAAAGCATCAATTCTTCGGTGCTCAGCCTTCTTTATGGTCCAACTCTCACATCCATACATGACTACTGGAAAAACCAAAGCTTTGACTAGACGGACCTTTTGTCAGTAAAATAATGTCTCTGCTTTTTAATATGCTGTCTAAGTTGGTCATAGCTTTTCTTCCAAGGACCAAGTGTCTTTATATTCATGACTGCAGACACCATCTGCAGTGGTTTTGGAGCCCAAGAAAATAAAGTCTCTCACTGTTTCCATTGTTTCCCCATCTATTTGCCATGAAGTGATGAGACCAGATGCCATTATCTTAGTTTTTTGAATGTTGAGTTTTAAGCCAGCTTTTTCACTCTCCTCTGTCACTTTCATCAAGAGGCTCTTTAGTTCCTCTTCGCTTTCTGCCTTAAGTATGGTGTCATCTGCATATCTGAGGTTATTGATATTTCTCCCTACAATCTTGATTCCAGGTTGTACTGATCACTATTTGCTATTAAAATAAATATTTAATTGTTTGCTTATTTGAATCTGTGGCCCACCACCCCCCAAGTGCCAAGGACAGAAATACTTGCTGAATTAACTTAAAAAATGAAGTGTAAGTTAGTATGTAATATCAAAATAAACGCCATCTTATATGTAACTATTTTAGCTGATTCATAGTTATTTTAGTTTTGTTCACAAATTCTTATTTATTTGCCCAACTAAAGTTAATCTAAATTATAAATCTGGCCATGGCTAACTGATAGTGGTTCTTTTGGTAAATACAACCTCATACTTTTAAATAACCAGAGTATAGAAAAGAAAGGATTTTAAGGAAAAGAGAGTAGATAAGTGAAATAGCTGCTGTATTTCTTGTTGCTAAGTGTAGGAAGCAGATGGAGTGAAGTGGGAGATAAAGAAAGTCATTCTTCAACAAACAAAAGACAGCTATTTTGGTATCTGACTGAAAACCCTTTTCATTATTTTTTTTATGTTTTCCAATATGATTGTAAATATGCTTACAGATCTTAATGCAGAGCAAATGCTTTTATTTTCCATGGTCAATAAATATAATTTTATCTGTAACAATTGCAGGCAACTATTATTTTTTAAAACTGTTAACTTTATTTTATATTTTTATTTTTAATAGACTTTATATTTTAGAGCAGTTTTAGGCTTATAGCAAAACTGAGCCGAAGATACACAAATTTTCATGTAATCCCTTCTCCAGACATCCATAGTCTTTCATCTTACCAACAATCTCCAATAGGGTAGATTATTTGTAACAACTTATGAACATACTTCAACATATCCTTATCATTGGAAATCTATTTTTTTATATTAGCATTAATTCTTGATGTTGTATATTCTATGGGTTTGGACAATTTCCTAATGGCATGTATGCATGATTTCGATTTCATATAAAGTAGTTTCATTGCTCTAAAAGTTCTCCTTTCTCTACCTGTTTATCTCTTCTCACCAGTGCCCTCACTGTCTGCATAGTTTTGCCTTTTCCTGACTGTCTTATAGTTGGAATCATACAGTATGTAGCATTTTTTGGTTGACATCTCTCAGTTAGTAACATGTATTTGAGGTTCTTCCATGTCTTTTCATGGACTGATAGCTCTTTTCTTTTAGCATTGAAAAATATTCCCTCTTAGCGTTTCAATTATTCTTCTTTTAAAACTTTATGTTTAGTGGTTGCCCTAGAGTTTGTAATACACATTTACAAGTAATTCAAGACCATTTTCAAATAACCTTAAACAGCCCAATGGGTAGTTCAAGTACCTTATAATAACAAAACATCCCTAGTGATATGAATATGTCCTATAGAACCAGGCGCTGAGGTATGTGAACAGTGAAAGAGAAAAAGGGTATTTAAAAACAGGAAGCTATAAATGCTGGAGAGGGTGTGGAGAAAAGGGAAGCCTCTTACACTGTTGGTGGGAATGCAAACTAGTACAGCCACTATGGAGAACAGTGTGGAGATTCCTTAAAAAAACTGGAAATAGAACTGCCTTATGATCCAGCAATCCCACTGCTGGGCATACACACCGAGGAAACCAGAATTGAAAGAGACATGTGTACCCCAATGTTCATCGCAGCACTGTTTATAACAGCCAGGACATGGAAGCAACCTAGATGTCCATTAGCAGATGAATGGATAAGAAAGCTGTGGTACATATACACAATGAAGTATTACTCAGCCATTAAAAAGAATACATTTGAATCAGTTCTAAAGAGGTGGATGAAACTGGAGCCTATTATACAAAGTGAAGTAAGCCAGAAAGAAAAACACCAATACAGTATACTAACGCATATATATCGAATTTAGAAAGATGGTAATGATAACCCTGTATGTGAGATAGCAAAAGAGACACAGATGTATAGAACAGTCTTTTGGACTCTGTGGGAGAGGGAGAGGGTGGGATGATTTGGGAGAACAGCATTGAAACAAGTATAAAATTATATATGAAACAAATCGCCAGTCCAGGTTTGATACATGATACAGGATGCTTGGGGCTGGTGCACTGGGATGACCCAGAAGGATGGTATGGGGAGGGAGATGGGAGGGGGGTTCAGGATGGGGAACACATGTATACCCGTGGCGGATTCATGTTGATGTATGGCAAAACCAATACAATATTGTAAAGTAATTAACCTCCAATTAAAATAAATAAATTTATATTAAAAACAATTCAAAATGAAAAAAAAATAAAACAATAAAATCAGGAAGCTAGCCTGTAGGAAATTCTTCTAAGCATTAGAAGTGTAGAACTGAAAGAAAAGCATCTCCTTCTCATTATCACCTAATCAAAATGGTTGTTCTCTCCTATCAGTAACACACAATAATGCAGGATGTACAATGATAAATGCACCATATATTTTTTTTTCTTTTTTGGATGAGAATCACAAAAATAAAATTTATCCAATAACTCTTGTGTTTATAGGTCACAAACTTTAGAAGTATTACAAACAGTGAATAAGTCTCTCGACAGGCTGTGCATTTCATTCTGTCAGAGCCTTTCTTGTAGTATCTGACATATTTTGTCCTCGCAAAGTTTAGCAGTTCCTGATGAAATTGTACATGAAGAAATACAGATTGAAAAAATAAGTGCTCCAATGACAAGATATCTGTACATATTCATCAACTTAGTTAATGTATATAGCGTAAGAATAATTTGATTACATATTGATGCAGCTCAATATAATGTAGCAACAATTTAAAACTGTATTTTAATTCCTCTTGTGTTACAGTTAATTTTGTATATACATTTCAGAGTATGAAGCCAAAAAAATAGAACTATGGGGACTTCTCTGGTGGTTCAGTGGCTAAGATGCTGCACTCCCAATGCAGGGGACTTGAGTTCAATCCCTGGCTAGGCAACTGGATCCCACATGCGGCATCTAAGAGTTTAAATGTCACAAGTAAAGAATCTGAAAGCACAGCAAAGGTCAAAGATCCCATGTGACATAAGACCTGGCACAGCCAAATAAATAAATATTAAAAAATAGAAATATGTATCAGAGTCTTATCAGGCAATTAATTAATAAAATAGCTATTTTCTGTATTAGGTTTAATGTATTTGTCTGTTTCATAAGTTGTATTTCATTGTGATTTATTTTTCCTTCCACACATATATTCACATTTGTTCCTAATATTTTATTTGTAGTTTTGCATTCTTTTTCTTAAAAGAGTAACCCCTTAAACTGAAAGGACTTATGCAGGCTTGATCTTCATTTGGTTAAATGAACTAAAGATGTTTGTGTCCTTTGAAAGTGTTTTTTTGTTAATCATGAAGATAATTAAACACATACACATACTGCTCTTCTTCAACTATGTTCTCCAACATTTATGAGATAATTGTTCAGCTTTAGTTTAAGTTATGTTTGGATTATGAATTCACAGAAATTGGGTCCTTAGAGAACTTTTAACCCTTCCTCCTCCAGAGATGGGTCTACTTTTTCTTGGCAAAGACAGGCAGCATCTTACCAGGAAGATGAATCAGTGGTTTGAGCCAGCACAGAATAACAGAGGGAGCTGGGGCTGGATGGAGAACTAATTAAAAAAATAAGTTCACATAGCTAAAATCTTACTATTGGTGCTAAAAATATAGCCAGATGATATCAGATGCCTAGGAATAAGCTACTAAATGCAAAGAAACCAAAAAAGTCACTGAGTTGTAATATGAAAAAAAAAAATTATTATGGAATTGTGGGCTTCCCTCATAGCTCAGTTGGTAAAGAATCTGCTTGCAATGCAGGAGACCTGGTTCGATTCCTGGGTCTGGAAGATCCTCTGGAGAAGGAAATGGCAGCCCACTCCAGTATTCTAGCCTGGAGAATCCCATGGACAGAGGAGCTTGGCAGGCTATAGTCCATGGGGTTGCAAGAGCCAGACATGACTTAGCAACTAAACCACCATCAAGGGATTGCATGAAGTCATGTATGTGAAACTTCAGAAAATTATAAAGCACTATAGAATCTAAAGAATCTTTCATTCAATTAAAAATAAATAAACTGACGAAACGATTTTACTCTTTAATTCTCCCAGCTAAAAAATATGGAAAAATGAAAATGATCAAATTTACATATAAGCTGTTTATTTTATAATTATGTATTATTTAAGATATAAATTATTTATTTATGATTATATATAAATATATATATAATTCCATCTGTATAGTTTTCCTTCAAGTTGAAAGACTTTTTTTTCCATTTGTTATGGTTAGGTTTGTTTGTGCCAACTTTTTTGTTTTGATTTCATTTATCTGAAATGGCTATATTCACCTTTGTTCCTGAAGAATACTTATGCTGGGTGCAGACTTTTGTCTTGGCAGAATTTTTTAAACCTCTTTGATGTTGTCTTTTCACCTCCATAGTTTCTGATAGGAAATTAACAAGATTCAAACTGTGTGCTCCTTTAAATATAGTTGCCATTTTTGTCTATCTGCTCTCAAGCTTTTTTTTTTTTTCTCTTTGGTTTTTAGCCTATTAGGTGCCTTTGCATGTTTCTGCTCATATTTATTCTTCTTGAGATTTATTTGTTGTTGTTCAGTCACTAAGTTGTGTCTGACTCTTTGAGACCCCCGTGCACTGTAACCCGCCAGCCTCCTCTGTCCTCCATTATTTCCTGGAGTTTTCTCAAATTCATGCCTATTGAGTTGGTGATGCTATCTAATCATCTTATCCTCTACTGCCCCCTCCTCCTTTTGCCTTCAGTCTTTCCCAGCATCAGGATTTACTGGATTTCTTTTAAATCTGAAAATTAATTTCATTCATTAAATTGTGAAAGTTTTTCGTTAGTTATAGAAAACTCCAGTTATGAGCTGGAGTTTGAGAAATTTTGAAGCCAGAAGCTAAGCATCAATGTAAGCAAGACAAAACAGACCCCCAAAATATCCCAAAGGAAAAAAAAGGAATGGAAGACAAAAGACTAACTGAATGGAGGGTGTAGTGCAAGCTAGGAAGATCTCTTGGAAGTTATTTGAAAAGAACTGCCTCTCTCCTGACCAATTTTGATATAAGTCAACGCCTCTGCTTGTTTTTTCCAGCCTCAGATTTTGATTGCCCTTGCACTGTGGTCACATATCTAGTGAGCAGAAATGACATTATTCTTCCATATTTCCCACAGAGGCTTTGCCATTGGATCCTTCTGGCTCTTACTCACCTTTCCTTTTGGGCTTGTTTCTGCTTAGATGGAGCTGGAAGCTGAAATTTCTAATTGGCAGCTCAAGTGGCTAAAGCTCTTTAATGTTTCACCATTAGAGAAAAAGTAAACTAATCTACAGATTATAAAATATTTGCTATCAGAGTACATGGAAGGAAGGATAAAGAAAATCCCAAGGACTTTCCTGGTGGTCCAGTGGTTAAGACTTCACCTTCCCATGCAGGGTGTGCGAGTTCCATCGCTGGTCGGGGAACTAAGATCCCACCTGCTACGAGGCCAAAAAACTAAAACGTAAAGCAGTAACAGTACTGTAACTAATTCAATAAAGACTTAAAAAAAAATGGTTCACATTAAAAGGAAAATCTTAAAAAAAAAAAAAAAAAGTAAAAGAGAAAATCCCAAATTTGAGAACAGGTCACAAAGTGTTGCGTTAGATAAATTAGTAGTATGGTTGGGGATTCTGCTGCTAAGTCTCTTCAGTCGTGTCCGACTCTGCACGACCCCAGAGAGGGCAGCCCACCAGGCTCCCCCGTCCCTGGGATTCTCCAGGCAAGAACACTGGAGTGGGTTGCCATTTCCTTCTCCGATGCATGAAAGTGAAAAGTGAAAGTGAAGTCGCTCAGTCGTGTCCAACTCTGTGGCCCCATGGACTGCAGCCTACTAGGCTCCTCTGCCCATGGGGTTTTTCAGGCGAGAGAACTGGAGTGGGGTGCCATTGCCTTCTCCGATGGTTGGGGATTCTACAACCACACAAAAACCTATTAAGTCAAAACATCTGAAGCTTTATCATTCATTCTTATTCATTTCTTTTTGCCATTCCTTCTGTCTTAAAGTACAATAAGATTGGTTATAATTTTTGACAGCAATCTGGTTATCAGAAGAAAATGTAAAAACATGTACATCAAAAAATGGAGAATTCTGAGCTGCATTAAGAAAAAAAGGGTCAAATTTTAGCAAAACATCCTCAAGCCTCTGCACAACAAATTACCTCCTCTGGAGAGCTGTAATAATATGACTCAATCTGCTGAGTGTCACATGATGCTTGTTTTGAAAATACTTCGCATTTCTTAGCTGAAGGGCACGCTCTAACACTTCAGATCACAATACTGTGGACTTACATTTCAGCTACTTTAATTCACATCAATCTCACAATCAGGCAGAAACATTTTTCACCCAGTCTGCATTTGTTCTGGTCACACAGAGAATTCTGTTTTTAGAACAAGGTGTTTAGCATGGAACCACAAGCACAGATGTAGAAAGATGTTATCCTGAAACTTACGGATGTGTTTCCAATATCAGACTTAGGAAATGAGGTATTAGTTAATTTCTATGGATGATTCTGTCTTGCCTGGACTGGAAAAGGAAAAGAGGAAACAAAAGAAAAAGAAATATATCCTTAGCAAGCTCAGGGAAAACTTTCTGCCTCTAAAATTGTTTTCTTTCAAGGGTAGAGAAAGTGTAAGGGTGGAGAATTATTTGTCATATCCTGCTCTGATTATATTTCATGTTTTCGTTTAAATTTTGCTCATGTGCTTCAAGGACTCTTCATGAAGAAGGGGAAAAAAAACACAAACCCTCCCAGAAATGCTTATTAAATCCAACAACACACCTGCTACAGATTAAATGCCAGTCTCTCTTTGACTCTTCACATCTGAACATCCCTCTTCACTGAGGTGTATCATTTTTTACTGCTGGAAATTCTGAGAAACGTGGGAGTTAGACATGCAGGCCAGTTAAAAGGGAATAGACCTGAACAATTAAACATGTTTGAGAAAAAAATCTTCGTCCAAAGCTTATGATATTTAACACTGTAAAACATGTTCCTCATTCTTTTGATAAACATCAGTGCTTCATCCACACTGGAATGTTCTGTAGAACTGTTAAGAAATAATAAATCTTACCTTGCTATCTCAGAAGAATAAGAAATAAGAAAGCTGTCTTCTAAAGAGAAGTTCTTCTAGATAGGTAACCCACCATTGTGTGATATTTATTGCAGTTTATTTTTAATCATTTCACAAGCTTCACTTCAGAGGCACTTTAGGGGAGAGGAGGGGCCAGGTGAGGACCTTGACCTAACACAGAGCTGAAACCAGGGAGGGAATCAACAGCCGAGGTGGAAGCAGCTGGTAGAACAGACTTGTATCTGGAAGATAGTACTTTTCTAAGAGGCCAACCCAATGTGTGATGAAAGACCGCAGAATGTAGGGTCTGGTGAAGCCAGATAGTAGCTCAGGGGTGAAGAATCTGCCTGCCAATGCAGGAGACATAAGAGATGTGGGTTCCATTTCTGGGTCAGGAAGATCTCTTAGAGGAGGAAATGGCAACCCATTCCAGTATTCTTGCCTGGGAAATCCCATGGACAGTGGAGCCTGGTAGGCCACAGTGTAGGATTCTTTTTTCTTGCTAAAGAATCAGACATGACTTAGTGACTGCTCATGAGCATAGTTATCAGATTTTTTTTTTTAATGGACTTTTCAAACATTTTTGTTGAAAAATTGATTGGAATGAGACAGAAGTGGATTTAGGGAGACCATGAAGGTGGCTCTTGTCAGAAACTTCACCAAATTTTTCAGCTTCAGACCCTGATGCCTACAACTTGAGTTCTGGGAATAATTTTAACCAGAGCAGTGTGTACATAGAGCTAGGTTCAGATACACTAGCCACAGAATCTACCTGGCTGCTGAGTGTGATGTCCTGTTCCCAGCATGTCCTGTGCCACGAGGCTGCAGCCTCTGCCACTACAGCTCTATGGGTCTGGGTCATATGCCAGCCACTGTTTCAGGGTTTCCTTCTTCTTTCATTTGGTACGCGTGGCTGAAACCTGTTCCTAAAACCTGCCCATGACCTCTCCCTGGCTTCCCTCTGATCCCTGTGCATGTGTGTTCAGTTGTATCTGACTCTTTGCAATCCCATGGACTGTAGCCCACCAGGGTCCTTTGTCCTCTGTCCATGGGATATCCTGGGGAAGAATTCTGGAGTGCATTTCCATTTCCTTCTCCAGGGGATCTTCCCCACCAAGGGATCGAACCTGCACTCCTGCATCACAGGCGGATTCTTTACCAACGGAGCCACAAAGGAAGCCCACGACACTATGCCAAATACTATAACATAACGATAACAGTAAAATGAACCATATCTATGGCTTACTTTATTTACTACTAAATCCACTTTTTTTCAAATTCATTTTTTTAGGATTGGAAAAATCTTACTTAGAGAAAATGAAAGAGAGAAGAGACAACAAAATACCATAATCAGTCTTCTGGAATTGATAAATCAACTGAACCCTCTGTATTGGTGACTTTTTCCATGTTCGTCCGTAAACCCCTAAATGTACTGTTGTTTTCCAAAGTCACATCAGTCTACAAACTGTAATACGTTCAACGACCTAGACTTTAGTATGTTGCCAGAGGCTCTTGTCTCACTGCCCTGTGTAATACATAGGAGTTGAAGTGAAACCTTGATATTACATCAGTTCACCACAGGAAAGGTAAAGTGTGTACCATTCCTGCCTGCTCGGTCCAAACACTGTCGAGACCTGCTCCATCTGCAATAGGACTTGTGAAAGGCTGTTCATTCAATTTCTAAAATGTCTGTAAAACCCGTTCCCTCTTCCTGCATCTGTTCACACTTCTACTATCACTACAGTGATTTGGACCCTTTGTCGTCCCTTGTACGAGTTATTTTTTAACAGTCTCATGGTTTTTCTGCCTCTTATATCTCCTCTCTCTACTCTTTCCTCCTGGCCTGCAACCAGAATTAGCTGTCTGAAATGTAAATATGCTCATTTAACTTCCCTAATTAAAGATCTTTTATGACATTCATTTGCTTATATGAGCAATTTTATAACCTAAAAATAACAGCAGGGTTCTACTTCCAAATTAGAAATATAAAAGAGATATATTAAAAAGATATCAAATGGGGTGGGGTAGAGTGGAGGGCGGTCAGAGCTTTGATCTGTTGTGCTCCCATTAGGGGACCTTTTTGGGACCCGTGGGCTCATTGGATGACCTGGTTGACTCATGAAGGCCAGTCTCTTCAGAAAAGCATTCATGAGTCTTTATAACCTGAGCAAACTTTACCCTTTATCACCCCTTGCTAGTCCACCCACATACTTTCTAACCCCTGAACTTGTCACTGTTTCCAACACTTTCATTTTTGCCTTGGCATCTTCTATTAGTGTGTTTAGAGAGGCTGCTGGTGATATTTAGGACCCAGCTTGAGTCTCATCACTTCTGAAAGGCTTTTCAGATGCTTACAATCAGAGCCAGGCTCTTTCCACCCCCAACACTGGTTCTGCACTCAACCCCATCACAGCACTTAGCACATTATATGATTTGTTTCCTTATTTGACATTAGAAAATATTTTGTTCATCTTGGTGAAACTAGTGCTTTCCTAACACTGATAGTTAGATGTTTGCTGAATGCAAGATGGTTCTACTTCCCTCTGGAAGTAAAATTCCTGGGGTGGGGGGTGAATTCAGCATAACTTTTTCATCATCACTAGTTTCCTCCCTGCCACAATATATACTGCTGTGGGTGGAATGTTACCCTCTGCCCCCAACCCACCAATTTATATCTTGGAGTCCTAATTCCCAATGTAATGATATTTGGAGGTGGGACTTTTAGGAGGTAATTAGATCATGAGTATTGAACCCCAAAGCTTGGGATTAGTGCCCTTATAAGAAGAGACATGAGAAAGACACTCCCTCTCTGCCATGTGACAATAAAGTGAGAAGGTGGCTGTTGATAAGCCAAAAGCAGGCTCTTGTGAATTGAAAGTGAAAGCTCAGTCATGTCCTACTCTGCGACCCCATGGACTGTAGCCCGCCAGTCTCCTCTGTCTATGGGATCTCCCAGGCAAGAATATTGGAGTGGGTTGCCATTTTCCTCCTCCAGGGGATCTCCCTGACCCAGGGATTGAACCACGTTTATCTCTTGAGCCTCCTGCATTGGCAGGTAGATTCTTTATCACTAGTAAAGAAGCCTAAGGGGGCTCTTGCCAGAAACCAAGGTGTCTGCTGACACCTTGATCTTGGACTTCCCAGCCTTCAGAACCATAAAAAATAAATGTCTGCTGTTTAGACTGTCCAATCCATGGTATTTGTTATAGAAGCGCAAGTTGACTAAGACACGTACCTACATATTTAAGATGCTGACTTTCTCTTTTGCCTGATTTGAATAGACATTTCAACAAGACATGACTATCCCTTTCTTGGGCTTTGTACCAGACTTTGGATTAAAAAGAAGAGTCCAAGAGGATCATGGGATCCCTCCTTAAGAGCTACTAGAGGAGAAAATGCAAGAGAGGTGCCAAGCCTTAAAGTACAAGATCTTTGAGAGAAAAACTGAGAGAGCCCCAGAATTGTTTTTCCTTGTGTTGCATATAGTGAGTATGAATTTCTCAAAATCCAAAATTCAGATGGGCAAGAAAAGAACATTTTTAGATTTTTTTCTTAATTTCAATGCAATATCTATTGAAAGACTCTATTCTTCCTAATGGCAGTAATCATAATTTCAGTCATTTCCTGGCAAATTTAGTCACTTCAAGTTTTAATGCAGGCAATTCCCGGACTGCGTTTGAGTAGCCTTTTGGCTCCAGGAAGGAGGAAGTATCCAGGCCTTGGTAAGTAGTTGTCCTTGCTGTCATTTGCTGAGGTCATTGTGTATGGTTTCCAGAAGTAGTAGTCACTATTCTACAGTAGTTTCTATTGAGATGTTCATGTTCCTTATAATTCCTGGTGCTACCATCCAAGCCTCCAAAGAAAGCTGCAGTGTTTTTTTGTCATGACTACAAATTTCATTCAGGGCTCTTCACTGTCTGTCAACTAACTCTGTAAACCTAAGCCAGTTTGGTCATAACAACTTTAGGTTATTTTAGTAAATAATAGTAACCACCATAAAATTGACTTACCATCCACAAATTATGCCACAAATACAGACTTTATTAAAAAAAACTCACTGGCAAGCAGACTCAAAAACATATATGCAAACTGTTTTGTAAGATCGATAAAGTCCAAGTTTCTCTATTCTTTTGAAGAGCTCTAACTACCTCTTTATAGGAAATGTTTACTTGAAGCAGATGCAAAAATATCCAGAGGCAGAATCTTGTGCTGTTGGAGTCACAGGAGGCTACCAGAAGTCCTCTGACTCAACAACTGGACACAGGTTCATTTGTGGGTCAAGCCTTTGGCATTATCCTTAAGGGTACAGGCTACAGTCAATCCTGGGTGTGCCTGGTAGTTCAGACAGTAAAGCATCCACCTGCAATGCAGGAAACCCAGGTTTGATATTTGGGTTGGGAAGATCCCCTGGAGAAGGGAATGGCAACTCACTCCAGCATTCTTGCCTGGAGAATTCATGGACAGAGGAGCCTGGAGTGCTACAAGCCACTGGGTCACAAAGAGTCAGACACGACTGAGTGACTTGTACTTAATACAGTCAATCCTAAAGGAAATCAACCCTGAATATTTATCGGAAGGACTGATGGTGAAGCTGAAGCTCTAATACTTTGGCCACTTGATGTGAAGAGCTAACTTATTGGAAAAGACCTTGTTGCTCAGAAAGATTGAATGCAAAAGGGGAAGAGGGTGGCAGAGGGTGAGATGGTTAGACAGCATCACCAGTTCAGTAGATATTAATCTGAGCAAACTCTGGGAAATAGCAAAGGACAGGGAAGTCTGGCATATTGCAGGTTATGGGATTGCAAAGAGTCAGACACAACTTAGTGACTGAACAACAACAGGCTACAGGCCTCGGTGGACTTTTGTATTCTGTTCATTGAACAACATATCTCAAATTCCACTCATTTCCACTATGAGATCTTGTTTCTAACATTCATGATGCTAATTAGAAAAGCTAGTATTGATGGATATGTGGATAACAGAAGGCAAATACTCCTATCAGCTGTCTCTGGAGTGTGGGTTCCTGATTTGCATGCCAGCTGGGCCCTCCTGGGAACTCAGTTCCTGATTTGGGTAATAGTTCAGCCTGCTATCACAAAAATGCCACAGGCTTGGTGATTGAAACAATGAATATTTATTTCTATCAGTTTTAGAGGCTGGGAAGTCAAATATCAAGGCATAAGCAGATCCAGTGTCTGGTGAGAACCCTCTTCCTGGCTTGTAGATGGACATCTTATTTCCTCCAATGATGGAGAACAGAGAAAAAGGGAAGCTCTCTTTCACTTTTTATAAGGACGTTAATTCCACCATGGAGGCACAAAGGTCATGATCTAATTATCCTCCAGGTGCCCCACCTTCAAATACCATCAATTAGGTCTTCAACATATGAATTTTTTCTTGTTGTTTAGTTGCTTTCCTGGTGGCTCAGATGGTAAAGCATCTGCCTGCAAAATGGGAGACCCAGATTCAATCCCCGGGTTGGGAAGATCTCCTGGAGAAGGAAATGGCAACCCACTCCAGTATTCCTGCATGAAGAATCCCAGGGACAGAGGAGCCTGGTAGGCTACAGTCCATGGGGTCACAAAGAGTTGGACATGACTGAGCGACTTCACTTCACTTTTTAGTTGCTAAATCATGCCTGATTCTTTTGCAGCGCTATGGACTGTAGCCTGCCAGGCTCCTCTGTCCATGGAATTTCCCAGGCAAGAATACTGGAGTGGGTAGCCATTTCCTTCTCCAGAGGATCTTTCCAAGCAAGGAATTGAACCCTCACATCTTTTGAGTCTTCCACATTGGCAGGTGGATTATTTACCACTGAGCCATCAGGGAAGGCCAATATGAAATTTGGAGGGACACAAACATTCAGTCAGTAACTGGAAACTAAACCTTGAAGATAAGAAGCCAGTGGCTGGCCATCAGAAGTTGACAACAACCAACTGAAGCTGATCCTCTTACATCTACACAAGAAGTTGCCAAAGAACTCAGCGTCAACCATTCTATGGTCGTTTGACATTTGAAGCAAATTGGAAAAGTGAAAAAACTTGGTAAGTGGGTGTCTTGTGAGCTGATTGTAAAAAATCATTATTTTGAAGTGTCATGTTCTCATATTGTACACCACAACAAGGAACCATTTCTCAAGCAGATTGTGATGTGTGATGAAAAGTGGATTTTATATAACAACTGATGATGACCAGCTCAGTAGTTTAGTTACTCAGTCGTGTCCGACTTTTTGTGACCCCATGGACCGTAACCCACCAGGCTCCTCTGTCTACGGTATTCTCTAGGCAAGGATGTGGAGTGGGTTGCCATTTCCTTCTCCAACCAGCTCAGTGGTTGGACCGAAAAGAAGCTCCAAAGCCCTTTTCAAAGCAAAACTTGCCCTGAAAAAAGGTCATGGTCACTGTTCGGTGATCTGCTGTTCATCCGATCCACTACAGCTTTCTGAATCGCGGCAAAACCGTTACACCTGAGAAATATGCTTAGAAAATTGATGAGATGCACTGAAAACTGCAATGCCTGCAGACAGCATTGGTCAACAGAAAGGGCCTAATACTTCTGCATGATGTCTGACCACATGTCACTTCAAAAGTAGGACAAATTGGGCTACGAAGTTTTGCCTCATCTGCCACATTCACCTGACCTCTCGCTGACCGACTACCACTGCTTCAAGCATCTTGACAACTTTTTTGCAGGGAAAATGCTTCCACAATCTGCAGGAGGCAGAAAATGCTTTCCAAGAGATCACTGAACACCGAAGCATGGATTTTTATGGTACAGGAATAAGCAAACTTATTTCTTGTTGGCAAAAATGTGTTGATTGTAATGGTTTCTATTTTGATTAATAAAGATGTGTTTGAGCCTAGTTATAATAATTTAAAATTCATGGTCTGAAACCACAATTATTTTTGTACCAACCTAATATTACTCTGGTTATGCTCACGGATTTTAAATTCGTCCTCTTTGTACTCTTGTTATGCCATTATAACTATCTTTTTGGACAACTATCCTTATGTTAAATTGCCTGAATTTGAGGTGGGAGTAGAGTGGGATGAAGTCAGGATACATGAATCAGTACTTCAAAATACTATCCTACTCTGTAAATGTACTTTTCTCTTTTGAGAGGAAATGCAGAAGTCATTTGCTCATAAACCATCAGCAGGAAATGGATAACCTTTTAGATAAATGTTAACAGTTTTATTTTTTGTGTGACAACAGAGCCCACTGACATGTTGGGTAAGAGAAAATTTAACTGACCTGGTCTAAATTTAGAAAGTGAATCTTGGAGCTTTTCTTTTCTTAAGACAATCCAGTTTATCTTTATTTTAATTAATCATTACATCACAGTAGGTTGCCTTTTGTAATCAACACACGGAAAGGCAGGGATTATAAAGACCCTTGAAACATCTTAAATCCTTAAGTATGGAAACCATGCATAGAGGAAAAATAATTTGAAGAAACTTAATAGCAAGAATCTGTCACACAGTAGGGCCTCATTAAACACTTGTTTTTGAATGAATGAATGAAAGCATGATATCAAAAATTCATGGGGATGTTATTAAAACATAAGCATTGGCATGGCAACCTTATGCATGGTAGAAACTTCTAGATGATTTAGAGAGTTTGTTTCTGCAGACATGATCATAGAAAAAAAACACTGTCAAATTCTTGTGGGACAATTAGGGTGAGGAATCCCCAGTGACTCTCACCTCTGTGCCTTTGAACTTGAAGCTCAGAGTCTCAGAGTCTGAGGTTTTCTGACGGGGACAGGGAAGGATTGTGAGAACAAGGAGGATGCCTCAAGAAGGCGTTTGCTCTTCTTTGAGTGTCAGCAAACAGAGCATGGTAGAAATTACCTGTCAGAAGAAATTTAGAAACAGTCATTAAACTTTGACTGCTACATTGTAGGAAATTTATTTTCTTAACTTGATTTTATTTTTTATCAAACTATGCAGGAGTGATATAAAAGTTTACATAGTTGTATAAGGTGGAGAAGGCAATGGCACCCCACTCCAGTACTCTTGCCTGGAAAATCCCATGGATGGAGCCTGGTAGGCTGCAGTCAATGGGGTTTCGAAGAGTTGGACACGACTGAGTGACTTCACTTTCACTTTTCACTCTCATGCACTGGAGAAGGAAATGGCAACCCACTCCAGCGTTCTTGCCTGGAGAATCCCAGGGATGGGGGAGCCTGGTGGGCTTCCGTCTATGGGGTCGCACAGAGTCGGACATGACTGAAGCGACTTAGCAGCAGCAGCAGCAGTTGTATAAGGTTTATAACAAAACAAGAAGTCTTTTTTCTTTATTTCTACATCCCACTGCTTAAAAAAAATGTTTTTTTGCCCTTGCTGAGCATTATGCAGCATCTTGGTTCCTTGCACTTTTGACCCCTGCATTGGAAGCAAGGAGTTTTAATCACTGAACCACCAGGAAGTCCCCCAAAGTCTCCTCTCCTACTTCTCTTTACTCTTGACCTTTCTGCTAAAGTGGCAACTAATTTTAACTCTTTTAGTTATTATGCTTATACTTCTATCTCCTATTTTTTCAGTTTTAGGCATTAAATATTCCATTTCCTAATATGGAGGATGAGAATTTAGCTTGTGTATCCCTTCCGGGGACTTCCCATTTTGTCTTGGCTGAGACACCTATAATAAGAGACCATTTGACGAGAGAAAAGCAAACAGCAGTTTATTAAGGTGTATACCTCATGTGCAGATGACACCACCCTTATGGCAGAAAGTGAAGAGGAACTAAAAAGCCTCTTGATGAAAGTAAAACAGGAGAGTGAAAAAGTTGGCTTAAAGCTCAACATTCAGAAAACTAAGATCATGGCATCTAGTCCCATCACTTCATGGCAAATAGATGGGGAAACAGTGTCAGACTTTATTTTTGGGCTCCAAAATCACGGCAGATGGTGATTGCAGCCATGAAATTAAAAGATGCTTACTCCTTGGTAGGAAAGTTATGATCAACCTAGATAGCATTTTCAAAAGCAGAGATATTACTTTGGCAACAAAGGTCCGTCTAGTCAAGGCTATGGTTTTTCCAGTGGTCATGTATGGATGTGAGAGTTGGACTGTGAAGAAGGCTGAGCGCTGAAGAATCGATGCTTTTGAACTGTGGTGTTGGAGAAGACTCTTGAGAGTCCCTTGGACTGCAAGGAGATCCAACCTGTCCATCCTAAGGGAGATCAGTCCTGGGTGTTCATTGGAAGGACTGATGCTGAAGCTGAAACTCCAATACTTTGGCCACCTCATGCAAAGAGTTGACTCATTGGAAAAGACTCTGATGCTGGGAGGGATTGGTGTGCAGGAGAAGGGGATGACAGAGGATGAGATGGCTGGATGGCATCACCAACTCGGACATGAGTTTGGGTAAACTCTGGGAGTTGGTGATGGACAGGGAGGCCTGGCGTGCTGCAATTCATGCGGTCGCAAAGAGTCGGACGTGACTGAGCGACTGAACTGAACTGAACTGAACTGATACCTCACGTGATCATGAGAGAGCCCCAGGGAAAAACAGGTAACTTCCCCAGTTGGCATAGAATTCACACTTAAATTGCCTTCCTAATAGGGAAAAGGGCAGGAAGACACACACCAATGACAAATGGGCCCTTAGAAGAATAGGTGGGAGGAATGATAGTTTGTGATGAAGTTTATCTGGGTAAGGTGTCCATTTCTAGTCTCCTCTTCTGTAATAAGAATCAATCTTCCCTACTTAAGAAACTCCTGGGAAGGGGTTTATGACCACTGAGTTCCTTACAGGGCACTGAATCTGTCTTTAGACGGATAACAGGAGCTCAGAGAAGGCCTCTTAATGTACCCAAACCGCATATTTTGGGGTGGCAGGTCCTGAATTTCTGTAGTCATATTTTGGGAGTGGCATAGTCTGCTGCTGGCCGTTTTGCTACTTATACTCCTAATATAATGAATCATAATTTTTGTTAAATCATCATTCAGTGTTTATTCTCACAGGACCATGTGAATATACATCACATAGCCTGATTACATTTTCTTTCTAGTTCAATCCTTTTTTCCCCTGGAATATTTGTCTCAGTGTTGCTTGTTAGGTTTTCTCTGTATCTATGTATTTTTGAAGACTTCCTTCGAAGTGTCTCAATATATTTAAAAACACCAGGGATTTCCTTGGTTTTTATGGTATGTGCAACTTATGTTATAATTAACAGTATCTGAAAGTGAAAAGTGTTCATTGCTCAATTGTGTCTGACTCTCTGCAACCCCATGGACTGTAACCCACTAGGCTCCTCTGTCCATGGGATTCTCCAGGCAAGAATACTGGAGTGGATGCCATTCTCTTCTCCAGGGGATCCAGGGATTGAACCCAGGTCTCCCACATTGCGGGCAGATTGTTTACTGTCTGAGCAACCAGGGAAGCCCAAGAATCCTGAAATGAGTAGCCTATCCCTTCTCCAGGGGATCTTCCTGACCCAGGAATTGAACTGGGGTCTCCTACATTGCAGGCAGATTCTTCACCATCTGAACCATTGGGTCCTGGATTTAGACTTCTTGGGATGAGCTTCTCTGCAGGCTCAGATGTAAAGAATCTGCCTGCATTGTAGGCAGACTGGGGTTCGATCCCTGGAAGATCCCCTGGAGAAGGGAATGGCTACCCCCTCCAATGTTCTTGTCTGGAGAATTCCATGGACAAAGGAGCCTGGTGGGCTACAGTCCATGGGGTCGCAAAGAGTCAGACATGACTGAGCTACTAACACTTTCACACTTTTCATAAGGTTTAAGAGGATGTTGGGATGATATGAACATAAGAAATGGCTAACTTTTAGAACAGTAACAGATGTGTTGTAAATGTTAATTTGTAATAGCTCTCCTGTAGCCTCTGTTCTTCTGCTCTGGAGTACTTGTGTTGTGTGTCTTGGGGCTTATGTTTCCTCTTCCTTGGTTTACTCCTTATTTTGGAAGGAGTACATCCACTGGTAAAGTGCTTCTCAGGCTTTGGCTTGTGCTCAACGTTTGATAGGATACAGGTTGTAAACTCTCCTCTCCCTGGAGTCTTTTCCACCCCTCCACTCCTGTGCCAGGCCCTGAGTTTCTACTTCAGTAGAGTTGGGGTGAAGTCTCAGAACCTGTATTTCTAAACAAATCTCTAAAAGATGCTGATGTTGCTTTGGCAATCATAGCTTTAGAAGCTCCCTGAGAAAGAAATTTTAAGAAGGAAAACTTTTGAGACCTTCCTTTATTCTGTAATCATGCATGGTTGATAATTCGAATGGTTTAGACCTCTAAGGTGCAAATCATTTTCCTCTATAATTTGACTGTTTTGTAACTTCCAGGAATTCTTGAACAGCCAGTATAATTTTCATTCCCTCTAACTTTGTATGTAATCTGCTTTTCTCTCTGGAAGTGAAAGTGTTAGTCACTTAGTCTTGTCGGACTCTTTGTGACCCTATGGACTGTATCCTGCCAGGCTTCTCTGTCCATAAGATTCTCCAGGCAGGAATGCTGAATGGGTTGTCATTCCCTTCTCCAACGGAAGTGTTTAGGGCTTTCTTATTCCTAATATCTTGAAGTTTTCCTATAATATTCCTGGTGTATATATGTATGTTTCGATTGGGCCAGTGCTCAGTGGGGCCCTAGGCTCCTTCCACCTTAAAACTTACCTTCATAAGTTCTGGGAACTTTTCTTGGTGTTTTCTTCTCTTTTTTAAAATTTATTTTTTTTTATTGAAGGATAATTGCTTTACAGAATTTTGTTGTTTTCTGTCAAACCTCAACATGAATCAGCCTTGGTGTTTTCTTTTTGACAATTTCTGCTTATCCATTGCTCTGTTCTCTCATTCTGGAGCTTCTGCCACCTGAAGGTTCAACTTTCTTGCCAGTTTTCTTTTTCTTAACTTCTATATATATATATATATAGAAGTAAATATATATATATATATATATATTTACTTACAGATGGTTTTATTTCCTTTTGACAGCTTCATTTTCCAACACTTTTATTGAAATGTTTATTTCTACTATTTTTTAATTTTAAGAGTGCTTGTTCTCTAAGGATTATTTGTTTTAAAAAAAAGTGTCCTGTTTTTATTTAATGGATGTAATATTTTCTTTTCTCTACCTGGGAACACTGGGGTTTGGTTTAAGACATTTTCTCTTGCTTCTTGTGTTGTAGGTCATCTTTTTTCCTTTTACCTGTTTTGCCTTCTGCTGCTGCTGCTGCTGCTAAGTCGCTTCAGTCGTATCCGACTCTGTGCGACCCTATAGATGGCAGTCCACCAGGCTCCCCCGTCCCTGGGATTCTCCAGGCAAGAACACTGGAGTGGGTTGCCATTTCCTTCTCCAATGCATGAGAGTGAAAAGTGAAAATGAGGTCGCTCAGTTGTGTCCGACTCTTAGAGACCCTATGGACTTCAGCCTACCAGGCTCCTGTGCCCATGGGATTTTCCAGGCAAGAGTACTGGAGTGGGTTGCCATTGCCTTCTCCAGTTTTGCCTTCTACTTTCATATTAAAAGCCTTCTGCATGCTCAGTGATCCTTGGCAGTGCTTTTAGGTTTAACTGTAAGGCAGTAAAAAGCTGATTGAAATTTCTGTGTGTATCTGAGAGGTGTGTCAAATGTCGGCTTCATTGCTGGATAATTAGCATGGAACCTGTGTCTTTCAGTGGGGAATCTCCAGCTATCTGCCCCTGTGGGTCTTCTGGGTTGATCAGAGTTTATCTCTTGCTTGAGGCTTATTGTTTAAGCTGCTGCATGCTGGGAACAAACGGGGAAAAGGCATTGGAGTCTTTACTATTCAGACTGCAGATTTTTCATTTAATCCTGGTTCTCATGATTACACGCATCTTTTGCTGCCAGCTCTGTCTATTGTCCTCAAGTTCATATTCTTTTATATTAAAAAATTATTTATTTTTAATTGATTGATGATTGCTGTACAATATTGGCTTGATTTCTGTCAAACATCAACATGAATTAACTATAGGTGTACATATATCTCCTCCCTCTTGAATCTCGCTCCCACCTCCCGCCCATTCCCACCCCTCTAGGTTATTACAGAGCCCCAGTTTGAGTTTCCTGAGTCATACAGCAAACTCCCATTGGCTATCTATTTACATGTGTTAGTGTATATGCTTCCATGCTGCTGTCTCCATTCATCTCACCCTCTCCCTCTACTCCCCAACCCTTGTCCATAAGTCTGTTCTCTATGTCTGTGTCTCCATTGCTGCTCTGCAAACAGATTGGTCAGTACTATCTTTCTAGATTCCATATATATGTGTTAATATACGATATTAACTTACTTTATTCTGTATAATAGGCTCTAGGTTCATCCACCTCATTTGAACTGACTCAAATGCATTTCTTTTTATGCATTATGGCTGATTAGTATTCCATTGTATATATGTACCACAGCTTCTTTATCCAATCTGTTGATAAGTCCATGTTCCTTTTGCTTCATTTTCTCCAAAGAGAAAACCTCTGATCTGCTGGAGTTGGTGACAGGTAGACACCTAGTTGTAGGGAGTTGATTTAGGTATCTAGGTGATTTTCTCTTTAGATCTTCTGCTCCCCTTGAACACCTCCCATCTCTTTTCAGAAGCATCTTATTTCACCAACTGCTGGGTTTTTCTGGGATTTTGTGGGGGGAATTTAATTTCTTGATTTTTGCTTACCTGTGATATGTCACTCAGCTACTTAATTTTGGTTTTCAAAATTTTGTCACTATTTCTCTCAGTTGCAGTTTCTTTTTTTTTTTTTTTTAAATGGAATACCATGTTTATTTATTTTTATCTTTTATTAAAAAAATTTTTTTTGGCTGCAATGCATGGCATGTAGGATCATAGTTCCCCAACCAAGGATCAACCTTGTGTCCCTAGAGTAGAAGCTCAGAGGCTTAAGCACCAGATCGCCAGGGATGTCTTTGTTATGGTTTCTCATGTATTCTTGTTCTTATGTGTTTATACATTTTGTTTGGGTAAGTTAGGGGCAAAAAAGTGTATTCAAATTACCAGGTTTCTCCAGAAGTTAAGAAAATGCATTTTTCAAAGTACAGTGTGTATCTTCACACATGAAATTTGATTGATGAAATATCTTTTGCAACTGTAATGATTTTTAGAGTAACTGATGATGCAGTTTGTAATAAGAAAAAAATGCAAATTGTAAATACAGGCATCAGGAGGCAGAAGAAACTTGTACTTGCTATAGAAAAAGAAAAGAAACTAAAATAAAAATGTATTCTTGGAGATTACTAGCCATCGAATTTGTTTTGTTTTTCTCTACATCTTTGTTCAAACTAACAATCTTGATGTTATCCTTACAATGTGCTCTTTTACATCTTCATGTTCAATTTTCCCCTAAATTTTATTTTTCTCTGTCCCCATTACTCTGCGCTCAGTCCAGACAGTATACCATCTCTCATGTATACTACATATACATGTAGTATATGTGTACACTCACGTATACTACATATACATGTAGTATATGTGTACATAGCCTCTGTGTACACTAATGGGCTTCCCAGGAGGCAGTAGTGGTAAAGAACACACTTGCCAATGCAGGAGTAATAGGAGACACAGGTTTGATCCTTGGTTGGGAAGAACCCCTGGAGTAGAAAATGGCAACACACTTCAGAATTCTTGCCTGGAAAATTCCATGGACAGAGGAGACTGGTGGTCTATAGTCCATGGGGCTGCAAAGAGTCAGACACAACTGAGTGACTGAATACACATACACAAATAGCCTCTGTGATGGTTAATTTTATGTGTTAAC
Source organism: Bos javanicus (assembly GCF_032452875.1). NCBI lineage: Eukaryota > Metazoa > Chordata > Mammalia > Artiodactyla > Bovidae > Bos > Bos javanicus. The sequence continues at coordinate 91,492,892 of NC_083872.1, forward strand.
TTGGCTGGGCCACAGGTACCCAAATATTTGGCCACACATTGGTTTGAATGTTTCTGGGAGGGTGCTTTTTTAAAAAAAAAGTTATTTCATTTATTTTAATTGGAGGATAATTACTTTACAGTATTTCAATGGTTTTTGCTATACATTGACATGAATCAGCCACAGGTATACATGTGTTCCCCCAAACCCTGAACCTCCCTCCCACCTCCCTGCCCACCTAAAATTAACATTTAAATGAGCAGATTTTGAGTAAAGCAGATTGCTCTTTATAATTTGGTGGGCCTTGTCCAATCAGTTGAAGGCCTGAAGAGAACAAAGAGACTCACTTCCCCTGAACAAGAGAGAATTCTCAGCACTCTGCCTTTGGACTTCCATTGCAATACTGGATGACTCTTCTGAGTGGTAGAGCACACAGCTTTCAGCTAGAACTGTGGCATCAGCTCTCTCAGGTCTCAGCCTACCAGCCCACCAGCCCAAATGGCAGGTTTTAGATTTGCCATCTTCTATGAGCCAATTCCTTAAAAGAAACCTCTTTCTATATATACATATACACCTCCTTTTGGTTCTGTTTCTTTGAAGAACCCTAAAACAGCTTCCTTACTTTAATTTCACTCTTACTCTGTTTTTTGGCTGCACTTGTGGCATGTGGGATCTTAGTTCCCTGACCAGGGATCATGACCAGGAATCTGGTCATGCACCCCCTGCAGTGGTAGCACAGAATCTTTTATTTTTTTTAATAATTAATTAATTTATTTTAATTGGAGGCTAACTACTTTATAATATTGTGGTGGTTTTTGCCATACATTGACATCAATCAGCCACAGGTGTACATGTTTCCCCCCATCCTGAAGCCCTCTCCAACCTCCCTCCTCACCCCATCCCTCTGGGTTGTCCTAGGGCACCGGCTTTGAGTGCCCTGCTTCATGCATCAAACTAGCACTGGTCATCTATTTTACATATGGTAATATACATGTTTCAATGCTATTCTCTCAAATCAGCCCACCCTAGCCTTCTCCCACAGAGTTCAAAAGGTCTGTTTTTAAACTTCTGGGTAGCATGGAATCTTAACCACTGTACTGCCTGGGAAGTTCTTCAGTCTCACTCCTATCCACTCTTCAAATTACAATATGAAATTGTCTTCTAAAACTGAAATAGGAAAGTTTCACTTACTGGTTGAAATGCTTTTCAGTGTCTTCTGCATAGTTGTTTGAGATTCCAAGCTACCTTTCCACTTTATCCCCAGGCCCCCAATGGTGAAAACTTCCTGAACACACTATCTTCCTGAACACACTGGTCTTTCCTCCTCTGTCCACTCCTTCTTTGGGGACTGTCCTTCTCCTTCTTTTCCATTTGGAAAACTGGTCTTTTAAGTCCCTGCCAATATGTCACTCCTATGAAGTGTTAATAATGCTTTTCCTCTCTTTCCCAACCAAGTGAAGGCTTTCTTCTCCTAGCTTCTCAAAACCTCTCCCATAGTCATATATGGTAGAAACTCAACCCAAATTGATCATACTACATGGAGATTGTTTGGTTTTGTTTCTACTTCTCATCAGACTTCAAGACTCTCTAAAGGGACCTAGTACGTAGGAGATATGTCATTAATATTTAATTACTATATCTGGGGCTGTATTCAAAATTTTTTCATCATTTCTTATTGCAGCTGGAAAAGAACAGGAAAAAAAATGAACCAAACTCACTGCAGTTGAACTTAAATTTTAGTTCTGTATGTCATAGCTGACACAGCAAAGAAGCCTATTTCTATATTCTCTGGTACAATTCTTCCCCCTCCTTGTCTGTGAGATCCTGCCGTCTTGTTTTTTGACTGCTGGTGTAATGTTCTAATTGTTTTTGTGTCTTCATAGTTTCTATTGTATGCATGCTTCAACCTGTTCTGGAGATCGACAGTCTATAAATAATAAATAGCCTAAACCAGCATATTGCTTATTTTCCCAAGAGTCTTTCCTTGTAAATGCACAGTTGCCTTTTCTTTTGTGAAGCTTAATAGATTGTTAAACAAATGAAGGATGAGAAAAACATCTAAAATGAAGGAGATATAAATAAATTACTACCTTCTTGTATTTTTCCTGAATCCTATCTCTTTCCATGACAGAGACAGATACTGAGGCAGATTCTAGAAGTGAGAAGAAGCACTATCAGGCAAGCTCTTTCTTGACATTATCCCTCACTTGGCCCCAGCTTTTCACAGTGAGAACCAAACTGATCTCCAGCTTCTGAACTCTGAGTGAGTTGATGCCTTTTCCACTCCACCATCTCGGGCAATGGGTTTCTCCCTGCTGTTGTGATCATCACTCTGATGAGTGGCAGTGTGGGGTTAGGAACTTCCAGAACTCATCCTCTGGGCCTCTATCAGACTCTGGTTTCCAGTCTCCTTTGAGCTCCCAGGAAATTTACACTTTAGAAAATTCTTCTTACTGACCTCATGAAGTTCTTGTCTCTCTTGACTTCCCTGATATTTGTGCTTCTGTTCTGTCAGTTGATTTTTTTTTTCTTTCAAATTCAAGTTAAAGTTTCAGCCTTTTGTTCAGTTCTTTGGGCAACAGCTGTGCAAACGAGCCCTTTTCTTTGTTGCTAGTGGCTGAGCCTGGAAAAGAGGGAGAGAAGCTGTCAACTACTTTATTAAGGCAGATCCCTGTTTGTTTATTTTAGAAACCACTCTGTCTCTCTTAATGCTTGATTTTTTTCTTTCTTTTAAAGTTCTTCTTGGGTTATTGGATTCAGTGAGCTTTCAAATTCTTCTTTAATCCCACCATCTTTTTTTCTAATCTCTTCGAAAAGTTTGTTATAAGTGATAGGTCACCTGAGAAACCAGGAATGAATATAAACCTATGGCCTGCACCTCTACAGAATAATTCTTTTGTATAAGGATTCTAAGACCCTTTTCTTTGCTAATAGGTATGCAGGATAAAGCTCTTCTCTTAAGAACCCGACTGAAGGGAAGCAATACAAAGCATCTAGAGCAGCAGAACTGCAGCAACAAAAGAGATTTCTTTTTATAGTTTCCAAAAAAATGAAGTAGAAACTTCCAGAAGAATATCAGAGCCTGTTATTTTACATATGCTGTGGTTAGAGTTGAGAGCAGCCAGTTTCTCTCCCTAAAATGGGTTGCTGTTATTTGTTGTTGTTTGGTTGCTTTGCCAGGCTGCTCTGTCCATGGGATTTCCCAGGGAAGAATACTGCAGTAGGTTGCCATTTCCTTCTCCACAGGATTTTCTTGACCCAGAGATCAAGTCCACATCTCTTGCATTGGCAGGTAGATTCTTTATCCCTGAGCCACCAGGGAAGCCCAGTATGGATTGTACAATATCTCTATTCAGGATCACCCTAAGAAACAATGAAAAGTGGCCTTGTGGCCAAGGAAACTTGATATTTACTCTGTTTTTTGATTAATTATTACTCTAAAATAAAACATGCAGTGATGGTTTCCATCTAAGTTTTGTTTTCCTCACCACCCTGCCTTGAACATTTCCCTGTCTGGTGCTGCTGGTATCATTTTATGGGAGGCTTCTCTCAGTATCAGTTTTTCCTGTGAGCTGAAATTTAAGTCTTTATTTACAGAGAAGAAAGCAATCAACTTAATGCAACACCCTGTAAATGGAAATTTTACTGGATGTAAGTGAAGTCGGTAAATAGTTTCATGCCCCTTTTATTGTTAGATACTTAAAAAAATGTTTTGGTTCAGACTTTGGAAATCTTTTCTTTCTTCAACTCAAAGGGAGACTCAATAGGTGGAGAAACAAAAGCCTTGCAGGTGGCTCCGCGAGAGCCAAGCCAAATGGAGATCAACAGGCAGAAATCAGACAAAAGCAGTGGAAATGACAGTGATCTGAGAGCAAGGGGGTGTCCTGGAAGGTCAGGTGAAAGGAGGCAGGTGTTTCCTAGTCAGGTATTTGGTTCCCTTCTATCTTATTCTTCTAAAAAAAAAAAAAAAAGAGGAGAGAGACTGCAACATGTATATGTAAGATGAAAAGTTCATGCATATTACAAAAATTCATTACTTTCCCTCAGAATCAGAACAATGTCACCATGTAGAATAAATTTTTCCTTTCACTCTTGTAAAAGAAAATAATTATTACCATCAAATGCGTATGTACTGCATGCCTGGTGCAATGCTGGGCATAGTGTGTGCATTGTCTGATTTAATCACCATCATTAATATTAGTCCAATTTTCTTTTTATTTTTTCCAATCTAGTACTTTGATTTTTGTGTACTTTGATTTTTGTCCATGCTAAGTTGCGTCCAACTGTTTGCATTCTGTGGACTGTAGCCCACCAGGCTTCTCTATCCATGGGATTCTCCAGGCAAGAATATTGGAGTGGGTTGCCATGCCCTCCTCCAGATACCTCGAATGCAGCTCTGTGTTGCCATTATTACACATGCTTCCTCTTTCCCAGACACTAAAGTCAGGTACATGGTAAATGCCTTGTACACAAAATAAAAAGTTCTGAACTAAAGAGACTTCATCAGTGTTATGGGCTTCCCTGGTGGCTCAGTGGTAAAGAATCTGCCTAACAATGCAAGAGACTCAGGTTCAATCCCTGAGTTGGGAAGATTCCCTGAAGTAGGATATGGCAACCCACTGAAGTATATTTGCCTGAAAAATCCCATGGACAGAGAAGTGTGACAGGCTACAGTTCATGGGATCACAAAAGAGTTGGACAGGACTTAGCAACTCAACAACAACATCAGTGTTATATATAATCTGCAGGCCTGAGAGAATAATTTTCACCAGGTAAAGGAGATAAAGCAACACTGGACTTAACTGAAGATGACCATGTTCCTGCACTTATTTGGAGATGACCCTATTCTTCACAGCAGAGGATCTCATGCCCTGTGTGTACATTGAAAATAGAGTAAAGACACGTTGTGCATCGTGGATCCTGCTTAAACTGCTGGACGTTATTGACCTGATGCATAGGGTACCAAAGCAACGGTCCCAGCAATGGTCCCAACCTTTTTGGCAGCAGGGACGGATCTCCTGGAAGACAATTTTTTCAGGGACCTGAGGTGAAGGAAATGGTTTACAAGATGACTCAAGTGCATTTCATTTATTGTGCACTTTACTTTATTTCTTCTCTAATGCTGCCCCTGATCTGGTAGGAGGTACTGAGATGCAGCTCCGAGAGTGGGGATCCCTGCAGTAGAGAATTCCTAGCATACATTTTACATCAGAGATTCAACTCAAGTGATCATGGATCTTGGCCTTCTGACCATCACCGCATGTTTTAGTGGCATTGAGACCTGTGGCCTGACTTTGATTCAGCAGCAGCGTTCCTTGACAATTGTGTAATAGTCATCCAATTTATCCCACAGGGTTTCATGATCAGGTCTCCGAATGTTAAAGCTTTCAAGAGGTTCATAGAATGCATCATGTGAGCTGGCCACTTCAAATTGTTGACTCTAATCATGTGTCGCAGGCTAAACTAGAGAAATTTTCAAAACTGAACGTTTGGTTAAGGCTCTTCACCCCAAGACTTTCCAACTCACTTCAGCTAGGAGCCTCGCCTTGGTGCTATCAATTCCATCAGGCAAGCTCCAACCTTGGCCTTCCCTGGTGGCTCTAGTTTTAAAGAATCTGCGGACGCTAGAGATGCGGGTTCTCTCCCTGGGTCAGGAAGATCCCCTAGAGGAGGAGATGGCAACCCACTCTAGTATTCTTAGCTGGAGAATCCCATGGGCAGAGGAGACTGACGGGCTACAGTCCTCTGACCACAGAGTCTGCAGGCCAGAGCGCGCACGCACACGCAAGCTCTGCCCCGGCCAGCCCACCTCTGCCAGCCCCGCCCTCTGCAGGCCCCACCCCCAAGCGGCAGTGCTGAGAGACGCCCCTACCGGAAATTATCGTGAGGGCTAGCTGCGGCCTGCTGAGCATCCGGGAAGACAGTGACTCTGAGAGGTAAGAAAACTTGTCCAATGGTTGCAGCTGATTAGAAGTGTTCACATCCCACTGACGTATTTGTAGGGACTCAGTAATTTAAAAATCAATTTTGTATCCACTTTTTTTTGGAGAATCAGTTGTTTAAAAGAGCAGGTATTTTAAACCAAGGAATATATGCAAGCTTTGTTACAGGTCAACCATCCTTTGAATTCAGTAATTGTTCGTTGAGTACTACGTCATGTTCTCTTAGACAACTGCCGGAGAGAATACTGTTTAACAGTAGCCGAACAATTGTACAGTTTTGTCACATAGACTTACAAAATTATTATTTTTTGAACAACACATACAGAGGAACTTCCAACTGTCCTCGACTCAGTTGCATGTCTTATTACATACTGAATCCACAGTATTTAAGAAAGGACCTGGAACATCTGAGAAAAACGTTGGAATATGTCTAACTCAGGTTATGTCATTTCCACAAGATTTCTTCTTGTGGACTTTAGCATTATCCCCTCAAAGTAAGAACATGGGAAATCGGTTTGTTTTAAAAGTAAAAGCATGTATCAGTATAATAATTACCTTGTAGGAACTGCTTTTGTTAATCTTCTTTGTAAAGGATTTTCAAAAGCAGAAGAGTACTTATTTATCAGCAAATTTAGTCTAATGACAGGTACATTTCTGTTTTGCTTTGTAATGATAGGTAAGGTTTTAAGCTTAAACGAAAAAGAAAAAAGTTGCAGTGAATTCTTTAGGGCTTAGTGCTCTTCTTCTCCTTTGTCGGTACTACTATACAAAAAAGATGACCTTTTCTCTTTTCTTGCATCAGCGAGAAACACCAAGGCTTCTGGAAGTGAGATTGTTTTTAATATGTAAAAAATTGTTGAATTACTTCAAAGTTAAAGGCCTGGAGCAGAGAGAAGTTCTTAATTGATAATGTCCCCAGTGGGGAGCTTATGCATTTAAGTAGAACTTTTCAGAAGCCACTAGGGAAGAGGTGATTTGGGAGAGGAAAGAATGCTTTTGAAACTCTGAGTACTTAGGTGAAAAATGATAACATAAATTTGGCTGTATGTCTCATGTCTCTTCTTGGACCTTTTTAAAAAGGGAAAGAATGGACAGTAAAGATTTGGAATAATTTCACAATGTATTAAGGTTGCACACAAAATACAGAGGAGATGCAGGAAATTAAAACCATAAAGGCTCATTTTTCGCTAGGATAGGTAACTTCTCCAAAATGTATTTGAAAATCATTAAGAACTCAACGGAGACAGTGAATTCAATGATCCAGTGAATCAAAGAGCCTGCAGTGATTATTATTAACCAATTCTTTATTTAGATTAAGTTGAACAAACAACCTTCCTAGGCAGTTTTGATGTTGGACTATTCTTTCACTAGAGGAACCTAGACTAATCAATAACTCTTATTTATGTTATTAAGCCTGTTTGAGAAATTTAAATAAGGAAGGAAAGACCTTTGGAATTTGAGGAGCTGGTCCACTAACAGCAGGCATACATGTAATTGTTCAGTTAGCAAGGCATATCACGTGTCTGCTCCCTTTGGGAACAACCTTTAACAGGTACCTTACTATGTCTGACATAGAGTAGTATATGGTTAATTGTGATTAGTTTGTTCTTTTAAACACTCTTGGTCAAACTTCGGTATCTTCCCATGTCTACATTTCCAATAAAGGAGTGTATTACTGACTTAAAGGCCATTTGAATCAAATGGTAGAACATTATGTCATTTTAAGCTGCTTTCAAAAAGCCCCACAATACCACAAAAACTCATATTGACATATATTATTTAGTCCAAAATAAGTGTGTCTTTTGTAATGTTCCATTGCTATGTGAATGGAAGGTTTTTTTGTTCATTTCAGGAACTGAAACAGAATTCTTTTCCTGTATGACATAGAAAAAGAAGAGTAAAATTGAGCATTTGATGCTTCTGGCATTCATAGATTAATGAGAATATGAATACTGGCAAGGGAGCTCTGTGTTTAATATTAACTCTCATATTTGAAGATGATGCTTACAGGGTGCCTGTGATGTCAAAAACACAAAAATTTCTTGTTTGCAGGGATTGTTTTTATTCATGAGAGTACTGGCAAAGTGGCTGTAAGTAGGAGACTTGAAAATAAAACATGGCAAACTAGAAGGAAGCTTATTTCTCTCTTTCTTGATAGTCTAAAAGTAGGTGAGCTGACCAGGGCAAGTCGACAGCTTTGTTCCATAAAACCATGCAGGCACCCAGGTTCCTCCCATCTCAGGTTATACCCTCCCTGAGGGTGACTCGTCACCACCAAATTGCAGCTCCAACCCCTAACAGGCCAAAGAGGAAGTACAGATTCCTCTTAAGATTATGACCGTGCCAAACTTTACCAGAGCCCTGGGATTCTGGAAACCAGTGATGGTTAAATAAATCCCTCCTTCTCTTTCTGTTCTGAGAAACAGCTTACTGCAAAGAACCCCCCTTACCCATGGTTTAGGTAAGGACTCAAGGAGGCCCCTCTTGTTTGTGTATTACAGGACCAGACACTGACTCTCCACATTCCCATTCTTTGCTTCCTAACTGATTCACTGAACTGTTTTGTCTCCAGTGATCACTAGGAACAAAATATTTATTAACCAAGCTTTGGTTAAGATTTTCTCTTTCCCTTGTGCCCCTTGAAATTTGATCTGCCTTCAGTCTGAACTCGGGTACAGTCCCTCCTTAAATGTCTCCCAAAAAACAAGCTGGACTCAGAGTGAAACATTCTTTGATCTACTCTCTGACTTTGCCACCATTCCATCCACTATCCTATGCCTGGTTCTTTTTAGCCTAGATTTCCTCCTCTTGGTGGAAGAAACCTGTTTTGCCTGACACGTGCAGTTCGTGCAGTCAGAATGCTCTCCCTGTTGTAGTAGTTCTCTTTCCTCCCATTGCGGTCATCCCTCCCCAGCACTTTCATAATAATCCTTTTGACTAAAATCCAGATTTGTTTTTAATTTGACAGATGTCAACCGAAAATTCAACCGAAAATTCCATTGTTTGGAAGCTAGCTGTCAAGGAGGCTGGGAAAGTATCTAGCCAAACAGCCAAACCTAGCTAAAACTAGGGGGAGTTTGAGTTTGAGTGTCAGTTGCTCAGTCGTGTCTGACTCTTTGCGACCCCATGGACTGTAGCCCGCCAGGCTTCTCTGTCCATGGGATTGTACTGGCACAAATTCTGGAGTGTGTAGCCATTCCCTTCTCCAGGGGATCTACCCAACCCAGAGATTAAACCTGGGTCTCCTGCATTGCAGGCAGATTCTTTACTGTCTGAGTCAACAAGGAAGTCCCTAAACTATGGGGTTCTGTTGCTAAAAGAAAGAAGTCCCTGAGCTGTGGGGTTCTGTTCCTAAGAGAAAGAAGTGATGGATATTAGAGGACCATTGATGGCATCTGGCACACTCTTCATAAAGCCAGCCACCATGTGTAGTTCTGCAGCCTCTTCTCTTTGTCTGGTCCTTTTGCTCAAAATAGATCACCCAAGGCTTCCCTCGTGGCTCAGTGGTATATAATCTCTTTGACAATGTAGGAGACACGGGTTCAGTCCCTGATCCAGGAAGATCCCACATGTGGCAAAGCAACTAAACTCATGTGCCTGAGCCATAACTATTGAGCCTGTCCTCTACAGCCCAGGAACCACAACTACTGAGCCCATGTGCCCTAGAGCCCGTGCTCCACAAGAGAAGCCGCAGCAGTGAGAAACCCACTACAACTACATCACAACTATGTTGCAGAAACACTGCCACTACGAAGCAGCCCCCCATTCACCGCAAATAGAGAAAAGTCTGAACAGCAATGAAGACCCAGCACAGCCAAAATAAATAAGTAAATAAAAATTAAAAAATATATATATATATCACCCAGAATTTAGAATATTTATATATATATTTAAATCTATATTTTAAAAATATTTAAAAAATAAATATATTTAAATATATTTTAAATTCCAGGGAGTCACCTTGGTCTCCCTGTCAAGGTTTCCCTGAACTACTCTGCCATATTTCTGAAAATGTGTCAGTATGGTTTTCCTTCCATGAAAATGCTTGCTTCTTGTCAAATTCACCTTAGGACTACAGCTTTGAGCTTAGGGCTCAGTGTTTAAAATTTAATCAAAGTCTTACCTGGTGGCTCAGTGATAAAAGAGTCCACCTGCCGGTGTAGGAGACACAGGTTCGATCCCTGATCCAGGAAGATCCCATATGCCATGGAGCAACTGACCTGTGCTCCACCACTGCTGAGCCTGTGCTCTAGAGCCAGGGAGCTGCACTGAAGGTGGTGTGCCCTACAGCTTGCGTTCCACCACAAGAGAAGCCACCAGAATGGGAGCCTGAGCACTGCAATGGAGAGTAGCCCCTACTCGCCGTAAGTAGATAAACGCCTTCACAGCACCGAAGACCCAGCACAGCCAAAAATAAAAAAATAAAATTATTAAGAAAAACTTAAACTTTTTGCAGAAAGAGTTGGGCTTTAACCAGGCCATTGTATACAGCTGTGTAGGTTGAACAACCCTATCAGGCAGCCAGAGGGATAGGTGTAATATCAAATCCTAGCACTGCAGGATTGTTAAGTAAAAGTGTTAGTTCCTGAGTTAAGTTAGTCCCTTAACTCCCTGGGATTTAAAAAATATTTAAATATATTAAAAGAAACATTCTCCAGGCAAGAATACTGGAGTGGGTAGCCATTCTCTTCTCTGGGGGATCTTTCCAACCCAGGGATTCTTTACTATCGGAGCCACCAGGGAAACCCTTATAGGAACGTTAAGCCTGGTGTATAACCTTCTGAAGATTTGATTCCTTATCAAAAATGGGAGACCTGCTTTGTAGCATTACTGCAAGAATTAGAGATAAGATTATAAAGTGTCTAGTTCAGTGCCTGGCCCTTGGCATGTGCTCGATAACTGGTGGATGCCATTTTAATTATTAGATAAAACTTTTTCTCTGGAATTCTGGAATTCTCCCATTCCATCTTCTCTTCAAATGCTTCATCATTCTGTGTTGCTGCCCTTAGTCTGGTTCCACACCCACATCTCATCTTTCCAGACAACACACTGTGCTTTCTTCAGTGTTTTTATTTTCTCTTCTCTGCTATCAAAATTGCCTAATCTGGGTTGAATTACTTTAAGGCTCAGTTTTCTGATTTTAGATATAAAATTTTTTTTAAAAAGATAATTCTGGGACTAAAACAGATAGGATGAATTGTCTCTTTGGTTGTTCCAAACTGCAACCTGCTGAGCTACGGGACAGTGAAATGACCCTGTGATATTTTCTCAAGTATCCTCCTATTAAGGGCTTTCCAGATGGCGCCAATGGTAAAGAATCCACCTACCAATGCAGGAGATGCAAGAGATGCGGGTTTGATCCCTGGGTTGGAAAGATCCCTGTTTGGGAAAGATCCCTGGAGAAGGAAATTGCAACCCACTCTAGTGTTCTTGCCTGGAAAATTCCAAGGACAGAGGAGCCTGGTGGGCTACACTCCATTGTGTGGCAAAAAGTTGGGTGTGACTGAGTACGCACAGAGCACATCCTTCTGTTCACTGTTTTCTGGACATAGTAGGAGGAGTAGAATTGCCTTGCTCCCACTTGTTGAGAAAAATCTCATTCAGTTCAGTTTAGTTCAGTCTCTCAGTCATGTCCGACTCTTTGTGACCGCATGGACTGCAGCACACCAGGCCTCCCTGTCCATGGCCAACTCCCGGAGTTTATTCCAACTCATGTCCATTGTGTCGGTGATACCATCCAACCATCTCATCCTCTGTCGTCCCCTTCTCATCCTGCCTTCAATCTTTCCCAATGTCAGGGTCTTTTCAAATGAGTCAGCTCTTTGCATCAGGTGGCTAAAGTATTGGAGTTTCCAGCTTCAGCATCAGTCCTTCCAATGAATATTCAGGACTGATTTCCTTTAGGATGGACTAGGTGGATCTCCTTGCAGTCCAAGAGACTCAAGAGTCTTCTCCAGCACCACAGTTCAAAAGCATCACCACAGTTAAAAATCCCATTAGGATATTTAAATAGCCAGAACATGTTACATAACTTGTCGGCCTGCATTTTGATGGAATATACATCAAATGGTGATTGAAATTAGTTTCATAATCGAATCCCTGACAGGCAGAAGGATGAAGTCACTCACCTCTTTTATGGCGTCAAGATAGTATTTGTGGGTGAGCGTACACGGGTCTTATTTCAGGTGTATATGGTTTTGAACTCAGATCTGCAAGTCACTTGGGGTGCTTCCTTAGGTGTTCTTTTGATATAAATTATTAAATGCTTTACAGTCCTGGCAGTGGATTGCTTGTTTTGCTAAGAATAACTTTAATCTTTGAGTTCTCACCAAATTCAGGCTTAATTATTCTGCAACCAAATATTCCATACCATCTGTTGGTGTTGTTTACAAGGGAATGAAAGTAGGCATGTATAAATTTGAAGCAAATTAAGTCATGTAGAGAATCCTTAAAGCTTCCAGGTAAAGGAAAAAACAAATTTCGTATAAGGGAGGCTCAGTAATTTTTCTTGCATTAGATGATATGAAAACAAGACTTCACGGATTACTAGCATCTGAGCTTGGTGCTGTAAAGTTTTCATGATGATGAAGCATTTTTACTCTTTCCTAGTTTTACTGCAGGATTTGGGGAGTACTGATGTAAATGGGAAAATGTGTTGAGTAGTCTTTTGACAAGATTGTTAGAGAATAACTGAATAATTATAAGAAAATATTTAATGTGAACATCTAAAATTATTATTCTGCAGCCCCTTCTTTTGGGAGCCTAAAGCCTGGCTGGTGATAGTTATAGGACTAAAACAAGAAGAAATTAAAGTCAGCCACAACACTTCCCTCCTCCACTCAATATCATGGTGAGATTTGATTTTACTGGCACCTTGGCGCCTTAGGCACCTAAGCCTAAGTCACCATGACCTCCTTCCTGGACTATTCCAACAGCTTCCTAACTTGTCCCCATCCACTTCTTTTGCGTTTTTCCAAATGATCACATGATAACCAGAGTAATTTCCTAAAAGCAGAAATCAGATCATGCCACTCTCCTCCTTAAAACTTCTCAGTGGTTGTTCACTTGCCAACTCTTGGCAACCCCATGAACTGTAGCTCGCCAGGCTCCTCTCGCTGTAGGATTTCCCAGGTAAGAATACTGGAGTGGATTGCCATTTTCTTCTCCAGGGCATCTTCCCAACCCAGAGATTGAGCCTGTGTCTCCTGCATTGGCAGGCGGATTTCTTACAGCTTAGCCACCCAGAAAGCCCTGTGGTTCAGTGGTTAAAAATCTGTCTTGCAATGGAGGGATGTTATTTTGATCCCTGGTCAGGGAACTAAGATCCCACATGCCACAGAGCAACTAAGCCTGCTTGCCACAACTACTAGCCCATGGGCAGCAGTTAGAGAGTCCGTGTGCTGTAACAAACGATCCTGAGTGACCCAGTGAAGATCTCACGTGCTACAACTAAGATCCAGTGCAGCTAAATAAATAATAAAAATAAAATTAAACTTTCTGTATTAAGTTAAAAAAAAAAAAACCCTTCTCAATGTTCCCACTGAACTTAGAGTAAAAGCCAAATTTCTTCTCATGTCCTACAAGATTCTGCATTTTCTGGCTTCTGAAAATCTTTCAGTCTGGTCAGCCCTTCTTAATAAACAAGCTTGAGACCCACAGTCTACTTAATAATGCCTTCCCACTCAGCCTCTGTCTTCTGCCTTTTTCCACTCTTCACTGGGTATTTTCCTCATCTTTCAGGTCACAGTTTAATGATAACGTTACCCAGGAAGCCCTTCCCGATTACCCCCTCCTTCTTTCTCTGGTGTCCTCTATTACAGCACCTGTTTTCCTCTCAGGCCTTTGTTGTTTGTATTGAATAATTAGATACTTATTCGTTTATTGTGCTTCTCTCCCACTAAGGTGTAAGCTGCATAGGGTACAAAGACCATGTCTCTTTTATTCACCACTCATTACTCAACCTTTGGAGGATGCCAGGAACATAGTAAGTGCTCAGAAAATAGTTGATGAGTGAATGAAATGAACAGTGATTACAAAAACAAACATCTCTTAGACCCTTTTTTCGTGTTAGATAGCTGTCCTGCCGTGATCCTAACAAGAAACATTTAAGATAGGTACTAACATCTATGGTTTATAGATGAAGAACACAAGGTTTAGAGAGTCTAAATAGCTTGTCCAAAGTTTGACAGCTAATAGATCTTGAAGCTAGGACTCCGACTTAATTCAGACTTAAAGATCATGCTGTTAACCACTGTGCTATATTGATGTCTATCCATTTATCCTGCACATGGTCAGTAAGGATATACAGTGAATAGAACTACTAGGAAGCAAGGAGCAATAGTAGTAGTGGTGCTTCGTTTTGAATTAATAAACGACTGGCATTTGAAGCATATTTATGGGTGAAATTACCAGATGATATTTGTAAGGCAGACTGGAATCCAGTACAATATTGAAGTTTCCTGTCCAGAGGGATTACAGGGCAGAGATAATTGAGAGTGAGCAGTGATTGATGGGAGTTGGCTCTGCCGTGAGGAACGTGATGGGCGAGACTGGGAGAAGCCTCTGGTTGAGCTTGTTCTGCTACTAGAGAGGAGACCATGGAGATGGTAACAAACGACAAGGCTGTGTCTAGGGTGATAGGAGCAGAGCCAAAATCAGGTTTTCGGTCACCTTTTGAGGAAACAAATGGTAATGTTTACTTTATAAATGTTTGTTGCCTCCATGGAGAAAATGCCCCCTTCAAGCCATTTGAAAATGTTCCATAGTTTTGTGTTGTTATGGTGATGTGATAGAGCTGCTGTAGAATGAGATTTGTAAAGGAAAAAAAGAACCTTAAGCCTCAATGCTTACAGCCTGTCTTATCAGTCGACTTTATTTCTCTTTGAAAACATGGAGGGGCTCTTGGGGCATTAGAAAGTGTGCAGCCATCGAGAGATTGTTCCAGCTTTTGGATATCCAGCAGGTTGAGTATTCTAATACACAATTACATTAAAGCACAAAAGTCCCTTCTAGGTTTATCGGTATTAAAGTAGCAACTTTAGAGGTTGTCTTTAAAAAGGAATCATGAACTAATTAAACAGGAGGAAGTTTTATTTGAGCAAAAGGTCAAGATGCTTAAAATTATACTTTCCCATATATCTTGAAAAATCTCAGAAAAAAATTATTATTGTTTTGTCAGTCATTTGGTTATTTGCTTTTAAATTCCAGTTATTACATTTAGGCTGAGAAGTACTTTGTACAAAAGCGCATTTCAATTAAATATTTTAATACCTCCAGTTAGGTGTTTATTTGTAGACAGAAATATGACATTTCAGACACTGATTGGACTGATTAATGGTGCTCATCAGGAAGAACCAAGGGATCATAATTAAACACCAAACCTGCATGGTCTGTTGGTTTTATGTTATATAAATTATGTATGAGTTTGGCATTTATATTTCATGGAAAAATTACAGTGCTGTTTCCTCAATGCATTTTCTACATAAAGAATATTATATGTGTGTGAATGTGAATACGAATTTTCAGAACCTGATGTATTACCTTTTTTTTAATAAGCAAAAATTTCAAACAAAGATTCATGAGTTTCTGCTTGAGGATGCAGGAGGCTCTACTTCTGGTTGTTCTATACTATTGCCTCTTACAAAATAGTCAATTGTTTAAGGTAAAAAGCAATCTAGATACTGCTGCCTTTTAAGTCAGTTGTTCCTAGACTTGTATATTTCACAGACCACAAGAAGATACCCCAAAGTCAGATGAAAGTAGTTTTTGGGGTGCAATAGAGTTGCTCCCTTTTGATTTTTCTGGGTAAAGACATTGAAAATAAAATTGACTATCATCACTATTATTTCACAAAAAACTAATAAGGACACAATTATAAAATTCAAAATCGAATGAATTTATTAAAGTTCTCTACATTGTCCTGTTTTTCTTGCTGCATCTCCAGGCACTAAAATTTATTATTCATGGCATGGCACAAACCTGCGGACCACATTTTGGAAATTATTTGCTTCATATGTCATTAATTTCTATTTCCTAGGTAGTATTTGCACATTGTTGGCAATTGGTAACAGCATGGCTATAGTAATGTATGCCTAGCCTCTCAGGATAGGTGTTCTGTGCTAGCTATTATGAAAAAGGCATATATCTTAATCTCTTATTATATGCCACACCTGCTTGCTGAGTAGACCACAGCAGCCTTCTTTCAGCTCTAAGAATGTACAAGTCTTCTCCTCCTTCAGTCTCATACTGCTTTTCCTCCATCCATAACAATCTGTTGAGCATTCTTCACCTGCCTAATACCTCCTTATTATCTTTTTTGGACTCACTTTAAATGTTTATTAGGGAAACTCTCCCAGACTATGCATTTCAATGAGGTTTCCTTGATAGACCTGCGTATTAAACTTGTGGGCTTCTCTAGTGGCTTAGATGGTAAAGAATCTGCCTGCAATGCAGGAGACCCAGGTTCTCTATCTGGGTGGAGAAGATCCCCTGGAGAAGGGAATGGCAACCGACTCCAGTATTCTTGCCTGGAGAATCCCATGAACAGAGGATCCTGGCTGGTTACAGTCCATGGGATTGCAAAGAGTCAGACACGACTGAGCAACTAACACTTTCACTAAACTTGTGGCTTTCCTCTGATGAATTTAATGCAGTTAATAGACTACAAGATCTCAGAAAGTACAGAGTAGGGATATGCTTATCTTTGTATCCTTGCCACCCATCATATGCTTGTCACATAGTTGGTGCTCCAAAAACAGTTGAATGATTACTAATTATACAAAATGGTAACAACAGTATTACCATTTGTTTGTTGAGTGCAGACTTTGTTTCCAGTACTTTATGTGTAGTAGTTGTCTTCACAATAAACTTGGGAGGTAGTTCTTTCAATGCTTGCTGTGTGAAAGAAGAAACTTAAGTTCACAGATTGGTTTTTTGGTCTATGATTATCTAGTTAGTAAATGACAGAGTCAGAGTTTTAACACAAATGTGGCCTGTTTCAGAGCTTGTGATCTTGGCTCTGTAATGCTTAAGTTTTTTTTTGTTTTTTTTTTTTGTTTTTTTTTTTACTAGAGAACATGGAAATTACTAATACACAAAATAATTTCTTACTTCTAATTTTTCAGCTACCTCCCGTACAAAAGCATTTATTGTTTCAATTATCACTCCAAATCCTTAGTGTCTTAAAACAACAAGAGTCATTTTGTTTGCTTATAACTCTGAAATATGAACAGGACCTGATGGGACAGTTCCTTTCTGTTTCACATGACATCAGTTCTGGCAGCTTAATTATGGCTAAAAGATCCAGTTCCAAGAATCCTCATTCGTATGCTGGCAAATTGATGCTTGCTAGGAACTCACTTGGAGCTATCAGCCAAGGTCTTGATGGCCCTCCACATGGCCTCTCTACAAGGCTAGGTTGGGCTTCTCACCACATGGTCACTGGGTTATGTGAGAGAGTCTCCTGAGGGCAAACACTCCACATGGACAGACTCCATGTGCCAACATCTGTTTTCATCATGCCTATTAGTGTGCATGCGTGCTCAGTCATATCCAACTCTTTGCGACCCCATGGACTGTAGCCTGCAGGCGCCTCTGTCCATGGGATTTCCCAGGCAAGAATACTGGAGTGGGTTGCCATTTTCTGCTCCAGGGGTCTTCCCAAGCCAGGCATCAAACCCGCGCTCTTGCGTCTCCTGCATTGGCAGGCAGATTCTTTAACATTAAGGCACCTGGAAGCCATCTGTTAGTGTACTGTTGGCCAAAGCCAGTCAAATAGTGAATCCCAAAGTCAGGGTTGAAGTGGTCTACGCCAGGTCTACCCAAGGGGGCATGGTTCACTGGAGGCCACCAAAGATATCATCTGCTGACTTGCTGTTCAATGCAGAGTCGTAGGAGTAAGATTCTTGGTTTCATTTGCTTTTAGCCTTTTTTTCCTTAAAACTGTGAAGTGATGGCTGACTCATAGGTACTTATTTTTCTGATCACTACTCTTCTGAGAAAAAGTACAGTCATCTCTGTATTGGTCAGGATAAGCTAGGTTTCTAGCAGGAATAACAGACAACCCCCACATTTAATGAACTCAGTGCAATAAAGCTTCCTTTTTTTTTTTTTTGCCTTTTAAAAAATTTATTTTTTATTGGAGGATAATTGCTTTATGATGTTGTTTACAACAAAGTGAATCAGCCATAAATATACATATGTTGCCTCACTCTTGAACCTCCCTCTCACCCCCCCAACCCCACCCCTAGGTTGTAAAGAGCTTTCTCCCGAGGGCAAAAACTTACTTCTTGTTCTTGCTTCATTCCCAATGCCAGTCAGAAGGGAGGTTCTGCTTGTCACAGTTCTTCAGTGACATTGACTGATGGAGGATTGATCTTGA
Source organism: Bos javanicus (assembly GCF_032452875.1). Lineage (NCBI taxonomy): Eukaryota > Metazoa > Chordata > Mammalia > Artiodactyla > Bovidae > Bos > Bos javanicus. The sequence goes on from NC_083872.1 coordinate 91,511,192, forward strand.
CATGTACCTTGACATGACCTGAGCAGCGGGGAGAGAATGCCCTGAATCACACACTGGCCTTTAAAACTTCACCTGGAAATGGTACACATCACTTTCATTCACATTTTATTGGCCAAACACGGCATATGGCCACACATAACTTCAAAGAGGCTGAAGAAATACAATTCTACGTGGACTCAGAAGGGAAATGGCTGGAAGTATTTGGTGAGCAGCACTCTTATGAGTTGAATTATGTGGCACCCCCAGATTCACGTGTCAAAGTCTTAACTCCTACTATCTCAGAAAATGACCTTATTTGGAAGCAGGGTCATTAACAAGATAATTAGTTTAGATGAGGCCATAGGGTGAACCCCCTCCTCCCACTTGACTGGTTTTCTTATGAAAATGGAGAATGTGGACATAGCCATGCACAGAGGGAGAATACCATATGAAGATAAAGACAGAGATTGGCATGATGCAGCAGAAGCCAAAAGGAACACTGAAGGTTGCTGGTAAACCACTAGAAGCTGAGACAGAGGCATGGAACAGATGGCCGCTTACAGCCTGCAAGGAACCAACCCTGTGGACACTTTGAACTCAAACTGGTAGCCTTCATATCTGTGAGACGAAGCTTCTGTGCTGTTCTAAGCACCACCCCCCTTTTCTGATACTTATGGCCACTTTAGCAAACTAATACAAGCACTAAGGACCACCACCATCTCTAACCCTCTCCTATTTTCCCTTTAAAATACTAACTTTCTCTTCTTAGATTTCCTTTCTGTTCTCCTTCTTCACATATTGTGCACTTGGGTGTTAGTATTAAAGAATAACCCATTTTTCCAATTTAAGACTTTGAAGTTATGTGCAACTCTTTTTGTTGTTGTTGTTTGTTTTTTGTATCTAATTGGAGTCAGTTTCTGATCCACAATACTTCTTGGATGTTCTTATCTTTTAGCCTAAACCTTATTGCCTCTTGCATGTCAAGGTGACAGGTTTCTCCCTCACTTCTTTGTCTCAAGTCATGCACTACTTCTATCCACTTCATGTATAGTTTTCAAAATTGCCTACTTTCAGCACTAAATCTCTGTATGATTTCTCTAGTTGGTGTAATGTGTCCTGTTGTTTCCTAGTTGAGTTTTTACATCTCTGGACTTATTACATCTCACTCTTTCTTCCTCCATAGCTTCTTTCTCAATTTTCATTATGAATAGGTATCGCCTGTCTAACCCAGCAGAATGTACCTGATGGTTACCCATTACTATATTCATCTTGGTAATTTTACCTCAGTGCTTTTGTCTGACATTTTTCTGTATGGAATGTTCCCCCCAATAACTCATGTCTTTCTTTAATGGTTTTCTCAGAAATCACCTCCCCAGGGAAACTTAATGGATAATACCATCGATACTACTCTTAACCTTCTCAGCAGTTATTTAGGGTACATTATTATTATTACTTTGATCTGGGCATTGTGCTAAATGGTCTGTATGAATTATTTAATATAATTTTCTTGCCAGTACAGTAGATAGTATCATTCATATCTTCTAGACAAAGTTTCAATGAGGTTGAAACCCACTGAATCTTTCATAATAGTGAAAATGGTCATGATGAAAAAAAAATTACTTCAGGTCTAATTTATATAAAATAAAATGCACAGATTTTAACAGTACAATTTGATGAGCTTCAACATGTATATGCATATATTCTCTATAATCATCACTCCAGAGAAGATATGAAATATTTTCATACCGCAAGTGCTTTTCTCATGCTGCTTAGCAGCCAGTTCTCCATCTCCAGGTTCAGATCTGATTTCTATCACTATTGGTTAGTTTTGCTTTTTCTGGAACAGCGTGTAAATGGAAGCATACTGTGTATTCACTTTGGTTTTTGGCTTTTTTTGCTCAGCATTATGATGTTAAGATTCATCCATGTTGTATGTGTATTAGTAGTTCTTTTCTTTTAATGCTGAGTAACATTCCATTATGGGCTTCACTGGTGGCTCAGTGATAAAGAATCCACCTGCCAATGCAGGAAGCATGGGTTTGACCCTTGGGTCGGGAAGATACCCTGGAGAAAGAAATGGTAACCCACTCTAGTATTCTTTTCTGGGAAATCCCATGGACAGAGGAGCCTGGTGGGCTATAGTCCATGGACTCGCTACGACTAAACAATAACATTCCATTATACCACATGCCACAATTTCTTTACCCATTCATCAGTTGATAGGCTTTGGTTTCCATTTTTGACTATTTTGAACATAGTTGCTATGAAAATTTTTGTTGAAGGTTTTGTGTTCACATATATTTTTCTTTTGGGGAAATATCTTTGAGTAGAAATGCTGGATCGTATGATCAGTATACATTTAACTTGAGAAACTACCAAAGTCCTTTCAAAGTGGTTATAGCATTTCACATTCCCTCCAGTATCAGAGTTGTAGTTGTTTTACATCCTGGTCAACACTTGGTATTGCCAGTCTTTTAAATGTTCACCTTCATGTAGTGAGTAGGTAGTCATATCTCATTATAGTTTTATTTCTCATTTCTCTGCTGTCTAATGATGTAGGGAATATCTTTATGTGCTTCTTGACCATTTATCTTGTTTTGAGAAATTCCTGTTTAAATATTTGGCCTGTTAAAAACTAAGTTATTTGACTTCAAATAGTTGGGAGAGTTCTTTATATATTGTGGGTACAAGTGCTTTGTAAGACATACCAATTATGAATATTTTCTCCCAGCCTGTGACTTACCTTTTCATTTTCTCAATATTTTTGAAAGAGCAAAAGCTTTAGTTTTGTTCAAGTCTAATTTAATTATTGTCCTCTTATAGGTGGTATTTTCAGTGTCCTGCCTAAGAAAAATTTGCCTTCCCCAGTGTCATGAAGAGGTCTGGTAAGTTGTGTCTTTCAAGAAATTTGTTGATTTCACCTAAGTTTATTGGCATAAGTTTGCTGAAAATACATCCTTAATATTTTTAAGAACTGTGAAAAGCTAAGATTTTACTCTATCTGTAAGTTATTGAGTTGCCAGCTGCAGTTTCATGGATGCTGATAGAAGACACAAGAGTCTTGGGTCAGAGTTGAAGGATAGTTTATTACTCATAGCAATAACAGTAATTAGAGTGTTACTGTTTTTAAAATCAGTTCCCAAAATCTAGTTCCCATAGGGTGGCATAAGGAAGGCCAGATGACACTTGCACATGCAGTGGGTTGTATTATAGGGATTGCACACAAAGTTTCGGAAATCCAAAAACTTTTTCTTGAGTGGTAATCATACCTGCCCTTTGTTATAGAGGGAATCACTCTATCTTCCAAAGCTATAAGCAAGTCCTAACCCTTAAGTTAACCCTTCATTAGAAAGTTCATTAATTAACCTAAAGATGCCAATTTAATATATTTAACAAGTATTCATCTGACTCTTATTATTTGACAGTCATTGATCTTAGCACTTTGGAAACATCAACACATTTAATTCTCTTAATGACCCTACAAGGTAGGCATAATTAGCACTCCTATTTTACAGACAAAGGATAAGAGGTACAGAGAACTTAAATAACTTGCTCAAGGTTATGTGGCTAGTAAGTGGCAGAGCCAGATTTGAAACCAGGCAGTCTGCCTCCAGAGCCTGCATCCTCTAAGATTATACTGTGCTACCTGTTGGAAATAATTTTTTCTTGGTGAAATAAGTGGTATTTTAAGATATCATTTGTTGACCAGAAGTAATATTCAGATACCTCTGTAAATGTTATATAATGATAATATATCATAATATGCATTAATAAGAATTAGGGAGCCCATCAGCCTAAAACTCTTTGAAAAAGGACTCAGTACATTTAGTTCAGCACTCCACCACTTAATGGAAAATTCTGTTGTCTGCTCTAAGTAGAGGATTCGTTGATTCTGTTGCTAAAATATTTTTATGTCTGCCATGCTTGTGAGATACATGTTTGAGTGTCTAAAGGACTTCCCCCAGGCCCTGAGATTGTGTGGCATTTTTAGTGCCTGCCTGCTAATATGTATTGTACGTGTCACAGTATTTGGCCTAGGGTTTGCTTTCTTGGTGGCTCAGACGGTTACGTATCTGCCTGCAATGCAGGAGACCTGGGTTTGATTCCTGAATCAGGAAGATCCCCTGGAGTAGGAAATGGCAACCCAATCCAGTATTCTTGCCTGGACAATCCCATGGACAGAGGACCCTGCTGGGCTATAATCCATGGGTTCACAAAGAGTCAGACACAACTGAGAGACTAACACTTGCTTTCATTATAATATCCTACTTGTTCATAAGACTGTAGGTAGAGTTCTCTATTCGAAAAAGACCTTGACACTGGGAAAGATTGAGGGCAGGGGAAGGGGGTGACAGAGGATGAGATGGTTGGATGGCATCAGTGATTCAATGGACATGAGTTTGGGCAAACTCTGGGAGTTGGTGATGGACAGGGAGGCCTGGCGTGCTGCAGTCCATGGGGTCTCAAAGAGTCGGACATGACTGAGCAACTGAACTGACCTACACTGGAGATAGTGAAGGACAGGGAAGCCTGGCATGCTGTAGCCCATGGGGGCCGTGAAGAGTTGGACATGACTTAGTGACTGAACAGCAATAACAGGATTCTCATCTACTATTAATTTCTAGAGATTGTAGACATCTACCAAGAAGAACCAGATAATTTGGAAAGTCTTTTTGGCTTAGATCTGTTAGCAATGCCAGGTTTGTCTGAGTCCAAAATGTTTTTGTACAGATTATAGCTAGCTTATAACCCTTCATTCTGTACTGCCTTTAGAAAAAGACAACTCATTTATTTTGTTTTTGAAAGGGTAATACAAACACATGGCAAAAAAAGTCAAAGTGTATAAATAACTGAGAGTGAAGTGAAGCTGTCCCCTCGTGGCTATCTTTCATTCCTCTTCTGTAGAGGAGACCACTGTGTGTGTGTATTGTCCAGAAGTATTCTATGTGCATGTTAGAATATATTCTTGATTGCTTATTAATTGTTCTTTATGTGTCATTTCATACCCCCACATATCTTTCGTGTTCATTAATGGAAGACTATTTGTTAAAAAATTTTTTTCCTCACTGCTCAATGTAGTTTCTTAAAAGAAAAAAAAAAACTCTCAATAAATACATATTTTTGTTTTCTATTTGGGTAAAATGAATAATCAAGAGAAAGGAGAGTTGGATTAAGTTAAGGGGTATATTCTGGTGTCCAAATAGCTTGAAAACTTCAGACTCATAAGTGAACTAATACACACACACACACACACACATGCGCCTACTAGAATGGTTAACTTTTTCTTTTGGCCTATCAGTTCAGGTAAAGAAAATCCTCTTTCTGTCTTATATTCCTCATACCCGGGAGGGTCCATGGATGCTGTGGGATACCACTTTCTGTCCTTCTATAAACAAGCACAAAATGGTTAACTTTGAATAAGAAGAATATCAATTTACTCATTATGACTGTAGACCTCATATCCCCAAACTTCAGTGGTTTTGGTTCCAAATGAGGCTGTGTTTGCTTGTGTATTTATTTTGTTAGCCAGTTGACTCCCACCTGTAAAACCTCTGAAACTCCCCAGTCGTTCTCAGATTCCCATGTGTGCCTAGCACCCCTCTGGTGCTCTTCCATCTAACTCTTCGTGTTGAGAGCTGCTGGCTGCAGGCTGCTTTGCAGCAGCCTCTGGGAAGGCTGCTTCTCTACCCACCATACTTTCCCACAGAGCTCCCAAAGCTGCAGCTTCTCTAAACTGCCAAATGCGACTGAATTCCTCTCCAGTTTCAGGGCCACATCAGAGCCATGCTGTGTTATTTACAAGAATGATAAAATGTCCTTTGCTCAGCTCTGCCTGGGACATTGTTAACCTGGCACCAAGCTCATGACATGCCCTCTGCAGACAGCCACTTTAACTTTTCTCTTCAGCCCTGTTCTCTAGGATAGCTCAGACTGAGTCTTGGGGGACAGGCTGTCAAAAGGACTAGATGTTATCCCTTGTCTTTGTTCCTCTCTGGACCCAAGAATCCACATATAAAACCATTCTTCTCTATCCCCATATTCCATCTGGCTCCCACAAATGGAAGCTGAAGCTGGGAGGCGTAGGGATGGGTGTTGCCAACCAGACACATCCGATCTCAGCTATGTTAACATTTATTCTAGTTATTCAGTGGAAATATGGAACATGGTTTACCAAAATGTCTGTTGGCTTCACGTCCTATTTAATGACATTTAGAATTCTCTATTTTGGGGTATCTCTCTAACATCAGTGTTTTTTCTTATTTTTAAGTGAAGGATCTTTGCACACTGGATTGTAAATAATGTGTTTGTGTAGTTCACATTTTAACTGTTGTGCTGAAATCAGTGGAGACATACTCTGAATACTGATTTGATAGAAGTGCTTCACTGATTTTACTAGCACTGGGCCAAATTCATTAACAGCCTGGATTCATTAGGAAGGCACCATTAATTCAAGGAAAATTAAGAAAAAAGGATTACATTCTTCATTATATTTTATAAAGCATTACACATTAATCAGAATTTAGTATGTTTGGTTTTAAGACTACTTCCATTTCATCTATGAATCTTTACAGAGAACACATTTATTAGTTTGCTTACCAAATATTTATTTGTGCTGGTCTCTATGTTGAGTTTTGTTGAGCTATCTGAATTGCAGGATAGGGTTTTAAAAAACTCATTCTTTCATAGGTTTAAGTCTTAACGTCCTCTCCTGGGGGTTCTGGCTTATGATAAACGAGAATAATACGACTTGGTAAAAATGGGGAAAAAGACAGAAATTCTTTAGAATCAGAGCTAGGCAGTGAGATGAAGATGCTTCCTCTGGTTCTTAGAGAGAGGTAGTTCCCCTTTGTTCCTTGTCTCTGCACCTAAGACCAGGCTCAGGGGATGGAGTGAAATTAGAAAAGAGGTGGGTAAGTAATCATGGGAGAAAGAAAGGAGGGGAGAAGGAGGCAAGTAAGAGAGACTTTCTGACATTCTTCTGAGCTGAACTCAGTAGGGACTGGCTCTTACTCCAGGGAAATGCAGATGTCTCATTTCTCCATCTCTATAAGCTGGGTTTATTCCTCCTCTTTCCTTAGTATAGGGCTTCCCCTGTGGCTCAGCTGGTAAAGAATCCGCCTGCAATGTGGGTGACCTGGGTTCGATCCCAGAGTTGGGAAGATCCCCTGGAGAAGGAAAAGGCTACCCACTCCAGTATTCTGGCCTGGAGAATTCCATGGACTGTGTAGTCTGTGGGGTCGCAAAGAGTCGGACGCGACTGCTGAGCTTGCACTGCACTGCACTGTACTTCCTTAGTATGGTTTATCTGGGGGCAATGTGCTGATCAGCTGAGGCAGTGCTAAAGGGATTTTAGGGGTCTTTAGAGCCATCAACATCTCCATCAGAATCCCAAAGCCTGCTAAGCAGCCTTAGCACCTAGTTTGCTAACCAAGCAAATGCCTGTTTCAGCCAAGTCTCCCATGTCCTCCCTGCCTCCACAGCCAGATTTCTAAACTCCTTTATAGGAATTCTGGAGCCTACTGATTCTTGTCCTTCCAACATTTAATGGCACAGCTAAAGGATTCTTTTGTGTGAATAAAGCACAGCCCCTTCCTTTCGAGAACAAACAATTTAGACGAATAAAGTAATGACGTTGTATCAACAGCTGAAGTAAAATCAGAGAATGACCAGCGTTAACTTCTGTTATGTCCTTCCCAGGTGGCACAGTGGTAGAGAGTCTGCCTGCCAGTGCAGGAGACACAAGAGACACGGGTTTGACCCCTGAGTCAGGAAGATCCCTTGGAGAAGGAAATGGCATCCCATTCCAGTATTCTTACCTGGAAAATTCTGTGGACAGAGGAGCCTGGCAGGCAGCAGTCCATGGGGTCGCAGAGAGTTGGACATGACTAAGCACAGTGCATGTGCCTAACTTTTGTTACATGCTAGGAAGGGTGTTGAAAAAAAGGTAGAGGTTTGAAAGATTTGAGCGTGACTGATTTGAAGTATGGATCAAGGGGAAGCAAGGATGAAAGCAACTTTAAAGTTTTGTGTCAGGTTGATCTGAATGTAACTGATGTTGTTCACAGTGAGTTGTCTCAGGGGGGGATAAGAGGATCTCCAGTAGAGAAATGTTGAGTTGAAGGAATGAAGGGATAGATTGGAGGAGATATAGGAGGTCATCTAATGTTTGATTCTGGAGACCAAAAGAGTGTTCTGAACTAGAGGCATGGATTTGGTCACTGAATATGGTGAAACCTGAACTCCAAATAGGATAAAGTGGATGCTGTTCCTGCAGAGAAGGGGCTGACCATTAAAGCTCATGTTTAGTAGCTGTTAGAGGAGGAAGACAGAGAAGGCAGTGGCACCCCACTCCAGTACTCTTGCCTAGAAAATCCCATGGATGGAGGAGCCTGGTAGGCTGCATTCCATGGGGTTGCTAAGAGTCAGACACGACTGAGCGACTTCACTTTCACTTTTCACTTTTGTGCATTGGAGAAGGAAATGGCAACCTACTCCAGTGTTCTTGCATTGAGAATCCCAGGGATGGGGGAGCCTGGTGGGCTGCTGTCTGTGGGGTCGCACAGAGTCGGACTCGACTGAAGTGACTTAGCAGCAGCAGCAGAGGAGGAAGAAAAGACAGAAATGAAACACAAAAGAACAAGTAACATTTTCCCAAATGTAAATGAGAAAAGAGAAAGAAGAGGGGGAAGAATCCATTGTGTGAACAGCTGAGAAATTAAAAGGGATGAGGGTTGAGGAAACTCCAGTAGACTTGATGACAGAGAGGTTATTGGTTTGGAAGAGTCGGTGGGAGAATGGAACCAGACTGGATTGGAATAAGGAATGATGAGTAGAGAGGAAATAGGAGTGAGTACAGATTTCACCACCACCGCCACCTCTGAAGAGTACATGCAGAATATTTTTTAAAAAATGAGGCAGTGGTGTCTTGATTCTGTATGTGCCTTATCTGAATTGCTCTGAGATCTCAAATGTATGTATTATATTTTTAGGGGAAAGCAATCTTATATTATTTTATAACAGGAATAAAAAGGTAGTTTTGATCTCCAGTTCCTTAATCCCAAATCAGCTAACTAAATTATTCATTTTCCAGTATCATATTATAGAGAGTAGGTTTCCAAGGTCTTAGCACTTATTAAGAAATAGATTTTGGTATAAATGAGATTTTTTTTTTTTCCAGCTACCTTAGATTTCTAGAAACAATTAGAAGACTAATGTAAAAGAAACTTAATTAGGAAAAAAGTCCTAAATGTTTAGCTGCTCTTCTGGGTCTTCCAGTTGAATTGCAAATATAACTTGATGAGAAGAATCTAATTTTTCATAATTAGTTATAGGACACTTAACATAGCTTTAGGAAGAATATAAACTAATTTAAAAAGTAAGAAAACCTATCAGCCTCATGTATAGGGAATCTTGATTTTAGTGAACTAGTTTTGGTGTCTTTAAAATCCTCCTTGTGAGTTCTGATACTTCAGTTAGGAACATGTCAAGAGTTGCAGGGACAAGACTCCTTTTTTTTTAGACTGACATCACATGGAGTGAGAACCTAGCTGGAAACAGTCTGAGAATTCTTTAAGAACAAATTTAAAGCAAAAATAGTATCACCCTTGAACTTTGTTTAGCATGAAAGAAAGCTATAGTACTCATCTTAATCTTTTCTTATCTCTAAGGAGTAATTCAGAGTACTAAACAGATATGAAAAGTGTCATTCTCCATGAATTTACAGTCTAAAATCTACAGGATTTTTGAGTATACTGAATTCAGAAACATTTGCATTGCTCTGTCACACATAGATGACAGATACCTTGAAATATCAATCAATCACTTACTTATTTTTACAGGGAGGCAAGGATTGGGTTTCTCCTCCAGTATACTACTCAGGGGCAGGAAATTGTCTGTGAAGTCACCAGGTGCCCTCTTTACTACTGTGTGACCTGGCAAGATTCTTCTTCGACCATGAGTTTCTACCTGTAAAAAAAATGAGAAAGTATGCTGAGAAAGTATGCCTCTCACAGGATTGTTGTGAAGAGTAAATGAGACAACAGATGTGTGAGTCATTACTCAAAGCACACCATTTTGGTGCTTTTCCATGCATTTATTTCCTTTTTAAGTGCATAACTGAAAACGGAAATGCTATATATAACTTCACTTAGATGAAGCTTTAATTAAACAGTGTACTTGTTCATGGATTTCCGTTCCACATGTGCCCCATTGCTACAGAGTCCAAACTTTCTTTTTCACATAAAAAAAGAGACCTCCCAGCTATTAGGTTGAACAATATAAAATTGCTAATATTGAACCCTTTTGACTTACAAAAACCCGACGGCTTCATGTGATTCAATCTAATAATTTTACTCAGCTATAAAGCCCAGCTCAGATCCCAGCATCCAATTTGAGACTGGAGATGGAAATCCTCTGAAACAGCATCTTTTCCTGCCACATTTCCTGTACCATTTATTGGGACACTTCTTGTGTACTATTTTGTATTGTTGGCAATACTTTCATATGAATGAGTCTTGCTTTCACAGCTGTTCTATATATTCCTTGAAGGTGTTCACTGTCTTTTCTCTATTACGGGAAAATTTTTTTATGATGTTAATAATAATGTTTCATAACTATTGACATGACTGCTCTGAGGATAAAAAATTTATCCTGCACTTTCTCCCAACATTTAACCTTTTCCTCAATGTGTCTCACATCCAAGAAGGAAAATTCTTTGGTTTGGAGGTGTCTTCTAGTGATAATGTAGGTAATATAATGATAATGCTGTCCCTGATACACAAAGATAACTGCTGCTGATCAGTTCAGTACGAGTCTTAGACTGTTTTCCCACTAAAGGTCTTGGAGTCCTGTTAATCATTATGGTTTCCCTGTAGGTTCCACTTGGTTGGAGAGCTTGGAGAAGTAAGATGTTAGCTAAGGTGATGAGGAGCCAAGTTAAATTAACTGGTCCACATGGGGACTGATCCCTTGTTCTGGGTGTGAGTTACGTTGTACTTTAATCAACAACCCATTCCAACATTCTTGCCTGGAGAATTCCATGAATAGGGGATCTTGGTGGATTACAGTCTGTTGGGGTCACAAAGAGTCAGACACAGCTGAAGCAACTAACACTTTAATCAATAAAGGTAAGCACCAAATAAAGCTTATTTTAGAAGCAAAAATGATGTATTTTTTGGGGGGGATTCTAATCTTGTATTTCCAGCAAGAAATAGGGAGGGAGAATTACGGTCGTTGTATGTCCTGTAGGACAGGAGCTGGCAGAAAGATTCTCTCATATGTAGAGTTGGGTTTGATAAAAGTGAGGAAGAAGGCTCAAAGCAAGAGCTGAGCTTCAAAGTTAAAGGAAAAGGTCTAAGTGAGTCACCAACATGAGGAGGAGGGCTTAAGCCAGGACATTGTTGAAGTTTGATTGGGTCAGTGAATGACACACCTTTCTACTCTGGGTTTAGTTTTACTAGGAAATATGAACTTGAACAGCGCCTGTGCTCAAGGTCTAAGTAGCTTCCTGCTCTTTCTTCCAATGAATCAGACTGGTTTGGCTTAGGGTGGACAGAGCAGCCAAGCACCAACCTGCCGGGCAACCCCTGCACTTCATGCCACCTGGGAACAGGCTGATTTATATGAGAGAACAAGAAGCACGGAGGAGGGTAGGCCGCCTGCCTTCCTAGAACACTTCCTCTTGCAATCTGAGCCCCTAGTTATGTCGCTTTTCTTCCTATGTGGAGAAGCTAGTGAGAGCTAGAGAGAAGGAAGAAGTTTCTTCTTAAAATTCAGGCAATGTAACAGCTCCCAGTTTCAAGGCTGGCAAAAGTTTTCAACTAGCAGGGAGAAACTGCCTTCCCCTCCTCCTAACCCAGTAAGAATGAACTTGAAGGATTGAGGAGAGAGGTTAAATGTCAAACTGGCAGGCAGTCTGGACAAATGCCAGAGTGAGGGGCTCAGCTGAAGCCAGCACTTATGGGCCTCCTGAGGAATGAATATGGGTAGCTGGCCTCATAATAAGGGTCTGAGACAAAGCAGATGTCAGAAGTGGATTGAATTTTCACTTTGTTGTTTCAGTATCCCCTTATGGTTAATGTCTTTAGTTTTCTGCTTCTGGCTGTGATGAAGTTATTGGTACAAGGATAGCTTCATGCCACACACTGTAATGAAACTGGAGAAGATGTATGTGGCAATGCTTTTTAGGCTTTGGACAGCAGGTTAGTGCAAGACTGTAATCCCTGAAAGAGGGGATACTCACAAGATGAGTCCCATGCTTGACGTGAATGTCAACCTGGGAAACATTTCCCAGTCACAACAGAAGATGCTAAAGAGATAAAGATTAGAGTTCAAGATAGCATAGCAGGTAGAATATTTGGGTACTGGAGAGGAAAATGTGAACCTCAGAAATACGTATGGAAGTTCCCCATACCTCCCTTGCTGAGGACTGGGCTTCATATGTCCCAGGTGAGACTACTCGAGCTTACCAGAGAGCTCAGACTTGCACCCGTAGGGGATGAGAGTGGAACAGAGATGCTGGAGGTTGAAATGTGCTGGGGACATTGGTGTTCTAGCTCAGTTATAGGGAGAAACCTATTAATAGTTAACATCTCATGAATATTTATGATAATAAAATCCAGTTAAGACATCAGAAAGACCACTAAGAACCACATCCTATAGTAAAACCTGGAGGAGAAAAAGTTTGGAAGGTGAATTTTGCCAACTTAGAGAAGCTTGGAAAACACCTTATGCTTTCCACCAATCCTTTCTAATGAAGCATAAACCCAGGAACACCAGCTTTTCATACAAGTTTCAAGATAATCATTAAGTAATTGAGCTGCCTAAGAAAACAAGTCAGCTCTTCAAGGGAAAGATAATAGAATTCAGAGCCTTCATAGTGATTTGTCCACAATATTGAGTGAAGGAAACCCTCTATTATTATAAATTAAAAAAAACACCCAGGAAAATATGGTCCATAACCAGGAAAAAAGTTTAATGAAAGCCAACTCCAAGATAACTCATGTATTGAATTTAATAGACAAAGACTTTGAATTGACTATTATGAATATATTCAAAGAAAGAAGGGGAAATATTACCTTATTAAGGGCAGAGGGAAAATCTTAGGAGAGAATTTTAAACTTTAAAGAAGAACCAAATGGAAATTCTTAAACGGAAAATGAAATGTTCAGTGCAAAATTCATTGGGTGGTTTTAACAGTAGATTGGAGATGGAAGAAAAAAGTTTATAGTCTTCAAAATGAAAATTCACCCAAACCAGCCTTGGTATAAATTTCCTCAGTGATCTCTGCTGAAAGATTTGGAATCATTTTGGAGGTAATTTACTTGTTTTATTTGTTGTACTCAGTCAATTTCTAGGGCCTGTTGATATTGTCTTTAAAATATTTTTCATAATAGGAAATTTTTATTTCTATTTGTACTTCCCTAGTTCCAAGATGTCATTCTCTTGTGCTTAGATTACTGCTATAGCCAACATTCTGGTCTCTAATTCTTTTAGTCCAATTTTAAGTCCATTTAGTCTTACTGCTTTAATTATTTATTCATTGAACAGATATTTATAAATCACCTAATCTGTTTCTGATATGCATGTCTATTCTGTTTTGAAATCTTCAGTAGTTCCGATTTTCCTTCAGTAGGAAGCTAAATTCTTTTGTCTAAATTTCAAGTCCTCTGTATTCACTTCTTCATCCTCCTTTAATTATTCCAGTCATATTTCTGCTTGTCATAAACACTGTAGTAGACTTATGGCCAGCCACTAATGGAATGCCAGCCACTAATGGAGCCACTTAACTATGGGAATCCCCTGCCTTATGAAGCAGAACTACACCCCTGTTGTAGAAACTGAAGATACCAGGTAATCACCTTTCCTGCCTCCCTTGCCGTGTCATCATCTGTCATAGCATGTAATTTAGGTTCTCTCTTTTGGACATACTTCTCCTAGACTCTGAATCATAAGATAGAGATACAGAGCGATATGGCCCTCACAGAATGCGCTGTATATGTGGTGGCAGTGGCAACACCCATCCAGTTTCCAGAGGCATCAGTGATGGTATCTGGGGTCAACAGTGCGTCCTAAGGTGTCTGTGTCCATCAGTGGCTACATTAGAATCTTCTAGGCCGGTCTTGCATTACATTTTTAGTCATTGACTCTGGCTGCTTAACCTCTAAACCTAGTTCTATGTTTCTCCTGTGAGTTTTGTGATCTCTCTGAATCCTTAAATTAGCCAAACTTGTTTTCTCATTGGATGTGGCTAAGAATTTTGACTGAACACATGCACACACATCCTACCCTAGACAGGTTAATCATCTCATCCCAGGAGCATGCAGAACTCATCCTGGTCTGCGTGCTTGGCTGAGGTCATTGTAAACACTTGGAATTCCTCCATTTTCTGTGTCTCTGTTTATTTATTTGCTATTTTATTTATTTTTTAAAAATTTATTTATTTTAATTGGAGGTTAATTACTTTACAATATTGTAGTGGTTTTGCCATACCTTGACATGAATCAGCCATGGGTGTACATGTGTTCCCCATCCTGAACCCCCCTCCTCCCTCCCTCCCCATCCCATCCCTCAGGGTCATCCCAGTGCACCAGCCCTGAGTACCCTGTCTCATGCGTCGAACCTGGACTGGTGATCTGTTTCATAAATACTGCATACCTTCAAGCTTCAGTGCTTCAGAGAGATCTTTTCCCCTGGAACTTCCCTGGTGGCTCAGATGGTAAAGCATCTGCCTACTATGGGGGAGACCCAGGTTCAGTCCCTGGGCTGGGAAGATATCCTGGAGAAGGGAGTGGCAACCCACTCCAGTATTCTTGCCTGGAAAATCCCATGGAAGGAGGAGCCTGGTAGGTTACAGTCCACGGGGCCGCAAAGAGTCGGACACGACTAAGCATCTTCACTTTCTTTCTTTCATTTTCCTAAACCTGAATAATCACTGTCTTCTCTGTCATTCACATCTTAACCATAGGTTACATACAATTTTATGTTCTTCATGAATTTTAAGTATATAATAATTTTCATTGTTTATAAAAGAGACTATAGTACATGCCCTGGATGCTCATATCCCTCATCTTGCTTGGCACTCTGTTCAGAACATTATAGTCATTCACTGTGCCTCAAGAGGAGGATGAATTTTATGAAGGATTTTGCTTTTAGTAGTATTTCGTAAGTACCAATAATATCCAGGATAATGCTAAAACATGACAGCCTTTGTGTAGGAAGACGGCACTGTTGACTGGTTGAAACCATCTGACATGAGTGCATTCAGTTTCTCACATTCCCATCACAATATTTCCCAAAGGCCCTAATCTTTCTTCTTCTTCTTGCCTCAGAGGAAGAAGTGTGACTCTATACCTTGATCCTCTTCCAACTCTTTTGAAATCTTATTCTGTTAATCTTTTCCCCATCCATATTCTTTATTCCTTGGGACTGCTTCCCTGTACTAAAACAATAACAAAAGGTCTCATAATCTAGTTCTCTTTGCTGTTAACCTTTCAAGTTGCTGAATCCTTTCCATCTTTTCATGACCAGATTTACTGACACAATGGTCTTGCTGAATATGTCACTTTTTCCCATCCTATCACTTCTTGGCACCTCACAAGACAGATTTTTTTTCCTCACCACTTTGTGAAACTGGTTTCTTGAGGGTTCCCCCAAATCCTATTCTGTCAGTCACTGAAAACCACAAAAATTAGCTTCTCAACGTGTGTTACACAGACAACCACTGCAATGTTGGGAGTGGCCTGGGGATGCTGCACCAGGACAGCGTCACTCTCAGATCCAGGCTGATGAAGTAGCCCATATCTGGAACATTGCAGGTTGCTTTGGCAAAGGAAAAGAGAATTCCACAGGGTTTTGTACTCGCAAATTACATTTTCTCACCTGGAAATGAGACATGGCACTTTTGATGAAACTCATTGGCCAGAACTAGTCACATGGCCCCAACTAATTAAAGGGATCTGTTGAGGAAGTACCAGCTCTCTGTGTTCAGAAGGAAGAAAAGTGGAAATATGTTCAGTGAACTACCAGGTCTCCTTATTATCAGACAGATTTTTCTCTTCATTCTCCTTTATCTTCTGCAGCATTCGATATTATTGACTTACCCCTTCTTACAACTACAGATCTGCCTCGACTTATGAAGGGATTACCTCCCGATAAGTTCCTTGTAAATTGAAATTATCTTATGTTGAAGATGCTTTTTAATACTCTTAATCTACTGAGCATTATAATGTAGCCAGCCTGCCTGAAATGTGCTCAGCACTTACATTAGCCTACAGTTGGGCAGAATCATCTAACACAAAGTCCATTTGATAATCAAGTGTTGGATATTTCATGTAATTTATTGAATACTGTACTAGAAGTGAAAAGCAGATTGACCAGGTGCAGAAGGGTTATAAGTGCATTGAGTGTTCACCCTTGTAGTCATGTGACTAACTGGGAACTGTGGATTGCTGCCGCTGCCCAACAACAGGAGAGGGTATCACACTGCCTGTCGCTAGCCTGCGTAAAGATCAATATTGAAAATTCAAATACTGTCTTTACTGATACAAACTGCTTCTGCACCATCATAAAGTAGAAAAAAAATCGTAAGTTTGGGAGCATCTTTAAAGCCTATTTATGAATCCGGTTGAGTATTTAGCCAGTACTTCAAACTCACTGTATATAAACACAAATTCATCATCATCATTTACCTTTCTGACTCCTCCTGGCTCATTCCATCCCATTTATTTCTAGTCTTTATTTCTGCTTATGGTACTACCATTACCCCATCACTGGATTTTGAATCCTCATATATTTTTCATTTCCCTTCCTTCAATAATTTCTTCCATCTGATCCACTGCCAAATCCTGGCAATTTCCATTTTCCCAGTATTTTCTGAATCTGTTTCTGTTTGCACTAAGATCTTGGATGTAGCTATTGGGAAAGCCTCATTTTCTCTGCTTTTGTCCCGAGCTCCTGTCTCCATGGTTTGCCACGCCACAATCGGTGTAGTCACTGAACTTTATTCAGGTTATTGCTGTATTAAAAATTTCTACTAATTCTGTTTCCTTTTTTTTTTTTTAGGATTTTTTTTTTTTGATGTGGACCATTTAAAAAATCTTTTTTGTATTTGTTGCATTATTGCTTCTGTTTTATGTTTCAATATTCTGGCCGTAAGGCATGTGGGATCTTAGCTCTCTAACCAGGAATTGAAGCTGCACCTCCTGCATTCGAAGGTGAAGTTTTAACTCTGGGCACCAGGGAAGTTCTTACTAATTCTCTGTTTCTTAAAAGATGAAGTTTATTTATTTAGTATTCAAGGCCTTCTGTTATTTAGTTTTTACCTATTTTCTAGACTTTTCTCTCAGTTTTTCCCATAAGCCCCAGACCAAAATTCCTTTTTTTCATTAAGTCACTTTTGATCACACTAGCTGAATATGAATTCTCTGTCCTTTGTAAGACTATGGAGCTTTTAAAATTTCATGGTTTATCATAAACCCTATTTTAGGGCTTCCCTGGTGGTCCAGATGGTAAAGAATCCACCTGCAATGCAAGAAACTTGGTTTGATTCCTGAGTTGGGAAGATCCCCTGGAGAAGTGAATGGCTACCCACTCTTCTTACAGTCTGCTTGCCTGGAGAATTCCATGGACAGAGGAGCCTGGTGGGCTGCAGTCCATGGGATTGAAGAGAGTCGGACACAACTAAGAAACTTAACACTTTCACTTTCGCTTTTCATTATGCCTATTAATTACTTCTTGCTTGTATTGTAGTTTCTTTTTTATATGTCTCAGCCTTAATATTTGACTTTAATTCTTTGTTGGCCAAGACTGCTCCTGAAGTCGAATGGCAGATTGAAACTGCTCTGCTCACCTTAGTTTTCTTCCGATCTACCACTGACCTGACATGTTACATTGCACGGAGCAGATGTGGGATATTAATTGCTGAGTGAATGACCCCCTAATTTCCCTCCATTCTCTAAACAATGATGGTGACCTTCCTTGAGCTACCCACACTCTTTCTCTAAATATTCTCTTGAGCTCACTGGCATGTTTTTATACATGGCTGACTGGGTGTAGAATTTTAATCTGCATCTGTGGAATGGTGGTTTTGTGTAAGTGAAGTTAATTGACTCATGTGGAGATTGAATCCACAGCCTTGGCCTCATTAGCACCTTGTTCTAATCAGTTGAGCTTTCTGGCCCAGTGCTATAAAATATCCACAAAAGACATAAATATAGGTAAGTTTTAACCGGGCTCCTGCTTTTCCCTGTGTACTGTGGCAGGGGTGAAAATTAGTTGCCTATGAAGCTTAGACAATTGGTTTAAATTGAATCGTGGAATTCAATTTTGAATGAATGAATGAATTTATTGAGTCAGAATAGGCTAATTAAAAGCGATGGAGCAGATTGAGCCTTTGAAATACATAAGAAAGAGACTTTTGTGTGATGTTTTGCACTTTGCGTACTTCAAAAATGCTAGACAACTACTCAGTGGGACTTGAAAATTTTTGAAGAAACTGCCTAAATGCCCCAGAGTGGTCCGGCGCCACAAGAAACTTTATCTAAAGCCCGAACTTGCAAGCTTTTTTGGAGCAAAACTTGAAAGCTGCTGCAGGTTGGTCATGTTGACTTGGGCGGGATTGGGGTGGGGGCGCAGTCTTGAGCCACTGCTGTGAAGAGCGGCTTTGATGAGGGGCTTTGGAACAGTGTTAACATGGCATCGCTTTAAAGTTAACAGGCTCATGCTCTGGGCTAGGAAGGTACCTGATGGGGAGGGAGAGCCATGGCTGACTTGCCTATAATCTATTGCTTTGTCTAGTCATGGCAGACAGTCTAGGGCAGTCAAAGGGCCAGATCATAACTTACCTCCAAAAATCAGAGAATAGAAACTGACATGAGGGACCCGGCACCTGGTCTGAGTTAAATGGATTTTAAAAAAGCCTACTGTTATTTATTTGCCTGCTGTGTATATTTCAAACTATATTTATTTCATTGTCTTGAAAGAGCTCATTAACTTACATCCTAAGTTGAAATTTTAAATATTTATCATGGATACATTAGTTGGTTTTTTTATATGCCACCTCGTTACTGATTTAATATGGAGCTGGGAATACATGTCTAAATTTGATATAGTTGTAATTTTGCTCCAGGATAATAATTGCCAATTTTTACCCCCTCACATACTTGAAATATTGAGAATTGATGTATTTGAAGTAATTGTGTTCTGAATGTGGTGCTCTGAGGGCATCATCACTGTCTCTGAAAGGTGCACTTGTGTATTTGAGGGCCTTCTGAACAGGTCTGAGAAGTTTGTGATATGAAAATGTTCATTAAGCTCAGGCCTTGGGGAAAAAGGTCAGTCTAGGCTTTTGAGAGAAAACATTTGAAAGGGTTGGGGGTTGGGTAATCTCCATGAAATAAAAATAATTGGCAGAAAGTATTCTTGAAAAGAAGTTTTGGTGAATATTTTGAGACACAGCAAGGAAGATGAATGTCTGTCTTTGTTTCCTGTAAGGAAGAGTTTAACTGAGAAGAGTTTGATAACCACACTGCCTCAAATATAATTTCTTTGTTATTAGTTTATTTTTCCTGGTTATAAAAGTAATCAATGTTCATTGTAGAAAAATGAGAAGTTGCTAACCTAATTTCAAACAAAAGGCTGAAATAAGCTTAAGAGGAAAATGAAATCAGATAAAACTTAATAGCTTTTAATACTGTATCCTTTATATTAAGTGCATCAAAAGAGTATTAGAAAGAAAGCTTATGTTGATCAAAATTTGACCACAACAGACCTTCTTTCCTGAAATCTCTACTGGCTGGTATTCTGTTTCTAAATTGGGGATGACAGCCACAGGTAGGTGGGCTTGGGAACTAATTTGTGAACAGCAGCTTTCGGTCTGCATGTGATTCTGACAAGAACCTCTTCTTGCCTCCTTCAATGTTACTGGACTGTTCCTTCTAGGCAGAAACCAGTAGAACTCTGTTTTCACAGCAGAGCTCCCTGTTAAGAGACTGCAGAGTCATCCATTCAGTGGGCACTTCAGTATTCTCTCTCAAAAGGACCAAGCAGTCATTGCATTCACAGCCAGGCCTGTCGCTCTATGGGCACAAAACAGGATGCTTTTCTTCTGAACTGTGCTGTTTGAGTCACCAATTTTATTTTAAAATCTACCCAGTGGACTAGATGCTACAAAGAAGACACAAAGTATTTTCTATCCAAGAAACATATATAAGTACATAGCAACAGATGAACAAAATTTACTTTCATTGAACTATATGTATTTATATATACACACACATACACACACATATATATGTATATATAGTAGTAAGTCTTGTAAAGGACTAGGACTAGGTGGAGGGTTTTATTTTTATTTTATTTTGATTGATTTTTTATTGGAGTATAATTGCTTTCCAATGTTGTATTAGTTTCCACTGTACAATAAAGTGAATCAGCTACATATATACATATATTCCCTCCGTTTTGGATCTCCCTCCCACCTTACCCCCATCTCACCTGTCTAGGTCATCACAGAGCACTGAGCTGAGCACCCTGTGATATCCAGCAGCTTTTCACTGCTGCTGCTGCTGCTGCTAAGTCGCTTCAGTCGTGTCTGACTCTGTTCAACCCCATAGACAGCAGCCCATCAGGCTCCTCTGTCCCTGGGATTCTCCAGGCAAGAATACTGGAGTGGGCTGCCATTTCCTTCTCCAATGCATGAAAGTAAAAAGTGAAAGTGAAGTCGCTCAGTCGTGTCCGACTCTTAGCGACCCCATGGACTGCAGCCTACCAGGCTCCTCCGTCTGTGGATTTTCCAGGCAAGAGGACTGGAGTGGGGCGCCATTGCCTTTTCACTAGCTATCTGATTTACACGTGGTAGTAAATATATGTTAGCACTACTCTTCCAATTCGTCCCACCCTCCCCTTACCTCTCTGCGTTCCATGTCCATTCTTTACATCCGTGTCTCTGTTCCTGCCCTGCAAATAGGTTCTTCAGTACCATTTTTCTAGATGGTGGAGGGTTTTTAAATGCTGTGTATTTAGGACTGGTAGATATTTTGTTGAAGTCTTTCTCTCTGACCCTTAATGTTATTATGAGTTAATTGAAACAAACCATTTTCCGTCTAAAATAGCTTGGAATAAAAGGCTTTGAACAAACAGTTTTCACTGAAAATAGTGAGGTCTTTGCCTTTCCTTTCCTTAGAACTCATTTCTCAATTGCAGTGAAACACTGCAATATACCTGTATTTGCAGTGAGATGTTATAGCTCAGTGTCAGAAGCGTAAGATAAAAAAGAGAATAGCTCTTTGGGTAACGAGTGCAAATGAACGAGTTTATTACCTAATGAATGTTTTTTAAGAGAATGTCAGAAGCGGATTGTTTTTGTGACTAATGGTCATTCATCTTTGAGGTGCTTTCAAGTAGTGAAACTATGACTTCTTTGTTTTGTGATCAAAATAAAACCAAAACTTGCCGGTGCAATAGAGTACGTCATTAGACTTTGCTACTGAGCATTTTCTCTTTTCCTTAAGGTAGCTTTTATATTGAAAGTTTAGAATAAAACAGTCTTGTGATGAAGTAGGAGCGATTAATACGAGGAAAATGTTGGTTCCGGAGTTGTTCTATTAGCAAGACTTTCCCATAGTGAGAAACTCTTAAACTGGAGCCTGGGTCCTGCTGTGGTCTAAATATGATTAAAACTATCCCAGAATACACCTTAAGAGGCTGGGTCAGTTGTGGTTGATGATTTGCCTTTTAAATAAATGTTGACCAAATATTATTTGATCTGAAAACCAAGACTGGTTAGATTCCCATCATATAGCCAGATTGTAATCAATTTCCGGCTCTTGTGTTAAGGAAGAAGCTTTGATATTTTTGTTTACCTATGTAGCTGCTTCCTGTTTACAGAAGTCTATTTTTTTTTAAGCCATAAATTGTATGTGGCTAAAATCTATTTGGGTGAAAAACAACGTGTGTACCTAATGAGTTATCTGTATGGCACAAACAAGATAATTGGTGTCAGATGATTAACCCCCAAATCGATTTTTATAAATGCAGTAACAGAGTAACTTTAGACTGCTGAGCATGAACAGGCACACAAAACAACAAAGATTAAAAACAATTAAGTGCCTATAAAACAGAGAGCAAGCAGGTCCTGAGTGTAATAAGCTGCAGAGCAATGGCTTACGACATAATTATCTGATGGTCATATTTGTCAAGTTTCTAATGAGGATATCTCCCTCTGAAAAGCTTATACAATTTGGCTGAAATGTATAGGAATTTCAGAAAAGGTTCAGTTCAGTTCAGCTCAGTTGCTCAGTCATGTCTGATTCTTTGCGACCCCATGGACTGCAGCATGCCAGGCTTCCCTGTCCATCACCAACTCCCAGAGCTTATTCAAACTCATGTTCATCGTGTCGGTGATGCCATCCAACCACCTCATCCTCTGTTGTCCCCTTCTTATTGCCTTCAATCTTTCCCAGCATCAGGGTCTTTTCCAATGAGTCAGTTCTTTACATCAGGTGGCCAAAGTATTGGAGCTTCAGCTTCAGCATCAGTTCTTCCAATGAATATTCAGGACTGATTTCCTTTAGGTTGGACTGGTTGGATCTCCTTGCATGCCAAGGGACTCTCAAGAGTCTTCTCCAGCACCACAGTTCAAAAGCATCAATTCTTCAGCGTTCAGCTTTCTTTATAGTCCAATTCTCACATCCATACATGACTACTGGAAAAACTATAGCTTTGACTAGACAAACCTTTGTTGGCAAAGTAATGTCTCAGCTTTATAATATGCTGTCTAGGTTGGTCATAGCTTTTCTTCCAAGGAGCAAGCGTCTTTTGATTTCATGGCTGCAGTCACCATCTGCAGTGATTTTGGAGCACCCCAAAATAAAGTTTCTCGCTGTTTCCATTGTTTGCCCATCTATTTGCCATGAAGTGATGGGACCAGATGCCATGATCTATGTTTTCTGAATGTTGAGTTTTAAGCCAACTTTTTCACTCACCTCTTTCACTTTCAACAAGAGGCTCTTTAGTTCTTCACTTTCTGCCTTGAGGGTGGTGTCATCTGCATATCTGAGGTTATTGATATTTCTCCTGGCAGTCTTGATTCCAGCATGTGCTTCATCCAGCCCAGCGTTTCTCATGATGTACTCTGCATATAACTTAAATAAGCCAGGTGACAATATACAGCCTTGACGTACTCCTTTTCCTATTTGGAACCAGTCAGTTGTTCCATGTCCAGTTCTAACTGTTACTTCTTGACCTGTGTATAGATTTCTCAGGAGGCAGGTAAGGTGGTCTGGTATTCCCATCTCCTTAAGAATTTTCCACAGTTTGTTTGATCCACATAGTCGAAGGTTTTGGCGTAGTCAGTAAAGCAGAAAAGTTGATACTATGCAATTAGCTCATTGTCCACCCTGGTGATAAACTCTTCAAAATGGTCCCATGAGGTCTACTCTGCTAGGATGAGGTTTTAAACTATTCTGCACAACCAAAAAGGCTCTGCATGACTTGGCCTCTGCCTTTTGATTCTGGCTTTGTTTTTCCAAGGGGCTTCCCCTAAGCTTGTTTCTTGGTCTAGGTAAGTCCTACATTTTGCTTAAGAATCATTTCAGGAACCTACTTCACTGGGCAACTTCTCTTGTCTTTTTTTGCCAACATGGCACCATTCAGCCATAGTGGTTATTACTGAAATTTCTATATAGTAGGTACATTACATTGGGGTAATAAACTGCTTATTTATTCCTTCCAGAGTGTGCATGTCAGCTAGACAGTTAAAGTTACAACTCTATACTCATAGTTTTCTGGTATTTTATTCTCAGAAGAAAGATATTCGAGAGAGGGTAAGTGGAAGCAACATCTCAGAAGCAGTCTTGTTGGCTGTGGAGCCCAAAGAAGGAGATTTTGGGGGAAGAATAAAGACAAACTAACCTTCACTTTAGAGTTTGTTTTAGAGTGGTATTGTGGACACTTTGTTGATCCAGCTTTTCCCCTTAGTAATATCAACACCATTTAATGAAAACTTGACTAAGTGGTGAAAAACTGCTAGATTATGATGTTTTTCCCCTAGGTACAGAGCATTTAACTTTGTGATCTCATTTTTTCCTTTAATTTCTTTGGAGAATTCATAGATTTCCGTAGATCTTCTTAATGTTAAGTCATTTTTCTAATACCATAGAATTCCTCTTGAGTACAGTTGCTTGCACTGTACCTGCTTGGCCATTACAAACTCATGTAGGAAAAGGCCTCTGGATTACTGCTTGAATATTCAGTTCACGAGATAATTATGTCCATGTCCTTCTCTTCTGCATTTAGCTATTTAGCTGTAGCCTTGGCAGCATCAAAAAATGAAACACTGATTTCGCCCTCCCCCATATTTTGGAAGGAGTTGGAGGTTGAAGGAGGGAGGAAGCAAGTGAAATTTTGGCACAGCTTCAATCAGTGAAGTCTTTCAGGGAGCAAGTCTTTTCCTATACACTTGTAAGGCTTCTCGTATAATGTCCTAGTACTCCCTCTGAGAGGGGAGGAAAGAGATGATTTGAAATTCTATTAAATTCTGCATGGAAGCTAGTGGATGGGGCCAAAAAGAAAAGATGCAGACTTCTTTTCTTTATGGTCTTTAACACTATAAAAAAATGACAACAATATCATATACTGTGTTTACAGGGCTGGTTTTTTACAAAGCACTTTGTCTCACCTTATCTCATCTGACAGGAAAGAGACATCAGGTCTAAAAGTAAATCTCTCAAAATGTTTATTTGTTTTTCATAAGAATTTAAAAACTATTATATAGTTTGCCTCCCTGATGGTTCTGCAGATAAAGAATCTGCCTGCCAGTGCAGGAGATGCAGGAGATGCTGGTTCCTGGGTCAGGAAGATCCCTTGGAAGACGAAACAGCAACCCATTCCAGTATTCTTTCCTGGGAAATCCCATGGACAGAGGAGCCTGGTGGGCTACAGTCGAAAGGGTCACGAAGAATCAGGCATGACTGAGCAACTGAGCATATAGTTTGCGGTTATAAGAAAACATAGGTCACTTGTCCCAAAGTATGCATTCACTGGAAATAAGAAATATCCCCCTGAGAGTTTTTTCCTTTTTTCTTTTTTTCTGTCTTCAAAGAACTTAAAATTCTAACAAATAATGACTTATATTCAAAGACTATTTTAGAAAGAAACTGAAGCAGTTGCTTTGTAGGGAAATTTGTAGGAAAGATCAGCCACATAGAGTTGGATCCCTAGGTCGTAGGATCCCCTGGAGGAGGGCATAGCAACCCACTACAGTATTCTTGCCTGGAGAGTCCCGTGGAGAGAAGAACCTTGTAGGCTGTTTAGTCTGTAGGGTCATAAGCGTTGGACACGACTGAAGCGACTTAGCAAACACACACGCACGTGGTGGGAACTAGACATCTTACTTTACTTCATTTATTCATTAGGTGCATGTGAAGGCGCTAGTGCTTACTAAGGGGTTTCTTTGGAAGGACTGATGCTAAAGCTGAAACTCCAGGACTTTGGCCACTTCATGCGAAGAGTCGACTCATTGGAAAAGACTTGATGCTGGGAGGGATTGGGGGCAAGAGGAGAAGGGGACGACAGAGGATGAGATGGCTGGATGGCATCACTGACTCGATGAATGTGAGTCTGAATGAACTCCGGGAGATGGTGATGGACAGGGAGGCCTGGCGTGCTGTGATTCATGGGGTCGCAAAGAGTGGGACGCGTCTGAGAGACTGAACTGAACTGAACTGAACTGAACTGAAGCTCTGTGTCACTAAGGCTTGATACCCAGTTTTTGCTGTTAGGGATCTTAGAGGCTAACACGGAGAAATCAACAGACATCTGTGATGATGTTATTTTGAAATGTTTCATTACTGTTCTTTGCTGTGCATTATAAGGAGAAATTGTGAAAAACCTTTAAATGGGCAAATATTGTGTGTCTACTTGCTACAAAATGTGCTGTTATCTTCACATGGTCAATTTATTTAGAATTTGACAGTTTGCTCTTTAGAACTTCAGAATTTTCCATCCATCCATCCATTTAATTTGCAAATATTTATTCAGTACCTTCCATGTACTAAATAATGTTCTGGGCCCTGATGATACAAGTAGTGAATAAAATAGAAAAAGCCCTGCTCCAGTGGTGCTCACATTCTGGTGACTAAGTCCTTAAAAAAATGTGCATATGTAAAATATATAAGATATTAGATAGTGATGTATGTAAGGAGAAAAAAACTTACAAGGAATGAGGTTAGGAATCGTGTGTGTGTGTGTGTGCATGAGTGTGTGTGTGTGTAGGTGGAGAGTGGTGGTTGAGATGTTTTGATAATGTGACTAAAAAACCTCACCTAGAAGGTGATCTTGAATTACCTTTAGGTTTTAGAGTCCTTCTGGTCCTCCCTCCTCTATTTGTCACTTCTGCACATGACACATATTCCTTTGGAGATAGTTCTTCTGTGGGTACCCATTTCATCAAATATGGGCTTAGCTCAGAGTTCTGCTGGAAATGACTTTCACATCTTTTAGAAAGATTTTGCTGTTTCACAGTTCTTGTTGCGTGTTGAAATGTTGTTTTGACACCTTGGAAAGGGTACTAGTCATCTCTTAATAAAACTGGATCACTGTAGCTGGACCTCAACCTCAACTTTTTTTTTTCTTGAGCTAAAAAAGCCCTGCCAAACTCAAAGGCTCAGAGCTTTCTAGGGGCAATTTGAATTCAGCTTTGAGGGTAAACTGCTCTTTGGTTTTAAGAAAATATCTTGACTGAGGCTTTGGCACCCCACTCCAGTACTCTTGCCTGGAAAATCCCATGGGCGGAGGAGCCTGGTAGGCTGAAGTCCATGGGGTCGCGAAGAGTCGGACACAACTAAGTGATTTCACTTTCACTTTTCACTTTCATGCATTGGAGAAGGAAATGGCAACCCACTCCAGTGATCTTGCCTGGAGAATCCCAGGAATGGGGGAGCCTGCTGGGCTGACGTCTATGGGGGTCGCACAGAGTCGGACACGACTGAAGTGATTTAGCAGCAGCAAGGCTTTTAGATATGCAAATGAAAGGCTTCTTTCAAGAACCTTTCTTTTTTCTCCCCCCACTCCAGTACTCTTGCCTGGAAAATCCCATGGATGGAGGAGCCTGGTAGGCTGCAGTCCATGAGGTTGCTAAGAGTCGGACATGACTGAGCGACTTCACTTTGACTTCTCACTTTCATGCATTGGAGAAGGAAATGGCAACCCACTCCAGTGTTCTTGCCTGGAGAATCCCAGGGACGGGGAAGCCTGGTGGGCTGCATAGAGTCGGACACGACTGAAGTGACTTAGCAGCAGCAGCAGCAGAGTTGGGGAAGGCCTGAAGGTGGTGCAGTAACTGGAAGCAGGTGTTTCAGAGGGAGATGCTGAGAGTTCTGTGTAGTCATAAAAGTCAAGAGTATCCTTTATGTTTTCTTTGGAGAATTTCCCCCCCCCCCTCTACATATAGACCCTTTAGTCTCTGAAAATTATTTTTTTTTCTTATGGGGACTGAATATATATTATTACTCATGGCTTTGTCTACGCACTTGCTAAAGACTGTGTGCTAAGTTGCTTCACTTGTGTCTGACTCTTTGTAACCCTACGAACTGTAGCCCTCCAGGCCGCTCTGTCTATGGGATTTTCCAGATAAGAATACTGGAGTGCGTTGTTACATCCTCCTCCAGGGGATCTTCCTGAGCCAGAGACTGAACCCAGGTATCTTGCATCTCTTGAGTTGGCAGGCAGGTTCTTTTACCACTAGCGCCACCTGCCAAAGATTAGAGGAAAGATATTATTACAGGAAAAAGGATGCAAATAGACACCACAAACTTGGGGGAGGGGTACCTTAAAAATGAATTGATTGAAGTTGTTGAAGCTTACTATTCTGGATTGTTCCATTGAAGCCCCACAAAGATGTTATCAAAAAATTGAACAGCTTTAGGGCTTCCCTGGTGACTCAGTGGTAAAGAATCCACCTGTCAATGCAGGAGACACGGGTTCCATCCCTGATCTGGGAAGATCCCACCCACATGCCTCGGAGCAACTCAGCCCATGCACCACAACTATTGAGCCTGTGCTCTGGAGCTCGGAAACCGTGACTGCTGACACATGTGCACCCCAGAACCTGTGTTCTGAAACAAGAGAAGCCACGACAATGAAAAGCCTGCACACCACGACTAGAGTAGCCCCCCACCCCCTCGCCGAAGTTAGAGAAAAGCCAGTACAGCAACAAGGGCCCAGCACAGTCAAAACTTAATAACATAAATTTAAAAATACATATTGAACAGCTTTAGACTTTAGAAACCATGCAATTACTGAGTTGTCGTGGATTGTTGTGTTACAACTCTTAGGCCAAGAATAACCCCCGGTGAGTTGAAAATGGTTGTGTGTGTGTGCTGTGTGTGTGCTTGGTTGTATATGACTCTTTGTGGTCCCATGGACTATAGCCCAGCAGGCTCCTCTGCCCCATGGAATTTTCCAGGCAAGAATACTGGAGTGGGGTGCCATTCCCTTCTCCAGGGGATCTTCTTGACCCAGGGATTGAACCTGCGTCTCTTAATGTCTACCTGCTTTAGGCGTAAGTAGGTAGGAGATTCTTTACAACTAGCACCACCTGGGAAGCCCTGGAGATGGTATATCCCTTGTAATTTACTGTGGGAAGAGGCCAATTCTCGGGCAGAGAAATAAAAATTCTTGGAGGTAAATTTTAGATGATTCTTCTCTCTGAGTCAACTAACAGTTTTGCTAGGACTGGGGGTTATCGGCAGAGTTCTTACACCTCCCCCATGGTGGAAGGGGCGAACTGACATCTGTTACCTGGAGAAATAGGAGACTAGGCAAGAGGTTCTGAAAATGAGTTTGTATTTTTCGTTTCAGAAGAAGAGTGGTTACTTCTGGTAGTATTTAAACCACGCTTTGTTTTCTTGGTCCCTTAATTATTCTTTGTCTCCATTAAATATGTTGGGCTGGTTCTGGAGAACTGGGGACTGGACGGACTCTCCTGTGCTTAAGAAGCAGGGACAGCAGTGTCATGGCGGTCAAAATGGGGTCAGTTATGTCCAGCAGAGCAGCCTTGTTAGGAAGGAATTGGCACCTACAGTTGAAACAAATGTGGTGAGGATTTAATTTCTGAACCTGAAACTGGTGGGAGCTTGAGCTATTATTAGTTGACATTGAAAAACATGACCTGCTTTTGGTGTTCTGTGTCTCTGAGGCCTATGACATATTTACCTGTTCAACAAACGTTTATTGAACTCCTGATCTGTGCCAGGTGCTGTTTATGTGCTTGAGATATACCCATGAACAAAGCAGGCACAGTGACTGAGCTCAGGGAGACAGACAGTAAATAAGCAAATTATGTAGTAGAGTTGGAAGGTAATGGATGCTACAAGAAAAAGGTAGAGTAGGTGAGGTAAGGTGGAGGTAAAGGAATTAGGAATGCAGGGGTGAGGAGTTGTTGACTGTTTTATTGTTATTTTATTTATCTTATTTTATTTTTTGGCCAGGCCGTGCAGCTTGTGGGATCTTAGTTCCTTGCCAAGGGATTGAACCCAGGCCCTGGCAGTGAAAGTGTCAGTTTCTAACCAATGATGCATTCATGATAAGTCGCTTTAGTCGTGTCTGACTCTTTGTGATGTTGTGAACTGTACCCCTCTGTCCATGGGATTCTCTAGGCAAGAATACTGGAGTGGGTTGCCATTTCCTTCTTCAGGGGATCTTCCTGACCCAGGGATTGAACCCATGTCTCTTAGTCTCCTGCATTGGCGGGCGAGTTCTTTACCACTAGTGGCACCTGGGAAGTTCTCTAACACTGGACCTCCAGGGAATTCCCTGTTGTATTTTAAGTAGGATACTTTTTGTTGGTTTTTAAAAGGTGTCACCTGAGAAGAAATATGAAGGGGATAATGGAATCAGCCAAGTAATTATCCAGAAGAAGAGTGTTCCATGCAGGGACAGTAGCCAGAGCAAAAGCCCTGAGGTCAGTATGGTAGGCTGAATTATGTAACCACACCCCCCCAATATGTTCATGTCATAATGCCCAGAATCTGTGAATGTTATTTTACATGGCAAAAGGGACTTTGTGGATGTGATGAAATTAAGGATCATAAAATGGGGAACTTATCCAGATTATTAAAATGGACCCAGTATAATCACAATCCTTCTTACAAGAAGCACACTGAGAGGTCTGGGTCAGAGGCAATGTGATGATGGGAATAGAGGTTGGAGTGATGCATCTTAAAGTTGGAGGAAGGGGCCACGAGCTAAGAAGCTCAAGTGGCCACTTAGCAACTGAAAAAGGCAAGAAAATGGGCTTTTCCCTGAAAGCTTCTGGAAGGAACCAGGACTACTGACCACTTGGCTATAGCCCAGTGAAACTGATTGTGAACTTTTGACCTCTAGACTGTCAGAGAATGAATTTGTGTTGTTTTAAGCCATTGTGTTTGTGGTAATTTGTTGTAGTGGCAAAGTGAAAGTGAAAGTGAAGTCGCTCAGTCATGTCTGACTCTTTGTGAGCCCATGGACTGTAGCCCACCAGGCTCCTCCATCCATGGGATTCTCCAGGCAAGAATACTGGAGTGGCTTGCCATTTCCTTCTCCACATATAGTCTGAGTGTGTCAAAGATTGTTCAAGCAACAGATAGGCCAGTATGGAGGGAGAGAGGAAAGGCAAGAGAGATAGCAGTGGTGGGGCTGCTCTCATGAGTTCCATTGAGGTTTTGAGCAGAGGAGTGAAGTGATATGACTTTTACAATAGACTCTGTGTGTCCGTGTGTTTTGGAAGAAGGTTGGGGAGCCTAAGGTAGTAGAAGCTTTCCTCGTGGTACAGTGGTAAAGAATTCACCTGCCAATGCAGGAGATGCAAGAGATGTGGATTTGATTCCTGAGTCAGAAAGATCCCCTGGAGAAGAAAATGGCAACCCACTCCAGTATTGTTGCCTGGAGAATCCCATGAATAGAGGAGCCTGTCAGGCTACAGACCATGGGGTCAAAGAGTTGGACACGACTTAGTGACTGACATGCAAGGTGGTAGGTAGTTCAATAATCAAACATTGAGATGATGCTGGATCAGATCAGGGAGGTAGCAGTGGAAGTGGTGAGATTTGCTTTAAAGATAAATCCTACAATATGTCCTGACAGATTGGATATGGGATATGAGTGAGAGGTGGGCAGGGCAGGTCAGTGATGGCTCCAAGAGATCTGGCCTAAGAAATTGGGATAGAATTACCAGTCAGTATGCAGAGGAAGCTACAGGTAGAATATGGATCTAAAGTTTGAAAGTTTAAGACATCCAAGTGGAAATATTGAGTGGGCACTCAGTTGTACAAGTTTGGAGTTCAGAGGAAGATCTGGGATGGAGTTACAAATTTGGGAGTTGTTGACAATATAAATACTATTTAAGTGATGGGATTAGATCACTGATGGGGTCACTGCAGACAGGGAAGAGAAGTGTTGAGGCCTGAAGAATGCCAATGTTCACAGAAGAAGAGGGACAGGGAAGAAAAAGAAGAGCAGTGGGTGAGATAGGAAAAGAAAACATTTTCTTATCCAAAACACAATAAACTCATATTTATTAGTTTTTTTTTTATGGCTCTGCTGGGTCTTCATTGCTGTCTACTTTCTCGTCTACTTTCTCTAGTTGTGGCAAGTTGGGGGTACTCTCTACTTGTGGTGCATGGACTTCTCATTGTGGTGGCTTCTCTCGTTGTGGTTGGTGCATGCAGGTTAGTAGTTGTGGTGCATGGGCTTATTTGCCCCATGGTTGTGGAATCTTCCTGGACCAGAGATTGAATGCATGTCCCCTGCATTGGCCAGAAGATTCTTAATCACTGAACCACCAGGGAAGTCCACCGTAAAGTCTTGTACTTAAAAGGAAAACACACATCACTCCAGAACCCAAGAAGAGAGGCTACTGTTGGAGATGTTTCTCCATAAGACTTTTGTTTCTACACAGTGTGTCTTTAGTCCAGGCTGTCTTTGTAAAGATATTTGTATAGTGAACAGCTTTGGAAGATAGAGACAGTATCTCCCTCTAGAGCAGAGAACAGTTTTATTTTCTGTCCAGTATAATAAGGACAGGGCTGTGTTCCTTCCCTGTTGTTTGGCCTGAGGCTAAACTACGGTAGAGATAATGAAGATAATGGGTTTCCTTGGGTTTCCTTGGTGGTACAGAAGGTAAAGCGTCTACCTGCAATGCAGGAGACCTGGATTTGATCCCTGGGTAGGGAAGATCCCCTGGAGAAGGAAATGGCAACCCATTCCAGTCCTCTTGCCTGGAAAATTCCATTGACGGAGGAGCCTGGTAGGCTGTACAGTCCATGGGATAGCAAAGAGTTGCACACGACTGAGCAACTTCACTTCCTTCAAAAGGTCTCATGCATGCACTGCGGCACTCAGTGCCCCCGACCCTGCACCAGGCCACTGCCTACCCACGCCTCCACCGGAGACTCCTGGACACTTATGGGCAAGTCTGGGTCAGTCTCTTGTGGGGTCACTGGTCCTTTCTCCTGGGTCCTGGTGTGTACAAGGTTTTGCTTGTGCCCTCCAAGAGTCTGTTTCCCCAGTCCTGTGTAAGTTCTGGTGGCTCTGTGGTGGGGTTAATGGCGCCCTCCTCCAAGAGAGCTTAGGCCATACCCAGGTTTGCTGCACCCAGAACCCCTGAGGCAGGCCACTCCTGACCTGCACCTTCACAGGAGACACTCAAACACAGTTCTGACTCAGTCTCTGTGAGTCTCTGTGTCCTGTTGTGCACAAGGCTTTGTTTGTGCCCTGCAAGAGTCTGTTTCCCCACACTCATGGTCATGGTGGATACTTCTGACAAAACGTGGACCACTGGAGAAGGGAATGGCAAACCACTTCAGTATTCTTGCCTTGAGAACCCCATAAACAGTATGAAAAGGCAAAAAGATAGGACACTGAAGGATGAACTCCCCAGGTCTGTAGGTGCCCAATATGCTACTGGAGAACAGTGGAGAAATAACTCCAGAAAGAATGAAGAGATGGAGCCAAAGCAAAAACAACACCCAGTTATGGATGTGACTGGTGATGAAAGTAAAGTCTGATGCTGTAAAGAGCAATATTGCATAGGAACCTGGAATGTTAGGTCCATGAATCAAGGCAAATTAGAAGTGATCAAACAAAAGATGGCAAGAGTGAACATTTTAGGAATCAGCGAACTAAGATGGACTGGAATGGGTGTATGTAACTCAGATGACCATTATATCTACTACTGTGGGCAAGAATCCCTTAGAAGAAATGGAGTAGCCCTCATGGTCAACAAAAGAGTTCAAAATGCGGTTCTTGGGTGCAATCTCAAAAACAACAAAATGATCTCTGTTCGTTTCCAAGGCAAACCATTCAATATCACAGTAATCCAAGTCTATGCCCCAACCATTAATGCTGAAAAAGCTGAAGTTGAGTGGTTCTATGAAGACCTACAAGACCTTCTAGAACTAACACCCAAAAAAGATGTCTTTTTCATTATAGGGGACTGGAATGCAAAAGTAGGAAGTCAGGAGATACCTGGAGTAACAGGCAAATTTGGCCTTGGAGTACAGAATGAAGTAGAGCAGAGGCTAACAGAGTTTGGCCAAGAGAATGCACTGCTCATAGCAAA
The DNA here is from genome assembly GCF_032452875.1 of Bos javanicus. Lineage (NCBI taxonomy): Eukaryota > Metazoa > Chordata > Mammalia > Artiodactyla > Bovidae > Bos > Bos javanicus. Next base: position 91,544,766 of record NC_083872.1, read on the forward strand.
CACCCTCTTCTAACAACACAAGAGAAGTCTCCACACATGGACATTACCAGATGATCAATACTGAAATTGGATTGATTATATTCTTTGCAGCCAAACATCAAGAAGCTGTATACAGTCAACAAAAATAAGACCAGGAACTGACTGTGGCTCAGATTATGAACTCCTTATTGCTAAATTCAGACTGAAATTGGAGAAAGTAGGGAAAACCACTAGACCATTCAGGTATGACTTAAGTCCCTTATGATTATACAGTGGAAGTGACAAATAGATTCAAGGGATTAGAACTGATAGAGTGCCTGAAGAACTATGGATGGAGGTTCGTGATATTGTACACAAAGCAGTGATCAAGACCATCCCTAAGAAAAAGAAATTGAAAAAGGCAAAATGGTTGTCTGAGGAGGCCTTACAAATAGATGAGAAAAGAAGAGAAGCTAAAGGCAAAGGAGAAAAGGAAAGATATACCCATTTGAATGCAGAGTTCCAAAGAATAGCAAGGGGAGATAAGAAAGCCTTCCTCAGCGATCAGTGCAAGAAATAGAGGAAAACAATAGAATGGGAAAAACTAGAGATCTCTTCAAGAAAATGAGAGATACCAAGGGAACATTTCATGCAAAGATGGACACATTAAGGGACAGAAGCAGAATGGACTTAACAGAAGCAGAAGATATTAAGAAGAGGTGGCAAGAATACACAGAAGAACTATACAAAAAAGATGTTTATGATCCAGATAATCATGATGGTGTGATCACTCACCTAGAGCCAGACATCCTGGAATGTGAAATCAAGTGGCCCTTAGGAAGTATCACTATGAACAAAGCTAGTGGAGGTGATGGAATTCCAGTTGAGCTATTTCAATTTTGAAAAGATGATGCTATGAAAGTGCTGGACTCAATATGTCAGCAAATTTGGAAAACTCAGCAGTGGCCACAGGACTGGAAAAGATCAGTTTTCATTCCAATCCCAAAGAAAGACAATGCCAAAGAATGCTCAAACTACTGCACAATTGCACTCATCTCACACGCTAGTCAAGTAATGGTCAAAATTCTCCAAGCCAGGCTTTAGCAATACATGAACTGTAAGCTTCCAGATGTTCAAGCTGGTTTTAGAAAAGGCAGAGGAACCAGAGATCAAATTGCCAACATCCATTGGGTCATTGAAAAAGCAAGAGAGTTCCAGAAAAACATCTGCTTTATTGACTATGCCAAAGCCTTTGACTGTGTGAATCACAACAAACTGTGGAAAATTCTGAAAGAGATGGGAATACCAGACCACCTGACCTGCCTCCTGAGAAATCTGTATGCAGGTCAAGAAGCAATTGTTAGAACTGGACATGGAACAACAGACTGGTTCTAAATCGGGAAGGAGTATGTCAGGTTGTATATTGTCACCTTGCTAATTTAACTTATATGCAGAGTATGTCATGCGAAATGCTGGCTGGAAGAAGCACAAGCTGGAATCAAAATTGCCGGGAGAAATATCAGTAACCTCAGATATGCAGATGACACCACACTTATGGCAGAAAGTGAGGAAGAACTAAAGAGCCTCTTGATGAAAGTGAAAGAGTAGAGTGAAAAAGTTGGCTTAAAACTCAATATTCGAAATGTTAAGATCATGATATCTGGTCCCGTTACTTCATGGCAGATAGATGGGGAAACAATGGAAACAGTGTCAGACTTTATTTTTCTGGACTCCAAAATCACTGCAGATAGTGACTGCAGCCATTAAATTAAAAGACACTTGCTCCTTGAAAGAAAAGTTATGACCAACGTAAACAGCATATTAAAAAGCAGAGGCTTTACTTTACCAACAAAGGTCCATCGAGTGAAAGCTGTGGTTTTTCCAGTAGTTATGTATGGATGTGAGAGTTGGACTGTAAAGAAAGCTGAGTGCCAAAGAATTGATGCTTTTGAACTGTGGTGTTGGAGAAGACTCTTGAGAGTCCCTTGGACTGCAAGGAGATACCTCCAGTGCATTGTAAAGGAAATCAGTCCTGAATATTCATTGGAAGGATTGATGCTGAAGCTGAAGCTCCAATACTTTGGCCACCTGATGTGAAGTACTGACTCATTGGAAAAGTCCCTGATGCTGGGAAAGATTGAAAGCAGGAGGAGAAGTGGCAACAGAGGGTGAAAATGGTTGTATGGCATCACCGACTTGATGGACATGAGTTTCAGTATGCTCCGGAAGTTGGTGAAGGACAGGGAAGCCTGGTGTTCTGCAGTCTATTGGGTCACAAAGAGTCAGACGTGACTGAGTGACTGAACTGAACTGTAACATGAACAGTGTCTAAGTTCCAGAGCTAAGTTCAGTTTGCTAACTCTCCTTATAAAAGATTGGGGGTTCCTAGGCTTAACTTTGCTCAGTAATGGCACAGACTCATCTTGGCTCCTCTGCCCAGCCCTTGAGGTAGTTGGGATGGAAGGAACTTGCACAGATAAGAAGCTCATGCTTCCTGCTGTGCTGTGACTAACAGATTCTTTGTCCCTGGCCCAGAAATCTCTGCTCTTCTGCCAGCATGAAACTGTAGCAGTTGCAACTAGGCTGAAACCTCAGGCCCTCCACAGTTTGTGACAGTCACAGTTCTTCCATTATCTGGATGTCTTGATAGTTATCCTGTTGCACATGAAGATAACAAATAATAAAAAAATCTTTGTATATTAACAGTTTTCAAGGATAACCATTCTAAAATTGGTCACATCCTTTCCCACTTTCTAGGAGGAAGGTTCTGAAATCATCTTTGCCTTTTGGGGGCTTGGTGTGTGGTTTGGCCCTGAAGGCCTACTGAGTTATGTAGGGCTGTCTGTGTCTACACCTGTGATTCTCAAACTGCCCTTTAGGAAAGAATCACCCTGTATGCTTGTGAACATTAGACTTTCCCACACCCCAAGGACAGGGCTCAGTACCTTACGAGTTTAACAAATCCCCAGATGATTTTGATGTGCATGCTTCACACTTTAAGAAACTCGTGAAATGACTCTGGATTAGCCAGGGTTTGACCTCTTAGGACAGCATTTATAGTTGTGTATCTTTTCCCCTTACTGTCATTGCAAATTATTGTTGTTGACAATGTGACTGCCTCTAGCAGCTTTTCACTCCTGCTTCATATCTTCTTTGCCCCAAGGAATGTGTTAACCAAATTTGTTAGCATTGTGTCTAAATGAATTAAAGCAAGCTTTAAGTGAAGGGCAGAGTCATTCTTCTGGTGCAACTTGTGTGGTCTTTGTTGCAGAGCTTTTGTAATGTTTAGAGTTTTCTTTTTTTAAATTTTATATTTTTGATGATCAGAACTGTGTTTTACAGCAGCGTTCCCCAATCTTTTCGGCACCAGAAACTGGTTTCATGGAAACCAGTTTTTCCATGGACCTGGACAGGGGATGGTTTTGGGATGATTCAAGTGCATTACATTTATTCTGCTCTTTATTTATAATCTAATGCAGCCACTGATCTGACAGGAGGTGCCCATCCCTGGCCTGGAGGTTGGGAACCCCTGTTTGAGAGAGTCAGTGTTGCCATGTATATACTCTCTGGATAATTTAATTTACTGATTCCAGTCTTTCCTCCCAAAGAATTTGAAGTGGCTTTTGCAGTGTTAATAAAAAAATAATTAAATAGAAATTCAGAACTATGGAAAAATGGAGAATTCAAAATGATGCCCTATGGGAGTGTGGGATAGAGCACAGTGCTCTATCTTAAATGGATAACCAGCAAGGACCTACTGTATAACAGAGGGAACTTTGCTCAATGTTATGTGGCAGCCTGGATGAGAGGAGAGTTTGAGGAGAATGGATAATGCATATGTATGGCTGTGTCCCTTCTCTGTTCACCTGAGACTATCACAGCATTGTGAATCGACTAGACCCCAATACAAAATAAAAAGCTTAAGAAAACCCCAAACAACAGAAAAACCGAAATGATGCCCTATGGATTAACTTATTGCCATATTGAAGTTCAAACTTACTTGTGGGATTCCTGGCAGTCAGTGTGAAAGGAGAAATAAAAGAAACTACCTATTTCTTCTTATTTAAAAGGATGAAGCCCAGGTCCTAGAAAAGATAAAGTTTTTCTGGCAACTTTTTCTGGAATAAATTTTGTCCAGGGGCTTTTCTTTATAGAAGACATTGTGATGGGTTCTATAACCTACACAATTATTATTTTTTTTTAAACAGCAGATGCAAAGACAGATTTCTTTTGAATGTTTCTTATAACAACATTTCATAGATGCTTAAGGCAGCATTAAAGCATATCTCAGTCAAAGCAGTGCTGGGAGGTGCTGAATTGCTGTGGCCCAAATATATATCTTTTTCGTAATGTAATAACATAAGGTATAACTAAGTTTAATTTTTCAGGAAAAAATGTTTGCAGAGAAAATGTGCACATTCATCTTCTGGAATGAATGGCTGATGTGATCTCTCTCAATGAGATCAGGGTTAAATTATCCCTGATCTATAACTGCCCTGACCCACCCATTCAGTTTATAGATCCCATATTTTGTTGCCTTTCTTACCTAAAGCTCTGTAAAGACTGTATATGGATCCTGGCTGGTTGTTGCTTTTGATTTCTAGATTATTGTTCTGCTCACCACATGGATTAAATAGCCACCTACTTTTATCTCACACCTTTAAAACTTTCAGGTGCTCTTGCACTATGATCATTTGTGTTTGTGCTGTACGCTTTGAACACGTCATTCATCACAGAGTTCTCTGGGGCACTGCATAAAAAGTACCACCTTGACTCTAAGACATTATGTTACCCAACTGTGACTAAAAAAGATGTTTAGATACTAGCTGTCAGCATGGTTGGAAACTCCCACCTAAAGATGGAAATTGTTGCAACAGCAAAACATTCAACATACCTCTGAACAGTGGCTGTCAATATTAGTCAGAATGATTTGAGAAGGGGAAGGACAAGTGAACAGAAATTTGCAGTAAGTGAGACAAAAAGGTAGGCATTTGTCTTTGTAAGTATCCTGTTTAAGTTGGAAATAGATAACTTGTTGCATGGACTTTTATGACATGTCACAGCAAGATCAAATTTCTGCTGTGGGTAGAGCTCAGTGCTTCTGTACATAGTAAACACTTTTGCTTTTGTTGTTCAATGCAGTATTCTTTGTACTTTCCTATGATTCTCTCAATTCGCACCAGTCAACGTCCTTAGGATGTGGTGGTGGTGGTTTATTTGCTAAGTTGTGTCCGAATCTTGTGACTCCACGAACTATAGCTCACCAGGGTCCTCTGTCCATAGGATTTTCCAGGCAAGGATACGAGTGGGAAACCATTTCCTTCTCCAGGGGATCTTCACCACCTAGGGATCGAACTCGGGTCTCCTGCACTGCAGGCAGATTCTTGACTGAGCTACCAGAGAAGCCTTCTTAGGATATGGGGGATTTTTTTCCCAGCTAGAATAATATTTGTGTTTTTAATTGGAGGACTGGCATAAAATATCTAGCATTTATGCTCGAGCAAGGTTTTGATGTCATCTTGAGATGCTCTGTGTCATTCTCCAGCAAGAAGCATAGCAACGAAGATAATTATATAAACATTCCATGTGAAAATATTCTATCTAAATCCGTGTAATTATATAATAACATAATATAGTAAGCTATATATTCAGATCACCTTGCAGGGAGAATTGCAAAGCTCTCATACAGATGTGCTCTGGGATATATAGGAGTCTGCAGGCAAGGAGGGACTTTAAAATGGGAAGCAAAGTGGAAAACAATTTATGTTTCCAGGTTTCACAGTTGGTGCCTCAAATCTTAAAATGTTATAGCAATAAAAAAATTATTTTCTACATCTCAAGAAAATTTTATCTGCTCTCCTTTAATGATAATGTGAATCAAATGGTTCGACATTCTGGTCATAAATTCTTACCCTCTGAGTGAGCAGGTTAGATATTTTTCAGAATGCTTGATGGGGCGTTGAAGAACCTTTCAGAGTTGTCATGGTGAGCAAATGGGGAGTCTACAGTGGTGGTGAGCTTGGATTCCAGTAGTTTAATGCATCTACTCTCCCTCCCGCCTGAGGTCTCCCTGCTACTTCTTGCAAGCCAGGGCATTTGGGAAAGAGTCCAAGCAGGCCAGAGAAAACAGAAGGATGTGTGTGTTAGTCGCTCAGTTGTATCTGACTCTTTGCCACTCGATGGGCTGTAGCCTGCCATGCTCCTCTGTCCATGGAATTCTCTAGGCAAGAATACTAGAGCGGGTTGCCATTACCTTCTTCAGGGGATCTTCCTGACCCAGGGATCGAACCTGAGTCTCCCTTATTGCAGGCAGATTCTTTACCATCTGAGCCACCCGGGAAGCCCACAGAAGGCAGTGAACATGTGCTGGCTAAGTTGCTCAGTCCTGTCCAACTGTTTGCAACCCTATGGACTATAGCCCGCCAGGCTCCCCTGTCCATAGAATTCTTCAGGCAAGAATACTGGAGTGGGTTGCCATGGCCTCCTCCAGGGAATCTTCCTGACCCAGTCATCAAACCCCAAGTCTCTTATGTCTCCTGCATCGGCAGGTGAGTTCTTTACCACTGGTGCCACCTGGGAAGCCCCAGAGAAGGCAGAGAATCAAAGTAATTAGTAAGATAAGCAAAATGGCTTTTAGGTGACTATGACTGAGTGATAAAAAGCAATATGTAAAAAGCCATCTGTTTTTCTCTCTCTAGTTTTGGGAATTTGTTGATACTGTCACTAGTTTGTGATTTATGGACTAAGAAAAGAAGGAAATTGGTAGGGGGGGTGGGGCGGGGAAAGCCCGTATTATTTAAACAGGAGGTTAAATTAAGAAGAGTAATGACTCAGTTTGATTTTCCTTCCTTTGACAGCTTGGTGTTAACTTTCTTTTTCCCTGTTGGTTTTGTATGAAAGTAAATAGGGTTCTTTAAAGCCAAATTGTATTTTAAAATAAGTAAAACTACTACTTATGAAGCATTACCGTATCTTTTTTTTTTTTCAAGACTAAGACCTCTTTTTTAAAAAAAAATCTTTATTGAATTTGTTACAACATTGCCTGTGTTTTATTTTTTGGCTTTGGTCACAGGCATGTGGGATCTTAGCTTCCAGACCAGGTGTCGAACCTGCACCCCCTGCACTGGAAGGCGAAGTCCCAGCCACTGAACCACTAAGGAAGCCCCTACTCTATTTTTTAATGGGAGCAATGTCACAAATTGTCTTGAAATTCCACTTGAGCGATTTTTTCTGTGTAACCTGGATATGTTTTTCATCATTCATAAAAAGTAAAAATATTTTAAAAATATCATATGAAAGTAAAGTACTAAACAAAAGCATTCATTCTGCTCTGTATTCCATTATCAATCATTGTAGGGTGGGCATTATACTCTATGTCCTGTTACAGCTTTACAGGTTAACAAAATTGAGGGTAAGTGGGTTTAAGGAATTCACTCAAGGTTATGTGGATATTAAATGTATTGTGGGGATTATACCCATTTGTCTAAACGTGAATTTAAACCCAGGTTTATGTAATTCCAAGGCTGGCATTCTTTCCGTGAACTTCCTAAATAATAAGCTCACACAGCTTTAGCTTGATTGATTATATTGGTATCAGCTAAGCTGAATGACTTTTGCTACAGAGCACTTATAAAAAGAAAAGTAATCCTAGAGACTTGCTTCATCAGAGGTGTTCAGAAGAAAGCAGGTTTACTCCAGGGAAAAGTTCAAAGGGTTCAAAAGTTCAAAGACCCATAGCTCGGAGGCTATCCTTCAAAAGGAAGGATTTACTTCGAGGACAAATGTTGCTGTAGGGCAATGTGGTCTAAATTTCCCTTATTAGAAGGCTCACTTGTGATGCTTGTTAAAAAGCAGACTGTTAGCCCTCCCCTTTAGAGACTCTGATTCAGGAGGGTTTATGTGCTGGAACCCAGCAATCTGTATTTTAACAAGGACCCCTCCTCCCAAGAGTTTATGATCAGGGAAGTTTAGAAAACATTGCTTAAAAACGATGGGTCAGTATTCTGAACTCCCAGAATCTAACAGAGACATGTATTTTAAATAGATGTTAGAAAAAGTATTACAAAAAAATCAAGGAGATTTTGTCTAAAGATAGCTGTAAATAGACTGTGTGAAAAAAATAAATCAGAGTAAATGAAGTTCAAATAAAATACAGTAAGGTCCCCTACATACCAACCTTCAAGTTTTGAACTTTGCAAGACGCACAGTGTGTTCACACGTCCAGTTGTGTAAGTTAGTTCCCGAGGCTGGCGTACGCGGTCACGTGCGTGCCTCCTCTGCAGGTGGTTGCGCAGCTTGCCCTCCACCTCCTGCTGCTCATGGCCCTTTAGCTTTACCACCTCCACCCCCTCTCCCTCCTCCAGTCTTAATTCTTGCCTGTTTACTCAGTGGCAGCCCCTGTATGCCGGCTGTTGTACTGTATTACTGTACTGTACCTAAAGGTACTGCACTGTAAGATTTTGGTGCTGGAGAAGACTTTTGAGAATCCCTTGGACTGAAAGATCAAACCAGTCAATCTTAAAGGAAATCAACTCTGAATACGTATTGGAAGGTGATGCTAAAGCTGAAGCTCTAATAGTTTGGGCACCTGATGCAATCCGCCAACTCATTGGAAAAGATCCTGGTGCTGGGAAGGATTGAAGGCAGAAGGAGAAGGGTGACAGAGGACGAGATAGTTGGATGGCATCACTGACTCAATGGACGTGAACTTGGGCAAACTCCGGAAGATGGGGAAGGACAGGGAAGCCTGGCATGCTGCAGTCTGCAGGGTTGCAAAGAGTCAGACATGATTTGGCAATTGAACAACAGCACTGTAAGATTTAAAATGTTTTCTGTATTTTTTTTAACGTATTATTTGTGTGGAAGGGTTTATAAGCCTATTACAGTACAGTACTACATAACCAACTGTGTTAGGTGGGTAGGTGGGTCATAGGCTAACTTTGTTGGACTTACCAACAAATTGGACCTTTGACTGTGCTTTTGGAACAGAACTTGTTCGTAAGTAGGGGACTTACTGTAAAGGATAGTACACATACTATTTAGAACTTGTTCAGGTACATGTGACCAGCTTATAGTAGTTTAAGCAAAATAGTTTGGGCCTGGGATCTACTGGTTTACAAATAGTGGAAAGATCCAAGGGTTTAAATAATGAGTGGGTTCTGCTTCCCTGATGCTGCTTCATTCTCAGGGAAGGCTGTGACTGGCCATGTGAGTCGCGTGCCTGCCCCTGTGGTGATGGTTTATGGCCAGTGATTGACAGTCACATGTACCTCCTGAAGAGGAGAGGCAGGGTTCTCCACAGAAAAGCATGGTGGTGTAAGAGAAGGGCACAGGGGGAGAGATCTAGGGTTGGGGAGAAAGTGATGTAGGTCAGTCACCATTGTACCGTCACACACTGTCGTTATTAATTCCCCATTATTTTGTGCCATATTTAAGTATTCCCTTAAATCATATAAGCTGCTTAAAGTATTACAAATAAAATTGAGTATTGTAATTAAAAATGTATACACAATCCTGGGGGTGAAGGTGGCATTTTCCTGAAAATTTCCTATAAACCAGCACCTTGAAATCAAAGCTCTAATTGATCATGCTGCTTATTTTTCACTGCAATTGAACAGAAAAAGGACATGGCTTCCAGGGCAACTAACAGACCTCTTTTTTTTTAAAATGTGAAGTATAGTTGACTAATAATATATTAGTTTCAGATGTACAATATAGTGATTCAATATTTTATAGATTGTGCACCATACAAAGTTATAATATTATTGACTACATTCCCCGTTGTACAGTTGCTGCTGCTGCTGCTAAGTCGCTTCAGTCGTGTCCGACCCTGTGCGACCCCATAGACGGCAGCCCACCAGGCTCCCCCCGTCCCTGGGATTCTCCAGGCAAAAACACTGGAGTGGGTTGCCATTTCCTTCTCCAGTGCGTGAAAGTGAAAAGTGAAAGTGAAGTCGCTCAGTTGTGTCTGACTCTTGGTGACCCTGTGGACCGCAGCCTACCAGGCTCCTCTGTCCATGGGATTTTCCAGGCAAGAGTACTGGAGTGGGGTGCCATTGCTATATTCCCTGTTGTACAGTACATCCCTGTAAATTCTTTATTTTATATCTGGTAGTCTAATGTGCCTTTTTAGGGCTTGCTCCACTCCCAAATAATGAGTACATCATTTTTTCATTTACTTTTATATCTAGTATTTTCTTAAAGTACCTATTTGAACTCATAAATTTTCTTTGGAAATTGATTTTTTTTTTCCAAAATTAAACGCATCAATTTTGCTAGAGTTTTCCAGAAATATTTCCAGTAAAAATTCTGAGACTTTGTTGACTATGCGTTAACCTTACGAAAAAAGGCTTTGTCCTCAGTAGTTGGAAAGATAGAGCGATAAGATAATATTTGAGTACCTTTTACTGAAAAGTTGTGAAGCTTTTGAAATATTTTTAGCAGACTAAAAATATTGGTTATATTAGCAACTTTTTAAAGCAGGATGTCCTTTGAGACCAAAAACAAAGTGACAATGAAAGAGAAGCTCTTTGTTCATTGAACAAATCTTAAATACAAAAGCTTACTGTGTCACGTCACAGTAAATAGTTTAGGAGTTTTGGTGTGTGTTATTTGTTATCCGGATAAGTGTTTCTAGGATATCAGTTCTCTTAAGTCTCTCAGAAATCTGTTGCATAACAGCTTTTGCTCAATAAAAATTGGAGATTTGGGGCTTCCCTGATACTTTCCCTCAGTGGCAAAGTATCTGCCTGCCAGTGTGGGAGATGTGGATTTGATCTTTGGTCCAGGAGGATCCCACGTGCCTTGGGGCAACTAAGCCCGTGTGCCACAACTATTGAGCCTGTGCTCTGGAGCCCACATGTCCTAGAGGCTATGCTCCGTAACAAGAGAAGCCGCCGCAGTGAGAAACCCATGCACTGCAACTGGAGAGTAGCCCCCACTCACCCCAGCTAGAGAAAAGCCGGCACAGCAGTGAAGACTCAGTACAGCCAAAAATAATAATAAAAAAAAAAATTGAAGAGTCATGGTTGTCACCACACCAGAAACACAGGGAGGCAGAGCCTGTCCTTACTACCTGCTTGGTTCCCTTTTGGGACTCCTTGCTTTCCTTCTGGTCCTTCTCCCTCTGGTCAAGTTTCTGTACAGCCCATTCCTGAGTGCTGACTCTCTGGGGCTCCAAAGGGTCTCATTACTGCCTCCCTGCCTAGCTCTCCTCTCTCACAGTGTGCCATCTTTCCAGAATTACCCCTTGTACCACCAGTTATGATAAGTATTAGTTGGTTTTAAGATGATGTTATGGTTGTTGGTATTTAGTCGTGTCTGACTCTTTTATGACCCCATGGACTGTAGCCCGCCAGACTCCTCTGCCCATGGGATTTCCTGGGCAAGAATACTGGAGTGGGCTGCCATTTCCTCCTCCAGGGGATCTTCCTGACGCAGGGATTGAGCCTGTGTCTTTTGCATTGTCAGGCAGATTCTTTACTGCTGAGCCACTAGGGAAGCCCAGTATTATGGTTCTTAGGAACACAGTAATACTTGAATCCTGCCAGTCTCTCAGGTACCCGCTTTCTCCAAGTTCCCGAGAGGGATGCAGGCATCTCAAAGTGAATGAAGAAAATGCTTTTTCCCTGTATTGGGAGAGAAAACCTTGAATCTTCCTGCTATATCCTCAAAGGCCCATCTAACACACTCACTTCTATGAGAGGATTAAGCCAGAGAGACAGAGCGCCTCCTAGGAGACTCTGGCCCTGCTGCCTTAGCAAATCCTTCAATATGTCTTTAAGATCTGTCTTCCTTCCTGTTTTAGAGATGGTTTTGAACAGTGAGCTTTTCCTAATGTTGAGTTGGTTTATTTTTTTCCCTTGGTTCTTGTCTCATCATAACAAATATTTGGGATGATGGTCTAATTACAACTCAAGCAGGTAGGATTTCTCAGCTCCTGTCTTGTCGTAGCAAGGATACAAAACTGGTTACAGCTCCGTTACAGCTCAAGCAGACAGATCTTTTATTAAACAGACAGCAGTTAGTACACTCCTAACACAAGGGAGTGAGCCAACCCTGAAGGAGTGGCAATGATCTCTCTTGGCTTCCCTTTTTATATTCCACCTCCCCCTCTTGGTTCTGCCCTGTGCAAAATAGGGCTTGTACCCACCACCAATCAGGAAAGGGAGTATATGCTCAAGTCTGATTGATAGTTGCAAGTTATATAACAATAGGCTCTCTTGTGCATCTCTTTCCCATAATTCAGTCTGGTATGTATGTATGGATAGAAAATTTATGAACCCTAATGAATTCCTGAGAGTCCCTTGGCTAGCAAGGAGATCAAACCAGTCAATCCTAAAGGAAAGCAACCCAGAATATTCATTGGAAGGACTGATGCTGAAGATCCAATACTTTGGCCACCTGATGTGAACAGCCAACTCATTGGAAAAAGACCCTGATGCTTGGAAGGATTGAAGGCAGAAGGAGAAGAGGGAGACAGAGGATGAGATGGTTGGAGGGCATCACTGAGTCAATGGACATGATGAACTTGGGGCAAACTCCATTAGATGGTGAGGGACAGGGAAGCCTGGCATGCTGCAGCCCTTGGGGTCACAAAGAGTTGGACACTATGTGGACATTGAACAACAGCAACAACAGTGGGCTCCCGGCTGTCTAAGTTTACTTGAGGACACAGCTGAGCATCAAGGGCACGTGTGCTGGAGTTGGAGAAGCCCCTGTGGTTAGTTTGTATCCACTGTGTACCTAGGGCACATATGTAAAAGTTGAAAAGGTCTCTGTTTTTTTTAGAGACTTTAATAAGTCTCTAAATAAGTTAACTTAAATAAGTTAGCATATCTGTGAGCTCTGCTGGGTGATTTGGGAAGGGGTTTAGAGATCAGCTTGCATCTTTTTCGGCTATATCACCCCTCCTTGCTCATGGCTAACTTCCTGCTTAACACCATGAATTGTTGTATACCAAATCCCATAGACAGAGGAGCCTGGTGGGCTGCAGTCCATGGAGTCGCTGAGTTGGATACGACTGAGCGACTTCTCTTTCACTTTTCACTTTCATGCATTGGAGAAGGAAATGGCAACCCACTCCAGTGTTCTCGCCTTGAGAATCCCAGGGACGGGGGAGCCTGTTGGGCTGCCGTCTATGGGGTTGCACAGAGTCGGACACGACTAAAGCGACTTAGCAGCAGCAGCAGCAGCTTTTCCCTTGCGCTCTGCACAAAGTGGTATTAGTGGATTAGACCTTACTTCTGAAATGCTGGCTGTCGGTATTTATGTGACCTTCTTATCTAAGGCCCTAGGGTGACTGCAGAGAGAATGAAGCTGAAAGGTAGGCAACTCATTCCCCTTCTGCTGCTTGCTGCCCCTCGACTTTAGGCAATTCACTCGACTTCTCTGAACCTCAGTTGCCTGATCTATGATCTAAGATAATGACTGCCTTTGATATTTTCCTGAAGGCAAGATAAGCTCTTAACATATCTGCCACCTCCCAATTCCTAAACCTCTTATTTAGGCTTTGGAGGAGCCCCAAAGTGTGAGGATTTTCTTTTTTTTCATATTCATTTATTTACTTAAAAGGGAATGAAAATGAAGGTGGGAAGCCTCAGCTGCTTCTATGATGTCAGAATAGGTCATCCAAATGGCTTGCTTGCATCCAAGTCTCCAGGCCTCCTGGGAGAACAGATGCAGAGAGCTGGGGGGCCTGGGCCTGGTCTTGGGAATCGCAGGGTGGAGATGTTCTAGGAGAAGGGACTTCTCGTAGCCCCAGCATCTGGCAGTGCCTCCAGTGGTGGCGTGCTGCAAGAAGGAGCCAGGTGCTCGGTGGCAGCCTCCAGTTCATGATTGGCAAGAGTAGAGTTTCTGAGAACCATGAAGCGTTTCTCAGGAGATGAAAGGTAAACACATGAACGGCAGTAGAATCAATTCCTTCCCGATAGAAAAGCTTACCTGACATAAAATTCTAAAATATGTAAACCCGTTTCTGAATACCTTTCTGATAACCTTGGGGGCTTGTTGGGAGCATGGAGAGTTGAAAACCCTAGCTCATAATAATCATCTAATATTTGGAGAAAAGGAGTTTGCAGAAGAAAAAGTATGATCTAAAAATGAACTCTGGGTTTTTGTGTTTTTTTTTTTTTTTTGGCTGTGCCACTTGGCATGGGGGATCTTAGTTCCTCAACCAGGAATTGAACCCACACCCCCTGCAGTAGAAGCACAGAGTCTTAACCACTGGACCACCAGGGAAGCCCTGAGAATGAACTCTTACTGAGAGTCTCATTAGTTTCTTGGTTTTCTTTTTATATCTATTTTTATGATGATAATTTATATCCTTTTCCTCTTAAGCCTCCCTCTCCCCCTCTCATTCTATCATTCGTCACAGAGAGCCAGGCTGGGCTCCCTCTGTTATACAGCAGGTTTCTACTAATTATCTGTTTTATACATGGTAGTGTATATTTGTCCTACCCTCTCCTTCTCCTGCTGTGTTCACAAGAGCAGGGGGCAGCCCTGTCTTTACAGATGGACTGGACTTGTGTTCCATGGGCCTCTCCATCTGTGCACACGCATGGGCTCAGGCTGGTGGTCATGTCTGTGGTTCTCTGACTCTTTCCTTCACCTGGCCACAGCCAGTTCTCTGATGCTCCTCAACTTTTTGTCCACTTATATCTAGCCATATCTGGTGTGTATCTCTTGTGCTTAGGAGCAATTCTGTTGGCTAAAGATGCTGCTAAGTCTGCCATGTTCTTCTTTCTCCCTTTGGTCCTTTTGCTCTTTGTGACCACTCGGGGGTGGTCACTGCTGCCTGCTGCTGTGGCTAGGATCAGTGGGGGTGCTCCAGGCGTAGTTAGTGAGGAGCATTAGGACCACCTCTGAAGTCTCCAAGCAGCAAGGTGAGAAGTAGGGGGGAGACTTCTTTCACCTCCCTGAGTCACATTGTTACGCAGTGTTACGTGTTACTTGGATAGAAATGCAGCGTCACCTCTACTGGGTGATTTGTAGAATCCCTCATTCAGCCTGAGGCCTGTAGTCAGTCTCTGTAAAATGGTTCAGCATGCGTCTCTGGGCCCAGGCCTGGGAATCCCACAGGTGACAGATGCTTTCTCCCTTCCTCCTTCCCCTTTCCCCATCTTCTTCTCCCTCCCAGCATGTGTCTTTCCCCCTCATGTAAATCAATTCTTGCAAATAGATCCTTGCTGACCACTTGCCTTTTTGTTTCATGTTTACATCTTGACCAGTAAAATTTTAGCATTTGGGATCCTTACTATACTAACAATGTGTGTCATTGGTATATTCATTCAAGTATGCTGTCTCTATATAGAATTCCAGATAAAATACAGGATGTCCAGTTAAATTAAAATGAAAAATGAATAAAATTTAAAGTGTAGGAGTCAGTGGTTAAGACTTTGCCATTTCCAGTGCAGGGCATGTAGGTTTGATCCCTGGTCAGGGAGGTAAGATCCCACATGTGTTGCTGCCAAAAAACCCAAAACGTATAACAGAAGCAGTGTTGTAACAAATTCAATGAAGACTTTAAAAATAGCCTACGTTAAAAAAAAAAAAAAAAAACCTTGAAAAAATTTAAACTGTAAGTATGTTCCCTGATGTCGCATGGGACATTCGTATACCTTATACTACAAAAAGCATTTGTTGTTCATTTGAAATTCAGACTGAACTAGGTGTTCTGTATTTTTATTTGCTAAATCTGGCAACTCTAGTCTGTTACTTTATTTTTGTGATTATAAAATATTTAAAAAGCTTTTTATGATCATTCTAGATGTTAGTCCAGTTTTTTCCTTTGTAAGGTTTTCTTCAGCCAAAATCTCTCTACAGAAGTCTTTGAGAAACCCAAGCTCAAAAGTTGGAAGGTTGACTCTCATAATCAATTTCTTCCCCAAAGCTGAGAACCCAGCATTGGAAAGCAGAGGTGAAGGAGACAGTAGGCTAGGGCTGGGAGACCTGACTTCAGCAGAAGGAGGGTGGTCTGGGGAGTTTGGAGATCTTGAACATTTTCAATAGAGCTTTGGGAACAGAGATCCCTGGGATATTGCTCATGACCTTGGTTATTGCTCAAAACACGTGTGACATGTTTAAGGAAGATTTACCCAAAGTTAGCACAAACAAAACAGGAAATGTATGAGAGGAGCATCCAAGCGGTTCTGATGTTAACAGTCATGTGTCCTGAGTTCTCATATTCCATGTTTAAAAATACCAAGCTAAGACTCTGTGGATTTATATAAAATGACAGAAAATACTTTTCCCGTAGAGAGAGATGAAAATAGAAATAGTGCCTTGAAAACTTTAGCCTTAGAAATAGAATCTCTATCGATCTGAATTGCTAATGCAAAAATATTGTGTTTTTATTTTTAAATCTATATGCCTCTGCCTTAAATTTTTCATAAATATTGTAGCAGAATATTAGCTTTCATTATTTATGAATCTGTTGAACTTTGCAAGGATTTGCTGACAGTTAAAAGATTACGGTTTTAAGGATAGTTCATTTTACATCATAAATAACCTAAAAGGTCATTCAGTATTTTACAGTAACATCCAAAGAGCAGATATTGAGAGTATTAGAAGTAGAAGCATTGACAATTACTGTTACAGAGATCCATTGATTAAAAGAACTTGGAAATAAAAAAAATAGAAGTTCAGTGAGGGTTAATATATGTACTTGCAAAGTGATTGTTTTTATGTTTTTTCTGAAAGTCCTGTTATTTTATTAGTATTTTCCTATATTTGAGCTTGTTGTTTTCTGGTTTGTGGGCATTAATTATGGTATAGGCTAGTCTGTGGGGTCGCACAGAGTACGACACTATGGAAGCGACTTAGCAGCAGCAGGCTGCTCTAACGAATGGACACAGAATGAATGTGGCTTAAGCAAAATAGAAGTTTCTCTTTCTCTCTCACAGACGTAGACACTGCAGACACACATAGACAGTCACACGTACTGACATGCGTTTGCTCGCCGTGCGTGCTGTCGCTTCAGGTGTGTCCGACTTTGTGCGACCGTATGGACTGTAGCCCAGCGGGCTCCTCTGGCCATGGGATTCTCCAGGCAAGAATACTGGAGTGGGTTGCCAGGCCCTCCTCCAGGGGATCTTCCCAACCCAGGGATCGAACCCATGGCTTCTCCTGTGTCTTCTGCATCACAGGCAATTCTTCACTGAAGAGCCGCCCAGGAACACAGGCCTAAATGTTCTGGGACCAGCAAGCACCCTTCCTTTTCTCAACCCATAGCCTCCCTATTTGGGTCCAAATTGGCTCTCTCAATAATGGAAGGGTGCAAAGGAACCAGGGGATTTATGTTCAAATGTGTTCAGACCAAGACTCAGAAGTGACACAAATTATTTTTGCTGACATTCCACTGAACAAAAGAAGTAGCCACATGAAACAATGGGAAGTATCTGGGGCCCTCTCAGAGTGCTATTTGCTGATTTATTTCACTAACAGCTGTTGACAAAATAAGTAGTGAAATTTTTGTTAAGCAGAAACTCTGTTTTAAATATGTCTTTTAGTTTCTAATGCAATAATCTTAGTTAACTTCAATTTAAGATAATAAATTAATTCTTATTATATAACTTTATAATAGTATCTGTTCATCATGATATTTTGTGATAATTAATAACTCCATGTAGGATGTGATTGTGTGTGTGTGTGTGTTAGTCACTCAGTCGTGTCCGACACTGTTTTGTTCTATTTTCTTCCTCATGTCTATGTATATTTTTTAGAAACTAATAATCCTTTTAAAAGTTAATACTGTGTGGGTAGTGAGATATAGAACATTCAAAATGTAATTATATTTCCAAACTTGAAATGGAGTCAAACCTCTTTAATAAAAAATTTGTTGCTTATACTTCTATTTTTAATTCTCTAAGACTACTGTTGTTGTTGTTAGTCACTCAGTTGGGTCTCAACTCTTTGTGAACCCATGGACTGTAGCCCTCCAGGTGCCTCTGTCCACGGAACTCTCCAGGCAAGAATACTGGAGTGGGTTGCCATGCCCTCCTTCAGGGGATCTTCCTGATCCAGGATCAAACCCACATCTCCTGCATAGCAGGCAGATTCTTTACTGTCTGAGCCACGAGGGAAGCCTAGGATGTGCTTAATAAAATATAATTGTTACTCTAAATGAAAAATAAGCTAATATCTAGATTTAATCCTAGATGGGGGTTTTACATGCTTATGTTTCTGTTGGATTTACAATTCAGTGTAGGATTTTCTATTTTCAGAAGTCTAGTATACTGAAACTGGTTTTCAAACATTATGCCAACTGAAGCATTTGTTTTGACTTTCTACTCCAAAAACACTTTCGGAGACTTAATGGAAACAACTTCTCTAATGGAACACTGTTTCCTTCTGTGCTGCTTAATTGTATAATTTAGTTTAAATTATAGATGTTCTGTTACTTGGTGACACGTAAGTTGTGCTGCTGAGAGTGGTGATGATATGAAGGGCTCTCAATGCTTTTGGAAGCTTGGTGACAAGGTACCACTCAGGCCAGTGCGTAGGACCTGCCACCCCATTGGTTAGAGCCCAAGAGATTTGGAGAATTATGAAAAAGGACCTAAACTGTACTGTTTCCCTAGCCTCTTGAAAAATAAAACTCTCCTGAGGGCACTTATTCAATATTTAACTTTCCAGGTCCCTCACCTGGAGATTCTGATTCAGTGGTTCAAGGTGGGGCTTGGGTGTGTGTGTGTCTGTCAACCGCTTCTTATCATCTACTGTGCTGAAGGGCAAGGCAGCATCTTCCTTCAGGGGGTCCTGTGCTCCAAGTGCTAGGTGGGTGGCTGCCAATCACCACCCAGTAGCTTCTTAGGCTCTTTCTCTGCCGTGGAAAAGCTGAGATGACTGTGGCCACTGTCCACTGTCGGCACCTTGAGGTGCACACCTTTGTTATTTGACAGGGAGTAGAAAGATAGCATAAAATATTATCTCTCTGGTCCCAGACTCATTATCTGATGGCAACTACTTTTGTTACCGACCAGGATTCCCCACATCAATAGAAATTGACTTGAGACCAGACAAGAAATTCAGGCAAAGGCTTTATTGGGGCCCCTGCTGCAGTATGGGGGAGTGAAAACAAGCAACAGGTTCCCTTCCTCACTTGCTTCCTGAGGTCGGGCAAGCTTGGTCCTTACATGGGGTGAGGGTTGGGCTGGAGGGGTGGCTTAGATGTTTTGCTCACCCTTTAGGTGGTGGTGTGTACAAGGGGGCATGTACAGTACCCGGCTTTTGTTCTAGGCTCTTCAGATGTGGCAGTTGGGTTTTTGGTCTCTTTGTATCTTTTATCCAGAATTTGCCCCTAGTGCAAATGCATGCGGTTATTTTTAGTCCCACTGTTGCTCAAGGACAGGTGTGTCCAGGTGCAGGCATTGTAGCACTGCAGCAAGGGGCCCGGGGGCCCAGACTGTCTCACTTTCTACAGAGAGGAAATCTTTTTATGACTATGGACACTGCCCCAGGTGTCCATCCTCACGCCCCAGTTCCGAAGCTGAGTTGACAGTGTATGTGCTTAGTTACTCAGTCGTGTCCAACTCTGCGACCCCATGGAGTATAACCTATAGACTCCTCTGTCCATGGAGATTCTCCAGGCAAGAATACTGGAGTGGGTTGTCATGCTCTCTTCCAGGGGATCTTCCTGACTCAGGGATCGAACCCGTGTCTCCTGCGTCTCTCGCAGTTTCGGCAGATTCTTTACCCAATGAGCCACTGGGGAATCTCACACTACCTCAGAATTGTGGATTCCTCAGTCTACCAACAATGGCTGTTTTACTTTTTACAATCCTTTCATCTCTAGATTCTTGGTCCCAGAACATTTTCCTCTTCTTTCTTTTTCACTTGTGGGAGCAGGAAAAGTAATGGCCTATGTACTGAAGCCCTCTAACCTTTCTCTGGCTTCGACTAGTTCAGGTTATGGCCAGAGTCCACAATAGGATAAAAATAGCCAGGGCTTACGCTTAGCAGACATGTGGAGACTTTCTTTATCAAACATCTGAACTGAAAACCTCTTCTTCTTCTTCTAAGACTCTGTATCCTTGGTCCTCCAAATGGGGCACTATTTAGAATCTGATTCTAAGCAGGGGTTTTTACACAAGTGTTCTTTGCTCTCCAAGATCCAGTGCATCTGTGCTCCACAGAGTGGGGTGACCATTGACTTTGAGTTAATTCTAAGTGGAAGTGTGCCGCTGTACCATAAATAAAGAGCCTTGAGTCAATAGCGAGATTTTTTTTTTTTTTAAAGCAGCATCCTTTAGTGCAGTATGCAGTTGCTTTGAATAGTTAGTAGGCAAGAACTTTCTTTTCTGATGCAGGATGACAAGTGGCTCTAAAAACACACCTCTATTTCTTAGAGTGTCTCCTTGAGGGAAACCACATTGGGGCAGTTTCTGTTCCGTGTGGGGTTAGTACCGTTTTGATGAGACGGCTCACTAAATTTTAGAAGGCACAGAAAGAATCATTTTGAAACCCTCTTACGGTCCTGAGCAGGCACTCATATATAGTAAAATAGGGGGCAGGAGGAGAAGGGGACGATGGAGGATGAGATGGCTGGATGGCATCACTGACTCAATGCACATGGGTTTGGGTGAACTCTGGGAGCTGGGGATGGACAGGGAGGCCTGGCGTGCTGCGATTCATGGGGTTGCAAAGAGTCGGACATGACTGAGCGACTGAACTGAACTGAACTGAGGGATGCAGCAAGTATGTTACATAATGAACAACCATAAGACCCACCTTCTGGAACACTGAAAATTATCATCATTTGTGGTGATGCGGATGGTGTCTTTCTTTCTGGAGAAATAGTGGCCATTCAGTAAGCATGGAGCGGCAGTCTTTCTTCTTTTATTTTTCTTCTCCTCTTTGCCATTCTTCAAATGCGACTGTTTTCTCATTTTTATTGTAACAAAGAGAAAGTGTTAGCAGAGAGGAGTCTGGAGGCCCCCTCCTCCCGTGGGCCTTGATTCTTTGTAAGGACACCAAGAAGAATCTAAGGTCTTACCCACGGTGAGAAAGTTTATTGATGATAAGGAAAGAAAGAATACAGAGAACACTTCAAAAGAGAGGTGGGTCACACCAAGGGAGGCAATGGCCCGGGAGGGCTGGAGTGCAGAGTTTTTAAGGCAAGGTCATAAGCTAGGAGGTCATTGATTGATAGTCTTGATTGACAGCTGCAGGTTATATAACAAGATGTTCTGCTGTGCATGTCCTTCTCATAATTCAGTCTGTTATAATCAGATGTATGTATGGTCTTCCCAGGCTTCCCTGGTGGCTCAGATGGTAAAGAATCCACCTGCAGTGCAGGAGACCTGGGTTTGATTCCTGGGTTGAAGACTCAAAGAATCTTCGAATTGTGGTGCTAGAGAAGACTCCTCCTGAAAGTCCCCTGGGTAGCAAGGAGATCAAACCAGTCAATCTTAAGGGAAATCAACCCTGAATACGCATTGGAAGGATGAATGCTAAAGCTGAAGCTCCAATATTTTTGGTCATCTAATTTGAACAACGACTCACTGGAAAAGTCCGTGATACTGGGAAAGATTGCAGACAGAAGGAGGAGAGGGCATCTCAGGATGAGATGGCTGGATGGCATCACTGATGCAGTGGACATGAACTGGGGCAAACTTTGGGGGATGGTGAAGGATAGGGAGGCCTGGCATGCTGCAGTCCATAGGATCGCAAAGAGTCAGACAAGACTGGGCTACTGAACAACAACAGCAACAACAAAAACATGGGCTTCCCAGGTGGCGCTGGTGATAAAGAATGGCCTGCCAGTGCCAATCAGAAGGCCAGTGCAGGAGGTGCCAAAGACGCAGGTTTGATCCCTGGGTGGGGAAGAGACCCTGGAAGAGGGCATGGCAGCCCACTCCAGTATTCTTGCTTGGAGAATCCCATGGACAGAGGAGCCTGGTGGGCTATAGTCCATAGGGTTGCAAAGAGTCAGACATGACTGAGTGACTAAGCACACACATTGAGTCTGATGACCACCAAAGGTTACTTTAGTACATGTAGTGTGAGATCTGTGCATGTGCCAGAGTAGGGAAAGTCCCACCAGTCAGCCGGTGGGGGATTTTTCTTACTGCCTGACTATTTTGGAGTACTGATAAGGGCATATTTGGGGCAGGGCTGGTAAATTGCTTGGTGGGATTAGGTGGCCATTGGATGGTTAGCTTTAAAGAAGGGGCCACCTCTTTAAAGTTAGCCACCTCTCAGCTAACTTCCTGCCTAACAAAAGAAATAATAGAATCTAGGCTTTCATGGGCTTGAAAGAATATTAATGATTGTTTAGTTGTCCGACCATCTCTTTAATGCTGGGGAAGCTCTTGCATCTCACCAAACTTCCCTGCTCATATTTATCTTACTCCAAGGAACTAGAAGCAGCTTCCCATTCTTGAGACGAATCATTCTTCTTGTGAATGACTCAGACTGTTGATAGCTTTTCTCTCAACTGAGCTGAAAACTGTTTCTAAGTTCTACCTATTCTTTCTCTTTCCCACATGGCCACTCTTCACATGTTTGCTGCCACCATTGATAACTTCACACGAATCTTTTAATAATAACAATAATAACAACTGCCAGTTAGGGCCTTCCCTGGAGGCTCAGTGGTAAAGAATCTTCCTGCCAATGCAGGAGACGTGGGTTCGATCTCTGGGTCAGGAAGATCCCCCAGGAAATGGCAGTCCACTCAAGAATTTGTGTCTGGGAAATCCCATGGACAGAGGAACCTGGTGGGCTACAGTCCATGGTGTCGCAAAAGTGTCGGACATAACTTAGCAACTAAACAACAACAACGAGACTTTGTGGTTAGCACTTTATAGGCATCATCTTGCTTAATTATCACAATAAACCTGCGTGTCAGGTGCTGGTGTGATCTTCATGTCATAGATAAAACCCTGAGGCTTAAAGTGTTTAAGTGATTAGCCTAAAGTCACAGAGTTAAGAAGCCACAGAACTGAGAATTGAACATGGCTATATTGGGGTTTGAATTTGGGTCAGCTTTACAGTGAATTTCCCATTGTTTGTTTAAGAAGCTCAAGTTGCTCTTGAGCTGGTGGCTACAATTGACCTAACAATGTACTTGCTAGTCTGTACTTTGCAGTATCCAGCTTAGATTTAGAAAAAATGTCAATTTTTGGTTTTCTGTCTCCAGTCTTACAGCCTTTCCTCCTCCTTCCTGGATTCTTCAGGATCACTGGATGTGCTTTGAACTGCTTCTAATAGGAATGAACTGTGTCTACAGAGCATGCCTGCCTGTTAAGTTGCTTCAGTTGTGTCTGACTCTGTGCGACCCTATGGACCGTAGCCCGCCAGGTTCCTCTGTCCATGGGTTCTCCGGGCAGGAATACTGGAGTGGTTTGCTGTGCCCTCCTCCAGGGAATCTTTCCAACCTAGAGATCGAACCTGCATCTCCTTACATTGGCAGGCAGGTTCTTTACCACTAGTTCCGCCTGGGAAGCCCTGTCTACAGAACAGGACAGGTAGGTTCCCACTGTGCCGGGCTGCTGGGCCGTGTTCATGGGTGGCGCATGTCTGCTGCTCTACCTGCTCCTCCTTTCACTAGGTGCAGAACCGGTATGTCACCCAGCAGGGCAAGGGAGAGTGGTTGGAAAGCTGAGAAAAGGAATACATTTCTGTCTTGTTTTGTCCTCTCATTTGAATACATTCCCTGTGGCTTATAAACAGAATAAGACTTATGAGATACTCAGTTTTCTGAGCAATTTTTGATATTTATAAAGCCATTGTTTGAGTATTTTACATCTCTGGGTTGACTTAATCTAGACAGTTCACCCCAGCCTTTTATCAGAGACAGCATAGAACCCCACCTGACTACTGATACATGAAGAGATTTCCCACAAACATGGGAAGCGTAAGTGACCCTAGAGGTAGGAAAGGGGCTTCCCTGGTGGCTCAGTCGTAAAGAATCCGCCTGCCAATGCAGGAGACAAGGGTTCAGTCCCTGGGTTGGGAAGTTCTCCTGAAGGAGGGGATGGCAACCCACTTCAGTATTCTTGCCTGGAGAATCCCAGGGACCGAGGAGTCTGGTGGGCTGGGTCTGTAGAGCCTCAGTCAGACATGACTGTGCACTAGAGGAAGGAAAAGAGGAAACACATTTGGCCATGAGAGTAAAAACGCCAAGCGCATAGGTACACAATATCCGTAATTCCTCTTTCATATGATTTCTTGGAAGTAATATCTTTGAGTGATCTTAAGAGTAATTAATATTCCTGTGCTTCTTACCCACTCAGATCTGCTGCTGGTATGGCTCCTGCATACTCTGGTTCATGTCCTCTATGCTTTAATGTGCTGTGTCACGTGTTTCCTTATTTTCTGCATTGGCTGCTCTCAGTAATGTCGGATGCAGAAGTCCTGGCTGCCCGCCACGTTGGACGACGAGGTGCACTGGCCATCGCTACCAGTGCCTGACGTCCAGAGAGCTAATACTGCTCTGGGCTCCCAGGGCGGCTCTGCCACCCCCAGGCCGGCCAAATGTTTGAGTCCTATCGTAAAACGGCGTAGACGCAAGTTTGGAAAATGCCCTTCCCCACTGCAGAGCATTATTTTTTTTTGTAAGTGCTAGTGAGATTTAGCCAGTTCTTGTTACCACAGTGGAGAACAGTCATTGGTAACATGTTGATTTTGATCCCCTGCTGCTGCTGCTGCTGCTGCTAAGTCGCTTCAGTCGTGTCCGACTCTTAGCAACCCCATGGACTGCAGCCTACCAGGCTCCTCCGTCCGTGGGATTTTCCAGGCAAGAGTACTGGAGTGGGATGCCACTGCCTTCTCCGTTGATCCTCTAGTTACTGCCATTTTATCATTTATCTACTTACTATTTTATCATGTTCACCAACGAGTTAGCATGGTCAGGAGGGGAAATCAGAAGTCCAGTTAATTTTAGCAAATTTTGTGGAATGTTCGGTGAAGTTCTGAAAAGGTAGTGCTAGCTACAAAGAGATTTGAGGATTATTCATGGGCTTTGCTTATCTGTGCCCTTCTGGTCATGCACCACTGCAGATAATTGGAAAAGTGCCGTGTGTGCGTTACCATGTCAGGACACTGCTCGATGACACAGTGTGAAATGGCAGATTTGGGTGATGACAATAGCTTGGTCTAAAGCAGTATGATAAAATCAGCGAAAAACACATTTAGAAACAGACAAAGTTACTGAACAAAACAGAATGCAAAATTAGTTTGAAACTGTAACAGAAGAAAATCCACGTGTTTAATATTCAGTGTATGGACCCATAAAAAGTCAATTAAAGGTTTAAAATTTCAGTGCCAATCCATATGTTACCGCATGTTTCCTTAAGCCCTGGTGCAGAAATGAATGTTTCCAAGAATAATCCTTTCCTCATGAGGTCCCTTAGGCCTGCCCTGCTCACGAGTTGGAGTCTGTTGGTCTAGTGAGAAGAACTGTTTGAAAAATTATAATAGTCCTTCAGATCTGAGAAATGCAACAGGAAAATGTATTGTAGCCAGCACTGTTGATATAATTTTCAGCTTTAAACAATTACGGATTTTCTTTTTACCATCCTTTGTTTGTAGCCTCCTGAGATCGTAACCTGTAGTTTTATTCATTAGTTTTTCACCCCTCTCAAAGGGGAAAAAAAAGAAGTTAACTGCCAGGGAACTGATATGATAAAGATGGCAGGGAGGTAAGAGAGTTCTGAATTCAGAAAGTCTCTACAGGAAGCAGTACTTCATTAAGAAGGTGCACACAAAATTATTTCAACTCTAATTTCAGATTCTGTCTAAAAAAATAAAGGAATTTGATTTTATTATTGCTTCCCTTCCCTTGGGGCTAGAGGTCTGATGACTTTAACACAGTGAAATCCATGTGATGAAAGTGGAGCTCAAAGGCTGTATACTCTCCCTGCCCCGCCACCCCTGCCACAGGGATGTGCCCAGGTAGGCAGGAACTGTCCCAAGAGCTGACACCCTTGAAAACTCACTTCTGCTGTCCCATTTTGTGCCTCTCCTGGCTGTGTGCCAGGACAGAAGAGCAAGCAGGAGTGACTGTGCTATTACTTGATTCCTCAAAAATTCAAACGTGATTTCCAAGACACACAGGCCCCTATCTTGACCCTGGTCCTTTGCCTTCTCAGCATGATAGAGGAGAAAGAAGAGAGGCAGCAATGCCACTTGAAGTCATCCCATGACACTGGAATGTGGACAGGACGGAGAGAGGCTTCCGAGCATCAGTGACGGAGTCATCTCTTAGGAGATCTGCAGTCATTATTTTAAAGAGGAGAGACGGGTGATAGGACTTAGAGGGAGACCTGCGTGGGAGGCTGAGGGATGGAGGAAGCCAGGTGAGGTCAGCTCGAAGGATTATAGAATGATGGGGCTGGAAAGACAGGGGGGAAACATCTTTATGATCTGTTTTTGGCAGAAGGAAGAACTGGGATGCATAGAGGCTGTGACTTTTCCAAGGTTTCAAAAAAGTAAGATTGACTTTTTTATGGGTAGGTCTTGATGTTATGATAACAGGTTCCAGCACTTCTGTTTGTAGTCTGTGTTGCAGACAGGTGTGAGTGCTGACAGGTGAGGAGGGGAGCAGGCGTGTTGAGGGTCTTCATAAAAGACTCCATTCTTTCATTGTGTCTCCGGTCAGGGCACTGAACTGAGGCTAGATCTTATCCAGATAATAAGCTCTCTTCTATTTTGAGCTTTAGTTTCAGAACGGAGTAACAGGAAGCTATTTGAGCTTCAGTTTCAGTTTGCATGCGTGCTACTGTAGATGCAAGTGACACGCATACCATGGAGAGCAGAGACCGCCACCTCCCATACAGTAAGAAAACCCTCCTTCCCCAGGCAGGACTGAGAGTGGGGTGGTACTAAAGGTGTTAAGGATCCATCTTTTCAAAATGCCAGTTTTCTCTTGGTCCCGTGATTCTTCGTATAATTGGAAGAGTTCCTGGAGCAAACCAAAGCCGTGGTGGTAACTCAGTCATCCCTGAATTGGATTAGTCAGACCATTACTGATGTCTGTCATGCTGAGATTACAAACCTCCAGGGCATGGGCTAGGTCTTCTCTCCTGTTTTATATTATTTCAAACTCAATATTGGCTCTTGAGAAACACTGATTGGTGATTTAGTATATGATTTAATATACAATATGATTTAATCTAGTATATGATTTAGTGTTTCACCTCAACCACTGTATATAAAAAATGAAAAATTTAAAAAGAATTCTAGTTAACTCTATAAGTGAATGTCAAATTGAAACAGAAAACTAAAACCTCCTGTGAACTTCCCATTTTAAATAAGTGTGACATTCCAGTAGGCTACTGCTTAGCTCAGTATAAAATGTGACAGTAGCTTCTAGAATTGGACCAACACCTATCATTTGACACCTGTGTCCAATTAGTTTTCAACACCTGTGGCTTCCTACATAGTATTGCTGGCATCTACTTCTTATCTGTATGGGGTGATAAATGTTCACTAAATTTCTTGTTATCATTCCATGATATATGGAAGTTAAGCCATTATGCTGTTCACCGTAAACCTATACAGAGCTGTATGTCAATTATATTTCAATAAAACTGCAAGGAAAAAAATAACCAGTCATAATTACCTAGTTCTAGATTCTAGTATCTGGCAGTTGCAGACCTTTATAACATCATTTAAAATTATACAATAATTTAAAAGTTTTAATATTATATTGATTATGCTTAATAGAACTGACAACTGTCTTTATCATTCATCCACTTTTTTTTTTTTTTAAGTTGCTGCATGCAAACTCTTAGTTGTGGCATGTGGGATCTAGTTCCCTGACCAGGGATGAAACCTGGCCTTCCTCTGCATTGAGAGTGTAGACTGTTAGCCATGGGACCATCAGGGAAGTCCTGAACATAACACTTTTAATTATACGAGGCAGTCTTATCCTTCATGCTTGCTTTTCAGGTTGTATTGGAAGCTCTGAAGTTTCTTGCGACTTTAGGGAGATCCACTGGGCTCCAAAGCAACCAGATAGGAATGCTTGTGCATCACCATCCTTTGATCCTCACATTTCATTGTCTCCTTGTTCTTAGTCCTCCATAAAGACAATTAACCACCCCTCCCCTACTCTCCTTAGTACTTCCTCTTTCTTTGGCTTGACCCCATTTCTTCCTGTGTCCAACTGGAGCCGTTCATTAACTCTTTTGTAAATGCTTCATTAACGACCGTGATTAATCACAGCAGTTTCCCTCTATGATGCTAAACTTCCTCTGTCCTTGGTCAGTGTGTGTGTCTTGACCCAGTTCTTGATGAGCTTGGAACTCTATTCATCTTTGAAGGTCTTGAGTAGTTAATTCCAGTGTGTGCCCCTGGTTTGGGCAAAGTCAGAGCTGTCACAGTGTATATTTGTACAGGGCTGCAACCAGCATCTGGTGGATAGTAAGTGCCATGTAGGTCTTAAATGCATAAATAAGTAAATTGTGCCCGATATGGACTTGGTTTCCCAGCCCAGACGTTGGTTTGCTTCCATTCCATTTTGCCCTCATTAAGTCCCTTGTTGGGAGCTGTAGTCAGCGATGTGCTGAAGCGGGCTTGCACTGGGTTACCAGTAACTTGTTAAATTTTCAATTTTGTGAACTGGTGGTTAAACAAGGCCATAATTAAAAATTAACTTAAAATTAAATAATTTATTTTTAAAACAGAGGTAATACTCAAGACCCATCCCTTCCTAGTGATATTTCTGCAATTTAATATCATCTATATGTTGAGACTGGGTTTTCCTGGTGACTCAGTCAGTAAAGAATCCAGCTGCCAATGCAGGAGACCTGGATTTGATCCCTGGGTCAGGAAGATCCCCTGGAGGAGGGCACAGCAACCCACTCCAGTATTCTTGCCTGGAAAATCCCATGGACAGAGGAGCCTGGTGGGCTACAGTCTGTGGGGTTACAAGAGTGGGGCATGACTTACTGACTAAACCACCACCACTGCTGCCATGTGTTGAGGTTATTTATGTCTGTCGTGTCTACCATAGGTAGCTCCCAGCCACTCGACAGCACATAGCCATGGTTGGTGTTCTTCAGTGGCTGCTCTTCATCAATGGATAGAAGGGCACCTCTTATACTCTTTCATACATCACTCTATACCAGCAATTGGCTTCCAGCCAATTCCAGTGAAATCTTTTTTTCTCAAAGGAAATATTTAATGTGATATCCATTCAAGCAAGTATGTAAACATAAATGTGTCATTTAATAATGAATTTGCAGGAAATATCCATGAAACCACTACCCAGGTCAAGAAATGGGATACTATCAGCACCTTAGAAACCTCTAGATGTCTCTCCACAGATCAAGGACACCTCTCACCTGACTTAATAATTGTTACTCACCTTTCTATAGAGTTTCACCATTTAATTCCACATCACTGTTTGTGTCTGACTTAGAATTTTATATCACCGAAATCATGCAGGATTTATCAGTTCAGTTCAGTCACTCACTCGTGTCCAGCTCTTTGCAATTCCATGAACCACAGCACGCCAGGCCTCTCTGTCCATCACCAACTGCCAAAGTCTACCCAAACTCATGTCCATTGTCAGTGATGGCATCCAGCCATCTCATCCTCTATCGTCCCCTTCTCCTCCTGCCCTCAATCTTCCCCAGCATCAGGGTCTTTTCAAATGAGTCAGCTCTTTGCATCAGGTGGCCAAAGTATTGGAGTTTCAGCTTCAACATCAGTCCTTTCAATGAACACCCAGGACTGTTCTCCTTTAGGATGGACCAGTTGGATTTCCTTGCAGTCCAAGGGACTTTCAAGAGTCTAGAATGGCACTGAAATACGTATAATATCATATATGAAACGAGTCGCCAGTCCAGGTTCAATGCACAATACTGGATGCTTGGAGCTGGTGCACTGGGACGACCCAAAGGGATGGTATGGGGAGGGAGGAGGGAGGAGGGTTCAGGATGGGGAACACATGTATACCTGTGGCGGATTCATTTCGATATTTGGCAAAACCAATACAATATTGTAAAGTTAAAAAAAAAAAAAAAAGAGTCTTCTCCAACACCACAGTTTAAAAGCATCCATTCTTTGGCACTCAGCTTTCTTTATAGTCCAACTCTCACATCCATACACGACCACTGGAAAAACCATAGCCTTGACTATGGACCTTTGTGGACAAAGTAATGTCTCTGCTTTTTAATATGCTGTCTAGGTTGGTCATAACTTTCCTTCCAAGGAGTAAGTGTCTTTTAATTTCATGGCTTCAGTCACCATCTGCAGTGATTTTGGAGACCCCCAAAATAAAATCTGACACTGTTTCTCCATCTATTTGCCATGAAGTGATGGGACCGGATGCCATGATCTTAGTTTTCTGAATGTTGAGCTTTAAGCCAACTCTTTCACTCTCTTTCACTTTAATCAAGAGGTTCTTTAGTTCTTCTTCACTTTCTTCCATAAGGGTGGTATCATCTGCATATCTGAGGTTATTGATATTTCTCCTGGCAATCTTGATTCTAGCTTGTGCTTCCTCCAGACCAGCATTTCTCATGATGTACTCTGCATATAAGTTAAATAAGCAGGGTGCCAATATACAGCCTTGACGTACTCCTTTTCCTATTTGGAACCCGTCAGTTGTTCCATGTCCAGTTCTAATTGTTGCTTCCTGACCTGCATACAGATTTGTCAGGAGGCAGATCAGGTGGTCTGGTGTTCCCATCTCTTTCACAGTTTTCCACAGTTTATTGTGATCTACACAGTCAAAGGCCAGATGTATGTGTTTGGCTTTTTCTTTTCAATATTACTGTTATGTGCTTCAGACATGCTGTCATTTTTGTTCAAAAAGTTTTAATGCTTATACCTCTGTGACAAGCGGGCATTTAGTCCATTTTAATGGACTTATCCCACTAAATAAATAGATGGGGAAACAGTGAAAACAGTGACAGACTATTTTTTTGGGCTCCAAAGTCACTGCAGATGGTGACTGCAGCCATGAAATTAAAAGACACTTGCTCCTTGGAAGAAAAGTTATGACCAACCTAGACAGCATATTAAAAAGCAGAGATTACTTTGCCAACAAAGGCCCATCTAGTCAAAACTATGGCTTTTCTAGTAGTCATGTATGGATGTGAGAATTAGATTATAAAGAAAGCTGAGTGCCAAAAAAATGATGCTTTTAAACTGTGCTGTTGGAGAAGACTCTTGAGAGTCCCTTTGACTGCATAGAGATCCAAATAGTCCATCCTAAAGGAAATCAGTCCTCAATATTCATTGGAAAGACTGATGTTGAAGCTAAAACTCCAATACTTTGGCTACCTGAAGCAAAGAACTGACTCATTTGAAAAGACCCTGGTGCTGGGAAAGATTGAAGGTGGGAGGAGAAGGGGACAACAGAGGATGAGATGGTTGGATGGCATCACTGACTCAATGGACATGAGCTTGAGTAAACTCTGGAGTTGGTGATGGACAGGGAGGCATGGTGTGCTGCAGTACATGGGGTCGCAAAGAGTCATACACAATTGTGCAACTGAACTGAACTGATCACCCTAAATGAAGGTGAAATTTAACTGAGGTGCTGAAAAGGGGCGCCTTTATGCATTCCAAGTGTTTCCAAGCTTCCCCTGGGCTCCTTCCATTTAGGCCAGGCCATTGGAACCAAAGCACCTAGCCATGTTGTGCAAAATGGCCTCATTACCTACATTTTTCTCTCTCCTCCTCTCCCTGTGCTCTCAGAACCAAAGTCCTATAGAGGTGTAGACCCCA
Organism: Bos javanicus; assembly: GCF_032452875.1. Lineage (NCBI taxonomy): Eukaryota > Metazoa > Chordata > Mammalia > Artiodactyla > Bovidae > Bos > Bos javanicus. Next base: position 91,576,407 of record NC_083872.1, read on the forward strand.
TGGCAATCATCTAAGGGTAACACCTGGCTGGTGACAGTTGGTCATAACCTTGAGGGCCCAGGTGGGCACTTGTCATTTAACTAAAGGATGCCAGTGTTGCTACCAAGGAAGCCTCCTTTCCACCCCATTTTGGGGGTGTGGGTCAGGCCTGCACCGGTCGGAGCAAGTCAGAACCATAGTGAGTGGTGGCAGGTCAGCATGCTGGTCATTGCCAAAGTGCCTTCCTTGTGGTGCCAAACTTAAACTCCTTGGGGCTGGGGAGAGGGCATGGTACAACAAAAGTTAGGCTTCTGCAGTCCTTGGAAAGAATCTGTGTGCAGAAAGTGGAAATGTGGGGTGCCAATGTGCACAGGCACTCAGTAATCAAAAAGAAATTCTCTTTTAGGATTAGAATAGAGTTCTGGAGTCCCTCTGGAGTTCCAGAAATAACTCTTTTGCTTCTGAATTGAGACATGTTATGAAATTCCTGGGGCAGGCTCAGGAATGCTGACATAGTATGTAACCCTCAAAGGAGTTGTGGCAGTGGTCTTTACAAGTGATTAAGGAGGTAACTCAGTCTTTTAATCACTACAACCTTATTGGAGTGCAGTGGTCATACCAGCCCTGGGTATATGTATGGTAGGGGAGAGAGTCTGTTCTCCAAGGACCATTAATTCTTCCTGCTGGCTTTCAAAAAAATACATCTCTCCAGTTATGAAGCCAAAAATTCAAAACAAAACAAATTCACTTGACTATGACAGTCTCTAGCTACCATTTTTTTTGTTTTTTCTTTTTTTAAAAAAAATTTTAATTAATTTATTATACTTTACAATATTGTATTGGTTTTGCCATACATTGACTTGTATCTGCCATGAGTGTACATGTGTTCCCCATCCTGAACCCCCCTCCCACCTCCCTCCCCATCCCATCCCTCTGGGTCATCCCAGTGCACCAGCCCCGAATATCCTGTATCATTTTTTTTTTTTCCAACCAAGATTCACAGCATAAGTCTCCAGTGAAGGATGTGTACAACAGCCTTAGCTTTCTTACCACTCTTCTTCAGTTCAGTTCAGTTCAGTCGCTCAGTCGTGTCCAACTCTTTGCGACCCCATGAATTGCAGCATGCCAGGCCTCCCTGTCCATCACCAACTCCTGGAGTTCACTCAAACTCACATCCATCGAGTTGGTGATGCCATCCAGCCATCTCATCCTCTGTTGTCCCCTTCTCCTGCCCCCAATCCCTCCCAGCATCAGAGTCTTTTCCAATGAGTCAACTCTTTGCATGAGGTGGCCAAAGTACTGGAGTTTCAGCTTTAGCATCATTCCTTCCAAAGAACACCCAAGATTGATCTCCTTTAGAATGGACTGGTTGGATCTCCTTGCAGTCCAAGGGTCTCTCAAGAGTCTTCTCCAACACCACAGTTCAAAAGCATCAATTCTTCAGCGCTCAGCTTTCTCCGCAGTCCAACTCTCACATCCATACATGACCACTGGAAAAACCATAGCCTTGACTAGACGGACCTTTGTTGGCAAAGTAATGTCTGCTTTTGAATATGCTATCTAGGTTGGTCATAACTTGCCTTCAAAGGAGTAAGCGTCTAAATTTCATGGCTGCAGTCACCATCTGCAGTGATTTTGGAGCTCAAACAAATAAAGTCTCTCACCATTTCCACTGTTTCCCCATCTATTTCCCATGAAGTGATGGGACCAGATGCCATGATCTTCGTTTTCTGAATATTGAGCTTTAAGCCAACTTTTTCACTCTCCTCTTTAACTTTCAAGAGGCCTTTTAGTTCCTCTTCACTTTCTGCCATAAGGGTGGTGTCATCTGCATATCTGAGATTATTGATATTTCTCCTGGAAATCTTGATTCCAGCTTGTACTTCTTCCAGCCCAGCATTTCTTATGATGTACTCTGCATATAAGTTAAATAAGCAGGGTGCCAGTATACAGCCTTGACGTACTCCTTTTCCTATTTGGAACCAGTCAGTTGTTCCATGTCCAGTTCTAATTGTTGCTTCCTGACCTGCATATAGGCTTCTCAAGAGGCCAGTCAGGTGGTCTGGTATTCCCATCTCTTTCAGAATTTTCCACAGTTTATTGTGATCCACACAGTCAGTAAAGCGTCTGTCTACAGTGCGGGAGACCTGGGTTTGATCCCTGGGTTGGGAAGATCCCCTGGAGAAGGAAATGGCAATCCACTCCAGTACTATTGCCTGGAAAATCCCATGGACAGAGGAACCTGGTAGGCTACAGTTCATGGGGTCGCAAAGAGTTGGACATGACTAAGAAACTTCACTTTCACTTTACACAGTCAAAGGCTTTGGCATAGTCAATAAAACAGAAATAGATGTTTTTCTGGAACTCTCTTGCTTTTTCCATGATCCAGCAGATGTTGTCAACTTAATCTCTGCTTCCTCTGCCTTTTCTAAAACCAGCTTGAACATCAGGAAGTTCAGGGTTCACGTACTGCTAAAGCCTGGCTTGGAGAATTTGGGGCATTACTTGACTAGCGTGTGAGATGAGAGCAATTGTCCGGTAGTTTGAGCATTCTTTGGCATTTCCTTTCTTTGGGATTGGAATGAAAACTGACCTTTTCCAGTCCTGTGGCCCCTGCTGAGTTTTCCAATTTGCTGGCATATTGAGTGCAGCACTTTGACAGCATCATCTTTCAGGATTTGAAATAGCTTAACTGGAATTCCATCACCTCCACTAGCTTTGTTCATAGTGATACTTTCTAAGGCCCACTTAACTTCACATTCCAGGATGTCTGGCTCTAGGTGAGTGATCACACCATCGTGATTATCTTGGTCGTGAAGATCTTTTTTATACAGTTCTTTTTGCCACCTCTTCTTAATATCTTCTGCTTCTGTTAGGTCCATACCATTTTTGTCCTTTATCGAGCCCATCTTTGTATGAAATGGTATCTCTAATTTTCCCTAATTTCCCCTGGCATCTCTAATTTTCTTGAAGAGATATCTAGTCTTTCCCATTCTGTTGTTTTCCTCTATATCTTTGCATTGGTCACTGAGGAAGGCTTTCTTATCTCTTCTTGCTATTCTTTGGAACTCTGCATTCAGATGTTTTTATCTTTCCTTTTCTCCTTTGCTTTTCTCTTCTCTTCTTTTCACAGCTATTTGTAAGGCCTCCCCAGACAGCCATTTTGCTTTTTTGCATTTCTTTTCCATGGAGATGGTCTTGATCCCTGTCTCCTGTACAATATCACGAACCTCCATTCATAGTTCATCAGGTACTCTATCTATCAGTTCTAGTCCCTTAAATCTATTTCTCACTTCTACTGTATTATCATGAATGTTTTGATTTAGGTCATACCTGAATGGTCTAGTGTTTTTCCCTACTTTCTTCAATTTAAGTCTGAATTTGGCAATAAGGAGTTCATGATCTGAGCCACAGTCAGCTCCCGGTCTTGTTTTTGCTGACTGTATAGAGCTTCTCCATCTTTGGCTGCAAAGAATATAATCAATCTGATTTTGGTGTTGACCATCTGGTGGTGTCCATGTGTAGAGTCTTCTCTTGTGTTGTTGGAAGAGGGTGTTTGCTGTGACCAGTGCGTTCTCTTGGCAAAACTCTATTAGCCTTTGCCCTGCTTCATTCTGTATTCCAAGGCCAAATTTGCCTGTAACTCCAGGTGTTTTTTGACGTCCTACTTGTGCATTCCAGTCCCCTATAATGAAAAGGACATCTTTTTCTGGGTGTTAGTTCTAATTGTAGGTCTTCATAAAACCATTCAACTTCAGCTTCTTCAGCATTACTGGTTGCGGCATAGACTTGGATTACTGTGATATTGAATGGTTTGCCTCAGAAACGAACAGAGATCATTCTGTCGTTTTTGAGGTCACATCCAAGTACTGCATTTTGGACTCTTTTGTTTGCCACGAAGGCTACTCCATTTCTTCTAAGGGATTCCTGCCTGCAGTAGTAGATATAATGGTCATCTGAGTTAAATTCACCCATTCCAGTCCATTTCAGTTCACTGATTCCTAGAATGTCAATGTTCAGTCTTAACATGTCCTGTTTGACCACTTCCAATTTGCCTTGATTCATGGACCTAACATTCCAGGTTCCTATGCAATATTGCTCTTTACAGCATCAGACCTTGTTTCTGTCACCAGTCACATCCACAACTGGATGTTGTTTTTGCTTTGGCTCCATCCCTTCATTCCTTCTGGAGTTATTTCTCCACTGATCTCTAGTAGCATATTGGGCACCTACCGACCTGGGGAGTTCCTCTTTCAGTATCCTGTCATTTTGCCTTTTCATACTGTTCATGGGGTTCTCAAGGCAAGAATACTGAAGTGGTTTGCCATTCCCTTCTCCAGTGGACCACATTCTGTCAGACCTCTCCTCCATGACCCTCCCGTTTTGGGTTGCCCCACAGGGGATGGCTTAGTTTCATTGAGTTAGATGAGGCTGTGGTCCATGTGATTAGATTAACTAGTTTCTGTGATTATGGTTTCAGCCCTCCCTTCAGAGGGCGCAGGATGGCCAAGAGGAGCCATTCCACATTCAAGGTCAGGAGGGGCGGTGGTGAGGAGATACCCCTTGTCCAAGGTAAGGAGCAGCGGCTGCGCTTTGCTGGAGCAGCCATGAAGAAATACCCCACGTCCAAGGTAAGAGAGACCAATCTTCTTAGTCCCCTTTAATCTGATTACTTTCCCAGAGACAATAAGACTCTGAAACTAAGAATAGGCTACCTTAGGGAAGGAACTGTTAAAGAAGGGAGTTTTTGGTATATAAAAATATGGTTCTTGATTAGCAACAATTTAAGACAAATGAAGAATCTACCCATGAGCTCCAACAAATATCTAATGAAAGTTCCTAAAATAGAAAATTGAGGGAAAAAAGAAAGAAATACAAAATAAATATTTCTCAGGATAAATGAAATATATGAGTGATCAAATTGAAAGGCCTATGAAATGCCATACTGAAGAATACTTTTTAACATCTTATGTGAAGTATATCCCTGATAAATTTCAGAAGACTAAATTTATTCAGATGAATAAAATGAAGACTGAAAATTGTTCAGAGGAAAAGCTACTTACCTACAAAGGAAAGGGAATTACATTGGCCTCAGACTTTTTATCAATAGCACTAGATGCAGGAAGATAACAAGTCAATACTTTAAGTCTGAAGGGAGAGATTTTTTTCTAGAATTCTCAGTTCAGTTCAGTCGCTCAGTCGTGTCCAATTCTTTGCAACCGCATGAACCGCAGCACGCCAGGCCTCCCTGTCCATCACCAATGCCCGGAGTTTACCCAAACTCATGTCCATTGAGTCAGTGATGCCATCCAACGATCTCATTCTCTGTCATCCCCTTCTCCTCCCACCCTCAATCTTTCCCAGCATCAGGGTCTTTTCCAATGAGTCAGCTCTTTGCATCAGGTGGCCAAAGTATTGGAGTTTCAGCTTCAACATCAGTCCTTCCAATGAACACCCAGGACTGATCTCCTTTAGGATGGACTGGTTGGATTTCCTTGCAGTCAAAGGGATTCTCAAGAGGCTCCTCCAACACCACAGTTTAAAAGCATCAATTCTTTGGCACTCAGATGTCTTTATAGTCCAACTCTCATATCCATACATAACTACTGGAAAAACCATAGCCTTGAATAGACGGACTGCCGGGAGCCAGCATGAGGGACTCCGCCCATGGCAAAGGTCATGAGGAAGGAGGCTCGGCATACTCAAAGGCGGGATGGAGTCTCAGGAGTCCCCCTGGAAATTCTCGAGCATCTGCCCCCAAAACCAGAGTCTGCCTACTTTACTGTTTTGTGCTCTCACCTACACCTCTGACTTTATGGGGGGCTGTCTCCCACCACCTCTCTCTGAAAAAGAGTTAACTTACAGCTTCAGTTAATAATAATCCCTGGGCGTGACAAGAGTGTTTCCACCTACAAACTCCTCTGAAGGTTCTCTAGCCTGCCTGACAGGTTTGTCCAGCCACATGTGATTGTTCACAGCCTCCCAACTGTGAGAGGCACGAGATGCTTTAAACCTTCTAAAAACAGATTCTTTTGAGAAGTTAGGAAATTATTAATGTAGTATAGTGGGCTGATTAGAAATTGTATTGGTGAAGGGTTTTTCATTTGTTAAGTCAATGTTTGCTGCTACATCTCCATATCCCTTGCCCCTTGTACACATTAATGAATATATAGAAGAAATAAGTATTAACGTTTAATATTAATCACATTAGACCTTAGGCTAAGCAAATTCTTTCCTTAATTAAAACCCACTGCACCCTCACCCTTTAGGAATGTAACTTTATCTAGTACCTTCAGAAGGTGGCATCTGTTTTAAGAATAATCACCCCTGGAGAAATAAGTGTTCTGGTTGACTGACCACTGTCACAAGGAGAGGGTCATAAATTGTTAGCAGGCCCCCTGGCCAGAAGATGATGTAACACCCCTAAGACCTTTGTATACATTTGTATGAAGCACCTGATTTTGATAAAAGTCAGGACTGCTGACCCCGCATGACTTTTGTATTACATCTATGTGTATAAAAGCGGACCCTGGAAAATAAAGAAGGGGATCAGTTCCTAGAAAGACTGGTCTCCCCATGTCGTTCTTTTTCTCACCTTCTGGCTGAATTCCCATCTGGAGCATGGAGGCTCGTCAAGCCTACTAATTATGCCTGGGCTTCTAAGATCTGACAAGGGAGGCCTTAGTGTCTCCTCTCCTTTGGGAGAACGGAAGGACGCCTTTGGCCTATGTAGGTGATGCAAATTTCTTGTCTTGAAATTTTATTGGCTTTCCACATAAACCAAGTTATTCAGCCTCTTTTCTCCACTGAATTTTCCTACTGAGCTATCCCCATTTAACCACTCTTTATATCTTTAATTAATGCTTAATTGATCTATTGTTTCCTGATCGCCGAAGCCGTCTCCCCTTCGAATTCCCTGGATTCACCGGGGCTGGACCCCGGCAACGGACCTTTGTTGACAAAGTAATGTCTCTGCTTTTTAATATGCTATCTCTATCAGAGAAATGCAAATCAAAACCACTATGAGGTACAATTTCATGCCAGTCAGAATGGCTGCGATCCAAAGGTCTACAAGCAATAAATGCTGGAGAGGGTGTGGGGAAAAGGGAACCCTCTTACACTGTTGGTGGGAATGCAAACTAGTACAGCCACTATGGAGAACAGTGTAGAGATTCCTTAAAAAACTGGAAATAGAACTGCCTTATGATCCAGCAATCCCACTGCTGGGCATACACACTGAGGAAACCAGAATTGAAAGAGACACCTGTACCCCAATGTTCATCGCAGCACTGTTTATAATAGCCAGGACATGGAAGCAACCTAGATGCCCATCAGCAGACGAATGGATAAGAAAGCAGTGGTACATATACACAATGGAGTATTACTCAGCCATTAAAAAGAATACATTTGAATCCGTTCTAATGAGGTGGATGAAACTGGAGCCTATTATACAGAGTGAAGTAAGCCAGAAAGAAAAACACCAATACAGTATACTAATGCATATATATATGGAATTTAGAAAGATGCTAACAATAACCCTGTATACGAGACAGCAAAAGAGACACAGATGTATAGAACAGTCTTTTGGACTCTGTGGGAGAGGAAGAGGGTGGGATGATTTGGGAGAATGGCATTGAAACATGTATAATATCATATATGAAATGAGTCGCCAGTCCAGGTTCGATGCAAGATACAGGATGCTTGGGGCTGGTGCAATGGGACAACCCAGAGGGATGGTACGGAGAGAGAGGAGGGAGGAGGGTTCAGGATGGGGAACACGTGTATACCTGTGGCGGATTCATGTTGATATTTGGCAAAACCAATACAATATTGTAAAGTTAGAAAAAAATAGATTGGTCATAACTTTCCTTCCAACGAGTAAGCACCTTTTAATTTCATGGCTGCAATCACCATCTGCAGTGATTTTGGAGCCCCCCAAAATAAAGTCAGCCACTGTTTCCCATCTATTTGCCATGAAGTGATGGGACTGGATGCCATGGTCTTAGTCTTCTGAATGTTGACCTGACCAAAAAGAGACCTCCAGAAATTCTAGCAAGAAGTCCAGAAATTTTGTTTCTCATTCATTTTTTCTGAAGAGCATATTTGAAGATATGTGAAGAGAAGTAAAAATGAATCCAAAAGAAAAGAGGATACAGAACCCAAGAAACAGTAAAACTAACCAAGTAGTATGATAAAATCCTTGGGTGATCCAAATTGTAAGATTAAGTCCAAGGTATGCAGAAAGAATGTCTTCAAGAAGAAAGCAAATTTTATTACAAAATTTTTTTAAATCAAGAAATTATATCATTTTGTTGATAAGATATTGATTTGTTTTACCAACCACAAGAAGGAAAGACAGGACAATTAGGAACTCTGGGCAAAGGAAGATTTTTTTTTTTTAAATCATAATCTAAATGTTGAGCAAACTAAAATGTGTCATAGCTTTGAGTAATTGATAAATTGTAAAAAAGAAAATTGTTACTTTATTTGACCCTAAGTGTTTGGGATATTTTCCTTCCACACAGGCTTAGCTGAGATTTGGGGTTTGTTGAGAAATTTAAATGTGATAACATTGGAATGTAACCATCATACAGTAATATACCCACTATACCACATCTATTGTATAGTAATTTCACAAATATTACTTCCTTCATTATTCTTACCCCAACTCCTAGTACTTCTACCTGTGTGTGCTCAGTTGCTCACTTGTGTCTGACTCTTTGTGGCCCCATGGACTGTAGCCCACCAGGCTCCTCTGCCCATGGAATTTTCCAGGCAAGAATACTGGAGTGGGATATCATTTCCTACTCCAGGGGATCTTCCTGACCCAGCGACTGAACTCTTGTCTCTTGCATCTCTTGTATTGGCAGGTGGATTCTTTATTACTCTCATACAACACTTCCCAGTTGTATAGATGAAATTTCAATCATTTAAAAAAATTGTTAAATTTCCCTTTGGGAAGAAATGAAAGCAGCTTGACCAAATATGTAATGAAATGATTGCATTGGGTTGACTACAAGGTTCTAAAGCAGAAATAATATTTAGAGAGATGATTATTATCTTTTTTATGTGGATTGTTAATGCTCTGAATACCTTAAAGGAATAATGTAGTAACTGAAAAGACAATATTAGAACACAAGTACCTGTTCTCTCTAAAGGAAAAGCAGTATATCATGACAGACCAAAGTGATACATTTCTGATCACTTTACTCTTTTTCTTTCTTTATAGCAAAGCATATATTCCCACTGCTCTATTGCTGTAGACCTTTCAAGGAGATTGGTGTGTTTCAATAGGTTTCCTGTCCTTCCTTCAAAAGAAACAGAGTGTATGAAAAATCCTAGGCAGATCATTAAAATTGTAATAATACCCCAGTGTGGAAGATGAAAGGGAAGAACTCTCCCTCATGCTGGATTTATTTTTAGTACTCAGTGGTGTGTTTTTTGTATGGTCCTTGGATCAGGTCATCCAGAAGGAAAGGATCATATTAACATTGGTGTTTGCAGTGAGATGGAATATTATTTAGTAGAACTGCAGCCTTTGAAACCTAGATGAAAATGAATGGAGATGATGCTGCATCCAGTCCCATTTATTGAAATTGGTTATTCTGGCCAGTGACATGCCTGACAATTCAATGTAAATTCATCTCTCTCTCTCTCTTTGACAATTTATTACCCAATTTCAGAAAGCAATCTATTGCCTGATAAATGCCAGACCACATTCAAAGTATCAGTCACGTTCGCCCGAGAGTCTTAGAGTCATAATGTATTTGCTTCCACATCAATAGAACCCTAATCACTCCTCAAAATTTTCTGAAAATGCATAGTCAATAGGGTTGGATATCCTATCTGCTGAGAAGAGTTGGCTCAGTTATTAATGGCTACTTGAGTTCAAGTGAATCCTGTAGCAACTGCCTTTCCTCTTTGTTTTTGCCTGACTTTTCTAGCTCTGCCCTTGCAGAAGGGCCTCAGTAGAGTGAGATCCGAGGAATACGAATCTGCCTGCAATGCAGAAGACCCGGGTTCGACCTCTGGGTTGGCAAGATTCCACCGGAGGAGGAAATGGCTACCCACTCCAGTATTTTTTCCCTGAGAATCTCATGGACAAAGGAGTCTGGTGGGCTACAGTCCATGGGGTCGCAAAGAGTTGGACAAGACTGAGTGACTAACACTTTCACTTTCATAGGTGGCCAAAGAAAGGCAGGCTAATTTTATTATATGGGGAGTTTTGGAAAAGGTTGATGAAGAGGAGGTTTTAGAAATGATCTGAAAACTAGAAATTTACTTTTGATTTGTCTACCATTATCATTGCAGGATTAGTTTTGAATGTTCACTCAAGAACAGTATTTTTCACAATGACACATTTTAAAAATCACATTACTCAAAAATGTTAATAGACAATGTTCTTTTTGCTAACTTTGTGATTCTGGCAAGATACTTTACTCACTCGGTTTTGTTGTTTAGTTGCTAAGTTGTGTCGGACTCTTTTGCAACCCCCATGGATTGTAGCCTGCCAGGGTCTTCTGTCCATGGGATTTCACAGGCAAGAATACTGAAGTGAGTTTCCATTTCCTACTCCAGGGGATCTTCCCAACACAGGGATAGAACCTGGTTCTCCTGTAATGGCAGATGAATTCTTTACCACTCCTCACTTATAAATATAGCAAAAAGAGCACATACTTCATAGGATGGTGGGGAAGATGAACTGGGTTATAAAACATGCTTCTGGTGCTACTTGTGCATATTAAATATAATTACATGATTTAAATATTTACAGGGTTAGAGTAACAAAATATGACCTTTAAAATAAACAAACACGTGCTGAATTTTTCTGCTGTTAGATTTTAATTTACGGATTTGTTAAATGCTCCCAACTTTCAGGTCTATGTAATTTAAAATTTTAGTAGGATACAGGGTTTCACCAGATTTTTTTCTAGGTGTAAAAAAGTGCTAATTATGCTTCAATTTCATTTACTTTCCTTTTTCTTTCCTATAACCATAATAACCAATCTGCTCTCTTCTTCCTTTATTGATGGGGATTGCCTGTAGATTTTGACTGAGAACCTGAAATCAGTCACAAATTTATACAACTAAGTTCTGCCCTCAGGAATGCAAATTTTACTTAATCTAAAAATACTAGAATTCTATTAGAACAGCAGAAACTAAACATTATAAAGCAGCTATACTCCAATTAAAAAAATAGAATTAGATAATTTTTATATTCAACCTTGTGAATCATAGAAAATGATATCTGAAAAAATGTAAAATGTTTCTCAGCTGAAGTATTGCATTTTAAAGCTTTAAAGTATGTGACTGTGTATCAATATTAACACATTTTTTCAGACTTTTTTATTTTTAGAGCCCATTTCACTAGGTTGTTTTCTAGATCAGTCACAGTTTTTATTTTTTGTTTTTTTTCATTTTCTAGTCTCTTTTTCTGTAATTTTAATTAGAATAATGTTACTCATTATTTGGTTTTCCATATGTCTAATATCTGCATTTTTTGAATCCTTCTGTCTTCTCTGCTTCATTCTGGGTAATTTCTTTGTGTGTATGTGTGCATGTGTCTGTGTATGTATTAGTCATTAATTCTCTCTTCAGCTGTGTTTTATTTTTAGTTTAACCCGTTGATTGAGATTTTTTATTTCAACAGTGTATGTTTCTGTACATTTTAATGCAAATCTATCTGGTCAGGGAACTAGATCCTTTTTCTACATCTAGAGCAACTAGATCCTTGTTGTTCAGATCCAGGGTTGTTCTTAATAATCTCATTTTGGTAGTCGATCTCTGATTTTATCCTCTATTTCATTAATCATTTTGTATGTCATTCTTCTGTATTCTGTAGCAACAGCCCCTGGACCTGTTGTTTACCCTTTCTCTGAATGGTGGCTTTCTTTCAAGTATGTTTCACATCAAATATTATGAGTTTGTTGCTTAATCCTTTATGCCTTAATTGAAAATTTGAGAAATTGCTTTGTAGCGAATTATTTTTTTTCCTGCTATTTTTGTTCAGTTTCTCAGTCATGTCTGACTCTTTGAGACCCCAAGGACTACAGCATGCCAGGCTACTCTGTCCTTCACCATCTCCTGAAGTTTGCTCAAATTCTCACATCCATTGAGTCGGTGGTGCCATTCAACAATCTCATCCTTTGCCGCCCCCTTCTCCTCCTGCCTTCAGTCTTTCCCAGCATCAGGATCTTTTCCAATAAGTTGGCTCTTCGCATCAGGTGGACAAAGTATTGGGGCTTCAGCTTCAGCATCAGTCCTTCCAATGAATATTCAGGGTTGATTTCCTTTAGGATGGACTAGTTTGATTATACTGTCCAAGGGACTCTCAAGAGTCTTCTCCAGCACCACAGATTGGAAGCTTCAGTTCTGAAACTACCTAAGCTCTGCATGTGAGATCCAGGTCCTTGTTCTGAGACTCATCCTGGCCCAAGGCTGGCTTGAGGCTGAATTTCCTGACAGTAGCTACTACAGTAGCTGCCGTCTGGGAACTCTGCTCCTCCTGGATGTCTACTACCAGTCTGGCCCCAGTGATGTCTTAAGAAAAAGAGTATGTCTTTAGGAAGGACTTCTCTGGTGGCTCAGTGGTAAAGAACCTGCCTGCCAGTGGAGGAGATTCAGGTTTGATCCCTGAATCTGGAAGATCCCTTGGAGAAGGAAATGGTAACCCACTTCAGTATTCTTGCTTGGGAAATCCCATGGATAGAGAAGCCTGGCAGGCTACAGTCCATGGGGTTGAAAAGAGTTGGATACAACTTAGCAACTAAACCACCATCACCATGTCTTTGGAAAGTGTTCCTGTTCTTTGAGGTCAGCAATAATTTTCATATATTTACGTTGTTTACAAACTTCAGTTGTTCAGTAGAGGGATATTTCCTTGAATCTTCTAGTCAGGCGTATTTTTGGAAATAGAAATCTATTGTATGTCATATATACACACACCTCACAAGCAACCTGAGCATGTTTTGCCTTATCATTCCTATTTACAGGTGTTTGAATGAGTATATGTTAAATAGATGACATCTCTGTCTATCATCTCTCTCACTGTTTTATTAAGCTTTTAAAAATCTTTTATTTGAATTTATTTATATATTTGACTGCATGTGGTCTTAGTTGCAGCATGTGGAATCTTTTCTTTTTAATTGCTTGTGACATGAGGGATCTAGTTCCCTGACCAGTTATCCAACCTGAGCCCCCTGCACTGGGAGCAGAGTCTTAGCCACTGAACCACCAGGGAAGTCCCTAACCTTTTCAGTAATATTATCTGTTAAATTTGAAATAGTCAGGTTTTAAAAGTAAATATTCAATGTTTGTTTTTATTATTTTGTTTTATAACTTATTTATATTCTTTGGTATATAACAGATATTTCATTTATCTAAAAAAATTGGGTATATAGAATTGAAAGTAGATGTAGAAAGAATTATCAGTCACCTCACAGAAAATTTTGACATGCTCAGCCTGATCACAACTATTTTATGGTCGTTTGGGTGAGCACATAAAATGACAGCAAGGCGGAAGAGAACATTTGGAAATAGGATGATAAGATTATTTGATAAAACTAAGAATTACACAAAGGCTTGGGTTACATCTATAAAAAGAAGCAAAAAAAAAAAAAGAAAACCAGGTATGTTTCCAAGGTTTTGAGCCACCCAACAAGTTCAAGAATACAGATTAGCTTTGAGGCCAACTTGAGTCAATGGGCAGTGTCTTCAGAGATGGTCCAGGGCTCACTTGACTGAATAAATACACAATAGACTTCTTTCCGGGAATCAAGCCAGCTCACATCAAATGGCAGACTGCAAACTTCAGTAAAACTACTAAAGTATTTTGTATTTGAATATTTACAGTATCATCAGTTCTTATAAAAGAATCATCTCCATAAGGCTTTAAAATAAAATTTTTCTTTCTACCGAAATTGGCGTTCCTATTTTACTCCACAGTTACTGTGCTTTGCTTCAGGGTGGCATAAGCTCATACTCGGAGAAACCTGACTTTTATTTTTCATTATGTAAAAATCCCAATGAAATAATGCATTTGTATGAAAAGAGAAGGCTCATGATCTAGGAGTCTCTCTTTCACCAAAAACAAATTCTCAAACTATATTGAGGTCTTAGTTCATGGGAAGGATTATGGCACAGTTTGCCAGAAGTAGCCTTCCAAAGTGCTGATGATCATTCTGCAACTGGTTTTTAAATTTTAATGGAACTGATTTTTATTTGACAATAACAGTTATGTATAACAACCCTGTTACAAGGTACTAAGGAATCCCAAGGCAAATAAGACCCAGGTTGCCTTTGGTTTGTTTCAGTTCAGTTCAGTTGCTCAGTCATGTCCCATTCTTTGGGACCCCATGAATCGCAGCACGCCAGGCCTCCCTGTCCATCACCAACTCCTGGAGTTCACTCAAACTCATGTCCATCAAATCAGTGATGCCATCCAGCCATCTCATCCTCTGTCGTCCCCTTCTCCTGTCCCCAATCCCTCCCAGCATCAGTCTTTTCCAATGAGTCAACACTTCGCATGAGGTAGCCAAAGTATTGAAATTTCAGCTTCAGCATCAGTGCTTCCAGTGAACACCCAGGACTGATCTTCAGGATGGGCTGGTTGGATCTTGCAATCCAAGGGACTCTCAAGAGTCTTCTCCAGCACCACAGTTCAAAAGCATCAATTCATGTTGATGTATGGCAAAACCAATACAATATTGTAAAGTAATTAACCTCCAATTAAAATAAATAAATTTATATTAAAATAGCATCAACTCTTTGGCACTCAGCTTTCTTCACAGTCCAACTCTCACATCCATACATGACCACTGGAAAAATCATAGCCTTGACTAGACGGACCTTTGTTGGCAAAGTAATGTCTCTGCTTTTGAATATGCTATCTAGGTTGGTCATAACTTTCCTTCCAAGGAGTAAGCGTCTTTTAATGTCATGGCTGCAGTCACCATCTGCAGTGATTTTGGAGCCCCAAAAAGTAAAGTCTGACACTGTTTCCCCATCTATTTGCCATGAAGTGATGGGACCAGATGCCATGATCTTCGTTTTCTGAATGTTGAGCTTTAAGCCAAAATTTTCACTCTCCACTTTCACTTTCATCAAGAGGCTTTTTAGTTTCTCTTTACTTTCTTCCATAAGGGTGGTGTCATCTGCATATCTGAGGTTATTGATATTTCTCCTGGCAATCTTGATTCCAGCTTGTGCTTCTTCCAGCCCAGCATTTCTCATGATGTACTCTGCATATAAGTTAAATAAGCAGGGTGACAATATATAGCCTTGACATACTCCTTTTCCTATTTGGAACCAGTCTGTTGTTCCATGTCCAGTTCTAACTGTTGCTTCCTGACCTGCATACAGGTTTCTCAAGAGGCAGGTCAGGTAGTCTGATATTCCCATTGCTTTCAGAACATTCCACAGTTTATTGTGATCCACACAGTCAAAGGCTTTGGCATAGTCAATAGAGCAGAAATAGACATTTTTCTGGAACTCTCTTGCCTTTTCCATGATCCAGTGGATGTTGGCAGTTCGATCTCTGGTTCCTCTGCCTTTTCTAAAACCAGCTTGAACATCTGGAATTTAATTGTTCGCGTGTTGCTGAAGCCTGAATTTTGAGTATTACTTTACTAGCATGTGAGATGAGTGCAATTGTGCGGTAGTTTGAGCATTCTTTGGCATTGCCTTTCTTTGGGATTGGAATGAAAACTGACCTTTTCCAGTGCTGTGGCCACTGCTGAGTTTTCCAAATTTGCTGGAAAATTGCAAAGAAACATGTAAGCTGCAAATTTTATGACACATTAGTGGCAAAGATGGTGATTTGTGATTTGCATTTGTGAATTTGAGATGGTATGACCCAGTTAATAAACATGTGTGTAGTATTATAAAGCCTTATTTTAATAAAGTTTGAAAGAATTTTTAAAAATGTGAACTGAGTGATTATTTTTGGGTGGTGGAATTATCATGCATGAATTTTACTTTCTTTTGTCTCTTTAAAACATATTTTCTGTAATGAACATAAATTACCTGTTAATAATCATTGAAGTGGATTATTATTATTAGCCGACTCATTGGAAAAGACCCTGATGCTGGGAAAGATTGAGGGCAAGAGGAAAAGGGGGCGACAGAGGATGAGATGGTTGAATGGCATCACCGACTCAATGGACAAAAGTTTGAGCAAACTCTGGTAGATACTGAAGGATAGGGAAGCCTGATGTGCTTCAGTTCATGGGGTCACAAAGAGTTGGACAGGACTTAGCGACTGAACAACAACACCACCAACACCAACAAAGTATTCCACAAGCAGTGACAATGGCCTTTTTAGGTAGGGTTATCTATAATCTTTAAATTGTGGCCGTAAAACAGATCACATGCTTCTTGCTGTGGATACAAAGCTAGGTTCTACCTTCATGGGGGTCTAAGAGTCCAGTGGACAAGGCAGTTAAATGGACAGCTCCAAATGTGGGAAGTACTGGACTGTAATAGGAAAGGTACAGATTTTATGGAGTTAATGACAATGATAACAGCTATATGCCAAGTATTTAAAGATGTAACCTAATAAGTAACTCTATTAAGAGTGTCTAATTATCACTCCTTTCCCAGGTTTCACTTATGCAGGAACCAAAGCTTATGGAGGTTGAAGTAAGTCGCTCAGCATTACATAGTTTATGTGCCAAAGTGTCATGCGGGTGCAGCCTCTTTTCAGATGGTTTGGCCACAGGGCAGTGTGTGTCTGTTTGTGTGCGTGTATCTATATCCCTCTTTCTATATAGTAATAATATGGCAGGCTCTTAACTGTGCTGCTCATTGTACTTTTCTTTCAAAAGTACTATGGGAATAAAAAATTTCAAAATTAAAAGGAAGATCACACAACTGAAAAGAGCTAGGAATCAAATACAACCCAAACTCATATCCTTAAGCACTCAGCTACCGCCATCTTGTTGTATGTAATCTCTCCATTCTCGGGCTTATGTGTCATTTTGTATGAGGAATTGGGAATGACGTGATAATATGTAAACTGACTGAAAAGTCTTGATTCTCTTAGAGTCTCAATTGAGTATTTTTAAAGATTATATTCAATCTGGACGTTGGAAGAGCTGATTTGTAAACCTGTTTTGTACATGCTTTCCAATATGTGCTCAGTTTGACTGATTTGTAATTCAGTGAGTATTTGTTAATCACCTAGTATATACTCAGCCCTGTGGTAGAGGTAGCTGATACGGAAAAGCTCAAGAGTTCCAATTATCTATCTTTTAAAGAGTTTAGAGTCTGTTTAGGGCTTCCCAGGTGGTAGTAGTGGTAAAGAACCCATCCACCAGTGCAGGAGATGCAAGAGACATGTGCTCAATCCCTGGGTTAGGAAGATCTCCTGAAGGAGGGCATGGCAATCCAGTCCAGTATTCTTGCCTGGAGAATCCCATGGCAGAGGAGCCCATGAGCAGAGGTGGGCTATGGTCCATAGAGTCATACAGAATTTTGGACACAACTGAAGTGGCTTTGCATGAACACATGCAGAGTTTGGTTAAGTAGGTATGATAATACATGACAAACAGTAGTGACTGACACCAACACAAATATATGAGCAGGATTTCGATGCAGTGCTCTGTGCTCTGAAAAGTAAAAGGACAAAAATCAGTGTGATCTGGGATCATTCAGTTCAGTTCAGTTGCTCAGTCGTGTCCGACTCTTTGCAACCCCATGAATCGCAGCACACTAGGCCTCCCTGTCCATCAACAACTCCCAGAGTTCACTCACACTCACGTCCATCAAGCCATCCAGCCATCTCATCCTCTGTCGTCCCCTCTTCCTCTCGCCCCCAATCCCTCTCAGCATCAGAGTCTTTTCCAATGAGTCAACTCTTCGCCTGAGGTGGCCAAAGTACTGGAGTTTCAGCTTTAGCATCATTCCTTCCAAAGAACATCCAGGACTGATCTCCTTTAGAATGGACTGGTTGGATCTCCTTGCAGTCCAAGGGACTCTCAAGAGTCTTCTCCAACATCACAGTTCAAAA
This sequence comes from Bos javanicus, assembly GCF_032452875.1. NCBI lineage: Eukaryota > Metazoa > Chordata > Mammalia > Artiodactyla > Bovidae > Bos > Bos javanicus. The sequence continues at coordinate 91,594,393 of NC_083872.1, forward strand.
GCATCAATTCTTTGGCGCTCAGCTTTCTTCACAGTCCAACTCTCACATCCATACATGACCACTGGAAAAACCATAGCCCTGGCTAGACGGGCCTTTGTTGGCAAAGTAATGTCTCTGCTTTTGAATATGCTATCTAGGTTGGTCATAACTTTCCTTCCAAGGAGTAAGTGTCTTTTAATTTCATGGCTGCAATCACCATCTGCAGTGATTTTGGAGCCCCCAAAAATAAAGTCTGACACTATTTCCCCACCTATTTCCCATGAAGTGATGGGATCAGATACCATGATCTTAGTTTTCTGAATGTTGAGCTTTAAGCCAAAATTTTCACTCTTTTTCACCTTCATCAAGAGGCTCTTCAGTTCTTCGCTTTCTGCCATAAGGGTGGTATCATCTGTATATCTGAGGTTATTGATATTTCTCCTGGCAATCTTGATTCCAGCTTGTGCTTCATCCAGCCCAGCGTTTCTCATGATGTACTCTGCATATAAATTAAGTAAGCAGGGTGGCCATATACAGCCTTGACGTACTCCTTTTCCTATTTGAAACCAGTCTGTTGTTCCATGTCCAGTTCTAACTGTTGCTTCCTGACCTGCATACAGATTTCTCAAGAGGCAGGTCAGGTGGTCTGGTATTCCCATCGCTTTCAGAATTTTCCACATTTTGTTGTGATCCACGCAGTCAAAGGCTTTGGCATAGTCAGTAAAGCAGAAATAGATGTTTTTCTGGAACTCTCTTGCTTTTTCGATGATTAGGAAATGCTTAATGAAGAAGACAATCTCACAATCTCTTTGAAAGATGGCTAGTATTAGAAGGTTTGGAAAAGAACATTCCAGATGGAAATAATACAAGTATTGTACACAGGTATTTTGTGTTGATGGAGCAATGATGCTGAGTGATAGAAAGGATTAATTAGTACAGAGCGGGTATGTAATGGGGAAGTTGGATTGGAAGATACGCTTTCTAAGGTGAGTAGTTTATTCTTGTTATCACCAGAAAAAATAAACTCTTGACTAAGGTTGTATTTATCAGAGGTGCTCCTGATGAAGCTTAATTTTTGAAAGTCTTTATGCTCTGCTTCTTTTGTTGTTGAGGCCTCTGTCAGAACAGCTTTCTTTGAACTGGGTTTTCTGTGTCACCATCACAGGTTCCAGTAAGACATACTATATACACATCAGTCTTAGAAAATGCTGTATGTATATTTTTAAACTTTTTTTTGTACTGTATTCACTGCAGGCAAGTTGTCAAATATCTTGTCTGCCACATCCCTCAGCGACCCTGATTTTGGGGAAAAAGGAACTTTTCTGCAATGTTCTTGATTCCAAGAGGAGGAAGCTGCAAACTATGTATGTCTTTGCCTCTCATTCGCTCCTCCTTTGGGGAGGTGTGAACTAATGGGCGATTTTGGAAGAACTGGGTAAGGGTAGCTCATCCCTTCTCTCTGTTCTTCTTTTTTGGGAGTGAGTCTGTACACAGAGTGTGCCCTCGACTGCCCTCTGCTCTTCTGAAAGCTGCATGGTAAAGTGGGGGGAGGGGGCCCTGCCTCCACTGGGCCATGGGCAGGGACTGGCAGAGGGAGTTGACCTGATCCTGGCTTCAGTGTGTAAGTCCATTCGCCTGCAGATGTAAGCTGTATTCTCAAATTGCAACTTTATCAGTGATAATCTTGTTATTTCACTGGTGTATTCCCTTCTTCTAATTTCTCAGTTAAAAGAAAACCTGGGTAAGAGAGAGGGTTTCTATTTGTCAGGCTTTTTCCACACCCCAATATCTTACGAATCGAGAACAATGAATGGATAATATTTCTTCATCAAATTGTTGAAAACTAGCTTTTTACTAACTTAGAACTCTTGTAAATGCCTTTATAATCTACATATCTATGCTTCATTGCCCTCTGATATTTTATTTGTATTCTAATTTATTTCTATATTTCTGGTTTTTAAAATTTATGATGAATAATTTTATGTGCTTTCTATATGCCACTTCAAATATTTTTGTGGAATTAGGCCAAGTTTAAATCATATAATACTTCTGTGATATATTGACAGACTTGAAAGATGGCTAACTGTAGAAAATTAAGGAGAGAAATTAATTAGAAGTGTGTCAAAGTCTCATCTAAATGACTGTAAGAAGGTGGCATCACTGTGAGACGTCAGTATCTTCAATCTCACAGGTCGAAGGTGATGGTTTTCAGGTGAACAAGGGACATCTGAGTGAAATAACAAGAAGATGGGGCATTAGAGAGGAGCTCAGGTAAATGAAAGAATGAGAATAAATTGATAAAAGAGTGTGAATGGAGGTGGGGAGAGAGAAAATAACGATATGCTTTGGAGGAATGTCCATAGTTGATGTAAATAAAGAGGAAGCATGACTAGAGAAAAGTGAGGAGGAATCAGAGAAAGTTACATTTCTGAAACCTTGGCAATGATCAGTTCAGTTCAGTTGCTCAGTCGTGTCCGACTCTTTGAGACCCCATGAATTGCAGCACACCAGGCCTCCCTGTCCATCACCAACACCCGGAGTTCACTCAGACTCACGTCCATTGAGTCAGTGATGCCATCCAGCCATCTCATCCTCTGTCGTCCCCTTTTCCTCCTGCCCCCAATCCCTTCCAGCATCAGAGTTTTTTCCAATGAGTCAACTCTTCGCATCAGGTGGCCAAAGTACTGGAGTTTCAGCTTCAGCATCATTCCCTCCAAAGAAATCCCAGGGCTGATCTCCAGAATAGACTGCTTGGATCTCCTTGCAGTCCAAGGGACTCTCAAGAGTCTTCAACACCACAGTTCAAATGCATCAATTCTTCGGCGCTCAGCCTTCTTCACAGTCCAACTCTCACATCCATAAATGACCACTGGAGAAACCATAGCCTTGACTAGACGGAACTTTGTTGGCAAAGTAATGTCTCTGCTTTTGAATAAGCTGTCTAGGTTGGTCATAATTTTCCTTCCAAGGAGTAAGTGTCTTTTAATTTCATGGCTGCAATCACCATCTGTAGTGATTTTGGAGCCCCCCAAAATAAAGTCTGACACTGTTTCCAATGTTTCCCCGTCTATTTCCCATGAAGTGATGGGACTGGATGCCATGATCTTCGTTTTCTGAATGTTGAGCTTTAAGCCAACTTTTTCACTCTCCACTTTCACTTTCATCAAGAGGCTGTTTAGTTCCTCTTCACTTTCTGCCATAAGGGTGGTGTCATCTGCATATCTGAGCTTATTGATATTTCTCCCGGCAATCTTGATTCCAGCTTGTTTCTTCCAGTCTAGCATTTCTCATGATGTACTCTGAATATAAGTTAAACAAACAGGGTGACAATATACAGCCTTGACGTACTCCTTTTCCTATTTGGAACCAGTTTGTTGTTCCATGTCCAGTTCTAACTGTTGCTTCCTGACCTGCATACAGGTTTCTCAAGAGGCAGATCAGATGGTCTGGCATTCCCATCTCTTTCAAAATTTCCCACAGTTTATTGTGATCCACACAGTCAAAGGCTTTGGCATAGTCAACAAAGCAGAAATAGATGTTTTTCTGGAACTCTTTTGCTTTTTCCATGATCCAGCGGATGTTAGCAATTTGATCTCTGATTCCTCTGCCTTTCTAAAACCAGCTTGAACATCAGGAAGTTCAGGGTTCACGTATTGCTGAAGCCTGGCTTGGAGAATTTTGAGCATTACTTTACTAGCATGTGAGATGAGTGCAATTGTGTGGTAGTTTGAGCATTCTTTGGCAGTGCCTTTCTTTGGGATTGGAATGAAAACTGACCTTTTCCAGTCCTGTGGCCACTGCTGAGTTTTCCAAATTTGCTGGCATGTTGAGTGCAGCACTTTCAGGATTTGAAATAGCTCAACTGGAATTCCATCACCTCCACTAGCTTTGTTCATCGTGATGCTTTCTAAGGCCCACTTGACTTCACATTCCAGGATGTCTGGCTCTAGGTCCGTGATCACACCATCGTGATTATCTGGGTCCTGAAGATCTTTTTTGGACAGTTCTTCTGTGTATTCTTGCCACCTCTTCTTAATATCTTCTGCTTCTGTTAGGTCCATACCATTTCTGTCCTTTATCGAGCCCATCTTTGCATGAAATGTTCCCTTGGTATCTCTAATTTTCTTGAAGAGATCTCTAGTCTTTCACATTCTGTTGTTTTCCTTTATTTCTCTGCATTGATCGCTAAGGAAGGCTTTCTTATCTATTCTTGCTATTGTTTGGAACTCTGCATTCAGATGCTTATATTTTTCCTTTTCTCCTTTGCTTTTCTCTTCTCTTCTTTTCACATTTATTTGTAAGGCCTCCCCAGACAGCCATTTTGCTTTTCTGCATTTCTTTTCCATGGGGATGGTCTTGATCCCTGTCTCCTGTACAATGTCACAAACCTCATTCCATAGCTCATCAGGCACTATATCTATCAGATCTAGGCCCTTGAATCTATTTCTCACTTCCACTGTATAATCATAAGGGATTTGATTTAGGTCATACCTGTATGGTCTAGTGATTTTCCCGACTTTCTTCAATTTAAGTGTGAATTTGGTAGTAAAGAGTTCATGATCTGAGCCTCAGTCATCTCCTGGTCTTGTTTTTATTGACTTTATAGAGCTTCTCCATCTTTGGCTGCAAAGAACATAAGCAATCTGATTTCAGTGTTGACCATCTGGTGATGTCCATGTGTAGAGTCTTCTCTTGTGTTGTTGGAAGAGGGTGTTTGCTATGACCAGTGCATTTTCTTGGCAAAACTCTATTAGTCTTTGCCCTGCTTCATTTTGTATTCCAAGGCCAAATTTGCCTGTTACTCCAGGTGTTTCTTGACTTCCTACTTTTGCATTCCAGTCCTCTATAATGAAAAGGACATCTTTTTTGGGTATTAGTTCTAAAAGGTCTTGTAGGTCTTCATAGAACCGTTCAACTCCAGTTTCTTCAGCATTACTGATTGGGGCATAGACTTGGATTACTGTGATATTGAATGGTTTGCTTTGGAAACGAACAGAGATCATTCTGTCATTTTTGAGATCACATCCAAGTACTGCATTTTGGACTCTTTTGTTGACCATGATGGCCACTCCATTTCTTCTGAGGGATTCCTCCCCATAGTACTAGACATAATGGTCATCTGAGTTAAATTCACCCATTCCAGTCCATTTGAGTTTGCTGATTCCCTAGAATGTCGACATTCACTCTTGCCATCTCTTGTTTGACCACTTCCAATTTCCCTTGATTCATGGACCTGACATTCCAGGTTCCTATGCAATATTGCTCTTTACAGCATTGGACCTTGCTTCTTTCACCAGTCATATCCACAGCTGGTTATTCTTTTTGCTTTGGCTCCATCCCTTCATTCTTTCTGGAGTTATTTCTCCACTGATCTCCAGTAGCATATTGGGTACCTACTGACCTGGGGAGTTCTTTTTTCAGTATCCTATCATTTTGCCTTTTCATAGGTAATGTCAACTGCAAAGGGAAGTTTTAGGAGAATGATGCTTGTAAGCCCATTGCTAGGCAACAATCTCTTTGAGGGTTTTATCTTTCATTAGTTTGTTTACCCCACTCCAGCAATGTTTATGTAGTGCCCAGCATAATGCTATATCATTTATGCTTGGACTGGATAAGAACTAACCACAGGATTCGATGAATGAATCCAGCTAGCTGCTGTGTTCTGTGGGGTTCAGTTCAGTTCATTTCAGTCGCTCAGTCATGTCCGACTCTTTGCAACCCCATGAATCGCAGCACGCCAGGCCTCCCTGTCTATCACCAACTCCTGGAGTTCACTGAGACTCACATCCATCGAGTTGGTGATGCCATCCAGCCATCTCAACCTCTGTTGTCCCCTTCTCCTCCCGCCCCCAATCCCTCCCAGCATCAGAATCTTTTCCAGTGAGTCAACTCTTAGCATGAGGTGGCCAAAGTACTGGAGTTTCAGTTCTGTGGGGTGGTTCTTCCTATATGACACTTCTCTTACACTGGATGAATGGCTGTGTGTGAATACAGTACGTGGGTACATACCACTGGAGTGTATGTATATAGCCAAGGAAGGAAGTATATAGCTAAGTGGACCCCTCTCCTGGATGATTAAATAAGAAGCACCTCATTCTGTGGTATCTCATCCACACTAGGAACCCTGCCCTTTCCAGGCATATTGTGCAATTTGTTTAGAGAGTGTTTATTTGATTTTAGTCTACAGCAAAATATTTATGCCACCAGTAACTTTGCACTTGTGGAAGTGGTGGTGGGTGGTGGAGGATGGGCTGCTGGTATAGCTGTTCTACACACTGTACTTTGATCACCTGACTTCTGCCCTCTTCCCACTCTAATTCAAGCTTGGGGCTTCTCTGGAGCTGATCTGCAAAGAATATCTTCTCCATGTTTTTTTTTTAAATTTTATTATTGGAGTATAATTGCTTTACAATGTTGTTGGATTCTGCTGTACAACAAAGTGAATCAGCCGTATGTATACATATCCTCTATTCTTTTCATTTTGTTTTGTTTCCTCTGTATATTCTGGACCATAGTCTGTCCCCCACAGCTCCTTCTTTCCATCTACATAATTCCACCTGCTTTCTGTTTTTCAGAAATCATTTAAATCCATTAATGTCACTCTTCCTTTTAGAGCTGCTATGAATTTGTTCTCTTTTTGGCATAAATTGTCATTTCAATTAGATCTTTGCAGGAAGGGCTGGTAAATATATCATGTGTTCACTCTGCCATCTTTTTTTTTTTTTTTTTAAGTTTTACCAACTATATTTTCTTTTCATTTTTTTAGCATCATTTTTTAAATTTAATTTAATTTTTTAACTTTACAATATTGTATTAGTTTTGCCAAATATCAAAATGAATCCGCCACAGGTATACATGTGTTCCCCATCCTGAACCCTCCTCCCTCCTCCCTCCCCATACCATCCCTCTGGGTCATCCCAGTGCATCAGCTCCAAGCATCCAGTATCATGCATCAAACCTGGACTGGCAACTCGTTTCATACATGATATTATACATGTTTCAATGCCATTCTCCCATATCTTCCCACCCTCTCCCTCTCCAACAGAGTCCATAAGACTGTTCTATACATCAGTGTCTCTTTTGCTGTCTCGTACACAGGGTTATTGTTAGCATCTTTCTAAATTCCATATATATGCGTTAGTATACTGTATTGGTGTTTTTCTTTCTGGCTTACTTCACTCTGTACAATAGGCTCCAGTTTCATCCACCTCATTAGAACTGATTCAAATGTGTTCTTTTTAATGGCTGAGTAATACTCCATTGTGTATATGTACCACAGCTTTCTTATCCATTCATCTGCTGATGGACATCTAGGTTGCTTCCATGTCCTGGCTATTATAAACAGTGCTGTGATGAACATTGGGGTACACGTGTCTCTTTCAATTCTGGTTTTCTCAGAGTGTATGCCCAGCAGTGGGATTGCTGGGTCATAAGGCAGTTCTATTTCCAGTTTTTTAAGGAATCTCTACACTGTTCTCCATAGTGGCTGTACTAGTTTGCATTCCCACCAACAGTGTAAGAGGGTTCCCTTTTCTCCACACCCTCTCCAGCATTTATTATTTGTAGACTTTTGGATCGCAGCCATTCTGACTGGTGTGAAATGGTACCTCATAGTGGTTTTGATTTGCATTTCTCTGATAATGAGTGATGTTGAGCATCTTTTCATGTGTTTGTTAGCCATCTGTATGTCTTCTTTGGAGAAATGTCTATTTAGTTCTTTGGCCCATTTTTTGATTGGGTCATTTATTTTTCTGGAGTTGAGCTGTAGGAGTTGCTTGTATATTTTTGAGATTAGTTGTTTGTCAGTTGCTTCATTTGCTGTTATTTTCTCCCATTTTTAAGGCTGCCTTTTCACCTTGCTAATAGTTTCCTTTGATGTGCAGAAGCTTTTAAGTTTAATTAGATCCCATTTGTTTATTTTTGCTTTTATTTCCAATATTCTGGGAGGTGGGTCATAGAGGATTCTGCTGTGATGTATGTTGGAGAGTGTTTTGCCTATGTTCTCCTCTAGGAGTTTTATAGTTTCTGGTCTTACATTGAGATCTTTAATCCATTTTGAGTTTACTTTTGTGTATGGTGTTAGAAAGTGTTCTAGTTTCATTCTTTTACAAGTGGTTGACCAGATTTCCCAGCACCACTTGTTAAAGAGATTGTCTTTAATCTATTGTATATTCTTGCCTCCTTTGTCAAAGATAAGGTGTCCATAGGTGCATGGATTTATCTCTGGGCTTTCTATTTTGTTCCATTGATCTATATTTCTGTCTTTGTGCCAGTACCATACTGTCTTGATGACTGTGGCTTTGTAGTACAGCCTGAAGTCAGGTAGGTTGATTCCTCCAGTTCCATTCTTCTTTCTCAAGATAGCTTTGGCTATTCGAGGTTTTTTGTATTTCCATACAAATTGTGAAATTATTTGTTCTAGCTCTGTGAAGAATACCGTTGGTAGCTTGATAGGGATTGCATTGAATCTATAAATTGCTTTGGGTAGTATACTCATTTTCACTATATTGATTCTTCCAATCCATGAACATGGTATATTTCTCCATCTGTTAGTGTCCTCTTTGATTTCTTTCCAGTGTTTTATAGTTTTCTATATATAGGTCTTTAGTTTCTTTAGGTAGATATATTCCTAAGTATTTTATTCTTTCCGTTGCAATGGTGAATGGAATTGTTTCCTTAATTTCTCTTTCTGTTTTCTCATTATTAGTGTATAGGAATGCAAGGGATTTCTGTGTGTTGATTTTATATCCTGCAACTTTACTATAATCATTGATTAGTTCTAGTAATTTTCTGGTGGAGTCTTTAGGGTTTTCTATGTAGAGGATCATGTCATCTGCAAATAGTGAGAGTTTTACTTCTTCTTTTCCAATTTGGATTCCTTTTATTTCTTTTTCTGCTCTGATTGCTGTGGCCAAAACTTCCAAAACTATATTGAATAGTGATGGTGAAAGTGGGCACCCTTTTCTTGTTCCTGACTTTAGAGGAAATGCTTTCAATTTTTCACCATTGAGGATAATGTTTGCTGTGGGTTTGTCATATATAGCTTTTATTATGTTGAGGTATGTTCCTTCTATTCTTGCTTTCTGGAGAGTTTTTATCATAAATGGATGTTGAATTTTGTCAAAGGCTTTCTCTGCATCTATTGAGATAATCATATGGTTTTTATTTTTCAATTTGTTAATGTGGTGTATTACATTGATTGATTTGCAGATATTGAAGAATCCTTGCATCCCTGGGATAAAGCCCACTTGGTCATGGTGTATGATCTTAATGTGTTGTTGGATTCTGATTGCTAGAATTTTGTTTAGGATTTTTGCATCTATGTTCATCAGTGATATTGGCCTGTAGTTTTCTTTTTTTGTGGGATCTTTGTCAGGTTTTGGTATTAGGGTGATGGTGGCCTCATAGAATGAGTTTGGAAATTTACCTTCCTCTGCAATTTTCTGAAAGAGTTTGAGCAGGATAGGTGTTAGTTCTTCTCTAAATTTTTGGTAGAATTCAGCTGTGAAGCCGTCTGGACCTGGGCTTTTGTTTGCTGGAAGATTTTTGATTACAGTTTCAATTTCCGTGCTTGTGATGGGTCTGTTAAGGTTTTCTATTTCTTCCTGGTTGAGTTTTGGAAAGTTGTACTTTTTTAAGAATTTGTCCATTTCTTCCACATTGTCCATTTTATTGGCGTATAATTATTGATAGTAGTCTCTTATGATCCTTTGTATTCTGTGTTGTCTTTTATGATCTCTCCATTTTTCGTTTCTAATTTTATTGATTTGATTTTTCTCCCTTTGTTTCTTGATGAGTCTGGCTAATGGTTTGTCAATTTTATTTATCCTTTCAAAGAACCAGCTTTTGGCTTTGTTGATTTTTGCTATGGTCTCTTTTGTTTCTTTTGCATTTATTTCTGCCCTAATTTTTAAGATTTCTTTCCTTCTACTAACCCTGGGGTTCTCCATTTCTTCCTTTTCTAGTTGCTTTAGGTGTAGGGTTAGGTTATTTATTTGACTTTTTTCTTGTTTCTTTAGGAATGCCTGTATTGCTATGAACTTTCCCCTTAGGACTGCTTTTAAAGTGTCCCACAGGTTTTGAGTTGTTGTGTTTTCATTTTCATTAGTTTCTATGCAAATTTTGATTTCTTTTTTGATTTCTTCTGTGATTTGTTGGTTATTCAGCAGGGTGTTGTTCAGCCTCCATATGTTGGAATTTTTAATAGTTTTTCTCCTGTAATTGAGATCTAATCTTACTGCATTGTGGTCAGAAAAGATGCTTGGAATGATTTCTATTTTTTTGAATTTACCAAGGCTAGATTTATGGCCCAGGATGTGATCTATCCTGGAGAAGGTTCCATGTGCACTTGCGAAAAAGGTGTAATTCATTGTTTTGGGGTGAAATGTCCTATAGATATCAATTAGGTCTAACTGGTCTATTGTATCGTTTAACGTTTGTGTTTCCTTGTTAGTTTTCTGTTTAGTTGATCTATCCATAGGTGTGAGTGGGGTATTAAAGTCTCCCACTATTATTGTGTTATTGTTAATTTCTCCTTTCATACTTGTTAGCATTTGTCTTACATATTGCGGCGCTCCCGTGTTGGGTGCATATATATTTATAATTGTTATATCTTCTTCTTGGATTGATCCTTTGATCATTAGGTAGTGACCACCTTTGTCTCTTTTCACAGCCTTTGTTTTAAAGTCTATTTTATCTGATATAAGTATTGCTACTCCTGCTTTCTTTTGGTCCCTATTTGCATGGAAAATCTTTTTCCAGCCCTTCACTTTCAGTCTGTATGTGTCCCCTGTTTTGAGGTGGGTCTCTTGTAGACAGCATATGTAGGGGTCTTGTTTTTGTATCCATTCAGCCAATCTTTGTCTTTTGGTTGGGGCATTCAACCCATTTACATTTAAGGTAATTACTGATAAGTATGATCCCGTTGCCATTTACTTTATTGTTTTGGGTTTGAGTTTATACACTGTTTTTGTGTTTCCTGTCTAGAGAATATCCTTTAGTATTTGTTGGAGAGCTGGTTTGGTGGTGTTGAATTCTCTCAACTTTTGCTTGTCTGAGAAGCTTTTGATTTCTCCTTCATATTTGAATGAGATCCTTGCTGGGTACAATAATCTGGGCTGTAGGTTATTTTCTTTCATCACTTTAAGTATGTCTTGCCATTCCCTCCTGGCTTGAAGAGTTTCTATTGAAAGATCAGCTGTTATCCTAATGGGAATTCCCTTGTGTGTTATTTGTTATTTTTCCCTTGCTGCTTTTAATATTTGTTCTTTGTGTTTGATCTTTGTTAATTTGATTAATATGTGTCTTGGGGTGTTTCGCCTTGGGTTTATCCTGTTTGGGACTCTCTGGGTTTCTTGGACTTCGGTGATTATTTCCTTCCCCATTTTAGGGAAGTTTTCAACTATTATCTCCTCAAGTATTTTCTCATGGTCTTTCTTTTTGTCTTCTTCTTCTGGGACCCCTATGATTCGAATTTTGTAGCGTTTAATATTGTCCTGGAAGTCTCTGAGATTGTCCTCATTTCTTCTAATTCGTTTTTCTTTTATCCTCTCTGATTCATTTATTTCTACCATTCTATCTTCTAATTCATTAATCCTATCTTCTGCCTCTGTTATTCTACTATTTGTTGCCTCCAGAGTGTTTTTAATTTCATTTATTGCATTATTCATTTTATATTGACTCTTTTATTTCTTCTAGGTCCTTGTTAAACCTTTCTTGCATCTTCTCGATCTTAGTCTCCAAGCTATTTATCTGTGATTCCATTTTGATTTCAAGATTTTGGATCAATTTCACTATCATTATTCAGAATTCTTTATCAGGTAGATTCCCTATCTCTTCCTCTTTAGTTTGGTTTGGTGGGCATTTATCCTGTTCCTTTATCTGCTGGGTATTCCTCTGTCTCTTCATCTTATTTAAATTGCTGAGTTTGGGGTGTCCTTTCTGTATTCTGGCAGTTTGTGGAGTTCTCTTTATTGTGGTGTTTCCTCGCTCTGTGTGGGTTTGTACAGGTGGCTTGTCAAGGTTTCTTGGTTAGGGACGCTTGTGTCGGTGTTCTGGTGAGTGGAGCTGTATTTCTTCTCTCTGGAGTGCAATGAAATGTCCAGTAATGAGTTATGGGATGTCTATGGTTTTGGGGTGACTTTGGGCTGCCTGTATCTTGGAGCTCAGGGCTGTGTTCCTTTGTTGCTGGAGAATTTGCTTGGTATGTCTAGCCCTGAAACTTGTTTTGCCCAGAGAGGTTTACAGCATTATATGGAGAAGAGAAGAGTGAGGAGGGAGTTAGAGGTGACCCGAATGAGATGAGGTGGAGTCAATAGAGGATAGACTGGGCTATTCAGTAATCTCTGCCTTATGTGCACTCCACAACTGGACCGCTCAGAGTTGTTGACAGAGTTATACAGAGAAGAGAAGAAGAAAGAAGGTGGCATAGGTGGCCAGGAGGATAAAAGGGGGGAATGAAAAGGAGGGAGACAGATCCAGCCAGTAATCAGTTCCCTAAGTGTTCTCCACCGTCTGGAACACACAGAAATTCACAGAGTTGGGTAGAGTAGAGAGGGCTTAGGGAGGAGACACAGGCGACCTAGTGGAGAAAAAGGAGAGTCCAAAGGGAGAGAGAGCAGTTAAGCCAGTAATCTCGCTCCCTAGTGAAAAATGGGTACTGAAGATTGGGTTCTTAAAGGTACAAAATTGGTAACAAATACATAAAAGCAAAAATTAAAAATCTAGAGTAGAGTTTGGAATTTCAAGAATATGATGTTAAAGAAAAGAAGAAGGAAAAGAAAGAGAGAAAAAAACGAACAAACAAAAACAAACAAGGTCGCAAAAATTATAAAGAAAATATAGGTACAAAATTGATAACTAATACCAAAAAGCAAAAGTTAAAAATCTAGAGTAGAGTTTGGAATTTCAAAAATACAGTGTTAAAAAAAGAAGAAGAAAAAGAAAGAGAAAAAAAAAAAAACCAAACAAACAAGAACAAACAAGGTCGCATAAATTATAAAAAAAAAAAATACAGGTACAAAATTGATAACAAATACCAAAAATCATAAATTAAAAATCTAGAATAGAGTTTGGAATTTCAGATATACAATGTTATTTAAAAGAAGAAGAGAAAGAAACAGAGAAAAAGAAAAAATAAAAAAGGGTCACAGAAATTATATAAAAACAAAAACAAAAAAAAACTATAGGTACAAAATTGATAACAAATACTAAAAAGCTAAAATTAAAAATCTAGAGTAGAGTTTGGAATTTCAAAAATACAATGTTAAAGAAAAGAAGGAAAAAGAAAAAAGGTCAAAAAATTATTAAAAAAATATATATGAAGTTTGCTTTAAAAAATAGGGTCTTCTTCTTTTTTTTTTTTTTTTTGCAAAGTAATCGGTTATAAAAGTGGAAATTAAAGGAATAATAGAGGACTTAATTTTTTTTTTTTTTTTGTTTTTTATAGGCTCACTTGTTCAGTCACACTGAGGGGAGGTAGGGAGGGATGCTGCAAACAAATAACACTGGCGTGTGCTCGCAGTGCCTCAGTCACACTGGGTCTGCCCCCAGTTCACGGCGCGTGTAGCCTCTCTGCCCATGCTGCTCAGGCTCTAGATTGCTCTGCCACGAACCATCCGCGGCCCGCCCTGGGCTGCCTGTACTTCCCAGGTCCAAGCCGCTCAGGTTCAGGCACTCGGGTAGTCCTCAGAGACGCAGACTCTCAGTTGGGCCTGCGTTTTGTGCCCTTCCCAGATCCGAGCAGCTCAGGTGATGAGGTGTTTTGCGCGCGGGATTGCTGCGACTTATCGCCTCCCCGCTGCTCGGTTATCTAGTTGTGTACCAGCACACCTTCTCAGGCAGATGTTGACCGTCCAGACCCCCAAGAAGTTTTAGTTAGCAAAGAAGCCTGCTTACAGTTTTATAGATAATGTCTCTCTGGGGCTGCGATTGTCCCCTTCCGGCTCTGGCTGCCTATCACTGGAGGGGGATGGTCTGCCGCCGGCTATCTCTGTTCAGTCCTTTATTCCGTGCGTGGGCCTGGTGGTGTCATAGGTTAGGGCTGGCTTTTCGCGTGGTAGATATCCCACAGTCTGGTTTGCTAGCCCAAATTATTTCGTTCAGATAGTGCTCGGGGATATTCAGGCCAGATCCTTGCGATGCAGCCCGCGGCGCACCTCCCTGCCCAGCCCCCCGCTTGCTAATGGCGTATGCAGGTGTCTGCGCTGCTTCTCCGCTGGGGGAGTTACCGTAGGGCTCGCAATGTGCGGGTTTTAATTATTTATTTTTCCTCCCTGTTATGTTGCCCTCTGTGCTTCCAAGGCTCGGCGCAGATTCGGCAGTGAGAAGGTTTCCTGGTGTTTGGAAACTTCTCTCTTTTTAAGACTCCCTTCCCGGGACGGAACTCCGTCCCTCCCTCTTTTGTCCCTTTTTTTTGTCTTTTATATTTTTCCCTACCTCCTTTCGAAGACTTGGGTTGCTTTTCTGGGTGCCTGATGTCCTCTGCTGGCTTTCAGAAGTTGTTTTGTGGAATTTACTCAGCGTTTAAATGTTCTTTTGATGAATTTGTGGGGGAGAAAGTGTTCTCCCTGTCCTACTCCTCCGCCATCTTAGCTCCTCCCCTTGCTGCTTTTAATATTTGTTCTTTGTGTTTGATCTTTGTTAATTTGATTAATATATGTCTTGGGGTGTTTCTCCTTGGGTTTATCCTGTTTGGGACTCTCTGGGTTTCTTGGACTTGGGTGATTATTTCCTTCCCCAGTTTAGGGAAGTTTTCAACTATTATCTCCTCAAGTATTTTCTCATGGTCTTTCTTTTTGTCTTCTTCCTCTGGGACCCCTATGATTTGAATGTTGTAGCGTTTAATATTGTCCTGGAGGTCTCTGAGATTGTCCTCATTTCTTTTAATTCGTTTTTCTTTTATCCTCTCTGATTCATTTATTTCTACCATTCTATCTTCTAATTCACTAATCCTATCTTCTGCCTCTATTATTCTACTATTTGTTGCCTCCAGAGTGTTTTTAATTTCATTTATTGCATTATTCATTATATATTGACTCTTTTTTATTTCTTCTAGGTCCTTGTTAAACCTTTCTTGCATCTTCTCAATCCTTGTCTCCAAGCTATTTATCTGTGATTCCATTTTGATTTCAAGATTTTGGATCAACTTCACTATCATTATTCAGAATTCTTTATCAGGTAGATTCCCTATCTCTTCCTCTTTTGTTTGGTTTGGTGGGCATTTATCCTGTTCCTTTATCTGCTGGGTATTCCTCTGTCTCTTCATCTTGTTTAAATTGCTGAGTTTGGGGTGTCCTTTCTGTATTCTGGCAGTTTGTGGAGTTCTCTTTATTGTGGTGTTTCCTCGCTCTGTGTGGGTTTGTACAGGTGGCTTGTCAAGGTTTCTTGGTTAGGGACGCTTGTGTCGGTGTTCTGGTGAGTGGAGCTGTATTTCTTCTCTCTGGAGTGCAATGAAGTGTCCAGTAATGAGTTATGAGATGTCTGTGGTTTTGGGGTGACTTTGGGCAGCCTGTATCTTGGAGCTCAGGGCTGTGTTCCTTTGTTGCTGGAGAATTTGCTTGGTATATCTTGCCCTGAAACTTGTTGACCCTTGTGTGGTGCTTGGTTTCAGTGTAGGTATGGAGGCATTTGATGAGTTCCTGTCAATTAATGATCCCTGGAGTCAGAAGTTCCCTGGAGTCAGGGTTTGGATTTAAGCTTCCTGCTTCCAGTTATTGGTCTTATTTTTACAGTAGTTTCAAAACTTCTCCTTCTATACAGCACCATTGATAGAACATCTATGTTAAAGATGAAAAGTTTCTCTACCATGAGGGTCACCCAGAGAGGTTCACAGCGTTACATGGAGAAGAGAAGAGGGAGGAGGGAGTTAGAGGTGACCCAAATGAGATGAGGTGGAATCAATAGAGGAGACAGTGGGCTAACCAGTAATCACTTCCTTATGTGCACTCCACAACTGGACTGCTCAGAGATGTTCACGGAGTTATACAGAGAAGAGAAGAAGGAGGAACAGAGGTGGCCAGGAGGATAAAAGAGGGGAATGAAAAGGAGGGAGACAGATCCAGCCAGTAATCAGTTCCCTAAGTGTTCTCCACCGTCTGGAACACACAGAAATTCACAGAGTTGGGTAGAGTAGAGAGGGATTAGGGAGGAGACACAGGCGACCTGGTGGAGAAAAAGGAGAGTCCAAAGGGAGAGAGAGCAGTCAAGCCAGTAATCTCGCTCCCTAGTGAAAAATGGGTACTGAAGATTGGGTTCTTAAAGGTACAAAATTGGTAACAAATACATAAAAGCAAAAATTTAAAATCTAGAGTAGAGTTTGGAATTTCAAAAATACGATGTTAAAGAAAAGAAGATGGAAAAGAAAGAGAGAAAAAATGAACAAAAACAAACAAGGTCGCAAAAATTATAAAGAAAATATAGGTACAAAATTGATAACTAATACCAAAAAGCAAAAGTTAAAAATCTAGAGTAGAGTTTGGAATTTACTGGGACGGCCCAGAGGGATGGTATGGGGAGGGAGGAGGGAGGAGGGTTCGGGATGGGGAACACATGTATACCTGTGGCGGATTCATTTTGATATTTGGCAAAACTAATACAATTATGTAAAGTTTAAAAATAAAATAAAATTGTAAGAATAAAAAAAAAAAAAAAAAGAAAAAACTGTAAAAAAATACAATGTTAAAAAAAAGAAGAAGAAAAAGAAAGAGAGTGAAAACAAAAACAAAAACAAAAACAAACAAGGTCATGAAAATTATAAAGAAAATACAGGTACAAAATTGATATCAAATACCAAAAAGCATAAATTAAAAATCTAGAGTAGAGTTTGAAATTTCAGATATACAATGTTGTATAAAAGAAGAAGAGAAAGAAACAGAGGAAAAAAAAGTCACAGAAGTTATAAAAAAAACTATAGGTACAAAATTGATAACAAATACCAAAAAGCTAAAATTAAAAATCTAGAGTAGAGTTTGGAATTTCAAAAATACAATGTTAAAGAAAAGAAGGAAAAAAAAAGTCAAAAAATTATAAAAAATATATATATGAAGTTTGCTGTAAAAAAAAAAAAAGGTCTTTTTTTTTTTTTTGCAAACTAATAGGTTATAAAAGTGAAAATTAAAGGAATAATAGAGGACAAATTTTTTTTTAAAAATTGAAAGAAAGAAAGAATGATCATAAAAATAGTAAAAATATATCTAGGACTTTCTCTGGTTTTGTTGTGAGTATTGTGGGTTCAGTTCATTTTTGGCTAGTTCCTTGGTCCGACTTATATTTCTAAAAATCTATAGGCCCCTTCCTATGTAGTCGGTAGTAACCACAGGGTTTTAATCTATTGCCTGTAGCTTCCAAAGCGGTTCCCTCTGTTATAGCCCCTTCTGTTTGCTGGTCTCTTCAGTGTCTGGTTTCCGCCCTGACACAAAGAGGACGGTGGAGGACACTTTTTTTTTTTTTTTTTTAGGCTCACTTGTTCAGTCGTGCTGTGGGGAGGGAGGGAGGGATGCTGCAAACAAATAACACTGGCGTGTGCTCGCAGTGCCTCAGCCACACTGGGCCTGCCTCCGCTCACGGCGTGTGTAGCCTCCCTGCTAACACTGCTCAGGCTCTAGGTTGCTCCGCTGGGAACCATCCGTGGCCGGCCCTGGGCTGCCTGCACCTCCCAGGTCCAAGCCACTCAGGTTCAGGCACTCAGGTAGTCCTCAGAGGCTCAGACTTGGTTGGGCCTGCGTTTTGTGCCCTTCCCAGGTCCTAGCAGCTCAGGTGATGAGGTGTTTGGTGAGCGCAATTGCTGCGATGTATCGCCTCCCCGCCGCTTGGTTATCTAGGTGTACAACTGGTGCACCTTCTCAGGCAGATGTTGACCATCCAGACCCCCAAGAAGTTTTAGTTAGCAAAGAAGCCTGCTTAAAGTTTTTTAGATAATGTCTCTCTGGGGCTGTGATTGTCCCCTTCCGGTTCTGGCTACCTGTCACCAGAGGGGGAAGGTCTGCAGCCGGCTATCTCTGTTCAGTCCTTTGTACCATGCGTGGGCCTGGCGGTGTCTTAGGTTAGGGCTGGCTTTTCACGTGGTAGATATCCCACAGTCTGGTTTGCTAGCCCAAATTATTTCGCTCAGATAGCGCTCAGGGTACTCAGGCCAGGTCCTTACTCTAAGCGATGCAGCCTGCGCTGCACCTCCCTGCCCAGCCCCCGCTTGCTAATGGTGTGTGCAGGCATCTGTGCTGCTTCTCCGCTGGGGGAGTTACCGTAGGGCTCGAAATCTGCAGGTTTTAATTGTTTATTTATTTTTCCTCCCTGTTATGTTGCCCTCTGTGCTTCCAAAGCACAGCACAGATTCAGCAGTGAGAAAGTTTCCTGGTGTTTGGAAACTTCTCTCTTTTTAAGACTCCCTTCCCAGGACAGAACTCCATCCCTCCCTCTTTTGTCTCTTTTTTTGTCTTTTATATTTTTTCCTACCTCCTTTCGAAGACTTGGGTTGCTTTTCTGGGTGCCTGATGTCCTCTGCCGGCATTCAGAAGTTGTTTTGTGGAATTTACTCGGTGTTTAAATGTTCTTTTGATGAATTTGTTGGGGGAGAAAGTGTTCTCCCTGTCCTACTCCTCCGCCATCTTGGCTGCTCCCCACCCCCCACTCTGCCATCTTGATCTGGCAGTCAGTTATCAAATTAAAAATATATTGCCAAGACTCTCACTTTTTAAAAATTATTTTCCTTATGGACATTTGAAAGATCTTTATTTCTCAACTTTTACTTATGATAATGAATTAATTGTGATGATAAAAACATATTTTTTTTCTTTAAAAATCATTACTAAGGTCCAAACAGACCTTACAATCAGCGAACATAAACTGTGACATCAGACTGAATTGATGCAATTTCAGGCAAGAACAAGAAGTTTGATATTTCTGTTTTCTAACATAGCTATTGTGATGGAAAATAAATTATTAATATCAAGAGCTGATTCAGATGTTCCAAACATTTATCAAAAAATAGTAACATGTTAAGCCCTTTGTTAGACCCTGGGTGTATTGGTGAATAAAATAGACATCTGCCCCAAGGCATTTGTGGACTAGTGATATAGGAAGACATTAAATACACACAAGTAGAAAAAAAATTGTGGAAAGTCTTTTAAAGGATAAATGTAGGTTACTGTGAGGAAGCATGTTGCTGCTAAGTCACTTCAGTTGTATCCGACTCTGTGTGACCCCATAGACGGCAGCCCACCAGGCTCCCCCATCCCTGGGATTTTCCAGGCAAGAACACTAGAGTGGATCGCCATTTCCTTCTCCAGTGCGTGAAAGTGGAAATTGAAAGTGAAGTTGCTCAGTTGTGTCCGACTTTTAGCGACCCCATGGACTGCAGCCCACCAGGCTCCTCCGTCCATGGGAGTTTCCAGGCAAGAGTACTGGAGTGGGGTGCCATTGCCTTCTCCGAGGAAGCATGTTAGGAGGAACCTAACTTAGTTTGGAGGCTCAGGAAAAATCCTCTTTGAAAAGTGGCGTTTAAGGAGAAGCCTAAGACTAGCATTTAAGCAGAATAGCATGGGGAATACTGAAGGTGATGGGACAGCAGATCAGATCCCCAGTGGGCTGGGAATGGGCAAAATGGGGAAGAGAGGCCCAAGACAAGGCTGGAGACAAGGGGAGAGACCCAATCAAAATCCTGCAAAGTCTTGGATTATTTTCTAAAATCTGTCAAAGGATTCTACCCTTGGGATTGGCTTGTTCTGGTCTGTACTTTTAAAGGTTTATTCTCTTTTAGCTTTGTGAAGAGCAGTTTGGTAAGATGGTACTGTCGTTATAGTACAGATGAGAGATGATGGTGGCATGGCTAAAAAATGGCCAGGGACATTGAAAGAGGTAGCAAATTGGAGACACACACATACACAAATACACACGTGTTGAATTCATAGAACATAGTGATGGTTGTGGTAATTTTAGGAATGAAAGTTGAATTACTTCTAGGTTTCTGATTTTGGCAATTGGTGAGGTTGAAGTTTACTGTGATGATGGGTATAGAATAAAGATGAAATTGGGGGACAAAAATGAATTTAGTTTTTGATTTTTCCTTGGAAGGGAGACAGATCTAAGTAGAAATGCTAAGAAGGCAGTTGGGTGTGTAAATCTGATCTCAGAAAAGAGATCTTGGCTGGAGATATAAATTTGGGAATTATCATCATATCTATAATTATTTAATGCTGCAGGAGTGGAAGATATCACAGAGAAAATTACAATGAGAAACCACATGACTAAACCCCAAGGAGCCTCAACATTCAGAGGTTGGATAGAGAGAAGAAGCTGCTCTGAGAATTTGAAAAGAGCCAGAGAGGTTGAAGAAAAACTAAATGAGTTGATGTCAAAGTTTCCAAGAGAATAGAGTATTTTAAGAAGGAATAAATACATGATAAACCCTTTAAAATATTGCTAAAAGACCTTCTGTGTTCAAGGATCCATATTGTCTTTCTCCTATAAAAATTTAAGTCTGAGATGAAACCAAATTCTTTTTCTTTTTAAACTTAAATTTGTTTATTTATTTAACCAGAGGATAATAGCTTTACAATATTGTGCTGGTTTCTCCCAAATAGCAACATGAATCCATGTTCTAAAGTTAGGGAGAGATTCTGGGAGTGGAGCTGGGCAGGTGGTCTTGATGGTGTGTGTCAGTGGTTAATGAGAGACAAAGCAAAGAGATGTGTGTCAGGGATTTAGCTTATCTTGTGTCTTCCTTTCCTCCACCTGGCTTGCAACCTCAAACATCTTTGCATCGCAATCTCAACAACTAGTATCTAACATAAAAACTGTTGTGAAGACAATACTATTGGAGAATTTCTCAAAGAGAGAAATTTCTGCTCCTATTACTGTCTAACATGGTGCTCTGCACCAAGTGGAGAACAACTAAAGTAGTTAATACAGGTGGTTTGGGGGAAAAGAATGCTCATTTTTAACTCAAGTTTTCTGAAAGATTGCACTGTGTGAATCAGGTAAGTCTTTGACCGTGTTCATCTGAACACTGGCCTTCCTTGGTGGCTCAGACAGTAAAGGATCCACCTGCAACGAAAGAGACCTGGGTTCGATCACTGAGTCGGGAAGATCCCCTCTTGCCTGGAGAATACCATGGACAGAGAAGCCTGGTGGGCTGTAGTCCATGGAATCGCAAAGTGTCAGACAGGACTGAGCGATGAACACTTTCACTTTCTTTTCACTTTCATCTGAACATTAGTTGAAAGTTGAATATCAGCTTCTGTTGAGTCCTGCTTCCCCTGGCTAGCTTACCATACTTTATGCAGATAAGATTATAAAGTATTGTCATGGTTTTTTTGCATGTAGTTTTCCAAATCAGAATAATGGACCAAATATTACCTTTCTGAGTGTTTTGTAGTTATGCAAATATAAGAGAAAATACTAGGTGAAATTATATGAAATTGCATATGATGAAAAAATGGCCAAATATGGGCAGTTTCTTGTAGTTCAACTTAATACTTGACATGTGTCTAGCAGTTTATTCCAGAAATGACTCTTTGTTTTTGTTGTTCAAATAGTTTCTCTTAGTTATGGTGAGCTATGGTAAATTAATTTGTACTAAACTTAATTCTATTTTGTAGCAGTGGACATAATATTTTGAATTTTTATCTCTTTACATACTTTCTTTCTTAAGTGGTTTCAGGCAGCGCTAAGGAAGGAACTTCATCCAGACTATAGTGAAAAGTTTTCAGGTTTACTTGTTCTTTCCTAGTCCTTTCCTTATGTCTGTGATGTAAATGGATGAGATTTCACAGAAGCTCGTCCTGTGCCTCAGAGCTGTATTCTAGAATGTTCTTGAGGAGTGAAGGCAATGGCTCAGAAAGATTCCTTTGGCTGTGTTGAAGGATAGTAGCTATTTTATTATTCTTCTCCAACAAGATGATCTTTAGTTATGTTATGAGAAATTACATAAGAGAGCAAATTTCCAGTGCCTAATCTTGTTCTACAATAGGTGTTTCATTTTTGACCAGAATCAGCTCTCATACGATTGAATTTATCTTTAAGTTTTTAATTTTTCAGTTTTTAAATCTTTTATTGAAGTATAGTTGATTTACAATATTGTGTTAATTTCTGCTGCACAGCAGACCAAGTCATTTATACATATATATATGTGCTAAGTCACTTCAGTCATGTCCAACTCTTTGCAATGCTATGGACTGTAGAACGTCAGACTCTTCTGTCCATGGGATTTCCCAGGCAAGAATACTGGAGTGGGTTACCATGCCCTCCTCCAAGGGATTTTCCCAATCCAGGGATTGAACCTGTGTCTCTTAGGTCTCCTGCATTGGCAGGCAGGTTCTTTACTGCTAGCACCACCTGGGAAGCCCTATACATGCATATATAAATATATATATTCTTTTTGTATTGTTTTCCATTATGGTTTATTATAGGATATTGAATATAGTTCCCTGTGCTCTTCAGAAGGACCTTGTTGTCTATTCATTCATTCTGAGTGTAACAGTTTGCATCTGCTAACCCCAAATTCCCAATCTGTCCCTCCCTACTCCCCCAGCAACCACAAGTCTATGTTCTATCTCTGTGAGTCTGCTTTTGTTTCTTATGCTTTGTAGATTGGTTTGTCTTTGTCATGTATTACAGTCCACCTATAAATTTAACTGAAGCTGGAATTGTTTTTTGGCTGCCAGATTAGTAATTTTAAAAATTGTGAGTAGATTTAGTACTTGGTAAGTTTACATATTGATTTTATATATGCATGTATACACATAAAAAAGGAATGTCAAGTTTTGTTATAGTTGTAATAGGTAAGTAGTGTTCTAATTCAGAGTTTGAGTTATATTTACTTGTGTGAACATGTTTTAAATTTGAATAACTGTCATTGGGAAATACATTGAAATTGAAGTTAGCAAGGACTTGTTAGTTCCTTGCTTCTAATATAGACAGATCATTTGAAAAAGCAGAGTCCACAACCTGTGGACTCTAAAATGAAACACACAGTTGCATTTTTTTTATGATTTGTACATGTAGTATCTTTTAGAAGATTAGGAAAACAGAGAGATTTACTACTAAGAAATAAAACCTATTAATGTGTGGTGTGTTTTGTTTACACACATGTAGCAGAATGTGCAGAGAAGGCAATGGCACCCCACTCCAGTACTCTTGCCTGGAAACTCCCATGGACGGAGGAGCCTGGTGGGCTGTAGTCCATGGGGTCGCTAAAAGTCGGACACAACTGAGCAACTTCACTTTCACTTTTCACTTTCACGCACTGGAGAAGGAAATGGCGACCCACTCTAGTGTTCTTGCCTGGAAAATCCCAGGGATGGGGGAGCCTGGTGGGCTGCCATCTGTGGGGTAGCACAGAGTCAGACACGACTGAAGCGACTTAGCAGCAGCAGCAGCAGAATGTGACCACTTAGACTCTCCTGATGTATTCTTCTATATTGCAAATGAAAAATAGCATACAAATACTTCTTGTCTTTTGGAAGGAGTTAAAGATAAAACTTTCTCTATACTTAAGATAAGGAAAGCTACTATTAAGTATTGTTAAATAATTTTTCAGTGTCCTATCTTTTTGCCTTTTCATACTGTTCATGGGGTTCTCAAGGCAAGAATACTGAAATGGTTTGCCATTCTCTTCTCCAGTGAACCACATTTTGTCATTCTCCACTTCAGTATTCTCGCCTTGAGAACCCCGTGAACAGTGTGAAAAAGCAAAAAGATAGGACACTGAAAGATGAACTCCCCAGGTTGGTAGGTGCCCAATATGCTACAGGAGATTAGTGTAGAAATAACTCCAGAAAGAATGAAGAGACGGAGCCAAAGCAAAAACAACACCCAGTTGTGGAAGTGACTTGTGATAGAAGCAAGGTCCAATGCTGTAAAGATCAATATTGCATAGGAACCTGGAATGTTAGGTCCATGAATGAAGGGAAATTGGAAGTAGTCAAACAGGAAATGGCAAGAGTGAACGTCGACATTTTAGGAATCAGCAAACTAAAGTGGACTGGAATGGGTGAATTTAACTCAGATGACCATTATATCTAGTACTATGGGCAAGAATCCCTTAGAAGAAATGGAGTAGCCATCATAGTCAACAAAAGAGTCTGAAATGCAGTACTTGGATGCAATCTCAAAAATGACAGAATGATCTCTGTTAGTTTCCAAGGCAAACCATTCAATATCATGATAATCCAAGACTATGCCCCGACCAGTAATGCTGAAGAAGCTGAAATTGAATGGTTCTATGATGACCTACAAGACCTTTTAGAACCAACACCCAGAAAAGATGTCCTTTGCATTATAGGGGACTGGAATGCAAAAGTAGGAAGTCAAGAAACACCTGGAGTAACAGGCAAATTTGGCCTTGGAATACGGAATGAAGCAGGGCAAAAGCTAACAGAGTTTTGCCAAGAGAACGCACTGGTCATAGCAAACACCCTCTTCCAACAACACAAGAGAAGACTCTACACAAGGACATCACCAGATGGCCAACACTGAAATCAGATTGATTATATTCTTTGCAGCCAAATATGGAGAAGCTCTATACAGTCAGCAAAAACAAGACCTGGAGCTGACTGTGGCTCAGATCATGAACTCCTTATTGCCAAATTCAGACTTAAATTGAAGAAAGGGGGAATCACTAGAGCATTCAGGTATGACCTAAGTCAAATCCCTTACAATTATATAGTGGAAGTGAGAAGTAGATTTAAGGGACTAGATGTGATAGATAGAGTGCCTGATGAGCTATGAATGGAGGTTCGTGATATTGTACAGGAGACAGGGATCAGGGCCATCTTCAAGAAAAAGAAATGCGAAAAAGCAAAATGGCTGTCTGAGGAGGCCTTACAAATAGCTGTGAAAAGAAGAGAAGCCAAAAGCAAAGGAGAAAATGAAAGATATAAGCATCTGAATGCAGAGTTCCAAAGAATAGCAAGGAGAGGTAAGAAAGCTTTCCTCAGTGATCAGTGCAAAGAAATAGAGGAAAACAACAGAATGGGGAAGACTAGAGATCTCTTCAAGAAAATTAGAGATACCAAGGGAACATTTCATGCAAATACGGCCTCAATAAAGGACAGAAATGGTATGGACTTAACAGAAGCAGAAGATATTAAGAAGACATGGCAAGAATACACAAAATAACTATACAAAAAAGATCTTCACGACTCAGATAATCATGATGGTATGATCACTCACCTAGAGCCAGACATCCTGGAATGTGAAGTCAAGTGGGCCTTAGGAAGCATCACTATGAACAAAGCTAGCGGAGGTGATGGAATTCCAGTTGAGCTATTTCAAATCCTAAAAGATGATGCTGTGATAATGCTGCACTCAATATGTCAGCAGATTTGGAAAACTCAGCAGTGGCCACAGGACTGGAAAAGGTCAGTTTTCATTCCAATCCCAAAGAAAGGCAAGGCCAAATAATTCTCAAAGTACCACACAATTGCACTCATCACACACGCTAGTCAAGTAATGGTCAAAATTCTCCAAACCAGGCTTCAGCAATACATGAACTGTGAACTTCTATATGTTCAAGCTGGTTTTAGAAAAGGCAGAGGAACCAGAGATCAAATTGCCAATATCTGCTGGATCATCAAAAAAGCAAGAGAGTTCCAGAAAAACACCTATTTCTGCTTTATTGACTATTCCAAAGCCTCTGACCATGTGGATCACAATAAACTGTGGAAAAGCCTGAAAGAGATGGGAATACCAGACTACCTGACCTGCCTCTTGAGAAATCTGTATGCAGGTCAGGAAGCAACAGTTAGAAATGGACATGGAACAACAGACTGGTTCAAAATAGGAAAAGGAGTATGTCAAGGCTGTATATTGTCACCCTGTTTATTTAACTTATATGCAGAGTACATCATGAGATACTCTGGGCTGGATGAAGCACAAATTGGAATCAAGTTTGCCAGGAGAAATATCAACAACCTCAGATATGCAGATGACACCATCCTTATGGCAGAAAGTGAAGAAGAACTAAAGAGCCTCTTGATGAAGGTGAAAATGGAGAGTGAAAAAGTTGGCTTAATGCTCAGCATTCAGAAAACTAAGATAATGGCATCTGGTCCCATCACTTCATGGGAAATAGATGGGGAAACAGTGGAAACAGTGGCTGATTTTATTTTTTTGGGCTCCCAAATCACTGCAGATGGTGACTGCAGCCATGAAATTAAATGACGCTTACTCCTTGGAAGGAAAGTTTTGACCAACTTAGATAGCATATTAAAAAGCAGAGACATTACTTTGCCAACAAAGGTCCGTCTAGTCAAGGCTACAGTTTTTCCAACAGTCATGTATGGATATGAGAGTGTGACTATAAAGAAAGCTGAGTGCCAAAGAATTGATGCTTTTGAACTGTGGTGTTGTAGAAGGCTCTTGAGAGTCCCTTGGACTGCAAGGAGATCCATCCAGTCCATCCTAAAGGAAATCCGTCCTGAGTGTTCATTGGAAGGACTGATGTTGAAGCTGAAACTCCAATACTTGGCCACCTGATGCGAAGAGCTGACTCATTTGAAAAGACCCTGATGTTGGGAAAGATTGAAGGCGAGTGGAGAAGGGGATGACAGGTGATGAGATAGTGCATGGCATCACTGTCTCAGTGGACATGAGTTTGAGTAAACTCCAGGAGTTTGTGCTGGACAGGGAGGCCTGGCATGCTGCAGTCCTTGGGGTCACAAAGAGTTGGACACGACTGAGTGACTGAACTGAACTGAAATAGCTTTTAATTGTTTAAGTTTGTTCAATTTTTTAATAGTTAAAAGTATGAGTTGAAGGCTTAATGGGGCTTCTGAGTCTGTTATAAAAGAGAAGAGGAGTGTAAGTTTTGAGGATGGATGAAGTGTTGTTCAGGGAAGCCTGAAGAAGGAGATGGGCGATAGGAACATGTGGTATTGAATGGCAGTGGAGACATGAGGAGTAATAGAGTGGTACCTGTTAAGGTGGGAAATTTTGTCCCAGGATTGAGAGGCCCTGATTTCTGGGAAGTCTCAGGTGAGTGAATCTGATATAAGAGGTGCTGTAGTTTATTGAACCTTCCAGGACGTACATTGGACCCAAGTCCCTGCCCACTGATAACAGCCTCCAGTGACATCTTGTAGTGTCCCACTGCCCATGGCAGGGACTATTACTCTTTTAGTCTTTCCAGCAGGACCAGAGAAGTATTTGTATTATGTTTGTAGCTAGTATTATCACTCATTGACTGCCCAGCAGAAGTCATCCTGTCCATGACGGAAGACTTTGCTTGGTCCCTGTTTGAGTATCCCATGTGGACCTGCCTCCAACATAGACTTGGGGAGTCTTTCTTAGTTTGGCTTCTTCTAGAAGTAAATCCTGAGATGAAGACTGGACTGCAAGTAATTTATATGAGGATGATTCCAGGAAACCCTGGTAACAGGGTGGGAAGGTAAAGGGCTTCCCTGATAGCTCAGCGGTACAGAATCTGCCTACCAATGCAGGAAACATGGGTTCAATTCCTGGGCCGGGAAGATCCCCCAGAGAAGGAAATGGAAACCCACTCCAATATTCTTGCATGGGAAATCCTGGTGGGCTACAGTCCATGGAATCGCAAAGTGTCAAACACAACTGGGCAACTGAGCACACATGCACGACAGCCAATTAAGAGATTGTAGTCAAGCAAGTTACCTGTAGATAACTGGAACTCACTGAGGAACTCCGGGAAACTGCAGAACGTGTGCTTGAATTATCCTCCCTTCACATGAAAGGAACTATTGCATTTATACCCCAGTTCCCTCCAGTCACTGGTTGAATGCTGCTCCTGGTGTGTGTTAATTCTCTGACACTTCAGCCTGCCCTGTGTGTGGACAGCAAGGCTTTGACCACCAGACAGAGTCATTGCACAATTGGAAGTCAGCTTTATGCCCTACAGTGGTGCAGTGTGAGGGTGAATGATGGTACACAGATAATCTCTGCTAGTGTCTGCCCCTTGCACTGCTCAGATACCCTCCTACTCCAGGATGAATTCATTTTGTTCTGTCACTTATTCTTCATGATGGTGGCTAGTTACAAATTCTTAAGAGTTTTCTTTTTCAACAGGTGCCCTCTAAATCCCTTGAGTCCCAAACATACTTAACCTCTTTGTCCATTTTGTAGAAGAAGTTCTAGTTCCTCATGAGAGCTGGTCACTCTTGCTTACTTTGTCTGCTGATCTGTTGTTGTTCAGTCACTTAGTTGTGTCTGACTCTTTGCAACCCCATAGACTGCAGCATGCCAGACTTCCCTGTCCTTCATTATCTCCCAGAGTTTCCTCTAACTCATGTCCATTGAGTCGATGATGCCATCCAACCACTTCATCCTCTGTCATCCCCTTCTCCTCCTGCCCTCAATCTTTCCCAGCATCAGGGTCTTTTCTAATGAGTCGGCTCTTCACATCAGATGGCTAGGATGGTTAGGATGAACGATGAAAATGACTGTGAGGCAGTCATAGCTTTAGGCTTAATGAACCCTTTTCCTTTACTGTATTTCCACTCACCCGGGAACCAGGATCTTCAGTCCAGTTGACCTTAAAGTTGGAGGAGGGGCAAACTCCTTGAATAATTTACTGGGACTGGTGGTGAGAAGGGCCACCCTTACTTTCACTCCTTGGTACCCATTTCAATCCTAGTTATTGACACAGAGCAGCAGATGATGGCCATTGGTTCAAAATATGTACTGTATCCTAACCTCATGGGGTATCATCCCATAGCTGGAACTTCAGCTGTGCCTTTAAGATGCTGTTCAAACATCCTAAAAGGCCAGTAGCTTTTGGCATGAAAGTGTATGGTGGGAACGAATGTAAGCTGCTGTCTAATCCAAGCAAATGCAAACCATTTAAGATCATCTTTCCTGGAAGGAATTGAAGAGAACTCTTTCAAACCTGTAGCTTCATTCCAGAGTCTGTGCTAATTTCTTCTAGTAAAGATACTACTTCTGGCACTGCTGTAGTGACTAAGATTGCCATTTAATTCAGTTTGTATATATGCTCAGTTGTGCCCAACTCTGCAACCCCATGAACTGTAGCTCACCAAGCTCTTCTGTCCCTGGGATTCTTCAGATAAGAATACTTGAGTTGGTAACCATTCCCTTCTCCAGGGGCTCTTCCCTACCCAAGGACTGAACCTGAGTCCCTTGCATTGCAGGCATATTCTTTACCATTTTAGCCACCAAGGAAGGGCAGAAGATGTTCACTATTGGTCATTTCCAGCCCGTCCCAGGTGCAGGCACAGCAGATTCTGAATGCCAGAGAAAACCCTAAGGCAGTTGGAAACCAAGCAGGTCTTACTCTGTCTCGTAAGACCTGAGAAAAAGTGCTGGGGTGCTGACAGTGTCTACTTTGGGACCCAGAGACTCAGCACAGAACCCTAGACACTTTGTGGGCTTGTGGGTCACATACATATTTTGAGGTGTCTGAACTCAACAAGCTTGAGATCCGCAAATTGGGGCATGGCTAGATGCTGTCATATACATATACATGCTACATGTCCAATTTTATACCTTTTTATCACTTAACCTTGTATAATGAGTATAGTTCGGCTTCCCAGGTGGCATTAGTTTTAAAGAACCCACCTGCCAATGCAGGAGACAGAAGAGATGTCAGTTCGATCCCTGGGTCCTCCCTTAGAGGAGGGCATGGCAACCGACACCAATATTCTTGCCTGGAGAACCCATTGGCAGCAGAGCCTGGTGAGCTACAGGCTACTCCATGGGGTCGCAAAGAGTCGGACACAACTCAGGTGACTTAGTGCACGTGCGCGTGTGTGTGCACACACACACACACACAATAAGTATGCTCATATTACCTGAAACGTTACTAAAAAACCACTTTTAGGTGCCATCAGGAGGAGTTTTGTCTTCACATGAGAAGGCAAGTTATACTCCTTTACTGACAATTCTTCGAATTTAAAAAGCATGACAGAATGTCGACAGACATATATTTATGGCTATAGACAGGTGAGTTTTGAATCTGTGAGCTTAAAGTATGTCCCATATTTAAAAAACGCAGCATGCACACCAAAGTCCAGATGTAGTTTGAATTGTACTTCATCATGGGGAGGGTTCCGTTCCCTCTCTTCCCGGGCTCCCTGCCTGCTCTCTCATGGCTGCAGAAGCGCCATCTGTGTGAGAGCTCCTGAGAGACAAATTGCTTCCTATCCTGGGCCTCCATCGCTTGCCTGGAGTAGTGCTTAAGAAATAATTGCTTCAGGGATCTCAGCTTCTGGCAGCTTCTCGAGGAGTCACAGGACTTGTGACTGAGGCCCCCAAAGATTGATTTGAAACATAGGAAGCAAAGATGTGATGTCTAGGGTAGAAGGCATTTTGTGATGCCCATTCCAAAGTACCGAGTTATATATGAATACTCCTCAGGTGTTGGAAGAGGAAATGGCAACCCACTCCACTTTTCTTACCTGGAGAATCCCATGGACAGAGGAGCCTGGCAGGCTATAATCCAAAGGGTTGCAAAGAGTCAGACATGACTGAGTGACTAACAACACACACACACACACTCCTCAGGTGTACAAGGCTAGGAGGTGCTAGTTTCCCGTAAGTGGAGCTGAGATGGGGTAGGGTGGCCAGATAGCTATGAGCAAGGGGAGGGAGGGCTGTAGGGAAAACAGTACATACCAGATGTGACAGGGAAGACCTTTAGAAACTTAATTCCCCTAAAGAGTAGGCCAAGGAAGAGGGCATTCCATAATGCCCTCTTGAGGCAACATTGAGTTTATATAAGTTACCCGAGGGGATGAGCTGGATTCAGAGGAGCTGAAAAGCAGAAATGCCTCTTACATAGGCTGGGTGTCTCTTCCCTCTCCCTAGTTCTCATATGACATTTCAAGCAGGTTTCATAGTTTTAAAACTACTTTGAGATGAATCAGTGATCCCCTTGTTTTAGTGTTAAAAGCCCAGATCAGTCTAATAATCAGATAATTCCTGTCTAGTCCACTGTTGTATGAAAAGAAAAAATAAGTCCAATGTAGTTCAAATTCACTTACTCAGCTCCAGCCTGCTTCAGGCTTTTCAGCCCACCGTGGGAGAGTGGCTGTAATCATCTTCAGGCTCTTGATGTATTTCTTTCTCCCTGGAAAGTAACTGCTCGACCCCTTCCACAGCCGGCCCAGCCAGAGAGTAGATAGGGAGCAAAGGGGGCGTTTTATGTGGAAACACAAACAGTTCTTCTTCAGAAAAACCTAACCCTCTGCTACATCAGTAGCAGAACAGTTCACTCCTGATACATCCCCCTTTCTTCAAGCCGCCATCTTTAGTTTTGCCCAGTGTGAATGAATGTTTATTTTTCGAAGTTGAAGGAACACGTGTCAGGCTTTTCCAGTGTCCTGTGATGTTCCTCTCTTTGGCTTGAGGCAATGGGGACTTGGGCTTCCCTGGTGGTTCAGTGGTAAAAACAAGTCACCTGTAGTGCACGAGACATGAGTTCGATTCCTAGGTTGGGAAGGTTCCCTGGAGAAGGGAATGACTACTCACTACAGTATTCTTTACTGGGAAATCCTATGGACAGAGGAGCCTGGCAGGCTACAGTCCATGGAATCACAAAGAGTCAGATACAACTTAACAACTGAAAAACAGCAACAAAATAGGGGCTCCTCCTCCTCCTCATTCCCAGGGTAGAAAGAGGAGAGGGGCCATGGTAACCCAACGAGTCTCTCTAAAAGAAGCATT
The DNA here is from genome assembly GCF_032452875.1 of Bos javanicus. Lineage (NCBI taxonomy): Eukaryota > Metazoa > Chordata > Mammalia > Artiodactyla > Bovidae > Bos > Bos javanicus. The sequence continues at coordinate 91,626,019 of NC_083872.1, forward strand.
TTCTTTAGTGTCCTCACTCTTTAAACCCTCAAGGTATGAGGTAGGCTAAGGTTGACAGAACTGGTTTTCTACTTTCCCAGCATGCCCCACGCTTATTGGTGCTCTGGAATCTCACTTAAGGGTTGGGGCAGTGCTTGCCACTTGTATTATCCTTGGTCTTTGGAAACTCCACTGAAACAGTTGTTTAGTCACTCAGTTGTGTCCAGCTCTTGTGACCCCATAGACAGTAGCCCACAGTCTCCCCTGTCTATGGGATTTCCCAGGCAAGAATACTGGAGTGGGTAGCCATTTCCTTCTCCAGGGGATCTTCCTGACCCACAGATGAAACCCAAGTCTCTTGCATTGGGAGACGGATTCTTTACTGCTGAGCCACCAGGGAAGCTAGCTGAAACTGAGATATGTATAATTTTACCACCTGTCTCCTGTTCTTTGGTGTCAGATGTGCATAGGTTTGAATGGGGGCTCTCCTACTTGTAACTGAGCGACCTTGGGCAAGTCACTTAATTTCTTTCAGCTTCAGTTCTTCCGTAAAAAGGGGAAGATAATATTTCTCAGCAATAGGTTTGTGATGAGGAATGTACTGTTATGAACTGAGGATGTGGGGCTCCTCAGATGATGAATGTAATGATGGCATTGGCTGGGTTTCCTTAGGTTCTTGACTCTCTTCCCATGACCATCTACTAAAAAGACAGCTGCAGCCAATGATGAGATATCCTGCCTGTGATAATTCCCCCAGCCCTCTACTCTTAGAGTGGCGGAAATGCCTGGGCAGTGGCAGGGTGGCACTCCAGTAGAGTCTTGGAAAGAGATGAAAAGAAGTAAGAGATGGTCACAGTCCATTATTTTGCTCTCATTATTCCTATCATGTACCCATGGGCAGTGTTGGAGGAGTCCCCTCCCTGGACATTCATTCTCTCACCAGCCTCCTTTACCAATCAGGAAGGGGATTTGTGGAAACCCTGGCTGGTGGCAGGATGCCAGGCAGTCTCTGCTTGCTGGAAAATTTGATGTGGCAGCTGTAGCTTATTGTCCTTGCAAATGCCAGAGAAAAGAGCGTTGTAAATAAGTGCGAGGAGCTGATAGCAAAAATTTGAGCCTGCACTGCAGTGCTTCGAACACCATTACAGGGCACTGATTTAGTGCCGGCTCACAGAAGGGCAGGCTACCTTGAGTACTGAATTAGCATGTCCCCAGGGTGTTCTTTGGCATTCTACCCAGGCTGCTAACCAAGTCCTCCACGCTTCATTTATGGAATCTGACACTATCACAGACTCCAGCAGTATAGCTGCAGGCTCTAGTAAACTCCTAAATTAAAAGTCAGCCTAGTCAAGGATATTTTGATGTCCAGGGCTTTGTGTACAGCTCCTGTGAGGATTAGTGCCCAAGTAACTTCTGACTTATTGAAATAAATGCAGACCCTCCTATCCCAGCTTTACATTTTTGCACAGGAGTTTTTTAGGGCTGAGATGAGATTTTTCATGTAGGTCAGTCACTTTAAGAATTCTTCATTTGGGGACAGGAGGCATATTACATATGTAAGGCACTATTCTGCAGAAAGGATAAAAATACTATTCCTGAAAATAAACTCTTTCTTTAGTTTTTGGGTTTTATAGTCCACATTCTAATGAATTCCACCTAACGTAGAGCCATTGAGGAAAAAGGAGAGGGAAAAACCTGTTAATGAAACAGTCTTGAAAAGCATGGAGGTTGCCAGAGAGAAGCTCTCTCAACTTCTTAATTCATGGATCTAGATGGTTTATGGGCTTCTCAGGTGGCACTAGTGGTAAAGAACCCGCCTGCCAATGTGGGAAACATAAGAGATGCCAGTTTGATCCCTGGGTCTGGAAGATCCTTTGAAGCAGGGCATGGCAACCCATTTCAGTATTCTTGCCTGGAGAATCCCACGGACAGAGGAGTCTGTCGGGCTACAGTCCATAGGATCGCAAAGATTCAAACACAACTGAAGTGACTTAGCACACACAGGGGGTTCATAGATCAGGTGGTTCATCAGAAGCCACCAAACACTTAACTTCAGTACAACATAAATGTCACAGACTGATCCTGTGCCAGCTTGTTGGCAAGATAGAAAAAAAATACTGTATCTTTCAGAGCAATGCAGCCAACTAAAGTTTTTATTGCTTCCTTTTTTCACCCTCGTCCATGACACACAATTTAGAGTAGAGTATTGTCTCGGTTACTCAGTGGTGATGTGTAATCAATGCACTCAGTGGTCACACAGGCATGTGTGAGAGAACTGCATTTAGAGGCTTTGATCTTGCACAGTCTGGTCAGCTAGCAATTTACAGATACGGTAAAAAGAAAAAGAGAAGCAAAAATGAAAATAGAAGCAGACCTTCTGAAGCTTTTATTGTTTGTTAATACTTTTTGGGTGCCAGAACTTTCACTTATACTGTGTTGGAAGTGGGAGATTTGGGTTTGATCCCTGGATCAGGAAGATCCCCTGGAGGAGGAAGTGGCAACCCACTCCAGTATTCTTGCCTGGAAAATTCCATGGACAAAGGAACTTGGTGGGCTACAGTCCATGGGGTCACAGAGAATCGAACATGACTGAGTCACTGAACACTCTGAGCTTGTTTCTCTCTCGGGGCTTCTACATGTTGCATTTAGAGAAGTTAAATGGCTTAGAAAATAGGACTCCGTAGAAATTCTGTTGTATAAATTTTGATCTGTAGGGGCAATAAGAGACTTCTTTTTGATCTTCTCCCCTACTGCAAATGATGACAAATGATTCCAAAAATTCCATTGACCAGAGAGTTCATTTGATTTTTTATAAGATGGCACTAATATAAGATGGCACTAATAGCATCTAGTTGTCTTTCAACTTCATTTGAAATAATTTTGTTAGATTGTATTTTGACAGCTGTGCTATCAGCATGCATTAAAAAAAAAAAAAAAAACTTACCAAAATGGGTGAATTTTTGTATAGGTATTGAAGGTGAAATTGAAGGTGAAAAAAAAGCAGCACTTTTGGCATATTATGCTTTATTATTAAAAGAAAAGTAAAATTGCAGCTGAAATGCAAATAAAGATTTGTGCAGTGTACGGAGAAGGTGCTGTGACTGATCAAATGCATCAAAAGTGGCTTGTGAAGTTTTTAGCTGGAGATTTCTCGCTGGATGATGCTCCATGGTTGGTAGACCAGTTGAAGATGATTGCACTTGAATTGAGACATTAATTGAGAACCATCAGTGTTTATAGCACATGAGAGATAGCTGACCTACTCAAAATATCCAAATCAAGTGTTGAAAATCATTTGTACCACCTCAGTTATGTTCATTGCTTTGATGTCTGGGTTCCACATAAATTGAACCAAAAAAATCTTCTTGACCATATTTCTTCCTGCGATTCTTTACTTAAATGTAACAAAATGTTCTCTTTTTAAAACATTGTGACAGGCTATGAAAAGTGGATACTCTACAATCAAGTGAGGCTATGAAAAGTGGATACTGTGCAATCATGTGGAACAGAAGAGATCATAGGGCAGGTGAAATGAACCACTACCAACCACACCAAAGACCGGTCTTCATCCAAAGAAGGTGATGTTGTGTATATGGTGGGATTGGGAGGCCTCTTTTATGAGCTCCTTCCAGAAAACTGAACAGTTAATTCCAACAAGTACTGCCCCCAGTTTGACCAACTGAAAGCAGCACTTGATGAAAAGCATCCAGAATTAGTCAATAGAAAACACATAATTTTCCATCAGGATAACATCTTTCTTTGATGACCAGGCAAAAACTGTTACTGCTTGGTTGGGAAGTTCTGATTCATCTGTTGCATTCACCAGACATTGCAACTTTAGATTTCCATTTACAAAATTCTCTCAATGGAAAAAAAATTTCAATTCCCTGGAAGACTGTAAAAGACACATGGAACAGTTCTTTGCTCAAAATGATAAGTTTTGGGATGGTGGAATTACGAAGTTGCCTGAAAAATGGCAAAAGGTAGTGAAACAAAGGGGTGAATATGTTACTTAATAAAATTCTTAGTGAAAATGAAAAATGTGTCTTTTATATTTATTTAAAAGCCGAAGGAACAAAGCAAGCATTTTTATGAAAAATGAGCATACTGCTAATTAAAACACTCAGAAAAAGGTTTGATATTGAACTGAAAATTTTAGAACTGGAAGGTATCTTAGAGAACATCTATGTAAAACTTTTTCTCCTTATCTTTGTCCCCATTCTGTCAGGAGGAAAACTAAAACCCTAAGAGATGTGGTTGCTGTCCCAGTTCACAGCACAAGGTAAGAGACCATTGTCTGAGGCTTGTGGCTTTCTGAGTCATTATATCTAATGGGAGGATTTTAGGACTGTGGTTAGAGAAACCAGTGTGGAAATATTTGGGAGGGGGGCAAGGTGGACAGAAGACTATTTCTAAAGTTCTTATGGCAAAACCAATACAATATTGTAAAGTAAAAAATAATAATAATAATAAAAAAAAAATAAAGTTCTTATGCAACACCAAATAGAATTGTCAAGAAAATTCTCTGGAAGAAGAGCAGTGATGGGGGTGGAGAAAGACAGGGAAGAATTAACCCTGCCAAGATGTTAAAATATGTTATAAAGCTTTATTAATTAAAATATTAGTTGCTCATTTGTGTCCGACTCTTTGCAACCCTATGGACTGTAGCCTGCCAGGCTTCTCTGTTCCTGGAATTCTGCAGGCAGGAATACTGGAGTAGATTGCCATGCTTTCCTCCAGAAGATCTTTCTAATGCAGGGATTGAACCCAGGTCTTCCACATTGCAGGTGGATTCTTTGCCGTCTGAGCCACCAGGGAAGCCCAATTAAAAGATGTGGTACTGGTTCACAGACATATAAACCAATGGAACACACCAAATCCAGGTATATATAGAAATTCAGTATATGACAAAGGCATCTCTGGTAAGTAGGGAAAAAGTAGCATAATTTAATATATGATCTTGTGACAGCTTGTCAGTCATCTGAAAAATAATAGTTAAATATAAAAAAAAAGAAACCTTAAACATTCTATAGAAAAAAAAATAGTGAATGCTTTTAGAACCTTGGTATGAAGAGGCCTTTTTGAGTATAACACAAAATATGGAGGACATGAAAAGACTGGTAAATCAAAATACGTAAAAATAAATTCTTTATGGTGAGACCATCAAGAAGGCCAAAAAAAAAAAAATTGTTAAAATATTAGCATTCCTATATTATATATAGAGTAACCTCCTTAATATCTAAGAACTCTTCAATGATACAAAAAGACCAACTTGATCGAAAACTAGTCCAAAGATATACACAGAGCTTATACAGCAAAAGAAATAAAAAGAACCCAAAGATATAGCTCTTGTCTTTGCTACCCTTTGTTATACATTCTCTCCATTGATTATTAAGTTAATACTAAGAAAATATTCTATGTCACTCTGATTAAGAAATACAAATACATATCTGCTGAAGCATACTTTTGTAATTTATTGAATTGGCACAAATGCCAAAGATCAATGACACACTTGTATAGCTGAGGCTATGGAAGAACAAACATTTCCTAAAGAAATACTTTCTTCACCTATAGTGGGACATTTAGGATAATTTAGGAAAGTTTCTCAAAATTGAAAATGCACAAACTCTCTGATATTTTAAGTAATTCCCCTTGTATGTTGTTCTACTCTTGCTCAAAGTATGCAATGATTATACAGACATAAGTTATTATATACAGTTCTTTCTATCTATCTATTTATATTTTTAAATGTTTTAAAAGATATTCCCTTGTGAATAATAGCAAACATGTTGAAATAAGCTGAATGTTCACCAGTAGGTGACTGGTTAAAGAAATCATGGTATGGACATGCAATAGAATATAATACAGCTATGAAAAAAGTATAAAGACGTTCTTTGCATACTAAAATGGAAAAAGCTTTCAGAAATATTAAGAAAAAGAGACAGAGTACAGGACATTGTAAAGAGTAGGCTACCTTTTCTTCTTCTTCTTCTTTTTTTTTTTTTTTTGGCAAATTGGTGGGGATTGGAGGAGATATATATCTGTATTTCTTTGCTTATATATAAAAATATAGAATTATTCACAAAGAAAAATCATAGTGGTTACATGTGACAGATGGTAGGTTCAGACCTTGGAAGATGGGAAAGGGAGTTGGTATAAATCTTATCACTGTGTACTTTTATATAAATAAAAGGAACAGGGGAATGTATTACCTTCTCAGTTAAGTAAATGTCAAAAAGAGAGAAAATATTAGAAGACAAAAATACCGCTGACCCTCTGTAGCAGTCAGAGTTCCAGCAGAGAAATAGAACTATAGAATATTTATAAAAGATTTTATTGTAAGAAATTGGCTTATGTGACTGAGAGCTGGTTAGGCAACTTCAAAATCCATACATCAGGCTGTCAGGAAGGACCAGCTAGAAACTCTCTGGTAGGATCTGCTGCTGGGGAAGTTCTGCTTCCTCAGGGAAACTGCAGTTCTCCTCTCAAACCTTTCAACTGATTGGATCAGGTCAACCCAGATTATGGAGGATAATCTTAAAATCTTTTGATGGAAGATGTTAACCTCATATCTACAGAATACCTTTACAGCGATACCTGGATTAGTGTTTGAATAACTGGAGACTAGATTCCAGGCAAGTTGACACAGTAAAACTGACTGTTACACTCTCCCTTTTAAATCCAGTTTGGATTTAGAGAATTGCAAGGTTTGAACCTGTGTATTGAACAAGACAGAAAATCAGATTGCTTTTCCTGAATTTTCTGGGATAATCCTGGGGTCAGATTGATTAAATCTAAGATGCTGTTGATTATAAAGCATACTGTTACTTTTTGTACCACAAACCAAGAAAAAAAGTGCTATCAGTTAAACCCACATGTTTCTGATTACAAGACACATTCTTATCCTTATTTCAGTGATGTTAGAATAATAAAACTATGTGTCTAATAGCATTGATAAAAATATTCTGTGTTCTTTTTTTAAAATCTGTATTTTTTTAAACTTTAAACTTTTTATTTTGTATTGGGGTATAGCTGATTAACCACGTTGTGGTAGTTTATTCTGCACTCTTGTTTGACTGTGGACTGCTTGGCCAATGTGTCTGACCAGTATGTTTCCATTTTGATTCAGAAAATCTAATATATTATCTGTAACTCATGTTTTTGAATTGTCTGCCCTGCTTTCTGGCTCAAGAATGGAAAATGAGCTCTGTCTAGAGTCTATAGATGTGTCTCCAAAGGTGGAACAGTGTTGGGAAGATTTTTAGATGGAGTGTGGAGGATGGGAGAGAGTCCTTTGCAGGTTCTTTCCTGCCCTCTTTTCTGCAACCCCATCCTAAGCGGGGAGGAGGACCACAGCAGTTTGGGGCACTGTTCGCCACATGCTGAGACTAGTTTTAGCTAATCACTGGTGTTTGGCTTGTCCCACTTTCTTTTCTTCCTCTCTGATAGCCAAAGAGTTCAGAGAGAGGCCAGCCTGAGGTATCTCACATTTGCTGCTGCTGCGTTTAGTTGCTAAGTCATGTCCAACTCTTTGCCGCCTCATAGATTGAAGACTGCCACTGAACTGTTCATGGGATTTCCCAGTCAAGAATACTGGAGTGGGTTGCCATTTCCTCCTCCAGGGAATCTTCCCAACCCAGGGACTGAACTCACATCTTCTACATTGCAGGCGGATTCTTTACCACTGAGCCACCAGGAAAGCCCAAATAGTAAAACATTGCTCTATATCATCATATAGATATCTGTTGTTATTCAGTTGCTCAGTCCTGTCCAACTCTTTGTGACCCCATGAACTGCAGCATCCCAGGCTTCCCTGTCCTTCACTACTTCCAAGTGTTTGCTCGGAATCATGTCCATTGAGTCAGAGGTGCCACCCAACCATCTCATCCTCTGTAACCCCCTTTTCTTCTTGCCTTCAGTCTTTCCCAGCATCAAGGTCTTTCCCAGTGAGTTGGCTTTTCGCATCAGGTGGCCGAAATATTGGAGCTTCAACTTCAGCATGAGTGCTTCCAATGAATATTCAGCATTGATTTCCTTTAGGATTGACTGGTTTGATCTCCTTGCTGTCCACAGGACTCTCAAGAGCCTTTCCCAGCACCACAGTTCAAAGGCATCAATTCTTTGGTGCTCAGCCTTCTTTATGGTCCAGCCCTCAAATTCGTACATGATTAGTGGAAAAACCATAGCTTTGATTAGATGGACCTTTGTTGGCAAAGTGATGTCTCTGCTTTTTAATACACTGTCTAGGTTTGTCATAGCTTTTTTTCTTTTTTTCAAAGGAGCAAGTGTCTTTTAATTTCGTGGCTGCAGTCACCATCTGCAGTGATTTTGGAGCCCAAGAAAATAAAATCTGTTACTGTTTCCACTTTTTCCTCATCTGTTTTCTGTGAAGTGCTAAGATTGGATGCCATGATCCTAGTGTTATGGATGCTGAGTTTTAAGCTAGCTTTTTCACTCTCTTCTTTTGTCCTAATCAAGAGGTTCTTTAGTTCTTCTTCACTTTCTGCCATTAGAGTGGTATCATCTGCATATTATTGCTATTTCTCCTGGCAATCTAGATTCCAGGTTGTGAGTCTTCCAGTCCAGCACTTCACATGATGTACTCTGCATGTAAGTTAAATAAGCAGGGTGACAATATACAGTCTTGATGTACTCCTTTCCCAATTTGGAACCAGTCTGTTGTTCCATGTCCAGTTCTAATTCTTGCTTGGCCTACATACAGGTTTCTGAGGAGAAAGGTAAGGTGGTCTAGTATTCCTGTCTCTAAGAATTTCCCACAGTTTGTTGTGATCCACATAGTCAAAGACTTTAACATAGTCAATTAAGCAGGGTAGATTTTTTTTAAAACTCCCTTGCTTTTTCTATGGATCCAGTGAATGTTGGCAATTTGATATCTGGTTCTTCTGCCTTTTCTAAATCCAGGTTGTACATCTGCAATTTCTCAGTTCATGTACAGTTGAAGCTAGCTTGAAGGATTTTGAGTATTACCTTGCTTGCTTGTGAAATGAGTGCAATTATATGGTAGTTTGAACATTCTTTGGCATTGCCTTTCATTGGGATTGAAATGAAAACTTATCTTTTCCAGTCCTGTGGCCACAACTGTGTTTTCCAAATTTGTTGCATATTGAGTGCAGCACTTTTACAGCATCATCTTTTAGGATTTGAAATAGCTCAGCTGAAATTCCTTTATCTCCACTCCGTTTGTTTGTAGTTAAACTTCCTAAGGCTCATTTGACTTCACACTCCAGATGTCTGCCTCTGGGTGAGTGATCACTCCTTTGTGGTTATCCAGGTCATTAAGACCTTTTTAATATAATTCTTCTGTGTATTCTTGCCACTTCTTAGTCTCTTCTGCTTCTGTTAGGTCTTTGGCTTTTCTGTTCTTTATTGTGCCCATATTTGCATGAATGTTCCCCTGATATCTCTAGTTTTCTTGAAGAGATCTCTAGTCTTTCCCATTCTACTGTTTTCCTCTATTTCTTTGCATTGTTCATTTAAGAAGGCTTCTTATCTCTCCTTGATATTCTCTAGAACTCTGCATTCAATTGGGTATATCTTTCCCTTCTCCTTTACCTTTCACTTCTCTTCTTTTCTTACTTATTTGTAGAAAAGGCAGAGGAACCAGAGATCAAATTGCCAACATCCACTGGATCATGGAAAAAGCAAAAGAGTTCCAGAAAAATATCTATTTCTGCTTTATTGACTATGCCAAAGCCTTTGACTGTGTGGATCAGAATAAACTGTGGAAAATTCTGAAAGAGATGAGAATACCAGACCATCTGACCTGCCTCCTGAGAGATCTGTATACAGGTCAGGAAGCAACAGTTAGAACTGGACATGGAACAACAGACTGGTTTCAAATAGGGAAAGGAGTTTGTCAAGGCTGTATGTTGTCACCCTGCTTATTTAACTTATATGCAGAGTACATCATGAGAAATGCTGGGCTGGAAGAAGCACAAGCTGGAATCAAAATTTCCAGAAGAAATATCAATAACCTCAGATATGCAGATGACACCGCCCTTATGGCAGAAAGTGAAGTGGAACTAAAAAGCCTCTTGATGAAAGTGACAGAGGAGAGTGAAAAAGTTGGCTTAAAGCTCAACATTCAGAAAACTAAGATCATGGCATCTGGTCCTGTCACTTCATGGGAAATAGATGGGGAAACAGTGGAAACAGTGTCAGACTTTATTTTGGGGGCTCTAAAATCACTGCAGATGGTGATTGTAGCCATGAAATTAAAAGACGCTTAATCCTTGAAAGTTATGACCAACCTAGATAATATATTGAAAAGCAGAGATATTACTTTGACAACAAAGGTCTATCTAGTCAAGGCTTTGGTTTTTCCAGTGGTCATGTATGGATGTGAGAGTTGGACTGTGAAGAAAGCTGAGCGCTGAAGAATTGATGCTTTTGAACTGTGGTGTTGGAGAAGACTCTTGAGAGTCCCTTGGACTGCAAGGAGATCCAACCAGTCCATCCTAAAGGAGATCAGTCCTGGGTGTTCATTGGAAGGACTGATGCTGAAGCTGAAACTCCAATACTTTGGCCACCTCAAGTGAAGAGTTGACTCATTGGAAAAGATCCTGATGCTGGGACGGATTGGGGGCGGGAGGAGAAAGGGACGACAGAGGATGAGGTGGCTGGATGGCATCACTGACTCGATGGACATGTGTTTGAGTGAACTCCAGGAGTTGGTGATGGACAGGGAGACCTGGCGTGCTGTGATTCATGGGGTCGCAGAGTTGGACACGACTGAGCAGCTGAACTGAAGGTCTGCTCAGACAACCACTTTGCCTCTTGCATTTGTTTTTCTTGGGAATGCTTTTGGTCACTGCTTCCAGTACAGTGTTATGAACTTCTGTTCATAGTTCTTCAAGCACTCTGTCTACCAGACCTAGTCCCTTGAATTGATTTGTCACCTGTACTATATAATCATAAGGGATACAATTTAGGTCATACCTGAATGGCCTAGTGGTTTTCCCTACTTTCTTCATTTTAAGCCTGAATTTTGAAACAAAGAGCTCATGATCTGAGCCATAGTCAACTCCAGGTCTTGTTTTTGCTGACTGTATAGAGCTTCTCCATCTTTGGCTGCAAAGAATATTATCAATCTGATTTTGGTATTGAATATCTGGTAATGTCCATGTGTTATATAGACATATATATTTATATCTCTTGTATGATATAAATATAGGAATGTGAAAATTTCACTTAATGGTTATGGAGTACACTAGCTCCTACTTGGGGCTGGGCAGAGGAGCCTGGAGGACTATAGTCTATGGGATCACAAAAGTGTTAGTCTCAACTTAGCGACCAAACAGTAACAACAGCAACAACAATAGCAAACTCGTACTTAGTTTAACTTTAGAACAGAAGAGTGGCAAAGCCCCTGTGCAATCCAATTTAGAGTTATAGAAAAAATAAGCTGGGTGCCATGATTCTAGCCAGAGGGGAGAAATGACATTAGAAAGCCAGCTGAGTGCTCATAATCAGTTACGGTGACCTACAAGCCCAAAAGAGTGGATGGCTGGACCTTCTATTTGTCAGGGCCAAATTTATCACTTATGAATTGGAGCTACTACATGTTGCAGATGTTTGAATATTATCTCATCGAGGATAGCATACTGTTCGTAGAAAACCAGTTCTGATTGCTAACTTCAAAAGGGCCAAAAAGATTGCTAACTTTAAAAGGCATATCAGAATCATGCCTAGTTCAGCTTTACTCACCAACCTTCCTGCACCCCATTTTACTCAGTTTTATGGAGTCCACAAAGGCATCTTGTTTTTAACACAATGGACTCAACAAAGTAAGCCAGATACTGACTACTTTTAATGCTCAATTAATAAGAATACAGAGCTCAAAAAAGATCACCTTGCTTTTATTCAAACTGATAGTAAAAATATAAAGAAAAGATAAAAACACAAAAACAGCTGAGTCACTTATAGACCCTTATTTCTGAAGAGCTCAGTAACAATTTAGGATGGACTTATGCTGTTTAAAAAGGTGGCATCATAAGCTGTCTGTGTTTTGAAATTTGCTTCTTTTCTTTGTTGGTTTTCTTCTTCCGAAAAACAAACTGACAATGATTTGAATGCTGAATTTCTTCCCTAATTTAACAACCACTGGAGGTATTATTGTAGATACAGTGTCAAGAAAACAAAATCCTGTTAAGAAGCAAGAATAAGTACCCCTCAAACAATGAGTGCTTGTGAGAACCACTGTTAATATCTATTGTGTTGAAAATCTACTTAAAATGTACAGGTGTGTATAATAGCATCATAGGAGCCTGAGGAGCTCTTTTGTGTTTAGCACATAAGTCTTCTGAATACATCAGGAACAGTATTGTGCCTCAGAAGTATATTTTATATTAAAGGTATTTGAAGACAAAAAAGAAAAAAGAAAAAAAAAAAAAACAGCAAAGGGCCAAGTCTCTCCCATGCAAAAGAGGAAAAAGTCATAAGAGGGGAGAACTCAGAAGCTGATGATGACCTTTGGCACTTATTTTTATTGTTTTTGACAATAGCCTCCCATTGTACCTCTGATTCTACTGTGAAATCTAATTTTTACCCATTCCTTTGAAAATATGGTTCTGAAATGTGTTCAACATAAGAAATAAAATTTTGAGTAGTCTCGTTAAGTGAATCTGTTGCCTGAAAAGGCAGAATGCGTATTCAATGAAAACACTTATTGAGCATCTTCTATGTATAAGATCCTGACTCTGGGATGTGGAAGATGCAAAGATGAATATGACACAGTTGCTGCCTTTGTGAAGCTTACAGAAGATGAAGGAGAGAAAACTGTAAAAATAATTATGTGTTGTGCTGAAAATAAATTGTACAAATAAATGCAATGGGTATAGTACTTTCTTACAAATTCAGCCTCTGTTTAGACTTGAAAGCTAGTTGCAAATGTTATCTCCTCACCTTCCCTTCTTATACTGTGAATGCAATGTTCTTCATTTTGTTGTTATTTAGCCGCTAGGTTGTGTCCAATTCTTTGCGACCTCAGGACTGTAGCCCTGGCTGCTTTGTCCATAGGATTTTTCCAGGCAAGATTACTGGAGTGGGTAGCCATTTCCTCCTCCAGGGGATTTTCCCAACCCAGGGATTGAATCCATTCTCCTGCATTGGCAGGTGGATTCTTTATCACTGAGCCACCAGGGAAGTCCCATTCTTTGTTTTGGAGTCCTCCATTTGCAGAGTCTGAATTCTAAGTAACACTTGCATGTTTCCCCCAGTTTCCAGCAGTGCTTTGAAAATGAATGCATGAACTTCTAACTAAATGACTGTGTAAGAAAGGATCTTTTTCTTTTCTTTTCTTACAGGCTAGCAGAGCTGTCTTCTTTTCTATGAAGAATTGATGCCAATACATGGCATGAGTTGCAATTTGACTATTTTCTGCACTTGTAGAGGCCACATTAGGCCACATTCTAGGCATCCTTTAAAAATGGCTTCCCAGGTGGCACTAGTGATAAAGAAACTGCCTGCCAGTACAGGAGATGTAAGAGATGAGGGTTCAATCCCTGGGTCGGGAACATCCCCTGGAGGAGGGCACAGCTACCCACTCAAGTATTCTTGCCTGGAGAATCCCATGGACAGAGGAGACTGGTGGGCCACAGACCATTGGGTCACAAAGAGTCATACACGACTAAAGCAACTTATCACACATGCATCCTTTGAAAAAATAAAAATCCTGAAAAAGAGATGGGTAAATGATTTCTCAAAATTGCTAGTTTTCTTTTATTGGTTAATGGAATCAGACCTAAGATGGCTGTGTTGATCTGAAAACCGGACGAATGCTGCTACACTGAGAACAGGAGGGTGCAGGATGGGGGAGGGAGGAGGGTAAGGATGAGGGAGAGGAAGGAGGACAGGACTGGGGAGGGAGGAGGGCCAGAAGGCATGGGGGAGCACGAGGGTTCACTCACCTGCGGGTTGCATCATGGCATCGTGGGGAGAGTACAGATTCTGGATCCAGCACACCGAACTTGAAGCTTGAGTATTCGTTGTGCCTCCTTGAACACTTAGATCCTTTAAGTCTCAGTTCCTTAGTATGTAAAATCGGTATAATACCTCATAGTTGTCTAGAGTGTTGAGACAGCAAGTGATTTAGCATTGGTTACTCGTTTATTTCATGGTGTCTAGTGCATACTGAGTACTCAGTAAATGTTTGTGTCTCTCCCAGGGCAGAGGGAAAGTACTGGAAAGAAAAAGGATGAAGGAAATGCTAGAGAACAAAGGGAAGAAAGGATTGGAAGATGAAGTTCTTAAAGTGACTGGAGGTGGCATTAATTTTGAGTATCAAGTAACTATAGAAACCTGGGACTGTGTAGGAAAATACTTATCCTTTTTCCAGGCTCACAGGTAGATGGGTTGAAAGACCACTGGATTTGAATTTAGGAGCCTTGAGTTTTATGATCGACTCCTTCACTAAGTAGCATGGCCATGGTCAAATCCCTGAACCCCACTGAGTTTCTGATCCACTGTTTATTAAGTGAAGAGTTCATTTAGATGAACTCTTCTGGTCCTATAATTCTTGATGAAATATTTAAGATGAAAATAACTGAAAATCTACCTATGTACTTCATCTCAATCTAAGTCATGACCTTGTAAAAGTCAGGAATGAGTTTAAGTAGTTTTATTTATAAAGAAACTGTTTGCAACAGTGTAGTGCTCATACTGGGACTTCCCTGCTGGCTCAGGGGTAAAGAATCCACTTGCTAATGCAAGAGACTGGGTTGGGAAGATCCCCTGGAGAAGGAAATGGCAATCCACTCCCATATTCTTGCCTGGGAAATCCCATGGACAGAGGAACCTGGCAGGCTTCAGTCCAAAGGGTCAGACAGGACTGAGCACAAAAGCCCTGAAATGTTGGTAATATCAAAGAGCTCTGAAACATATACTCATTAGTTTGATCCAAGAACCAACGATACATAAAATCTATCTAGATGTTATATAAAGGATACAGATTCTACCTGTGTTCCACTCAAATTGTCTTAAAAACTAAAAAGGGCAGATATTTTGCCACTGGCAAAGTAAGTTTTTTTCTGATGCTCTGTATCTTCAGGGCATTTTTGGTTACTTTCAGAGAAAATAAATAATTGCCAGTAATTGAGGGCTGTCTATGCGCCGGATGTTGTAAGTATACTTCACACATGAAGTGATATAAAAATTATGCCAGTTTCTTCTAGATTCTAAGAGGGGTCTGGAAAAAGACTTTTTGGGCAGATTCTTCTTACTAAGTGAAACATTGGAAATATAAGACCTGTTTGCTGTCTCTGGCTATGGGAGGGAAGATAAAAGAAAAATTTACCGAGGGATCCCAGTGGACTTTCTTGGAAGAAGTGGTATGAGAACTCTTCTTTCAGAGATTTGAAATTTAGGAACTGGGTCTTCAAACTTTGCTATCAAGAAGACTCTATAGGGACTTCCCTGGTGGTACAGTGGGTGTGAGTCTGCCTGCCAATAAAGGAGGGACAGGTTCAATCCTTGGTCCAGGAAGATTCCACATGCTGTGGGGCAGCTGACCCTGGGCACCACAACTACCGAAGCCCATGCTCTAGAGCCCGTGCTCTGTGACAAGAGAAGTCACTGCAATGAGAAGCCTGTGCACCTCAATGAAGAGTAGCCCCCGATCACTGAAACTAGAGAAGGCCTGTGTGCAGCCACAGAGACAGTGCAACTAAAAATAAGCAATTACACAAATTATTTTTAAAAAATGAGAATCTTGTAGTGGATTGAATAGTGTCCCCCCAAATTCATGTCCACTGGAACCCAAGAATGTGATCTTTGAAAGAGAGTCTTTGCAGGTATCTGGATGCTTGAGGTATTAACTCTGAATGAAAAGAGACTTGGCTGTGTGTTTATCCTGAGTTGGTGAAGCTGACTATGCTGTTTATACCTTTATAACTTCTGGGGTAGGTAAGATGTATTTATCATGTTTAGATTATTTTGGTGACTTGGAGAGATAAGGTAACTGGTTTACTGTCACAGAGTCTAGTTGTGAATTCAGATCTGAATTCAGGGCTTGAGATTTTAGTTACTGTATGTTCCCTCCCCTGAAACCCACTGGGAAGCTACTGGTTCTCATTGTCTCATATAGAAATATATCTAGCCAACCAATGCTGGAATTGGGTGGGAGGGAGTGGTCTACACCTTGAGCTTGAAGCAGGGTCCCGAATGTGGGCCTGAGTATGGTAGGAGCCAAGAGGGGTTAAAGGGAACTGGAAAGCAGACTTGGGCTGGGCAGAATGGACTACTGCCTCAGAGATGGTGACACCATGAGGTCGGATTTCCTGGGTAAATCCAGATGTAGCAGCCAGCTACAAGCATGGCTCCAACAGGACTGGGTTGTCATAGAAACAGAGAAAGATCCAAAGGCCAGAACCTGGAATCCAGCTAGGTCAGAGTGAGATGGTAACTGAAGCCACAGCTGGAGCAGAAAGGGAGCAGACACACAGGCCGGGGCCCACAGATGTCCTCCATGTACCTGCCTGCTGCTCTGATGTCTCTGGTCCCTGCTTACTGTCCTGGAGAGTCCTCTGGCCCTGAGGTGCCTTAAAGGCATGCTCATACTTCTGGTAGTTCAGTAAAGAATCTGGCTTCAATGCAGGAGACCCAGGTTCAATCCCTGTGTTGGGAGGATCCCCTGGAGAAGGCAGTGGCAACCCACTCCAGTACTGCCTGGAGAATTCCATGGACAGAGGAGCCTGATGGGCTACAGTCCATGGGGTCACAAAGAGTCAGACATGGCTGAGTGACTAACACATAATGTTTCTGACAAGCAAAAAACCCTCTGTCACCTCTCTGTAACTGGTTTACTGGTTCTTGCTCAGGCATATTCAGCAACAAGCTTCTGAGTGAATGATTCTATCTTTAAACATTTTGTGGTACAGTTTTGTTATGTGGCACTGATATCTGCTCCCGAATCAATAAAGAGTATTTTCTTTTTTTCTCCTGGGGGCCAGCTCTTAAACTGTTAGTCACAGAGACTGGCTGGAGGAATCTTCAAATTCTCAAGGCTTAAGCAGCAGAAATTTGGATTCACTAAGTCAGAGGCAGGGCCAGAGAGAGTCTGTGTTTTTGAAAAACTCCCAAGATGTCTGCCTTGTGAAACTAGAGTTGGAAACCACTCATATAGTTTCCCTCATTAAAATCCAACCAAGTAGTAAACATTGTGAAAAGGAAGCAGTCTAACACTTGTAGAGAGCTAACCAGTTGGGCAGGGAGGGGCAATTTAGGAGTAGGAGAGAGGAGGTACAAACAATTGGGTGTAAAATATAGGCTCAGGATGTACTGTGCAACACTGGTAATATAGCCAATATTTTGTAATAACTGTAAATGGAAAGTAACCTCTAAAAATTATATAAAAATTAACAAAAATCTTGTTAATTCTACCTGCCGAATATTTCTACAAACAGCTGGCAAGGCTTGCCCTCCTTACTGCACGTGCCATCTTAGTGCCAGTTCTCTTCACTGCTTACCTCTGTTATTACACAGACTTCTCACTGGTCTTCCCATCTCCAGCTTTTCATCCTAACTTTAATCCATCCTTCTCACAGTTGCCAAAGTGATCTCTTAAAACTGCACATATGAGCATGGCACTTCCAATCCTGTGCTCACTGACCATAGCAATGATAAGGGAAATAAGGGAAATAAAATGAGGTGGATAAGGGAAATAAAATGAGGTGGATGAACCTAGAACCTATTATACAGAGTAAAGTGAGTCAGAAAGAGAAAGACAAATATTGCATTCTAATGCATATATATAGAATCTAGAAAAATGGTACTGAAGAACTTATATACAGGGCAGCAGTGGAGAAACAGACATAGAGAATAGACTTATGGACATGGGGGAGGGGGGAGGAGAAGGTGAGATGTATGGGAAGAGTATCATGGAAACTTACATTACCATATGTAAAATAGATAGCCAATGGGAATTTGCTGTATGGCTAAGAAACTCAAACTGGGGTTCTGTATCAACCTAGAGGGGTGGGATGGGGAGGGAGATGGGAGGGAGGTTCAAAAGGGAGGGGATATATGTAGACCTATGGCTGATGCATGTTGAGGTTTGACAGAAAACAATAAAATTCTGTAACGTAATTTCCTTCAATAAAAAAATAAAAAGAAAAAAAAGTAAAATAAATAGACCATCAATGACTTATTAGGCCTCTGTCTATCTCCGTTCACCTCTGGTGCCCTGGTTATGCCGCATCACTTAAGATTCTCTGATGCTTCCTCCTTTGTCAGGATCATACCTTTGCATTCTTGCTTCAGCCAAGAATGTCCCTTTCCTTGCCTAATTAACTTCCTATTTGTCCTTTTACACTCAGCTTTGGCATGGCCTTCATAAATAGGTTAATCCTGCACTACATGATTTGTTGTGAGAGATTTTGACTCGGCTATTTTGGTAAATTTTACCCTGAGGACATTTTGATTCCAGGAACATTTTTATACACCATCATTTACTTGAGTTCACTTTGATGGAGCCTAAAAAAGTGAACCACTAAATTCTTGACTTCAAAAAGTCCTGAGGAAAAACAGTTATTCTTACCCTATTACTGACCTTTACAGCATTGCTGACCCTCCACTCGGGGGGTAGGGAGAGTGAGGGGATTTGATTTAGGGATGGTGTGAAGATAAGAGTGAGGACTGGAGTGGAGTCTGAGATGGGGGAAAGGTCCATGATGAAGGGAGGATTGGGGTCAGAGGCCCCTGCTAAAAGAGACACAGATGTATAGAACAGTCTTTTGGACTCTGTGGGAGAGGGAGAGGGTGGGATGATTTGGGAGAATGGCATTGAAACATGTATAATATCATATAAGAAATGAATCATCAGTCCAGGTTCGATGCAAGATACAGGAAGCTTGGGGCTGGTGCACTGGGATGACCCAGAGGGATGGTACGGGGAGGGAGGTGGGAGTGGGGTTCAGGATGGGGAACACGTGTACACCCGAGGCGGATGCATATTGATGTATGGCAAAACCAATACAATATTGTAAAGTAATTAGCCTCCAATTAAATAAATTTAAATTTAAAAAAAAGAATAAAAAAGAGGCGCCTGCTAATGTGGGAGTATCACTTTTGTTACAGCTTCTGTTTAGATACTTACAAAATAGAAAGAAAAGATATTTTGACATGTTTCTTACAAATTAGCTATGTGTTACGAGTTGAACTCTGTCGCCATCCCCCCAAAAGGTATGGAAGTCCCAGCCCCCAGTACCTGTGAGTGTCACCATATTTGGAAATAGAGTCTTTGCAGATGAGCAAGTCAAGATGGGGCTTCCCTGGTGCTTCAGAAGGTAGAGAATCTGCCTGCAATTCAGGAGACATGGGTTCGATCCCTGGGTTGAGAAGATCCCCTGGAGAAGGGAATGGCTACTCACTTCAGTATTCATGCCTGTACAATCCCATGGACAGAGGAGCCTGGCAGGCTACAGTCCACGGGATTGCAAAGAGTCAGACATGACTGAGCAACTAACACACATACACACAAGTCAAGATGAGGTCATTAGGGTGAGCCCAAATCCAAAATGACTGTGTCCTTATGAAAAAGGGGAATTTGGCTAAGGAGACACACATAAAGGAGAAACTACGTGTAGAGACACCGGGAGAACACCATGTGAAGATGAAAACAGAGATCAGGGTGATATATTTACAAGCCAAGCAAAACAGAATTGCCGGCAAATCACCAGCAGATAAGATTCATGGAACAGATTGTCCCTCTCAGCCTTCAGAGAGAACCAACGCTATGGACACATTGATCTTGGACATCTAGCTTCCAGAGCTGTGAGACAAAAAAATTCCTGTTGTTTTCACTGCCCAGTTTGTGGTCCTTCATTAAAACAGCCCCAGGAAACTTAATATAGCATGAAGAACAACTGTATCGAGAAGACCTGGTCAAAATGTCCTGTTTCAGGGTGAATTGTCTGTCCTTTGAACTCTCAGAGGATCATTACTTTATATGTTAATGGACTGAAAATTGTCTATTTTGGGCACCAGACTGTTAGCTCTCTAAGGTCAAAAGCTTGCTTTTATTCTGTTTTTAGTACCTGACGTATTGAGCCTAGATAATTTAAGAATAAGCAGACCATATGGGCTGAGGATCCTGGGATGTTGAGATGAAATGGTTGCTTTGGTTCTCAGAGTGTTAGGGCTAGGATAGAACTCTGACTTGGTCTCTAGACCGTGTACTTTCCATTATACCATGAAGAGTGCTAGCCAATTTACCTCTAGTGTTTTCCTCTTCAGACTGAATTTCCTCTGTTTCTCTAGCTTTGCCTTATGAAGGTCTTTAAAGCCTTTATTGTACTGGTTACTGTATTCCAGATAGACTTTAAAAGAAATAATTTTAGACATAAAAGACACAGGTTCAATCCCTGGGTTGGGAAGATTCCCTGGAGAAGGATGTGGCAACCCACTCCAGTATTCTTGTCTGGAAAATCCCATGGCCAGAGAGGAACCCGGTGGGTTAGCAGTCCATAGGGTTGCACAGAATTGGACCCAACTGAAGTGACTTAGCACTCACGCATTTATTATTTTTGGCGCTGCTGGGTCTTCATTGCTGTGTGGGCTTTTCTTGAGTTGTGGTGACAGGGCTACTCTCTAGTTATGGTGTGCAGGCTTCTTGCTGAGGTGGCTTCCCTTATTGCAGAGCACAGAGCACTGGCTCAGGAGTTACGGTGCTCTGGCTTAGTTGCTCCATAACATTCAGACCAGGGATCAAACCTGTGTCCCCACACTGGCAGGCAGATTCTTTACCACTGAGCCACAAGGGGAGCCCTGGATAGACTTGATTTTAAATAGTGGCATGTAAACGGAACACAATCTTCCATTACCATTACCTCCTTTGATACAGACTCTGGGCTGGTCCTCATTTACTTGTCTGTTTGCACATTCTGGCTTATTATGGGCTACAACCTACCTTCTGTGCAGTGCTTTTTCACACAGAAGGTTTATCTATGCCTTCTTCATTCTCTTTTCAACTTCTGCAAGTTTTGAAATCAAATATACAACTTTATAGTTCACTCTGTTAAAGTTTGCTGTTTTTTCCTAGTGTTCTGATTTGTTAACATAATTTTATGCATAAAATTATGTATCACAGTATAGTATCTTAATTATATTAGCTCTCTCATTCAGTTTGGGCCGTCTGAAAATACAGTAGGGATCTTATTTATTAATATGTTTTCAGATCACTGTTAAACATGTTGGATGGTTGGATGTTTACCCAGTACAGAATAGCTGGTTAATCATCAACTCTCAGCTTTTTTTTTTTCTGTGTAGTCTGGGCTCAAATCAGCACATAACTGTAAAGCAGAGCAAAGCCTTTTTGATATGATGTGAAGCAGGCAACTCAGAGAAGGCGATGGCACCCCACTCCAGTACTCTTGCCTGGAGAATCCCACGGACGGAGGAACCTGGTGGGCTGCAGTTCATGGGGTCGCAAAGAGTCGGACATGACTGAGCGACTTCCTTTTCACTTTTCACTTTCATGCATTGGAGAAGGAAATGGCAACCCACTCCGGTGTTCTTGCCTGGAGAATCCCAGGAACGGGGAAGCCTGGTGGGCTGCCATCTATGGGGTCGCACAGAGCCGGACACGACTGAAGTGACTTAGCAAGGCAGGGAACTACATGCGCACACTTGAGTAATGTATAGTGAGATTTTGTGACCTACAGATTTTTTTCTAAGCTGGGATTGTCTGGTTCCAGCAGTCTGGCGAGAGGTCCCTCCATACCCAGCTGTGCCAGTACAACCTAGCAGAAAGACGGCTCTCCATTCTCAACTTTTCCAGTTGTAGAAAATTTTGCCTGAACTTCCCATTTACTTTCTTACCTTCAGTCAAAACTCCTGTTGATGGGATCTTAAGTAGTAAATTGGTCAACTTTTTCCAAACTCTGTTACCAACTCAGGTGCCAACTAATTGATAGGGTGTTTAGTTAACTTGGGATGTAACATAATCTAATGAAGAGTGGGAATTACAGAATTTATTTCGGGTCCAATTTCAGTTCTGCTAGTGAACTATGTGGCCCTAGCTAAGTTATATAGCCTCTCAGTGCTTCTGTGTTCCCATCTGTGACAAGAGGCTATGAATATCTGTTAGTGTTAATGAGTTTTAAATTGAATTAGGTGGGGTGGGTAAGTGCTTATTGCAGGGGTTGGCACACAGGAGACATTTAATCATCATTATCAACATCATTATTATTTAAGCATAAAGCACTTACATCTTTTAAAAACACTAAGACTGAGGGAACTATACATCAAATACTTAAATTTTCCTTTACCATTACTAACATAAGAGCTTAATGCCCCTGTTAATCTTTGCATAAACATGAGCTTATTGAAACTATTTCACACATTTAAGGAATGCCTTCAAATAAGTGGAATGGTTCACCTAATTACTGAAATCCTTTCATTTTGAGCAGAACTGATTCACTCTTCTAGTATGCCTTGGAGATCTGTGAAATACAAAAAAAAAAAAAAAAAGATGTGGGGTGGCCAATCTCAAAGCAGCCCAAACCTTCTAAGACACAAACTCAAAAAAGCTGTCTAGAGTCCTCAAAAGAATGAAGACTGGCTCTGATGAGATCCATCATGCACTATTAACTAAATTGGAATGTTTCTTTAACATCTGTACTTTGGACCAGCGCACTTAATAAGGACAGTAAGAAAATTGTTCTTCCATGGAACTGACTTTTATAGTCCAGTTTTTTATTGTCTTAACCTGCCTACTTGGTTTTTCTTTTTTCAGAAAAATGTGGGTTTTCTAGTCAGATTAAGAAATAGCAGTATAGGTTAGTAAACTCATATTTGCCCTACGTTATGAAGATCACTGTAATAATGGCTGAGGTTGGCAGTCAAAATTCAGTTCGACTGAGTGAGCATTTATCGTATGCCTTTTTATATGCAGATGCCACATTAGAGCCTTCTGGGAGTGCAAGGTTGACCAAGAGTTGGTTTCTGTCCTCAAAGCAATTACGAATGAAGAGGGACAATTCCAGGAGAAATTGCATGAGCAAAAGCATAAGGGAGGCAATGAGGATTTGCAAGATGTTCAGAGAATAGAACTGGAGGAAATGATTTGTTTTGGGAAGAATGAAGTTGCAGAAGGAAGGCCAGGGACCTGACTAAGGGCTTTGCTATAATTATTTTGCATGCTATTTTCTATTTGATAATTGATCTGATACACCAAGTGTCAGTTTTCATTGACTAAAACACTGAAATAGTGGTGCTCAAATGAGATGAAGTTAGTGTTAAATAGCTTTTGGTATGTGTGTCTGTTAGTTATCTCAGTATTAAATTTACTTGTCTGACATATCATTATTTATTAATTAGTGATGAAAGCATTCTAAAACTTCTAATGAAAAGCTTCACAGATTGACAATTCAAAACTCAGGCCTCTCTGTCTTTAAATTTAAACTGCTTTTCCCCCTTGTAACATTTGTTTCACATCTGTAAATCTTTAACCAACTCAAAGTAGATGGGTTACGTCATTGTATTTCCATTGCATAGGATTTGAAAGAAATGATTTTGACCACAGACAGTTTGTAAGGATAACATGGAGCTCTGATTTTTAGGAATAATATTTAGCCTTTGATAGTTACTAAGAGGGCTTCCCTGGTGGCTCAGTTGTAAAGAAACTGCCTGCCAATGCAGGAGACATGGGTTTGGTCCCTGATGGGGAAGATCCCCTGGAGAAGGAAATGGCAACCCACTCCAGTATTCTTGCCTGGGAAGTCCCATGGACAGAGGAGCCTGGCGAGATACAGTCCATGGGGTCGCAAAAGAGTTGGACACAACTCAGTGACTAAATAGCAACAACAACAAATTACTAAGAATTTCTGAGATGACCAGTCCATAGGCAAAATAAAATCTTTATTAAAAAGATAACATAAATGTTAAACTCCTAGAGAAAATGTGGTAAGTCACATACTGATTCCAGGGCATCCTTTATTATTCAACTGTTTGCTTTCCTATCTTCATTCTCTTTGAGATGGTGATCCCTGTTTTCTGGGCTCTCTAGCGATTTGGATAGAACTCCTGGCAGCTTTGGGGGTAGGTAGCCCTCAGGCTTTAGGTATTTTTTTTAAGACACTTATCCTAAGAACTAACATCATAATATCTATAAGTCCCTGTCCACCATTAACAAAAAAAAAAGAAATCTCAAGTTGGCAAAACTATATGGAGAGAAGTAGAAAGAGCTCTTATTTGCTAATGGTTTCATAAGCCTGGTACAAGTCATAATCTTTTAGAGGGCAGATTTTCAACTATCTGCTCTACTGTATAAGAACACACACATTTTTCCCCCTTTTCTAAAAATATTTTTTATTTATTTTTGGCTGTGCTGTGTCTTCCTTGCAGCATGTGGGCTTTCTCTAGTTGCAGCGAGCAGGGGCTTCTCCCCGTGCGTGGGTTTCTCATTGAGGTGGCTTCTCTCCTTGTGTATCACAGGCTCTGGGCGCTTAGGCTTCAGTAGTTGCAGCACTCGGGCTCAGTAGTTGTGGCTCATGGGCTTAGTTGCCCCTTGGCATGTGGAATCTCCCTGGTCTAGGGATCAAGCCCATATCCCCTGCATTGGCAGGTAGATTCTTATCCACTGTATCACCAGTAATATTCTTTTTTACCCTTAAGTCAACTCAGATCTGCCTTTGAGCTCCCATCATGTTGGGACTGGTGGCACATTTGATCTTTAGTGTTGTCTGCCCTCTACTCCACCAGATTGTACACAACTCCGGGGCATTTATGGCTTCACCAGAATGTCAGGGAGGCTCCTCCAGTCTCACTGATAACCCCTCTGATGCCTGTTGTCCATGATCCTTCCAAGATGAACAACTGTGCTACTTTTGTTTCAAACTTGGAGATGTGAAAATCATTACTTTTGACTTAGGGCTCTGTCCTTGACGACTGCATAGCAGTGGCCTGAGTTTAGCTGTCTTCTCCAGTCACTGCTGTAGAGCTGGGTTATCCCTTATCCTCTTAAGACCCTGGTGTGATATCTTCAATGCAGTCACTCCTCTGCTGTCTGCACAACAAAACACTTGAATTGAGAAATCTAAAGTAGGTGTCCCCAGTCCTTGGGCCATGGACTGGTATTGATCCATGACTGGTTAGGAACTGGGCCATATAGCAGGAAGTGAGCAGTGGGCGAACGAGTGAAGTTGCATCTGTATTTACAACTGTTCCCCATCACTTGCATTTCCCCCATCCATGGAAAAATTGTCTTCCACGAAACTCGTCCCTGGTGCCCAAAAGGTTAAGGCCTGATGATCTAAAGGATCTGGCTACCTGCTTGGTAACCTGGAAAGAAAATGGAAGGGAGGGTGTGATATGATTAAATATAGGTAAAATATCTTGCCTCATTGTCATTGAAGGAAGTAGGATTCTTAGTGAGACCCACTTTCTCTTCTAAATTTTTTCTTTACTAGGTTGCCTTACCTTCAGTATTTTTATAGATCCTCAGTGTTTTCTATATCTTAAAGCTACTTCAGATCTCTACTAAAAAACATTTGCCATTTCTTCCCCTAAATGCCTTCTTTTTGAATAATGATAATCACTAATTGCACTATATTAGTTTAACTCTTCTGTTATGTGTATGCAGTGTATTTCTAGAGAGGACACAATTTTACAGTAGTTGGTCATAAACATATGTTTTCCAGAGGAGGCGAATGAGGGTGAGCAACCATTTACTTCTTTCCTTTTCCTGTTGACTTGCCACTTCTTAGTTAAACTTATTGGGGTTTTGCAAATTCTCTCTCCCTGTTCTCTTCTGTTCTACACAACTCCCAGTTCTGCTGGTGCACAGAAAAACCAAGGTCATGATCACTTTTGTTTTGGACTGGAATGTCTGCTATCAATTCTTATGGTTGCTTGGTAGTCATTAGAGTTGTTTCATCTCAATACTGGCAGGTGGTAGGATTACACTATCTTGATTTTGTAGTTAGGCATGGCCATGACTTGTTTTGACTAATGAAATGTGAACTACAGTGATGTGTGTCCCTTCCAGGGGTAACTTTACCAGCTGGTGCATGATAATTTTTGTGGCCCACATCATTCTGTGGATCATCAAGGAAACCTGTATCAAGATGGACCTCCTTTTCATCTCATCCTTGAGTGATTAGAATGAGCAGAATTCCAATGTCAATTCACACTGGGCACGAAAGAAGGAGTGAGAAACAGATTTGTGCTGTGGTTAGTCACTGTGATTTTAGTGTATTAGTTGCTCAGTCATGTCTGACTCTTTGGACTGACCCTATGGACAGTAGCCCACCAGGCTCCTTTGTCCATGGGATTCTCCAGGCAAGAATACTGGGGTGGGTAGCCATTCCCTTCTCCAGGGGATCTTCCCCACCCACGAATTGAACCCACATCTCTTGTATCTCCTGCTCTGGCAGGCAGTTTCTTTAACATCTGAATCAGTAGACACTGAGATTTTGTGGTTGATTTTTACTGAAGCATAACCTGGCTCATACTTACTGACACAATCTTCTTTAACAGTGGATTATCTGTCCTAGATTGTTTAGAGTAGAACATTTAGAGAGATAAAATAAATACCTTGTCTTACTAATATCCACCCACTCTTCAGTTTGAAAGAAAACAAAAGAAAAACTTACAGTGTCTTTGCCCCTTTCCTTGGGTCTTTCAAAGATCCCCTTTCCCTCTGAATGAGTGTGGACGGGATGAAAAAAGATTGAGTGGGGTGGACAGTCCCTTTGTGCCACAATGGGTCTGGGTGCCCCTAGTCTCTGTTTTCCCTAAAGCTTCATATTTCTGAAATGATCAGTAGACTTTAAACACATGTACTTTATTTCTCTCTTTTGATAAGTCTTTTGATGGTTCCAAGATTTCAATCTCAGGAATGCCAGTGATCTGAGATCAAAACCAAGAGCATTTCGAATGTGGGTGCTCTATCTGTGTTAAACAGAAACTTTGGGTATAGAATGGCACACACCGCATTCTCCTCATTCAGTCTTCGGTTCAGTCAGTTCAGTCGCTCAGTCGAGTCCGACTCTTTGTAACTTCATGGACTGCAGCATGCCAGGCCTCCCGGTCCATCACCAACTCCCGGAGCTTACTCAAACTCATGTCCATTGAGTCAGTGATGCCATCCAACCGTCTCATCCTCTGTCGTCCCCTTCTCTTCCTACCTTCAATCTTTCCCAGCATCAAGGTCTTTTCAAATGAGTCAGTTCTTCATATCAGGTGGCCAAACTATTGGAGTTTCAGCTTCAATATAGTCCTTCCAATGAATATTCAAGACTGATTTCCTTTAGGATGGACTGGTTGGATCTCCTTGCTGTCCAAGGGACTCTCAAGAGTCTTCTCCAACACCACAGTTCAAAAGCATCGATTCTTCGGCACCCAACTTTCTTTATCGTCCAACTCTCACATCCATACATGACTACTGGAAAAACCATAGCTTTGACTAAATGGACCTTTGTTGGCAAAGTAATGTCTCTGCTTTTTAATAAGCTGTCTAGGTTGGTCATAACTTTCCTTCCAAGGAGCAAGCATCTTTTAATTTCATGGCTGCAATCACCATCTGCAGTGATTTTAGAGCCCCCAAAAATAAAGTCTGACACTATTTCCACTGTTTCCCTATGTGTCTGCCTTGAAGTGATGGGACCAGATGCCATGATCTTAGTTTTCTGAATGTTGAGTTTTAAGCCAACTTTTTCACTCTCCTCTTTCACTTTCATCAAGAGGCTCTTGAGTTCTTCTTCACTTTCTGCCATAAGGGTGGTGTCATCTGCATATCTGAGGTTATTGATATTTCTCCCAGCAATCTTGATTCCAGCTTGTACTTCATCCAGTCCAGCATTTCTCATGATGTACTCTGCATATAAGTTAAATAAGCAGAGTGACAATATACAGCCAATATACGTTCAATCTTACAAACTTATTAATGGCCTAATATGTACTAGTGTCATGTATGGATGTGAGAGTTGGACGGTAAAGAAAGCTGAGCTGCGAAGAATTGATGCTTTTGAACTGTGGTGTTGGAGAAGCCTCTCAAGAGTCCCCTGGACAGCAAGGAGATCCAACCAGTCCATCCTAAAGGAAATCAGTCCTGAATATTCATTGGAAGGACTGATGTTGAAGGTGAAACTCCAATACTTGGGCCATGTGATATGAAGAATTGACTCATTTGAAAAGACCCTGATGCTGGGAAACATTGAAGGCAGGAGGAGAAGGGGACGACAGAGGATGAGATGGTTGGATGGCATCACTGACTCAATGGACATGAGTTTGAGTAAGCTCCGAGAGTTGGTGATGGACAGGGAGGCCTGGCGTGCTGCAGTCCATGAGGTTACAAAGAGTCAGACATGACTGAGCAACTGAACTGAACTGAACTGATGTACTCGTGCCATTGCTAATCGTAATCTGTGATAAGTGCTCTGAATAAAAATTACACAGGAATATAGAGGCACGTACTGGGGAGAACTGATCTGTTTGAGGGCATCAGAATGTGTCTTGAGGAAGCAACATTGGCGTTGAGAGCTGAAAGATGAGTTGCATTTGGCCAGGAAAATGATGGGAAGGAGTTGGGATCCAAGGCTTTCTGCTGAGTAAGTAGCGCTATCCTTGTGGAGCTCTGAGGCTGGAGCATGCATGCTTGCTAGCTCAGTCCTGTCTGACTGTGACGCCATGGACTGTAGCCTGCCAGGCTCCTTTGTCCGTGGGATTCTCCAGGCAAGAATATTGGAGTGGGTTTCCATACCCTCCTCCAGGGGATCTTCCCGACCCAGGGATCAAACCTGAGTCTCTTATGTCTCCTGCATTGGCAGGAAGGTTCTTTACCACTAGTGCCACCTGAGAAGTCCATTGACAACATGAGATTTGGGCTTATGACTGGATTTAAGTTTGTTCATTTAGTTATTTATCCATTCAGCTTTACCATGGGAATTACATAGCAAAGTGTTGAATCAGCTGTGTGTGTGTGTGTGTGTGTGTGTGAAAGTAGCTCAGTTGTGTCCAACCCTTTACGACTCCATGGACCGTGGCCTGCCAGCCTCTTCTGTCCATGGGATTCTCCAGGCAAGAATACTGGAGTGGGTAGCCTTTCCCTTCTCCAGGAGATCTTCCCAACCCAGGAATCGAACTCAGGCCTCCCACACTGCAGGCAGATTCTTTACCGTCTGAGCCACCCAGGAAGCCCTATAACTGCTGAGTCAGCTGGGGTTATCTTTATAGAAGCCAGAGAAAGGGCAGGGAAATTGTTTCCAACATGCTTAGTTGTCTGTGGCTTGCTTTGATGTGGCAGCTAAAATGTTGGTCCTGGGATAGGTTTTATATTGTAGGCTAAGACATATAATAGTAAACCTCGTCTTTTTAATATATTCCCCAGGGACAGGCTGTAATCCTAAAATATTGATCCACTAACCAGATTAATCAGGGACTTTACATAGTTGCAAGCAAAAAATAAGTTCAGATGTGGATCGGTAGTACAGTTTCCAGAAGAAGGCCATAAGTTTATTTTTTCCAGTTTTATTGAGCTGTATTTGACACATAATATGATCTAACTTCTAAGGTGTATAATATAAGAATTTGATACCTGTATATATTGTGAAAGGGTCACCACAATAACTTTTATCACCTCATATAGTTAACATATCGCCACATATAGTTAGAATTTTTATTTTTGCTTATGATAAGAACTTTAAAGATCTAGTCTTTTAGCAACTTTCAAATATACAATACCATATTGATGACTGAATCAGGCCACTACTTCACATTAAACTGTATTGCCCAGGATGCATACAAGCTCTCCTTGACGTTTTGGTAGCAGCTGAATCTTAGTTTGAAATAGTCTGAACTTAACCTCTGAGCTTTTATGGTAGGAAGCAATTCAGCATTGGCAGGAAGCTGAATTGAATGCCCTATAGATCATTTCCGCATATGAGTTTCCGTTGTTCCAAACAAATCCATATTCATTCCAATGATTTCCCCTTCATTCATTGCAAATTCCTGAGCAGAAAAGATTAGATTCAAGTTTCCTCTCATAAATTACACAGTTTTAACTCAGTAAATTTGCATAAGCCTTGAATACCAAAGTTCCTACTACTGGTTGAAAAAGACATAGCATTTATGTATCGCATTATCTATTCATAGATTTTCAAATTATGAATTATCTGACTTTTGTAGAATATAACTATGAGGAAGGTCAGCTTCAATTCCCACAACAGAGATAGAGTCAGAAGGGCTATTCTACTTAATGAGCCTGAGACCCATGAATTAGAGCCCAAGGAAGAACAAGGAGAGTCGAGGAACATAACAGTATCCCAGTGGAGCCAAATTTAAAACAAAATAATCCTTTGGAGGAGTGTCTGGACATGAAGCCTTGTGTTAAGCACAGGATCCAAGCCATCCACTCATATTCACTTCATACCAAACCTGATACTTGATATCCTGAATTGATGATAAATTCCTCTAAGGGACTCTGGGGAGCCTTGCCTGAAGATGGGCCAGACCCAGGGCATTTGGTTGTGTGTGCCTGGCAGAGTGCTGACAGGTTTATAGTTCCTGTCCTCTTATCTTCACCGTACTGTGCTTTACTCTTGTTGCTTCTGCCCATCACGTGTTCTCATTCCTCTCTTCCTTGTGCCTTTCATTTCCCCCATCAATTGATGGCTTTCTTGTCTTTATTCAGTCAACTTCTGTCTTCTGAAATAATGTCTCTCATCTTCTAATCAGACCGTATCAGTCCTTCTTAGACCTTCCTGAATTCTCTCTCCTTCAAAAAACCTTTTATGACTGTCATTCAGCCTGCCCCTGCTTTCCCCTTTCTCTGAATATCTATTGTTCTTACAATCAAAGCACAAAATTTCCTGCCTAA
The DNA here is from genome assembly GCF_032452875.1 of Bos javanicus. Classification (NCBI taxonomy): domain Eukaryota; kingdom Metazoa; phylum Chordata; class Mammalia; order Artiodactyla; family Bovidae; genus Bos; species Bos javanicus. The sequence goes on from NC_083872.1 coordinate 91,656,830, forward strand.
CTGTTCTGAATTTTTTTAAATGAGGTATGTTGTATCTCTTAAATGAGCTATAAGCTTTCTTAAGACAGAGTCCTTGTCCTAGACATTTTTCTCTTGTTGAGCAGGCTTCAGATGGGCATGAAACGGGTACTAAAAACCTATAGACTAGCTGTATTGTTTTCCCTTTTCTTCTTGTCAGGATTGTGTTGTATGATTTGAGGTTTTTAGTTCAGCTGCTTTTGGGAAAGTTTTACTGTTATAGCATGGGTCTTGACAGATGCATTAATATAAAACACTGTGCAAATGAATTTTAGTAATAATGACAAGTGAATTCTGAGTTTTCTCTGTCACCAGTTTCCTGAGTATTCATTGCACTTATATTAAATCACACCATTTTCTAAAATAGTAACTAATAATTATATATATTTCAGGGTACAGGTGATTTTCATGTCTATTTTAACAGTGCAGCTTAGGGTCACTTATGTAATCTATTCCAAGTGGAGGAATATCTTAGATTTACAAAAAAATTATCTTTAATAAAAAGAAGTTAAAGAAGATAAATCCTTAATTCTGTAACATATTTAGATTTTAATGTATATCCACAGTGATTACTAAATTAGTAATTTCTATTAATCTGTTTCAATTTACTTTTATCCTTTCCAACTTATATTGGTAATTTCTATGAATTATTGATTTGCTAGGCAAAATATTGCTCTGTTGACCATTGAGAGGAAAATTATATTTCTCTAAAATTCCTGATGAAATGAATTTAAGGATATGAAAAATGTGAAATTAATTTGGTCCTTTAAATAGGAAGACAGATGTTTGGTTACTTGGAATGCTCTAAAACTTATTTTCAAAGTAATGTGTGATCATGTAGAAAATTTAAAAATATCCCCCCAAAATTATCAATTAGCCTGATCTCTGAGATAATGATTATTAACATTTTAGTGTCCCTAGTTTTTTTAAACCAGCATTTTACCATAAAGTAAAGTTGATATTTTTGTCCTTAGTATACATGGAAATAAAGATAAACGCAAATATTTATAAAATTTTTTACGCTTGTGAAAATATGAGCATATTTTATTAGCTTTTTAAGTTTATGCTCTGATGAGTTATAATACAAAGCTTAGCTTCTTGGTTGCAGAGTTTTAACTTTTACTATTATGTCTAGATGGAAAGTTGCTGATTCTGACCTTGAGGGCGATTAATTTTTAAAAAATATCTTGAAGCCTTCTGGGTAAATTGGATAGAACATATGCTGCAGTTAGAATTAGAGACACAGTGAATTTTCTCCTTCAAATTTTCAGTGAATTTTAAGTGTTTGAAAAACATGTCAGATTGACAGATTATGTTAACTCAAAGATATCATAAACACTGATAAGTACAGAGAAAACCTCTCTGCTTTGAACACACCCAAAAATCACAGCAAGAACTTTTATAAGGCACAAGACACATATGGGAAAAGTGTATGAGGAAAAGATATTCACAAACAACAAAGAATTAAGTATAAAAATTATGGTATAGCAGACTATCGGTAATTCTTGCTTTTATTCTTGGAATGATCATGTGTACGGTTTTGAGGAATGCTTATTTCTAGAAATCCATGCATATGTTGGAGGTGGTTTAGAAATAAATATTCACATCACCAGGAAAATTAGATGTCAGGATCAAACTACAAATTCATTTAGATTGATGTGTACATGTCTACAGCATTTTGCCATGTAAGGGAACTGCATGAGTAAAGGTGACTCAAAATCCAGCCATAGACTTTCTTGGTGGCACAGTGGTTAACAATCCTCCTGCCAGTGCAGGGAACATGGGTTCGATCCTAGGTCTGGGAAGATCCCATGTGCAGCGAAGCAACTAACCCTGTGCACTAGTGCCTGTGTGCTGCAACAAGAGAAGCCACCACAATGAGAAGCCCATACATTGCAACTAGAGAGCAGCTGCCATTTGCTGCAACTAGAGAAAGCCCACACGTAGCAACAAAGACCCAGTGCTACCAGAAATAATTAATGAATTAAAAATATTAAAAAAAAAAAAACAAAAAAATTCAAATCATGTTGCTATTATAAAGTGAGTCTCCAGAATCATCTTTGTAGAATACCTCCTTCAACTATGTGCGACTAATATCTTATAATAAGACATTTTGCAGAAGTACATTTCTAAGGTTTTATTGTTTCCTTGATTATAGTTCTCTGTGGTAGACCCAGTTGATAGATGCATGTTGGTTCCAGAACTATGGGGAGAAATTTACCCTCTCACTCACCCCATATTTCTGAAACAATTTATTCAACAAGTATGACTGAATGAATGGATTAACAAGGAAAGTAAACCCTTTAGATTATGGCAAAATCATGCATGTGAAGAGGAAAGCTGTGTACAACCAGAAATGAAGCTTTGGTTGCAAAAGATATGGATCTCCTCAAGAATTGTCCAAAAGTTATTCTTGAGAAAATTTCAAAGACACCTGGGCAGATTAGTCAGAAACACAATACAGAGAGCAGTTGTGTAGAGGGAAATGAGTGGGATAATTTGATAAGCTTTAATTATATCCCAGCACAGAGAAAAAGGTCTTTCACAACACAGATTACAAGAAGAGCAGAGGCGGAGTGTAGAGTCTCATTTTTGCAACCCTGATGCAATTCACCCTTCATTTAGATCAAAATTTGCTTGGCCTCTACATAAAACCCAGCTGTGTCTCCACCCACTGGGGGAAGAGGGGAGTCAAGACAATTATGTTGCTAATCTCTCTAAAATGGACAAAATTGCAGAAATAGTTTTCTCATTTCCCCCTGAATTATCCAGATAGGGGGTCCAGCATGATTAAGTTTCTGAGGGCATCTCTCTCTCCTCTTCATGTTTGCCTCTGTATATGCAGGCTCTTTCCCCCATCTCTGCAGCTGACATTTGCCAACTGCTAAATCCTTTGAATTCTGTACCTTCACAGTTTGGCCATGAGGTCATTATATACATGAAGATCTGAGAAGTTCCATAGCTCAAACACATGCACACATACACACTCATGAAATGGAGATCTAGTCCCACCATAATTCTATTTTGATATACTCCCATGTTGTAAAGGTGCCAGATGAAGAGCATAAGCTTATATAAAATAGCCCAAGGTTTAGCAGAAACTTAATGTAATCTTGTTTTTCTAAGTATATTCTCTGCTCTTTGACAGGAAGGACCATGTTGTATATTTCTCGTTGTAACCTCCACTAACACTTAACACATGTCTAGGCACATAGCTGTATTTTAATAAAGTATTTTTGAAATTGAAATCTCAGTTTGAGTGCATGCTGAGTCACTTCATTTGTGTCTGACTCTTTGTGATCCTATGGACTATAGCCCACCAGGCTTCTCTGTTCATGGAATTCTCCAGGCAGAAAGCTGAAGTGGGTTGCCATGCTCTCTTCCAGGGGATCTTCCCGACCCAAGGATCAAACCCAGGTCTCCTATGTTGTAGGCAGATTCTTTACCCACTGAGACACCTGGGAAGGCCCAAATCCCAGTTTAGTGCTTATTATTGTGGTGTAAGTCTTTAAGCAGAGTCTTTAACATGTTTTAAGCTCAGGTAGGGATGATTGTATGCTGTCTTAGTCCATTTCAGCTGCTATAATCAAATCTCAGGGCTCCCTGGTGGCTCAAGAAATCTGCCTGCCATTTCAGGAGACGTGGGTTTGATCCCTGGGCTGGGAAGATCCTCTGAAGAAGGAAACGGCAACCCACTCCAGTATTCTTAACCCGGAGAACCCCATAAACAGAGGAGCCTGGTGTGCCACAGTCCATGGAGTAGCAAAGAGTCAGATACAACTCAGTGGCTGAACAACCAACACCACCACCAAATATCACAGCCTGGGTGGCTTATGAACAGCAGAAATCTATTTCTCATAGTTCTGGAGGCTGAAAGTCCAAGGTCAGGGTGTCAGCATGGTAGGTTCTGGTGAGAATCTTCTTCCTGGTTGCAGACTGCCTACTTCTCAGTGTTCTCACATGGTGGAAGGAGCAAGGAAGTTCTCAGGAGTCTCTCTTATAAGGGCACTAATCCCTTTACAAGGGCTGCACCCTCATGACCTCGGTACTGCCCAAAGGCCCTACCTCCTAATGTCATCATTTTAGGGATTAGGCTTTTGACATGTGAATTTTGGGGGAGTGCCCAAACATTGAGTCTGTAGCACGTGGTTTTTAGAGAACTACTTAGCCTAGCTTAATCTCTTCATGTTGTGGGGAGGGCAGCAGAAGAGATTGGATGGTTGTAATAATGTAGTGAGTTTTACTCTTCCGTGAATATTCCTTTAACTTTTATTTTGAGAAGTAACTGAATAAGATGTGAGAGGAGGACATAGAAAGAGAACCAGTTGTGGCAGTTCTCAGCTTTTCTAAAATAATCCCCAGAAAATCAGTTGTGGCTTGAAACTCACATTCCCCTCTTAGCAAAAGAAAAAAAAAAAAAAAACCCAAACCTAAAAAACCCTGAGGTCAATCATACGTAGTCTCTTGGAAGGAAGGCAGGGTTAGCAGACTGTACGATGTCTAACTTCCTCTAACTTCCCACCTTCTGAGTTTATTCTTTCTGTCTATAACCATTTGGCTCTGAGAAGAGTCAAGATAAAAACAAATATCCTCAATTCATTCCTGTCCAGTGACATGTAGTGACTTCATAAGTTGGTACTGTGTACAGTTGCCTGGCCTGGGAACCGGCTTAGGGCAGAATTTGTGATGTGAAAAGTTTGGATCAAGAGTTTGGCTTCAGGACATGGCTGAGCCACACACTACAGTGTAATTGAAATATCCTGGAATCCATCTCAGTCCCTTCTAACCTTTGCAGATGACTTTTTGAACACATCCAATTCAGAGATGAAAAAATCGAAACTGCTTGGATTGTAATTATTTTCTTCTTTCTTTCTGAGTTATGCCTGAGAAAAGACAGACTTATAAAGAGTTTGTATTCTAGACACTTTCCACAATGAACGTGGCTGAAGAAGCTGTGTCCTAGGACTTCTGGAGGTTAACTTCTCAGCAACAGGTAATCAGAAACTACCTGCCAAAAAGCCACAAAGTTGCACTCCCTGATGGCTCAGATAGTAAAGAATCCGCCTGCAATGCAGGAGGCCTGGGTTTGATCCTGAGTTGGGAATATCCCCTGAAGAAGGGAGTGGCTACCCACTCTAGTATTCTTGCCTGGAGAATTCCATGGACAGAGGAGCCTGGTGGGCTACAGTCCATGGAGTGGCAAAGTTGGACATGACTGAGCTACTAACACTTTCTCTTTTCTTTCTTCTTTATAAAATTTTACCTTGTTAATCCTTAATCATAATTCTGCTATTAAAATGTATTGGTCTGAATCTACATTAGCTTCTCCTGGGACTTAGAAGCAATTACATTTAAAAATGGAATTGCGGTCCACACATAAACAGGAATGATCTTTAAAGCAAATTAAACAAAGGCTCTAATTACAAATCCATTTAATTTACAGACAGAATTAACCTTTGGTTCACTGGTGTAAACTAATATTCAGAGAAACAATAATACACAATTTGATAACACGAACAAAGTGTTTTTCATAAGCTGCAGGGCTGATATTTGATCATAGTTTTCTGTATCATTTCACCTTTTGAATTTTAAAAGGGTTGAGGAGAAATTAGTCTGAGGAGAGAAGAGAATGAGTTCTAAGTTAGTTTCTGGTTACTCTTCCTTTTTTATTATATTTGGAGATTATTTATATATAAAAGACCTCTTTATGATAAAGCATGTTTATAATGGGCCACCAGTCCTGACTTGTAACATTCATCCTGTCTGGCTAAACTATGCAGCTGTTCACATAAAATAGGTTCTGTGGCCAAAGATTTTAAGAGTGTATCAATTAGAATGTTGCTGGGAAAACAGAGTGACCAAAAATGGTGTTATGGCCTAATTGTGTTCCCCCCAAATTCATATGTTGAAGCTTGAACCCCCAGTACCTCAGAATGTGACTGTATTTAGAGATGGGATTTTAAACAGCTTGTTATTCAGTCAGTAAGTCATGTCCAACTCTTTTTGATCCCATGGACTACAGCATGCCAGGCTTCCCTGTCCTTTACTATCTCCCAGAGTTTGCTCAAACTCATGTCCATTGAGTGAGTAATGCTATTTAACCATCTCATCCTCTGCTGCCCCTGTTTTGTTGGCCCTCAACTTTTCCCAGCTTCAGGGTCTTTTCCAATGAGTCAGCTCTGCATCAGGTGACCAAAGTGTTGGAATTCCAACTTCAGCATTAGTCCTTGATTTCCTTTAGGTTTAACTGGTTTGATCTCCTTGCTGTCACAGGGACTTTTAAGAATCTTCTCCAGCACCACAGTTTGAAAACATAAATTCTTTGGCACTCAGCCTTCCTTATGGTCCAACTCTCACATCTGAAGGTGTTATGGTGGGTTATGAATCCCATTGGATGAATCCAATATGGCTGGTGTTCTTAAAAAAAGAGAAAATTTGGACATACAGGGGAGACCCCAGAGACATGCATGCACAGAGAGGCAGCAAGAGGGTGGCCGTTTACAGGCTAAGGAGAGAAGGCTCAGAAGAAACGTGTCCTGCTGGCATCTTTTTATTTTTTGACTGCGCTGGGACTTTGCTGCTGTGCACGGGCTTTCTCTAGTTGTGGCAAGTGGGTGCTACCCTGTAGCTGCGGTGCAGGGGCTTCTCATTGTGGTGGCTTCTCTTGTTGCAGAGCACAGGCTCTAGAGTGTGGGCTAAGTAGTTGTGGGGCACAGGCTTAGTTGCTCCACTGTGTGTGGGATCTTCCAGGACCAGTGGTTGAGCCTGTGTGCCCTGCATTGGCAGATGGATTCTTAACCACTGAACCACCAGGGAAATCCTACTACGAACATCTTGATCTTGGATTTCCAGCCTCCGAAACTGGGAGAAAATAATTCTATTTAAGCCATCTCATCTGTGATATTTTGTTAAGGCAGCCCTAGCAAATTAGTTAAAGTATTAAGGAAATAAAATTTTGCTGTATAAGTTGGAGCTTACACAAATGTGAGTCAAGGAGAAGCGTGAAGACCTGAAGAGAATCAAAGGATCAGGAAGTCACTAATCACAATAGCGAAGAACGTGGGTTCTCAGAGTGCTGTCTGGTGACATACTGGCATTCCCAAGACTTCTCAGGGGTCCCAAAGACACCTTTCAAGAAGTGTGTGCATGCGTGCTCAGTCGCTTCAGTCGTGTCTGACTCTTTCTGACCCTATGGACTGTAGCCCACCAGGCTTCTCTCTCCATGGGATTCTCTAGGCCAGAATGCTGGAGTGGGTTGCCATGCCCTTCTCTAGGGGATCTTCTTGACCCAGGAATTGAATCTGCATCTGTCTCCTGTGTTGGCAGGTGAATTCCTTACCACTAGTACCACCTGGGAAGGCTCAGGAAGTCTACAAGATCAAAATATGTTAATAACGCTGCTGAGATATATTTTCCTTTTTCTCTTTCAAGTCTCTCTTGAGGGTATGGCGGGGAATTTGAGAGGTTACATGACTTGAGATTGTATTGACATGGAGTGTGTGTGTGTGTGTGTGTGTGTGTGTGTTGTGTTGTGTTTTATTAATAAAAATGCCTCTTATTTTTTAATATTTATAGATAAATGATCCATGTATAGTAAAACTCCTTGGGGGTCTGCATTTGTTTTTAAGAGTATAAAAGAACAAAGTTCTGAGACCAGTTTGGAGCCTCAGACATGGAGCTTTGGTGAAAATGTGCAAGTTGGAGTTTGTAGGAGAGTCCCAAAAGCTGTGTGTCACATTGTGCTTAGTCACTCAGTCGTGTCTGACTCTTTGCGACCCCATAGACTGTAGCCCGCCAGGTTCCTTTGTTCATGGGGATTCTCCAGGCAAGAATACTAGAGTGGGTTGCCATGCCCTCCTCCAGGGGAACTTCCCAACCCAGGGATCGAACTCTGGTCTCCCACACTGGAGGCAGATTCTTTACGGTCTGAGCCACCTCAGGTTGCTGGAATGGAATTGCATTACCGGAAGGGGTGTTCATAGAGAAGGGTGTGGAAGCTGCTGTCTCGCTGGGAACTACAGTCAAGCACTTGGTGATCGGCTTGGGACCCCCATCAGTGGGCAGGTCAGGAGTCAGGAAGACCAGAGAAATCTGGACCTCTCTGTACGTCTCCTTGTCTGTCTGTCACTGTGTCTCACTGCCATTGCTTGTTGAAAGTAATGGCCCCTGTTTCACTTCTGACTACTGAACTTCTTACAAATTTCCCCCTGGTCAACTCTAATCCAGACCGTACTTAGTTTCAAGGCATAGACAAGAGATGAATAAACTAATAGACAAAACATAGTTTAGTACAGTCTTTGCCAACAAAGGTCCATGTAGTCAAAGCTATGGTTTTTCCATTAGTCATGTACGGATGTGAGAGTTCGACCATAAAGAAGTCTGAGTGCTGAAGAATTGATGTTTTTGAACTGTGGTGTTGGAGAAGACTCTTGAGAGTTCCTTGGACTGCCAAGAGATCAAACCAGTCAATCCTAAAGAAAATCAACCCTGAATATTCATTGGAAGGACTGATGCTGAAGCTGAAACTCAAATACTTTGGTGACCTGATGCAAAGAGCTGACTCATTAGAAAAGACCCTGGTGCTGGAAAAGATTTAAGGCAGAAGGAGAAGGGGATGACAGAGGACGAGATGGTTGGATGGCATCACTGACTCAATGGACATGAGTTTGAGCAAGTTCCAGGAGATGTGAAGGACAATGAAGACTGACATGCTACAGTCCATGGGGTTGCAAAGAGTTGAACATGACTGAGCAACTGAATAAGAGCAAATTCCTTTTTCAATGTAGCATTCTGCATACATATTTAACTTCAAATAAAATAAAGCAAGAGAGTTCCAGAAAAACATCTACTTCTGCGTTATTGACTATGCCAAAGCCTTTGACTGTGTGGATCAGAATAAACTGTGGAAAATTCTGAAAGAGATGGGAATACCAGACCACCTGACCTGCCTCTTGAGAAACCTATATGCAGGTCAGGAAGCAACAGTTAGAACTGGACATGGAACAACAGACTGGTTCCAAATAGGAAAAGGAGTATGTCAAGGCTGTATATTGTCACCCTACTTATTTAACTTATATGAAGAGTACATCATGAGAAACGCTGGGCTGGAAGAAGCACAAGCTGGAATCAAGATTTCCGGGAGAAATATCAATAACCTCAGATATGCAGATGACACCACCCTTATGGCAGAAAGTGAAGAGGAACTAAAAAGCCACTTGATGAAAGTGAAAGTGGAGAATGAAGAAGTTGGCTTAAAGCTCAGCATTCAGAAAATGAAGATCATGGCATCTGATCCCATCACTTCATGGGAAATAGATGGGGAGACAGTGTCAGACTTTTTTTTTTTTTGAGCTCCAAAATCACTGCAGATGGTGACTGCAGCCATGAAATTAAAAGATACTTACTCCTTGGAAGGAAAGTTATGACCAACCTAAATACCATATTGAAAAGCAGACATTACTTTGCCAACAAAGTTCCGTCTAGTCAAGGCTATGGTTTTTCCAGGGGTCATGTATAGTTGTGAGAGTTGGACTGTGAAGAAAGCTGAGCGCTGAAAAATTGATGCATTTAAACTGTGGTGTTGGAGAAGACTCTTGAGAGTCCCTTGGACTGCAAGGAGATCCAACCTGTCCATTCTAAAGGAGATCAGCCCTGGGTGTTCTTTGGAAGGAATGATGCTAAAGCTGAAACTCCAATACTTTGGCCACCTCATGCGAGGAATTGACTCATTGGAAAAGACTGATGCTGGGAGGGATTGAGGGAAGGAGGTAAAGGGGACGACAGAGGATGAGATGGCTGGATGGCATCACAGAATCGATGGACGTGAGTTTGAGTGAACTCTGGGAGTTGGTGATGGACAGGGAGGCCTGGTGTGCTGCGATTCATGGGGTCGCAAAGAGTCGGACATGACTGAGTGACTGAACTGAACTGAAAATAATTTTATTTTGTAAGCATAGAAGAATCATGCTTCTGTAATATGTGATCTATCATATATTTCATATCAAAGGATATGAAACTATCCCTTGTACAAACAGAAACATGCTAATCCTGCCCTCAAAAGTGAAAAGTCTCATATACCATTTTATCCACCTTTTGGGAATGTTAATTCCTCTTCTAGCTACGTCGTACTTCCCATTTGAGAGACTGTCGTTAAATCCTGATTCTCTTTGAATTAGCTAGTACGTTAATGAGGGAGGAAAGTCTTGGTTCATATTTACTTGAATATATTCATATGAACTTAAGGAAAAAATATTTACAACCATTGCTAGTTTCTGCCACTAGTAACATGGTGAAGCTGGTCTTTACCTAAAAAAAAAAAAAAATACTTGTTTATTTATTGGGCTGCATTGAGTTTTAGTTGTGCCATATGGGATCTTTTCTTGCAGAACACTAACTCTTTAGTTTTGGCATGTGGGAATAGTTGCTCGAAAGTATGTGGGATCCTAGCTCCCTAACCAGGTATCCAACCAGCAGTCCCGGCATTGCAAGGTAGATTCTTAAGCACTGTTCCAACAGGGAAGTCCTGAAGCTGATATTTAAAAGTTCCCTCTTCTGCTCCTCATTTCATATTCTCTTTACCTTAGAAAGAACCTGAGCTGCTCATGGTTCTCTATGATCCAATGCATTAATCCCTAACAGTCTCTGATGTCAACAGTCTTGCTTATATTGGGTTGTTGTGGACCTGGAACTTTTACCACAGCATGTGTGATGCTAAATGGCACGACAGAGAATTTTCCAGGTCCCAAACATACTCCTCCTAGTCTACATAGTAGTAGGAGAAATCCAGTTCCTCCTTAATAGTCAGAATCAACCACCCCAACCAGTGTGGTAAACATCCTTCTTTGCCTTTTGTTTCAGTGGAATAAAGAGCCTATGGTATCCAGGCAGTTGTCACAACTTCCTATTCAGGGGAGCTATGGCTGTGTCCCCTGATGGAAGCAGTCCTTCTTTGGGAACTAAGACTTCTAAATCGGCATAGCCCAATGTTGTAGTTCAGTTCAGTCCCTCAGTCGTGTCTGACTCTTTGCGACCCCATAGACTGCAGGATGCCAGGCCTCCCTGTCCATCACCAATTCCCGGAGTTTACCCAAACTCATGTCCATTGAGTCGGTGATGCCATACAACTATCTCATCCTCTGTCGTCCCCTTCTCTTCCTGCTTTCAATCTTTCCCAGCATCAGGGTTTTTTCAAATGAGTCAGTTCTTCACATCAGGTGGCTAAAGTATTGGAGTTTTGGCTTCAACAACAGTCCTTCCAAAGAACACCCAGGACTGATCTCCTTTAGGATGGACTGGTTGGATCTCCTTGCAGTCCAAGGAACTTTCACGAGTCTTCTCCAACAACACAATTCAAAAGCATCAATTCTTTGGCACTCAGCTTTCTTTCTAGTCCAACTCCCACATCTGCACATGACTACTGGAAACCATAGCCTTGACTTGATGGACCTTTGTTGGCAAACTAATTTTTCTGCTTTTTAATATGCTGTCTATGTTGGTCATAACTTTTCTTCCAAGGAGTAAGCATCTTTTAGTTTCATGGCTGCAGTCACCATCTGCAGTGATTTTAGAGCCCCCCACCCCAATAAAGTCTGCCACTGTTTCCACTGTTTCCCATCTGTTTGCCTTGAAGTGATGGGACCAGATGCCATGATCTTAGTTTTCTGAATGTTGAGTTTTAAGACAACTTTTTCACTCTCCTCTTTCAGTTTCATCAAGAGGCTCTTTAGTTCTTCTTCACTTTCTGCCATAAGGGTGGTGTTATCTGCGTATCTGAGGTTATTGATATTTCTACCGGCAATCTTGATTCCAGCTTGTGCTTCATCCAGCTCAGCATTTCTCATGATGTACTCTTCATATAATTTAAATAAGCAGGGTGACAATATACAGCCTTGACGTATTCCTTTCCTTATTTGGAACCAGTCTATTGTTCCATGTCCACTTCTAACTGTTGCTTTCTGACCTGCATACAGATTTCTCAAGAGGCAGGTCAGGTGGTCTGGTATCCCCATCTCTTTCAGAATTTTCCAGCGTATTCTGATCCACACAGTCAAAGGCTTTGGCATAGTCAATAAAGCAGAAGTAGATGTTTTTCTGGAACTCTCTTGATTTTCCCATGATCCAGCAGATATTGGCAATTTGATCTCTGGTTCCTCTGCCTTTTCTAAAACCAGCTTGAACATCTGGAAGTTCACAGTTCACGTATTATTGAAGCCTGTCTTGGAGGATATTAAGCATTATTTTAGTAGCGTGTGAGATGAGTGCAATTGTGTGGTAGTTTGAGCATTCCTTGGCAGTGCCTGTCTTAGGGATGAAATGACCTTTGAATGAAAGCTGACCTTTTCCAGTGCTGTGCCCACTGCTGAGTTTTTAAAATTTTCTGGCATATTGAGTGCAGCTCTTTTATAGCATCATCTTTCAGGATTTGAAATAACTCCACTGGAATTCCATCACCTCCACTAGCTCTGTTTTTAGTGATGCTTCCTAAGGCCCACTTGACTTCACATTCCAGGATGTCTGGCTTTAGGTGAGTAATCACACCATCATGATTATCTGGGTCATGAAGATCTTTTTTTGTAGAGTTCTTCTGTGTATTCTTGCCACGTCCTCTTAATATCTTCTGCTTCTGTTTGGGCCATACCATTTCTGTCCTTTATTGAGCCCATCTTTGCATGAAATGTTCCCTTGGTATCTCTCATTTTCTTGAAGAGATCTCTAGTCTTCCTTATTCTATTGTTTTCCTCTATTTCTTTGCATTGATCACAGAGTAAGGCTTTCTTACGTCTCCTTGCTATTCTTTGGAACTCTGCATTCAAATATATATGGATATATCTTTCCTTTTCTCCTTTGTTTTTCACTTCTATTCTTTTCACAGCTATTTGGAGGGCCTCCCCAGACAACCATTTTTCTTTTTTGCATTTCTTTTGCTTGGGGATGGTCTTAATCCCTGTCTCCTGTACAGTGTCACCTCTGTCCATAATTCATCAGGCACTCTATCAGATCTAGTTCCTTAAATCTATTTCTCACTTCCACTGTATAATGTAAGGGATTTGATTTAGGTCATACCTGAATGGTCTAGTGTTCTTCCATACTTTCTTCAATTTAAGTCTGAATTTGGCAATAAGGAGTTCATGATCTGAGCCACAGTCAGTTCCAGGTCTTGTTTTTTTCTGACTGTATAGAAACTTCTCCATCTTTGGCCTCAAAGAATATAATCAATCTGATTTCAGCATTGACCATCTGGTGATGTCCATATGAAGAGTCTTCTCTTGTGTTGTTGGAAGAGGGTATTTGCTATAACCAGTATGTTCTCTTGGCAAAACTCAATTAGCCTTTGCCCTGCTTCATTTTGTACTCCAAGGTCAAATTTTCCTTTTACTCCAGGTGTTTCTTGACGTCCTACTTTTGCATTCCAGTCCCCTATAATGAAAAGGACATCTTTTTTGGGTGTTAGTTCTAGAAGGTCTAGTAGGTCTTCATAGAACCATTCAACTTCAGCTTCTTCAGCATTAGTGGTGGGGGGCATAGACTTGGATTACTGTGACATTGAATGATTTGCCATGGAAACAGAGATCATTCCATCGTTTTTGAGATTGCATCCAAGTACTGCATTTAGGACTCTTTTGTTGACTATGATGGCTACTCCACTTCTTCTAAGGGGTTCTTGCCCACAGTAGTAGATATAATGGTCATCTGAGTTAAATTCACCCATTCCAGTCCACTTTAGTTTGCTGATTCCTAAAATTTCGACGTTCACTCTTGCCATCTTCTGTTTGACCACTTCCAATTTACCTTGATTATTGGACCTAACATTCCAGGTTCCTATGCAATATTGATCTTTACAACAGTGGACATTGCTTCCATCACCAGTCATATCCACAACCGGATGTTGTTTTTGATTTGGCTCTGTTTCTTCATTCTTTGTGGAGTTATTTCTACACTGATCTCCATGTGACATGAGAAAGTAAAATTTTTGCTAATAGATGATTAAGTTGTGAGGAATTGCTCACATCTATATTTCTTGATTCCCAGGCCATGAATCCTGGCTATGGTAGAAAGAGTATTGTATTTTGTTTGCTGAATCAGGGCATATATTGACTACTAAAAGCAATATCCGAGCTCTAAAAGCTGGCATGATTACTCAGTCTTCAGGCCACTCCTCTATTCTATCAAGCCAACCTCTTCAGAGTGATGTAGAACATGATGAAAGCAGGGAATCCTTTAATTAAGAGCATAATGCCACATTTCATTCACTGGACAGTGAGCCCTTTCTTTGTTCAGAAGTAATTCGGGTTGGAATACTGTGAGGGTGAATAAAGGATCTATAATAACCTGGAAACTAGTTTTGTCAGAAGTATGTAAGGCAAGGCAGATCCAGATGAAGAAATGAAACAGATTGATGTCTCTTCTGTGATGGATCTCATTCAGTTAAGCAGTGTACCTTCATTTCTTCTTAGTTGCCACACTGGGAGCTCAGTGTTGGTTCCTGCTGATGACCAGTCATGGTTGCAGGTTGACCTTTCTGAGCAAAAGCCTGTGTTGCTGAACTCTTATATATATCTCCGTTCCTGTTGCTCTTGTCATTCTGTGCAGGACCCCATATGGCAATGACAGAAGTGACTGGAGAATAAGTGACTGACCTTCCCAAGTGGGTTGTGTTTTCTCTTTGATTCATAAGAGCCTTCTCTCCTCAAATTACAGTGAACATTTACATGAGGCACAGATATTCCCACATGATTTGCCAATTCTGAGACGTCTGTCCAGATAACTCTTCCCCTGACCTTGTTGTCATCAGTGTTACAGTTGTGCTCTTTCCAAGTTTCCAATCACCTAGAGAAATGGTTAGCCACCACTCGTGAATAAGTGTAGATCTGTACCTCTGGAAATCATTCCCTGCAGTCAAAATGAATGTATCCAGTTCTCTGCCAAAAGATGTGCCTGCTGGGATGGTTTCCTTTTACTACTGTCCATCCCTGAATGGACTACAGTGCTCCAACCAGCCACTTATAGGTTGTATCAATATTTATACAAAACCATCTGCAGAACAGGCTCACATTTTTCATTTATCAGTTAAATGGCCCTTATTTTCACAAACTTGGTGGTTTAGAAAATACTAATTCATTATTGGTGGCTCACATAAATTGCTAGTTCATGTTCAAGCATTCAGTTTGTATTAGGTCCTATGAGCAAGCTAGGGAGGATAGTTAAATGGAGAATAGTTGTATGTAGAAGTTGAAGTAAAGATTCATGGCTTCAAAATACCAAAGGCCTATATTGTGATTCACCTTTGATGACCACAGGCTTCCTACTACATCTCTTTAAGCATCACTGGATCTACTGGGTCATATAGACCAAACAGTAGGGTAGCTTGCATGATAAGCTGCATCTGGCGCAGGGCCTTCTCTTCCTGTGACTCTCACTCAAAACAGATAATTTTATAGATTACTTGGCAGATGGGTCAGAGCAGCCTGTGCAAGTGATGTGTATATTATTGTATCAGTCTTGTAACAGCTGGTACAAGGTCAGCAGCACATCCATCTTAGGGGGGCTATCTCAACGTGCCCTAGCCTTTGAACCCTTGGAAATAATAGCAAGAATTCAGGTCTGTGTTTATTTGCTCCAGTTAGAAACAAAAAAACAAAAAAACATCTGGACCAGCAGTTGCAATTGAAGCTGAAACCTGAATTATTGTTATTCCTTAAGAGCTATTTATTTTCTCACAGTCCAGAGAGGTGGATTAAATGGGGATTTGGTAGGAATTGGGCTTCCCTGGTGGCTCAGATATTAAAGAATCTACCTGTGATGCAGGAGACCTGGGTTTGATCCAAGGATTGGGAAGATCCCCTGCAGAAGGCAATGGCTACCCACTCCAGTATTCTCACGGGGAGAATTTCATGGACAGAGGAGCTAGGCAGACTACAGTCCATGGAGTTACAGAGAGTTGGACTTGACTGAGCAACTAATACTTTCACTTTGCTTTTTCACTTGGTAGGAATAATCATAATTCATCCTTCAAGTCCTTGATGATAGCACTAATTTTTGCAGTCCTTACAGAAATTTACTTTACTCTTTTTATAGGTAAAAGTTATAGAAGATTAAAAAAAAAATCCACGTGTGCTTAATTGCTCAGTCATGTCCAACTCTTTGTGACTCACGGAGTGTAGCCCACCAGCCTCCTCTGTCTATGGGATTTCCTGGGCAAGAAAACTAGAGTGGGTTGCCATGTCCTCCTCCATGGGATCTTCCTGACCCAGGGATCAAATGCATCTCTTGTGTTTCCTGCATTGCAGACAGATTCTTTATCCACTGAGCCACTGGGGCATCGCTTTTTAAAAAATAATTTTGTTTATTTATTTTTTATTGTTCGTGGGCTTTCATTGCTGTTCAGCCTTTCTCTAGTTGTGGTGAGGGGGCTATTCTTTGCTGTGGTGTGCATGCTTCTCATTGTGGTGGCTTCTGTTGTTGTGGAGCATGGGCTTTAGGGCACTCAGGCTTCAGTAGTTGTTCCCATGCTCTGGAGGACAGGCTTAATAGTTGTGACACATGGGCATAGTTGCTGTGAGGCATGTGGGAGTCTTCCCAGATCAGGGATAGAATCCGTGTCTCCTGCATTGGCAGGCGGATTCTTATCCACTGAGCCATTATGGAAAACACGGTATAGAAATTTTCGCTTGCTCTATCCCTTAATATTCCTTAGGGGATCAGTTTGGTATTAGTCTCTTAGGCATACCATAACCTAACACCACAGACTAGGTGACTTAAACAGTAGGAATTTATTTTCTCAAAGTTCTGGAGGCTGGATGTCCAATATCAAAGTGTTGGCTTTAGTTGGTTTCTCCTGAGGGCTCTCTCCTCTTGACCTGAAGATGACCCCTTTCTTGCTGTGTCCTCACATGGCCTTTCTGTGTGCACATCATCTCTGCTGTCTCTCTTCATGTCCTAATCCCCTCTTCTTATAAAGATATCTATTAGTCAGATTGGAGGAGGGCTCTCTATAATGGCTTCATTTTAATCTAGTCACCTCTTTAGAAGCCTGTCTCCAAATACAGTCACATTTTGAGGTGCAGGGGCTTAGGGCTTCAATCTAGGAATTTTGGGGAGACACAGTTCAGTTCATAAGACTTATTCTGTTAATTACCTTCCGTGGTTGGGGAAGTAGCCATGGAAAATCATTGAGATTCTTTTGAGAGAAATCCAAGCCAAAATTCCCACCTGATTTTCTAATTCTGTGTTCTGACTAGTAGACCATGTTTGAGTTTGATTCCCTAGGAATTCATGTTGGATGTGAGCTACTGAACAGAAATCTCTGAAAAATGTGGGTAATTACTTTACCCAGTGCACAATACTCCGGAAAATGGTTAATTGCATAAATGGCTGTTGGTCACGTTGTTGTTGTTTTAGTCTCTAAGGTGTGTCTGACTCTTTGTGACCCCATGGAATGTAACCTGCAAGGCTCCTCTGTTCATGGGATTTCTCAGGCAAGAATACTGGAGGCAGCTTACATTTCCTTCTCCATGGAATCTTTCCAATCCAGGGATCGAACCCATGTCTCTTATATGTCTCTGGCAGTGGCAGGCAAATTCTTTACTACTGAGCCACTAGGGAAACCTGTTGGTGTCTTTAATAAAGTGTGAAAGGAAGATTTATAGTACACATTTTAAAAGGGTAGCAAGGATCTTCTTAATGGGGACCTGGCCTTTTCTTTATCAGTGGACTCTGGGTCTGGGAATACTCTAAAGTCTGGAAATCAGTTGAGGACACACAACTCTATGGAAGTTATTGAAATCACACTTTTGCTCATCAGAACAAGACAAATCAAATTAAACTTTTGTCATCTTCCCATTGGAGAAGGCAATGGCACCCCACTCCAGTACTCTTGCCTGGAAAATCCCATGGACGGAGGAGCCTCGTAGGCTGCAGTCCATGGGTCGCTAGGAGTCGGATACGACTGAGCAACTTCACTTTCACTTTTCACTTCCATGCATTGGAGAAGGAAATGGCAACCCACTCCAGTGTTCTTACCTGGAGAATCCCAGGGATGGGGGAGCCTGGTGGGCTGCCCTCTGTGGGGTCGCACAGAGTCGGACATGACTGAAGCGACTTAGCAGCAGCAGCATCTTCCCATTGGTTCCAGTCCTAGTGACAGCATGATCCGTTAGTCAACATGAAAGAACTGGGGGTGGGGGTACTT
Organism: Bos javanicus; assembly: GCF_032452875.1. Lineage (NCBI taxonomy): Eukaryota > Metazoa > Chordata > Mammalia > Artiodactyla > Bovidae > Bos > Bos javanicus. The sequence goes on from NC_083872.1 coordinate 91,675,035, forward strand.
TCTGATGGCTTAGCTTTGCTGCCATTACAGTAAAATTCATTTCCATACATATTTTTATTCTCCAGGTTTCCATCACTGTAAACTGGGAAAACCTGATATTTTGTCATGTGTGGGACCTCTTATTGGGCCATGCTTTGTCGTCAGTCCCATAGGTCCTACTAGGATCTGAGGCTAGTTATAAGTGTAGAAGCAATGAGAGGTCGTGGAGATGAGTCTTGAAAGAGGATCGTCATTCCCCTGCAAGGTCACTTACATCAGCAAAGATCACTGCAGTATCTTCAGATAAGGGAAAGCTGCTCTCTTTGCTCTCTTTGGAGAGGAGATGAAGAACTATTTCTGTTAGAATTCAGGTGTCCAAGGCCCACAGTTCCTTTCTATCTGCCCAAGTTTTCAGGACCCCATTATTTTCCTAGTCAATATCTTTAACATAAGAGATCTCTTAAAGTTATGAATTTAACTTGCATTGTAATTCAGTCACCTACAGATTCAGATTTGTGGTTTTATTTTCAGAAATAAAAACGCTGCATGAAGAGGAGAAGAGGATTTCCTGCAGAAACATTATAAATGTTTTTTGCCTTCTTACCTGAGTCAAGATGAGAGAATTTTAAACTCAGAGATGATTATTTTCTTTTTCTGAGCTCCACTGGTAGACAAAGAACTCCATAGTCTTTATTCTCTTTCTTTCCATGATGATGTTTGATGGATGGCAACAATTTGGTCACCAAAGCCTTGACTTTGATAGGCATGCCATTGTGGGTGACTTCAAGTGATAATTTAAGTGACTTTTGCCACTGGATATTATGGAGTACTATTGTCTTGTTTACTAACAGCAACAGGGTCACTCATACATTTCTTTATATCTAATTAAAACAGAGGGGGAAAAATGTCAGATTAGTACAATATCAGTTGTATGTGGAATCTAGAAAAATGGTACAGATGAACTTATTTGCAAAGCAAAAATACAATCACAGATGTAGAGAATGAACTTATGGTTGCCCAGAGAGGAAGGTGGGATAGGATGAATTGAGAGATTGGCATTGATATATATACACTATTATGTATAAAATAGATAACTCATGATAATAGACTGTATGGCACAGGGAGCTCTGCTTCATGCTCTGTGGTGACCTAAATAGAAAGGAAATCCAAAGAAGAGGGAATACATTTATATGTGTAACCGATTCAGTTTGCTGCCCAGCAGAAACTAACACACCACTGTAAAGCAACCATAATCCAATAAATAGCTAATTTAAAAAAAGTCAGAGTCCCCTCCCTATGATCTTGTTCTTCTGAAACCACATTCAGTACTAAACTGGAACCAGCAGTAGTCACTCAGTAAACCAGCCACTAAAATACCATGGGATTTACCATAGAAATTAGTGCTTACATACTTGCAGGAGGAACCAGAAAAGTGATGATCTGGATGAGTGGAACCAGAATCAGAAAAAGCGACTAACAAAAGCCAGAAGTTTTAGTGTTAATGTTTGGGTCAAAACTCATGGGAAAAATCCCCCAAGCAGAAAATCCCCCCAAATGTCTGTTTAAAGCAGCATTGCAAAGATAAATTACACTGAAGGGGACTGTGAAGGGGGAGCTGGTGGAGAGGTTTCTAGAAGCTGCCTCTGTGGGAAATGCAGTCTAGGATTTGGTGGTGGGCTTGGGTTACTCTTGACTGACATAGTCAGAAGCTGGGAAAAGAGCTTAAAGCTGGAGCCCTTCAGGCACTTTTACCACCTCTGTCACTGTGGCTGGCTGGCTTTAACCCTGGAATTTATGGGAAGGATATCCTGGGAGATGTCATTCCCAGCCTCAGGGGAAGTGATAACACCACATCAACAAAACACAAGCCAGCATATAGGCAGACAGTGGAATGTGGGTACTCTGTGTCGTCCTTTCATAAATTAACAAGCAATTTAATATGATAGACACAGTGTAATATTTGTTTTGTTCCCATTCATCAGGGTTGTCAAGAAGGGCGATACTAATTGCCATTTGGACTCCTTTTACAGGATCCTGGAGAAGGCAATGGCACCCCACTCCAGTACTTTTGCCTAGAAAATCCCATGGATGGAGGAGCCTGGTAGGCTGCAGTCCATGGGGTTGTGAAGAGTCAGACACGACTGAGCAACTTCACTTTCACTTTTCACTTTCATGCATTGGAGAAGGAAATGGCAACCCACTCCAGTGTTCTTGCCTGGAGAATCCCAGGGACGGGGGAGCCTGGTGGGCTGCTGTCTATGGGGTCAAACAGAGTCGGACACGACTGAAGCGACTTAGCAGCAGCAGCAGAGATTTTACTCAGTTCTAAAATACTTTACCCTGTTCTCAAAAAAGAGATACCCGCTGTGGTCAGTCATGTGGCTGCTATCAGGGCAGGGTATAGGTTTTTCAGAGACAGGCACCTCTCAGTGTGAAGTTTTACCATGGGGACATTCATCTTCCTGGGGGCCATATTTAGGAACCTTACACTTTTTTGATGAAAGTGAAAGAGGAGAGTGAAAAAGCTGGCTTAAAGCTCAACATTCAGAAAACTAAGATCATGGCATCGGTCCCAATACTTCATGGGAAATAGATGGGGAAACAGTGGAAACAGTGGCTGACTTTATTTTTTTGGACTCCAAAATCACTGCAGATGGTGACTGTAGCCATGAAATTAAAAGACGCTTACTCCCTAGAAGGAAAGTTATGACCAACCTAGACAGCATATTAAAAAGCAGAGACATTACTTTGTCAACAAAGTTTCGTCTAGTCAAGGCTATGGTTTTTCCAGTAGTCATGTATGGATGTGAGAATTGGACTATAAAGAAAGCTGGGCGCTGAAGAATTGATGCTTTTGAACTGTGTTGTTGGAGAAGACTCGTGAGAGTCCCTTGGACTGCAAGGAGATCCAACCAGTCCATCCTAAAGGAGATCAGTCTTGCGTGTTCATAGGAAGGACTGATGCTGAAGCTGAAACTCCAATACTTTGGCCACATCATGCAAAGAGTTGACTCATTGGAAAAGACCCTGATTCGGGAAGGGATTGGGGGCAGGAGGAGAAGGGAATGACAGAGGATGAGATGGCTGGATGGCATCACCGACTCAATGGACATGAGTTTGGGTAAACTCTGAGAGTTGGTGATGGACAGGGAGGCCTGGCGTACTGCAGTTCATGGGGTCTCAAAGAGTCGGACACGACTGAGCAATTGAACTGAACTGAACACTTTTTCCCTATGTGAGTAACTGTATGGGACCATACTAAGGAGGAGTTCTGTGCTCTCTGTTACAGGGAGTCTATACTTCTCTTCCCCAAACTTGTTTATGTCAAGAAGCTTCCTTCTTTAACCATAGAACTCTATAGCATCCAAGATGTCTCCTCTTCAGAGAAATTCAGCCTCATTCTTCGCGAGACTTGAGTTTCCAAAACCAAAGAATATATATAACTGTTTATAGTCATCCCCTCCTTCTGTTAGCAACTCTCCTGATTCCCCCAAATTGGAAGGTTATCTTTCTCATGTTATTTTTTTTAAAATAAAACATAAGTGAATTTCCTAATCACTCTTCTTTTTACTAAATAGTAATAAATATCTTAACTGTTGACTAAAGCGAAAAGGTTATTGTTTCAGCTAGATTTCTTAGAGTTTCTGTATTTGTTTTTTTGCATACTAACCTCAGAAAAATTTGACGGACTTTGATAAAGTTTGGAATACTTTTAAAGGTTATAGGAAAAGCATTTAAGTTTGATGGGGCTTCCCTGATGGCTCAGTGATAAAGAATCTACCTGCTAATGCAGGAGACATGAGTTCAATTCCTGTGTCAGGAAGATCCCCTGGAGAAGGAGATGGCAACTGACCAGTATTCTCACTTGGGAAATCCCATGAACAGGGAAGCCTCATGGGCTACAACCCATGGGCTGTAGCCCATCAGGTCACAAAAGAACTGGACATGACTTAGCGACTAAACAATAAGCAACAAGCAGTGGTTTCATCTTTGAGGATGAATTTTCAAACTAGCCTATATTTTGTAATGTGAAATGGATTTCAAAGATACTTGATATGTAGGCAGATATTATGATATTAAGTGATTGCGTTGTGAAGACTTGTAGTTTGTGATTTGAAATCATACAGACTCTCTCTCTCTTTTTTTTTAAGCTGTGATGAACTCGTCTTTTTTTAAAAAGTATTTATTTAATTTTGGCTGTGCTGGTTCTTCCTTGCTGCGTGTGGGCTTTTCTCTAGTTGCAGCAGGCAGGGCTTGCTTCACTGTGGTGAGTGGGCTTCTCATTGCAGTGGCTTCTCTTACTTCTGAGCGTGGGCTCTAGGGTGTGCAAACTTCAGTAGTCCTGGTGCAGGGGTTTAGCTGCTCTGTTTATGTGAGATCTTCTTGGACCAGGGATCAAATCCACATCCTCTGCATTGGCAGGCAGATTCTTAACTCCTGGACAACCAGGGAAATCCAGACTCTTAGGAGATACTATGTATGTAATCGTGTGGGGTATGTGTGTGTGTGTGTGTGTGTGTGTGTGTGTATGTGTGTGTGTGTATTTACCTTTGTGTTTACTCATATCAGTATAAGGGAAATTACCTGTCATGCAACAGCACTAAATCCACTCCTTACAGTCTGGTTCAGCACAGAGCAATCTTGTATTTTGTCAGTATTACCACAAAAGACTCTCCAGATTTGATGTCACCATTGGGGAGTTTTGTATCCTCAGGCTCTGAACAAAGTGATAAATAAAAGAAGAAAATGACAGATGGAGGACACAGTATTATCTTCAATATTGACAGTGGCTTAGAGGCTGTGGCTCCAGTTCTGATTAGCAAAGTGACCTTACTAGTTCTGAACCCCAGAATTAGACAGGCTGATGCCAACAGACTCGTGCAGTGTTGGATCAAGCCAGACACATTGCCTCCACCCCCAACATAGGGTAGAGACTCTAGACTGTCTCAGGACAAGCTGCCTCCTAAAAAGGAAGAAAGAGAGAGCTGGGCTTAGTATACCCAGATTATTACTCCCAAATTCACCAAGAAGTTGAAGCTTTCCAGCTCCCTTAAGGTGGAGTGATTATGAGTGAAGCTAGCAGGAACACTGAGTTGTCCTCTTAGCAAAGAAATTTAAAGACCAGGGAATAAATTTTATCTCCTAATACTGTCAGATTGAGAGGACTATAAAGATAGTGAGAGACTTAATTCTTAGGTAGGTTGATAAGGGGTCTGGAGCCCTCAAAGAGGAGGGGTTCCAGGGACCTCGAGGAGAAGAAAGGAACAGACATTTTTTCTACATTGCTTTGTCTTAGTCATGTAAGACATTTTTCTTAAACTCTGAGTTGTTAGGGCAACAGTCTTTAAGACTAACTTTCTTTAAGCCCAGAGCTAGTGATTACACAACAAAACAACTCATCTTGCTCAAGGGTATGTTTGTCCTTAAGCTCTGTAAAATTAGAGATACCAAGGGAATATTTCATGCAAAGATGGGCTCAATAAAGGACAGAAATGGTATGGACCAAACAGAAGCAGAAGATATTAAGAAGACATGGCAAGAATACACAGAAGAACTCTACAAAAAAGAGTTGTATCTTCATGACCCAGATAATCACAATGGGATGATCACTCACCTAGAGCCATACATCCTGGAATGTGAAGTCAAGTGGGAAACATCACTATGAACAAGGCTAGTGGAGGTGATGGAATTCCAGTTGAGCTATTTCAAATCCTGAAAGATGATGCTGTGAAAGTGCTGCACTCAATATGCCAGCAAATTTGGAAAACTCAGCAGTGGTCACAGGACTGGAAAAGGTCAGTTTTCATTCTAATCCCTAAGAAAGGCACTGCCTAGGAATGCTCAAACTACCACACAGTTGCACTCATCTCACACGCTACTAAAATAATGCTTAAAATCCTCCAAGCCAGGCTTCAATAATATGCAAACCGTGAAGTTCCAGATGTTCAAGCTGGTTTTAGAAAAGGCAGAGGAACCAGAGATCAAATTGCTAACATCCCCTGGATCATCAAAAAAGCAAGAGAGTTCCAGAAAAAACATCTACTTCTGCTTTATTGACTATGCCAAAGCCTTTGACTGTGTGGGTCACAATAAACTGGAAAATTCTGAAAGAGATGGGAATACCAGACCACCTGACCTGCCTCTTGAGAAATCTGCATGCAGGTCAGGAAGCAACAGTTAGAACTGGACATGGAACAACAGACTGGTTCCAAATAGGGAAAGGAGTATGTCAAGACTGTATATTGTCACCCTGCTTATTTAACTTATATGCAGAGTACATCATGAGAAATGCTGAGCTAGATGAAGCATAAGCTGGATTCAAGATTGCTGAGAGAAGTATCAATAACCTCCGATATGCAGATGACACCACCCTGATGGCAGAAAGTGAAGAAGAACTAAAGAGAAGACCTCCATATTGTTGGTAACTGAGTGAAAAGGTATGTAAGGCCTTGGTAAGACTAGTGAGTGGGGCACTCTCCGTCCCCCTTCTGTCATCTATGTCAGAAGCTTTCTCTCTCCTTTTTAACTGTAATAAAACTTTTGCCATACAGAAGCTCTGAGTGATCAAGCTGGGTCCCCGATCCTGAAGCTAAATCTTCTTCAGAAATCACGAATCGCACATCATTCACTGTGAGCTCTCAGTAGCTGGTTGTTGTTCAGTTGCTAGGTCTTGTCCTACTCTTTGCAACCCCATGGACTGCAGCACGCCAGGCTTCCCTGTCCATCACTATCTCCCAGAGTTTGCTCAAACTCATGTCCATTGGGTCGATGATGCCATCCAACCATCTCATTCTCGGTCACCCCCTTCTCCTGCCCTCAGTCTTTTCCAGCATCAGGATCTTTTCCAATGAGTTGGCTCTTTGCATCAGGTGGCCTAAGTTTTGGAGCTTCAGCTTCAATATCAGTCCTTCCAATGAATATTCAGTGTTGATTTCCTTTAGGATTGACTGATTTGATCTCCTTGTTCTCCAAATATATCTTTGTTGTTGTTCAGTTGCTCAATTGTGTCCGACACTTTGCGACTCCATGGCCTGCGACATGCCAGGCTTCCCTGTCCTTCACTATCTCCCAGAGTTTTCTCAAACTCATGTCCATTGAGTCAGTGATGCCATCCAACCATCTCATCCTGGTCCAAAGGTAACCATGACTTATCAGATTGCTTCAGTCTATTCTTTTGTCTGACTCCTTTAGTCCCTGAGACTCTATTGGCTGCTAACCTGTTGTAAAAATTCAGTGGGGGTTGGGTGTAGTAGGCATGTGTGTGTTGGAAAAGGTGTCTGAATCTAAACTATCCCCTCATCTACTTTGTGTTAGAAACTACTGACTTAGATTGCAAATATGCCAATTTATATTCCCCTATGGCTTCCATGAATCTTCAATTTCTGTTGCTCATCTGATTCTGACTCAGCACTTCATGGACCCTGCAGGTTTGCATATGTTCTACTTTTCTGGTCCTGAAGTTTCACCCTGGCCTCAAGCACACTGCTGTCCCTATGACAACCAAGCCTGAGGAGGATGGAAATGAGGCATGGACATGCTATGGGAAACAGTCACTGCCTTCACGGCCGGCACTGATTGGAAACAGAACAGTTGGTGGCTATAACGCTCCAACTTCAGGTCAGCAGCTTGAAGCCCTGAGCTGCCACCAAACCAAGGGATTTATCTGGATGGGGTTGGAGGAAACCAAAGAGGAAAAAATGAGATATCACAGGGCATATGAGAAGGATATCTGTTTAGTGAATGTTTGAATATGTAGCAAAGAATGTCTTGTTCTGGGCTCATGAGCTGGCTGATGCATTGGGAAAAGAATCGAATTTGATGCCTTTTATGACTTAGACTCTCTAGTTTGGTCCTGTCACTCTCCTCCTTTTGCCTTTTCTTTTTAAACTAAGCTGTAGTCCATGTTGATGTTATGTTCTGACCAAAAACCATTTGAGTTTGTTGCCCCAGGTCTACTGTGAACTTGAGATTTTTTAAATAATCCAAACTCTTGATCCTCCATCTGTAGCCATCTTTGGCTTCCTTGGGGAAAAATCTTTAATTTCTCATTGCTTAGTTCCTCTTTCAGAGAAGGCAGTGACACCCGACTCCAGTACTCTTGCCTGGAAAATCCCATGGACAGAGGAGCCTGGTGGGCTGCAGTCCATGGGGTCGCTAAGAGTCGGACACGACTGAGTGACTTCACTTTCACTTTTCACTTTCATGCATTGGAGAAGGAAATGGAAACCCACTCCAGTGTTCTTGCCTGGAGAATCCCAGGGACGGGGGAGCCTGGTGGGCTGCTGTCTATGGGGTCGCACAGAGTCGGACACGACTGAAGCGACTTAGAGGCAGCAGCAACAGTTCCTCTTCAAACCTCAGTATGATCCTAAAATGCCTTGGCAGTGAGGAGTCAATCAGTTACCAATTAGGATGACACTGCAGTTTTTATTTTATTTTTAAAGTCTCCTTTCTTTATTTCTTTGAAAAATATTTGTTTCTTTTTGGCTGTATCAGGGCTTAGTTGTGGTGTGTAGGCTCTGTAGTTGTGGTGCACGGACTTTGTTGCCTGTAGCATGTGGGATCTTAGTTCTTGGACCAGGGATCAAACCTGTGTTGCCTGCATTGGAAGGCAGATTCTTAACCAGTGGACCACCAGGGAAGTCCCTGAAATCATGGTTTTTTAAATTCATAGGTCATAGTATGCTTTCATGTTATGGGCTGAACTGTGTGTGTTCCCCACACCACCCCCTGCCCCTCTGCCCAAGTCCCCATCCCCTTGATCTGTCTGCTAAAGTCCTGCTGCTGCTACTGCTGCTAAGTCGCTTCAGTCGTGTCCGACTCTGTGCGACCCCATAGATGGCAGCCCACCAGGCTCCCCCGTCCCTGGGATTCTCCAGGCAAGAACACTGGAGTGGGTTGCTATTTCCTTCTCCAATGCATGAAAGTGAAAAGTGAAAGTGAAGTCGCTCAGTCATGTCCGACTCTTCACGACCCCATGGACTGCAGCCCACCAGGCTCCTCTGTCCATGGGATTCTCCAGAGTACTGGAGTGGGGTGCCTTTGAATGTGAGTATATTTGGAGACTTTAAACAGGTACTAAGTTAAAATGTGGCTGTTAGACTGGGCCCTAATCCAATCTTATGGGTGTCCTTGTAAGAAGAGGAAATTTGGACATGTGAAGGGTGTGTGTGTGGGGGTGTTCCCAGGTGGCTCAGTGGTAAGAATCCACCTACCAATGCAGGAGACACAGGTTTGATTCCTAGGTTGAAAAGATCCCCTGGAGAGAGAAATGGCAACCCACTCCAGTATTCTTGCCTGGAAAATCCCATGAACAGAGGAGCCTAGTGGGCTATACAGTTTATGGGGTTGCAAAGAGTTGTACATGGTAAGAAGGCCACCATCTGCAAGCCAAGGGGAGAGGCCTCAGAAGAAACCAACAGGGCTGGCACTTTGACCTTGAACTTTTAGCACCAAGAATGTGAAAAAATAATTTTCTGTTGTTTAAACCACCCAGTTTGTGATATTTTGTTATAGCAGTCCTGGCAAACTAATACAAACCATTTTATGTAGGAACCTGCCATTCTGCATGTATCCTAGTGGAAGGAGAAGAGGAAGATTCTAGTTTTTTTTTTTTTTTTTTGCTTTTATCCCCCAAAAGCCTTATGTAACAGTGTCTCCATTTGTGCCAAACATCCTGTCTTCTTTTTTTAGCACATGTTGCTAAGCAGAATGTATTCCAAGTCCCACTCTCCAGAGCCTCTTTTTTTTTTTTTTGTTTTTGTTTTAAAAAGACTATTTATTATGATATATAACTGTGAGTTAAAGACAATCTAGTACATTCGTTGGTCTGCTTGCCACTCAAACCAAATGGCCCAGATACAGTGCAAGCCTGAGGGACCCCAAAGATAATCTAGGTAAAAAGTAATCTAGGTCATCCTGCCTCATGATTTTATTTCCTTTTTTACCTATAGGTTCCTCTGCCCATATTGTATCCAAAATGAAGTAGAGGGATAAATATAGTCACATGGAATCTGTGGAAGCTAAGCATGTACAGGGGGATGCAGGGGAAAGCTGAGCAAACAGATAATAACTTTGATCGACTTGATCTGGGCACCTTGGGTAAAACACTCCTGTGTGCTGTTTACAGCATCTGGTAGACTTTTAGTCAAAAATAATGTAATTCTTGATTTCGAAAAGAAAACTGCATCTCCTATTTCAACATAGCATTTGGTTCCTTCATCTTCAGACATTACTGTCATTAAGATTATTAATTTATTCCCTTAGCAAACACTTTGAAAGCCTTATGTGATTCTTGACATTGAAGATTAGAAAAGTGTATGGGACCTATGACCTGACCTCAAGAAATTACAGTCTGGACAGAGGAGACAAACATATAAACAGATAACTGCAGTGATGTGTGTGAGGTCACTTCAGCATACACAGATGATTCTGCATTGCTGCTGCTAAGTCACTTCAGTCGTGTCCGACTCTGTGCGACCCCATAGACGGCAGCCCACCAGGCTCCCCCGTCCCTGGGATTCTCCCGGCAAGAACACTGGAGTGGGTTTCCATTTCCTTCTCCAATGCATGAAAGTGAAAAGTGGAAGTGAAGTCGCTCAGTCATGTCCGACTCTTAGCGACCCCATGGACTGCAGCCTACCAGGCTCCTCCATCCATGGGATTTTCAAGGCAAGAGTACTGGAGTGGGGTGCCATTGCCTTCTCCGGATTCTGCGTTAGCAGCTGCCAAAAAAAACCCGAAGGCATTCTTTATAGAGAATATTGTTGATATCCTCAATATAAAGATCACTCTAGATGAAGGAAATCATCTCTGAATATTCATTGGAAGGACTGATGCTGAAGCTGAAGCTCCATTACTTTGGCCACCTTATCCAAAGAGCCAGCTCATTGGCAAAGACCCTGATGCCGGGGAAGATTGAAGGCAGGAGGAGAATGGAGTGACAGAGGGCGAGATGGTTGGATGGCACCACTGACTCAATGGACATGAGTTTGAGCAAGCTTCAGGAGATGGTGAAGGACAGGAAAGCCTGGAGGGCTATAGTCCATGGAGTTGCAAAGAGTCGGACATGACTGAGTGACTGAACAACAGCTAGATGAAGATCTAAGAAGACCTTCCTCTGAGGAACCATGATGAATTCCACTCCCTCTTTCACTTTGATGGAAAGGAAATCCAGAACAAAATTTCTGATGCAATTTTAGTAAATTTATATTGTGGATTGGTAGCTGAGAAACCTCCTCCCCCTTTCATCATCCTCCAAACACACACATACAGGCACTAAGAAGAAAGAACTTGGACTAGGCTTTCCTCATTGTCAGAACTGTGTGAGAGGACGAGATGTGTGGGGTAGGATGGGAGAAGTTAAGTGAGGACCCCTGGGTGGAGGAGAGGTTGATGGGAGGTAGAGTTAAGGAGTTGGGACCTTGGAAAATCTGGTTTCTCATGTAGGATGAGAGAACTGGAAGGTTGGGCCAAGGGCTTAATTTCTGACTCAAGGGCTTGTCCCTTGCCTCTCACCCAGATACAGTCTCTAAAGCTTTGGGGTGGGGGGTACTTCCTTGATGGCTCAGCAGCAAAAGAATCTACCTGTAATGCAAGAGACACAAGAGACACGGGCTTGATCCCTGGGTTGGGAAGATCCCTTGGAGGAGGAAATGACAACCCATTCCAGTATTCTTCCCTGAAAAAATCTCATGGACAGGGTCACAAAGAGCCAGGCACTACTGAGTGCCCAAACAGACAGAAAGAGATTTGTGACCTTTGCAGGGGCCCCTTCCATAAAGAGCTGTTTACATTGGTGGGGCTAGAGTATTTCCTTTGGGAGAGACAAGGCCTGTGGCTTTCATTCTGGTGGAGAAGGGATATCCTCCCAGTTCAGTGATGAGTGGCAGCTTCCTCTTGGAGATTCCCAGGCTGAGAGGAGCATCTACCCAGAGTCCATGCACAGTTGAGGAAATGAGGTCTGTCCACCCATAAAAGTAGTTCTCAGCAAACTGTGGGATAGGAAAACCAAAGGTGCTTCTTTCCTGGGCCAGGACCTTAGGGCTTGACTGGAAACAGAAATCTTCCTGTCATGTGTCTTCCAAATCCACCTCTCAGGTACCAATTTCATATTTTTGCCCATTTTACATTGAATATTTACACTGCCTATTTTTTTTTAGAGCAGTGCAAGTATTCAATTTTTACTTACTGTTTCTGTTAATAAGCTCATTTTGAAATTCTGAAAAAAAAATTATCTTTGTTCCAAGTAACTAGTACTTGTGAAACCGTGGATTCTATGTGCTGTCTTTTAAAAATTATTGTTTTATTATTTACTATTATTATATTGCTACTATTAATATCTTACTATTAATATAATACTTAATATTATTATGCACAGGGTTTTCTCTAGCTGCAGCGAGCCAGGGCTGCTCTTGCTTGCGGTGTGCAGGCTTCTCATTGCAGTGGCTTCTCTTGTTGGTGGTGCATGGGCTTCAGTAGTTACAGCTCCCAGGCTCCAGAGCACAGGCTGTAGTTGTGGTGCACAAGCCCAGTTGCCCCAGGGCACGTGGGATCCTCCTGGACCAGGGATTGAACCCACATCCTCAGCATTGACAGGCAGACTCCTGTCCGCTGCACCACTAGGGAAGTCGTGCTGTATTTTTAAAAATGTACATAAAATACAAGTAAAATTTCAAAAAAAGTGAATTTACATATCACTTAAAATCTCATGTACCAGTTTGAGTAACACTATCATAATGTACGTATTTAAAATTTTTTGGTTATAAATTTAAGAAATGTATTTTCCTAAGTTACCTTAGTTCCTGTGTGGTGGATGCTGATGAGAGTGCATGTAGGAAGGAAATACGGGTACCAGTGTGATGCTGTCAGGATGGAATTGGGCGTCATGGGGTAAGTCTCTTTGGCTTCCCACCAATGGAAGCCCTTTCTGGAGTTGGAGGTCCAGTCTCATTTAATGATGACTCTTGTGCTCCCGATTCTCATGGCTACCTGCCCCCCACCCCGAGTTATTTGGGGGGTTCTGCCACAGTGGAACTTGTACAAGGAGCTCATCCTTGATTTTTTTGACTCTTAAGTGAAAACCCACAAATGTGTCACGTTATCTGGAAGAACATACAGGTTGGCATTTCTAGGTACCAGGCCTGCCAGATTGCCAGGTTTACATTTTCTGTATTTTTATGAAATTTTGGCCTACTTTTGACTATATTATTTCAGGCCTGCCTAACAGAACTCATGCATAAATAGACAGGCTTGTTTTTGCCCAAATCACTATGGTGATTGCAAAACCTTTTCTCAGCTTTGGCTGGAGACTCGAGGTAAGAAGGAGAGGTTTGGAGTCTGCCTGAGTCAATCCCTGCACTTCTTTCCATCCCTTAGGCCCCCTCTGGCAGGACCCTCACCTTTGGTTTCTTTACCTGTGCCAGCCAACTTGCTTACAAAGAGACAGAGCGGTTTCTAGGAGTGAAGTCTTTTTCAAAAAGCTTTCAGGAGCAAAAATAGCCCATTTCTTTTCTGTGAGGACCCAGATTAATCGCTGATCTCTCTCTCTGTCTTTTTTTTTTTTTTCCATTTGCAAAGTTCAATTGCACCTTTCCTCACAAATGTGGTCTGAACGTGCACAGCTTGGGGTGGCCTAGAATTGTCACACATGGAAAATAAACTGGAAAGGAAGTTGGCTTAAGAAATTGAGAAGAAGCAACGGGCAGTTCATTTTAGGACCATAATTGGCCAACGTTCCCTCCCAATGTGTGGTGGCGAGTTTTACTGTTGTACAGCAAAGCCCACGGATACATTTCCCAGGCGATTTCTTAGAGATATTCCATGACTGCCTTGCCAGCTAAATACGATGCACATTGAGAGCTGGCTGTTTAAGAAAGCCCAAGATTTTGTACAGTAAGATTAAGAACCGTAACATCTTCTGTGAGCCAAACAATGGGAGGTTTTCCTTTTAGAGGAAGCACATTTTAATGGCAGAAGAGGAAGAATAACCCTGAATGTTTATTTTTTCAACAGTCAACCTGAACAGATTCAATTCAGCTAAAAAGCATTTGCCTTCCATTTGCACTAAGTCTTTTCTGTTCTCCACTGTGAATTGGCCATACCCCACTGCATCATTTTCTTAAACCGACTTCATCGGCTGATGCTCTGGGATATTACATGCTTTCAGAGAAGCAGAGAGATGGAGCTTTTAATTCTGTATACAGCAGAGGCCTAACTCAGGAGGGGATGATGGTCTCCCTTCACACCTTGACCTGCTGATCGCAGTTGAAGTTGGCATCCTCTGTAGTCCGGGGTTGGAATTTTAGCCTCCATCTTGGAGTGCCTCTGCAGCAGCCTAGTGCTTGTTCTGTGGGTTCTGAATCATTGAGTCATGTATCACAGTCCCTAGAACAATCTGAAACAGTGAGCAGTATCATTCTTGTTTTTTTTTTTTTTTTTTCAGATTATGGTTAGCATTTTTAGCAATAAAGCATTTGTTAAAAATTCATTCTATTTATTTATTTACTCTCTTTGGGTGCGCTGGGTCTTTGTTGCTGTGTGCGGGCTTTCTCCAGTTGTGACGAGTGAGTGAGTGAAGTTGCTGAGTCGTGTCTGACTCTTTGCGACCCCATGGGCTGTAGCCTGCCAGGCTCCTCTGTCCATGGGATTTTCCAGGCAAGAATACTGGAGTTGTTTGCCATTTCCTTCTCTAGGGGGTCTTCCTAAGCCAGAGAACAAACCCGGGTCTCCTGCACTGCAGGCAGACTCTTTACCGTCTGAGCAACCAGGGAAACCTGGTGACAAGCAGGTGACAAGCTGTGGTGCTTCTCATTGCGGTAGCCTCTCTTGCTGTGGAGCGTAGGCTCTGGGGGGCGCAACTTCAGTGGTTGCAGCACATGGGCTCAGTTGCTCTATGGCATGTGGAAGCTTCTCAGACCAGGGATGGAACCCGTATCCCCTGCACTGGCAGGTGGATTCTTAACCACTGCACCACCAGTGAAGTCCTCATCCTTGTTTCTTTTTTAACAAGGAAAGCAAAGTGTAGATAGGTTAAGCAACTTGCTCAAAGTATCACAGCTTGGAAATACCTGGCTCTGAAACCTGTTTTCCTTGCACACTGTTGCAAGCATTGATGGAAGTAGATGGTAATTTCAAACATGATGTTCAAAGTACCCCTGGCCCCCAGATGTCTCTTCCTGTGCAAACTGACCAGAAACTCTCCTTTAATCAAAAGGAAGGCTTTGCCCCCCAAAAAATACATTCATAGATACAGAGAACAAATGAGTGGTTGCCAGAATGGAGGGGTGTGGGGGCCAACTAGGTGAAAGGATTAAGAAGTACAAATCCAGTTATGAAATAAGTCACCAGGATGTAATATATAGAATAAAGAATATGTAATACAGCATACAATAATATTATAATAACTTTTTGTATGGGGACAGGTGGTTACTAGACTTACCATGATGATCCTTTCATAACGTATGCAGATGTCAAATTGTTGTGTAGTACAATTGCGATGAACATAGTATTGTATACAACTATATTTCAGTAAAAAAATAAAAGAAATTGTGGGAAGGGGAGAGGTACATTGAAACTCTCTGTGCTGTCTGCTCATTTTTTTGTATAAATCTAAAACTGTTTCAAAAGATAAAGTATTTTTCATTGAAATATAGTTGACTGACAATGTGGTGTTAGTTTCAGGTGTACAGTAAAGTGATTCGGTTATACACACACACACACACACACGCACATTGTGTGTTAGTCACTTAGTCATGTCCACCTGTTTGCGACCACATGGTCTGTAGCCCACCAGCTTCCTCTGTCCATGGGACTATCCAGAGAAGAATACTGGAGTGAGTTGGGTTGCCATTCCCTTCTCTAGGGTATCTTCCCAACCCAGGGATCAAACCTGCATCTCCTGCATTGCAGGCAGATTACTTACCATCTAAGCCACTAGGGAAGCCTATATATATATATATATATATATATATTCTTTTTCAGATTCTTTTCCTTTATAGGTTATTACAAAATATTGAATATAGTTCCCTGTGCTGTACAGTAGGTCCTTGCTGGTTATCTATTTTATATAAAGTAGTGAATATATGTTAATCCTAAACTCCTAATATATACCTCCTTCCTTTCCCCTTTGGTAACCATAAATTTGTTTTCTATGTCTGTGAGTCTATTTCTGTTTTGTAGGTAAGTCTATTTGTCCCTTTTTTTCCCTTAGATTTCATGTATAAGTGATATCATATGATGTTTGTCTTTCTCTGTCTGACATACTTCACTTAGTATGATCATCTCTAGGTGCCATCCATGTGGCTGCAATGACATTACTTCATTCTTTCTTAGGACTGAGTAATAGTGCTTTGAATATATATTTATAAAACACATCTGTTAATGGGCATTTAGATTGCTTCCATAGTTTGGCTATTGTAAACAGTATTGCAGAGAGCACTGGGGTGCATGTATCTTTTCAAATTATAGTTTTTTCAGGATGTATGTGCAGGAGTGGGATTGCAGGATCATATGGTAATTCAAATTAAAGTCTACATTTTTTTTTAAGTCTTCATCTTTCTTTATTGATTATGCCAAAACCTTTGACTGTGTGGGTCACAATAAACTGTGGAAAATTCTGAAAGAGATGGGAATACCAGACCACCTGACTTGCCTCCTGACAAATCTGTATGCAGGTCAGGAAGCAACAGTTAGAACTGGACGTGGAACAACAGACTGGTTCCAAATTGGGAAAGGAGTACGTCAAGGCTATATATTGTCACCTTGCTTATTTAACTTAAATGCAGAGTGTATCATGAGAAATGCTGGACTGGATGAAGCACAAGCTGGAATCAAGATTGCTGGGAGAAGTATCAATAACCTCAGATATGCAGATGACACCACCCTTATGGCAGAAAGTGAAGAAGAACTAAAGAGCCTCTTGATGAAAGTGAAAGAGGAGAGTGAAAAAGTTGGCTTAAAACTCAACATTCAGAAAACTAAGATCATGACATCTGGTCCTATCACTTCATGGGAAATAGATGGGGAAACAGTGGAACAGTGTCAGACTTTATTTTGGGAGGCTCCAAAATCATTGCAGATGGTGACTGCAGCCATGAAATTAAAAGACGCTTACTCCTTGGAAGAAAAAAGTTATAACCAACCTAGACAGCTTTTTAAAAAGCAGAGACATTACTTTGCCAACAAAGGTCTGTCTGGTCAAGGCTATGGTTTTTCCAGTAGTCATGTATGGATGTGAGAGTTGGACTATAGAGAAAGCTGAGCACCAAAGAATTGATGATTTTGAACTGTGTTGTTGGAGAAGACTCGTGAGAGTCCCTTGGACTGCAAGGAGATCCAACCAGTCCATGCTAAAGGAAATCAGTCCTGAATATTCATTGGAAGGACTGATGTTGAAGCTGGAACTCCAATACTTGATGCGAAGAGCTGACTCATTTGAAAAGACCCTGATGCTGGGAAAAATTGAAGGCAGGAGGAGAAGGGGATGACAGAGGATGAGATGGTTGGATGGCATCACCGACTCAATGGACATGAGTTTGAGTAAACTCTGGGAGTTGGTGATAAACAGGGCGACCTGGAATTCTGTAATCCATGGGGTTGCAAAGGGTTGGACACGACTGAGCAACTGAACTGACCTAAACTGAGCTGAAGGCTGTCGAAAACTCTTGTTTATGCCCAATGTTTGTGGTTAGATTTATGATGGTTCTCAAGCTTGTTCTGGATACAGACATCAAAACGTCATGGTGCTTTTCTTGTGTAATACAATGAAATATGGTTATGTTAGTTTTCCAACTCTGAAATAATTGGTTTTTGAGAAATGAGGGAAATAGAAATCAAGTATTAATTACCAGCATGCGAGGGAAGGAACAGTTCAGAAAACAGGGATGAAAATGTGACTTATCTGAATTTATTTTATGATTTGGTCTTTGAAAAAAAATATATATTTACTATTCTTAAGAAGTTGTTTTAGTCTATACTTTAAAAAAATGGTTGAAAAGTGAAAGTCACTCAGTTACATCCAACTCTCTGCGACCCCATAGACTATACAGTCCGTGGAAATCTCCAGGCCAGAATACTGGATTGGGTAGCCTTTCCCTTCTCCAGGGGATCTTTCCCACCCAGGAATCAAACCGGGGTCTCCTGCAATACAGGTGGATTCTTTACGAACTGAGCTATTATTATATATTAATTTAATTAATAAAATATAAGCCTAAAAGCTTATAAGCTTTCACTAAAAAATATTCTTGATTTATAGGCAGCTCTAAGTATGTTTCCGCTATCCTCTTGAGATGCACCTCAGTGTAACTGTCTTTGTACATTAAAACCCAGCAAGATTAAAGGTTTAATAATGAAGTCCAGATACTCATTTTTGCCAAGTTTTCAAGTCAAACTGTCTTTGTCCCTTATGGTTTTTAAAAACAGCTTTGTTTAGATATAATTCCTGCAGCATACTTTCTACCCACTTAAAGGGTACAATAGAATGATTTTTAATATATTCACAGGACTGTGCAATCATGACTACACAAATCTGTATTAACTGTGTATAACACTTCTAGGATCATTTTTCTTGTTCACAAAATACATAACTCGAAAGTTCCTTTGGTGAAAGTCTGTTGGTGGTAAGCTCCCTCAGTTTTTGTTCCTTTGAAAATATCTTCATTTCACCCCCATTTTGAAGTGATAATTTTACTAGATTTACTATTCTGGATTGACAGTTATATTCTGTCTGGCTCTGAAGTTAGTAATGCTCAGTCTTTGGCTTCCACTGCTGCCAATGAGGGGTGGGTTATGGGTATAATTATCATTCCTGGTAAATGGCCTGTCTTTTGGTTTATGTGCAAACTTCCTGTTCATATGTGTGTGTGTGTGTGTGTGTGTATACACTTTATCAATTCTGAAAATTTTTACACTGATTGTATCTTCAAACCTAGCCCTTCTGTGTTTTTTTTCCATTTTGTTTTAAAAAATCATTCAGAAGCATTGTTTAATCATGTTCTTATCAAAACAAAACTTGCAGAAAAGTTCACAAATCAGACATCTTGGCAAATTATCACTTGGTTATCCACTTTATTCATTTATTTATTTAAAATTTATTTTTAATTGGAGGATAATTGCTTTATAATATTGTGTTAGTTTCTGCCATACATTACATGAATCAGCCATAGGTATACATATGTCCTTTCCCTCTTGAACCTCCTTCTCACCTCCCACCCCATCCCATGCCTCTAGATTGTCATAGAGTACCAGTTTTGAGCCCCCTGCATCATGCAGCAGTCTCACTGGCTGGCTGTTTTATGTGTGATGTTATGTTTCCATGCTATTCTCAGTCCGTCCCTCCCTCTCCTTCCCTTCCTGTGTCCACAAGTCTGTTCTCTGTGTCTGTGTCTTCATTCCTGCCCTGCAAATAGGTTCATCAGTCCCTTTTACCTTTTAAAATGTTCCCTTCTTCTGGGGCTCAATTGGATGCATGATAGAATCTCTCATTTCTCTGTTCTTTCATACCGTTCTCGTTTTCTTTCTGTGCAGTACTCTAGGTAATGTTTTCATATCTCTTTTCCAGTTTACCAACTTGCTTTGTTCTAATGCCTCACCCATTCACTGAGACTCCATCTTTACCCTATTTGTGTTTTATTTCTAAATGTTGATTCTGCCTTAATTCCTCATGGAGTTTTCTGATCATATTTTCAAAGATTGAAAATACATTTTCAATCATATTTTGGCCCAAATACTTTAAAAGATTGTAACGTTTTATACATGTTTGTTAATGCTGTTGTTGTTTTTCAGTCATCGAGTCTAGTCTGACTCTTTGTGATCCCATGGACTGCAGCACCCCAGGCTTCCCTATCCGTCACCGTCTTCTGGAGCTTGCTCAAACTCATGTCCATTGAGTCTGTGATGCCATCCAGCCATCTCATCCTTTGTTGCTTCCTTCTCCTACTGCCCTCAATCTTCCCAGCATCAGGGCCTTTTCCAATGAGTCAGCTCTTCTCATCTGGTGGCCAAAGTATTGTTTATGCTTTGTATCTAATAATTATAAAAGCCAAGTCTTTGATGTCCTAAAACTGTTGTTT
This sequence comes from Bos javanicus, assembly GCF_032452875.1. Classification (NCBI taxonomy): domain Eukaryota; kingdom Metazoa; phylum Chordata; class Mammalia; order Artiodactyla; family Bovidae; genus Bos; species Bos javanicus. Next base: position 91,695,083 of record NC_083872.1, read on the forward strand.
GTCTTTTCTGCTCATACTCACAGTGGGTTGCATGGCCTCTATTTTGGCCGTCTCTGTTTCTGAGGTCTCATTATTTTGAACTTAAATTAGATCCTAAATCAGGGATATATTTCTGAATTTTTTAAAATTTATGTGTCTTATAGCCTGTATTCCTTGACAGGAATATTAGCTCCCCAAGACCAGGAACCCTATCTTATTCACACTGTATTTTCAGTATCTTGAACAAGACCTGATACATAGAAATTACTCCATCTTTGTGTATTTTCTCATCTTGTCTCTGCCCCTACCCAACATACATACACATGCTCATACTTTGTCATGAGCTACCATTGATTCTGCTTCCCCGGTGACTCAGTGATAAAGAATCCGCATGCCAATGCAGGAGATGCACGTTTGATCCCTGGGTTGGGAAGATCCCCTGGAGAAGGAAATGGCAACCTACTCCAGTATTCATTGTTCATGCCTAGGAAATCCCATGGACAGAGAGGCCTGGCAGGCTCCACTCCATGGGGTAGCAAAAGAGTTGGACACAACTTAGTGACTAAACAACAACAGCAACCATTGATTGTAATTCAACAATGCTGCTTCAAATTCAGTTGTTTGGTCATATACATATCGTGCCCTCAGCTTCTAAGATGGGAAAAAATGTGCCAAGTATATTCAGGTCGTATTTCCTTATATTTTTCCAATTTATGCCTCTAAGATGTGTGCTTTTAAACACACGTTATCATTGATTTTGGATCAATAAGTGCTTGAAATTACAAGCTAAAAATGTTTTCCCTCATGGCTGAAAGGGCAAATATAGTTGAGAATTCCTTACTTAATCCTGAAAATAATTTCATGTGTTTTCTGGAGAGACTTTTCTAAGTCACAGTAAGTTGTTAAGATTCTCAGCGTAAATGAGGTAAGGAACACACATTGCATTATTAAGCTTGGAATGATGTAAAATGTAAAGATTGACTCCTACAGTCTTGAAAAAATGTTTGTGATTAAGTGGACTGCTTCAGGAGCACAGAGAAAATATGGCCAAATCAATAATGCATTTATAAAATTGATATTTACCCCGGAATTTTTGTATTTAATCTCTAAAACAAGTGATTTGAGACAGCCTTATCAGGCTCACGCTTAACTTGGAATTGAAAATTATAAACTATTTCTCATTCTGAAGTCTGAACTTTGTATGCTACATCTTCTTTAGGCATTTATAAATGCCTATGCAGAGTAGTAAGTTCAGTTCAGTTACTCAGTTGTGTCCAACTCTTTGCGACCCCATGGATTACAGCATGGGAGGCTTCCCTGTCCATCACCAACTCTGGGAGCTTGCTCAAATTTATGTCCATTGAGTTGGTGATGCCATCCAACCATCTCATCCTCTGTTGTCCCCTTCTCCTCCTGTCTTATCTTTCCCAGCATTAGGGTCTTTTCTAATGAGTCAATTATTTGCATCAGGTCGCCAAAGTATTGGAGCTTCAGCTTCAGCATCAGTCCTTCCAATGAATATTCAGGACTGATCACCTTTAGGATGGACTGGTTTGATCTCCTTGCAGTCCAAGGGACTCTCAGTCTTCTCCAACACAGTCAAAAGCAGTAATTCTTTGGCGCTCGGCTTTCCTTATGGTCCAACTCTCATATCCATACATGACTACTGGAAAAACCATAGCTTTGACTAGACGGGCCTTTGTCAGCAAAGTAATAAGTTGAGTCTCAGAAATTAAGCACTTTTCTCGATTTAATTGCTTGCATACATAGGGCACTTGACAATAACCTCCACGCTATAAAGTAGGGACTAACATTCATTAAGGTCATAAAAGATAACGATAATAAGAACCCTGGAATGAATCCCTTAAGAAAAATCGTTAGGCCACTAGGGAAGTGGATTTAAGGAAATGATTTTAAGAACTAAGTGCTATGTATGTTATTAATGAATTGTATGGTAGTGGTGGCAGTTTAGTCTCTGAATCGTATCCAGCTCTTGTGACTCCATGGACTGTAGCTCACCAGGTTCCTCTGCCCATGGGATTTCCCAGGCAAGAATACTGGAGTGGGTTGCCATTTGCTCCTGCAGGTGATCTTCCTGAGCCAGGGGTCGAACCTGTGTCTCCTGCATTGGTAGGTGAATTCTTTACCACTGAGCCACCAGGGAAGCCCAATGAATTGCATGTTTACCTTCAAAGTATCACTCATGAACTTGTAACCTGTTATCAGAAGCAGTGTTTACTTGGAACATAAATAGCTTTATAAAACATTTTGAAGACCCTGTGAAGATCACAAATGACTTAAGTGTTTCTACCTTTTTCTTCCCTGAAAAATGTAAGGCCATTGGAAATTCTACTTCTTCACTAACAACTGTGTGTTCTCTGCATTTCATTCAGTGAGAATGATTTTATGGAACCGCTTTTAAAATAAGAATTTTCAAGCCTTTGGAGAACTTCCAGATCCTTTGGGTACTTAACAGGAAAGGAGTCAGTGACTGAATTATCTGTGTCAGTGCTTCAGTGCTCTTTCATCCTCATTTTGGAGTCTCAGCTTCTAACACCCTTTCTGTTGTTTCTTCTCTTGTGCTTTATTCTTCCTGACACCTAGAATATACAGGTGATGAGGATAGATCGAAAGTTTCTTCAACTCACGCCAGGTGAACAGTGTTTGAAGTAGTCTGCAAGAGGACATTATGCATTTCTGAAAATATCAAGACTCTTGGGAGAAGTTTCAGCCTTGGAATAGTAGAGTAGGGAATCATATTATGTTTGGTTTCATGAGTTATGACATGCTTAAGATACTAGTAAAAATTCAGGAAATGCTTATTGAATGAAAGACTTATTTTTTAACATTTATTTATTTTTAATTGGAGGATGATTGCTTTATAATATTGTGTTTGTTTCTGCCTTATATCAACATGAATCAGCCTGAAAAACATATTGAATGAAGTTATTACATGTGGAAAACAGGATGAGGATGTAACTGGCTACCTTGATGCCAGGTATAAAGTAAAGCAAGTGTTTTTTTGCTGTTAAAGTACCTGAATTGTCTTCCAGAATTTTATTCAGAGATTAAATCTTTAAACCAGGAGTTGTAAATGAATGAAAAAAATTTCGCAAACTGAAACAAGGAGCCAGTGTAGGTTGGCTTAAAAAATAAATATACACCGAGTGAGTATCAAGTTTATAGCTCCACAAATGACTAATGAAATCACTGCCACAATAACACAGAACTGAGCCTGGAGAATATCCAGGTAGACTTGATTACATTACATTTCCTTTATATAATTCTCCAAACCCAGCTTGGCTTCCTTTCTATTCAGATATTTCCCTCTGGATGGGATTCTGGTTGTGCTTTTTTTTGACTTGTCCTCACATTTACCTGTTAGAGTCCCTCCAAGGACCAAGGTCTCTTTCTTCAACACTTTCAGGCAAATGAACCTTTTTCAAGATATTAGGCTGCTGATAAAGTCTCCTCTACCCCTCTTTCTTTGGTGTTCAATGTACTGAGGTTTTTCACTCTCTCCCTCTAAGTTATTTCCCTTCCTTCTAAGGCACATAGAAATATGATACAGGCCTATTACCTTCCAGCCAAATGTACTGGAAGAAATTGTTCAAAGCAAAATGTGCATGAAAGGAGGGATCATTATGAGTACTGACATCTAACTCCCATGCTTGGTGAACAAAGAAATGGAATTCATAAGCAAAAAAAAAAAATTTTTTTTTTGATGTGGCACTTCAGTGGCAGCTTCATTGGTAATTATGGGACATTAAAGGGTTCAATAATTATCACCATTATTAATAATAATGCCACCTGAACAACCAGTCACTCTAACCCAGTCATCTGGAAAAATCATGGCAGCCTCTTATCTAATTATCACTTTGCGCTTTTATCCACAATACACATTAATCTGAATTTATCGACTTTTTGGTTTTAGGGCATGCAAGATGGCAACTGCAGCATCACAAATTTTGTAGAAGATTAAAACTGCTAAACCTTTTTTTCAATACCTAAAATTATTTTGTAACTAATGTTATATCTCCGTCATTAGCGAAACATTGCTCAGAATTTGGGATGATAAAATAGTAATGATAACAACAACAACAATAATAGCAGCTCCTGTTTGATGAGTGCTTCATGTGTGTCAAGCACAAGGTTAAATGATTTACATGCATTGTCTCATTTGCTTTTCTACTTACAAGCCCTCAAAGTAGGTATTATCTCCATTTTACAAGTGAAAATTGAAGCTTAGTGAGTTTAACTTGCCCAAGGCCACTTAGCAAATACGTAGGAGAACAGAAACCTCAGTCTGGATCTAATGGCACAGTCTAGTCTTTTGACCACATTGCTGTTCTGTGTGTGTGTGTGTGTGTGTGTGTGTGCATGCGCACGTGTGCATGTGTGCACACATGTAGGTATTGTCCATATACCCAGCTCAACTGATCATGATAATAACAATAAACATTTGTTATCATTGGAACACTTGCCATTCCTGCTGCTGCTGCTAAGTCGCTTCAGTCGAGTCTGACTCTATGCGACCCCATAGACGGCAGCCCATCAGGCTCTGCCGTCCCTGGGATTCTCCAGGCAAGAATACTGGAGTGGGTTGCCATTTCCTCCTCCAATTCATGAACGTGAACAGGTTTAATTCTAAATGACACAGCTTTGGTTACTGAGTAATTTCTTATGGGCACCATGTCTCTGCCTTGGAAGATGTCATCAACCACTTGATGATGCCAACTGGGATAACCAGTTATCACTAATTAGGACCTTTCCTCAGGCATCTCTCTTTGAGAATTTTAGAGATACAGACATATAAGTCAGCAATTATGTTATGGAGGTATGAAGAAACTTAAATCTTCCATCTGTATATTTATGATTTGTCATTTTCCATATGCAGATGTTTCAGTTTCTAAGAACTATTGTTTTCTTTCACTGATGAAAGATCTGATGTACAGGCAGTTTAAGCAAGTTACCCTAAAGTGTAAAGATTATAACTGGCAGAGCTGGGGTTGTAATCAGACCATTATACCACAGAACACATGACCTATTACAGGGGAAGCAGTGGTGAGAAGAACTCTCTAATCCTTTGGAATGTAGAAGAGAAAGATATGAATAGCAGTTCTATGCTTTAGTCAATGAATACCAATGAATTAATTTTCCAAATCAGAGTTTCATTGTGCAATTGAAACTTCCAGTAGATTGTGGGGAAACTTCATTTCTTGTGATAATTTGCTTATTGGTAAAGTCTTGGGGCTTCCCAGGTGGCTCAGTGGGTAAAGAATCTGCTTGCAGTGCTGGAGACACAGGTTTGATCCCTGGGTTGGGAAGATCCCCCAGGGAACAGCAACCCATTCTATTATTCTTGCCTGGAGAATCCCATGGACAGAGGAGTCTGGCAAGCTATAGTCCATAGGGTCAAAAAGAGTCAGACATGACTGAAATGACTTCACATACATGAAGAGTCTTGAACTACTAAAGGTGAGGCTGACAGCCATGCCTGCTGAATTCCTACCCTTAAGCTTAACATGGCTTGAAATATTACACCTGGATAATTCATGTCAAAACAAGTACTTTCAAGCCAGAATTCCCCAGATATTTAGCTTAGAGTAGTGGCCAGTAAATATTTACTTTGTGCTGCTATTTTTCCAAATCTGTTCTTCATTTATGGGAGTATAGATGGTTTGCATAACCCTGATAAAACAAAGCTTGTATGTCTTCAAATGATATCTTTCAATCAGATACTCTCGTGAGGTGTCTTAGTGTGTTTGGGCTGCTGTAAAAAAGTACCATAGACAAGGTGCTAATAAATAAGGGAAATTTATTTCTTATGGGTTTGGAGGCTGAGAAGTCCAAGATCAAGGTGTTGACAGATCTGGTGTCTGATGAGAGCCTGCTTCCGGGTTCCTGTGTCCTTACTTGGCAGAAGAGGTGAAGGAATTTCTGGACTTTCTTTACCAGGGCACTAACTCCATCATAAAGGCTCCATCCTCATGACCTCGTGACCTCCCAAAGGCCTTGCTTCCAAATACCATTGCATTTGAATTTTTTTTCAATATATGAATTTTGAGGGGACACAAACATTCAGTTTACAATGTGAGGTCAAATTATAAATAAGGCAGTGAAGATGAAAAACAAACAAACACCTTGCTAATAGTTTCCTTTGATGTGCAGAAGCTTTTAAGGTTAATTAGGTCCCATTTGTTTATTTTTGCTTTTATTTCCAATATTCTGGGAGGTGGGTCATAGAGGATCCTGCTGTGATGTATGTCGGAGAGTGTTTTGCCTATGTTCTCCTCTAGGAGTTTTATAGTTTCTGGTCTTACGTTTAGATCTTTAATCCATTTTGAGTTTATTTTTGTGTATGGTGTTAGAAAGTGGTCCAGTTTCATTCTTTTACAAGTGGTTGACCAGATTTCCCAGCACCACTTGTTAAAGAGATTGTCTTTAATCCATTGTATATTCTTGCCTCCTTTGTCGAAGATAAGGTGTCCATATGTGCGTGGATTTATCTCTGGGCTTTCTATTTTGTTCCATTGATCAATATTTCTGTCTTTGTGCCAGTACCATACTGTCTTGATAACTGTGGCTTTGTAGTAGAGCCTGAAGTCAGGTAAGTTGATTCCTCCAGTTCCATTCTTCTTTCTCAAGATCGCTTTGGCTATTCGAGGTTTTTTGTATTTCCATACAAATTGTGAGATTATTTGTTCTAGCTCTGTGAAGAATACTGTTGGTAGCTTGATAGGGATTGCGTTGAATCTATAAATTGCTTTGGGTAGTATACTCATTTTCACTATATTGATTCTTCCAATCCATGAACATGGTATATTTCTCCATCTATTAGTGTCCTCTTTGATTTCTTTCACCAGTGTTTTATAGTTTTCTATATATAGGTCTTTAGTTTCTTTAGGTAGATATATTCCTAAGTATTTTATTCTTTCCGTTGCAATGGTGAATGGAATTGTTTCCTTAATTTCTCTTTCTGTTTTCTCATTATTAGTGTATAGGAATGCAAGGGATTTCTGTGTGTTGATTTTATATCCTGCAACTTTACTGTAGTCATTGATTATTTCTAGTAATTTTCTGGTGGACTCTTTAGGGTTTTCTATGTAGAGGATCATGTCATCTGCAAATAGTGAGAGTTTTACTTCTTCTTTTCCAATTTGGATTCCTTTTATTTCTTTTTCTGCTCTGATTGCTGTGGCCAAAACTTCCAAAACTATGTTGAATAGTAATGGTGAAAGTGGGCACCCTTGTCTTGTTCCTGACTTTAGAGGAAATGCTTTCAATTTTTCACCATTGAGGATAATGTTTGCAGTGGGTTTGTCATATATAGATTTTATTATGTTGAGGTATGTTCCTTCTATTCCTGCTTTCTGGAGAGTTTTTATCATAAATGGATGTTGAATTTTGTCAAAGGCTTTCTCTGCATCTATTGAGATAATCATATGGTTTTTATTTTTCAATTTGTTAATGTAAAGAAAAGGGAACCCTCTTACACTGTTGGTGGGAATGCAAACTAGTACAGCCACTATGGAGAACAGTGTGGAGATTCCTTAAAAAACTGGAAATAGAACTGCCTTATGATCCAGCAACCCCACTGCTGGGCATACACACTGAGGAAACCAGAAGGGAAAGAGACACGTGTACCCCAATGTTCATCGCAGCACTGTTTATAATAGCCAAGACGTGGAAGCAACCTAGATGTCCATCAGCAGATGAATGGATAAGAAAGCTGTGGTACATATACACAATGGAGTATTACTCAGCCATTAAAAAGAATACATTTGAATCAGTTCTAATGAGGTGGATGAAACTGGAGCCTATTATACAGAGTGAAGTAAGCCAGAAGGAAAAACATAAATACAGTATACTAACGCATATATATGGAATTTAGAAAGATGGTAACAATAACCCGGTGTACGAGACAGCAAAAGAGACACTGATGTATAGAACAGTCTTATGGACTCTGTGGGAGAGGGAGAGGGTGGGAAGATGTGGGAGAATGGCAATGAAACATGTAAAGAATCATGTAGGAAACGAGTTGCCAGTCCAGGTTCAATGTATGATGCTGGATGCTTGGGGCTGGTGCACTGGGACGGCCCAGAGGGATGGTATGGGGAGGGAGGAGGGAGGAGGGTTCGGGATGGGGAACACATGTATACCTGTGGCGGATTCATTTTGATATTTGGCAAAACTAATACAATTATGTAAATTTTAAAAATAAAATAAAATTGGAAGAAAAAAAAAAAAAAAAAAAAAACAAACAAACAAACAAACAAACAAACAAAAAAAAACAAAAAAACAAAAACCAAGAGCTAAAATCCAGAATAGCGATCAAGACATATTAGTTTTGATAATTGGGTAAAGACAGAGTTTATTACTTTATTTATTTCTAAACTCAAATTATCCCACAAAGGATTTGAAGTGGCTTATACAAAATGCATAAACAAGTATGTTAAAAACAACAAGAATTTTTAAATAAAAATATCAAGTAAATATACATTAGAAGATCAAGGCAAAATTATAGGCAGGATTAAGAGTTTGAGATAATGATGCATCTGAGTCAGTTTTTAAATTGCTATATATGAAAAGGTAAGAATTTATACTCCTGAATTAACTATATTGGGTGTCTCTACCAGCTAATTTGTCTGGGTAGATGCAGGCTTCATTGGGCATTCCAGTATAATTTTTAGTACATGTGTGTGTTACAACATTGCTCTGAAAAGCACAAGCCTACTCATTCACAGAGCAAAAGCTGGACAGACATAAAATCAAGAGATGATGTCACAATCTTAGTTAAAACACCCATTCAGCCTCATTTATTTATTTATTTTTTTTACTTTTGTAGACTGGGAATTTTCCATTGGAAACTACATTGTGATTGGGAGTGCAGTAACAACTCGGACTTAATTAGCTGCTGTGCATTTGCCTGCTTTAGACATTGTCAGAAGGATTGGCAATGGAATGAGGCAAGTGGGTGCTTACTGGGAACCACCCACACTCCCCTACCTACCTCACTATGGCCATCAGTTCCGCCACCAGGCTGGCAGGACTTGAGGAGCCACCAGTGATCACTAATGGAAAGTACTTTGTGTTCCTGCAGTACAGTCAGCAGACAACTGTTTATTACTGTTGTTGTTATCTTTATCATTATCATTATTTTTGAATGGAGTCAGGAAGGAGGAGGAGATGAGGAGGAGAATGGGGATAGGATGACGATGGTAGATGTCACACAGGAGAACAAAGAGGAGGAAAATAACAGCTTGAGGGAGGAAGCACTGATCAAAGGAGAATAGAAAGGGACAGAGAAAAACCAAGAATGAGATTGAAACTGATGGGAAAGAGATTTGAGGGGGAGAACCAGAGACAGAATCAGTTTGACATCTCTATTTGTCCCGGTATGATCCTGCTAATTCCTGTGGATGCCAGCTTGTTCATTTCTGGGATAATGGAGGAGGATAAGCAATGAGACCTCAGAGGTCACTGCCTCGGTCACTCTTCGGTAACTCCAGTCTCTAGGAACCTGTAGGCAGCTGTGACCGCTGTGGGAACAAAGTACGGGGGAGGAGGAAAAGTCTCAGTTTATTGGTGACTCATTCTGGCACTGACTTGGCCTTCTGAAAGTAATTTAACTCCACTGGGCTGAACCTCGTCATAATTAATAACAGGATACCTGTTTATAGAGTAGGTCCAGTATTATCAACAAAGTGCTGCCTCAGGCAGAGGCTGGCAAGAAGAAACAATGGCAGCAGAAAAAGAAAAGGGAAAAAGAGAAGGGAGAGAGGACAGCAGTAGCTTCCAAAATTCTTTGGGTTGTAGAGGCCTTGCAGAGGGGGAATTTGTGGGTTCATATGTACAGTGCAATTGAGATTTCATGGAATTAATACTTCACTGCCTATTAGGTACCAGACAGAGTGGTGAATGCTTTTTCTATGTAACTTGTGTAATCTCTTCAACAGTCCTGGGCAGTAGCTGTTATTATACTTCTTCAACTGAGGCTAGGAAAATAGCTTGCTTGATATAACAGGTTTGAACTCAGGTCTACAGGGCTTGATCAATGCTTTGAACTTTAAAATAATTGTACAATCTAGACTATACTTAAAGAGACATAGTGCATATTATATATATATATAAAAGCAAGCAAATTTTCTGACAGAGTCATTGCCTCTTTTTTCTAGTGTCTAAATTTGTCTTAAAATCCCAATGTGTCAATCTGTCCTTCAGCCTTAGAAAATACTCAAGGATTCTGGGGTGGGAAGAAAATGGAAGGAAATGAACTTTGAAGTTAGACATCTGGCCTTGGATTTTATTCTCACGGTTGGGTGTCCTTGTGTATGTGTAGGTGTGTACTTAGTTGTATCCGACTCTGTGGCCCCATGCACTGTAGCCCACCGGGCCCCTCTGTCCATGGAAATTTCCAGGCAAGAATACTGGAGTGGGTTGCCATTTCCTTCTCCAGGGGATTTTCCTAACCCAGGGATCAAACTTGTGTCTCTTGCATTGGCAGGTAGATTCTTAACCACTGCGCCACTTGGGAAGCCCTAGGTGATCTTTGGAATCTGTAAAACAGGATTACTATTAGGTTGTTTTTTTCTAAGGATGAATGAGTTATGGGGACATACCTAGCATGGTGCTTTTCACTTATGGGGCACTAAATTATTGGTTTTCTTTCTTGAAATTTTAGATAGGATTCATTTGTTCCATAATTTCCCAAACTATGCTTTGCAGAATGTTAAGAGTTGTGAGAGATGTTACTAATATTCATCATGAAAACATTTTTAATGGTTTGCTATGTTGGCATTAAGTAAATTATTGTTTTTCCTTTATTCTTACCACCCCTCGCCCCAAATAGTCTACCACAGAGGGCTTATTGTATTAAGAAACTAAATGTAAAAACTAAAAAATAAAACCATTTAAAAAAACATATAAAAATATTTATATGATCTTTTGACAGTGAGGATTTCTTTAAAAAGACAAAACCTCAAAATGTGGAGGAAAGAATTTTGACTATATTAAACTTCTGTATGACAAAAGACACTATTAAAATATATACCAGCCATAGACTATAAGAAGATATTCAAATGTATTTTACCCACAAAGGATTAGTATCTGAACACATAAGCATTCTTATGTATTAGTAAGAAAAAGGCAGACAGTGTGGTAGAAAAATAAGCAAAGGGTGTAAATTGACAGTTCACAAAAGGATTTGTTACATGGCCAAGAACATAAAAAGAGAGTAACTTCACTAATAATTGAGCAAGTGCCAACTAATATAAAAATACTTTACACTGATGAAATTCACAAAAATTGAAAAGGTTGGCAGTACATGCCTTTTTATTGTTAGTTATTAATATTGTTTCTACTATATTTCTGCATTTTACTAGCAGTATAGTAACATACCTCGACAGCATAGTAACATACCTCGACACACAAACACATACAAATGAGATAGACTGCATAAGGATTGGGAAAGAAGACACAAAACTGTTATTATTTATGAAGAGTGTAATCTACCAAGAAAATCTAACAGAAACTCCAGACGAACTATTAAAACCAACAAGGTAGTTTAGCAAGTTGATAACGTTTAAGATGAAGTTTTTATTTTTAATTCAATATTGGGGACTTCCCTGGCAGTCCACTGGTTATGACTCCAATGCAGTGGGTATGGGTTTGATCTCTGATTGGGGAACTAAAATCCCATGTGCCCAGTGGCTTGGCCAAAAAAAAAGTTCAGTTTGTATAAACTGTACAGTAGTAACTACAAGAGCCTTTAATACTGTTCAGTAAATAATTTTGGTTCTGTCTTAGTACATGGCAGGGTTTTACTTTTTTATCCCTTTAAAGTTAGCTTTGATCAGATGACTGTCTGTGACCAATGAAATGTAATCAGAAGTGATACGTGTCACTTCCAGGTGAAAGCATTGGGAACTAGTATTGATACATGACTGGAAACACTTTTTCATTGTTTCTTAGAACATGGCAATCTGCTGGGTGATAGCTGTTTTGTCAGTTGGGCCCTGGGGTGAGAAAAATAGAGCAGTGGCCCACCTAATACAAGAAATACAAGACAAATAAGAAATAAATACATACAAATAAGAAATAAACACAAGACAAACAAGAAATAAACTTTGTTGTTTTCAGTCCCTGAGATTTTAGAGTTAAAACTTCTCTGAGTCCATAAAAATGAAATCTGTGAGGGCTGACACAGGAATAGATAAGCCAATGGAATAGAAAAGGAAATTTAGAGACAAATCTATTTATTTGAGGAATGTGGTAATAAAATTTGGCAGAAACAAGAAGGATTATTAAATAAATGATATTATGACAAAAATTGATATAGAAAAAGTTTATATCTCTTCATATATACAAAGTGAATTCCAGATGAACTAAAAGCCTAAATTTAAAAAGTAAAATAATAAAATACAGAGAAGAAACATGGGAAAATAGTATTTTAGTTATATCAGGTCTAGATTTTTTACATGTGATGTAGAAGCACAGACTAATAAGGAAAATATTAATAAATCCAACTACACAATCACTTCTGTAATATACCATGGACAACGTGAAAAAATAAGATAGAAACTGCCAGAAATTTGTAATGTATACAACCATTAAAGTATTAGTATCCAGAATATGTAAAGAGCTTCTGCAAATTAATGATAGAAAACCAGCCCAATAGAAAGATAGTCAAAGGCCATGATGGGCAATTCACAGAAGAAAGTGAATGCAAATGAAAATTTGAAAAGATTTCAACATTGTCAGTATTCAATTAAAAGTCATGACATGCTATATCAAACTTATATAATGAATACAATGTAATAATTCTGGTGACACCTGCTGGAGAGATTATGTATTAACAATGGTGTTATAAATGTGAAAAGAGATTGGGACAGCAGAGGATGAGATATTTGGATAGCATCACCAACTCAAAGGACATGGATTTGAGCAAACTCCGAGAGATAGCAAAGGACAGAGGAGCCTGGCATGCTACAGTCCATGGGGTTCCAGAGAGTAAAACACAACTCAGCAACGGAACAACAAATAAATATGAGGGTACTTGTGTGCTGTGATCCAGCAATTATACATTTAGGGAGAAATTCATGTATATAAGCAGACACATTATATAATTATTTTTCAACACTGTGTTATAGAGCCATACCAATAAACAAATTTGAACTGCAGGTGCCAGCATAGATCAATGTCAGAAATATAATTTTTAGGGATTTCCTTGATAGTCCATTGGCTGAGACTCCTCACTCCCAGTGCAGGGGGCCTGGGTTCCATCCCTGGTCAGGGAACTAGATCCCACAAGGAGCAACTAAAAAAAAAGATCCAATGTGCCACCGCTAAGACCTGGCATACTCCAATAAATAAATAGATATTAAAAAAAGAAATGTACTTTTAAAAAAGAAATATATTTTTTAGAGGGAAACGATTAAAAGGGTATGTTTAGTATGTATGTAAAGTTTTAAAGTACACTAATATTAGTACATTTTCTTTATGGAGGTAAATGTCTCAAAACTTGTATGGAAAACATACACAACAATTTCAGCAAAGTGATTGTTTGAGAGGAAGAAGAGAGGAAAACAAGGGAGGTAGGTCTTTAATTTTAGCTGCAACATTTTATTTTTTCAAAAGGAAAAAATGAAACATATAATGGGAAACATTAACATCTGTTCATATTCAGTTCAGTTCAGTTCAGTCACTCAGTCGTGTCTGACTCTTTGCGACCCCATGAATCGCGGCATGCCAGGCCTCCCTGTCCATCACCAACTCCCGGAGTTCACTCAAACTCATGTCCATTGAGTCAGTGATGCCATACAGCCATCTCATCCTCTGTCGTGCCCTTCTCCTCCTGCCCCCAATCCCTCCCAGCATCAGAGTCTTTTCCAGTGAGTCAGCTCTTCGCATGAGGTGGCCAAAGTACTGGAGTTTCAGCTTTAGCATCAGTCCTTCCAATGAACACCCAGGACTGATCTTTAGGATGGACTGGTTGGACCTCCTTGCAGTCCAAGGGACTCTCAAGAGTCTTCTCCAACACCACAGTTCAAAAGCATCAATTCTTCGACACTCAGCTTTCTTCACAGTCCAACTCTCACATTATACATGACCCCTGGAAAACCATAGCCTTGACTAGCCAGACCTTTGTTGGCAAAGTAATATCTCTGATTTTGAATATGCTATCTAGGTTGGTCATAACTTTCCTTCCAAGGAGTAAGCGTCTCTTCATTTCACGGCTGCAATCACCATCTGCAGTGATTTTGGAGCCCCCCAAAATAAAGTCTGACACTGTCTCCCCATCTATTTCCCATGAAGTGATGGGACCAGATGCCATGATCTTCGTTTTCTGAATGTTGAGCTTTAAGCCGACTTTTCGCTCTCCTCTTTGACTTTCATCAAGAGACTCTTTAGTTCCTCTTCACTTTCTGCCATAAGGGTGGTGTCATCTGCATATCTGAGGTTATTGATATTTCTCCCGGCAATCTTGATTCCAGCTTGTGCTTCTTCCAGCACAGCATTTCTCATGATGTACTCTGTATAGAAGTTAAATAAGCAGGGTGACAATATACAGCCTTGACGTACTCCTTTTCCTATTTGGAACCAGTCTGTTGTTCTATGTCCAGTTCTAACTGTTGCTTCCTGACCTGCATATAGGTTTCTCAAGAGGCAGGTCAGTGGTCTGGTATTCCCATCTCTTTCAGAATTTTCCACAGTTTATTGCAATCCACACAGTCAAAGGCTTTGGCATAGTCAATATTAGAGGTATGTTAATAGGTCACTGTTATCGTATTTCTACACTTTTCATGTCTGCAGTATTTCGTGACTAAAATTTAAACTTGAAATATCCTTGGATGGTATATTTGTATTGTAAAACAATTGTTCTTAAATCTTACAGCTATGCAAAGGAGGAGGAAATGGCAACCCAATCCAGTATTTTTCCCTAGAGAATCCCATGGACAGAGAAGCCTGGTGGGCTATAGTCCATGGGGTCGCAAAAAGTTGGACACAATTGAGTGACTAATACTTTATAGTTGGTCCTTTGTTTATCATAAATAAGACAGTTTTTCCTCAGGTGTGTGTTTTTTTAATCCATGTTTTAAAACAGGTGGCTTAATTATTTCTGGGATCTTTAGCAATAATTATACATATTCTTAAACCCCACCCCCTGAGTTTATATGTCAAAGCCTGTTATCCCCATGTAATGGTCAGTTGGAGATTGGGCCTTTGAGAGAGTATTCAATTTAGATGAGGTTTTAAAGGTGAGAACCTTGTGATGGGTTAGTGTCCTTATAAGAAGAGAAAGAGATACAAGAGTTCTCTTTGTCATACAGGGGCACAATAACATGGCCATCTGCAAGCCAGGAAGAGAACCTGACCATTCTATCACTCTGATCTCAGCCTTTTAGCCTCCAGAAATATAAGATACAAATTTCTGTTGCTTACATAAAAAAAAAAAAAACTTGTAAGGTCTACAAGCTTAATTTGAAGATGTTGACTTGATCGTCACACGTTCCTCAGGAAGTAGATGCC
This sequence comes from Bos javanicus, assembly GCF_032452875.1. Classification (NCBI taxonomy): domain Eukaryota; kingdom Metazoa; phylum Chordata; class Mammalia; order Artiodactyla; family Bovidae; genus Bos; species Bos javanicus. The sequence continues at coordinate 91,710,593 of NC_083872.1, forward strand.
TTCTTTTTATTTTAAAGATTTTCTTTTGATGTGGACCATTTTCAAAGTCTGTATTGAATTTGTTACAATATTGCTTCTGCTTTACATTTTGGTTTTTTGGCCTGGAGGCATGTGGGATCTTAGCTCCCTGACCAGGGATCAAACTCGCAGCCTCTGTATTGGAAGGTGAAGTGTTGGAAGGTTAACCATTGGACCGCCGGGGAAGTCCCCACCAGAATCTTACACGAAGGTCATGGGACTGGGACAGATTGCCTCCAGTCTTCTATTGAAAAGCAGCAAGGCTGTTCCTTGTACTTGGGATTTCACCCCTTAAAACAAATCATTCTTTTCTGCCTTCAACTGTCATCATTTTTTGTTTTCCTTCCATGCACAATGGGGTCCATACTGGGCAAAGGTGACCTAGAAATACAACTCTATGGCCATGGTCTCAGTGATCTCCTTTTTATTAAATATTTTAATTTGCCTTCAATGTATGGGACTGTTAATGATTTTAAGTTCTAGCATGAAAAGGCAGACTAGAAACATTTCAAAGGAAATTTTTGGGGCAAGCATTATAAATTCTGAGGGAATAAGATATCCTTAAGGTAATAGGTATCTACAGGAAGAAGTAAGAGAGGTAAGAGCGAAATGAACCAGGGAGAGGAGGAGAGCAAGATGATGGAAGGAGAGAAAAGGGAGAAGAGGAACAGGATCTATGATGATAAAGTGCTGCTGACAACGGCCTCACGGGCTCCTCAGTGGCCCTCAGGCTCCTTCGCATCTGCTGTCATCCATCCTTTCTGGTCATGCAGGGTTTTCCAGGTGGGAACCTGACATTTAGGAACGAGGCTTGCAACCCAATCTGCTGCGGTCCATGCACTGACTTGCGTGTAATGCTGGCAATTGGCATTGTTGAAAGTGGGAGCAGACAAGATTTAAAGGGTGAGGAAAGGAGAAAAACTTGGACACACGGGAGCTTCAAGAGAAGAATCAATGAAGCGTGTGACATGTAGGTCTTCTCTTTGCCAGGCAGAGTTTCATTAAGTGGCCAGTGTCTACCCCTTCCAGCTCACAAACAGAAAGATGGCAATGACAGCTCAGTTGTCACTAATAGATCAGGCAACTCTTTCTTGACACTATTCCTCCAATTAAAGAGAGTATCAAATCCGACATTGGAAGGAATATAATTAACATGTAAGATCAGCAAACTTTCTATGTAAATTGCACTTAAAAATATCAGAAGTGAAGACATTTTAGCTAGGTTCTAAGCTGAAATTTGTATAGCAAAAGGCAGAAACAAGCTTAGTGGGGGTATTTTTCATAAACTTGTGTGTATGGATGAAATTTTAAATATAGATAGATTTTGAAATACTGCACTGTTGAGAAATGCAGATTCTAAGAAAAGTAAGGAGAAATAAAATAAATATGAATGAAAGAATCTCTGTGGTATTGTTTACCAAAACACCTATCTTGCTATATGAGAGAGATAAATTTAATAATTGAACTTTTTTTTTAATTTGTTAAAATTTATGTATTAAACTCATCTATTGAGGGTCTGTTCTGTGCTCGGCATTGTTTTAGGTGTTTGGGATGTATAAGTAAATCAAAGGCACAAAATCCCTGCTCATGTATGTCCTACATTCTACTAAATGTAATAAATAAGCAAATTATATAATACATTAGAAAGCAGTAAGTAATATAAAAATCAACCTATAGGAGGCCAGGGAGCATGTGTGTTTGGGAGAAGGTCTGTGCAGTACAGTTTTATACTGGGTTAGGCCTCATGAGGAGCTGATACTTGAGCAAAGACATGTAAGGAGGGGGAAAGGCTGTTTGACGCAGAGATAACAGCTAGTACAAAGCCCTCAGGTTGGAGTATGCCTGGTGTGTTCAAAGACCAGCATGGAGGCCAGTGATGACTGGTACAGAATGAGCAAGATGGCAGGTAGAGGGTGATATCATCAAGGTAACAGGGGCTAGAGCACAGGGAACCTAGAGGCTGTGCATGCTATGTTGCTTCAGTCGTGTCTGACTCTAACCCTGTGGTCTGTAGCCCCTAAGGCTCCTCTGTCCATGGGATTCTCCAGGCAAGAATACTGGAGTGGGTTGCAATGCCCTTCTCCAGTGGATCTTCCCAACCCAGGGACTGAACCCGAGGAGTCTCCTACGTCTCCCGCATTAGCAGGTAGGTTCTTTACCAGTAGCGCCACCCAGGAAGCCCCACCTAGAGGTTATTGTAAGGCTTTTGTCTTCAGGGGGCCTTTGAGATATTTTGAGCAGAGTGACATGATCAAACTTTGATTTTAGAAGGATCACTGTTGAGAATAGACTGTGGAATGGTGAGTATGAAAGTGCATAGATTGATAAGCATTCCAACACAGTAATCCAGGTTGAAAATGATGGTTGGAGCAGGGACAGCAGTGGATCTTGGAGCCAACACGTTTACCTGATAGAATGGATAGAAAGAATGTGGAGTGAAAGAGAAAGACAGAAATCCAGAATGACTCGAGGTTTTTGACAAAAGCACCTGCCAGGGTGGGATTACAGTCAGATGAGTTAGGAATCTGCAGGTTTAGAGTGAAAGATTAGGAGTTTGATTTTAGACTTGTTTAAATTTGAGATAGCTATTAAATATATGGGACTTCCATGGTGGCTCAGGGGTAAAGAAGCTGCCTACCAATGCAGGGGACACAAGTTTGATCCCTGGGTGGGGAAGATCCCCTGGAGGAGGAAATGGTGACCCACTCCAGTATTCTCGTTTGGGAAATCCCATGAATGGAGAAGCCTGGCAGGCTACAGTCCATGGGGTCACAAAAGAATCAGACATGACCGAGCAACTAAATAGTAACAACATTAGATATACAAATAGAGGTTGTATCAGTTCAGTTCAGTGGCTCAGTCATATCTTACTTTGCAACCCCGTGGACTGCAGCACGCCAGGCCTCCCTGTCCATCACCAACTCCTGGAATCCACTCAAACTCATGTCCATCGAGTCGGTGATGCCATCCAACCATCTCATCCCCTGTCATCCCGTTCTCCTCCTGCCTTCAATCTTTCCCAGCATCAGGGTCTTTTCAAATGAGTCAGCTCTTCCCATCAGGTGGCCAAAGTACTGAAGTTTCAGCTTCAACATCAGTTTTTCCAATGAACATTCAGGACTGATTTCCTTTAGGATGGACTGGTTGGATTTGCTTGCTGTCCAAGGGACTCTCAAGAGTCTTCTCCAACACCACAGTTCAAAAGCATTAACTCTTCAGTGCTCAGCTTTCTTTATTATCCAACTCTCACGTCATACATGACTACTGGAAAACATAGCCTTGACTAGATGGACCTTTGTTGGCAATGTGCTCTCTAGGTTGGTCATAACTTTTCTTCCAACCAGTAAGCGTCTTTTAATTTCATGGCTGCAGTCACCATCTGCAATTACTTTGGAGCCCCCCAAAATAAAGTCTGACACTGTTTCCCCATCTATTTGCCATGAAGTGATGGAACTGGATGCCATAATCTTAGTTTTCTGAGTGTTGAACTTTAAGCCAACTTTTTCACTCTCCTCTTTCACTTTCATTAAGAGGCTCCTTAGTTCTTCTTCACTTTCTGCCATACGGGTGGTGTCATCTGCATATCTGAGGTTATTGGTATTTCTCCCGGCAATCTTGATTCCAGCTTGTGCTTCCTCCAGCCCAGCATTTCTCATGATGTATTCTGCATATAAGTTAAATAAGCAGGGTGACGATATACAGCCTTAATGTACTCCTTTCCCAATTTGGAACCAGTCTGTTGTTCCATGTCCAGTTCTAACTGTTGCTTCCTGACCTGCATACAGATTTCTCAAGAGGTGGGTCAAATGGTCTGGTATTCCCATCTCTTTCAGAATTTTCTACAGCTTATTGTGATCCACACAGTCAAAGGCTTTGGCATAGTCAATAAAGCAGAAGTAGATGTTTTTCTGGAACTCTCTTGCTTTTTTGATGATCCAGCAGATGTTGGGCCGCAATCTAATAACATGGACCACAGTCTTGTCTAACTCAATGAAACTATGAGCCATGCCGTGTCGGGCCACCCAAGATGGATGAGTCATGGTGGAAAGTTCTGACAAAATGTGGTCCACTGGATAAGCGGATGGCAAACCACTTCAGTATTCCTGCCTTGAGAACCCCATGAACAGTATGAAAAGGCAAAAAGAGGTTGTATGGTTAGAACCTGAATAGAAGAAGCTGGATTTCAGAAGACAAGTCTGGGTTGGAGACACAAAAATCATCCCACGACCCAAAGTGGTAGGATAAGATAAGATTTCCTGGAAAATAAATGTGGATGGATAAAGGAAAGAAGCCCAAGGACTAAGCCCCAGGGTTCTCCAGTATTAAAAGGTGGAGAGAAGAGGAGAAACTTGCAGTAGAGACTGAGGAGGAAACCTTGGTAAATTGGAGGAAGATCAAGGAAATATAGTATTGGCAAAAGACATGGGAAGAAAGTGTATTGAAGAGGAACGGGGGATCAGGTATGTTAAGTGCTGATGGAGTTTAGCAATGGGGAGGTCATTGGTGAGATCACTGGTGACACTGTGGAGTCATGAGAGCAAAAGGCTTGTGGGAGCAGATTGTTAACAGCTCTTATATTTTGCAAACCATTTTTCAAAGCTGTATTAAAAAATTATAAGCTTGTCATTTAAAGTCATTAGACTTTAAAACATGAACTTTTCATTCATTTGTCCAAATCATGCCCTTTTTTCCCTCTTACCACTTTGTTTTATTTTGTTTGTGATGCAACCAGGAATACACAATACCCAGACCATGTCAGAATGATATTGTTTGTGATTGTACTGCATTGTTGAGTTATTTTCTTATTTGCATGTTTCTTCACAGCAATAACTATGGTAATCTGGGGACAATGTGTAATACTCAAAATTTTCCAACATAGAATAATACATTAATTGAAAAATCATTGCTTTAACTACACCAAGCACCTTGGCTGGAAGCTTACTCCCAATATGAGAACATACGTTGAAATATTTCATCCCAAGATATCGGTTTACTGTGATGAAGCAGTATCTATCTGTAACTTTATTTACTAGGCAAAAGTTCATTGACAGTGATCAGTTATTCACCCCTCTGTAAATCTACATCTTTGTAGTGCCCTTCCACCATGGTTGGAGGGATATGTCCCACTCTTTGGCAATGGGTTCAGCCACGTGGCTTGCTTTGGTCAATGGATGTTCACAGATAATAGCATAAGAAGAGGCTTGAAGTAGGCTTGTGTGTTGGGATTTGCTCTTCTTGGCCTCTGCCATCACCACGGGAGCTTCCTCAAGTTGTCCTGCTGGGGCATGTTGAACCACACCCCACCCCAGGAGTCATCACTGTCTGGGTGAGCCAACTACCAGGTGACTCCCAGACATGCCAGTGAGAAAAACTCACAAAAGCCACTGAAATCTTGTGGCAATAAACTGATGCTCTACCCTTTTCTACCCTTTTCTCAGTATACTCATGTCACTGAAAGTGGCTAATTGACTTAGAGGCAATGCAGCTTAGAAAATTTTATATTTTTCTATATTGATACATTTCCAACTTAAGACCACTTACTTGTCTGTGAGCCTAGAGTTAAAACCCTGCTCGCATTCCAAGCAGGTGACTTTTACTTTTCTGAAAAAATTAAATTAATTTGCATGAGCTCTTTTAATTTCTTCCCTGACAATGCCTTAATTTGCCTTTCGACTACTTTTTTTTCTTTTTTTGGCCTTCTGTCAAGTTTGACAGAAGAAATACATCCTTTTCATGGCTAACCCTACCAAGTTATTCTCTTGATCCATCCCTTTACCCTCTCCCCGACTTTGCTCCATCAAGTATTCTTTTTACTTTCTTTTTTTTGGCAGGGGTTGATTTTTTATGTTTATTTTTTGATATATTTTAAATTAATTTTTATTGAAATATAGTTGCTTTACAATGTTTTGTTAGTTTCTGTTGTATAGCAAAGTGAATCAGCTGTATGTTTACATATAGTCCCTTTTTATACACTATTGATACTATGTATAAAATAGATACATTTTATACATAGGTTTTCATTAGTTTTAATGAAAACCTACTATATAGCCCTGAGAACTCTATTCAATGCTCTCTGGAGACCTAAACGGGAGGGAAGTCCAAGTATTATTTTTATTTTCTGTCCTCATTCTATTTTGCTCCATTTGCTCCTTCCCTTCAGCATATAGATTAACTTTTATTTCTTCTAAGAACAGAACCTCATGTTTTTCCAAGTTATCCATGCCCTGAAGTTACCATTAGAACTCTCTGCATAATTTTACTTTTATCATGTCTACTTTCTCAGTTCTTACTTATTTTTTCACTTGGAGCTATGTAAATCCTGCCAACTGAAATTGCACTCTTAAAGACCACCATTGATCCTCTCCAGCCTTGTAATAGGTATCCCCTTAAGAGCATATAATGCTATCGACCACTTTACTTCTTTTATGAAACTCTCTGTTATAGATTCTTGGGATACAGCACTCAGCCATTTCTTTCCCCACCTTCTTTCTGGTTTTCTTTTCCTTTTCTAATTGCTTACATTTAAATACTCCCTAAAGCTCACCTTTTAGCTTTTCTCTTCTCTTCTCCTTCCCCGTCTTTCCTCTTGAGCAATCTCACAGGCTCCCATGGTTTCAACTACAATCTCTATGCCTAGGACTTGTAAAACTACCTTGTCTGATTCTAGATGTGTTCAGTAAGTCCCCTATAAATGAACGAGTTCTGTTCCAAGAGCATTTCCCTAGCCCAGTTTGTTTGTCAGTCCAACAAAGTTAGCCTAGCTACCCAACTAACACAACTGGCTATGTAGTACTATACTATGATAGGTTTATAATAGTTTTCATGCAAATAATGCATAAAAAACCAAACACACACAAAAAAACATTTTTAATCGTACAGTACGGTACCAGAGTTCCAAAGAATAGCAAGAAGAGATAAGAAAGCCTTCTTCAGAGGTCAATGCAAAGAAATAGAGGAAAATGACAGAATGGGTAAGACTAGAGATCTTTTCAAGAAAATCAGAGATACCAAAGGAACATTTCATGCAAAGATGGGCTCAATAAAGGACAGAAATGGTATGGACCTAACAGAAGCAGAAGATATTAAGAAGAGATGGCAAGAATACACAGAAGAACTGTACAAAAAAGATCTTCAGGACCCAGATAATCACGATGATGTGATCACTGACCTAGAGCCAGACATCCTGGAATGTGAAGTCAAGTGGGCCTTAGAAAGCATCACTACGAAAAAAGCTAGTGGTGGTGATAGAATTCCAGTTGAACTATGAATTCCAGTTGAACTATTCCAAATCTTGAAAGGTGATGCTGTGAAAGTGCTGCACTCAATATGCCAGCAAATTTGGAAAACTCAGCAGTTGCCACAGGACTGGAAAAGGTCAGTTTTCATTCCAATCCCAAAGAAAGGCAATGCCAAAGAATGCTCGAACTACCACACAACTGCACTCACCTCACATGCTAGTAAAGTAATGCTCAAAATTCTCCAAGCCAGGCTTCAGCAATATGTGAACGGTGAACTTCGTGATGTTCAAGCTGGTTTTAGAAAAGGCAGAGGAACCAGAGATCAAATTGCCAGCATCCGCTGGATCATGGAAAAAGCAAGAGAGTTCCAGAAAAACATTTATTTCTGCTTTATTGACTATGCCAAAGCCTTTGACTGTGTGGATCACAATAAACTGTGGAAAATTCTGAAAGAGATGGGAATACCAGACCACCTGATCTGCCTCTTGAGAAACCTGTATGCAGGTCAGGAAGCAACAGTTAGAACTGGACATGGAACAACAGACTGGTTCCAAATAGGAAAAGGAGTACGTCAAGGCTGCATATTGTCACCCTGTTTATTTAACTTATATGCAGAGTACATCATGAGAAATGCTGGACTGGAAGAAACACAAGCTGGAATCAAGATTGCTGGGAGAAATATCAATAACCTCAGATATGCAGATGACACCACCCTTATGGCAGAAAGTGAAGAGGAACTAAAAAGCCTCTTGATGAAAGTGAAAGTGGAGAGTGAAAAAGTTGGCTTAAAGCTCAACATTCAGAAAACTAAGATCATGGCATCCGGTCCCATCACTTCATGGGAAATAGATGGGGAAATGGTGGAAACAGTGTCAGACTTGCTTTTTGGGGGGCTCCAAAATCACTGCAGATGGTGACTGCAGCCATGAAATTAAAAGACTCTTACTCCTTGGAAGGAAAGTTATGACCAACCTAGATAGCATATTCAAAAGCAGAGACAGTACTTTGCCAACAAAGGTTCGTCTAGTCAAGGCTATGGTTTTTCCTGTGGTCATGTATGGATGTGAGAGTTGAACTGTGAAGAAGGCTGAGCGCCGAAGAATTGATGCTTTTGAAGTGTGGTGTTGGAGAAGACTCTTGAGAGTCCCTTGGACTGCAAGGAGATCCAACCAGTCCATTCTGAAGGAGATCAGCCCTGGGATTTCTTTGGAAGGAATGATGCTGAAGCTGAAACTCCAGTACTTTGGCCACCTTATGCGAAGAGTTGAATCATTGGAAAAGACTCTGATGCTGGGAGGGATTGGGGGCAAGAGGAGAAGGGGACGACAGAGGATGAGATGGCTGGATGGCATCACTGACTCAATGGACGTGAGTCTCAGTGAACTCCGGGAGATGGTGGTGGACAGGGAGGCTTGGCGTGCTGCGATTCATGGGGTCACAAAGAGTTGGACACGACTGAGCGACTGATCTGATCTGATCTGATCTGACAGTACCTTAAAAATTGAAGTAGTACAGTACAACAGCTGACATACAGGGACTGGCATCAGGTGAACAGGCAAGAACAGTTACTGACTGGAGGAGGGAGAGGAGGAGGAAGATGGTAGAGCTGAAGGATCGATAGCAATAGGAGAGAGAGGGCAAGCTGTAATGTCACTCACCTGATGCTGATGGAATGCATGTGTGCATCTTTGAAAATTAGCAACTTGAAGGTTTGTATGTAGGGGATTTAACTGTATATCCAGTTGCTCACAGGATAACTCTGGTATTTCAAACTCACATGTTGATAATCAAATAAGTTATTTTCTCTATTTTCATGGGTTTGTGCTACAGTATTACAAACAGCATCATTATTCTCTTAAAATGGTAACTTCAGATGCATCTTTAATTCTTCCATTTAGTTTATATTCAACCTCTAATCTTTCGATGGATACTGTGTGTGTTAGTTGCTCAGTCGTGTCCGACTCTTTTCAACCCGTCAGGCTCCTCTGTCCATGGGATTCTTCAGGCAAGAATACTGGAGTGGGTTGCCATTTCCTTCTCCAGGGGATCTCCCCAACCCAGGGATCGATTCAGCATCTCTCTTCTTTTTCTGACCTCCCACCCATTATCTCGTTTTAACTCTTACTGCTTTTCAACTGCATTAGTGCAGTAATTCTTTAGTCTTTTCCTCAACTAATCTGCCGCCTTTAAATTCTAGAATAGTGTTTCTTTTTTTTTAAATTTAATTTTATTTTTAAACTTTACAATATTATATTGGTTTTGCCAAATATTGAAATGAATTCACCACAGGTATACATGTGTTCCCCATCCTGAACCCTCCTCCTTCCTCCTCATCTACTTCAAAACCTCTATTGTTTCCTCATCACTTACATGCTAGTGTTTGCACACTGCTGCTGCTGCTGCTAAGTCACTTCAGTCGTGTCCGACTCTGTGTGACCCCATAGACGGCAGCCCAGCAGGCTCCACTGTCCCTGGGATTCTCCAGGCAAGAACACTGGAGTGGGTTGTCATTTCCTTCTCCAATGATGAAAGTGAAAAGTGAAAGTGAAGTCGCTGAGTCTTGTCTGACTCTTAGTGACCCCATGGACTGTGGCCCACCAGGCTCCTCCGTCCATGGGATTCTCCAGGCAAGAGTGCTGGAGTGGGGTGCCATTGCCTTCTCCAGTTTACACACTAGGGTTTCTCAAAACATCCTAATACAGATATAGAACAGATTACGCTGAAATAATTGTGGAAATGCAGATTTTGGGGCACATCCTCAAGCGCCCTAAATCAGACTTTCTGGGCATGGGGACCTGGAGTGGGCAACAGCCTGCTCTTTGAATGACTGAATATACTAAAGTTTGCAATTCTCTAGCTTAAATTTGCCTGCATGTTAAATTTGATATATGGATTAGTTCCTCAAATCAAGCTTGATTTGTAATTCCACATGGATTTCTTGTTATTCAGATCTACTTGGATTTTTCATATTACTTTGAAAAATAATAAAATTGTTCTTACTTTATATGTCAAATTTCTATTTATGTTTTTATATCTAAGATGATTATATTCAAGGATAAGCACTTTCTGTTATGATTTTACAGAAGATTGTCCTTATTTTTTTTGCATCTGAGGGAGCAAAATGTGCTCCAATGACTGGGACAAGCTGTGTCTTTCCATCCTTTTTGAAGGGATGCTGCTGTTCTTTCAGGCTCTCGGTCATTTCTTTTTCGCTCCCTCTTCAGTCTTCCAGGGAAAAAGAAGGACAGTAGCTATCTTAGACTAATAGCTGGTGGGCTGGCCTGAGTGAATGTCAACATAGTCCAAAATGTTCTTTAAGAGTAGGTGGAAAGGGATGAGATTCACATAAAGCGGTGAAATAAGAGGGCCTGAACCATCTTTCAGTTCCAGGTAGTAAAAATTCTTGATAAAACTTGACAAAAAACTGTCTTAAGTACATAACTGAGTTCACAACACAGAGAGAACTTTACAAGTGATAGATATAAAGCTGAAAATGAAAAGGAGGAAAGCACCACGACTGCTGAAAAGTAGTCCAGTGGGGCAAGGACATTACTTACATTTGAATCTGTGCGAGTCTTTGCTTACAGGTTCATTAAAGAAAGTGCCCCCTTCAGCATTTGATGACACAAAAGGAGACGATTTCCAAGTTATCTGATAGTTAACCACAAAGCTTTACTTTACTTACCAGAGAGTGTGACTTTTATGTGACAAAACCCACCATGAATGAAGCAAAAATATATACCACAAGCAAGTAAAAAATAATTACAATGCGTGTAAAGAACAAAGGGTTAGTGTCTAGAATATACAAAGATCTCAAACAAATCATCATAATAATAATCAACCTAACAGGACAATGTGCAAGTTATATGGACAGGCAATTCATAGAGGAGAAAAGTACTAATAAAAAAAAACTAAATATGCCAACCTGCGTCTCCTGTGTTTCCTACATTTCAGGTGGATTCTTTACCCACTGAGCCACCGGGGAAGCCCTACGCTCCATTTCACTAGTAATCTAAGACATTCAGACTGAATAAGACTCAGATACCACTTCACATCCATCTGCTTGACAAATGTTTGTAAGACTAATGTTAGTATGTATTTGTGAGAGTGTACACAACCAGTCCATTCTAAAGGAGATCAGTCCTGGGTGTTCTTTGGAAGGAATGATGCTAAAGCTGAAACTCCAGTACTTTGGCGACCTCACGTGAAGAGTTGACTCACTGGAAAAGACTCTGATACTGGGAGGGATTGGGGGCAGGAGGAGAAGGGGACAACAGAGGATGAGATGGCCAGATGGCATCACCGACTCAATGGACATGAGTTTGAGTGAACTCCGGGAGATGGTGATGGACAGGGAGGCCTGGCATGCTGCAATTCATGGGGTCAGAAACAGTCGGACACGATTGAGCAACTGAACTGAACCCAGAAATAAATTGCTGTGCGAGAGTAAAATTTGTTCAGGTTCTTTGGAAAGCAGTTTCCAACACGTGATAAAGTTTAAGATGCTTATGCCTTGTGATGTAGCATTTCACTTGTGACTGTTTTAGAAAAACTCTTATGTAAATTTACAAAGAGTTAATTCAGGAGTATTCACTACAAGGTTCAGGATGGGGAACACATGTATACCTGTGGCTGATTCATTTTGATATATGGCAAAACCAATATACTATTGTAAAGTTAAAAAATAAAATTAAAAAAAAGAATATTCACTACAGAGAAATAATAGTGAAACATTAAAAACAAACTAAATTTTCCTTATTAGTAGAAGGGAGAAATAAACTAGTATTAATTTATTCAATGTAATACTATATAGCCATTGAAAAGGAGTTAACTATATATATATATATACACACACACACACATACATATATATACATATATATATATATACACACACATATATATATGTATATACACACACACACACACACACACCCCTGTAAGAATAAACCTTAAAACATAATGTTAAAGATATGGTATATTTATGTAAAATTTTAAGTATACACAGTTTATTATCTACTTATCTACCTACCTATTTACCTGTCTATCTCCTCTGCCTAATTACCTTTTTACATTGCATTTGAACTGGAATCTGTTAGAAGCACCTGTCTTACAAAAAATTAAAATGTTTTTTCTGTCATCAGGTAAATCTAAACCCACGGTGTCTGAATCTTCCTGAGGAGCAAGAGAAACTGCTCTTATATATATGGTACTGGTTTAATAAATACAAAATATGTGAGGACATTTATGGCTTAGATGGCCAAATTTTAATTCTTATTACAAATATATTGTTTGGTTGAACAGTTTCCTAAAACAAAATTTGGAGTTTTCATATGCCTTCACAGTCTTTGAATTTTGTAGTTAAATGTTGGCTAATGTAGGGATCTACTTTCTCCTCCCTGAACACTGAAGAAAGTCATTTACTTTAATGAAAATAATAAGCAAAATTTGCACAGGTTTAGATTTAAGTAATACTATTATCTCACTTAGCCAGTGTCATAGCAATTTCTTCATTTGCTTCCAGGGGTTGTTGGAATATTAATATTTTCTAATCATGTCCTTCTTTTCCTGAAGCAGGTAATGACCAGTACAATGGTTTGACTTTGCAAAGTACCTCTTTCAACAATGTTTATTCAATCCAAGTTTTCTCTCAAATACCACTGTGATATAGATTTTTCTCTTAATTTTACCCAATGCTGAGTTAACATTTTTAGATTTACTACTAGTCTTCCCACCATTGTTGTTCAGTTGCTCAGTCATGTCTGACTCTTTGCGACCCATGGACTGCATGGGTCAGGGAGTCCGTGGGTCAGGGAAGGACAGGGAAGCCTGTCCTTCACCATTCCACCATAGTACAAGAAAGACAGGTGTGAGATTGAGACACCCTGACCTCAGCAGAGCGATGATCCTGGGGGAGTAGAGTTAAGAGAAAATGTTTGGGGGTGCCTTTTGCTCATATGTACCAATTTATCTCTTTAAAAAAGATCAGTCATCAGAAGCAATTATAGCAAAATATTAACATCTGCTTAATCTCTGTAGAGGCTACACATGTATTGAATTATTTTCTGTTTGAAAAGTTTTATAATTAGACATTCAAAAGGGAGGGAGTGGAGGAGGAGAAATTGCACTTAGATAGGATAATCCTGGAATGTTCTGTCTACCTCAAATTAAGCACATATTAAATCCAAGATCTCTAGGTGATTAAAAAAATTTTTTTTTTTAGTTTTTAATAGATAAACTGATGGAACTTTGTACCCTCTTTAAGCTTGCTTGTCAGTGGGTAGGCTGTATGCTTATTGCCTTAGGACCATGCTCCTGCATTTTGCCAGCACCAGGATCCATACACCTATAGCTCCCAATCTTATTCTTGGCCAAGCCCTTGCTTCAGTTCCTGCATGGGTCCAGGCCCACAGTCAGCTTTACACCCACTTGCTCATGACCCCAGATTGCTTGGCATTAACATTGTCTCCAACTTTTAGGGTTTCTGGGCTGGATCAGTCTCCTTAGTTATTAGCTTTATGTTACCTGGGTTGATGTCAGCTAGTTCTCAGCATGGGTCTTATATACACAGTCTTAGAAAGTTTGGTCAACACTTATCCAGAGTTTTTGTGAGCAGTTCCACTCACAACCTTTTCTGCAGCTTCTGTCTCAAATTTGCTTAATCCTTACAAGCAGCTCTTTGGTGAGCACTGGAGATTAGTGAGCACAGTTTTAGGAAGACTGGGAATGAAAACAAAGACTTCAAAATTATCAATATATAGCCAATGGAAAATGTAATGGGAATGAATGAAGTTATCCCAGAAGAGAGCCTAGAAATGCAAAAGGAGAAAACAAAGGCTGAACTCTGGAATAACTCAAAATGTATGGCCCCAGGCAGTGGGAAAGGATTCAGTGAAGAAAACAAACCAAGTCAAATGAGAAGAAAGAACCTGGAGGGACTGCTACCTTGGAAGCCAAGAAATAAAAAGTTCTAAGAAAGACAGAGTGGTAAAAATGGTCATTGTTTTAAGATAGTAAATTCGAATAATGGCATTGGAGCTGAAAATTAAGATGTTATTGGATATTTCAGCAAGAGAAGAACAGATAGGACAATAGAAGCCAGATTGACATGAATCAAGTATGAAGTGAGGAAGTGGAAGTGAGAATAGATCATCAGTTTAGTTCAGTTCAGTCGCTCAGTCGTGTCTGACTCTTTGCGACCCCATGAATTGCAGCACGCCAGTCCATCACCAACTCCTGGAGTTCACTCAGTCTCATGTCCATCAAGTCAGTGATGCTATCCAGCCATCTCATCCTCTGTTGTCCCCTTCTCCTCCTGCCCCCAATCCCTCCCAGCATCAGAGTCTTTTCCAATGAGTCAGCTCTTTGCATGAGGTGGCCAAAGTACTGGAGTTTCAGCTTTAGCATCAACTGATGCTCTAATATGCATTGAAATCATTTGGATGGCGTGCTGAAGCTGTTAAAAAAATGGAGATGTCAGGCTCTCACTCTCAGAAGTTTAATTTAGTCTTAGCAAGGGCTAGAAATTTGCCATTTAAAAAACTTCCCAGTTTTAATAAAGACTGGACTATAGTTTTAGAAACTGGCAATGAAACAGAAGGATTATATGGGGAAGAATGCTAGAGGGTGACGAATACCTTATAATTTTAAACTTGTTTCCCCCACCCCAAAAACTTTCCTCCAGGGCAATTATGTGTTGTCCAGCCAAGATAAAGAACATCCAGCTTAACAGTTATGCTTTTCATGGTAAATTATTTAATTGATTTTGGTTTGAATCAATTTGGGCACCATGACCTAATATATCCTAGGGCCTGATGGCCCTTGGATAAACTGAATGTTGGGTTTTTAAGCCTTCAAAAAACATTTATTGTTTGACTTTTAGCTCTGCAGTCCCTAGAAGTCGAGTACTTGAGGATTAAAAAAAATTCTGAATTCTTTCCCGACCATCATTTTTTCAGCCTCCATTCTTGTTTGCCAAGAACAAAGATTACTAGTGATAACCTTCCAGGCAATCTTTGCAAGAAAAGCCTTTTACTGTTTTCAATCTTTCCAAAAAACCTTTTATTATTTTCAGAGTTCTTGAGAGCTTGCTCTTTTCAAACCCTTGCCATCTGAATTCTACCCTTCCTACTCTGCTTAAATTTTACCATTTAAGGTTACTCAGTGATGTCAAAATCCACATTAAATTTTTTTTGTTTTTAGTTTTTGACTATTTTAAAGCATTAGAGATTGTTAATGTCATGTTTCTAAAATTAACCTATTCTTTGGATGTTTCTTATTCTCCATATTGTAGCCTAATTGTGGATGGCCACAAAATATCTGATTTCCAACTTTTATGTAGTAGTCTCATCTATTCCTAAAAATACAGATGTAAATTGTGTGCCATTTATTTAAAGAATTCTAATTTTCAGCCCTGCCTTTCTTTTTTAGTTACTATCTTTCTCACTGCTTTTCAGGCTTTTTAACTTGATTGGCCTGAGCACTGTCATGTGTCTTAAATGTAGTGGTCAATGCTGAAATAAACATTCATATCCTTTTAATTCTTTTCCAGATACTTTGCTGTCAGTGCAACTGATTTCTATATGTTCATTTTGTGTCTTGCAACTTTACTAAATTTGTTTTAATTCTGACATTTTTTTTGGTGGAGTTATTAGGATTTTTTTATATGTAAGATCACATCATCTGCAAACAGAGACAATTTTACTTCTTCACTTCCAAGTTGAATGCATTTTTCTTGCCTAATTTCTCTGACTAGGGCTACTATGTTGAATATGAGTCGTGAGAGTGGGCACCTTGTCTTGTCCCTGATCTTAGAGGAAAAGCTTTCTGTCTTTCATCGCTGAGTGTGATGTTAACTGTAGGCTTGTCATGTGTGCTCAGTCATGTCCGACTCTTTGCGTCCCCATGGACTGTAGCCCACCGGGCTCCTCTGTCCATGGTATTTCCCAGGCAAGAATACTGGAGTGGGTTGCTATTTTCTTCTCCAGGGGATCTTCCTGTCCCAGGGATTGAACCCTTGTCTCCTGCATTGGCAGATGATGCTTTACCACTGCACCATTTGGGAAGCCCAGGCTTGTCATATATGACCTTTATTATGTTGAAGTACCTTCTTTTTATATCTACTTTGTGGAGAGTTTTTATCAGGAAAGAATGTTAAACTTTGTCAAATGCTTTTTCTGCATATATTGAGGTTAGGGTTAGGGTCATGGTGTATGACTTAACGTGTTGCTGAATTTTGTTTGCTATACTTTGTTGAGAGATTTTGTATCTATTCTCATCAAGTATGTTGGCCTTTAATTTTCTTTTATCGTAGTGCCTTTATCTGGCTTTGTTATCAGGGTAATGCTGGCCTTAAATGAAGTTACTGCTCTTTAGTTTTTTGATGGAGTTTGAGAAGGATTGGTATAAGTTCTTCTTTACTTGTTTGGTAAAATTTACCAGTGAAACAATCCAGTTCTGGGCTTTTCTTTGTTAGGAGGTTTTCGGTTACTGATTTGATTTCCTTACTTGTTATTGGTTTGTTCAGATTTTCTGTTTCTTCATAATTCAGTTTAAGTAAATTGCATGTTTCTAGGAGTTCATCCATTTCTTATAGGTTGTCCAATTTGTTGGAGTAACAACTATTTTTAGTAGTCTTTTATGATCTTTTGTATTTCTGTGGTATCTTTTGTAATGTGTCTTTCATTACTGATTTTATTTCAGTCTTGTCTCTTTTCTTAGTCTAGCTAAAGTTTTGTCTATCTTTTTAAAAAATGAGCTCTGAATTTTGTTGATCATGTCTATTTTTTCTGGTCTTTATTTCATTAATTTTGTTCTCATCTTTCTTATCTCCTTCCTTCTGATAACCTCAGACTCAGTGTATTTTTCTTATTCTAGTTCCTGAAAAAGAAATAAGGAAAATAATCTAATTTACAATATCATTAAAAATGATACAATATTTGGAAATAAATGTAATCAAGGAGGTGAAAGGTTTATACACTAAAAGTGATAATATTTTGATGAAAGAAATTGAAGAAGACACAAATAAGTGGAAAGATATTCCATGTTCATGAATCAGAAGAACTGATATTGCTAGAATGCTCATACTATCCAAAGCCATCTGTAGATTCAATGCAGTCTTCATTGAATTCCAATGACAGTTTTCATAAAAACAAACAAACAAACAAAAAAACAGAGACCCTGAATAGCCAAGGCAATTTTGACAAAGCTGGAGGCATCACACTTCTTGATTTCAAACTATATTACAAAGCTATGGTAATCAAAATATTATGGTACTTTCATGAATACTCAGTGGGAATAAAGGATAGACTCTTCAGTAAATGGTGTTGGCAAAACTGGATGATCATATATAAAAGAATGAAAGTGAAAATAATTTATTACATCATTCACAGAAATTAGCTCAAATGAATTGAAAACTAAAATGTAAGACCCGAGAAGTGGGAATTATAACTAGTGTATCCACTATGGAAACTAGTATGGAAGTTTCTTAAAAAATTAAAAATAGAACTACCATGTGCTGTTCTTAGTCGCTCAGTCATGTCCAACTCTTTGCAACCCCATGGACTGCAGCCCACCAGTCTCCTATGTCCATGGATTCTCTAGGGAAGAATACTAGAGTGGGTTGCCATGCCCTCCTCCAGGGGATTTTCCCAACCCAGGGATCAAACCAGGGTCTCCTGCATTGCAGGCCCATTCTTTACCAGCTGAGCTACCAGGGAAGCCTGAAGAACTACCATGTGATCTAGCAGTTCCACTCCTGCATATTTATTCAAAGTAAACAAAATCCTTATCCCAAAGAGACATCTGCACTCTCATATTCATTGCAGTATTATTTATAATAATAAGGCATGAGGACAATCTTAAGTTCATTCACTGTTGGATGAATGGATAAAGAAAGTGTGTAAGTATATACAATGGAATATTATTTAGCCACAAAAAGAAGGAAATTCTATTTGTGACAACATGGGTGGACCTTGAAGATATAGAAATTTACTGTAAAGTCTCACTTATATGTGGAATCTAAATAATAATAATACTCTCACAGATACAGAGAGTAGAATGGTGGTTACCAGAGGCTGAGGGTGTGCGAGAAATGAGATACTTGTCAAAGAGAATAAACTTTCAGGTATAAGTTGAATAAATTTTGGGAATCTAATGAACAGCACTATAGCTATAGTCAGTAATACCATATTATATATTTGAAAGTTGCTTAGAGAGTATATCTTTTTTTTTTTTTTTGAGAGTATATCTTAAATGTTTTCACAATAAAAGCAAAATGGTAATTATATGAGATAATGAAAATGTTCACTAACCCTATGTGACATTTATTTTATAATATATACATATTCAGATCTTCACCCTGCACTTTTAACTTTATGTCAATTACATCTTATTAATTCTGAAGAAAAAAATCCAACTCCCAAACCACTTCCTTTTCTTGGATTCTTTATTTATTTATTTATTTTTAGTGATTCCACCATACTTTCAGAAGAAAGCTACTCCTTTGATTTTATATGCAGTTAGTTGCTGACATCTATCATTTATTCCTTTTTGATGTATTTAGAATCAGTTTCAATGTCTAGTCACACTACCATCAGATTTAATTTGGATATTTTTTATAGGTTTCAGTTCAATTCAGTTCAGTTGCTCAGTCGTGTCTGACTCTTTGCAATCTCATGAACTGCAGCATGCCAGTCTTCCCTGTCCATATAGGTTTATCTGGGTATAATTACATATTATAAAATTCACTCTTTTTGAGTGTATATTTTAATAAATTTTGGCAAATGTATATAGTTGTGTAATCACTGCTACAATCAAGACATAGAACATTTGCATCATCCAAAAATGTGGCAATCACCATGGACAGTCAGTTCCTTTGCCACACCCCTGATCTCTAGCCCTTGGCAACTGCTGATCTGTTTTTCTGTCCTTCTGATTTTGCCTTTTTTATAAAGTCACATGAATTAGTTCATTCAGTATGTAAAATTTTTAATGAGGTTAATTGCACTTAGAATGCTTTTGGGATTAATTCATGTTGCATGTATTATTGTAATTCTTTCCTTTTTTATTTCTGAATAATATTCCACATATGGTTGCCCTGAAATTTGTTTATTGACTAGTTGATGGATACTTGGACATTTCAGTTTTTTGGCTATAATGAAAACACCTGTTGCAAATATTTGCATGCAAATCTTTGGATATAGGTGGTCATTGTAATGACACGTTAGTCATTTCCAGCATATAGTTTCTTAAGTTCATGATGCATGCATGCATGTGTGTGTGCTAAGTTGCTTCAGTCACGTCCAACTCTTTGTGACCATTTGGACTCAATTCAGTTCAGTTGCTCAGTCGTGTCTGACTCTTTGCGACCCCATGGACTACAGCATGCCAGGACCCCCAGTCTATCACCAACTCCCAGAGTCTACTCAAACTCATGAACATTGAGTCAGTGATGCCATCCAACCATCTCATCCTCTGTCGTGCCCTTCTCCTCCTGCCTTCAGTCTTTCCCAGCATCAGGGTCTTTTCCAATGAGTTAGTTCTTTGCATCAAGTGGCCAAAGTATTGGAGTTTGAGCTTCAGCATCAGTCCTTCCAATGAATATTCAGGACTGATTTCCTTTAGGCTAGACTGGTTGGATCTCCTTGCAGTCCAAGGGACTCTCAAGAGTCTTCTCCAATGCCACAGTTCAAAAGCATCAATTCTTCAGCTTTCACTTTCATCAATTCTTTATAGTTCAACTTTCACATCCATACATGACTACTGGAAAAACCATAGCTTTGACTAGACCAACCTTTGTTGGCTAAGTAATGTCTCTGCTTTTTAATAATGCTGTTTAGGTTGGTCATAACTTTTCTTTCAAGGAGCAAGTGTGTTTTAATTTCACAGCTGCATCACCATCTACAGTGATTTTTGAGCTTCCAAAAATAAAGTCAGCCCCTGTTTCCACTGTGTCCCCATCTATTTTCCATGAAGTGACGGGACTGGATGCCGTGATCTTAATTTTCCAAATGTTGAACTTTAAGCCAACTTTTTCACTTTCCTCTTTCATTTTCATCAACAGGCTCTTTAGTTCTTCTTTGCTTTCTGCCAAAAGGGTGGTGTCATCTGGATATCTGAGGTTATTGATATTTCTCTTGGCAATCTTGATTCTAGCTTGTGCTTCCTCCAGCCTAATGTATACTGGGCTGTACTCATGATGTACTCTGCCTATAAGTTAAATAAACAGGGTGACAATATACAGCCTTGATGTAGTCATTTTCCTATTTGGAACCAGTCTGTTGTTCCATGTCCAGTGCTAACTGTTTCCTCCTGACCTGCATACAGATTTCTCAAGAGGCAGGTCAAATGGTCTGGTATTCCCATCTCTTGAGGAATTTTCCACAGTTTGTTGTGATCCACACAGTCAAAGGCTTTGGCATAGTCAATAAAGCAGAAATAGATGTTTTTCTGGAACTCTCTTGCTTTTTCGATGACCCAGCAGAAGTTGGCAATTTGATCTCTGGTTCCTCTGCCTTTTCTAAATCCAGCTTGAACATCTGGAAGTTCACAGTTCATGTATTGTTGAAGCCTGGCTTGGAGAATTTTGAGGATTACTTTGCTAGTGTGTGAGATGAGTGCAATTGTGCCATAATTTGAGCATTCTTTGGCATTGCCTTTCTTTGGGATTGGAATGAAAACTGACCTTTTCCAGTCCTGTGGCCACTGCTGAGTTTTCCAAATTTGTTGGCATATTGAGTGCAGCACTTTCACAGCATCATCTTTTAGGATTTGAAATAGCTCAACTGGAATCCCATCACCTCCACTAGCTTTGTTCATAGTGATGCTTCCTAAGGCCCACTTGACTTCACATTCCAGGATGTCTGGCTCTAGGTGAATGATCTCACCATTGTGATTATATGGGACATGATGACCTTTTTTGTATAGTTCTGCTGTATATTCTTGCCACCTCTTAATATCTTCTGCTTCTGTTAGGTCCATACCATTTCTGTCCTTTATTGAGCCTATCTTTGCATGAAATGTTCCCTTGGTATCTCTAACTTTCTTGAAGAGATCTCCAGTCTTTCCCATTCTATTGTTTTCCTTTATTTCTTTGTATTGATTGCTAAGGAAGGCTTTCTTATCTCTCCTTGCTCTTATTTGGAATTCTGCATTCAAATGGGTATATCTTTCCTTTTCTCCTTTGCCTTTCATTTCTCTTCTTTTCACAGCTATTGGTAAGGCCTCCTCAGATAGCCATTTTGCCTTTTTGAATTTCTTTTTCTTGGGGGTGGTCTTGATCTCTGCCTCCTGTACATTGTCATGAACCTCCATCCATAGTTCTTCAGGCACTCTATCGGATCTAATACCTTGAATCTATTTCTCATTTCCACTGTATAATCATAAGGGATTTGATTTAGGTCATACCTGAGTGGTCTAGTGGTTTTCCCTACTTTCTTCAATTTAAGTCTGAATTTGGCAATAAGGAGTTCATGATCTGAGCCACAGTCAGCTCCCGGTCTTGTTTTTGCTGACTGTATAGAGCTTCTCCATCTTTGGCTGCAAAGAATATAATCAATCTGATTTTGGTATTGACCATCTGGTGATGTCCATGTGTAGAGTCTTCTCTTGTGTTGTTGGAAGAGGTTGTTTGCTATGACCAGTGTGTTCTCTTGGCAAAAGTTTATTAGCCTTTGCCCTGCTTCATTCTGTACTCCAAGGCCAAATTTGTCTGTTACTCCAGGTATGTCTTGACTTCCTACTTATGCATTCCAGTCCCCTATAATGAAAAGGACATCTTTTTTGGGTGTTAGTTCTAGAAGGTCTTGTAGGTCTTAATAAAACCAGTCAACTTTAACTTCTTCAGCATGACTTGTTGGGGCATAGACTTGGATTACTGTGATATTGAATGATTTGCCTTGGAAACGAACAGAGATCATTCTGTTGTTTTTGAGACTGCATCCAAGTACCGCATTTCAGACTCTTTTGTTTACTATGGACTATAGGTTACCAACAGAAAAAGAGTAATAGCTATGACAATGCTTTGCACTTACACCAAAACTTTTAGTGGTTTTCCATTCCATTAGATTAGACAAAACTTATTCATTAGATAACATTATTAGATAAACATCAAACCACCTGTTTTTGCATTAAAGACTTCCATAGCCGATCTCAATCCACGTTTTCAGGTATATTACTGACTTTATGCTCATTTGTGCTTCTGGATTATTTATCATTCCCAGAATGAGCTATAATTTAATACTTTCTCGGCTTCCACCATTAATTTAAGTAGAATTTAGCTAAGTAAACATTCATTGATTACTTACTATGTATAAGTTGGAATGTTTTGTAGATACTAGTTTTCCTTGCAGATCATGTCTTATTGGTTCTTAAGTTCTGAGAGCAAATGGTGAGAATTCAGCTATTGAAAGATGCTGGCTCCGTATTAAATGTTTATTTGTGTATTTAAAGAAAAGCTTTTTATTTTGTATTGGGGTATAGCATATTAACAATATTGTGATAGTTTCAGGTGAACGGCAAAGGGATTCAGCCACACATATACATGTATCCATTCTTTACACAACTCCCCTCCCATCCAGACTGCCACATTACGTTTAGCAGAGTTTCATATGTTTTACAGTAGGACTTGTTGGTTATGAGACTCGAGGTTGGAATGTAGAGGATTAGCATATGTGGATTTGGTCAGTAATTCCTGTCTCCAAGATGGCAACAAAAAGCCTACATGTGATATGGATGAGTTCAAAGTCGTATGTTACATGACTTCAGTCATATTTTATACAGTCATATGTTATATAGTAGGACTTGTTGGTTATCCAGTTAAAATATAGCAGTGTGTACATGTCCATCCTAAACTCCCTAACTATCCCTTTCCCCATCCTTCCCCCCTTGGTGCTGGCAACCGTAAGTTTGTTCTCTAAGTCTGTGAGTCTCTTTCTGTTTTGTAAGTAAGTTCATTTTTATCATTTCTTTTTAGATTCCACATAAAAGGAATGTCATATGATATTTCTCCTTCTCTGTCTAACTTCACTCAGTTTGACAATCTCTAGGTCCATCTAGTTGAGTACTTTTGAGTTCAGATAGTGGCAGGAGAATCTCTAGCCCATAACAAGTCTCTTGTATACAGTGGATGTTTAGTAACTGCTTGTTGAATTAAATATTATTTATGTCAGTGGTATGAGCTTTGAAGTAGATTTCATGTGAGTAGGGTGAGTTTATTTTTAGACACACTGAGATAGAGGCATCATGAAAACGTGGGATAGTAACTAAAGAGAGATCTCATTTAAAGACATCGCTTGAAGCAGCAGTTACAAAGATGTGGTAGTTGATGCCAAGGGAGAAAGGTCCCTGAGGGAAAAAGTAAAGGAAGAGGAAAGACAGAGCTGAGAAAGCTTTAGGGAATGCAGGCACTTCATGCCTGTTTGCTGGAGTGGGGCTGAGATAATTAAAGAATGAGTGAAACAGAAGCAGTGGAGTAGACAAGCATATGCAGGAAATGGGCAAGGTGGTGAAGGGAGGGCCTGGTGAAAGGCCTGAACATTTATGGAATGACTATTATATGTCCGATAAGGATTAATTGGCAATTTACATAACTTGCCTCATTTAACCATAATAATATTTCTCATGAAATAGTACTATTCTCCTTTTATAGGTGAGCAAGATTACACCCAGACAATTTAGTAGGTTTTCTCATGCTGATATGGCTGGGAAATGCTATAGCTAGGTTAAATATTAAGCACAGTGAGGGCATGGTGTTTCATGTCTGTCTTTATCATTGATCCCCCAGAACCTAGTTTAGTCCCTGGCACAGACTGTGCATTCTGTAAACACTTATTGATTGCATTAAATCAAATTTAGGTTCATTTGACTTCAAGGCCCATGGTCTTTGCACAGTACCTTGTTGAATGATCACAGAAACCAAGGAAGGTGAAAGTTTGAATATAAAAGCAAACATTAAATCATGTAGAAATGTTGAGTCATCACAAGGACTTAGAAAAGTGCATTGAATTTTTCAGCATGGAAAATCATCATTGGCAGCTTTTAAAAGAGCATTATTCTATAGGGGAGACCTAGAAACCAGAAGATAATAGGCTGGAAAATGCCTTGCCCCAGTGAACAGTGGGATTTCACACTGATCCTTACAAAAAGCAGCAGCACGTCAGTGCTCTTAAGATAACTGCAGCTTACCAGCCTAATTCTATCTCCTCATCTTGGTGGTAGTTAGATTCCAGGCAACTGTGCTCCTCCCAGCTTCAGGGCTCACATGCTGAGTTTCAGGAGCAGACTCACTGATGCTCCCTCATGAGGCCTGAGAGCTTCCCCACCCCCATGGAAGCTGTGACTCCAAGCACAGTCTTGGAAACACTCAGAAAGTCCATCTCCTATCTCCATTTTTCATTTTTAAAAATACTTTTGATGTGGTGGAGGGATTCAGGCATTTTTTCTAATGAACTATTATAAATTTATTTTTAAATTAATTAATTTACTTTTAAAACGTTTTATTTTCTATTGGAGTGTAGCCGATTAACTGTGCTGTGATAGTTTCAGGTGGACAGCCGGTGACTCAGCCCTGCATATGCATGTATCCATTCTCCCCCAGACTCCCCTTCCATTCAGGCTGCTACATCACACCGAGCAGAGTTTCCTGTGCTGTATAGTAGGGACCTTGTTGATTATCCATTTTAAATAAATCAGTGTATACATAACGATCTCCAGTGAACTATTTTTAAAATTCTCTAAGTGGTCTGGGCTTCCCCGGTGGCTCTGTGGTAAAGAATTCAGCTGCCACTGTAGGACATCAATCCCTGGGTCAGGAAGATCCCTTGGAGGAAGAAATGGCAACCTACTGCAGTATTCTTGCCTGAGAAGTCCCATGGACAGGGGAGCCTGGCATACTACCGTCTATGGGGTTGCAAAAGAGTTGGACACAGTTTAACAACTAAACAACAATAACAACAAATAAATGGTCTAGCACCTCCTTTGGAATGTCACATCTATTGTGTTGGTGTCTCCATTGAAATTTACAATTTAACATCCTGTTATATCAGCAAATATTTGCAATACAGTGTAATGTGTATTATATAAGAGGTGTGAAAAGGCATGGGGCAAAGGAAAGAGTGATCAAATCTCCCCTGGCGTGGGGATATGATCAGGCAGGACTTCACAGGAAATGTGGCGTTTGACTTGGGTTTTGAAGGATGGCAGCATGTGGGTGGCATAGGGCTTTGACAATGAATGGCAAATAGTGTTCTTCTTGTATCTTTCCCTCACTGGCCTCTTTCCAAACTATTTTGGTTCAGGTGATAAACTACATGTGCATAGCATTGCATTTTTTGAAATAATTTTGTCCTTTTTTTCCCCTTTAAGTTTATATAAGAAACGGTTCTGCTGCTGCTGGCATGCTCACATGCAATAGATGGAAAATAAAAAGGAAAATGACTTAAAACACAGAGGAAGCAAAATTAGATTTTAAAAAAAGGCTGGAGAAGCCAGAGAAGAAGCTTTTTATGAGCCAGTTATGGGAAGGGTAACTATTAAAGAGATGGGGTGACTATCTAGAATGTCATTTTGCCTACTGAATTGCTTTATATAGGCAAGTTGAATCATAGACATAATTTAATGTGTTGAAATAAATTCTCACAGATTGAACCAAATAGATAGCATTAATATTAATGTGGTAGTAGAATAGTATTTTAAGTCAAATTTCAGACCATGCAGATAGAAGGGAAGACATCCCTGGTGACTCAGTGGTAAAGAATCTACCTGCAATGCAGGAGACTGTCTGCAATGCCAGAGATGCAGGTTCGATCCCTGGACCAGGAAGATCCCCTGGAGAAGGAAATGGCAAGCCACTCCAGTATTCTTGCCTGGGAAATCTTATGGACAAAGGAGCCTGGTGGGCTGCAGTCCACGGGGTCGCAAGAGTCAGACACGACTTAGTGACTGAACCACCAGATAGAAGAAAAAGAGTATTGAGGATACTTGTGATTCAGTGATCAGAAAGTTCTTTCTGAGGTGATTGAGGGTGGGGAGAGAATCAGGGTCATGAAGTGTAGACCTGCATGCAAAGTCCAGTTGTGCTAATTTCTGTGTCTTGACTTCAGGAAAACTTCTCCTTTGAAACTTCAGTTTTCTCATGTCTAAAATGCAAATGATGACATCTTTGATGTTAATTATGTGAATTACATGAGTGCAGGTACCTGCAGTACCTTACATAGTGTCTGGACCGAAGTAGTTGTTCCATTACTATTGGTTAATTTCTCCCTTCTCTTGTTTTCTTTTCCATCCTTCCCCTGTTTATCTCCTCCTGTTTTCCTTTCCTCTTCTCTTACTATTATAAAATGAGAATGAGAAGTTATGGTATATTTATGGAAAGTCTCAGTAATCATTAAAGAGTCAAGAATTGAGAGTTAAAACATATAAAAGAATGATGACATGGTAGATGTCATGTTGAAGATTATCACTCTCATCTTACACATAAGGGAACTAAGCTTTGGAGAGATTAAGTAATTTGCCAAGCTTAGCCCACAATACAAGTGAGATCTGGGACTTTATCCTTCCATCTTCTTGACTCTAAAGAGCAAGTCTGTAATCACGGTTCACACTATTGATTGATGGTAAGCTTGCCATGAGCTTGACTAAATTCCTCAGTTCTCATTTCACCTGCTGCCTTAAGCCACAACTCCCCCAGCCTGTGCTTAAATAGCAAGGCTCTTTTCTTTTCTTTTTCTTGTTGTTGTTGTATTGACCTTACATTTATCCTTATTAAATTCCATCTTGTCAGGTTTGGCCCATCTCTCTAGCCTGTCAAGATCTCTTTGGCTCACAGTACTGGCATACTGTCATCCAACCTATTCCTATCCTTCCAAGTTTTGTATCCTCTGCAAATATAATACACATATATTTTCTGTCTTCATTCAAGTCATTGATAAAATCATTGAACAAGACAGGGCTGAAGGTAGAGGCCACAGACTGTGACATCATTTCATTAATCAGTATCCTCAAGAAATGACTTTCAATTCAAGTCCGTCCAGTTGTATTAGCTTTCAATCACATTGTCTCTTTCACAAGGGTATTAAAAAAAGCTTTCTCAAGCCTTTTGGCCTTGATAACCTAGATACATGATGTCTTCTGAATTTTCCTGATGTATAAGTGAAATAACCCTGTCAAAAGGGGAACTCTTCAGTTTTCAACATAGTGTGCATTACATATTGTTTGCTAAAATATCTCCTTTCAAAAGAAGATCAAATTCTATTTAATATTTTTTTTTTACAGCTATCTAGTTAAAATAGAACTTAAATCTGCAGCTCCTGATTGTAACCGTCTTTGTACAAAGGTTCTCACTTATGCCTTTTCTAAATACCATAGGCTCATAGATTATTCTCTTCAGCATGAAGTTAAATATAAATATATATCAGATCAGATCAGATCAGTAGCTCAGTTGTGTCTGACTCTTTGCGACCCCATGAATCGCAGCACGCCAGGCCTCCCTATCCATCAGCAACTCCCGGAGTTCACTGAGATTCACGTCCATCGAGTCAGTGATGCCATCCAGCCATCTCATCCTCTGTTGTCCCCTTATCCTCCTGCCCCCAATCCCTCCCAGCATCAGAGTCTTTTCCAATGAGTCAACTCTTCGCATTAATTTTTATAATTCACACATTCTCAATAGGGTGTGCTTAAAGCTTCTTATTTTCCCTAGATAAAGAATTTGAAGGTCATTCCCAGGAAGCTGACAAAAGTCACAGAATTCTATGTTAAAAGTAACTGACACAAAGAATGGTGCAAGGCAAAATCAAAAATATTTAAAATCTAAAGTCTATGTGATTGTATCTTCATTATAACAGGAATATTAAGAAGCGATGCTGTGATGATAGAGTAGGAGACTGTCCCACAAAGATCAATGTCCCCCTACAAAGATCAATCATTAGACAGTGATCTGCCAATAAAAACAGCTCTGGGTGATTGCAGGAGTTCACTTTAAAAACCTCAGGGGCACAGTAGAACAAAACCCTTGGGAATAAGAACAAACAAAGGGAAGGAAGAGTAGCTTCAGTTTTGCCTTGCACCATCCCATTCCCCAGAGGCCAGTGCTCTGTGCAAAGAGGGAACTTCCAGCTAGAGAGAGTTTCCCTGGCCAGGAAAGAGAGTAGGGTGAGCCACTGGCGTCCCCAGCCTTTCAGGGACCACATGAAAGACCTGCTTCAGTTGCATCTCAGCAGAGACCAGCAGAGCTGAGACGTAGTGACAACTAGGAGCAAGGAAGAAAGGCTGTCAGCCATGCAGCAGGAGTTCCTGGGGTTCCCAGTGACCTTCTCTGCAGAGGGAACCCCAGCAGCTTTAGCCACTAAAGAAACCAGCAACCAGCACAGCCACTGCAGACCCTTTGCAGATTTTATTGGGCTTTGTCCCACAGGTTTTGTGTGTGTGTGTGTGTGTGTTCACAGGTGTTAGCATAAGGTGTCAGCCTAGACCCCTGCAACTGACCGCCACCCCCACCACGAGCTATAACTGACATATAACATTGTGCCATTTTAACGTCTAAAATGTGATGATTTGATAAACATATATATATTGCAGAACAATTACCACAATTATGTTAGTTAACACTTCAGCTCAAATGATTGCCATTTTTTTGGTTGTTGTCATGGCGAGAACATTTAAGGTGTATTCTCTTAGCAACTTTTTTTTAAAGTTTTTTTTTTTTTAATGTGGACCATTTTTTAAGAAGTCTTAATTGAATTTATTACAGTATTGCTTCTGTTTTAAGTTTTGGTTTTTTGGATGTAAGGCATCTGGAATCTTAGCTCCCTGAATAGGGATTGATCTTGCACTCCCCTGCATTGGAAGGCAGTCTTTTTTTTTGTTTTTGACTCCTACAATCTTTATTATTATTAATATTTTTAGCTCTTAATTTTTAAATAGTAGATTGAAAGGAAGTTCAAAGATAGTACAGAGAGGTCCTGAGCACCCTTCTAGGACATTAGTGGATTCTTATAACCATCACTGCAGTCAAGACTCATAACTATTCCAGCACAGCCAGAAGCCCCTCCCCTCCATGTACCCCTTTATAGTCACACCCACTCCTCCCTGTCTCAACATTCTTTTTTTTTTTTTTTTAATTTTATTTGGAGGCTAATTACTTTACAATATTATAGTGGTTTTTGCCATACATTGACATGAATCAGCCATGGGTGTACCTGTATTCCCCATCCTGAAACCTCCTCCCACCTCCCTCCCCATCCAGGGAAGTCCCTCTTAGCAACATTTAAATGTACAATGCAGTATTGTTAACTGTAGTTGCCATAGTGCACATTAGATCCCCAGACGTTATCCTAGAGATGGAAGGTTGTATCATTTGACCTGTATCTCAACATTTCCCCAGCCTCTGTCTCGCCCCTGGTAATCACTACTTTCTGTTTCTGTAAATTCAGATTTTCTGGATTCCACAAATAAGTGAGATTATACGATCTTTGCCTTTCTTTGCTGGTTTATTTCACATGCCATAATGCCCTCAAGGTCCATCATGTTGTCGCAAATAGCAGGACTTCTTCCTTTTTTTATGGGTGAATACTGCTTTTAGAGTAATGGGGGCTTCCCTTGTGGCTCAGGTGGTAGAGCATCTGCCTGCAATATGGGAGATCCAGGTTCGATTCCTGTTTTGGGAAGATCCCTTGGAAAAGGAAAGGGAAGTCCATTCCAGTATTCTTGCCTAGAGAATTACATGGACAGAGGAGCCTGGCGGGCTGCAGTCCATGGGGTCACAAAGAGTCAGACACGACTGAGTGACAACACTTTCAATGCTTAGAGGGATACCACCAAATTCAAGTTGTTTTAAGAGGCAAAGGAGATGAAAGAGATGCTTCTGCTGGTTAATCCAGAAAGATAGGCATGGCTTTTAAAAGAATTCTTTTAAAAGAATTTTTATGTGCAATACCTTGCTTGACTTTATCTGTTTCATAAGATATTTTTTATAGCATTTTAAAGCAATATTATTACCCAGGAAGATATGGAATAAGCACTTATAAAATTCTGAAATTTGCAGTAACCTATTGGGACTTCCCGGTGACTTAATGGTGAAGTATCTGCCTGCCAGTGCCGGAGATGTGGGCTCGATCCCTGGGTCAGGAAGATCACTTGGAGAAGGAAATGGCAGTCCAGTATTCTTGCCTGGGAAATCTTACTGACAGAAGAGGCTGGTGGACTACAATCTATGGGGCCATAAAAAATCATGGACCTGATTTAGCGACTCAAAAACAACAATGTATACATGCACATATGTGTATATGTATCCATCACATTCATTTTATTCATTTATCCCTCAATGGACATTTAGATTGTTTCCATGACTTGGCTGTTACAAATAATACTGCTATGAATATGGGGTTCAGATATCTGGCCAACCTTTACTTTTGTGTGTGTGTGTGTGTGTGTGTTTATTTTATTTATTTATTTTTAAATTTTATTTTATTTAACTTTACAATATTGTATTGGTTTTTCCATGTATCAAAATGAATCTGCCACAGGTATACATGTGTTCCCCATCCTGAACCCTAAGGAGTAATGCATGAGGAATCTCTGGCTTATTACATCAGGTAGAATCCTATGAATCTGCCATTTTTAAAGTCAAATAGTTGAATATTGGCAATCTCATATAGTTTGCACTAATAATTATTTGAAATTTGACAGAGAAAATTTACTGAAGCAATTTCTTTGCAACTGGTTAATAGCAGGAAGCAACTAGTTTGTGGACGGGTTTCTGAGGTAACAGGACCGTTACCATCTTGCAGCTTATTCCTCTAATTGACACTGAACAAATCTCCCATATTATGAAGAGGAATGAATGCTCACATGATACCAGAGAAGGAAATACACAGCATTTGAATGCCAAAATAGAATCTTTATAGTGATGAAACAAACAATAAATGAGGTGCTCGCCAAAGTGAATAATCACTGTTGAAAAAAAAGTGAAGACACAGCAGTGTTTCGCTTTCGAAGACAATGAACAGATGGCCTGTTCTCATAATTAGAATGATGCTGGATCACTTATTTGAGTTAGTGACTGTGATTCATTGGTCTTACATCACATGTTGGGAAACAAGATTGGTTATAGGAATGTTTGGATGGCTTTCCTTGTCAGCTTCTTTTGACTACACTTAAAATATTTAAAAACTTGACATAAAACAAGTGAGATGGAAATATTGGATGAATTATGTTGCATTCATTTATAGAACCTGATATTGATCCCAACCATGATTTTGTAGGCAACATAGAGTGAGACAGGCCACATGGTTGTAAACCTTAGTATAAATTTATATTATAAAAAGTTGGTGCCTTTTCCAAAGTAGCACTTTGTCCTTGAAATATCTTTTTGGATTTTCTTTTTCTTTTTTTCTTAACCTATTAAGTGGACCCTTTCTTTAAGTTACATGCATCCTGAAATCTCATCTCTTTCTGCTTGGATCATAATGCTTTACTCCATCTTTCTTCGGTTCTGAAATTCACTGGACATATGCCTTGCTTTTCATGTGTGTCTTACTTAGAACTTTTTATTCTGTTGCTATTCATGGGCCTTTGTCACTTTATCATCCCAACTCTATATGCATAACTATAGCAGCGTACATAAACCAAATGAAATATGGTGTGTGAATCACTTTTTGAATTGTGAAATAACATGTAAATGATTATTGTTAGCCTATGTCTATTGAATTATAAAATCCCACAGGGTGGTTGGTGGTAAGCTGTGTTTATGCAATTCTTTGTTTTATCACTATACAAGGCCAATGATGGTGTTGACATGTGTTAGGATGTATTGATGGTGTTTTGAAAGGAGGAAGAATCAGAACCAGCAAAGCTTTTATGTGTTCTGGGTTCAGTCTCAGCTCAAAAGACAAAAAGTATCAGTTATTGTACAGTTCTAAAAATTGTTCAGTATCATTGTGTTAAGAGCTTTGTGTTCTTTGTCAGGGATCTCCCAGTGCTTAGTGCAATAGAAGTTAATGACTTTGTTAATGAGTGAATGAAATGTAACTTTAGTAGATGAAGGTTATTTTTGAGCATTATCTATTTGTTACTTACTAATAGCTTTTTTCCCTTTCTTTTCTTCCCTGCCCTCCTTCCAAATACATATCTTGTCTATTTAGAGTTTTAGTAGCTATTTAGAACCTTAATTTTTAGTACATTTTATCTTCTGACTTGATTTACTTGAGTTAGTGGTCAATTAACATAGACATATGAAAAGGTAACCATTTACTAATTGAAGAAACATAATGAGTTAACTTACCCCAAATTATAATTAACATCTGTGGCACTGTAAACCTCTCTTCTCTCTCTCTCTCTCTCTCTATACATATATATATATATATATATATATATATATATATACGCACACAATGTGTGTGTGCATGTGCATACACACACACACACACACACACACTTATGTACATGGTGAAGGAAATGGCAACCCACTCCAGTATTCTTGCCTGGGAAATCCCATGGACAGAAGAGCCTGATGGGCTGCAGTCCATGGGTTGCAAAGAGTCAGACACACCTTAGTGACTAAAGTATCATATATAAGAATGCCAGAAAATTTTGTTTCTTTATAGTGTTCAGGTTTTACTCATTATTACCTACTGAACCAAACTTTTTCTACATTTGCACTTCTCCAGTATTTAGCCTTTAAAGGAAGACTGTGTTGATGTAGTTTTCAAGAATTTAGCTGTGAATATTTGAGAAGATAGATTATATATGTAGGTGGCCTTCAGTTATAATATTATACATATTTAAGGTAGTAACTAATAATAATAGAACCAAAATGGTTTTTTAGCTGTCATACCACTGTAAAATGAGAGGCAGTAATTTCTAAAGCAGTTTGAGATGGCTCAGATTGGTAATTTTTCACAATGGTGCTATCATTTGTATTCTAGGAAGAAATTTAATTTATTTTTTTTTTTCTTTTTTTTTTTTTTTATTGTTCCAATTTTATTTTATTTTTAAACTTTACATAATTGTATTAGTTTTGCCAAATATCAAAATGAATCCGCCACAGGTATACATGTGTTCCCCATCCCGAACCCTCCTCCCTCCTCCCTCCCCATACCATCCCTCTGGGCCGTCCCAGTGCACCAGCCCCAAGCATCCAGCATCATGCATCGAACCTTAATTTATTTTTATACTAAACTGTAACAGTCACTTTCCCCTACATTTTATTTTAAAATGCTTTTCTACTATAAATTCTCACAAATTATAGAAATAAAATGCAAACTGAAGTATAATCACACATCAAACTAAAATAGTGTAACATGTTTTATTTATAACTAGGTACTAAGTATAATGCAGAGAATAAAAATAAAAGTAAAACTCATGTGCACCAAGCTCTGTAGCTAATGTGTGCAAAAGCCCTGTGTCTGTGTCCTGGGACATGAAAGAGACTTTGAATTTAACTACAATAGACTTAGAGCTTAATTCTTCCTTTCTTCTGCCAAAGACAATTTAGAGATCAAAGAATGTAATGACAAAACAAATGATTTCTCTTGTATCCAGTCCTGAAAACATTTGACCCTGGCCAGAAATAGGATCATATTTGCTTTAGCCTTAGGAATAAGACCAATTTATCTACAATTTTGCAACTCTAGTCCCTGTTATTAGGAAACTTATGTAGGACATTTGCACATTCTCTTCTGTCTTTCCTTCTTTTTGTACTTGGGTAACTGCTAGTCATCCTTCTCATTTCAATACAAGAATGAGTTTTTTGGGAAAGCTGTTTCTGAGTATGTCACATTTCCTTATTATAAGCTCTTACATTACCATATCCTCATCTTACAGCAGTTATCATAAGTTGATAACTTCTATAATTTCTTTGTGGTTATTTGATTGTCTTTCCTGCCCCCATTCCAACTGTAATCTTTGAGATTAAGGAGTGCTTTTGTTTTTGCTGATGATTTTTTTTTTCTGTCCCTGAGTATAGAGGCCAATTCACTTTGGGGCATTAAATATATAGCAGTTGAATGAATGAATGAGTATGATAAATTGTACTCAATAAGCTTATAGGAGATAACATAAAAGAAGAAGAGAAAAAAAGTGAAATAATGTTCACTTAATAGTAGGGAATGATGGTATGAGTGGTAAAATATTATCCTCAAGTTGAGGGTTAGTGCAAATCTCTATGTCCGAATGCAGTTCACTATATTGCTTAATTTGAATTAACCTGAATGATAACTGTAACGAGTATAACCACATTCTAGCCAAGGTTTTTTTTTGTTTGTTTGTTTTTAAATAGCCTTTGCAGGCCTAATTACAGCATAACATTCTTTGTCATGGTTTTATGGAACCCAATTAAAGAAAGCTATTGGAATGACAATCATTACTAAGTTTTGTCTACTCTTAATTTCTTTAATCTGTTGTTTCTTAGCCAAAGGAACATACAGGACATGAAGAAAAGAAGCTAGTTATTATACACTTCCACTTTACATTCTTAGATAACTTAGGAAGCAATGGTCTATCATTCTAATGACTTACCCAAAGAATTACTTACTTTATTTTAAAAAAATTTGTTTATTTATTTGGCTAAATCATGTCCTAGTTGCAGCACATGGAATTTTCTTTGTGGCATGCAGAATCTTCCATGCTGGTGCAAGGGTTTCTGTTGTTGTGGCTCGAGTGTTTAGCTGCCCCACAGCCTGTGGGATCTTAGTTCCCTGACCAGGGATCGAACCTGTGTCCCCTATATTGAGGTGATTCTTAACCTCTGGGCCATGAGGTAACTCCCCAAAGAATTCTTTGAAATAATCCAGCTAATATGGCAAGAGACTAGAAATTAGAAAGTTCGAATTTGATATCTTAATTCTACTGAGTATGAACGGTCTTTTTTGGCTGTTTTATTAGAAGTCTTTGAAATGGTCAGGCTTGGCATAAGGCTGATCCCTGTATCAAGCAAGACCTGTTCCTGATTCACCCTTGCTGCTTACTTTCATGTATGTTTTGTGTACAGGTGATTCCAATCCTATTTCCCTCCCTGGAAGTTATTAGGAAAAACATTTGTATTGATAAATGCCAACAGTAATTCTTATGTAAAAATCTATGCTATGAAACACAAAAGTAGCCCCAAACAAATTCTGTTGGTGGTTTGTGCTGTTTGTTTTACTGCCTCCTGTGTTTCCATCTTTAAACACTTTTTTTTTTTTTTCTTTCTTCATGAAGCAGGCTCAGAAACCAGCTCCCTGGTGTTTTTACAACTATGGATAATGCAGACAGAATATCTCTCTCTAGAGAACCATCAAAATCTACTAAGGTGCTGTTGACAGTCTCCTTTATCTCCTGCAACATAATAAGCTTTGTCCTTAAAAAAGGTTCTGCTTAGACCTAGTTAGCTCTGTTGTCTAGGTTACTAATGAGGCCAGGATCAAGGAACAGAACCTTAGCAAAGTTAATCAGGTTTGTATCATTCTGTAGTCATCCACTGTTCCTAAACCTTATACAGTAGTTTTATAAATTTGTGTTGTCATTCACAACAGGAACCTGGCAAGAGAGGAAATGGATCAGGAATAATTTACCATTCAATGGAGTAGCCATGATGGTCAACAAAAGAGTCCGAAATGCAGTACTTGGATGCAATCTCAAATATGACAGAATGATCTCTGTTCGTTTCCAAGGCAAACCATTCAATATCACAGTAATCCAAGTCTATGCCCCAACCAGTAACACTGAAGAAGCTGGAGTTGAACGGTTCTATGAAGACCTACAAGACCTTTTAGAACTAACACCCCAAAAAGATGTCCTTTTCATTATAGGGGACTGGAATGCAAAAGTAGGAAGTCAAGAAACACCTGGAGTTGCCAGTCCAGCTTCGATGCACGATACTGGATGCTTGGGGCTAGTGCACTGGGACAACCCAGAGGGATGGTATGGGGAGGGAGGAGGGAGGAGGGTTCAGGATGGGGAACACATGTATACCTGTGGTGGATTCATTTTGATGTTTGGCAAAACTAATACAATTATGTAAAGTTTAAAAATAAAATAAAATTAAAAAAAAAAAAGAAAGAAACACCTGGAGTAACAGGCAAATTTGGCCTTGGAATACGGAATGAAGCAGGGCAAAGGCTAATAGAGCTTTGCCAAGAAAATGCACTGGTCATAACAAGCACCCTCTTCCAACAACACAAGAGAAGACTCTATACATGGACATCACCAGACAGTCAACACCGAAATCAGATTGATTATATTCTTTGCAGTCAAAGATGGAGAAGCTCTATACAGTCAACAAAAACAAGACCAAGAGCTGACTGTGGCTCAGATCATGAACTCCTTATTGCCAAATTCAGACTTAAATTGAAGAAAGTAGGGAAAACCACTAGACCATTCAAGTATGACCTAAATCAAATCCCTTATGATTATACAGTGGAAGTGAGAAATAGATTTAAGGGCCTAGATCTGATACATAGAGTGCCTGATGAACTATGGAATGAGGTTCATGACATCGTACAGGAGACAGGGAACAAGACCATCCCATGGAAAAGAAATGCAAAAAAGCAAAATGGCTGTCTGGGGAGGCCTTACAAATAGCTGTGAAAAGAAGAGAAGTGAAAAGCAAAGGAGACAAGGAAAGATATAAACATCTGAATGCAGAGTTCCAAAGAATAGCAAGAAGAGATAAGAAAACCTTCCTCAGCGATCAATGCAAAGAAATAGAGGAAAACAACAGAATGGGAAAGACTAGAGATCTCTTCAAGAAAATCAGAGATACCAAAGGAACATTTCATGCAAAGATGGGCTCGATAAAGGACAGAAATGGTATGGACCTAACAGGAGCAGAAGATATTAAGAAGACGTGGCAAGAATACACCTGTACAAAAAAGATCTTCACAACCAAGATAATCACGATGGTGTGATCACTCACCTAGAGCCAGACATCCTGGCTGAATGTGAAGTCAAGTGGGCCTTAGAAAGCATCAGTACAAACAAAGCTAGTGGAGGTAATGGAATTCCAGTTGAGCTATTTCAAATCCTGAAAGATGATGCTGTGAAAATGCTGCACTCAATATGCCAGCAAATTTGGAAAACTCAGCAGTGGCCACAGGACTGGAAAAGTTCAGTTTTCATTCCAATCCCAAAGAAAGGCAATGCCAAAGAATGCTCAAACTACTGCACAATTGCACTAATCTCACACGCTAGTAAAGTAATGCTCAAAGTTCTCCAAGCCAGGCTTCAGCAATATATGAACCGTGAACTTCCTGATGTTCAAGCTGGTTTTAGAAAAGGCAGAGGAACCAGAGATCAAATTGCCAACATCTTCTGGATCATGGAAAAAGCAAGAGAGTTCCAGAAAAACGTTTATTTCTGCTTTATTGACTATGCCAAAGCCTTTGACTGTGTGGATCACAACAAACTGTGGAAAATTCTGAAAGAGATGGGAATACCAGACCACCTGATCTGCCTCTTGAGAAATTTGTATGCAGGTCAGGAAGCAACAGTTAGAACTGGACATGGAACAACAGACTGGTTCCAAATAGGAAAAGGAGTACATCAAGGCTGTGTATTTTCACCCTGCTTATTTAACTTCTATGCAGAGTACATCATGAGAAATGCTGGACTGGATGAAGCACAAGCTGGAATCAAGATTGCCTGGAGAAATACCAGTAACCTCAGATATGCAGATGACACCACCCTTATGGCAGAAAGTGAAGAGGAACTCAAAAGCGTCTTGATGAAAGTGAAAGTGGAGAGTGAAAAAGTTGGCTTAAAGCTCACCATTCAGAAAACGAACATCATGGCATCCGGTCCCATCACTTCATGGGAAATAGATGGGGAAACAATGGAAACAGTGTCAGACTTTATTTTTTGGGCTCCAAAATCACTGCAGATGGTGACTGCAGCCATGAAATTAAAAGACGCTTACTCCTTGGAAGGAAGGTTATGACCAACCTAGACAGCATATTCAAAAGCAGAGATGTTACTTTGTCAACAAATGTTCATCTAGTCAAGGCTATGGTTTTTCCTGTGGTCATGTATGGATGTGAGAGTTGGACTGTGAAGAAGGCTTAGCACCGAAGAATTGATGCTTTTGAACTGTGGTGTTGGAGAAGACTCTTGAGAGTCCCTTGGACTGCAAGGAGATCCAACCAGTCCATTCTGAAGGAGATCAGCCCTGGGATTTCTTTGGAAGGAATGATGCTGAAGCTGAAACTCCAGTACTTTGGCCACCTGATGCGAAGCGTTGACTCATTGGAAAAGACTCTGATGCTGGGAGGGATTGGGGGCAGGAGGAGAAGGGGACGACAGAAGAGGAGATGGCTGGATGGCATCACTGACTCGATGGATGTGAGTCTTGGTGAACTCTGGGAGTTGGTGATGGACAGGGAGGCCTGGTGTGCTGTGATTCATGGGGTCGCAAAGAGTCGGACACGACTGAGCGACTGACCTGAACTGAACTGAGCTGGTAAATAAACAGCCAAAAAAAAAAAAAAAAAACCCAGAAAACCAACAAACAGAAGTTAATTAATAATGATTTTATATATGGAGTTCAACATATTATTACTATGGTAAATTATTTTTCCAAAAACTTGTGAGTTTTCTCATGGATCATTTGTTTATTGACTTCTCCCACTCTCTGATTCTCTTTTACACACAGATGCTCAAACTTTACTCTGGAATGATTGCCACATTAATAAATGTAGAAGAGTGCTCCACAGAAAATAGGCTGTTTGTGTTTCTTCAAGTTTTGAGTGCCAGAAATAACCAAAAGAAATTTGCTTGTTTTTGAACTTGCATTGTCTTTGACTTTAAAAGCAAATAGTTTCTGGTCTTACATTGAAGCCTTTAATCCATTTTGAGTATATCTGTGTGTATGGTGTTAGGAGGTATTCTAATTTCATTCTTTTACATGTAGCTGTCCAGTTTTCCTAGCACCATTTATTGAAGAGGCTGTCTTTGCCCCATTTTATATTCTTGCCTCCTTTGTCAAAAATAAGGTACCCATAGGTGCATGGGTTTGTTTCTGGGCTTTCTATCTTGTTCCATTTGTCTATATTTCTGTTTTTGTGCCAGTACCATACTGTCTTGATGACTGTAGCTTTGTAGTATAATCTGAAGTCAGGAAGGTTGATATCTCCAGCTCCATTCTTCTTTCTCAAGACTGCTTTGGCTATTCTGGCTCTTTTGTGTTCCATATGAACTGTGAAATTTTTGTTCTAAGTTCTGTGAAAAATGCCATTGGTAATTTGATCAGGATTGCATTGAATCTGTAGACTGTGTTGGTAGTATAGTCATTTTCATAATACTGATTCTTCCTACCCTGGAACATGGAATATTTCTCCATTTGTTTATGTTGTCTTTGATTTTTTCGTCAGTGTCTTGTAATTTTCTGTGTACAGTTCTTTTGTCTCCTTAGGTAAGTTTATTCCTAGATATTTAATTCTTTTTGTTGCAATGGTGAATGGGATTGATTCCTTAATTGCTCTTTCTGATTTTTCATTGTTAGTATATAGAAATTCAAGTGATTTCTGTGTGTTGATTTTGTATCCTGCAACTTTGCTAAATTCACTGATTAGCTCTAATAATTTTTTGTTACTATCTTTAGGGTTTTCTATGTACAGTATCACGTCATCTGCAAACAGTGAGAGATTTACTTCTTCTTTTCCAATATGGATTCCTTTTATTTCTTTTTCTCCTCTGATTGCTGAGCTAGGACTTCCAGAACTATGTTGAATAATAGCGGTGAAAGTGGACACCCTTGTCTTGTTCCTGATCTTAGGGGGAAAAATGGTACTGAAGAATTTATTTACAGGGCAACAGTGGAGAAACAGACATAGAGAATAGACTTATGGACATGGGGAGAGGGGAGGAGAGGGTGAGATGTGTGAAAAGAGTAACATGGAAACTTACATTACTATAGGTAAAATAGATAGCCAATGGGAATTTGCTGTATGAGTCAGGAAACTCAAACAGGAGCTCTGTATGAACCTATAGGGGTGAGATGGGGAGGGAGATAGGAGGGAGGTTCCAAAAGGGAGGGGATAAATGTATACATATGGCTGATTCATGTCGAGTTTTGACAGAAAATAGCAAAATTCTGTAAAGCAATTATCCTTCAATAAAAAATAAATAAATTAAAAAAAAAAACAGGTAGTACCTGTGTCTCTTTCAATTCTTGTTTCCTCAGTGTATATGCCCAGCAGTGGGATTGCTGGGTCATAAGGCAGTTCTATTTCCAGTTTTTTAAGGAATCTCCACACTGTTCTCCATAGTGGCTGTACTAGTTTGCATTCCCACCAACAGTGTAAGAGGGTTCCCTTTTCTCCACACCCTCTCCAGCACTGTTTATAATAGCCTGGACATGGAAGCAACCTAGATGTTCATCAGCAGATGAATGGATAAGAAAACTGTGGTACATATACACAATGGAGTATTACTCAGCCATTAAAAAGAATACATTTAGAACTGATTCATTCTAATGAGGTGGATGAAACTGGAGCCTATTATACAGAGTGAAGTAAGCCAGAAAGAAAAACACCAATACAGTATACTAATGCATATATATGGAATTTAGAAAGATGGTAATGATAACTCTGTATGCAAGACAGCAAAAGAGATACTGATGTATAGAACAGTCTTTTGGACTCTGTGGGAGAGGGAGAGGGTGGGATGATTTGGGAGAATGGCATTGAAACATGTATAATATCATTTATGAAATGAGTCACCAGTCCAGGTTCGGTGCACGATACTAGATGCTTGGGGCTGGTGCACTGGGATGACCCAGAGGGATGGTAGGGGGAGGGAGGAGGGAGGAGGGTTCAGGATGGGGAACACGTGTATACCTGTGGTGGATTCATGTTGATATATGGCAAAACCAATACAATATTGTAAAGTTAAAAAATAAAATTAAAAAAAATAAATTAAAAAAAGCAGATAGTAATTCTGTTATTGAATTGCAACAGAATACATGGTTCCAGATATTTTATTAATTGTGGGTAGACACATAAACATTTTTCTTTGACTTTTGACTTGTCCTCTGAGCACTTGTGCTTTATTGTCAACTACCTTCTGGCTATTTCCAACTAGAGGTCCTCATCATCAGTGAGAAGAGTGTTTGAGAAAGATGATGGGCACAGGATCACAATGTATAAAAATCCTATCTGGTCGCTGCAGTATCTTGTAAAGTCAGGATGTCTTTTACTTTTAAAACAGTGGAATTGGCCAAATCCCTTCATCCTGGCCCAAGGTGTGCATTGGTAGGTAGCCAAAAGTCATGTCCCAGATTGTATAGAAATATGGAGCTAAGTGAGTATCATAGAAACTATTCTGAAACCAGTGAAACTTAAAGACTTCATCAGCAGAAATTATAAAGTTGGTCCATATGGGTAAAACTCTCTAACCTAGGACACATGTGACTGTCTATGAAAATCATCATAAATAATGCAATGAGATAAAGTCAGCATACTAAACAAATGTGAATATTTATACATGAGGGGAATAAGACCTATCTAAGAAAAGCTCTGAAAGAAGTATATCTAAAATGTTCAGTTATCTTTTGAGAAATAAGGTAATTGACAAAATAATACTGCATTGAATAACAACAGGAAGATTGAAAATAACTCTCCAAACATTATAGAAATAGAAAATGAAGTTATTGAAATAAAATATTTATAGATGAATTAACAGTAGACTCAACAAGATTAAAGAGAGAATTATTTAATTGAACAACAGCTCTGAGGAAATCATCCAGAATATAGTATAGTGAGATAAAAATAGGAAATATTTTAGAGAAGTTTAAAGATGTGAAAGATAGATCTAAAAGCTCCAACATGTGTTTGATGGGGAGGGAGGTGGGAGGAGGATTCAGGACGGGGAACACATGTACACCCATGGCTGATTCATGTCAATGTATTTTTTAAATATAATTTTTTAAAAAAGAAAAAATATGCAATGCATAAGAGAAAATGAAGAAGTGAATTAAAAGACACAATAGCCAAAAATTCTTAAAATTGAAGAAAGATTTGAGCAGTCAGATAGTAAAAGCACACAGAGTTGTGAGAAAGATAAAATAAATTCATAGTTAGTTTATTCTTTCATTCATTTAGCAGAAAAAAAATTTTTTTTGGATACCTGTTATGTACCAGATACTGTTTGCAGCCCAGCGAATTGATCACGGCAGGCATACTTTGTGCCCTCATGGAGCTGACATTGTAGCGTGTGGCACTTATATGCAAATTGCAAGTGAAGAAGAGAGGAGGTATCCAGCATAACTGGGGAACAGCAAGGGTCCATTGTGGCTAGAATGGAGAAATAACCTGAAGTCAGGGATTGATAAATAAAACTATGCTAATATTAAGTTCACTTCCTCAGAAGATGTCATTTGGTGAATGAAAAGGCAAGGTGCAGGGTGGAGAATATATTTGTAATATGTTTTTCCAGTGAAAAGACTGTTGTCCTATATGTGTGTGTGTGTGTGTGTGTGTGTGTGTGTGTGTGTAAGCTGGAGAAGGAAATGGCAATCTACTTCAGTATTTTTTGCCTGGGAAATCCCATGGGCGAAGAGCCTGGTGGGTTTGCAAAGAGTCTGACATGACGAGCGACCAAACAACAATATATATATAAGCACAGTAGTAAGGGAAAGGCAGAAAACAATTGAAAAGGACAAAAATATTTGAAGCAGCTTTCAGAAAGTAAACATTCAAAAGGCCTGTGAGCATATGAAAAGATGCTCAACTCTATTAATCATTAGGGATTATATTAATCCTTAATTGCATCTGCAATTAGAAACCACATTATGGTGCCATAGTACATCTAGAAGATGGCAAAAAAAAAAAAAAAAAAAAAAAGAAATAATACCATTTAGTGGTGAGGATATGGAGCAACAAAATTCTCATACATTGCTGGTGGGAATGTACATTGGTAAAAAACCACTTTGCAAAGCTGGGAGTACCTAATAAAGTTGTAATCATATTCCATGGCCCTGTAAGTATAGCTATATAATCAGCTGAAGTCCTTTTTGGCTGCTCTAACACAATATTACAGACTAGGTAGTTTGCAAAACAGAGAAATTTGTTTCTTATAGTTCTGGGCATTGAAAGTATGAGATAAGGGTGATAGCATGCCAGCATGAGGGCCCTTTTTGGGTCTCAGACTTGTCATTGGATCCCCACGTGGTGAAAGGGGTAAGGCTGGGGTCTTTTATAAAAGCACTAATCCCACTCATGAGAGTTTCACTTTCATGACATAGGCACCACACAAAGGCCCATCTTCTAATATTATCACACTGAGGATTTCAGCATACAAACTGGGGGTAGGGGCACAAAAGTTCAGGCCAGAGTAAATGTATAAATTTGATTACCATGTTATATGTATAGGAATGTTCATGGTATCATTATTTGTAGCAGCCAAAATCAAAAACTAACCAAGATGTGGTAGAATTGATAGAAATGTATGCTTTGTTTATACAGTGGAATACTATACAGCAGTGGAAATGACTGAACTACTGCTACATGAAATAACACATGTGTATCTCACAACCATAATATTAAGCACGCTAAGCCAGATACAAAAGGGTACAATAGACACTACATAGAATATGTTCCTAACCATGTGTAGTTCAGCAAAATATTT
This sequence comes from Bos javanicus, assembly GCF_032452875.1. NCBI lineage: Eukaryota > Metazoa > Chordata > Mammalia > Artiodactyla > Bovidae > Bos > Bos javanicus. The sequence continues at coordinate 91,754,443 of NC_083872.1, forward strand.
CTGTTGTTTAGATCACTCTGTTAAGATCCGTGAAAACTGAAGTATAATACAAGTTCTGGATCTCCTCTATTTATAACCCAATAAGAAAGGGAAAGCTTTTTGTTTTCCATGCTTAGTCTGCTCTAGAGAATTCTCACTTAGCCAAAATAATTTTGAAATTTTAGTTTCTATCAGTACCAAAGCTTGCTTTTTAATCAATTCTTAAATTTTTCTTGGTTTTACTGGTCATCTTCAGAACTTTCAGGGGAAGTCATGATGCTTAATGTATAAATGTGATGGGCTTATTTTGAGAGGAGAGGTTTGTTTCTTTTAGACAGTAGAGATGCTTTAAACTGAAGGGAAGCTAGTTTTCTTTCCATTTCCTTTCCTATATGAGGTGTATGCTTCCCTGGTGGCTCAGCTGGTAAAGAATCTGTCTGCAATGTGGGAGACCTGGGTTCTATCCCTGAGTTGGGAAGATCCTCTGGAGATGGGAATAGCTACCCACTCCAGTATTCTGGCCTGGAGAATTCCATGGACTACTCCATGGGGTTACGAAGAGTTGGACAAAAGAGTAGTTTTCTTTCTATTTCCTTTCCTATGGTATATAAGTCAGAGTAGCTTGTTGGCAAAACATGCTGTTCAGTGTGGAGGTAGGGGATGGAGAGTGAGATTTTCAATTTGGTTATGAAAACACTCCCTTTTGAACAAGTTAGGATGTCTTCCTTTAGAAGGGGAGGTAAAAACATTTTTAATGAGCTGGCAAATTACTTCATACAGAACTGAAAACCAAGAAAATCCTTAGGCCAGTCCCCAAATACTCATGGTGGAGCAGTTATGGAGATTCTAAGGAGATTTGATGGTACTAATTATTTTTTAAATCATCAGAGACTTGGGGACTCTTTTGATTGGAGGGGTACTTCTTATCTTAATTTTAAAGTGTAATAATTTTATTTTGTAAAAAAATTTAATACCAACCCCCATAAATATAGTCGTGTACTTAAAAGTGCTATAAAAACCAACTGAATGATAATAGTATTTATTCCTTTTTTTTAAAAAACTGTTTCCCCACATATTTCTGCTTATTTATGGGAAAGGTCAGGTAGGAGTGAGATTGAAGGGGAGTATGTGTTTAACCTTGTTTGGTGTCTTGTTTTATTCTTTGCTTTTCTACAAGCTGTGATCTGCAAGCTGGAGTTTTTAGCCTCTATAAAAGAAGTGGTAGGCTTGGTAGTAATACAACTGGAATATGAAATGAATTAGTGTATTGGAAGCCACCTTAATTTGGTTTATGGTAACAGGGCATGCACTGGCAAGATAGTTGGTTTTATTTTCAAGCCTTTAATGAGGGAACTTACAAGAGGAGCAAAGAGACATTGCTTTTCCCTAAGTCTTATAATTTTTGGTCTGTGTCTTCATGACAATCAATGTTGAATTATTTCAGCTTATCTGAGTATAGTGCTTATCAGTTCCAGATCATTAATTCAGTTCCCATATGGGCCAGTTTGGCTTTGTTCAGTTCCTTGGCCACACGTTAGCTCTGAACTGTCATCTCTTAAGTGCGTTCTATTGATCACTGAAGACAGAACCAGAGATTATGAATGAATAAGCTCAAATCCATCACCATTGCCAGAAAGGAACTCAAACCACAGGCTCACCATGGCAAATTAGTGTCATCTTCTGTATAAAAAAGGAAATAATGACTTTTGTTGATATTTAAGGTCTACACACCATCCGACCCCATGGGCTGTAGCCTATCAGGCTCCTCTGTACATGGGATTTTTCCAGACAAGAGTACTGGAGTGGGTTGCCATTTCTTTCTCCAGGGATCTTCCCTGCCCAGGGATCGAACCTGGGTCTCCCACATTGTAGGCAGATGCTTTTACCATCTGAGCCACCAGGGAAGCCTATCCTGAAATTAAGCTCACAGCAACTCATTGAGGTAGACTTTTATCTCACTTACAGGAAAATCAGACTCAATGAGGTTAAATATGGCCAAAGGGGAAGATGGTATGCTTTGAATTCAAATAAAGTTGAGTTTGGGCTTTCCAGGTGGCTCAGTGGTTAATAATCTGCTTGCAATGCAGGAGATGTGGCAGGAGTCATGGCTTTGATCCCTGGGTCAGGAAGATACTCTGGAGGAGCAAACGGCAACACACTCTACTATTCTTGTCTGGGAAATCCCATGGATAGAAGTGCCTGGTGGGCTACAGTCCATGGAGTCACAAAGAGTCAGACACAACTTAGTGACTGAGCATGCAAAATTGAGTTTGAAATCTAGCTTTGATAACATATAAAATGTGAAGTAGGAAAGCTTATCTATTTTCTTACTAAGATAGGATTAAAAACATGTGCCTTGCATTATCAAGGTTAAAAGAAAATGATGCATATAAATCACTTACTACTAAGCCTGTATGTGTTATTTTTATGAAGGGATCTGCCGGGGATCACACAATTCATGGCAGAACTAGGGCTTGCTTGCACATGGATCCTCTGACTCTAAGTTGAGTGCCCTCCCTTCTGTATGACAGCTGAGATTAGGTGAAATGAAGGGTAGAGGTGGGAAGTCACCATCACTTTCCTCTATATCAGTTCAGTCTCTCAGTCATGTCTGACTCCTTGTGATCCCAAGAACTGCAGCACGCCAGGCCTCCCTGTCCGTCACCATCTCCTGGAGTCCACCCAAACCCATGTCCGTCGAGTCGGTGATGCCATACAACCATCTCATCCTCTCTCGTCCCCTTCTCCTCCTACCCTCAATCTTTCCCAGCATCAGGGTCTTTTCAAATGAGTCAGCTCTTTGCATGAGGTGGCCAAAGTATTGCAGTTTCAGCTTCAACACCAGTTTTTCCAATGAACACCCAGGACTGATCTCCTTTAGAATGGACTGGTTGGATCTCCTTGCAGTCCAAGGGACTCTCAAGAGTCTTCTCCAACACCACAGTTCTACAGCATCAATTCTTCAGCGCTCAGCTTTCTTTATAGTCCAACTCTAACATCCATACATGACCACTGGAAAAACCATAGCCTTGACTAGACTGACCTTTGTTGGCAAAGTAATGTCTCTGCTTTTGAATATGCTGTCTAGGTTGGTCATAACTTTCCTTCCAAGGAGTAAGTGTCTTTTAATTTCATGACTGCAATCACCATCTGCAGTAATTTTGGAGCCCAGAAAAATAAAGTCAGCCATTGTTTCCATTGTTTCCCCATCTATTTGCCATGAAGTGGCAATATATGAACCTCTTTATAGCAGTTCCCAAACCTGCCTGTGCATTTAAAAGAGGCAATTGAGGAGTATGATTAAGTGCTTGGATTTCCACATCATCCTAGACCCATGACTGTCCAGCTACAGACTGTGTTTCCCAATCAAATGACTAAGTTCTCACTGAGCGGTTGAGAGACTTAGTGTTATGGGCAACTTCTACCCTGCTGCTGATAAAGAAATCATTTGGCTTGAATATCGACTGTTTACCTTCCCAAAGCTGAAAAGTAAATATGACAGTGACCTCACTTTGACCCAAGAGTCAAGGCAAGACTTCCGCCATTAAGTTTGCAAAAAGTGTCTTGTTTAATAGTTAATATTTTATAACTGTAAATGGAATGTATCCTTTAAAAATTGTGAATCACTGTGTTGTACAACTGGAACTTACATAATATTGTACATCAAATCTGCTTTGATTAAAAAAAAAATCACTTCTTGTTTGTAAGCTGGTGATGTGGATGAGCAAGAAGGAAGAAAACTGGGATCTTTAGTGATTAGATGGAGCCCAGCTACTCTGCCTATCTGGGTTACTCATTGTCAGGACTGTTAAGAAAGAAATACATGTCTATCTTAAATTATGTTGCTGTATTTTGGGGTGGGAGATGCTCTTTGCTTCAGAAGTTTAGTCTTTAAGCTACTTAGGAGGCTTTGAAAATGTAAACAGTCAAACTCTATGAGACTTTAAAATCACAATCTTTGTGAGTGAACTGTACTGTTTACATTAGTAAACTGTACTGATAGCTAGACTTGAGAACCACTGTTCTGTGTAACAAAAGACCCTTTCTCTGAAAGTCTTTACTTTTTGTAAAACAAGAAAGATTAGGAGGAGAGGGAGGGAAAACTAGGGAGATGGATAAAGCACATGAACAGAGACAAGCTAAGACAAAACTGGAGTTTCCTAATGTTGATCGTGGTTTTCATACTTTTGGATCCAATCGCTTTTCAAGGCTGATTTAGCATTCCTGCTCTTGGTATGGTTGTGTGTGTGTGTGTTCATTTGCTCAGTTGTGTCTGACTCCTTATGGCCCCATGGACTGTAGCCCACCAGGCTCCTCTGTCCATGAGATTTTCCAGGGAAGAATACTGGAGTGGGTTGACACCTCCTCCTCCAGGTGATCTTCCTGACCCAGGGATCGAACCTGCATCTCTTGCATCTTGTGCATTGGGCAGGTGGATTCTTTACCACTAGTGCCATCTGGTGGAGAGGGCAATGGCACCCCACCCCAGTATTCTTCCCTGGAGAATACTCCCATGGGGTCGCTGCGAGACGGACACGACTGAGCGACTTCACTTCCACTTTTCACTTTCATGCATTGGAGAAGGAAATGGCGACCCACTCCAGTGTTCTTGCCTGGAGAATCCCAGGGATGGGTGAGCCTGGTGGGCTGCCATCTATGGGGTCGCACAGAGTCAGACACGACTGAAGTGGCTTAGCAGCAGCAGCAGTGCCATCTGGGAAGCCCCCTTGAGAGAAGTGCATATCCCTAAATCTGTGAAAAGAGAAAATATTTATTATTTAGAGTTTTCCCTGCCTTCCAAGAAAGTGGGTACTTCACTGCATTGGTGAAATACAACAGGCTGGGGAGTTAGAGACCTCGGTTGTTCTGCATAAGTAAAGGGCCTTAAGTTTCAGTCCTAGACCTGTGTTGGAAATGCTAGGACAGCAGAACTTGTAGTTCAGAAGAGAGAGATTGCTGCACTGGGAGAGAACATTTGGGGAGACGATGGAAGTTTGACCATGCAGTATGGGGTAGAAGCCCTCTTTTCCATCTCCCCACAGAACTTTCAACGACACATCATTTGTGTGTGTAGCTAGTATGTTGATGAGCTGGATATATATATATTTAAAATAATTTATTTCTGATTTTTTTTTTTTTGACTGCACTATGTCTTCACTGCTGTGTGCGAGCTTTCTCTACTAGTAGCAAGTGGGAACTACTTTCTAATTATGGTGTATGGGTTTCTCATTGCAGTGGCTTCTCTTGTTGAAGAGCATGGGGTCTGGGCATACGGGCTTCAGTAGTTATATTGTGTGGCCTCAGTTGTGGCTCACGGTCCTAAGAGCACAGGCTATGTAGTTGTGGTACATGGAATTCATTGTCCTGCAGCATGTGGGATCTTCCTGGACCAGGGATTGAGCCCGTGTCCCCTGCACTGACCAGTAGATTCTTAACCACAGTGCCACTGGGGAAGTCTGAGCTGGATATATCTTGACGTCCAGGGTTTTTCCAAGTACTAAATTCAGCTTCCAGGTTGATATGAAGTGACATGAGCATTCTTCCTATGGGATCTAACCAGTATCACTTAAAATAGTTGGCTTTTGTAATTAGCACCCAAAAACAAACAAACAAACAAAAACCCCACCAGTTAGGACTATATGTTCTGTGTAGACGACTTCCCTGGTGGCTCACACGGTAAAGCGTCTGCCTACAGTGCAGGAGACCCGGGTTCAATCCCTGGCTTAGGAAGATCTCCTGGAGAAGGAAATGGCAACCCACTCCAGTATTCTTGCCTGGAAAATCCCATGGATAGAGGAGCCTGGTGGACTACAGTCCATGGGGTCTCAAAGAGTCAGACACGACTGAGCAACTTCACTTCATTTCACTTCAGAGGGCTGCCCAGGTGGTGCCAGTGGTAAAAGAATCTGCTGGCCACTGTAGCTGATGCCAGAGACACGGGTTTGATCCCTGAGACAGAAGGGAGTGGGAAACGGCAGCCCACTCCAGTGTTCTTGCCTGGAGACTCCCATGGACTGGAGAGCCTGGCGGGCTACACTCCTTAGGGTTGCAAAGGGTCAGATATGAGGGCGCACATGTACTGCACTGCAACATTCGGTATAGATACAAACTTAGCCCTTCTGTGTAATCCTCATGCTAACTTCTGTATACCTATGCAATTTTTGACACCTTGTGCTTTTCAATAATGGCCCTTGAATGTTTATTCCCTCTACACCTGATACTTATATGTGAGATATCAAATTGAGTTTGGGAAGAGGAAAATGATGCCTGCACTGTCAGTAGTCATCTTTATCTTCCTGTTTTAGACTGCTGCTCATATGATGAACAGCCTCATTCCACTCCGCAACAGCTGCATTTTATTGATGTGGCTTGTTATGTTTGTAAAGAGTCCATAGGTTACAAGTCGGCTCAAGTGCAAAGTGTTCTGATTAATGATCATCTTCAAAATGACAAGTGATAAAGCACTTGAGGATTCTAGGAGTGAAGAGACAACCTTGCAGCATTATTGGAGGCTCCTGAATTTCTGGTGACTGTAAAAATATCTCTTTTGAGATGGGCTAACACACACATCCTCTAATAAATTAAAATTTTGGGTGCACACCCCTTTTTGTTGCCAAGTACTACTACACTTTAGTCAGATAAAAGGCAGAGTGTGTGCCTGGTATTTGATCACTTTTGAAGACGTATAGTATAACACGGGCTTCTCAGGTTGTACAGTGATAAAGAATCTACCTGCCAATGTAGGAGATGCTGGAGATTTGGGTTTCTTCCCTGGGTGGAGAAGATTCCCCTGGAGAAGGAAATGGCAACCCACTCCAGTATTTTTGCCTGGAAAAACCCATGGACAGAGGAACCTGGTGGGCTACAGTCCATGGGGTTGCAAAAAGTCAGACATGACTGGGCACAACAATAGCAACAACAAAAGTGTAACACACTACTGTTTTTATCCTTTGCATTTAGATTATAAACTAATAAAATTGAGGATTTCCTTTTATAATCAAAAGACAGGATGTTCAGAATTTCAGGACTGTCCCAGAAATACCATTAGAGAGACCGTGCTGGGAGGCTTGATTTATTTGTGATCTGTTTCACTGTTGTTCCTTTGTTTGGCTTTGTTTTTGTAACTTTTCAGAATAAGAGAGTGATTGCATCTACTGCTGTAGCATTTTCTCAGAACACCCATATGGGGCATATTTTAGATGAAACAGAGTCTCTGGTTGGCAGTAGCTCCCTTTCATTTCACTCTATTATTAAGAGTCATTTCTCAAACCGTTTTTAAAATTTACATCTGGAATAGAAAAATAGAGGACTCTAAAGATGTCTTTGAAAATTAATTCTGTAGTAAGTCTTCTCACCGTCTAGGGAATTGAAACTTAGCTGCAGATTTTCTTTAAGTGGGCTTTCTGGATGCAGAGCAGGATTCAGTTAGTGGATAAGAGGAAGGGTGTATTGAAAACAAGGGAATGTTAGTAATGGCAATCAGCACATATTAAATAGTGCATTTTTTTTTTTTTTTGAAAATGAGCACTGAATCAGAAGTCATAATTACTCAGTCACCTGCTGGGTTCATTTGCCCTTCAGAAATGAGGACATCTCAAAGTGTAGAGCATTTTAATAGAATAGCCAGACAAGCTTGTTATATAGAATTTTATTTGACAGGCTGGAACTTGTTTCCAATATTCTTTTTTCCGAATTACATGAAAAACTGTATTCCACGGTGCATTGTGAAAGGATAAATGGTAGACGACATCAAAATAAAGCAAAGTGATCTTTTTTTCTCCATTTTTTTTTACCGATAGTATCTTCCTGTGGCTGTGACTACCAGATCCCATGATAAGGCAATTAAATAGTTCATGTAACAGACTTAAATTGAAGAAAGTGGGGGAAAACTACTAGACCATTCAGGTATGACCTAAATCAAATCTCTTATGACTATACAATGGAAGTGAGAAATAGATTGAAGGGACTAGATCTGATAGGCAGAGTGCCTGGTGAACTATAGACAGAGGTTTGTGACATTGTACAGGAGACAGGGAGCAAGACCATCCCCAAGAAAAAGAAATGCAAAAAAGCAAAATGGCTGCCTGAGGATGCCTTACAAATAGCTGTGAAAAGAAGAGAAGTGAAAAGCAAAGGAGAATAGGAAATATATACCCATTTGAATGCAGAGTTCCAAAGAAAAGCAAGGAGAGATATGAAAGCCTTCCTCAGCAATCAGTGCAAAGAAATAGAGGAAAACAATACAATGGGAAAGACCAGAGATCTCTTCAAGAACATTAGAGATACCAAGGGAACATTTCATGCAAAGATGGGCTCAATAAAGGACAGAAATGGTATGGACCTAACAGAAGCAGAAGATATTAAGAAGACATGGCAAGAATACACAGAAGAACTGTACAAAAAAAAATCTTCATGACTCAGATAATCATGAAGGTGTGATCACTCACACTCATCTAGAGCCAGACATCCTGGAATGTGAAGTCAAGTGGGCCTTAGGAAGCATCACTATGAACAAAGCTAGTGGAGGTGATGGAATTCAGTTGAGCTATTTCAAATCCTAAAAGATGATGCTATGAAAGTGCTGCACTCAGTATGCCAGCAAATTTGGAAAACTCAGCAGTGGCCACAGGACTGGAAAGGTCAGTTTTCATTCCAATCCCAAAGAAAGACAATGCCAAAGAATGCTCAAATTACTGCACAAATTGCACTCATCTCACATGCTAGTCAAGTAATCCTCAAAATTTTCCAAGCCAGGCTTCAGCAATACATGAACCGTGAACTTCCAGATGTTCAAGCTGGTTTTAAAAAAGGCAGAGGAACCAGAGATCAAATCGCCAACATCTGCTGGATCATGGAAAAAGCAAGAGAGTTCCAGAAAAATATCTATTTCTGCTTTATTGACTATGCCAAAGCCTTTGACTGTGTGGATCACAATAAACTGTGAAAAATTCTGAAAGAGATGGGGATAACAGACCACCTGACCTGCCTCTTGAGAAATCTGTATGCAAGTCAGGAAGCAACAGTTAGAACTGGACATGGAACAACAGACTGGTTCCAAATAGGAAACGGAGTATGTCAAGGCTGTATATTGTCACCCTGCTTATTTAACTTATATGCAGAGTACATCATGAGAAATGCTGGGCTGGAGGAAGCACAAACTGGAGTCAAGATTGCTGGGAGAAATATCAATAACCTCAGATATGCAGATGATACCACCCTTCTGGCAGAAAGTGAAGAAGAACCAAAGAGCCTCTTGATGAAAGTGAAAGAGGAGAGTGAAAAAGTTGGCTTAAAGCTTAACATTCAGAAAGCGAAGATCATGGCATCCAGTCCCATCACTTCATGGAAAATAGATGGGGAAACAGTGGCTGACTTCATTTTGGGGGGCTCCAAAATCACTGCAGATGGTGATTGCAGCCATGAAATCAAAAGACGCTTGCTCCTTGGAAGGAAAGTTGTGACCAACCTAGACAGCATATTCAAAAGCAGAGACTATGCTAAGCAAAGCTATGTTTTTTCCAGTAGTCATGTATGGATGTGAGAGTTGGACTATAAAGAAAGCTGAGTGCCAAAGAATTGATGCTTTTGAACTGTGGTGTTGGAGAAGACTCTTGAGAGTCCCTGGGACTGCAAGGATATCCAACCTGTCCATCCTAAAGGAGATTAGTCCTGGGTGTTCATTGGAGGGACTGATGTTGAAGCTGAAACTCCAATACTTTGGCCACCTGATGCAGAGACCTGACTCATTTGAAAAGACCCTGATGCTGGGAAAGATTGAGGGCAGGAGGAGAAGGGGATGACAGAGGATGAGATGGTTGGATGGCATCACCAACTCAATAGACATGGGTTTGGGTGGAATCTGGGAGTTGGTGATGGACAGGGAAGCCTGGTTTGCTGCAGTTCATGGGGTCTCAAAGAGCCAGACATGACTGAGCGACTGAACTGAAGTGAACTGAATAGTCTTACTCCAATGATGGCCTGGGGCAGTAAAATAATGCAAATAGATGTACCATTTGAGCATGTAGTTCCATAAAATAAACTTGATGGAGGCGTTACAGTGAAAATAGTAAGGCACTGCAACCAATTTTTTTTTCCTTTGTAAAGTCTTTGTAAAGACTTTCATACAAATTGACTTTCCAATCTTGTCTTCTACCAGCATTAATGTGGTTATTATTCATTTTTATCTTTGTTGAAGATTTTGGACACATTTGCTATTTCTGATAAGATAGAGGGTTCATGATCCTGCTGACTTTAAGTCCATGTTCATGAATATATAAAACTGACACTTCATACATACACAGTTTGACCTACAGTTCACAAAAGCAAAGCAGACTGAATTGGATGGGAAATGATAAGGACTGCTGTTTCATAATATATTCTTTGTCAAGTTGGCCACAGCATGTATCATGATGATATCCAAATAGTCCATTTTATGGGACCCTGGGTCCTCCAAACATTATCCTTGTTTCTCTAGCTGTGCATTCTCAACAGTATTTCCTCCATCCCTTTCATGAGTCTCATACATCAGATCTTACACTTCCATAATTCTTACTGTATCACTTTGTTAATTGTAGAAAATTTTGAAAAGGTGAAAATAAGAATCCCCTGACTCTGTGTCCAGACATAACTAATATTAACATCTCAGTTTCTTTTCTTTTTTTCTACCCTCCACTCCTTTTCCTATGTTTTCCCCTGCTTCCTACTTTCCCTGTAAGATTAAATCAAATTATAAAGAGGACAGTCTTCCTCATAATGCTTTAAGGCAGAAGCCCCTAACCTTTTTATTACCAAGGGCCAGTTTCATGGAAGACAGTTTTTCCCTGCTCAGGTGGGGGACGGTTTCAAGATGATTTGAGCACATTGCACTTACTGTGCACTTTATTTCTATTATTATTACCACATCAGCTCCCCCTCAGATCTTCAGACATTAGCTCCTGGATGTTGGGGGCCCCTGCTTTAGAGAATTCATCATTTGGAAGTGGAATCTCTACCAGGCTATTTTGGTCCATTAGTTCCTCAGGTAGGTAGTGGATGTACACATACAAAAATATTTCCCCATGTTTAGGATCCTGCTTATGAGCCCTCTCACACAGAGAGAGCCTTTTCATAGGGTCTTATCTGTAACATGTAACATCAGCACTAGAGGCTGTTTTGAGGTGGCTGCAGTTATGAGAGAGTATCTTACCTGGCTTAAGCGAAGGCTCAGCGTATGGAGAGGAGAGTGGCAGTGTTTATTTTTTCATTTCCAGCCTAGTTAAGAGCCACACAAGGGGTATGAGCTAATTATGAATAATGTAGTAATAAAATGCCAGGTTCTTAAGTCAGGCAGGCTTGTCCATGATGACCTTAGGGAAATCTTTCCTATTATCCAAGCTTCTATGTCCTCATCTAAACAGTATAGACAATAATAGGGTGTAGCCTATAGGGTTCTTGTGAGCACCCCCCTCTTTCTCATCTGCTCCCTTGTTATAATGTGTGTGTGTGTTCAGTTGTCTGACTTTTTGTGACCCCATGGACTGTAGCCTACCAGGCTTCTCTGTCCATGGGATTTCTCAGGCAGCAGTACTGGAGTAGGTTGCCATTTCCTCTTCCAGGGATCTTCCCGACCCAAGGATCGAGCCCACATCTCTTGTGTCTCCTGCCTTGGCAGGCAGATTCTTTACCACTGCACCACCTGGCAGTCCTCAGTAATTACAGGCCCCAATATTCACATCCTTGTGCATTCTCTGCCTGCCCTGATCCTGGACTTGATCCTGTGATTTTTCTTTAACTATGAAACTTGCTTGGTTAATGGGACATTAGCAATCATGACACAAAGCACTGTCCAGTGGGGCTTGGTTTCTTCTGCAAACCAATCACTATGAAGAATCCCAAGTTACCCTATTGATGACATAGGGTACAATCAACAGCCAACACCAACTGTCAGATATATGTGTAAAGACATCTTAGATGATCTAGTCTCAGCTAAATTGTTAATTAAGTCCAGGAAAGATCTGCAGAAGAATCACACCAAATGGTAAATTAAGTGGTGATTGTTTTATGTTACTGAGTTTTGAGGTCGTTTTTAATGGAGTGATAGACAGCCAACATAACACCCGTTGTGTACGACTGTGTATTTTCTTTTACTAAAAGGCAGAGTTCATTTTACCATCTCTTGATTCTGAGTTTGGTCATAGGACTTGCTTTGGGCAATGGGATACTAAGCAGAAATGATGCAGGTAGAAGCTTGTAAAAAGCACTTTTCTTTTTCTGTTTTCTTGCTTGCTTCTCTGCCCTTGCCTTGAGAAAGCCTGGCTTGGTAGAGAAGAGACTCAGTTCAGAATTGCTCAGTTTTAACTGATGCTGTTTAAGATCAGTGACTGAGTGGCAACTGTCAGATGTGTGAGTGAGCGCAGCTAAGGCCAGAATTGCTAAGCCCACATTGCCAGCCTTCATTGATGACTCACAGGCTTGTGACCAAAGGAATGCCTATTGTTTTAAGCTGCTAGTCTTAGGGTAATTTGTTGTGCAGCGTTATTGTGAATAGATAACTAATGCATCCCCCTTGCCTAAATGTTGTGCATTCACAGCAGCTGCTAAAACATTGTCTCATCTATCCAGATCTTTCCATGTGATTCTCTCAGTGCCCTAATTTTCTCAGTGTGTATTCCATCCTCTTTCCTCAAGCCCATCTTGTTGACTCAGGTCTGGACTCTATTTTTTGGTCTTGTTCCCAAAAGACATCTAGTATCACCTCAGATCTGATGAGCCTCATAACTCTGAGAATATAATGCAGCCTCTACTTTTATGGTAAAACTCAGGATTTTTGAATAATTGATAGATCAAAATCACATTCGTTGAGACTGACCCAATCAATTCTGATGCTCAAGGCTTAGCTTTACTTTTTCTGGATAGCTGGTGCGCTGCAGCTGTCCCTGTAATAGAAACCACAAAAATGGAACATTTCTCCCCATTTTGATGTTTGGTTATGAATTCCACATGCAAATCCTCACTACTTTTCAATCTGCTATAGAAGCTTTCCGGGCAGAGAAACAATCTACCAAGGACATGGAAAACCCAGTGCTTGGGACTCCTGGAATAAACTCAGGTACGGAGTCCTGTGCACACTCAGGCTCCCCAGGTGGTGTGGTGGTGAAGAATCCACCTGCCAGTGCAGGAGATGCAGGTTTGATTCCTGGGTCAAGAAGATCCGCTGGAGAAGGAAATGGAAACCCACTCTACTCTTCTTGCCTGGGAAATCGCATGGACAGAGGAGCCTGGTGGGCTACAGTCCATGGGGTTGCAAAAGGGACACGACCAAGCACACCTGCACTCACGTACACTCTCACTTAATCCTTTAGCCATATCTGTCCCAGAGCACTTTCAGTGCTGTGTGCTAATCATGACTCAGAGGACTACTGTTGAGATGGTGCTGTCTGAAAATTTCTGTACTCATGGTATTGGTGTTGCCTGTATTGGTACAGAGACCCCTTAGACCAATTAGAAGACCCACAGTTCAGTTCAGTCGCTCAGTCGTGTCCGACTCTTTGCGACCCCATGAATTGCAGCACACCAGGCCTCCCTGTCCATCATCAACTCCCGGAGTTCACTCAGACTCACGTCCATTGAGTCGGTGATGCCATCCAGCCATCTCATCCTCTGTCGTCCCCTTTTCTTCCTGCCCCCAGTCCCTCCCAGCATCAGAGTCTTTTCCAATGAGTCAACTCTTCACATGAGGTGGTCAAAGTTTTGGAGTTTCAGCTTCAGCATCAGTCCTTCCATTGAACACCCAGGGCTGATCTCCTTCAGAATGGACTGGTTGGATCTCCTTGCAGTCCAAGGGACTCTCAAGAGTCTTCTCCAACACCACAGTTCAAAAGCTTCACAGTCCAACTCTCACATCCATACATGACCACTGGAAAAATCATAGCCTTGACTGGGCGGACCTTTGTTGGCAAAGTAATATCTAAGTTTTTCAATATGCTATCTAGGTTGGTCATAACTTTCCGTCCAAGGAGTAACCACAGCTGCCTCCAAAGTCTCCAGGTGATCTAGTTATTAAAAAAGACACACAAATTTTAACTATTCCAAGCATGGCTGATCACTCTCTTCTAAAAATTAATTCTTATTTCTAAAATATAATGGATATGCATTGAAATGAGGTTTAACACTAATATCCAGTGTGTAATTTTGTCAATAAACTTTCTCATTTTAGTAAATTCATACAATGCTATTTGATTCTGGTTTCCACTCAGAACATTCATTCTTGAACCACATTTTCAACTTAAACTGTTGTTTTAATCTCAGCAAGATTTTTTCAATGCACGCTCTGGTTTACCACTGTTATTCCAAGAATCACAATGACTCAGGTCTGCTTGAGTGTGAGACTTTTCATATACTTTTTCAGCAGACTATTAGGCATACTGAAAATGAGCTCAGAAAAGTAAGATTTTGAAGTGACTTCAGCAACCTAGGGAACTTTCCTTAGTCTCAATTTCTTCATCTCTGAAATGGGATTAGCAGTACATTAGGAATACTATTATAATAGTAATGTACAATCATGTTGTTATGAGAATTAAATCCGATCATCTCTGTAAAGCACTTTAGCATCATGACTAGCATGTGATACCTCTATACATGGTCATTGTAGTTATTAAAAGGAGCTGTGAAAACGTGTCTATTGTTTTAGCCATAGTTCATAGTTTAGGAGATGATGAACATGACCAAAAGCTGTATTTAACCCAAATGACATGACAGATTCTCACTTAATTCATTTCTTGAATAGGTTTTTATTGTTCACATACCATGTACTGGAATCAGTACATGAATCCTGCCCTCATCAGGCACATATTTAAGGGGATAGATAGGTACTAAACACATAGTGTTGTTATCTATTCGCTAAGTCATGTCCAGCTCTTACCAGGCTCCTCTGTCCATGGAATTTTCCAAGCAAGAATGCTGGAGTGGGTTGCCATTTCCATCTGCAAGGGATCCTCCCCACCGAGAGACTGAACCTACATCTTTAATTCTTTAAGATACAAGCAACATGGTATTAAAATAGGCATGATTATTATTTACTTTACAAATAAATACTTTATTACAATTCTCTTAACAAAATATAAGATTGGTTCCATCATAAACAGTATGGAAAGGACTATAAGGTTAGAGTGTAGGACACTGATACTGCAGTGTCCTACAGACATTTTAAAGAATCTTGTTCTGATTCTTGCTAATGAAGTATACTTTATGGATGGTGTTTAATGACCCAGAAATAGCAGGATTAAAAATATATATATATTATACATATATATATATGTATAATACATATATATATATATAATATATATATATTTATCTATATATTGGGCTTCCCTGTGGCTCAGCTGGTAAAGAATCTACCTGCAATGCGGGAGACCTGGGTTTGATCCCTGGGTTGGGAAGATCCTCTGGAGAAGGGAAAGGCTCCCCACTCAAGTATTCTGGCCTGGAGAAGTCCACGGACTGTATAGTTCATGGGGTCGCAAAGAGTCGGACATGACTGAGTGACTGTCACTTTCGCTTTTCAGTGTGCTTTTCATTATTTAAGGTGAGCTGAACTGTGATCTGTTAGAAAAGGATATTTTGTTTTGCCTAAATGGTGGGGTTTGTACTAAGTGCAATGTAACTGTCATTTTCTACAGATTACCGCATATTGTTCTAACTTCTTTGTCTCTTATGACTGACCTTAATTTGGCATTGACTGCTTAAGCCACTTGCCTTACAAGAAGTCTGTGTGTGTATGTATGTGTTGGTGTGTGTGTGTGTGTTAGTTGCTCAGTTCTGTCTGACTCTTTGCCACCCCATTGACTGTAACCTGCCTAGCTCCTCTGCCCATTGAATTCTCCTGGCGAGAATACTGGAGTAGGTTGCCATTCCCTTCTCCAGGGGATCTTCCCAAGCCAGGGATTGAGCCTGAGTCTCTGCATTATGGGCAATTTCTTTATCCTCTGAGCCACCAGAGTCTGAGGAATTAGTAAATAAACACCTAAATGGACTAAGGGGGTAGCTTTTTTTAAGGAAGTCCTTTTGAAATTCAAATAATCACCCCCTAATGTGTAAGGGTTTTTCACTGGGAAGCTTGCTCTTGTGCTAGCTGTACTCTGCTGCATGTGGTAAGAAAATTTCTTCAAAAGATAATGTGAATACATGTTTTAAAGTATACTGCATGGTTTGAAGAAAATAGTATGTAGAGGGAAAAATAATAAAATCTGAAGAAGTGAACCCAGGGACTTTAATAATGCTGAAGGATTTTTAATGAGATGTCAATTTATAGCATGTCAGTTTAACAAGAGGGAGAACAAGTCTTTGGGGGAAAAGAAAAAAATCAAATTGACTTAAACAAGAAGAAAGAGCACGAGGTTCCCCAACAGGGTGAGTTGAATATTTTTTAAAAATCAAGTAAAAGCAAGAAGGTAGGATTTCCTAAGGTATTCTTGAGTCTCTTTTCTTAATAACTTTGCCTCTCCTCTCCCAAGGGGGCTGCACCTTATACACTCATATTAAATGTCAAGTGTTACAACAAACGGTGATGCTCTTTCATTACTCTCGTCACCGATTTCTGCTGAGCATATAGAAGGCTTCTCTGATTAGAAATCATTGACAGAGAAGCTCAACGGGGTTTCTTTTGAACAGAGTAGTTGAAGTAGTTGAAGACTTGTATGCATCACATTATAACTCCTAATAGTTGCCAAGCAGAAAAAATATCCTCTTCTGTAACTTAAAAATATATTTGGTCATGTATTCAAATATAACATATATTCAGATTCTGAGTGATCAGACTAAAATCTCTTTCTATTAATATTGCATTTAATATTTAAACCCATTGGAACTTGAGTAGAATTTGTATCCTATTGTTGTATGAAAATTGTGTAAATCTTAATTATGTTGACTTGGTTCATAGTGCTTTTCAGGCCTACTATATTCTACTTTTCTGTATGTTCATTCTATTAATTTTTGAGAGTTTGATGTTGAAACTCTAACTAAAGATCTCAATTGATCTACTTAAAAAATAATTGTAATATATAATGGAACTATATGTAACTTTGTTCTGTATTTTCCAAGTCTCCTGTAAATGTGTTATCATATTTACATAATTAAAAAAATGTTAAAAGTATTAACTCATATGCTTACAGGATCAAATGTCCTTTCTGGTTATCTTTGGAGGTGCCATTTCTTTCATGTCACTTTAGAAGAATCACAGCATCATAATATCTCACAACTGGAAGGGCATCCAACTCTGTTTTGCTTTGCCCAAGTTAGTGGCAGAGCTCCTGTTAGAACTAAGTCTACCACATCCATCTCCCATGATCTTTCTGCAGTAATGCTACTCCATGTCCAAGGATACTTAATTTTAAAACAAATATCCTCCAATGGAGATATAGACTATCATTTATTTTATTATTTTCTTAATGGATGCAAGGATTGAAGTTTTTTTGGCTCTGCCTTTTACCAGCTGTGAAACTTAATCAAGTTTTTAAGCTTCAGTTGGCCTTAGTTTTTCTCACCAAAATGATCAAGAAATTAGATTAATTTTTAAGGTCTCTTCAAATATCCAGCTTATGATTTTTTAAAAGTTGAGGATAATTGCTTTACAATGTCGTGTTGGTTTCTGCCATACAACAATGTGAATCTTCCGTAATTATATATCTTTCTTGAGTCTCCACCCCACTCCTTTCCCACCCCTCTAGATTGTCACAGAGTGCCAGGCTGGGCTCTTTGTGTTATATAGCAGCTTCCTACTGGCTACCTATTTTACACATGATAATGTATATATATCAGTGCTACTTTCTCAATTTGTCCCATCCTCTCCTTCCTCCTCTATGTCCATAAGTCTGTTCTCTATGTCTGTATTTCCATTCCTTTCCTGAAGATAGGTTCATCAGTATTATTCTTCTAGATTCCATATATATATATATATATATATATATATATATATGTATATGTAAGTAAGTAAAAGCCGCTCAGTTGTGTCCAACTCTTTGCGAACCCATGGACTATACAGTCCATGGCATTCTCTAGGCCGGAATTCTCTAGGCCAGAATTCTGGAGTGGGTTGCCATTCCCTTATCCAGGGGGATCTTCCCAGCCCAGGGATTGAACCCAGGTCTCCTGCATTGCAGGCATATTCTTTACCAGCTAAGCCACAAGGGAAACTGCAATAACATTCAGACCAGATGCTGATTTTATGCTATGCTTTCCACTACCAAACATTTCACAACAAATATGCTGCAGTCCATGGGGTCGTGAAGAGGTGACTGAACAACATGGATTTATCAGATTTATCAGACATTAGTGTGTGATGAAGAAGTCAGTCTTCATAACTCACAGAGTGGGTCAAATCTCTAAAGCCAAAACGATCCATAGTGATTCCTTTGGGCAAAAACCCTGGACGTTTATAGATGTTCAGTGTCTTTGGGGACAGTTAGGATAGCCTGTTCTACCTATTTGCCAACATGTGACCAGTCTTTTCTCTCCTGTTCAGTAGCATTAGGATTTCTCCTGCTACCTGAGTGTCACTAACACCCTATTGCCCAGTTGACATCACGGCAGTGGGAGGGGGAAAGTTTGTAATTCAACTGCATTAAGGAACTGGATTGAGTTGGTCCCCAGGCTCTAGTGTGTGCATACTTCGCTTCTTATTCTCTGACATTTATTTTTAATATGTGAATCTTGACTGTAATTCTGAGTCTGTGGTCTTCTTCCCCGCCCCCAGCCAACATGTGTAAGTGCTATCAGAAAAGGAGAGGCATGATTTTTGTCTTTGAGAACCCCAAGCCTAAATTATTACAGTTTGTAGAGAAGTACGATGTTGTGGTTTAACTCTTTTCATCAAAAGAAGGACATTGACAACATTCAATCCCATAAAGGAGGGAAAGCCATCAAGTTCTGATATTTGGTGAGGACAGGGAGCAGACAAAGGGGAGTGAAATTTTAGGGAAAAATAATATGTTTTTTTTTTTAACATTTAAAAAGATTTATTTTATTAAAGTACAGTTGATTTAGGGGAAAATAATGTTGAAAAAGTGATTGCCTAAGTAGGCAAGTACTATCCAAACATTTGTAGTGCTAGTTGATTTCTCCATTCTTATAAATGAAGAACCAGGTTCAAGGAAGTTAAGTAATTTATCCCAAGTCACATAATTAGTGATTAGCAGCAGATCCAGGTTTTAAATTCATGTCCACGTAATTTCACAAGATGTTATTTTCTGATTCTTTATCCACATCCCTTGATGCCAGATTTATTTTGAATATAAGAATTTAGAAGGCAATACAGTGCAAATATCATGTGTTATATAAACAGTCCCAGCAAGGTCTAAGGCTCCCTGTAATCAAAACAGATTCATATGCTGGCAGAAAAGCATGAATATTCACCTACGGTGGGATAAGTGAAGTCTATAAATAGCCTCATACGAGTTCAGGTCAGATTTTGCAGCCAAATAATTCAGGTCAGTTCAGTTTTATGGCCAAAAAAACTGGGCTTTAGAACTTTCTGAATATCACAGCTGGGGACTTAAGGATTGTGGACTTGATTACCAGCCTGCCTGAGTCTATTGAGGGAGTTCTGAGTGGGCCCTGGGTTTTCTGATTGAGGAAATAGTCTCTATGTCAGGCTTCTGAGCAGTCCCGTCAGAACTGGTGGTCAGCGATCAGAGTCAGGGGCTGTGACTGTCTCTGTAGGGGGTGCCAGACCCAGGCAGCCAAATCCAAGGGCCAGACAGTGTGCAATACCAGGGGGAACCTCTGTTGGCCATGTTTTTGCTGCCCCTTGAGCCTTTTTCCAGGTGGCTCAGTGGTACAGAATTTGCCTCCCAACCCAGGAGACTTTGGTTTGACCCTAAGTTTGATCCCTTTGGGGATCCCTGGAAGATCCCCTGGAGAAAGAAATGGCAACTCCTTCCAGTATTCTTGCCTGGGGAACCCCGTGGACAGAGGAGCCTAGTGGGCTATAGCCATGGGGTCTCAAAGAGTCAGACATGACTGAGCACGCATGCATGAAACTTTTTCATGTCAGAAGTTTCTAGAGTGAACTTTTTCAGTGATATCACATATTCTATATTTGGGAAGTCATTGAAAAATAGAGGACTTGTTCTGTATAGATTCATATTGCAGTCAAATTCAATGAAGCATAGATTATTTGAAAAGTGATGGATATCCATCATTAATGAGCTAAAGCTGTGTTATGGTAAGGTTATTTGAAAATAAAGGCAGATGAGAACTGGAACTGACAGCGTTTTTTTTTTCTCCACAGGTCAGGCTACTGAGACAGGGAAAAGCTAACATGTACCTGAAATCTTTCAAAAACTCGTATATAATCATTTTTTCCACATAGTATTTAAAATAGAACTGGCTTTGTTGTTGTTATGTAGCCCTTCTTGGTTCCACATCTTAACATGAGATAATCATTAATAATTTCAAAATTGTGATTGAATATGAAGTTACTGTTATGAGAACATTAAGAATTCATGCCATGCCAGTAGTCAACATTGCGGATGTACATTGTGTTGTATCCAAAATAAATTTGACCTTGGTACTCCACATGCATTAATCACTTTCTTCTGGGCACAATAGCGGAACACTAACTGGATATGAATAATGGATACCAAAATTTGAGATTAATTTTTAGCATACTAGTCTTTGTATGAACACAAAATGAGGTTAAATTAGGATTCTGGTTGTCTCTCAACTGTTCAAATTGCCAGATATTTTAAATTTATTAGGCTTGGAGATTTTCCCCCTGCCATTAACTGAGTAACTGCTACAATAAAGACAGACAGTGTCCTGTAGATGTAATGTCCTTCCCTAATCTCTATAATCAAATTCATATTGACCAGGTGAGATGATAAAAACTGCACTGGATTCCAACAAAGCACCAAGGATAAAACAGTACATCCATAGAATGATAGGTGAGAGTAAATTTCTATAGATAAGAACCATCAAAGACGTATCTAACCTGATTATAAAGTTTTAAAATCAAATTAAGCTTTTCCCATAAATTGACTAAGAAGTATTAATGTATGTACTGGAAGTATTAATGTATATACTGTTAGTACTATCTTCTGGCTGAAAAAAGGTCTCTAACTTAAAAACTAGAAACCAAGACACTGGTCTTTACCTATTATGTTCTAAGACTTAGAACATACTTTGATTTAATTTAATCTTAGATGTACTCAAGATTAGTAAATTAATTTTGTTTAATAAACCTGAATAGTCCCAAATATAGAATCTAAACTACCTCAAAGTGAAAGTCGCTCAGTCATGTCGGACTCTTTGCAACCCTGTGGACTATACAGTCCATGGAATTCTCTAGGCCAGAATACTGGAGTGAATAGCCTTTCCCTTCTCCAGGGGATCTTCCCAACCCAGGGATCAAACCCAGGTCTCTCAAATTGCAGGTGGATTCTTTACCAGCTGAGCCACCAAGGAAGTCCAAGAATACCAACTGAGCTATGAGAGAAGCCCAAATGTTCTATAAATTATATCCAGCAGTTTTTTCATCTGCCTGAAAATTGTAGAATGAGGTAGTGTTCTTTACTCAGTCGTGTCCGACTCTTTGCCACTTCCTGGACTGTAGCATGTCCGACTCTGCCACTTCCTGGACTGTAGCCTGCCAGGCTCTTCTGTCCACAGAATTCTCCAGGCAAGAATACTGGAGTGGGTAGCCATTCCCTTCTCCAGGGGATCTTCCCAACCTAGGGGTTGAACCTGGGTCTCCTTCCTTGAAGGCATATTCTTTACTGTCTTTACTAACCCTAACTCTAACCCTAACCCTAACCAGGGAAGTCGTGGCAAAGAGAGATGAGTATAAATAAATGAATAAAAACCAAAGAGCTAAGTCTGTTTCTGTGGCTGAGAACTAATGCATCCATATTTCTTTTGCATTTGGAATAATATTCAGCAGTTCAGTTATTATTGGGGCACAACTTTTACTACTGAGGAGAAGTTTGATTATGCAGACACATTCAAAGGATGTTTACACATAAATAGATTTTGTTCCTTTAGTATCTTTTAGTATCTATTTTTAAAATCTTAAAGTTCTTTTTGGCTGCATCTTCATTCTTTATGGGGGTTATTTCTGCTAAAATAAAATCATCTTGAGATAAATCTTCAATAATAAATAAATAAGCAACTAAATATTGTATTTTGCTTTTAAATTAGAGCCTAGAGATAGCTAAGAATTATTTTTTAATTAGGGGATGTTTCAGTTTTCTCAAATACATTTAATCCTGGAGGAAGAGTATTCTCTGAGGATGGCTTCAGTATGGTGCTGTAAGCTAGTGTTTATGCAAGTCGAAATAGAAATTGTTTTTTCTTAATCATTGTGGAAAGAGAGTAGTATGTGTTCCAGTGTTGCTTTTAAATTTGGGACTACACATCATGATTTTTATGACACGCGTTAAATTCCATGTAGTAAGTTGAATATTGATATTTCCTAATTTGATTATTCAAAAATAAGAAAGAATGTAGTACCTGAAAACATTTCTGGTGAACACATTGTTCTTTCCTGGAAGGGAATAGTTGTGGTAAGGGTATTTTATTGGTATCATTAGCAGATGAAACACAATTATAATCCTTTCTTTGAGATGATACGCTATACAGAATGGGAAATTAATGTAGCAGCAGAGGCTGAGCTATCAAGAATAACTGATATATGGCTGTTTTATTTACTTTTATTAAAATGTAGTTGATATACCATCTTATGCTAGTTTCAGGTGTACTACAGAGTGATTTGTTATTTGCATACATTATGAAAGGAACACCATGATAAGGATAGTACTCATCTGTCCCTGGACAAAATTATTACAGTATTATTGCCCATATTCCTTATGCTGGATATTACATCTCCACGGCTTAATCTTCTTCACCTACTTCACATACCCCTTCCCAAATCCCCCTACCTGTGGTAGCTTCCTGTTTATTCTCTGAGCCTATGTCTGTTTTCATTTTGTTTTGTTCGTTAGAGTCCATGTTTAAGTAAAATCATATGGTATTTGTCTTTTTCTGTCTGACTTATTTATCATAATACCCTCTAGTACTAATGCGTTCTAACTACCTTGCATTTTTACTCCTCCCTCCAATATTTTTTGACGTCATCTTTTTGTTTTGCGTGAATATAGATGATTTTACTACATTTGCTTTTTAACTTTCTAGTTTTCAAAGTGGTTGATTACTACAGTTATTATATATTTGCCTTACATGTGACATTTTTCCTCTTACAATTTTCATATTTCTAGTTGTGGCTTTTTGTTTTCCACTTCAAGGAGTCCCTTTAACATTTCTTTGTAAAGCTGGTTTAGTGGTGTTGAGAGTATTTTTTAGCTTTTGTTCCTCTGTAAAACTCATGATCTCTCCTTCAAATCTGAATGATAAGCTTTCTGGGTAGAGTGTTTTTGCTTCTACATTTTTTCCTTCCATCAACTTGCATATACTGTGCCACTCTCTTCTGACCTGCAAAGTTTCAGCTGAAAAGTCATCTGATAGTCCTGTGGGAGTTCCCTGTATGTAACTGGTTGCTTATCTCTTGCTGCTTTTGAGATCCTATCTTTATATTTAATGTTTGCTATTTTAATTTTAATGTGTCTTGGTGTGGACCTCTTTGGATTCACCTTGTTAAGGACTCTCTGTGCTTCTTGGACTTGGATGTCTGTTTCCTTCCCCAGGTTAGGGAAATTTGCAGCTATTTATTTCTTCAAACAAGTTCTTTGACACTTTTCTCTCTCTTCTTCTTCTGACATCCATATAATGCAAATGTTATTATGCTTGATATTGCCCCAGAAGTCTCATAAACTATCCTCATTTTAAAAATTATTTTTTCTTTTTTCTGTTCAGCTCTGTTCAGACAGAGATTTCCATTTACTCTGTCTTCCAGACCACTGATAATTTCCTCTGTATCATTAGTAATCTACTGTTGATCCCTTCTAGTGTATCATTTATTTCAGTTATTTTATTATTCAGCTCAGTTTAGTTCTTCTTTATATTTTCTATCTCTGTTGCAATTCTCACTGTGTATATCCATTCTTCTCCTAAGTTCCCTAATCATCTTTAGGATGGTTGCCTTGAAACCTTTATTAGGTAGGTTGCATATCTTTACTTCATTTAACTTTTCTTCTCAAGTTTTGTTTTGTTCCACCATTTACAACATATTCTTCTCTCTCCAAATTTTGTCTAATTCTCTGTGATTATGTGTCTGTATTAGGTAGATTGGTTACATGTCCTGAGTTTGTTGTCTCCTTTTATAGACGGTAGCCTATGGGGCTCAACAGTATGCTCCCCTCTGGTCACCAGAGCCCATATATGGGCTGTATGCACCCCTCTCTTATGGTGGAACTGACTATTGTGGACATGCTAATAGGTGGGGCTGGCCCCTGGCCAGGTTGGCTATGATGCTGTGCCTCATGTGGTGAGTGCAGGCCTACTGGAAGGCAGGGTAGGTTCCCACATGGTTGGCTGTATGTCCTGGGCTGGTGCTGGCTCACTGGAAGGTGGGAGATCACCTGCTAAAAAATAGGATAAAGTACTCTCTAGATCCATCCAGATGAAGCCAAATTACTACAGTCCATGAGGGTAAGCAAACTGGTGTTTGCCAGAGTGGACCATCCACAGTTCTGTCAGGGGAACCAAAGAATCAAAAAAATCTTTATTCAATGTAAGCTTCTCTGTTACCTGAGCTTAAATAAAAGAATTGTCTGTGTTCAAGTAGAAAGAGATCTGAGGTTGGTAAGATTCAGGGAAGTATTCCTTGGGTCATTAAATTGAAAAAATAAATGGGCTCAGTTGTGACAATCATGCCATGGGTAAATACATTCCAGGATCTAGTCTCATTCCCAGTTATAACTGTCAAACCCAGATCCTTATAATTGAATGCTAAGAAGGTTGTAGCATGATTTAAATTACATAGAATTTAAGGTACTTTCTGAGTTTTTTTCTTTTGACTGCCCCACATGGCTTGCAGGATCTCAGTTTCCTGCCCAGGGATCAAACCTGTGCCCTCTGCAGTGGAAGTGTGCAGTCTTAACCACTGGACAGTTTGCTTTCCAATGTTCCTATTCAACTAACAGGGTGAGCCTCATATATACTCAAACACATTTATTTTTTCAACCAATACATACTTTTTAAACACAAACTGTGTGTTAAGTTCTATTCTAATAACAGTTCCAACCCTCATGGATCTTACATGAGCCATGGGGGAAAGGTCAGATAAATAAAAAAAGAAGTACATATATAGTATATCAAATTCTATGAAGGAAATTCATAAGGAATATAAAGCAATTCTATGAAGGAATATAAAGTAAGTTCTGTGAAGGGATATAAAGCAGTATGGAGGACAGGCAATATACATAGGCATGGTGGGGGTAGAATTTTATATGAAGTGGCCAAGAAGGATCTCTTTCATGGAGTAACCCCTGTGGCTATCTGGGGGAAGGGCAGTCAGTTAGCAGGGACAAGTGTAAGAGTCCCAGGATAGGGGCATATTTTTAATGTCTGAAAGCAAAGACCAGTGTGGCATATTGAAAACTGGGGAAGAATAGAGAGTATGAGTTCAGAGAGATAATAGAAAGCCAGATTATGTGGATCATTGTAAGGATTTAGGAAGATGTTTTGAATGATTTGGGAAACCACTGGAGGACTTTGGGAAAATGAGTGACCTCATCTAATTTGTGTTTCAGAATGATCAATTGTATATGCATGAAAAGCCTACCACTAATATCATATTTAATTATGAAGACTAAATGCTGTGCACCTAAGCTCAAGAACAAGGCAAAGATGTCTGCTGTAGTTATTTCTATTTAACATTAAACTGGAAGGCCACACTAAGACAGTAAGTCAAGAAAAAGAAATAGAAGGCTCAAGACTGGAAAAAAAAGACCAAATTATTTATTT
Source organism: Bos javanicus (assembly GCF_032452875.1). Classification (NCBI taxonomy): domain Eukaryota; kingdom Metazoa; phylum Chordata; class Mammalia; order Artiodactyla; family Bovidae; genus Bos; species Bos javanicus. Next base: position 91,780,318 of record NC_083872.1, read on the forward strand.
TCTGATGACTTTTTTTTAAATGGAGAAAATCCTAAGGAATCTAACAACTAGTTTACTAGGTCAATATATATAAATATATTATGTTTTTATATACTGGCAACAGAGAATTGGAAAGTGAAATAAAATATAATTTTTTTTTATTTGCTATTATTTTCTCCCATTCTGAAGGCTGTCTTTTCACCTTGCTAATAGTTTCCTTTGATGTGCAGAAGCTTTTAAGTTTAATTAGGTCCCATTTGTTTATTTTTGCTTTTATTTCCAATATTCTGGGAGGTGGGTCATAGAGGATCCTGCTGTGATGTATGTCAGAGAGTGTTTTGCCTATGTTCTCCTCTAGGAGTTTTATAGTTTCTGGTCTTACGTTGAGATCTTTAATCCATTTTGAGTTTATTTTTGTATATGGTGTTAGAAAGTGTTCTAGTTTCATTCTTTTACAAGTGGTTGACCAGATTTCCCAGCACCACTTGTTAAAGAGATTGTCTTTAATCCATTGTATATTCTTGCCTCCTTTGTCAAAGATAAGGTGTCCATATGTGCGTGGATTTATCTCTGGGCTTTCTATTTTGTTCCATTGATCTATATTTCTGTCTTTGTGCCAGTACCATACTGTCTTGATAACTGTGGCTTTGTAGTAGAGCCTGAAGTCAGGTAGGTTGATTCCTCCAGTTCCATTTTTCTTTCTCAGGATCGCTTTGGCTATTCGAGGTTTTTTGTATTTCCATACATATTGTGAAATTATTTGTTCTAGCTCTGTGAAGAATACTGTTGGTAGCTTGATAGGGATTGCATTGAATCTATAAATTGCTTTGGGTAGTATACTCATTTTCACTATATTGATTCTTCCAATCCATGAACATGGTATATTTCTCCATCTATTAGTGTCCTCTTTGATTTCTTTCACCAGTGTTTTATAGTTTTCTATATATAGGTCTTTAGTTTCTTTAGGTAGATATATTCCTAAGTATTTTATTCTTTCCGTTGCAATGGTGAATGGAATTGTTTCCTTAATTTCTCTTTCTGTTTTCTCATTATTAGTGTATAGGAATGCAAGGGATTTCTGTGTGTTGATTTTATATCCTGCAACTTTACTATAATCATTGATTAGTTCTAGTAATTTTCTGGTGGAGTCTTTAGGGTTTTCTATGTAGAGGATCATGTCATCTGCAAATAGAGTTTTACTTCTTCTTTTCCAGTTTGGATTCCTTTTATTTCTTTTTCTGCTCTGATTGCTGTGGCCAAAACTTCCAAAACTATGTTGAATAGTAATGGTGAAAGTGGGCACCCTTGTCTTGTTCCTGACTTTAGAGGAAATGCTTTCAATTTTTCACCATTGAGGATAATGTTTGCTGTGGGTTTGTCATATATAGCTTTTATTATGTTGAGGTATGTTCCTTCTATTCCTGCTTTCTGGAGAGTTTTTATCATAAATGGGTGTTGAATTTTGTCAAAGGCTTTCTCTGCATCTACTGAGATAATCATATGGTTTTTGTTTTTCAATTTGTTAATGTGGTGTATTACATTGATTGATTTGCGGATATTGAAGAATCCTTGCATCCCTGGGATAAAGCCCACTTGGTCATGGTGTATGATCTTTTTAATGTGTTGTTGGATTCTGATTGCTAGAATTTTGTTTAGGATTTTTGCATCTATGTTCATCAGTGATATTGGCCTGTAGTTTTCTTTTTTTGTGGGATCTTTGTCAGGTTTTGGTATTAGGGTGATGTTGGCCTCATAGAATGAGTTTGGAAGTTTACCTTCCTCTGCAATTTTCTGGAAGAGTTTGAGCAGGATAGGTGTTAGCTCTTCTCTAAATTTTTGGTAGAATTCAGCTGTGAAGCTGTCTGGACCTGGGCTTTTGTTTGCTGGAAGATTTTTGATTACAGTTTCAATTTCCGTGCTTGTGATGGGTCTGTTAAGGTTTTCTATTTCTTCCTGGTCGAGTTTTGGAAAGTTGTACTTTTCTAAGAATTTGTCCATTTCTTCCTCGTTGTCCATTTTATTGGCATATAATTGTTGATAATAGTCTCTTATGATCCTTTGTATTTCTGTGTTGTCTGTTGTGATCTCTCCATTTTCGTTTCTAATTTTATTGATTTGATTTTTCTCCCTTTGTTTCTTGATGAGTCTGGCTAATGGTTTATCAATTTTATTTATCCTTTCAAAGAACCAGCTTTTGGCTTTGTTGATTTTTGCTATGGTCTCTTTTGTTTCTTTTGCATTTATTTCTGCTCTAATTTTTAAGATTTCTTTCCTTCTACTAACCCTGGGGTTCTTCATTTCTTCCTTTTCTAGTTGCTTTATGTGTAGAGTTAGGTTATTTATTTGACTTTTTTCTTGTTTCTTGAGGTGCGCCTGTATTGCTATGAACTTTCCCCTTAGGACTGCTTTTACTGTGTCCCACAGGTTTTGGGTTGTTGTGTTTTCATTTTCATTCGTTTCTATGAAGACCCACCTCAAAACAGGGGACACATACAGACTGAAAGTGAAGGGCTGGAAAAAGATTTTCCATGCAAATAGGGACCAAAAGAAAGCAGGAGTAGCAATACTCATATCAGATAAAATAGACTTTAAAACAAAGGCTGTGAAAAGAGACAAAGAAGGTCACTACATAATGATCAAAGGATCAATCCAAGAAGAAGATATAACAATTATAAATATATATGCACCCAACATGGGAGCACCGCAGTATGTAAGACAAATGCTAACAAGTATGAAAGGAGAAATTAACAATAACACAATAATAGTGGGAGACTTTAATACCCCACTCACACCTATGGATAGATCAACTAAACAGAAAATTAACAAGGAAACACAAACTTTAAATGATACAATAGACCAGTTAGACCTAATTGATATCTATAGGACATTTCATCCCAAAACAATGAACTTCACCTTTTTCTCAAGCGCACATGGAACCTTCTCCAGGATAGATCACATCCTGGGCCATAAAGCTAGCCTTGGTAAATTCAAAAAAATAGAAATCATTCCAAGCATCTTTTCTGACCACAATGCAGTAAGATTAGATCTCAATTACAGGAGAAAATATAATTTATAATAATGTATTCAAATATAAAATACTTAGTGATAAATTTAATAAAAATAAAACCTCTGTGCAGAAAACTACAAAATGATTGAGTGACATTAAGGAAGACAAATAAATTGGAGAGATATATCACATTCAAGGATTATAAGACAATATTAACAAGGGAGGTCTCCATGAAGCAACAGCCAATTTGGTGAAATTAGAACTTAAACTCAGAAAAAACAAATCCCCATTTAGTAAGCCATGGCACTTGGGAAATTTCCCTGGGATTTACAGATCCCTGGGTGATAGTCCTTAGTTAGAATTTTTCTTTCTAGAAAGAAAAACAAAAGGTTTACAATTGTTTATAGGAAGTGATAAGTTTTTACAAAACTCTGGTCTTTAGCCAACCTACAATATTAAACTCCATTACAAAGACCAGTACCTAGGAAGGTTTTCCTTTTGAAACTCAATCAATATGTTTGAAGTAAAACCAAAAATAATTTTTTTTCTTTTATTGAAGCTGAACTTTAGAGTACCCCATGTTAAAAAGGCAATTTGCTAGCTTCTTCAAATTATAGTTCTGTTAATTTGTGGCATATCCCTTCTTAGTCTGCTGCTTGCTTAAAAGTCTGGGATTCTTAGGTTAATACTTAATGTAGCAGTCAGATTTTATGTGTGGCTACTGCACACCTAGTAAATCAGGGATGATAATAGACAATTTGTGGCTTTTATTGGTTCTCGTTTAGAATCATTATACATCTGTGGGATTTAGACGGATCAGTGACCACTCCCAGATAGAGAAGCTAGAAACTGCTAACATGTGGTACCTTTAACCTGCTTCTCATTATTTCTCTGCATTCTCCCTGTTTCAATTTATAGTTTCATCTTCTAGTTCCACTTTTGGATGAGCCTGATGCCTATGCTTGCTAGGGGAGACAAAAAGATAATCTTTTGAAAATAATTATTTATTTATATTTGGCTATACTGGGTCTTTGCAGCAGCACATGGGGCTCTTCATTGCTGCGTGAGGGCTTTCTCTAGTTGCAGAGAGCAAGGGCTACTCTCTTGTTTTGGTGGCAGGCTTCTCATTATGGTGGCTTGTCTTGTGACGAAGCACCAGCTCTAGAGTGCACAGGCTCAGTAGTTGTGGGGCACGGGCTTAGTTACCCTGCGGCATGTGGGATCTTAGTTCCTGGACTGGGAATTGAATCTATGTCCCCTGCATTGGCAGGTGGATTTGTAACCACTGGGCCACCAGGGAAATTCCCCCAAAAGATAATTTTTGTTTAATGTGTGGACCACATGAGTTTGCTAGTTAATTATTGCCAAAATAAAATTTATTTTCTTTTCTAAAACTAAGATTACTTATTTGCTTGTTTGGTATCTATTGCCTAACTTGTAACTGAGCAACAAATAGCAGTCCCATGGCTCAGGCAGTAAAGAATCAGCCTGCAATGTGGGAGACCTGGGTTCAATCCCTGGGTTGGGCAGATCTCCTAGAGGAGGGCATGGCAACCCACTCCAGTATTCTTGCCTGGAGAATTCCCAAGGACAGAAGAGTTTGGTGGGCTGCAGATATGATTGTAAAGAGTCAGACATGACTGAGCGATTAAGCACACACAGCATAAAACTGACTGCTTACTCTGTTATATTTTGGCTAGTAGTTTATCCTGGAAGGAATCCGAGGAAATAGTGTCATTCAAACCTAAGCATTCTGAGATTTCATGGTTGTGAGTTTGTTTTGTCAAGGCAGGATTCTGGTTTGAACCGCCTTTATGATTTTTCTGGCTGAAAGTATCTTGATCATACTCTTTAGAAGAGAACTTTAAAACTTCTTCATTTATTTTTGTCCTGGAGGACATTCAGAGTAATTTTCTGAGAAGAATTCTGGCTCTGCCCAAGGGTGTTCCCTCTGCTCAGAGCAAAGGTAATATAAGTCAGGCTTTTGATTCATATCTTTTTTTTTTTTTTTCTTTGCAAGGTACAGAAACTCACTCAAATTAGCTAATGGCAAAGGGGTTTATTGTAAAGTTCAGTTCAGTTCAGTATAGTCGCTCAGTCATGTCCGACTCTTTGCAACCCCATGAATCACAGCATGCCAGGCCTCCCTGTCCATCACCAACTCCTGGAGTTCACTCAAACTTACGTCCATTGAGTCAGTGATGCCATCCAGCCATCTCATCCTCTGTCGTCCCCTTCTCCTCCTGCCCTGAATCCCTCCCAGCATCAGAGTCTTTTCCAATGAGTCAACTCTTCGCATGAAGTGGCCAAAGTACTGGAGTTTCAGCTTTAGCATTGGTCCTTCCAATGAACACACAGGACTGATCTCCTTTAGAATGGACTGGTTGGATCTCCTTGTGGGCCAAGGGACTCTCAAGAGTCTTCTCCAACACCACAGTTCAAAACCAGCAATTCTTTTTTTTTTTTTAATTTAATTTTATTTTTTAACTTTACATAATTGTATTAGTTTTGCCAAATATCAAAATGAATCCGTCACAGGTATACATGTGTTCCCCTTCTTCAGTGCTCAGCTTTCTTCACAGTCCAACTCTCACATCCACACACGACCACTGGAAAAACCATAGCATTGACTAGACGGACCTTTGTTGGCAAAGTAATGTCTCTGCTTTTGAATATGCTATCTAGGTTGGTCATAACTTTCCTTCCAAGGAGTAAGTGTCTTTTAATTTCATGGCTGCAATCACCATCTGCAGTGATTTTGGAGCCCCCAAAAATCAAGTCTGACACTGTTTCCACTGTTTCCCCATCTATTTCCCATGAAGTGATGGGACCGGATACCATGATCTTTGTTTTCTGAATGTTGAGCTTTAAGCCAACTTTTTCACTCTCCACTTTCACTTTCATCAAGAGGCTTTTTAGTTCCTCTTCACTTTCTGCTGTAAGGGTGGTGTCATCTGCATATCTGAGGTTATTGATATTTCTCCCAGCAGTCTTGATTCCAGCTTGTGCTTCATCCAGTCCAGCATTTCTCATGATGTACTCTGCATATAAGTTAAATTAGGGTCGTTATATTAGTTTGCCAGGGATACCATAATAAAGTACCACAAACTGGGAGCTTTCCTGGTGATCCAATGCTTCCATTGCAGGGGACACAGGTTTGATCCCTGAATTGGGAACTAAGATCCCACATGCCATATAGCATGATCAAAAATTAAACTAATTAAAATAACTTTTAAAAAGGTACCACAAGCTGAGGGCTTCCCTAGTAGCTCAGTGGTAAAGAATCCACTTGCAGTGCAGGAGCTGTAGGTGACATAGGTTTGATCCCTGGGTTGGGAAGATCCCCTGGAGGTGAGCATGGGAACCCACTCCAGTATTCTTGCCTGGAGAATCCCATAGACATAGGAGCCTGGTGGGCTATAATCCATGGAGTCTCAAAGAGTCAGACATGACTAAAGCGACTTAGCACCTAACATAAGTTGAATGGCTGAAATAGTAAGAATTTGTGGCCGCATGGTTCTGGAAGCTAGAAATCTGAAGACAGGTTCTCTTCATGGTTTGCTCATTCTGAAGCCTGTGAGGAAGAATCTGTTCCCCGTCTCTTCCCTAACTTCTGGTGGTTTGCTGGAAAGCTTTGGTATTCTTGGTCTGTGGTAGCATCACTCACTCCTTTTATCTTCACATGATATTCTCCCTGTGTGTGTATGTGTGTGTGTCCAGATTCTCTCATTTTATAATGACATGATCACATTGAAATAGGGGCCCACTCTACCTCAATGTGGGCTTCCCTGGTGGCTCAGAGGGTAAAGAATCTGCCTTCAATGCAGGAGACACAGGAGATGGGGTTTTGATCCCTGAGTTGGGAAGTTCCCCTGGAGGAGGAAATGGCCACCCACTCCAGTATTCTTGCCTAGAGAATCCCATGGGCAGAGAAGCCTGGAGGGCTACAGTCCATTGGGTCGCAAAGACTTGGATGTGACTGAGCGACTAAGAACACACACACACGTGTTGCAAAGAGGTGGACACGACTGAGTGACTGAGCGCACACACACACATGTTGACTACAGACAAGTACTTCTTTTATCCTTGATTTCCTTGTCTGTAAAGAGATTAGAATAAAATTTATCTCACAGGATTAGCAATTAGGCAGAAACATGAAACAAAAGCCCTTTCCATAATAACCACCATATAGTAAGCAATGCTGCTGCTGCTGCTAAGTCGCTTCAGTTGTGTCTGACACTGCGCGACCCCATAGATGGCAGCCCACCAGGCTCCACCATCCCTGGGATTCTCCAGGCAAGAACACTGGAGTGGGTTGCCATTTCCTTCTCCAATGCATGAAAGTGAAATGTGAAAGTTAAGTTGCTCAGTTGTGTCCGACTCTTAGCGACCCCATGGACTGCAGCCTTCCAGGCTCCTCCATCCATGGGATGTGCCAGGCAAGAGTACTGGAGTGGGATGCCATTGCCTTCTCCGATAGTAAGCAATAAATGCTATTTATTACTGTTATTAATTTATTAAATATAATAGCTATGGAGTATTGACATCTCTTCTGTATTAACACTCCCAACGAGAATCCTAATATATTGCTACAACTCTTTTTGTCTGTTTCTGTTATGCTATTAAAAAAAAAAAAAAACCCTTATGACAAATTAAATGAATTGTCTAGTCTTTAAATATGCTGACCTCTATTATCAGTGAAACTGATTCTGTTTCTGAATTATTCTAATCACGTATCATTTTTACAAAGAGATGCAATTAAGTTTAGTGGATTTATCACATAGTCTGGAGCCTTGCTGGGTTATTGTCTCTGATAATAGTTTCATTCTTTCCTTTTGGCTTTCTGGATATGTATTCATACCATCTGCAAATGTGGTTCATTTATATCATCATTTTAATGATGATTTCTTTTCCTGCTTGGATAGTAATTGCCAATATTATTAATACATAAATTGTGAGTCTTATTAATATACTCAGTAGAAGTGCTAAAAGAAAGACATTCATTGTCTTTTTTTATTTAAAGAAATAACTCCGATGAATTTGTATTAAATATATAAACACATTACTTGAAACGGACGTACTCTTTGGTGGTTAAGAAATTCCCAATGACTTTAGCTTTAGACTTAAAATTTAGAACAAATATTGGATTTTGTCAAATGTATTCTTGGCATTTACTGAGAAGCTTAGAAGATTTTAGTTTTTTCCTGCCTTGTTAATGTGAAGAGCCATGTTGATTATTTTATTTGTGGTCCGTCAGTTTAAAATCCCAGGATAGATCACTGAGAGTTTTTATAATACTTGAATATTTGTGTATCATTTAAGAGTTAAAACCGGCTTAATAAACCTTTCTTTGGTATTTCCTTTTTAGATTTTGGAATCCAACAGTTTTTGCCTGATAGAATTATTTGACCTAGTTTTAATTTTGAATATTTGAATAACTGGACAGTTATTGTTTTTGCCTGATAGAATTATTTGACCTAGTTTTAATTTTGAATATTTGAATAACTGGACAGTTATTGTTATTTATATTTATAGTTTTGAAAATTTTACATGTTTTATTAATACAGTGAATCTGTCACTATGGGATACTCTTATATTTTTGTCTCATTGATTATATAAATGTGGGTCTTTATTATGTTTCTCTGAATATGTTCTATTTTTGTAAATAGTTATCAGTGCTGTTCAGTTGAGAATATTTGTCACAGGTTAAATAACCTTTTAATATAGAATTTATTAAAATTTTAAAAACAAAGCCCATTTAAAAATGAAGTGGTTGATCAATGTTAGGTTTTATTCTGTTGCTTAATGAACTACCAACAAACAGGGTAGAATTGAAAAGCCAGCCCCACGTTGATCAGAAATCTTACCTAGTATCAAGCTTCACAAATTAGATCAAGGCCACAGGCAGTTAAAAGACTCAGATGTGACAGAGAGAGATCCTTCCTGTGTCCAGTGTGCCCCTCTGACCAGGAGCAGATGGGTCTCTTGTGATGTTGACAGGAGCACAGCACATGGTGGAAGCATTCGGTTATGAAACGTCTCTATTTTTATACCCTGGGTGAATAGCCTGCACTGACATCCTCTAAGGAGCCATGCCCCCGTCATCTTTGATTCTGTTTACTCTAGGTAATCTTTAGCCAGAGATTTCCCCTTCAAGTCATTTCAGAAATAAGTTGTCTCCTTTCTAGCAAATATCTCAAGTCTATTTACTGGGAGATCCAGGTTGACAAGGGGGTCACCTGCTTTTTCCCCTGGGGATCTCTTCACCCCATGAAAGAAAGCCAGTTGCCTTATCTACTTCTTCCCAGTTAATTACTGTTTCCAATGATCAATTTTTACTGATTTTTGTCTTCCTTTTCCCAAGCACATTTGTTTCTGCTATTAGTTGCATCATTTCTCTTTCCCACCTTTATTTGGCTTGATAATCTGTTTCTTTCCCAAGTCTTAGGTGGCTGGTGTCCAGTAACATTTATATTCAGAAAAGTGTATTTTCTTTAAAGTATGGTAATGTCTTATGAATTTGGATGTTTTTAACTGTTTTTATCATCCAAGTCTTTTGATATCTTGTCTTTCCCTTAAATAAGATTTTGAAATATAGGGTTGACCAGAAAGTTCATTTGGGTTTTTCCTAAAAATACCCAGTAGTATTTTTAATTTCTTTATTATTGGGTAACTTATTTGTCTAATTTTGCTATGAATATTACAAATGTAACACAAGTTTCTGCCTTTTGGTATCTTTCGTGTAAATACTTGAGCTTCAGAATAGCATGTATTTAGAGTGCCTGCAAACATTTACAAGCTCTTCAAATGTGCCAAGTACTGCTAAAATGGGAGCAGTATCCTTGAGTGCTATTTTCTTTTATTTCTTAAGGATTTTGCTATCGTATCATTTCTCTGGCATCATCATCTTTCCTTTCTACTACATTTCCTTTCTACTAGATTTACAGTATCTCTCATCTTAAAATGGGACAGAGGGAATTTGAGGGACTTGGTGTTTGTGTCTTAACCCCTAAAACCTGTGTATCTGTTACCTTACTTGACCAAAGGGACTCTGCAGATATTCATGCGTGCTCAGTCACTCCAGTTGTATCTTTGTGATCCCATGGACTGTAACCCATGAAGTTCCTTTGTTCATGAGATTCTCCAGGCAAGAATACTGGAGTGGGTTGCCTGGCCCTCCTCCAGGAAATCTTCCCTACCCAAGGGTCGAACTCAGGTCTCCTGCATCACAGGCAGATTCTTTACCACTGAGCCCCTGGGGAAGCCCCTTGCAGATGTGATTAAGTATCTAAAAGTGGAGAGATTATCCTGGGTTATCTGGTGGGCTCAGTGTAATCACAAGGGTCCTTATAAGAGGGAATTAGGAGGGATCAAAGCCAGAGGAGATATGATGATGGAGCAATGATGTGGATTCATGAGCCAAGGAAAGCAGGTGGCCTCTGGAAAAGGCTAGGAAATAGGTTCTTTCATAGAGCTTTTAGAAGAAACCTTGTGAGCCTATTTTAGACATCTGACCTCCAGAAGTGTAAGATAATAAGTATATGTTGTTTTATGGAAACAAGGTTGTGGTAATTCATTACAGCAGCAATAGGAAACTAATACACTTGGAATATTTTACTCCCAATTAGAGAGTGCTGTTTTATGTCCCATCCTGGTAGCCATCTCTGAGCAATCAAGTTCCAATATCTTTGCCCTTGTAGCCACCTGATATAAGGTTAACTGTCTTCTGATATCTTTTATCAATTACCATTCTGTTGTCATGCGTATGTAGATGAAATGGTAGGAAATTGCTCTGTAGTTACAAAGAAGTGATTCAGAGACTATAATCAAACTTCCAGGTTGCTAATATTTTTGAATCTAGATGTAACTTAGATAGGCAATGGCTTGTTGTCATTTTTAAACTTAATTAAGGTCAATTTTGCTTTACAGAAAAACAGCTTCCGTACTTATAATTTTTTGCTTCATTCAATTGTTATTCATCATCAGTTCATAAATATTTAATACGCCATATTTTGACTTCCTCTTTTTATTACATGATACCTCAGTGCACATTAAACTTCTCAAACACTGCATTTTGTTTTACACCATTTTTGGGAGATTTCAGGGTAAAACATTGGTATTAGAATATACATCCTAATCTCCAAAATTCCCACTGCAATGATCATTTTAAAAAATTTCAGATTTCATGTAAGGAGATAAAAATCAAATTTTCCTCAGAATTTTTTTCCTATGGACTATTAGGAAGTTTTTTCCTATGACTATTATAAGATAATTGAGGAAACTTACAAACTTCTGGATGAAAACTGTTTGAAATAAATAGTATTATGACCTGGCAAATTTTTATTCATGGTGAAGACACAAAATCCTTCCTGCTAATGCAAGGGAAAATGAAAAAAAAGTCAAAGACAAGACCTTTGCTATGATGAAATAGCAATTGAAAAGAACTAGTGACCACTGAACCCAAACTATTTCTTCATCTACTCTTTCACTTGACAGATATTTACTGAATGATGATTATGTCTTGATTACTGTTCTAGATGCTAGAGAGACAATTGTCAGCCAAACATGCCCTGGAGGTAGGACAGGAGTGAGGGGAGTATTATCATTCTAAATATGATAGTTAGGGCTGAGAAGATGATATTTGAATAAAAGCATGAAGAAGGTGTAGACCAAGATAAGTTTTAATAATTATTTAAATACAATAAAAATCGGGAAATTCCCTGGCAGTCCAGTGGTTAGGACTTCACCTGCCATTTCAGGGTGTGTGGGTTCAGTCCTTGATTGGGGAATTAAGATCCCACATGCCTTAAGGCCAAAAACCAGAACATAAACAACAGAACCAATACTGTAACAAATTCAATAAAGACTTTAAAAATGGTCCACATCAAAAAAATAATCTTTAAAAAAATCAAATCCACTGTTTCTCTTTTCAGGTTATAATTTATACAGTTAGACGAAATATTAAATGTAAGAGAAATTTAGTGTAGTAGCTAGATGGTTAGGCTTTAACTCCAGTTTTCTGAGTTCAAAGTCCAGATTCACCACACACAAATTCTGTGACCTGTGACCTTCTCAGCCACACAGTTTTCCTACCCGTAATTGTGGACAAGAGCAATATTCATAGGGTTGGGGTAAGGATGAAATGAATTAATATAAAAAGTGCTTAAAACAGTGACTGACACATGGTAAGTACTCAGTAAGCATTAGCTATTATTATTGTGATCATTATTAGTATCACATCAAAACTACATGGGTTGGAAAGAAATGCAGATCAAGATTAGGAACTCTTGTTATAATAGCTATAAATGGATTATAACCTTTAAAAATTGAGAGTCAATATGTTGTACCTCTGAAATTTATGTAATAATGTATATCAACTATACCCCAAGTTAAAAAAGAGCAGGAATCCTTACTGTCCATAAAAGGAAGTAAAATAATATTACTCTATTATTGAATTTGGTAGTTTATTTAATATGAAAGTAAAAGTGTTAGTCGCTTAGTTTTGTCCAACTCTGCAATCCCATGGACTGTAGCCTCAGACTCCTCTGTCCATGGATTTCTCCAGGCAAGAATACTGGAATGGATAGCCTTTCCCTTCTCCAGGAGATCTTCCCAACCCAGGGATCAAATCTGGGTCTCCCACATTATGAGCAGATTCTTTACCATCTAAGCTACCAGGGAAGCTCTAATTTAATATAGACCATTGCAAAACTTCCTGAGATTCACAAGTAGAACAAATGATTCTTTCTCTTTAGAATTTTTTGAGAGAATAATAACAAATATTAACAGGATAATGAAGAAAATTATGAATAGAATGGATGGAATAAGTGTACTAAAACCAAAGCAAAGTTAACAATTATGACATTTAATGTAAATAGGTGAGATATTATACTGATCAATCAGATCAGATCAGATCAGTCGCTCAGTCGTGTCCGACTCTTTGTGACCCCATGAAACGCAGCACGCCAGGCCTCCCTGTCCCTCACTATCTTCCAGAGTTCACTCAAACTCATGTCCATCGAGTCGGTGATGCCATCCAGCCATCTCATCCTCTGTTGTCCCCTTTTCCTCCTGCCCCCAATCCCTCCCAGCACCAGAGTCTTTTCCAATGAGTCAACTCTTCTCATGAGGTGGCCAAAGTACTGGAGTTTCAGCTTTAGCATCAATCCTTCCAAAGAACACTCAGGGCTGGTCAATCTCCTTTAGAATGGACTGGTTGGGTATCCTTGTGGTCCAAGGGACTCTCAAGAGTCTTCTCCAACACCACAGTTCAAAAGCATAAAGTCTTCGGTGCTCAGCTTTCTTCACAGTCCAACTCTCACATGCAAACATGGCCACTGGAAAAACCATAGCCTTGACTTTGTTGGCAAAGTAATGTCTCTGCTTTTCTTTTATTTATTTATTTATTATTTCAATATGCTATCTAGGTTGGTCATAACTTTTCTTCCAAGGAGTAAGCGTCTTTTAATTTCATGGCTGCAATCACCATCTGCAGTGATTTTGGAGCCCCCCAAAATAAAGTCTGATATTGTTTCCACTGTTTCTCCATTTCCCATGAAGTGATGGGACCAGATGCCATGATCTTCGTTTTCTGAATGTTGAACTTTAAGCCAACCTTTTCACTCTCCTCTTTCACTCTCATCAAGAGGCTTTTTATTAATAAATTCCATTAAATTCTATCTGATGGCTTTTTTATTTTTTTGCAAAGGGGAGGCTTTACATTAGAGCATACCATTATAAAATGAAACAGGATCAAAGAGATCTTTATTAGGCAAAAATATTTAAAATTTTTAAAAAAGAAGGTGGCATTATTCATATCAAACAGAAATAAACAAAAACCAGTTTAAACAAGACAATCATTTTTTAAAAAGGCAGCTACTTAATAATGTTCAAAGTTACAATACCAAATTTGGGTAAAAAATCTTGAAATAATACAATTTTGCAATTTATAGACCAAGATCTATTAGAAGTATAAAATGAAATCTACAAAAATACAGTGGAAATTTTTAATATTTCTTAATATATTTATACTAGAGCAAGAAGACAGAAAACACATTATAATACTTGAATAATATGGTTACTAATTTGGAAGAAAAGTTATGATCAACCTAGATAGCATATTCAAAAGCAGAGACGTTATTTTGCCAACAAAGGTCCGTCTAGTCAAGGCTATAGTTTTTCCAGTGGTCATGGATGCATGTGAGAGTTGGACTGTGAAGAAAGCTGAACGTCGAAGAATTGATGCTTTTGAACTGTGGTGTTGGAGAAGACTCTTGAGAGTCCCTTGGACTGCAAGGAGATCCAACCAGTCCATTCTGAAGGAGATCAGCCCTGGGATTTCTTTGGGAGGAAAGATGCTAAAGCTGAAACTCCAGTACTTTGGCCACCTCATGCGAAGAGTTGACTCACTGGAAAAGACTCTGATGCTGGGAGGGATTGGGGGCAGGAGGAAAAGGGGACAACAGAGGATGAGATGGCTGGATGGCATCACTGACTTGATGGACGTGAGTCTGAGTGAAGTCTGGGAGTTGGTGATGGACAGGGAGGCCTGGCGTGCTACAATTCATGGGGTCGCAAAGAATCGGACATGACTGAGCAACTGAACTGAACTGAACTGATCCAATTTTATAAGTGACAAACAGAAAATATTTTAAAATTTTCAAATGTCAAGGGAGCATTTATTAACATTAAATCTTAACTAGCTCTATTCCCCGCCCACCCCTGGAAAAAAAACTCAGTAAATTTTAAAAGTAGAAAGTATACAGAGATTGTTGCAATCAATTTGGAACATAATTTGGGATCTCTTTCCAGGTTGAAGGTGTGCATAACCTGTCATTAGACAGTTACAGTCCTAAGTACCCTACAAAATTTTTTCCTCATGTGCTCAAAAAGATCCATACAAAAATGTTTCTGATACCAATTTTCATCCTCCAAAAAAACTGGAGTGAATTTAACTGTCCATCTATAGAAGGAAAGATGCATGTACTGTTCAACTGAGCACTCATGCAAAGAACAAATGGAAATTCAGCAGTTTAGCAAAGAAAAAATAAAGTCATAAAAACTTACATGATTTGGCTAAAAATATATTCAGAACTAAACACTTTGACATGGTTTTAAAATTTAAAAAGGAAAGAAATGAATCATTCAACTCAAGAAGAGGGAAATAAAAAATTAATTTAAGAAATCCAAATGGAAAGAGATTTATATATTTGTTGTTCAGTTGTTCAGTCATGTCAGACTCTACAACCCCATGGACTGCAGCACACCAGGCTTCTCTGTCCTTCACTCTCTCCCAGAGTTTGCCCAAACTCATGTCCATTGATTTGGTGATGCCATCCAACCATCTCACCTTCTATTGTCCCGTTCTTCTCCTGCCTTAAATTTTTCCCAGCATCAGGGTCTTTTCCAGTGAGTTGGGTCTTCTCATTAGGTGACGAAAGTATTGGAGCTTCAGCTTCAGCATCAGTCCTTCCAATGAATATTTAGGGTTGATTTCCTTTAGGACTGACTGGTTTGATCTCCTTGCTGTCCAAGGGATGCTCAAGAGTCTTCTTGAGAACCACAGTTTGAAAGCATCAATTCTTCCACTCTCAGCCTTCTTTTTGGTCCCAACTCTTACATCCATACATGACTAATGGAAAAACGGCAGCTTTGACAATATGAACCTTTGTCGGCAAGGAGATGTCTTTGCTTTTTAATATGCTGTCTAGGTTTTTTCTATAAAATAGATAATTAAAAATGGGACAGAAATTAAAAAGAAATGAGAACAACTAGTATTTTCAAATAAGTCAAGTTGGCGGAAAACCTAAAAAAAAAAAAATACAAATTCAGTTTGAAATGAGAGGATTTTAATAAATGAAGAGTAGATAAAACCATAGGAGAATTTTATGCTTATTAGAGCTTTTAAAAAAACTATTAACTTTAAATTAACTCAAGATGTAGAAAACTTTTCTAACATAATCATTAAAAAAATGTAGTAGCACTCCAATTATCTAAAATTATATACTCCAGAGTCACAGAGTCTTTATAAACCATCTATTTAAAATTTCAAGGAAGAGTTCCTTTCAGAAGTCTATTTTTCACTCCAGAGCATTGAAAACCTGTGCTTCATATGCCTCTCTGGGTTAACTCCTCGTCTCTACCCTACCCTCTGTAACAGACTGCTTCATCAAAAAACTTCGTGTCCTCTGCTTTTACACTGGGCTTAGCCAAATGGGAAACCCAGCAGGAGACAGGAAGGAGGGAGGAAAGGGAGGGTGTAGTATTTATTCCCTTGGCTCCCTTCTCAAGTAGTTACCTGTTTGAGAACCCAATTGAAGATCACAAATTTTCTCCAGGTGACCATTTTCAAGTTATTCTCTCATTTCAGGTCTGGTATCTACTCCTACCTGTAAACTAGGCGTGTTAGATCTTTTCCATCAGATCTAAGTGTTAGCAGCCCTAATGTACTGCAGTGTAGTGTGTGGTTTCTCTACTCCCTGTTCACCTCTTTGTACATTGTTACTTTATTAATCTTTGGAATTATCTTAATTTTGCCATATGGTATTTGTTTCTTCCTGGTACTCTGATTGAAACAATAAGTAAATAATATAATAAAGTATCACACATTTTATTAAAAGCTGAAAAAGATACTGTACAACAGAATTACAAACTTTCACCCTTCATTAAGAAGGAAATTCTAATGAGATATTAATAAATTTAAATACTCTATCATGGTATAAAACACTTCACCATGAGTAAGTAGTTTGTATTTTAAAAATACAAGGATGATTTGATATTAATCCATTTATTTCATATCAATGGATTAAATAAGGAAAAATAATATTAAAAATATTCAAAAGATATTTAATAAAATCTAATGTATTCACAATAAAAGTAATAAATACTTTAAAATTAATTAATAGAAAATTATCTCAAACTAAGAGTTATGTATAAAAAAAGACCTTTCTTATCGTTAAATTATTTTTTGCACTATATTATTTGACAGTATTAGAGGTCAGTGTAGTTTTATAAGAAACAGTAAAAACCAGAATAGTTTGAAAGACTGAGACCAATTATCATTGTTTGCTGATGACATAATTTTTCAGAAGTTACCATTCCAGAATTAAGAAATCTCACTGAAGTGACTGAATGCACAAAACAATAATTATTAATGATATAATGACTATTTAAATGAAACAGCAAGGAATTTCATTCACAATTGCAGTAAAACAAATTATACTAGTAGGAATTAACTTAAGAAATGTAAAGAAATATAAAGAAAACCATAATATTTTACTGCTGTATATGTAAGAATTCTTGAATGGATGTAGAGACATATAACACTCAATGAGAAGAGTATCATTTCAGTTCAGTCACTGTCATGTCCAACTCTTTGCGGCCCCATGGACTGCAGCATGGCAGGTGTCCCTGTCCATCACCAACTCCCTGAGCTTGTTCAAACTCATGTCCACCAAGTTGGTGATGCCATCCAACCATCTCATCCTCTGTTGTTCCCTTCTCCTCTTGCCTTAATCTTTCCCAGCATCAGGGTCTTTTCTAATGAGTCAGTTCTTTGTATCAGGTCGCCAAGGTATTGGAGCTTCAGCTTCAGCATTAATCCTTCTGCTGAACATTCAGGACTGATTTCCTTTAGGATGGACTGGTTGGATCTCCTTGCAGTCCGAGGGACTCTCAAGAGTCTTCTCCAACACCACATTCAAAAGCATCAATTCTTTGGTGCTCAGCTTTCTTTATGGTCCAACTCGCACATGCGTACATGACTACTGGAAAAACCATAGCTTTGTCTAGATGGACCTTTGCTGACCAAGTACTGTCTCTGCTTTTTAATATGTTGTCTATGTTGGTCATAACCTTCCTTCCAAGGAGCAGCAGTCTTTTAATTTCATGGCTGCAGTCCCCATCTCCAAGAAAATAAAGTTTTTCACTGTTTCCATTGTTTCCCCATCATGAAGTGATGGGACCAGATGCCATGATCTGAGTCTTTTGAATGTTGAGTTTGAAGCCAACTTTTTCACTCTCCTCTTTCATTTTCATCAAGAGGCTCTTCAGTTCCTCTTCACTTTCTGCCATAAGGGTGGTGTCACCTGCATATCAGAGGTTATTGATATCTCTCCTGGCAATCTTGATTCCAGCTTGTGCTTCATACAGCCTGGCATTTTGCATGGGGTACTCTGCATATATTGTGATACAATTATTGAGAATACTGTATCTTGATATAATTAACATTGTGGGTTTGGATTCAAACTGGCCCAGGCTTGGATTCTGGTTCCTCCACTTGGTAGCAGCCTAGAATTACTCTCTGTAATTTAGGAATAGCGATGATACTTCCTAGGGTTCTTATCAGTATGTGCATTCATGCTCAGTCACCTCAATGGTGTCTGACTCTTTGCGACCCTATGGACTGTAGCCCCCAGGCTGCTCTGTCCATGAGATTCTCCAGGCAAGAATCATGGAGTGGGTTGCCATGCCCTCCTCCAAGGGATCTTCCCTACCCAAGGATTGAACCTGCATCTCCTGTGGTTCTTACATTGCAGGTAGTTTCTTTACTGCTGAGCCACTGGGGAAGCCCAGGTTTAACAGACTTACAGTTAAATTAGAGAGTAATTTTTGGAGCAACTTGACAAAAATTCTTATGTTAATGTAGAGGAAAAAATAATGAGGTAAGAATGGTCAAAACCCTTTTTGACAAAGAAGAGCTATGTCCTAAAGTGACATGTTTAAAAATATGGAATAAGGACTTACTGGAAGAAAAACAGAAAAATGGAAACATGCACAAATACAAGTGAGCATTTACGATCTCATAAAGGGTGTCCACCACGTAATGGACTAGCCAGGAATATTCAACCAAGTGGCATCAGCTCTTGGCAGAGAAAAAAAATCAGTTTAGTAACGATTTCACATAAACTGGCAAAATAAAATCCAGATAGTTTTAAAAGTTTAAAGATGTATTGTCACACTATCGAATCATAGGGGAAAACATGTGTAACTTGAATTTAAATTCCTATTGAAGTGTGCGCTGCTGCATGTTGAATAATAGGTGTACTTTAACTTTATTGATGGATGATTTAGGTTCTCCAGGTCTTAAGAAAAAACCCTTCTTTATCTTTAGAAAGCAAATTTGTTTACTTGGGCACTTCCTATGATTCCTCATTCCATTTTTAAAGTTTAATTTTAAATTTGGATACATTCCACTCCAGATTTTCTACAATAACTGCATGTTCACATGTAAAGTCACATTAGTATTTTGTGTTTTAGACCAATTACCCCCATTTTTCCAGGCGGATAATAAGATCTGGCTATGATTCACATATAAAATCTTTTCATTAGGACTTAAACAGTATGTACTCATGTAAAACACAAGTTTGGTTAATTAGAGGACTTTTTCCCATCTCTTTATCTCACAGACTTTAAAATTGGACTTTATAACTATTTTTCTCCCATTCTTAGGCAATAGGACCCCACTCCAGTACTCTTTCCTGGAAAACCCATGGTCGGAGGAGCCTGGTAGGCTGCAGTCCATGAGGTCGCTAAGAGTCGGACACGACTGAGTGACTTCACTTTCATTTTTCAGTTTCATACATTGGAGAAGGAAATTGCAACCCACTCCAGTGTTCTTGCCTGAAGAATCCTAGGGACGGGGAGCCTGGTGGGCTGCCATCTATGGGGTCGCACAGAGTTGGACACGACTGAAGCGACTTAGCAGCAGCAGTAGCAGCAGCTTCTCCCATTCTTAGTCTGCTTAGTTAGCGATGGCCCTTTTTCTTCCCCATAAAGAGACTCTCTCATAAGCATTAAACAAGGGGGTTTTTCCTCCCTTAAGGAAATGGCCTGCTGTTTCTTTTACACTTTGTAGATTGGGTGCGTTTTCTACAGAACAACTAGGTGTTCCTACAAAGCTTTACTAGGATGCACCAGTTCATTTCTCTATCCAGAATGCTCCATTTCCCTCTCACAATGGCTTTCATTTTCCTGGTTCTGAGGTGAAATTTCATAGCCTTTGCCCTTTTAATTCTTAAAGTGGCATAAGCTTGGGGACAAGCCAAAGAGTAGCATCTGACACTTTCATTTCCACCATAAAGTGATTAATGAACTGCTCAACCAAAATTATAACTATAATGCATGGGGCACTATATGGGGCATGGTCTTATTGAACTTGGTACTGGTCAAAATACATCAATTGTGTTAATGTGATATTTGACTTTGGTTACCTTTGGTTTGTAGGAAAGTTGAAAAGTTGCAATGTCAGTGGAAGAAATGAAGATAATGAAGTGTTTAAAGAGCATAGAACCCTAAGTAAAAAGGATAAAAACAGAGCTTCTGGGGTTTAATCAGCAACAAAGTCCTCAGGCCCTATCCACAAGGTCTCCTTCCTCTCCACATGGCAAAGTTTCCTCTTGAGTAGCAGTGTAGACACTTCCATAGACCTCCTTTATGGAGAACACAGAGTAAATCCATAGGAAAATTGGATTAAAGACGAACATCAACTTTATAGGCTGAATTACTCAAAATTGCCAATTTTGCACCTCCATAACGGTCAAATATCAACAACTTCATGTTGTTCCTCCTGACAGAGAGACTGTGTGAGGTTAGAAGTGTCCTTTTTCTGATCTTTGTGTCTGTCCCTTAAACGCTGAGGCCTGCCTAGTTGCTTGTTGTAAGAAAAGGAGAATTGCAAAAACCTCGTATCCTTCTTTGAAAAAATCTTATTCTCACTTAAGGTGGGAAAAATTCACCTTGTGATAGCAGTGGGGAAAATGTATATTTATAGTAGTGAGTCTGCTGTAATGTCCATGAGTATAATAAACTTGCTTTAATTGGCTTGTAATAAATTGAGAACTTTTCACAGTAGGAAATATTTTAAACCCTTAAGGAATGTTTTCCATGAGTTTCTGAATACAGAAACAGGTCTTAGTAATATCCAATACTAACAAAAATATCTGTATATATGCATTTTACTTTGTATATCATTTAATTAATTTCATAGCAGGACATTTGCAATTAAGAAATATCCAAAACATCTTCAAAAATACTGATGTTTGTATTAATATCAATGGTTGGGTTCTTTCAAATCTGTCTCTTTAAGAAGATTTTTGTTTTTTCTATTTTACTTTTTTTTAATTTAAGTATAATTGACTTACAATATTATGTTAGTTTCAAGTATACAACATAGTGATTCAATATTTTTATACATTTGAATTGAAATCTGTTTTAAAGAGATTAAGGAATGCAAACTAAATTCCAGAGGATAAAGTAGCATCTTGTTTCATGAAAAGTCTACAGGTTAGAACAGTTAATGTTGTTGATATGACTTCAAACCAGCCTTTTGATAAAGAGAAAAATGTTGACAGAAATTGTAATATGCTTAAATGAAAATGAACTTCAAATAGAATCCCGATTATTAAAATAACTGGACTGAAAAAGACTATTAGCTGAAACAGTAGTTAATTTTTCAGAAAGTACCATGGAATAAATTTACATTCACAAGTTAGGCAGACAAAATAATAGCACCAAATATATGAAGCCCTCTTGGTTTTAATGTATTACTTTCCGAACATGTAGATAGATGAGCAGGAAGGTAACTTTAATATAGATGCACTTGAGGCTTTAATTCATTAGTAATCCAAGAAGGAATAATAAATACTTCAAATAAGCTGCACTTTTCATATCTGCTCTCTAATGAAATTTTAATTAACTATAGAACCAATTATAAGATTTTGTATAAAATGTTGCAAGATTAATTTTTAAAATGGAAATTGAAGCACTCAAGCAGTTTTCCTACTAGGCCTCCTTTAGAAAGATGTTCCTTCCGTTTTATCATAATAAAGATGAATATGTAAGTATTTAGGTTTGAAAAACAAGCCTCTTTTTTATTTGTATGATATATAAATATATAGGCTTGATATATATATATAATAATTTGGGGGGACTTCCTTGTTAATTCAGTGGTTGAGACTTCGATGGGCCTAGAGATTATCATAGTGAGCGAAATATGTCAGACAAATGTCTTGTGATATCTCTTATATGTGAAATCTGAAAAAATGGTACAAATGAACCTTTTACAAAACAGAGACAGAGTCACAGATGTAGAAAACAAACATGATTACCAAGGAAGAAAGGGGAGAGGGATAACTTGGGAAATTGGGATTGACATTTGCACACTACTACATATGAAATAAATAACTTATAAGAACCTACTGTATAGCACAGGGAACTCTACTCAGTACTCCGTAATGACCTATATGGGAATAGAATCTAAAAAAGAATGGATGCATGCATATGTATAACTGGTTGACTTTGCTGTACAGCAGAAAATAACACATTGTAAATCAAGTGTACTCCAGTAAAAATTAATTGAAAAAAGAGAGAGTGAGAGAGAGCATGGCCCCTTTATGAGCAGATGTCTTGAACTGACAAATCTTTAAAATCCTCCAGATAGTTTTGGGAAACTGTGTATACAATTGTACATTTACAAGTTACCCTTAAGATTTTTCATAAAAAGTTTAAATTGTTCCATGTAATTTCATTCATAAATATTTACATCTTGAAATAAAATATTACACATCAACAAAATCTGAAAAAAATTTAAAATGTATAAAATTATGTATCACATAATTTAGATAATTTAGATAAATTTTTAGCCAAAGAGGGACTTTCTTCTGCTTTGTAGGCCCTAACTGAATTAAGGGCTTTGTTTATATGACAGTCAGTGAAATACTCAGAAGTTTAGGAAAATGGTTGTTGTTCAGTCCTGTCATGTCTGACTCTTTGCGACCCCTTGAACTGCAGCATGCCAGGCTTTCTTGGCCTTCACTATCTCCCAGAATTTGCTCAGACTCATGTCCATTGAATCAGTGGTGCCATCCAACCATCTCATCCCGTCATCCCCTTCTTCTCTTGCCTTCAGTCCTTCCCAGCATCAGGGTCATCTCCATTGAGTCGGCTCTTCGGATCAGGTGGTCAAAGTATTGGAGCTTCAGCTTCAGCATCAGTCCTTCCAATGAATATTCAAGGTTGATTTCCTTTAGGATTGACTGGTTTGATCTCCTTGAAGCAGACAGCAACCTAAAAATTTTTTCAATAAAGTGCCTTTTACTCTCCTATCATAAATATTAAGTTGTAAACAGATACTGATTGTACTGGTTTTTCAGTTCTACAGTGGGACGGTTTACTTTCCTGGAGTTCTCCCAAATGACTGAACAGTGAAGATACTCCCTCTGCTCTGCTCCAGTGGCCTCACCTTTACCCCATCCCCCAATACATCACATCCCTATCTTATGAAGCAACCTCTGTGAAATGGATTGGTCATTTCTTACCTGGAAGTGAGGGGACCCTTTTTATTTACATCTGAGATGATTGACAATAATGATGGCCCTCTATTATAACTTTTTCTTTTTTGTTTAAGGGATTTGATTTATGTCACACCTCAATGGTCTAGTGGTTTTCCCTACTTTCTTCAATTTAAGTCTGAATTTGGCAATAAGGAGTTCATGATCTGAGCCACAGTCAGCTCCCGGTCTTGTTTTTGCTGACTGTATAGAGCTTCTCCATCTTTGACTGCAAAGAATATAATCAATCTGATTTTGGTGTTGACCATCTGGTGATGTCCATGTATAGAGTCTTCTCTTGTGTTGTTGGAAGAGGGTGTTTGTTATGACCAGCACATTTTCTTGGCAAAACTATTAGTCTTTGCCTTGCTTCATTCCGTATTCCAAGGCCAAATTTGCCTGTTATTCCAGGTGTTTCTTGACTTCCTACTTTTGCATTCCAGTCCCCTATAGTGAAAAGGACATCTTTTTTTGGGTGTTAGTTCTAAAAGGTCTTATAGGTCTTCATAGAACCATTCAACTTCAGCTTCCTCAGCATTACTGTTTGGGGCATAGACTTGGATTACTGTGATATTGAATGGTTTGCCTTGGAAACGAACAGAGATCATTCTGTCATTTTTGAGATTGCATCCAAGTACTGCATTTCAAACTTTTTTGTTGACCACGATGGCTACTCCATTTCTTCTGAGGGATTCCTGCCCGCAGTAGTAGATATAATGGTCATCTGAGTTAAATTCACCCATTCCAGTCCATTTTAGTTCGCTGATTCCTAGAATGTCGACATTCACTCTTGCCATCTCTTGTTTGACCACTTCCAATTTGTCTTGATTCATGGACCTGACATTCCAGGTTCCTATGCATTAGACCTTGCTTCTATCACCAGTTACATCCACAGCTGGGTATTGTTTTTGCTTTGGCTCCATCCCTTCATTCTTTCTGGAGTTATTTTTCCACTGATCTCCAGTAGCATATTGGGGACCTACTGACCTGGGGAGTTCCTCTTTCAATATCCTATCATTTTGCCTTTTCATACTGTTCATGGGGTTCTCAAGGCAAGAATACTGAAGTGGTTTGCCATTCCCTTCTCCAGTGGACCACATTCTGTCAGATCTCTCCACCATGACCCGCCTATCTTGGGTTGCCCCACGGGCATGGCTTAGTTTTATTGAGTTAGACAAAGCTGTGGTCCTAGTGTGATTAGATTGACCAGTTTTATGTGAGTATGGTTTCAGTGTGTCTGTGGAAGTGAGAAATAGATTTAAGGGCCTAGATCTGATAGATAGAGTGCCTGAAGAACTATGGAATGAGGTTCGTGACAGTGTACAGGAGACAGGGATCAAGACCATCGCCATGGAAAAGAAATGCAAAAAAGCAAAATGGCTGTCTGGGGAGGCCTTAACAAATAGCTGTGAAAAGAAGAGAAGCGAAAAGCAAAGGAGAAAAGGAAAGATATAAGCATCTGAATGCACAGTTCCAAAGAATAGCAAGAAGAGATAAGAAAGCCTTCTTCAGTGATCAATGCAAAGAAATAGAGGAAACAACAGAATGGGAAAGACTAGAGATCTCTTCAAGAAAATTAGAGATACCAAGGGAATATTTCATGCAAAGATGGCTCGATAAAGGACATAAATGGTATGGACCTAACAGAAGCAGAAGATATTAAGAAGAGATGGCAAGAATATACAGAAGAACTGTACAAAAAAGATCTTCACAACCCAGATAATCACGATGGTGTGATCACTGACCTAGAGCTAGACATCCTGGAATGTGAAGTCAAGTGGGCCTTAGAAAGCATCACTACGAACAAAGCTAGCAGAGGTGATGGAATTCCAGTTGAGCTATTTCAAATCCTGAAAGATGATGCTGTGAAAGTGCTGCACTCAATATGCCAGCAAATTTGGAAAACTCAGCAGTGGCCACAGGACTGGAAAAGGTCAGTTTTCATTCCAATCCCAAAGAAAGGCAATACCAAAGAATGCTCAAACTACTGCACAATTGCACTCATCTTACATGCTAGTAAAGTAATGCTCAAAATTCTCCAAGCCAGGCTTCAGCAGTATGTGGACAGTGAACTTCCTGATGTTCAAGCTGGTTTTAGAAAAGGCAGAGGAATCAGAGATCAAATTGCCAACATCTGCTGGATCATGGAAAAAGCAAGAGAGTTCCAGAAAAACATCTATTTCTGCTTTGTTGACTATGCCAAAGCCTTTGACTGTGTGGATCACAATAAACTGTGGAAAATTCTGAAAGAGATGGGAATACCAACCACCTAATCTGCCTCTTGAGAAATTTGTATGCAGGTCTGGAAGCAACAGTAATAACTGGACATGGAACAACAGACTGGTTCCAAATAGGAAAAGGAGTACATCAAGGCTGTATATTGTCACCCTGTTTATTTAACATATGCAGAGTACATCATGAGAAATGCTGGACTGGATGAAGCACAAGCTGGAATCAAGATTGCCAGGAGAAATATCAATAACCTCATATGTGCAGATGACACCACTCTTATGGCAGAAAGTGAAGAGGAACTAAAAAGCCTCTTGATGAAAGTGAAAGTGGAGAGTGAAAAAGTTGGCTTAAAGCTCAACATTCAGAAAACGAAGATCATGGCATCCGGTCCCATCACTTCATGGGAAATAGATGGGGAAACAGTGGAAACAGTGTCAGACTTGCTTTTTGTGGGCTCCAAAATCACTGCAGATGGTGACTGCAGCCATGAAATTAAAAGACGCTTACTCCTTGAAAGGAAAGTTATGACCAACCTAGATAGCATATTCAAAAGCAGAGACATTACTTTGCCAACAAAGGTTCATCTAATCAAGGCTATGGTTTTTCCTGTGGTCATGTATGGATGTGAGAGTTGGACTGTGAAGAAGGCTGAGTGCCGAAGAATTGATGCTTTTGAACTGTGGTGTTGGAGAAGACTCTTGAGAGTCCAAGGGACTTCAAGGAGATCCAACCAGTCCATTCTGAAGGAGATCAGCCCTGGAATTTCTTTGGAAGGAATGATGCTGAAGCTGAAACTCCAGTACTTTGGCCACCTCATGCAAAGAGTTGACTCATTGGAAAAGCCTCTGATGCTGGGAGGGATTGGGGTCAGGAGGAGAAGGGGACGACAGAGGATGAGATGGCTGGATGGCATCACTGACTCTATGGACGTGAGTCTGGGTGAACCCCGGGAGTTGGTGATGGACAGGGAGGCCTGGCGTGCTGTGATTCATGGGGTCGCAGAATCGGACATGACTGAGCGACTGAACTGAACTTTTTCGTTTGTGACATAAAGAAGTGAACTCTTTCTCTTCTTTCATAGAAATATTATGAAGAAGCAAATGTGCAGAATCACTTGTGACATAGAGTAGGGCATGAACCCTTTGCAAGTTATCTCATGCTTTTTGTTCATTTCCTTATTATTAGTTTTCTATTTCTAGTAGTCTGAAACTAGATTGCACAAGCCTCAGGATGACAGTCTTCCAAGTGGACTGTTCATACCTTTGGGAGTTTGCAAAGAAAGTTAAGGGAATTATTTTCTGGAGTCTCAATTTCCATATATGCTTTTCCTAAAATGTATCTACTGAAAACTCTCCTGCATGATCAAGCAGATTCTCTGTTGCCACCTGTCTTTTCTTAATAGTTTTATCTCCACTCTGTAAAACAAAGGCACATTCTGGCTCAAATCTTGCTATGGGACATTTTCCCTGGGTATGAAAGTTTCTAGGCTAATGGTTTGTCAATTTTATTTATCCTTTCAAAGAACCAGCTTTTGGCTTTGTTGATTTTTGCTATGGCCTCTTTTGTTGCTTTTGCATTTATTTCTGCCCTAATTTTTAAGACTTCTTTCCTTCTACTAACCCTGGGGTTCTTCATTTCTTCCTTTTCTAGTTGCTTTAGATGTAGAGTTAGGTTATTTATTTGACTTGTTTCTTGATATGCCTGTATTGCTGTGAACCTTCCCCTTAGCACTGCTTTTACAGTGTTCCACAGGTTTTGGGTTGTTGTGTTTTCATTTTCATTCGTTTCTATGCATATTTTGATTTCTTTTTTTATTTCTTCTGTGATTTGTTGGTTATTCAGCAGCCTGTTGTTCAGCCTCCATATGTTGGAATTTTTAATAGTTTTTCTCTTGTAATTGAGATCTAATCTTACTGCATTGTGGTCAGAAAAGATGCTTGGAATGATTTCAATTTTTTTGAATTTACCAAGGCTTGATTTATGGCCCAGGATGTGATCTATCCTGGAGAAGGTTCTGTGTGCGCTTGAGAAAAAGATGAAATTTGTTGTTTTGTGGTGAAATGTCCTATAGATATCAATTAGGTCTAACTGGTCTGTTGTATCATTTAAAGTTTGTGTTTCCTTGTTAATTTTCTGTTTAGTTGATCTATCCATAGGTGTGAGTAGGGTATTAAAGTCTCCCACTATTATTGTGTTATTGTTAATTTCCCCTTTCATACTTGTTAGCATTTGTCTACATATTGCAGTGCTCCTATGTTGGGTGCATATATATTTATAATTGTTGTAGCTTCTTCTTGGATTGATCCTTTGATCATTATGTAGTGTCCTTCTTTGTCTCTTTTCACAGCCTTTGTTTTAAGGTCTATTTCATCTGATATGAGTATTGCTACTCCTGCTTTCTTTTGGTCTCTGTTTGCATGGAATATCTTTTTCCAGCCCTTCACTTTCAGTCTGTATGTGTTCCTTATTTCAGGGTGGGTCCCTTGTAGACAACATATATAGGGATCTTGTTTTTGTATGCATTCAGCCAGTCTTTGTCTTTTGGTTGAGGCATTCAGCCCATTTACATTTAAGGTAATTATTGATAAGTATGATCCCATTGCCACTTACTTTATTGTTTTGGGTTTGAGTTTATACACCCTTTCTGTGTTTCCTGTCTAAAGAAGATCCTTTAGTATTTGTTGGAGAGCTGGTTTGGTGGTGTTGAATTCTCTCAGCTTTTGCTTGTAGGTAAAGCTTTTGATTTCTCCTTCATATTTGAATGAGATCCTTGCTGGGTACAGTAATCTGGGCTGAGGTTATTTTCTTTCATCACTTTAAGTATGTCCTGACATTCCCTCCTGGCCTGAAGAGTTTCTATTGAAAGATAAGCTGTTATCCTTATGGGAATCCCCTTGTGTGTTACTTGTTGTTTTTCCCTTGCTGCTTTTAATATTTGTTCTTTGTGTTTGATTTTTGGTAATTGGATTAATATGTGTCTTGGGGTGTTTTGCCTTGGGTTTATCCTGTTTGGGACCATTAGCCAGACTCATCAAGAAACAAAGGGAGAAAAATAAAATCAATAAAGTTAGAAATGAAAATGGGGAGATCACAACAGATAACACAGAAATACAAAGGATCATAAGAGACTACTATCAGCAACTATATGCCAATAAAATGGACAACTTGGAAGAAATGGACAAATTCTTAGAAAAGTATGACTTTCCAAAACTGAACCAGGAAGAATTAGAGAATCTTAACAGACCCATCAGAGAAGGCAATGGCACCCCACTCCAGTACTTTTGCCTAGAAAATCCCATGGACGGAGGAGCCTGGTAGGCTGCAGTCCATGGGGTCACTAGGAGTCGGACACGACTGAGTGACTTCCCTTTCACTTTTCACTTTCATGCATTGGAGAAGGAAATGACAACCCACTCCAGTGTTCTTGCCTGGAGAATCCCAGGGACGGCAGAGCCTGGTGGGCTGGTGTCTATGGGGTCACACAGAGTCGGACATGACTGAAGTGACTTAGCAGCAGCAGCAACAGACCCATCACAAGCACGGAAATTGAAACTGTAATCAGAAATCTTCCAGCAAACAAAAGCCCAGGACCAGACGGCTTCACAGCTGAATTCTACCAAAAATTTAGAGAAGAGCTAACACCTACCCTACTCTTCCAGAAAATTGCAGAGGAAGGTAAACTTCCAAACTCATTCTATGAGGTCACCATCACCCTAATAACAAAACCTGACAAAGATGCCACAAAAAAGGAAAACTACAGGACAATATCACTGATGAACATAGATGCAAAAATCCTTAACAAAATTCTAGCAAACAGAATCCAACAACACATTAAAAGGATCATACATCATGACCAAGTGGGCTTTATCCCAGGGATGCAAGGATTCTTCAATATCTTCAAATCAATGTAATACACCACATTAACAAGTTGAAAAATGAAAGTCATATGATTGTCTCAACAGATGCAGAGAAAGCCTTTGACAAAATTCAACATTCATTTATGATAAAAACCCTCCAGAAAGCAGGAATAGAAGGAACATACCTCAACATAATAAAAGCTATATATGACAAACCCTCAGAAAACATTATCCTCAATGGGGAAAAATTGAAAGCATTTCCCCTAAAGTCAGGAACAAGACAAGGGGTGCCCACTCTCACCACTATTATTCAACATAGTTTTGGAAGTTTTGGCCACAGCAACCAAGCAGAAAAAGAAATAAAAGGAATCCAAATTGGAAAAGAAGAAGTAAAACTCTCACTATTTGCAGATGACATGATCCTCTACATAGAAAACCTTAAAGACTCCACCAGAAAATTATTAGAGCTAATCAATGAATTTAATAAAGTTGCAGGATATAAAATCAACACACAGAAATTCCTTGCATTCCTATACACTAATAATGAGAAAATAGAAAGAGAAATTAAGGAAACAATTCCATTCACCATTGCAACGGAAAGAATAAAATACTTAGGAATATATCTACCTAAAGAAACAAAAGACCTATATATAGAAAACTATAAAACACTGGTGAAAGAAATCAAAGAGAACACTAATAGATGGAGAAATATATTGTGTTCATGGATCAGAAGAATCAATATAGTGAAAATGAGTATACTATGCAAAGTAATATATAGATTCAGTGCAATTCCTATCAAGCTACCAATGGTGTTTTTCACAGAGCTAGAACAATAATTTCACAATTTGTACGGAAATACAAAAAAACCTCGAATAGCCAAAGCCATCTTGAGAAAGAGGAATGGAACTGAAGGAATCAACCTGCCTGACTTCAGGCTCTACTACAAAGCCACAGTCATCAAGAGAGTATGGTACTGGCTCAAAGACAGAAATATAGATCAGTGGAACAAAATAGAAAGTCCAGAGATAAATCCACTCACCTATGGACACCTTATTTTTGACAAAGGAGGCAAGAATATACAATGGAGAAAAGACAATCTCTTTAACAAGTGGTGCTGGGAAAACTGGTCAACCACTTGTAAAAGAATGAAACTAGAACACTTTCTAACACCATACACAAAAGTAAACTCAAAATGGATTAAAGATCTAAATGTAAGACCAGAAACTGTAAAACTCCTAGAGGAGAACATAGGTAAAACACTCTCCAACATAAATCACAGCAGGATCCTCTATGACCCACCTCCCAGAATATTGGAAATAAAAGCAAAAATAAATAAATGGGGCCTAATTAAAATTAGAAGCTTCTGCACAACAAAGGAAACTATAAGCAAGGTGAAAAGACAGCCTTTAGAATGGGAAACAATAATAGCAAATGAAGGAACTGACAAACA
Organism: Bos javanicus; assembly: GCF_032452875.1. Classification (NCBI taxonomy): domain Eukaryota; kingdom Metazoa; phylum Chordata; class Mammalia; order Artiodactyla; family Bovidae; genus Bos; species Bos javanicus. Next base: position 91,811,170 of record NC_083872.1, read on the forward strand.
ACTAATCTCAAAAATATACAAGCAACTCCTACAGCTCAATTCCAGAAAAATAAAAGACCCAGTCAAAAAATGGGCCAAAGAACTAAACAGATATTTCTCCAAAGAAGACATACAGATGGCTAACAAACACATGAAAAGATGCTCAACATCACTCATTATCAGAGAAATGAAAATCAAAACCACAATTAGGTACCATTTCATGCCAGTCAGAATGGCTGCTATCCAAAAGTCTACAAGCAATAAATGCTGGAGAGGGTGTGGAGAAAAGGGAACCCGCTTACACTGTTGCTGGGAATGCAAACTAGTACAGCCACTATGGAGAACAGTGTGGAGATTCCTTAAAAAACTGGAAATAGAACTGCCATACAACCCAGCAATCCTACTGCTGGGCATACACACCGAGGAAACCAGAATTGAAAGAGACACGTGTACCCCAATCTTCATCACAGTACTGTTTATAACAGCCAGGACATGGAAGCAACCTAGATGTCCATCAGCAGATGAATGGATAAGAAAGCTATGGTACATATACACAATGGAGTATTACTCAGCCATTAAAAAGAATTCATTTGAATCAGTACTTTGGCCACCTATGCGATGAGTTGACTCTTTGGAAAAGACTCTGATGCTGGGAGGGATTGGGGGCAGGAGGAGAAGGGGACGACAGAGGATGAGATGGCTGGATGGCTTCACTGACTGGATGGATGTGAATCTGAGTGAACTCTGGGAGTTGGTGATGGACAGGGAGGCCTGGCATGCTGCGATTCATGGGGTCACAAAGAGTCGGACACGACTGAGCAACTGATCTGATCTGACTGAGGTGGATGAAATTGGAGCCTATTATACAGAGTGAAATAAGCCAGAAAGAAAAACACCAATATAGTATAATAACACATATATATGGAATTCAGAAAGATGGTAACGATAACCATGTATGTAAGACAGCAAAAGAGACACAGATATATAGAACAGTCTTTTGGACTCTGTGGGAGAGGGTGAGGGTGGGATGATTTGGGAGAATGGCATTTAAGCATGTATAGTATCATATGTGAAATGAATCGCCAGTCCAGGTTTGATGCATGATACAGGATGCTTGGGACTGGTGCGCTGGGATGACCCAGAGGAATGGTATGGGGAGGGAGGTGGGAGGGGGGTTCAGAATGGGTAACTCATGTACACCCATGGTGGATTCATGTCAATGTATGGCAAAACCAATACAATATTGCAAAGTAATTAGCCTCCAATTAAAATAAATAAATTTATATTTAAAAGAAGTTCTTTTTTTTAATTAATTTTATTTTATTTTTAAACTTTATTTTTTTTTTTAGTTTTTTTTTTTTTTTTTAATTTTTTATTCCTTTATTTCTCATGTGTTCCCCATCCTGAACCCTCCTCCCTCCTCCCTCCCCATACCATCCCTCTGGGTCATCCCAGTGCACCAGCCCCAAGCATCCAGCATCGTGCATTGAACCTGGACTGGCATCTCGTTTCATACATGACATTTCACATGTTTCAATGCCATTCTCCCAAATCTTCCCACGCTCTCCCTCTCCCACAGAGTCCATAAGCCTGTTCTATACATCAGTGTCTCTTTACATAATTGTATTAGTTTTGCCAAATATCAAAATGAATCCACCACAGGTATACATGTGTTCCCCATCCTGAATCCTCCTCCCTCCTCCCTCCCCATACCATCCCTCTGGGCCGTCCCAGTGCACCAGCCCCAAGCATCCAGTATCGTGCATTGAACCTGGACTGGCATCTCATTAAAAAAAAAAGAAGAAGTTCTAGGGCAATAAGCAGAAAAACATTTGAATGTTGGTTGAGGGTTGTTATATTCTGAATTCAGGTACGTTGTGGAGCTGAATGATGGGAGTGACTTTGCCTCTTCTGTTGCCTCCAGTGTTGTAGGCACATGCATTGATCAGGAGAGAATGTCCTGAGAACAGGTTTTCCACTTAAAGGTAACTGATTCTTTTCAGCCATTTCTGATAGACATCCTCAAGTCGTGCCATTAGCTCAAAATGAAGAACCAAAGGATTAAAATACTTTCACCTCTAACTGGAAATAATTTTAACATTATAAAATTTCTTAAGACATAGGATGATAACTGTAAATGGACATTTAATGTGATTTCTTTCAGATTGGAGTTCATTATTTGCTAATGTAGTTAAACTTACTTTCTCAAGTCATTTCATAAAATATTTATTCTGATTTCAGTCAGCCTAATCTTTCTCATCTATAAAATATTTAATATTTTCTGCTTTCTATTAGCAAGAAATACAACTGTGTGCTTTGGACTAAGTAATTTTTAGCATTACATATCATTTCTTTCATAAAATATATAGGGCATTTTAATTCTGGATTTATTATCATTTAAACACAGGTCTTATTTAATTATATACTAAAGCTGAACATCAGTGTTTAAAACATACAAGTTACATATTTGCCAAAGGAGTACTGTGCTGATGCACTCCACACTTCATAAATAACTTGTAATTTTACATACAACAGTCTTGCAAATGAAGAAATAAAGATGGCATTTTATTATGCTTTTGACTTTATTAGAATATGTATAAATTAAATTAGATATGAAAAATTTTAATCTTAATGACTGCTTTTAGTAATTTGTACTACAAGGCCTGATTTCTAATTTGTTTCACAGTGATTTTTATATTTCTGAAACTCTGTATTAACACTTTTATTGAAAGTGAAAACTTGAAGTTCAGTGTTTTTCTGATGTGGGTTAGTTTTGCTTATTAGGTTGTATGGTGTAGGTTTTCCTACATAATTATAATTACAGGAGTTAACTCTGAATCTCCTAGACCTTCATAAGATAAAAACTGACAGTTAAAAGGATTTTTACCTTATCAAAGGTGTACTGAATTTAATACTTTGTTTTCCTCCTCTCTAAGAATATTGGATAAATAAAATGCCTCTAAGTGACAGAGTTGCAGGCACGAGGCAAGTCATTGGCTGAGCCTTGGTAAAGCCTTTGTGCTCTTCCAAGAAACTGAGAATGTCAGGGTCTAGTATAGTAAAGTGAAAGTGTTAGTCACTCAGTTGTGTCAGACTTTTTGTGACCCCATGGATTGTAGCCCACAAGGCTCCTCTGCCCATGGGATTTCTAGGCGAGAATACTGGAGTGGGTTGCCATGCCCTCCTCCAGGGGATCTTCCCAACGCAGGGATAGAACTCGGATCTCCCTCATTGCAAGCCGACTCTACCATCTGCACTACCAGGGAAGTCCATTATAATAAAGCCCTTTGCAAATAAGTTGGTTTCTAATTTTTTGCTTTCAATACAATAAAAGGGCTACCTAACAAGTTTGTTAATTGATACATCATTGCAATAATTTTTGATAATAGATTATGGTGTGACTTTTAGTATATAATTCAGAAGAATTTAAAGAACAGAGTGACATTACTATCAGAAAACTTTTTATTCCTGTTCACTTATTTATCTTATAGTTTGCTCATTTCTTGTATCTATGAAATAAGAAGAAAAATATATTTGATGCTGAATCCTTTCTCTCTTCAGCAATTAATAATATTTATTCAAAGATATATAAATTCAATGAAAATCAGTTAGTTTAAGCCATACATTATAAGGTATATCTTCAGTAAGTTTTATTTTATATTTAATAACCAATCACCAAATTTTTAATATATTTATGTTGTTCTGAATAAATGTTTATAGGAGAAAAAACTATTTTTAAACTAAGCCTCTATAGATAATGGAGAAAATTACATACCGATTTTTGAGCAAAGATGTATTATATTTTCTAGCATAAAAGACTTTTACTTTCAGTAAAAACCTTTCCAGCATAAAGATATATGATATTAGCATAAAATGTGTTGGTGAAATGAAATAGAAAAATTCAAAGAGATAAAGGAACTATATAAAATAAAGTGTTCACTTATTTTTTAGATAGATAAATCTAGGATATTTAGATTCTGTTGACTGCTTTTTAAAACCTGATATAAAAAGAAAAAAAACTTGATATGTGTATTTTATTTCAAGATGTAAATATTTACAATATGCCTGAATTACCTGGAATAATTTAAGCTTTTTATGAAAAATCTTAAGGGTAACTTATAAATACACAAGTAGATATACAGTTCCCAAAATTATTTTGAGGACTTTAAGGATGTGTCAGTTGAAGATCTCTTCTCATCAAGGGACCAGTCTCTGTCTCTCTTTCTCTTTTCTTTAAATTACTTTTTATTGGTGTACAATTGATTTACAGTGTTGTGTGATTTTCTGCTATATGGCAAAATGAATCAGTTATGCATATACATATATCCATTCTTTTTTAGATTCTATTCTCATATAGATCTTTGCAGAGTATTGAGTAGTATTGAGTTCCTGTGCTACACAGTAGGTTCTTATAAGTGATCTATTTAATACATAATAGTGTGTATATGGCAATCTCAATCTCTCCATTTATCCTTCTCCTTTTTCCCCCTTCACAATTCTAAGTTTGTTTTCTACATCTGTGACTATTTCTGTTTTGTAAATAGGTTTGCTTGTACCTTTTTTTTTTTACATTTCACATATAAACAGTATCATATGAAATTTGTCTGACTTAGTATGACAATCTCTAGGTCCATCCAGGTCACTACAAATGGCATTATTTCATTCTTTTTTATGGCTGAGCAATATTCCATTGTATATATGTGCCACATCTTTATCCATTCCTCTGTAGGTGGACTTTTAGGATGCTTCTTTTTGTCCATTGCAGGACTTAATCTCCCTTGGCTAGTCACCAAGCCTCTTTACCTCCATGAGGGGACTGTACAAAGGCCTCAGGAATTTTCCTGCAACAAGGATCCAGTGCTTGGTTTAACGTATGAGGTGATTCAGTCTACCCTCACTGGCATTCACTCAGACTCCAACCACAACTCTCGATTCCTGCCACATCAGACTTCCTCTTGTCTCTTTGACAATACCAGGTCCTTTCATGCCTTAGTGCCTGTGTTTATTGTTTCTTTTGCCTGTGGTTATCTCAGTTTCAAAAGCAAAACACCCAGAACAGGTAATTAAATTGAATTTATTCAGAATATTGCAACAGGGGGATCCGAGGATAGGAATGTCTCAGCAGGGTGGTTTTGTGTCTGGGGAGGCCTTATAAATAGCTGTGAAAAGAAGAGAAGTGAAAAGCAAAGGAGAAAAGGAAAGATATAAACATCTGAATGCAGAGTTCCAAAGAATAGCAAGAAGAGATAAGAAAGCCTTCTTCAGCGATCAATGCAAAGAAATAGAGGAAAACAACAGAATGGGCAAGACTAGAGATCTCTTCAAGAAAATCAGAGATACCGAAGGAACATTTCATGCAAAGATGGGCTCGATAAAGGACAGAAATGGTATGGACCTAACAGAAGCAGAAGATATTAAGAAGGGATGGCAAGAATACACAGAAGAACTGTACAAAAAAGATCTTCATGACCCAGATAATCACGATGGTGTGATCACTGACCTAGAGCCAGACATCCTGGAATGTGAAGTCAAGTGGGCCTTAGAAAGCATCACTACGAACAAAGCTAGTGGAGGTGATGGAATTCCAGTTGAGCTATTCCAAATCCTGAAAGATGATGCTGTGAAAGTGCTGCACTCAATATGCCAGCAAATTTGGAAAACTCAGCAGTGGCCACAGGACTGGAAAAGGTCAGTTTTCATTCCAATCCCAAAGAAAGGCAATGCCAAAGAATGCTCAAACTACTGCACACTTGCACTCATCTCACACACTATTAAAGTAATGCTCAAAGTTCTCCAAGCCAGGCTTTAGCAATATATGAACCATGAACTTCTTGATGTTCAAGCTGGTTTTAGAAAAGGCAGAGGAACCAGAGATCAAATTGCCAACATCCAATGGATCATGGAAAAAGCAAGAGAGTTCCAGAAAAGCATCTATTTCTGCTTTATTGACTATGCCAAAGCCTTTGACTGTGTGGATCACAATAAACTGTGGAAAATTCTGAAAGACATGGGAATACCAGACCACCTGATCTGCCTCTTGAGAAATTTGTAAACAGGTCAGGAAGCAACAGTTAGAACAGTACATGGAACCACAGACTGGCTCCAAATACGAAAAAGAGTACGTCGAGGCTGTATATTGTCACCCTGCTTATTTAACTTACATGCAGAGTACATCATGAGAAACGCTGGACTGAAAGAAACAGAAGCTGGAATCAAGATTGCTGGGAGGAATATCAGTAACCTCAGATATGCAGATGACACCGCCCTTATGGCAGAAAGTGAAGAGGAACTAAAAAGCCTCTTGATGAAAGTGAAAGTGGAGAGTGAAAAAGTTGGCTTAAAGCTCAACATTCAGAAAACTAAGATCATGGCATCCGGTCCCATCACTTTATGGCAAATAGATGGGGAAACAGTGGAAACAGTGTCAGACTTGATTTTTCTGGGCTCCAAAATCACTACAGATGGTGACTGCAGCCATGAAATTAAAAGATGCTTACTCCTTGGAAGGAAAGTTATGACCAACCTAGATAGCATATTGAAAAGCAGAGACATTAGTTTGCCCACAAAGGTCCATCTAGTCAAGGCTATGGTTTTTCCTGTGGTCATGTATGGATGTGAGAGTTGGACTGTGAAGAAGGCTGAGCACCAAAGAATTGATGCTTTTGAACTGTGGTGTTGGAGAAGACTCTTGAGAGTCCCTTGGACTGCAAGGAGATCCAACCAGTCCATTCTGAAGGAGATCAGCCCTGGAATTTCTTTGGAAGGAATGATGCTAAAGCTGAAACTCCAGTACTTTGGCCCCCTCATGCGAAGAGTTGACTCATTGGAAAAGACTGATGCTGGGAGGGATTGGGGGCAGAGGAGAAGGGGACGACAGAGGATGAGATGGCTGGATGGCATCACTGACTCGATGGACGTGAGTCTGGGTGAACTACGGGAGTTGGTGCTGGACAGGGAGGCCTGGCGTGCTGCGATTCATGGGGTAGCAAAGAGTCAGACATGACTGAGCGACTGATCTGATCTGATCTGATATGATAGGGAAGAATCTTGAAGCTGCAGGTGAAGCGATTTTACACTTGGGATTGGTTTTGTCATCAGAGGAAGCCTCAGTCTGTTAGAAGAACAGGGACAGTTTATTTCCTTGTCTAGCTAGTTTTGGGGGGACAGATGGTTCAGCCAATCACTTATGAGACAAAGAATGGGAATTTTGAGGGGTGGTGTCTGGCCTTATATGCAAACAAGGGAGTCATCTAGGAGTCTCATGGGACTTAGGAGAAAGTAGAGGGTGATCTGAGTTGTATGGTGGGGTGGTTCTTCACAGGAAGCCCTTTCCTGGAACACAATAGGGTGGGAGTTTTTGTAAAACTGATTCGGAACAGCAGTCCCCAACCTTTTTTGGCACTAGCCATGGGTTTAATGGAAAACAATTTTTCCACAGACCAGGGCAGGGGATGTTTTCAGGATGATTCAATTGCATTTATTGTGCACTTTATTTCTATTATTATCACATCAAGTCCACCTTAGATCATCAGGCACTGTATTTCAGAGGTTGTGGACCCCTGGTTTGGAGGATTAATTGTTTCTATTTTCTAGGACATAGAGCTTGGGTAAAATCAACGTTGTCACCACTTTCCCTAACAAATTCTTGTTAAACCTCTCAGTCTCAGTCCTCCCTTTGTTAAGCTGTCATAACTAGGTTCCCAGGAAACCAGCTCTGAGACAAGGATTTGCTTGCAGTATTTTTACTGGGGTGTCCTCTTGAAATTAACAGGAGCAGGCGAGGAAACAGTTATGGTTGGAGCAGGCTCTGCAAACCAAATTGGGCCCACAGCCTGTATGGCCCCAAGTTAAGTAAGAATTATTCTTACATTTTTAAAGGGTTAAAAAAATATAGATAGATAGATAGAGGTTGACCTTTTGTTACCTGCAAAGCCTAAAAAATATGTGATCCAACGTTTTCAGAAAAAAGTTTGCCTACTCCTGGATTAGGAAGGGAAGTGAACTGCTGATGCTGTCACAACAAAGGCCCTACCTGACCCATCTTACTCAGAAGCTGGAAGAGTGTGCACTTCTTCAGTTGCTAAGTCATCTCCTATTCTTTGCGACCCCACGGACTGCAGCATGCCAGACTTCCCTGTCCTTCACTATCTCCCAGAGTTTGCTCAAACTCATGTCCATTGAACTGATGATTCCATTCAACCATCTCATCCTCTGTGGCCCCTTTCTCCTCCTGCCTTCAATCTTTCCTAACATCAGGGTCTTTTCCAGTGAATCAGCTTTTCGTATCAGGTGGCCAAAGTATTGGAGCTTCAGCTTGAGCATCAGTCCTTCCAATGAATATTCAGGGTTGATTTCCTTTAGGATTGACTAGTTTGATTTCCTTGCTGTCCAAGGGACTCTCAAGAGTCTTCTCCAGTCTTCTCCACAATTTGAAAGCATCAGTTCTTTGGCGCTCAGCCTTCTTTATCGTCCTGCTCTCACATCCATACGTGACTACTGGAAAAACCATAGATTTGACTATACAGCCTTTTGTTCTGTAGACCTCATGTTCTGTAGACCTTTGGAAAGAGTTTACTGTGGCATCATTAAAAGCTTCTCCATGATCACTTTCCCAGGAGAAAGCTAATAGGGTGGGAATGCAGACACAGGGGCATAGTTTTATTAGATGGATAGAATACACAGATTTCTAACTCTGGACTTCAGTGGTTGGAGATGAGAGGGTTGCCTGAGCATCTCTTGCTGATTCCATAAGGTATTGTCTCACTATAGCCATTCCAAACACCTTTTGGCCTCTGTGCATAAGAACCATATTTTAATAATGTAATTAAAAAGTTATTGTATATATTTTGAGTTGGGTTATAGGATGCCCAAAATATTTTCCATAGCTACAGTGTTCACTGTAAAAATGCACTGTATTCCTCTGAATCTCGTTTCTTGGGGTGGATATAAATTGACGTTCTAGTGTCAAGTCTTGTGCTCTCTGTTCTTTGTGCCATAAACTCCAGGGCATCTTGAGAATACATGTGATTGTATGGTGAGGGCATCAAAGCCCCTCCAGTACTTATTTGAAAAGTGTCAATTAATTTTTCCCAGAAAAATATCACGGATAATTTTACAGCTAAATTCCTTCAAATGCAGTACTCTGCTTAAAGATAAATGGATTTTATCTTTGTGGTTTTGCTTTTTCTGACACACGCACTGAATTCTAATAAGTAAAATTTTTATTTATTTTTCTTTTTTTAATTTAATTTAACTTTATTTTTTAACTTTACAATATTGTATTGGTTCAGCCATATATCAGAAACCTCTATCTGCTAATTTTCTTCACCATCAGGAAGCTAGGTGAGGCAACAAGATAGAGGAGAACGAAATTGAGGATCAGAAGAAGGGAAACTGGAGAAGCAGGTAATTTATGTCCTCGACACAGCACTTTTATTACACAGAAAATTGTTACAATTTTGTGCCAGTTACAGTAAAGCTACACTCTATCTTTATGATCAGACTTTTATAATTTTTTGACCTGGCAAGAAATATGCTGCCTTTCCAATTTTCCACAAGTCCGGGTCTTTTTTGGTCTCTCCTAGACAGTGGTACCCGTGACAGTCTGTGGAGCCAAACTCACCCTTTCCAGTCACCCCCTTGAGAAAAACAGGGATGGACTTTCTTTTCCAGCCCCAGTTCATGCTTATCTTGAGGAAGGCAACCTCAGACCTGTGAGTGACATTCCCGACTTCATTCAGGGCACAGCCTTCTCTTGTCCTTGGCCTCAGTCTCACTCCTGCAGACTTTTCACAGCTACATGAGCTGGAGATGAAGTGTGGTGCCTTCTAAACCACGCAAAGTGAGGGATGATGAGGGAAATGTGGGCGGGGGGCGGTATTTCTGCTCGTCTTTGGGGACTTTAAGTTCACACTGCTTCTAACCAAGTAAAGCTCTTTTTACTTCTGTTTCTCTTTCCTTTTTTCCTCTGTCTGCAATTGTTTCTTTATTGTTTAAAATTTCTTTTTTGGGGGGGGTAATTTTATTTATGTATTTATCTCTTTCTGACTGTGATGGGTCTTTGCTGCTGTGTGGGCTTTCCTCTAGTTGTGGGGAGTGGGGGCTACTCTCTAGCTGCAGTGCTCAGGCTCCTCGCTGCAGTGGCTTCTCTTGTTGAGGAGCACAGGTTCTAGGGTCTGTATGCTTCAGTAGTTATGACACTTGTGCTCTAGAGCTCGTTATTTGTGGCACACGAGCTCAGTTGCTCCTCAGCATGTGGGATCTTCCCGGATCAGGGTTCGAATCCATATCTTCTAAATTGGAAGGCGAATTCTTTACTACTGAGTCGCCAGGGAAGCCTAAAATTTAATTTTAATTGGACGATAATTGCTTTTACAATGTCGTGTCGCTTTCTGCCATACAACAGCACAAATCAGCCATAAGTATATTGTATCCCCTCCCTCTTGAACCTCCCTCCCACCCTCACCCACCATCTCACTCCTCTAGGTTGTTACAGAGCAGTGGGTTGAGCTCCCTGTGTTATAGCAACTTCCCACTAGCTATTTTACAGGTGTGTTTATTATTAGTACTTTTCAATTTGTTTCCTATATCAGAAACTATTCTAATGCATTTAATGTATGTTTTAAAAAATACGTTCTTTTGCTGTCTCGTATACAGGGTTATTGATAGAACAGTCTTTTGGACTCTGTGGGAGAGGGAGAGGGTGGGATGATTTGTGAAAATGGCATTGAAACGTGTATAATATCATATATGAAACGAGTTGCCAGTCCAGGTTCGATGCACGATACTGGATGCTTGGGGCTGGTGCACTGGAACGACCCAGAGGGATGGTATGGGGAGGGAGGAGGGAGGAGGGTTCAGGATGGGGAACACGTGTATACCTGTGGTGGATTCATTTTGATATATGGCAAAACCAATACAATATTGTAAAATTAAAAAATAAAATTAAATTAAATTTAAAAAATACGTTCTTAAAAAGTGTGCATTATTTGGCATATCTGTGTTTAATCTCTGCATTTGTTTTCGTGATACAAATCATATTGTATCTTACTTGCTTTTATCCAGCAGTGTGCTCATACCATCCACCAAGAAGGATGTGGCAACCCATGCCAGTATTCTTGCCTGGAAAATCCTGTGAACAGAGGAGCCTGGTGGGCTACAGTCCATGGGGTCACAAAGAGTCAAGACATGACTGAAGTGATTTAGCTTACATATACTGTTCTGTGTACATTTGCTCTATTCTTCCAGCCATTCATGATATTTACCATGTTTAACTTTTCAAAAATTTATTCATTTCTTTACTTTTTGGCTGCACCATGCAGCATGTGGGATCTTAGTTCCCCAACCAGGAATCAAACCCGCGTGCCCCTGCAGTGGAAGCGTGGAGTCCCAGCTGATAGACCGCCAGGAAAGTCCCACCACATTTGACCTTTAATCCATCATTGGTGAACTTCTAAACCGAGATTAGCTTCCTGCTGCAACAAACAACACGGCAGTGGACATCCTTGTACATGTTTCCTTCCGGAGACGTGTGAGAAATTTGGAAGGAAATATACCCAGGAATGAAATTGCTAGGACATAGGATCTGCATACAATTAATTTGACTAAATAGTGCCAGATTGCTCCTGAGAACAGGACCTTTTGTTTAATTTCCCACTAGCAATAATATATGAGAGTTCCTACACACACACACACACATACACACACATACACAGGCACATACACGCACGTGCATGTATATGGAAACATGTACGGGGACTTGTACATATACACAACTACACATTGTTACCATAATTTACTTAAATCAGCTTCTAATATTTTGCCTTTTTAAATTAAAACCACTAATGGTGGTTTTAATTTGCATTTCTTTGATTATTGCACATGTTTTTCTTATTTGTTTTGGATTATCTTGGCTCAGTCAGGAAAGAATCTACTTTACTGTAGGAAGGCAGGAGATGCAGGTTCGATTCTTAGGTGGGGAAGATTCCCCTGGAGGAGGAGATGGTGATCCAGTCCAGTATCCTTACCTGGGAAATCCCATGGACAGACGAGCCTGGCAGGCTACAGTCCATGGAGTCGCAAGAATCAGACACAACTTGGCATCTAAACCACCACTAGACTGCCTGTTTCTATACTTCGCCCATTTTAAAATTAGGATTGCTGTCTTCTTCTGTCTAATTTAAGCAGCTTCTTGTGTCAAATTGAGTATATTAACAGAAGAACAATAAGATTTACTTCCCTTCTTTATAGCTTCTCACTCAAGACCTGTGTAATTTCACCATTCATCAACCACATGAACAGAATTTTAAAAAAATCTGTTAAAATTATGAGCATTAGTGTTACCTCAATTTACTAAGAAATTGTAGAGTCTGGTTTTTTGTTTTTTTTTTTTTTCTTTTTTTTGAGGGAAGGAGGATAGTATTCACTTGTAGGCAAGTTGGTAGTATAAATGGGAGTGGAACTGTTAGGATTTTCTTTGTTAGGACAAGTTCCTCCAGTTATCAACAGATAATTATCAAAAGGAAATAAATGGGTATCTGATTCTACTTAGGTCATAATGAACAGCTAATCAACTGCTGCACTGTAATAGAAATGGAAGTGGGTCTTTCCAGGCATCCTCTCTGAAATTAAGTGTTGCTCAACATCGTCGTTTGGATCCAGTCCCCCATACATGGGCTTCCTGGATGGCTCAGTGGTAAAGAATCAGGCTGCCAATCCAGGAGACACAAGAGACATCCATTTGATCCCTGCATAGGTCAGAAAGATTCCCTGGAGGAGGAAATGGCAACCCATTCCAGTATTCTTGCCTGGAAAATCTCATGGACAGAGGAATCTGGCAGGCTACAGTCCATGGGGCTGCAGAGAGCTGGACATGACACACATCCCATATATACTCCTTCTAATTTCTGTCTTGTGAACTTAGAAATAATAGGGAAAATAGAACAAAATGTGAAAGTAACCTGGACCCAGGACTATAGTGTTAATTAAAGTTGCATGATTTTGAAAAAGGCACTCAAATTCCCAGGGCCTCATTTCAATTTCCCAGTCTCTAAAAGAAGAAATAAAACTGTATGGTGATTAGACATTTAGTCCAAAAAAGAACCAAAAATGCTATGAAACTCTTACTATTTCCAAACTTAGAAGAGTTTATCAACAGAAGACTTTAACATCAATTTTTTAAGTCAAGGATGAAATCAATTATAAGGAAACATACAAAGCAAGAGAGAATTATTTGTAGAAATTAGGACTATAATGGCTAATTAAAATGTATTAACACAGTAGATAAATAAAGGATTTCCCTGGGGGGGTGTGTGTGTGTGTGTGTGTGTGTGTGCATGTGCCTGCTCAGTCATGTCCGACTCTTTGTGACTCCATAAATAGCCCACCAGGCTCCTTTGTCCATGGGATTCTCCAGACAAAAATACTGAAGTGGGTTTCCATGCCCTCCTCCAGGGGATTTTCCTGATCCAGGTGTTGAACCCACATCTCTTGCGTTGGCAAGTTGATTGTTTACTGCTGAGCAATCAGGGAAGAATCAACCTGCCGAAGAAGGAGACGAAAGAGATGTGGGTTTGATCCTCTGCTCTGAAAGATCCCCTGGAGGAGGAAATGGCAACACTTCAGTATTCTTGCCTGGGAAATTTCATGGACAGAGGAGCCTGGTGGCTAGAGTCCATGGGGTTGAAAAGAGTTGGCCGTGACTGAGCACGCACTTCCACACACCTAATAGCCTTGACATTAGTTATGTATGTATACATACATGTATAGTATGTATGTATTATGTATTAGTAATGGATTTTTGAGCACATATATAATAACTTGTGTCAGAATTATAAAGCTCATTACATATGAATAGAAATTCTTAACTCCTTGAAGATATGCCTCAACCTCTTATGTAAAGTGATAACTTTTCAGCCTATGCTTGACTTTCTGTGATCTGTGGAATGTTAGTAAGTTTTACGTCAAAGAGGATCCCCTAAATAAACGTATTTGTTCAGTGCATATTTATTCCCTACCATGTGTCAGGTATTATTTAGGTGCTAAGGATGTTCTAGTAAATAAACAAGGTTGCTGCCCCCATAGGGTTGGTATTCTGAAATCAGAATTTAAAAAATTGTAGTGGTGATGAGTGCTTGCCAGGTGGTGCCAGTGATAAAGAACCAATCTGCCAATGCAGGAGACATAAAGAGATGCTGGTTGGATCCCTGGGTCAGGAAGATCCCCTGGAGAAGGACATGGCAATCTACTCCAGTATTCTTGCCTGGAGAATCCCATGGACAGAGGAGCCTGGCAGGGTACAGTCCATGGGGTCACAAACAGTTGGATACAACTGAAGCAACTGGGCATACAAGCACCCACTATGAAATAAATAAAGTTGGTGATGTGGGGAGAACTGGGAAGGGCCAGTGCTTTAGAGGAGGTTCAGATAGAAGACACTTGAGCTGAGGTTTAAAGAGTCAAGAGAGTTAATCATAAGAGCTGAAGGATATGTTTTCAGGCAAAGGAAATTCCAAGTACAAAGTCCCTCATGTCGGAAAGGGTTTGGCAGGTAAAAGGCAGAGGATGGGACCTAGTGGACAAAAGAGTGGTGGGCAAGTAGTGATTGATAAGGTTTGAGAGTGAGGTTCCAGCTAAAGGTCAAAAGGCTCTGCAGGCCTATTTATGAAGACTGTACTTTAAGAACATTTAACTCATTGTTATGCAGGGAATCAATTTATATTTTTGAAAGCTTATTTTGGCTTCATTGTTGGAATGGTTATGGGTCTAAGAGCGGATGCAGAGATGTCAATTGGGAGGCAATTGCAGTACTCCTGAGAGATACAATGGGGCCATAGTCTACAGTAATAGCAGTTGTGGTGGAGAGAAGTAGACAGATATTCTTTGAAAGGTTAAACTCATAGACCTTGCAGATAAGTTAGATGTGGATGGTGAGGGGGAAAAGGAGGAATCAAAAATGATTGCAGAAAATACTCAACTACAAAAACTTTTTTAGCAGCAGACTACCTCTGAGCCTTTAATGCAGCTCGAGACTCTCTAAGTAGGGGCATATGCAGCATATTCAAACTTATATGGGATCTCAGGCACATCCTTTGTCCCTGCATTTTCAGCATCATCTCTTGATGCTTTGAAGATAAAAATATTTAGTAGAGAAGTTACCTATTTAAAGGAAACAGAGTTTGTTTTCTCCCTTCAATGTATTCATTCATTTTACTGTCCATCTACACATTCCGCAAATATCTTAGGATGAATTGAGAAGGTAGCATTGACATACTTTACCTTATCATGTGTAAAATAGATAATTATCAGGAAGCAGCTATATAATCTGGGAATTCCAGCCTGGTGCTCTGTGACAACCTAGAGGGATGGGATGGGATGGGAGAGGGAGGCTCAAGAGGAAGAGAATATATACATAAAATTCTGACTGGTTTACATTTTTGTATGGTAGAAACCAACACAACATTATAAAGTAATTGTCCTCAAAAAAAAAAAAAAAATCTACTAAATACTCATTATATTCCACACTCCGTAATGGACTCACCAAAGTAAGTAAGTCCTTTTTCTTGAGGCATACATCTATAAAGACCTATTTTTTTTTAATAAAAACCTATTTTTTGAAGGTTAATTTAAAAGAAAGAATTGAGTAATAGGAATGTAAAAAGGAAGCAGGGTTAGTAATAAGTCCATGAAAATATTTTGCAGAAGAATTTTGGAGTTAAATAAATTTGCAGTAACATAAGAGAGGATCTTGGGATTTTAGTCTCTTAAAAAGGAAGAAGATGAGACACATATGGATGAGTTGGGCCAGGTCAGATTGTTCTGCAAAGTCCAAAAGGGTTTGGTATGAGGTCTTCTTGGGTGAATGAATACAGTGTGACATGGGTGTTGGTAGCTGGTTAGAAGTACATCCCCAAACCAACACAATATTGTGAAGCAGTTTTCCTCCAATTAAAAAATAAAAGTACATCCTAGGCCAAGCTAAGGCAATGCAGCTTAACTCAAATTTTCTAGTCAAATTCCCTATGAATAGATGTGTACTGAGAGTCAATGGCCAATAAAGTGTATTGAATGGTTCCATATGACTATAAATAGTCACTGCCATCATATTTTCTTCTGTATCATGAGATCTTGTCATTAGAAATCATGACACACTGCAAGAATTTCTAGAAATTCTGAAGAGATCAGTTTGACTAAGGAATTTCAGTGCTAGACTTGGTGAATTTAATGCCAGACAAATACCTCAGACCCTTCTTGAACTTCGGGCATTTGTTATGCTATAATAATAGTTTGGCAAAAGAGTCTTGATTTTTCTTTTTTTGTTATTTTCTAATAAATCTGAAAGCATTTGAGCTGTTGAAGATTGTTTAATCCAAGAATGAGGTATAAAATGAAGTACTGAAGTGAACCTAGTAAATATCTTTTGGAAACATTGGGATACGTTCAGGTATCTCTACTAAAAAAATATGATGTTTATGGAATTTTTGCATTACTTCATTGTCCCTTGCCTTAACTATCTCTGAACTGAGGGGCTGCATTTGCATGCTGTTAGGGTCACAGATCACATTCTTGGGGAATAAAAAAAAGAATTTGTCCAATTAGTAAATCCTGTTCACACCATAAATTCTTTTTTATTCATAAGAGTTTGGTGCACAGACATGGTGCTTGCAACGTGCAGGTACTTTACATATTCTAAAATAAGAATAAAACGTGGCTAGGGAAATAAGAACAGTATGATAAGCATTATATTTATGTAATAAAATTAATTCAGGAAAGCTGTTGCATTTATAACCTAGAAGAGGTTGTCCTTTTCAGAGGAGTTAAAATGGACTGAAGTATATAGAAAAATTATTTGAAATCCTTCCAAACACAGCTTTTATGTAGCTTTACAAAATATATTTACTTGTTCAAAATAATGACATTTTTAAATGAACAAAAGGATGAAATGTACTAAGAAAATGCCAGATGTTTGTCATGCTAAAACAAAAGACCTGCCTGGTATGAGAAATCATATTCAGATGAATGAATGTGTTTCTGGTATCTTCCATTTGCCCCATCCAGACCCATCTTCTTCCTTTCACCTCCCTGCCTCCCAACTCTTGGCCTTGGAAGACAGATGTGCATGAACTATTCATGGACTCCCTTGCCCTCTCATTTTTGATTGGGTTTGCCAAAGGGAATCTCTGACAGAAGCTGGAGAAAGAAGTATACTGATGCCCTTGGCTCTCTTCCTGAGGGGTCTCCTTGAGCTGGAGTGTTCCTCCACAGAAGGTTACAGCATTTCTTCTGTTGAGCCATTATACTGACTCCTTCTACATTCTAGTGGTCACTCCCTGACCCTGCTCTAAAGAGGTAAACAGCTCTCACTTTATTCCACTGTCTCTTATGTTCCCACATCTTTGTGGATAATCCCTTCATTATACTTTCTGTGAAGTATCCTATCTGTATTTGTATCTGTTTCCTGTTGGGACGTAGGTTGATGAATTTTTAAATTATTCATTTATTTACTTTTGGCTGTGCTGAGTCTTCACTGCTGCTGTGCGGGCTTTTCTCTAGTTGCAGGGAGTGAGGGCTACTCTAGTTGCAATGCACGGGCTTCTCACTGCAGTGGCTTCTCTTGTTGTGAAGCATGGGCTCTAGGGCTTGGGGGTTTCAATAGTTGTGACTTCCAGGCTCTAGAGCACAAACTCCATAGTTGTGGCACACAGCCTTCATTGTTCTTGGAATGTTGTATCTTCCCGGACCAGGGAAGATTGAACCCATGTCTCCTGCATTGGCAGGTGGATTCTTTACCACTGAGCTGCCAGGGAAGCCTGATTGATTAAATTTGAAAGCAAATCTTATCTCTGGAGCTTCCTTCAGTGTAGTTCAGTTCAGTTGCTAGGTCGTGTCCGACTCTTTGTGACCCCAAAAACCACAGCATGCCGGGCCTCCCTGTCCATCACCAACTCCTGGAGTCCACCCAAACCCATGTCCACCAAGTGGGTGATGCCATCCAACCATCTCATCCTCTGTTGTCCCCTTCTCCTCCTGCCCTCAATCTTTCCCAGCATCAGGGTCTTTTCAAATGAGTCAACTCTTTGCATCAGGTGGCCAAAGTATTGGAGTTTCAACTTGAGCATCAGTCCCTCCAGTGAACGCCCAGGACTGATCTCCTTTAGGATGGACCAGTTGGATCTCCTTGCAGTCCAAGGGACTCTCAAGAGTCTTCTCCAACACCACAGTTCAAAAGCATCAATTCTTCGGCGCTCAGCTTTCTTTATAGTCCAACTCTCACATCCATACATGACCACTGGAAAAACCATAGCCTTGACTAGACGGACCTTTGTTGGCAAAGTAATGTCTCTGCTCTTTAATATGCTGTCTAGGTTGGTCATAATGTTCCTTCCAAGGAGTAAGTGTCTTTTAATTTCATGGCTGCAATCACCATCTTCAGTGATTTTGGAGCCCAGAAAAATAAAGTCTGACACTGTTTCCCCATCTACTTGCCATGAAGTGAGGGGACCAGATGCCATGATATTAGTTTTCTGAATGTTGAGCTTTAAGCCGACTTTTTCACTCTCCTCTTTGAATTTCAGTAAGAGGCTCTTTAGTTATTCTTCACTTTCTGCCATAAGGGTGGTGTCATCTGCATATCTGAGGTTATTGATATTTCTCCAGGCAATCTTAATTCCAGCTTGTGCTTCCTCCAGCCCAGCGTTTCTCATGATGTACTCTGCATATACGTTAAATAAGCAGGGTGACAATATACAACCTTGACGTACTCCTTTTCCTATTTGGAACCAGTCTGTTGTTCCATGTCCAGTTCTTACTGTAGCTTCCTGACCTGCATACAGGTTTCTCAAAAAGCAGGTCAACTAGTCTGGATTTCCCATCTCTTTCAGGATTTTCCACAGTTTATTGTGATCCACACAGTCAAAGGCTTTGGCATAGTCAATAAATCTGGAACTCTCTTGCTTTTTCGATGATCCATCGGATGTTGGCAATTTGATCTCTGGTTCCTCTGACTTTTCTAAAACCAGCTTGAACATCTGAAAGTTCATGGTTCACATATTGCTGAAGTCTGGCTTGGAGAATTTTAAGCATTACTTTAATAGTGTCTGAGATGAGTGCAAGTGTGCAGTAGTTTGAGCATTCTTTGGCATTGCCTTCCTTTGGGATTGGAATGAAAACGGACCTTTTCCAGTCCTGTGGCCCCTGCTGAGTTTTCCAAATTTGTTGGCATATTGAGTGTAGCACTTTCATAGTGTTATCTTTCAGGATTTGAAAGAGCTCAACTGGAATTCCATCACCTCCACTAGATTTACTCATAGTGATGCTTCCTAAGGCCCACTTGACTTCACATTCCAGGATGTCTGGCTCTAGGTGAGTGATCACACCATCGTGATTGTCTGGGTTGTGAAGATCTTTTTGTACAGTTCTTCTGTGTATTTTTGCCACCTCTTCTTAATATCTTCTGCTTTTGTTAGATCCCTACCATTTCTGTCCTTTACTGAGCCCGTCTTTGCATGAAATGTTCCCTTGGTATCTCTAATCTTCTTGAAGAGATCTCTAGTCTTTCCCATTCTATTGTTTTCCTCTATTTCTTTGCACTGATCACTGAGGAAGGCTTTCTTATCTCTCCTTGCTATTCCTTGGAACTCTGAATTCAAATGGGTGTATCTTTCCTTTTCTCCTTTGCTTTTCACTTCTCTTCTTTTCACAGCTATTTGTAAGGCCTCTTCAGACAGCCATTTTGCTGTTTTTGCATTTCTTTTTCTTGGTGACGGTCTTGATTCCTGTCTCCTGTACAATGTCACAAACCTCCACCCATAGTTCATCAGGCACTCTGTCTATCAGATCTAGTCCCTTAAATCTATTTCTCACTTCCACTGTATAATCATAAGGGATTTGATTTAGGTCATACCTGAATGGTCTAGTGGTTTTCTCCACTTTCTTCAATTTCAATCTATATTTGGCAAGAAGGAGTTCATGATCCGAACCATAGTCAGCTTCCAGTCTTGTTTTTGCTGACTGTATAGAGCTTCTCCATCTTTGGCTGCAAAGTATAGATTTTGTGTAGACTATCTGGTGAAGTCCATGTGTAGAGTCTTCTCCTGTGTTGTTGGAAACAGATGTTTGCTATGACCAGTGCATGCTCTTGGCAGAACTCTATTAGCTTTTGCCCTGCTTCATTCCGTATTCCAAGGCCAAATTTGCCTGTTACTCCAGGTGTTTCTTGACTTCCTACTTTTGCATTCCAGTCCCCTATAGTGAAAAGGACATCTTTTTTTGGGTGTTAGTTCTAGAAGGTCTTGTAGGTCTTCATAGATTCTTCATCTTCAGCTTCTTCAGTGTTACTGGTCAGGGCATAGACTTGGATTACCGTGATATTGAATGGTTTTCCTTGGAAATGAACAGAGATTATTCTGTCGTTTTTGAGATTGCATCCAAGTACTGCATTTTGGACTCTTTTGTTGACTATGATGGCTACTCCATTTCTTCTAAGGGATTCCTCCCCACAGAAGTAGATATAATGGTCATCTGAGTTAAATTCACAGATTCCAGTCCATATTAGTTCACTGATTCCTAGAATGTCAATGTTCACTATTGTGAACTCCTGTTAGACCACTTCCAATTTGCCTTGATTCATGGACCTGACATTCCAGGTTCCTATGCAATATTGCTCTTTACAGCATCGAACCCTGGTTCCATCACCAATCCCATTCACAACTGGGTGCTGTTTTTGATTTGGCTCCATCCCTTCATTCTTGATGGAGTCATTTCTCCACTGATCTCCAGTAGCATATTGGGCACTTACCGACCTGGGGAGTTTGTCTTTCAGTGTCCTATCTTTTTGCCCTTTCATACTATTAATGGGGTTCTCAAGGCAAGAATACTGAAATGGTTTGCCATTCCCTTCTCTAGTGGAACACATTCTGTCAGACCTCTCCATCATGACATGGCCATCTTGGGTGGCCCCACATGGCATGGCTTAGTTTCATTGAGTTAGACAAGGCTGTGGTCTTTGTGATCATATTGGCTAGTTGTCTGTAATTGTGGTTTCAGTTTGTCTGCCCTCTGACCCCCTCTCTCAGTGCCTACCGTCTTACTTGGGTTTCTCTTACCTTGGACGTGGGGTCTCCATGGCTGCTCCAGTAAAGCACATCTGCTGCTCCTTACCTCAGATGCGGGGCTTCCTTAAGGGATCTATTTTCATTTGGCATATAATAAGATACAAAGAATTTATTTCCAGGAAAATAGATCATGGGATTATATTTTTATCTTGTGCCAGACACTATGAAAGATCTTCAAAATATTAATCTGTATTTCCAAATCAGAGATATTGATAAACAGTTCCAAGAAGATAGAGAGCTTTGGTTAAATTGAGGAATGATGCTCTCAGATCCCTTCTTTTATATTTAGGAAATACTGCTTGTGAAGCTCTGGCCAACCTGAGAGACTTACAGGAAGCTCTCCTACCTGGGACATTTACACTATTTATTTTTCATACATTATATGTAATTTAATAAATGGAACAATTGGGTATCAGAGAAATCATATATTTTAACCTTGTGTTTTGTTACAAAAGAGATTATTGGTAGAATCAGAACTCAAATTTAGATATTCTGACTCAAAATTTTATAGATTTCCACTACATTGTGTATGAATGAAGCAAAATCCCTTCCTTTGTGTATTAAGATGAATAGGACAAACACAGATGTCTAATATTCAAAATAGGATGGTAAAGTTTCATGGCAAAATTAGAGAAAGTAGGTGTTTACATGTAGGAAATGAAGATAGCATTTGTGATGAAGCTTCTCATAGGCTTTTTGGAAAAGGTGTTTAAGTCCAATCCTAAAGTCCAGTCTAGCCATATTAAATCCATGGAAGATGGGGCATTTGGGTCATGGGGGACCTTGGAATGCTAAGCCAGGAAATTTAAAATGTAGCCCCTAGTCAGTAGATATTTTCTAAAAGTATTTGATTAAGATTGTAACACCAGTGAATAATCAGTTAAGGTTTATGAAAATTAATTTGGCAGCATCTCAGAGAAGAGATTTTAAAAAGGAAATAAAAGAAGCCTAGTTATAAAACATGATATATGAGAAGTAACAAAATTTACTGATAAATGAGAAAGGGAAAAAATAAGAAAAATACTTAAAAGAATAGAAATAAAAAGTTACAATGACTAATTGGATTTTAGGAAATAGGAAGGAAGTTAAAGATGCCAGAAGTTTTGACCTTGAATTAATGGTAAGACAGAGATTCTAAAGCAGGAAAAAATAATATTATTGAAGAGGAGAGAGGCAGGAAAGAATAAAAACTTAATTCTGAAATTTCTGCCTTTGACACACTGTAAGTAGGACTTCTAGAGAATATTGAAATGTAGAAGTGAGGCACAGTCAAGCTGATTGGGTCATCTCTAATATTATTTAGTAGATGTCTTGTTTTTGTTTGTAGAACATAGGTGGCCAGAGTTGGAGGGATGGTGGGATGGAGTGTGGGTCAAGGGGAAGCTGTGTCAAGACAGGATGTTCTTGAAGGTTAGGTCTAACTGGGAGATGTGTTCATGTGAAGCTACCCTGGGAGATGTGGTCAAGGTTGTATCTTAGTGCTTAGCAACAAGTTCAATAATAAAATAAAACTGAAAAAATAAGCAACAAGTTTGAAAGCCAAGAGCAAAGAGAAGACACATATGCTATAAAAAAAATACTGTTTTGAAGAGCTACTTAATCATAGGTGTGGATTGTGAGTATCCAGTACCGTTGTAGCTGCATATTATGATGAATATTGTGAAGAAAAGGGTGGTTGCTGAAAACCTTGGTGCGTGAGGGTGATCATGTAAGAGGAAGAGAATGGAGAGCTAAAGCTTGGAGGATGCCTGTGTCTGATTGAGTGTGGGGTACACTGGAAGAGGAAAAATGAAAAGACTTAGAGGAGGAGGAGACTAGGATGCAGTTAGAACTGAGGAAAGAAAAGCTTTTCAGGATAAAGAAATAGTCAAGTTCCCATGATGATGACCGAGGGGATGTCACTGGAATGAAGAACGATGATACTGCAAACTTGCAAGAATGGATTCTCAGTATACTCCTGGACCAGAAGCCACAGAGGTAAGGGCAGGAGTTTTGAAGTGTGACATCCCTAAATTGGAATCCCAGTTCTGTCACTTACCAGCTGTGTCAATTTGGCCAAATTTCTTAAGAATATTCTTAGTTTTCTACAGTGTAAAAAATAATTCCCTGTTGTATGATTCTTATAAGAATTCAATGAGGCAAGTGAAATTGCTTGGTAGAATGCCTAGAACATAGCACAGCCTTAATTAAACCTATTCCTTTAAGAAAATAATAAGTGGTAAGCAAACAGAAAAAAAGCTAAGAATAGGGTAATCTTTTGAAAAGTTTCACAATGAAAGGACCTGAGAAATTCAAGGGAAGATTTTTTTTTAGGATAATTGGAACTGAGTATGTTTGCTTATTCAGTATGGGCTTCCCTGGTGGCTCAGATGGTAAAGAATCTGCCTGCAATGCAGGAGACCTGGGTTCAATCCCAGGGTCAGGAAGATCCCCTGGAGAAGGGATGGCTACCCACTCCAATATTCTTGTCTGAAGAATCCCATGGACAATAGAGCCTGGTGAGCTATAGTCCATGGGGTCACAAAGAATTGGAAATGAATGAGCAACTAACACACACATACGTTAGCTTATAGAGGAGAGACGCTAAGAGAGGGTAGAGAACATGAAGAGTCAAGAAAAACAAAAAACAAAAAACAAAAAATGATGAATCAAGAGCCTGGATGACAAAAGATCAAGAATTTAGGATCAGGTGTGCAAGAAGAATGGGCCTCAAAGGGAACATACATAACTTTGGTGACTCTTAGGAAGGAGAAGGAAATAAATATGTTTTTAAGTGCAGAGAAGAGAAGCTGTCAGAGCTCTTTTTGAAAGCATGTGTCTTGCTAGTAAAGGAACAAAGTTGTTTATTTAGTGTTAGAAAAAAAATACTGTACATCATTTTTGGAGAACTTGATTTTCTTAAACATGTTGGAGGAAACAATCTTTCTCCATTGGGAGTGGGAAAAGAGCAAAGGTTTTCATCAGAGCTTGAGGCAGCTTCAGAAAGCAATTAACTGCCTTAGTATGAAGAGTCCCAGTGTCAGTCTTGGTAATAGGCAGAGGAATGCATGGCTCCTAAAGGGACAGCAGTAATTCACGGTTTACAAAATAAACCTCAAGCCCGATGAAGTCTACCGTGCTTCATGTGTCTATTATCCTGCTTTGTTCATTCATTCATTCATTCATTCGTTGAGTACCTATCTTAACACAGACAATAATGAACTAGATACTTGGGATAAACAAGGTCCATGTTCTTATGGAGATCACAGTCCAGGTGGAAATAGCATTGAGAAGGAGAAAATACTAGAATATTAAGAAAAATATCACACTGAGTCTTCAGAAGCATTTTGTGTGTCTGTATGCATATGCCTGTATGTATGCATGCTAAATCATTTCAGTCATGTCCAACTCTTTGCAACCCATTGGACTTTAGCCCACCAGGCTCCTCTGTCCATGGGATTCTCCAGGCAAGAATACTGGAGTGGTTTCCAATGCCCTCCTCCCAGGGATCTTCCTAACTTGGAGATCGAACCCACATCTCTTACATCTCCTGCATTGACAGGCAGTTTCTTTACTACTAGTGCCACCTGGGAAATCCCTATATGCCTAGGCATATGTACATGTGTTTGTATCCATATCCAGCTTTAAATGTAAATGTATTTGTGTATGTGTGCAATAAATATTCAGAGAAGAGGTAGTAACTGTAGATTTTCCTGACTATGCCAGCCTTCATATAAAGAAAATAACTACTAAATAATATCACTGTGGACATGCTTTTAGGTAGAGGGCAGCATAAGTTAGAAGGAGTACAGAATGAAGCAGGGCAAAAGCTAAAGAGTTTTGTCAAGAGAACACACTGGTCATAGCAAACACCCTCTTCCAACAACACAAGAGAAGACTCTACACATGGACATCACCAAATGGTCAACACTGAAATCAGATTGATTATATTCTTTGCAGCCAAAGATGGAGAAGCCCTATACAGTCAGCAAAAACAAGACTGGGAGCTGACTGTGGCTCAGATCATGAACTCCTTATTGCCAAATTCAGACTGAAACTGAAGAAAGTAGGGGAATCCACTAGACCATTCAGGTATGACCCAAATCAAATCCCTTACGGCTATACAGTGGAAGTGACAAGCAGATGCAAGTGATTAGATCTGATAGAATACCTACAGAACTTTGGGCAGAGGTTCTTGACATTGTACAGGAGGTGGGGATCAAGACCATCCCCAAGAAAAAGAAATGCAAAAAGGCAAATTGGCTGTCTGAGGAGGCCTTACAAATAGCTGTGAAAAGAAGAGAAGCCAAAAGCAAAGGAGAAAAGGAAAGATAAACCCATCTGAATGCAGAGTTCCAAAGAATAGAAAGGAAAGATAAGATCAGCTCAGTGCAAAGAAATAGAGGAAAACAGTAGAATGGGAAAGACTAGAGATCTCTTCAAGAAAATTAGAGATACCAAGGGAACATTTCATGCAAAGATGGGCTCAATAAAGGATAGAAACGGTATGGACCTGACAGAAGCAGATGATATTAAGAAGAGGTGGCAAGAATACACAGAAGAACCGTACAAAAAAGATCTTCATGACCCAGATAATCACGATGGTGTGATCACCAACCTAGAGCCAGACATTCTGGAATGTGAAGTTAAGTGGGCCTTAGGAAGCATCACTGAACAAAGCTAGTGGAGGTGATGGAATTCCAGTTGAGCTATTTCAAATCCTAAAAGATGATGCTGTGAAAGTGCTGCACTCAATATGCCAGCAAATTTGGAAAAGTCAGCAGTGGCCATAGGACTAGAAAATATCAGTTTTCATTCCAATCTCAAAGAAAGGCAATGCTAAAAAATACTCAAACTACCGCACAATTGCACTCATCTCACACGTGAGTAAAGTAATGCTCAAAATTTTCCAAGTCAGTCTTCAACAGTACGTGAACTGTGAACTTCCAGATGTTCAAGCTGGATTTAGAAAAGGCAGAGGAACCAGAGATTCAACATCCATTGGATCATCACAAAAGCAAGAGAGTTCCAGAAAAAACATCTGCTTTCTTGATTACACCAAAGGCTTTGATTGTGTGGATCAAAATAAACTGTGGAAAATTCTGAAAGAGATGGGAATACCAGACCACGTGACCTGCCTCTTAAGAAATCTGTGTGCAGTTTAGGAGGCAACAGTTAGAACTGGACATGAAACAGACTGTTTCCAAATAGGGAAAGGAGTACGTCAAGGCTGTATATTGTCACCCTGCTTTATTAACTTATATGCAGAGTACATCATGAGAAATGCTGGACTGGATGAAGCACAAGCTGGAATCAAAATTTCTGGGAGAAATATCAGTAACCTCAGATATGCAGGTGACACCACCCTTATGGCAGAAAGTAAAGAAGAACTAAAGAGCCCCTTGATGAAAGTCAAAGAGGAGTGAAAAAGTTGGCTTAAAACTCAACATTCAGAAAATGAAGATCATGGCATCTAGTCCCATCATTTCTTGGCAAATCATGGGGAAACAGTGGAAACAGTGAGAGATTTTATTTTCTTGGGCTCCAAAATCACTGCAGATGGTGACTGCAGCCATGAAATTAAAAGACGCTTGCTCCTTGGAAGAAAAGCTATGAGCAACCTAGAAATCATATTCAAAAGAAGAGACATTACTTTGCCAACAAAGGTCCATCTAGACAAACCTATGGTTTTTCCAGTAGTCATGTATGGATATGAGAGTTGGACTATAGAGAATGCTGAGCACCGAAGAATTGCTGGTTTTGAATAGTGGTGTTGGAGAAGACTGTTGAGAGTCCCTTGGACTGCAAGGAGATCCAACCTGTCATTGGAAGGACTGATGCTGAAGCTGAAACTCAATACTTTGGCCACCTGATGCAAAGAGCTGACTCATTGGAAAAGACCCAGATGCTGGGAAAGATTGAAGGTGGGAGGAGAAGGGGACAACAGAGGATGAAATGGTTGGATGGCATCACCAACTAAATGGACATGAGTTTGTGCCCATCACCAGGATTTGGTGATGGACAGGAAGGCCCGGCGTGCTGCAGTCCATTGGATCTGAAAAAGAGATGGACACGACTGAGCGACTGAACTGAATGAAACTGAGCATAAGTTAGTGAAATGTCTTTTATACTTGTTTTACTTTAAAGTATGTTTCCTTTCAAAGAAAAATTTGATATTCAGTAATTGCCAAGATTTTAGCGAGGCACTGTCATGCTACCGATGGGAGTATAAATTGTTGAATCTGTCTGGAAAGCAATTTGGCAGTATGTACTAAGAACATTAATATGTTCATATCTTTTCAATATGTGATTTTAGGGAATTTATCTTAAGGGAAATAATGTAGGATGTGGGCAAAGCTTTATACACAGAGATACTGTAGCCTAATTAATAACAGAAATAAAATGCTAAAAATTTAAATTATGTATCAATAGAGAAATGGTTGTCTTGTTATTGCACATGAAAATATGAGTATCATGTAAATAATTAAAAGTATTTGCTCAAGGAGTTTTAATGACATGGGACAATATGATACAGGAAATTATATAAAAAGAACAGGATACAAATTTTTATATGCTGTATATCCTTAATATTTAAAGCAATTCCATAAAATTGGATGCAAGGAAATAGGCCAAAATACTTTACACTTTAAGCATTTTTATGATTTGTACATGTGATTTTTATATTCAGAAATAGCAATAAATATTATTTTAAATACCCTGTGTTAATAGGTAGCTAGTGGGAAGCTGCTATATAGCACAGGGAGCTTAGCTTGGTGCTCTGTGATGACCTGGGTGGAGGATGGGGGATGGGGGATGGGCAGAGGCTCAAGAGGGAGGGAATATTTGTATACATAAAATAAAAATAAAAACCCCAGTGTCAGAGTAGGCATTAAATGCTTCTGTGATTGTCCCATGAAACACTGAACTCTTATGCTGGACCAATCTGGAATATCAACGCTTCCATATATAACCATAATATCAATTCAGAGTTTTGTGAAAGAATTTGTCAGATGGGTATATTTTAGTGCAATGAGAGCACTTTTCTTGGTTGCTTTTCTTTAGTTTTTTTTCCTTAAATTTTTAACATGGCAAATGAAGGTTGAACTATGTCTTTGGCCTGTGTGTGGTGAATGCAGTGAAGGAGTAGAAGCAGCCTTCAGTGGACAGTAGCTGTATAGGAAATGATTTCAATTAAGTAAATGGAAAGCAGAGATGTGTTACTTTAAGAGTAGAACAATATATCTTAAAATGTGATCCTATAGCCCCTTGTATCAGAATCATCACTATAATTGCTCAAGCGTAGATTTGCTGACCTAGTAATTCAGAATCTGAAGATAGGTACAGGGAAGTTGTTTTAAAGGTATACCCCTGGGTCACCCTCCTGAGATTCTCTAAGATCTACTACCAATTAAGAGAGGTATGACATTTAGACATTTTTGTAGAGGAACCTTAAACATTGGCTCCAATGTTCATTAAATAGAATTTAACCTTTTTTTTCAGTTGCATGGGTCCAAACTGTAAAGCACTTTGCTTATCACATAAGTTGGATGTAGGGCTGGGACCCAGCTACTGCTCAACTGCAATCTTAGTAGAGAGGTTTACATTTGGAATTCTTAAAGAACAGACAAAGTGTTCAGTAACATTGCTGGGACAAATGATAGGGGACTGGTTGGCTAGAAAACAGCGACCCATCAGTTCTAGTTCCCTTGGGAGTGGTATCCTTTGGGTGGAATGCTTACCTGAGTCATTGCAGAGTAGAGTTCACAACTTTTAATGAAACGGGCTTCCCCCAAGAGCTGCAGTGCTTTAGAGCAGCGGAGTCCAACCTTTTTGGCACCAGGGACCAGTTTCATGGAAGAGTTTTTCCACAGACCAGGGGTGGGAGGTGGTTTCAGGATGATTCGAGCACATTGCATTTATTATGCACTTTATTTCTATTATTATTACATCAGCTGCACCTCAGATCATCAGACATTAGATCCTGGAGATTGGGGACCCTGCCCTAGAGATTAAGAGTGCTAGGGGTCAGTAACACTCATCACTCACCATGTGCCTGGATGAATTAAGTGACTCCATTTTTAGATTCTTCTCATATAAAATGGGGTTACCACTAGTAGCAGCCTAATGACAAAAAATTTGTTGTAAATCCTCTAGCACAGGGTTCAGCATCTAATTCTTGTATAAATGACTTCACAAGAGCTAGACTATATAAGCTGGGGAATCAAGCTTTTCTACTTGATTCTTTGAAGAAAAGCCTGGAGATTAGAGTAATTCCAGATTCTTTTGAGGGGTTGGGGTATGAGGGGGAGTGGTCATGGGTCCAGTAGTCCTTCATATGAGCTAGATTTTTGATATTTTTTGGTTTCATGGACCATCCAACCCTAATGTCACTGATTGAAATCTACCCCTTTATTGGTGAGTTGAGTTAGGTGAATTATCATTTGCAGAATGACTTTTGTTTGCATGCCTTCTCCAGTTACAAAGAAAGTCAAAAGTCATTCCTACACACACTCACACAGCCTTAACTCTGGTTACCTATATTAATACTTCTGGGTGCCACGTTCTACAAAGTCATTTTAGGTTCTAATAAATGTTTCTGGCTTTGTGATTGTCACTACCATGAAACACATTACCATCACCCTTTCCTTAAGTTACTGGTAAATATTCCTTGAATAAAATGATTTGAAAGACTTGTCCCTAATTTAAACTTTCATCTGGAATTCCTTGGTGGTCCAGCGGTGAGGACTCTGCTTTCAATTGCTGAAGGCTCAGGTTCAGTCCTAGGCTGGGGAACCAAGTTCCTACAAATTGTGTGATGTGCCCCTACCCCAAAAAAGTAAAACCAAAAATCGCCCCAAAATTTACATCTGCCAAGTGATGGACATATCTTGTGGGTTCTTAACTTTAGGAAAATAACCTCAGTGCCTCCCCCACCCACTGTCCCTGGAAACACAACTGAATCAGATCAAGAGAGTTACCAGGAGCAATCCTTTATATTATCCAGTTGCATAGCACACTTCTTGAATAAATGACATACCCTAATTTAGGGTACATCACCAGATTCAAGTCAGAGAGTATCCTCTGCCAGTCAATATGAGTACGGGTCACTGGAAGATCTCTTCGTAGAATTTTTCTCAGAGCTTCATTCGATAACTCCTGTAGTTCTTCTAACAGTGCAGCTTGAAATTTATTCTCTTGCTCTTCCACAAGTCTTGCAAAACTTAGAGCCAGTTGAGCTTGGTTCACTACCTCCAAGCTTTCTTTCAGGTCCTTGGAGATTTCGATATGTAGGTTGACACACCTGAAATAGTGAGCTTGCACAAAAATTCTCCCTGTTACCTGGGTTAGAAATGGATTGACTTGGAAAATCCATTTTGATTTCCAAAGCCCATTCCAGTAGTCTGCTGTTTCATAGCTGTGGTCTTCGATGCAGGCGATCAAGAACTCCTTATTTTTCACTGTTTTTCTCAGCACATTGCAGTTTCCCTTTGGGTAGTGGTCATTCACATACAGCTTCAAGGCGCACAGAACTACAGTCCTCAGGTACTCTGTCTCATTCCGAATGATTCCATGACTCTGGATGTCCTTTAACTGGTTTTGAAGCAGGTCAAATTTGAAAGAAAGTTTGCTCTGGTAATCGAAAAACCTGTAGTCGCCCACGACATTGTGGTGAGACAGGAGGACAGCATTCCCATCAATGCTGAGTGGGACAGAATATTTTTGGCAGTGTTGGTGGCCCGCACACTCCCCTTGATGGTGCATGAGTTTTTCATCACGGATAAGCAGACAGAGATCATCAAAGGCATTTACAAATTCCCCTGGAGGAGCCTGTATCAATAGTCTGCGAATTATTTTTTCTTTCTCTTTCCTACTCAGAGTGCTACGTGACATGTTTGGTTGCGGCAGAAGCAGAGCTTCTGGAATAAACAGTGTTCAGAGGATGAGAGAACATTCCATGGGGCACCTTTCCCATCCAGGTGTTAAACATTTAAGCTTAAGATTACCATGTCTGACCATGCAAAAACCAGGTTGTCTGGCCAGCTCTGAGTCTCCTGATGAAGTCATAAAGGAGCTTGCTCTGTGAAGTATGGAACTTTTGATGAGATCACAATGGGCGTTCGGACCCAAAGGAAAACATGACAGTCACCTGACAGCGTGGTGCCCGGCCAACCAGCTATACGAATTTTGAAGAATTTTTAAGAACTTAGCCTCCAGAACAGCCTTCTTCATAAAGTGGTGTGTTTATTGCATAGGTGGTCATAGATCTAAGAGAAGCATCCCGGAGTTTCTAAGGAGTATTTGGAAGCTCTTTGACGCTTTGGGGACCACAGTGGCAGTGATTTGTAATCAGACCGTCAGAATAACTGTCCCCAACCCAGTGGAAGCATGTTATCCTGAAAGGTTTGAGGGGTTTAAACAAAATAGTAAAAATAAAATGAGAGATGATGGCTGTTCATGGGAAAATGCCAGACGGCAAGGGTTGCCTCTCTCATAAACATTGTGGGTTTGGAAATGGTCAGAACATAAGCAAGAAGCCAGAAAAATTTTAAGGGCAGTGAAGTGCAGAGACCACAAACCTCCATACAGTCTCTGGGGGATTTAAGTGTTGTGCTAACTGCAAAGAACAAAGGCAACAAACCACTGTGTTTTCTGCTTTCTTTCTAGAAAAGGGGCAGTGGCAACAGCGGATGAGTTTCAAGGAATCCCTTTCTTGCCAAGCGGCAGAGTTAATTATATTTGGAACCTGCAGCAACTCATAATGGAGAGAAGCTTCTAAGTGAGGAGGAACAAACTTCAGGTCATGAAAATATGGAGAACAAATATCCACTCAGAAGTCCTTTCTGTTCCTCTTTCTTTCTCTTGATTTATCCCCTTTGAAGACTCATGAGCTTGTTTCTCTCATTTGAGTGTAAACTGCTTCCTTCTTTTTGCATCCTGAGTTTTTTTTTTTTTTTTTTTTTAAATTTCCCTACCTTCCTATATCTTTTTATTATAACATGAGCTTTGCCATATTAAGTCACAGCCATTAAATTGAAGGGCTTCCTATTCTAACAATCTGAAATTGAGTGTATTGTTGAACAATTTTTACTGATACTTTTCATGATTTTATAGGCTGTCATATTAATCCTTCTCAATCTTATTTTTTCAATTTGAAGTGTCCTAAATTTTGTTGTTTCTCTGTAGATAAAGCAAGCTTGATTATTTTTGTTTTCTCCTTCATATTAATTAGACACTCATCATGGCATTAGAAAAAAAAAAAAAACCTCTTTCTGATGGTCCTTAAAATGTTGCTTTTGGAGGCATGTGAGTAGCTGGACATTTGGCTAGTATAATGGTAATAATCATATCAGACATGGTTACTATTTATTGAACTCTCAGTAACATAAACTATGTTGAATGATATATTATGAGCTCATTTAATGCCCCTACCTTCCTGAAGTATTAATTTGACCACTTTTCAGATGAGGAAACTAACCCTGAGAGAGATCAAGTGATAGAAAGATCTTGATGTTCATGTCTTCAGAAAATAGACTGTATTTCCCAAGTAATAGCTGGATTTCTCAAATGTTAACTTTTGTTCTTTTCCTATAATTCTTATTTTATTAAGTCCTTTCATACCTTTAACACTAAATAGTACCTACTTAATTTTGTTTTAAATATTATTTACCATATAATTATTTTCTCACTTAGGCATGAGATAGACTATCCTCTGAAAAGAAAAAGAAAAACATTGAATTGAAGAGAGACAAAATATTCTTTAGTCATTTTAAGTACTTAATGACTTTCTGTGAGAATTTCCTTAACTTATTTTTTTGGTGTGTCTCCTACATGGTTTTTGTTGATGGTTCGAGATGACTTCAAAGGTGGAAAAATTACTCTAGAAAAAGCTCTGAAACTACTTGAAAAATTAGATATTCAGTGCAATACTATTCATGTGAAATATATTTTTAAGGTGAGATAATATCTGTCCCCTGCATATCCCACCCTAGGAAGGACTTCATCCAATATAAGGAAATGTGGATAGCTACTTGTATGTTTTCTGCAGAAAATACATATGAAAGATTAGTCTCTGAGAAATTAAAGCAATTAATTATGTTAGATATATTTATAATCAAAATGGAAAGCATTTAGGTAAGAGGAAAAATGAGTTGTTGATAAAATTTGAAATAATACCAGGTTATCTGCTTAGAACAATCTGCTGAGAATGCATAGATGTTCACATCAGATTAAGATTTGTCATCTGATTAGATCAAATCATATAAATGATGAAATGGTAACTGGATTGGATGTTAGTGATTTATAGAAGGCATGGGCAATCTTGATAAAAATCATATTTTACTCATCTTCAAGGAATTATACCATAAGCTCCCCTGGAGAAGGGAAAGGTTACCAACTCCAGTATTCTGGCCTGGAGACCCCACTGTATATAGTCCATGGGGTCACAAAGAGTCAAATACGACTGAGTGACTTTCACTTCCCTTTGTTTAAAGAAGAATTAGTAGGAAGGGAACCTGGTTCAATTCTGTCACTAGAGGATGAATGGAAAGATCATGAAAAAAAGAAAAAGCTGCATGTTAGAGCTGAGTTTTTTTTTTTTTTTTTTTTTTTACTAGGAAGATGGCAAATTTCTTGGTGAATCGGGCAAGAATACTAGACTAGCCAACCCAGACAGTTAGGAAGGGTAGACATCTTGAGTATGATTTTGTTTCTTGGAACTGGGAAGCCAGATAACACAATCTGTGGTGAAATTGTTAGCAACTAACCTATACTGGGAAGCCTGTGTTACTTTGAAAGTGAAAGTGTTAGTTGCTCAGTCTTGTCCAACTCTTTGTAACCCTGTGGACTGTAATCCTCCAGTCTCCTCTGTCTGTGGGATTCTCCAGGCAAGAATTCTGGAGTGGATAGCCATGTCCTTCTTCAGGGGATCTTCCTGACTGAGGGATCAAACCCAAGTCTTCTACATTGTAGGCAGATTGTTTATGGTCTGAGCCACCTGGGAAGCCCCTGTTGTTACTTCACACGTGGGCTAACCAGCGAGCCTGGTAGAGTTCCAGGAATGCTTGCACAGGCAGGTTCCAGTTCAGAGAAAAAAGACAGCTTGGTACTCCCAAATATACCAGTTGCCAGGCTATCACCATTTTGCTGCCATTTCTCCTGGCCCTGTTCCCAAAGTGATATGAGGAGGGCCTGGTGACATGTGCACATACAGTGGGTGTATTACCTGAGAGGGACCTCAGAAGAAAGCTTAAGAAACCCAGAGCTTTTATTATGGGCAGTAAGCCTGTCTGATCTTTGCCGCGGAGGGTGTCGTTATTAATGTTATTATCCCGGACAGTAAACAAACCTGCTTTTTCCTCTAGAATGAAGAACTATCTCTTCATCATGTAAATATCCTTGAAGAGCTAGTCCTGAAGAAAGGCAATTGGTGACTCTGCTCAGAAAATAAGCAGAAACACAGGAGCAAGCATTTCTCTCAGTCAGATTTAGTCCTCAGGTTTACTAACCAAAAGAGGAGGTTCAGAAAAGAAAAACTGAACTTCTCAGGAGACTGCTGTAAAAGACAAAGAATTCAGAGTTGCTTCTATGGCTGCAAGTAGCTTGTGCTGCCATAAGCGATAAGAATTTTGGTTAATTTCTAATACCACACCTGAAGAACACAAATTTATGTGAAAGGCCTTTACACATAGAATTTTAACCCAGTGGTATTGCCCAAAGGGAGAAACAGCTGTGTGCTTTCTGGTTTAATAAAATTCACATTCAGCACAATATAGAGGTAGTAATATGTTAAATCTGTATTTAATGTGAAATACTATAAATCTTAGTGATTTTCAAGTTGCTTTGAATTAGCTGCAAGATAGAGATAGGTCTTTGAAATGCTCTTGAGTAAAATGCAAGCTGCATTGAAAAGCATTATGTAGAATGTTCAACAGGTATAACAATTAAATAAATAGCTCATTAATTGGAATTTATGATTATTTGTACATAGCCAGGCTGAAGGTCTATTTTGTATAGCAAAACCTTTTTAAAGTAGCTATGAAAACAATGTTAATTATAAAAATTAGAGGAGCAGAGATTCCTTAGAATACTTCAAAAACCCCTTTAATATGACCTCAGATACTTTAGAAGCATGAATTATGTATAAAAGAGTGATGATTATGGTAAACCATTATCTTCTATTTAAATAACTCTCCTAATAGAAATACTTTGTTGCCTTAGGTGAAATTGCTGTATATTGGTTAAAAAAGTAGTATGCCTAGGGAAAGTATATTGGTTAACTGAATTTTCTAGATAGCTCAAGATTAATCTTAAACATCCAACTCTTTTGCTTTAACTTATGTTGCTGATCTCTCCACTCGGCAAAGATACACCTATTAGTGAGACCAAATAAAATGAATCACAGTGAATCTTTTTTGTGTGTGTGTGTGTGTCCACACAAACACAAAGACGCTCAGTGTCTCAGAGCTGTTATCATTAGCAAGCTTACTGGGTGTAGAGAGTCTTCAGTCTCTGAGAACCTAGTTGTACAGTACTTGATTGACAAGTCAGAAATCTCTGAGCAAATGTCTTAATCTGCAGGATGGGGATACTAATATATTTATTTTGCAGGATGGTTCTAAATATTAAATGTTATCATTTGTGAATGTACCTAGTATCAGGCTTGGCATAAAGTAGGCACCAAGTAAATTTTAGTTGAAGCTACATCATGACTGTTCAAAAAATAGAGAAAATTACATTATATTTATTGATTTCCTAAGTGTTTAATAGTTGACATAAAT
This sequence comes from Bos javanicus, assembly GCF_032452875.1. NCBI lineage: Eukaryota > Metazoa > Chordata > Mammalia > Artiodactyla > Bovidae > Bos > Bos javanicus. The sequence continues at coordinate 91,847,015 of NC_083872.1, forward strand.
TCTGACATGAATTTACTTTCTGACAAGGTGAAATTTTATTATAAAACTTGAGTAAAGCACATATAACTTCATGACCCTGGCAAAATATTCTAAACTTCTTTTTCCAAAATTAATTACTGAATCTTGACTTGAGCAGTAGTTCTCTAAGTTTTCTTTAAAAAAATCCCTTTATTAAATTAAAAAAATTGTTTTTAATCATTATTTTTAATTTGTAGCAGGAAAGATCCCCTGGAGGAGGGTATGGCAACCCACTCCAGTATTCTTGCCTGGAGAATCCACATGGACAGATTAGCCTGGAGGGTACAGTCCATGGGGTCACAAAGAGTCTGACACAACTGATAGACTAAGCACAGCACAACACAGCACAAGCTAATTTTAGGAAATATCTCCTGTCATTTCAATTCACATAGCTAGTCTTAGATTACAGTCTTGATTGTTGGCTGAATATGAAATAGTATCCTTTTCAATTTTAAGAGGTTATATTTCTCTATATTTGCCACGGTTCAGCTGAACCCAGAAATACAAGCCCACTGGCTACTGGAGCCAATGTGTCCTCTGGACAAGGGGTGTGTCCTCTGGACAAGAGGTGTGACCTCTGGACAAGGAATGTGTCCTCTGCACAGCAGCTTGTGTGCTCAAGCTCCCTTCTTCAGGCTAGACTCCAAGATATGCACAAAGGCCTTCTTCAGGGAAGACTGGGTCTTAGGTGCCTTTGATTACTGTATCTGCATTAGGGCTTCCCAGGTGGTGCTAGTGGTAAAGAACCTGCCTGCCAGTGCTGGAGACCTAAGAGACCCTGGAGGATGGCATGGCATCCCACTGCAGTGTTCTTGCCTGGAGAATCCCATGGACAGAGGAGGCTGGCAGGCGACAGTGCATGTGCTCGCAGAGTTAGACACGACTGAAGTACTTAGCATGCATAGCATGCATGCATGCATTAGGGACAGAAGGAAACAGGGAATAAGAAAAGGGGAAAGAACAAGTTGCCTGCTAATTTAAACTGGTATGTCAGTTCAGTTCAGTCTCTCAGCCGTGTCCAACTCTTTAAGACCCCATGGACTGCAGCATGCCAGGCCTCCCTGTCCATCACCAACTCCTGGAGTTTACTCAAACTCATGTCCATTGAGTTGGTGATACCATCCAACCATCTCATCCTCTGTCATCCCCTTCTCCTCCTGCCTTCAGTCTTTCCCAGCATCAGGGTCTTTTCAGATGAGTCAGTTCTTCACATCAGGTGGCCAAAATATTGGAGTTCCAGCTTCAGCATTAGTCCTTCTAATGAATATTCAGGGTTGATTTCCTTTAGGACGGACTGGTTGGATCTCCTTGCAGTTCAAGAGACTCTCAAAAGTCTTCTCCAACACCACAGTTCAAAAGCATCAATTCTTTGGTGGTCAGCTTTCTTTATAGTCCAGCTCTCACATCCATCATCCATACATGCCCACTGGAAAAACCGTAGCCTTGACTAGACGGACCTTTGTTGGCAAAGTAATGTCTCTGCTTTTTAATAAGCTGTCTAGGTTGGTCATAACTTTTCTTCCAAGGAGCATAAGAAAAGTATATCAGAGTTTGAGGAAAAAGTTGCAAGTCATAAGATTTCCTAGACTATATTTTGAATACATTGTTTTTAGGGTAATTTCAGAGAGAATTTTAAAATGCTACATTTTATGTTAGAAGTTCTGGCTTTGATAGCTCAGCTTTCTCATCAGATAGATCAGCTTTCTTATAATGTTGTTTATTAAGTAACATTTCATCTTTTTACTAGCAAACTGAGCAATGGAAATGGTAACAACGTGAAAGACCTTTATTCTGTTTTCTAAAGTGTACTATCAGAATGACTAACAATAGAATTATTTTAATATGTTCTTTTATCCTCCTGGATTCAATCATTCATTTAAACATATGATCACTAGGCTCCTAATTTAGGGTGTACTCAGTTGCTCAGTTATCTCTGACTCTTTGCAGCCCCATGTGGCCCCTTGGACCATAGCCTGCCAGGCTCCCCTGTCCATGGAATTTCCCAGACAAGAATACTGGAGAGGGTTCCCATTTCCATCTTCCAGTAATAGGCTTTGGAAATAAAAAAAGAATAAAGTATCTACCTTCATGGGGGTCATAGGCTTAAGGTAAAAGATATATTTTATTTCTTAAATTTAAAAAATTATTCAAACTTTTCATTTTTATTTATTTATTTAGTTATTATTGGCTGTACTGCATGATGTGTGGGTTTAGTTCTCTTACTAGGGATCAAACCCTGGCTCCCTGCATTGGAAACATGGTGTCTTGGCCACTGGACTGCCATGGAAGTCCCCAAAAGATATATTTTGGAATTATACATAAATTATTTGGGAAAGTTCTTTTTGTAATGCCTTGCAAAAAATAACCACTTAATGAACTTTTATTTTTTTGTAAACTTGAGAAAGATGATTTCATTACTCTTTTTTTTTTATGTTGTAAACTGTAAGTGATTAATATGTAACATTTTGAAAAGCTGTAGTATTCCCTGCAGTGGGCCCTGAGATTTTGCATATTTTCTGTAATAAAAGACATCTTTTCCTGCTCTCCCTAGTTTTAGGGAGATACTTAGTTCCTTTTTCCAATTAAATGAACATATTTCATCAGAATCATCAAGTTCTGAAGGCCTCAGTCAGACACTCTTATACATACCAAGTGTTAGTCAGTCATGTTCGATTCTTTGTGATCCCATGGACTGTAGCCCACCAAGCTCCTCTGTCCATGGAACTCTCCAGGCAAGAATACTGGAGTGGGTTGCCATTTCTTCCTTCAGGGGATCTTCTCGATCCTGGGATTGAACCCAGGTCTCCTACATTAAAGGGAAATTATTTACCATCTGAGCCAACAGGGAAGCCCTATATGTACTAAGGATATGGGAAACAAATGACAGATTTTGCATCTGAGACAATTCTAGAAGGGATGCGTAAAGGTTTTATTCTGGTATAATAAACCCCAGTAGAGAAGCAGGTATAGAATCTTCTAGGAATCTTAGGTAGGGCTCTCTAACATGATGTGGGGAGGAGACACAGAGGGACATAGGGAAGACTTCAAGAGAAGGACATTTTTTTGAAGATTAGTAGAAATTCATGCTCATGCTCAGTCATTTGATCATGTCTGACTCTTTGTGACCCCATGGACTGCAGTCCCTTAGGCTCATCTGTCCATGGAATTTTCCAGGCAAGAATACTGGAGTGGGTTGGCATTTCCTGCTCCAGGGGCTCTTCCCAACCAACTTAAATAAAAAAGAAAACAATATTCCAGACAGAAGAAAGAGCCTTTACAATAGCAAGAGGTAGCTTGGTATTTGTATTGTAACTGATTCAGAGCACAGTACAGTGTGAAATGCATGGAAGAAGTGGTGGTGGGGCGGGGGAAGAAACCATGTCTTTGAGGGTCTTGGATGCCAATAGTTTGGATTTTGTCTTGAAACCAGAGGAGAAACACTGAGAAATTTAAGAGAATTAGAGAGATCAGACTTGTATTTGGCAATTTATTTCTGCACATATACTCTTGTCAACTGAATCAATACATGCAACCTAAAAGTTGAGAGTTACATTCTGTTTGATGGGAATTTTTAGGATTTTGGCCCTGGGAGGTAGCATCTAAAGTAATCCTGGGAGAATTGCTCTGAGGAGGCAAGGGGGACCCAGGTTACATAGAAATTTTACAAAGGGTAGGTAGTCTGAATGTCAAAAGTTCATTGTAAATTAAAGAAAACCAGATATCTTAAGTAGTTTAGTGCTTTTCTAAGTATAGGAAGATGTAAGTGTCTGGGCTCACTGAAATCCTTCCTTTGATATGCACCTCAGCTATCTGGGGTCATTATTCTGTGTTTTCATATCCTCCTCAGGGCTCAACATGGGGAGTGGCTGCAGTCTGATGGCAGGTGTTCTTTCCTTCCTGAGTTCCCTCAGGGCTCACCAGCTCATATTGAAAGAAGGTGAAAGTGAAAGTCATTCAGTCCTGTCTGACTCTCTGAGAACCCATAGACTGTAAAGTCCATGGGATTCTCCAGGCCAGAATACTGGTGTGGGTAGCCTTTCCCTTCTCCAGAGGATCTTCTCAACCCAGGGATCAAACCCAGATTTCCCGCATTGCAGGCAGATTCTTTACCAGCTGAGCCACAAGGGAAGCCCACGAATACTGGAGTGGGTAGCCTATCCCTTCTCCAGTGGATCTTCCTGACCCAGGAATTGAACCAGGGTCTCCTGCATTACAGGTGATTTTTTACCAACTGAGCTATCAGGGAAGCCCCCTGCCAGCTCACATTGGAGGGCTGCAATCACTGATGATATCCTTTGTTTATTGATATGGCAGGAAATATTCCATTTCTCACTTTGAGTACAGGCAATAGTATATTGTTTTTTCTCTCCTTCCTTGGAGTTAGTTCAAGTCCTGGTCTACCATGGCTCTGGGACTGGTGACAATCAACATATAAAGGTTTTTGCTCTTCAGTTTTATCCTACAGGGGAGATTTTAATACATTGATACCCTATGTTAACATTGAGGCTGCTGTTAAGAGGTTCAGTACTCAGATTTGAACCTTCCTTGCTTACCACTATTCTTCTTCCCCCTTTTCTTCTGCTGACACTGTGTTCCCCAGGCCTCATATTTCTTCTCCTTATTACTTACCCTTTGTGCTTTCCTTTCCCTTCTCTACCAAAATTATAATTTCCCATCTTCAATGATAGGTTTCCCTGGTAGCTCAGCTGGTAAAATATCTGCCTGCAGAGTAGGAGACCCCAGTTCGATTCCTGGGTCAGGAAGATCCCCTGCAGAAGGAAATGGCAACCCATTCCAGTATTCTTACCTTAAAAATCCCATGGATAGAGGAACCTGGTGGGCGACAGTCTATGAGGTTGCAAAAAAGTCGGACATGACTGAGCACACCTAAGTACCTCCCAGGATGGTGGATGTCATCACCACAGTAAGGACGAGGTTTGAAGCAAATCCAGATGGTTCAGGGACGTCCTCAGTCTTGAAGAATCACGAGTATCAATACCTCAGCCTGAAGTTGGGCAAGTCTTTCTGGGCAGAGAGCTATTTATGGGCTGCAGTTCTCCTGAGGAACAGGGTTTGCTTCTTTGCTTAAACTGGGCAGCCCAGGCCACCAGTTTTTTTTTTTTTTTTTTTGTATTGAGGTATGGTTGCTTTAAAATAGTGTATTAGTTTCTACTGTACAGCAAAGGAAATGAGCGATAAATATACATATATCCCCTCTTTCAGATGTCCTTTTCCTTTTAGGATCACCACAGAGCACTGAATAGAGTTCCCTGTGCTATACAATATGTTCTCATTCAGTACAGTCGCTCAGTTGTGTCCGACTTAGTTGTGTCCAAGACCACATGGACTGCAGCATGCCAGGCCTCCCTGTCCATCACCAACTCCCGGAATTTGCTCAAACTCATGTCCATTGAGTTGGTGATGCCATCCAACCATCTCATCCTCTGTCGTCCCCTTCTCTTCCCACCTTCAATCTTCCCCAGCATCAGGGTCCTTTCCAATGAGTCAGCTCTTTGTATCAGGTGACCAAAGTATTGGAGTTTCAGCTTCAACATCAGTCCTTCCAATGAATATTCAGGACTGATTTCTTTTAGGATGGACTGGTTGGATCTTCTTGCAGTACAAGGAACTCTCAAGAGTCTTCTCCAACACCATAGTTCAAAAGCATAAATTCTTAGGTGGTCAGCTTTCTTTATAGTCCAACTCACATCCATACATGACTATAGGAAAAACCATAGCTTTGACTAGTCAGACCTTTGTTGGCAAAGTAATGTCTCTGCTTTTTAATATGCTGTTTAGGTTGGTCATAACTTTTCTTCCAAGGAGCAAGCACCTTTTAATTTCATGGCTGCAGTCACCATCTGCAGTGATTTTGGAGCCCCCTAAAATATTCTGTCACTGTTTCTGCTGTTTCTCCTTCTATTTGCTATGAAGTGATGGGACCAGATGCCATGACCTTAGTTTTCTGAATTTTGCATTTTAAGCTAACTTTTTCACTCTTCTCTTTCACTTTCATCAAGGGGCTCTTTAGTTCTTCGCTTTCTGCCATAAGGGTGGTGTCATCTGCATATCTAAGGTTATTGATATTTCTCCTGGCAATCTTGACTCCAGCTTGTGCTTCTCCAGCCTAGCGTTTCTTATGATGTACTCTGCATATAAGTTAAATAAACAGGGTGACAATATATACCCTTGACATACTCCTTTCCCTATTTGGAGCCAGTCTGTTGTTCTATGTCCAGTTTTAAGTGTTGCTTCCTGACTTGCATATAGATTTCTCAAGAGGCAGGTCAGGTAGTCTGGTATTCCCATCTCTTTCAGAATTTTCCACAGTTTGTTGTGATCCACACAGTCAAAGTCTTTGGCATAGTCAATAAAGCAGAAATAGATGTTTTTTCTGGAACTCTCTTGCTTTTTTGAAGATCCAGTGGGTGTTGGCAATTTGATCTCTGGTTCCTCTGTCTTTTCTAAATTCAGCTTGAACATTTGGAAGTTCATGGTTCACATATTGTCGAAGCCTGGCTTGGAGAGTTTTGAGCATTACTTTACTAGCATGTGAGATGAGTGCAGTTGTGCGGTAGTTTGAGCATTCTTTGGCATTGCCTTTCTTTGGGATTGGAATGAAAACGGACCTTTTCCAGTCCTGTGGCCACTGCTGAGTTTTCCAGATTTGCTGGCATATTGAGTGCAGCACTTTCACAGCATCATCTTTCAGGATTTGAAATAACTCCACTGGAATTCCATCACCTCCACTAGCTCTGTTTTTAGTGATGCTTCCTAAGGCCCACTTGACTTCATACTCCAGGATGTCTGGCTCTAGGTGGATGATGATATCTTCATGATCATCTGGGTCATGAAGATCTTTTTGTACAGTTCTTCTGTGTATTCTTGCCACCACCTCTTAATATCTTCTGCTTCTGTTAGGTCCATACCTTTTCTGTCCTTTATTGTACCTATCTTTCCATGAAATGTTTCCTTGGTATCTCTAATTTCTTGAAGAGATCTCTAGTCTTTCGCATTCTATTGTTTTCCTCTATTTCTTTGCATTGATCGCTGAGGAAGGCTTTCTTATCTCTCCTTGCTGTTCTTTGGAACTCTGTAATCAACCCATTTGAATTAGTTATCTATTTTCCACATTAAAAAGGAATGGAATTAGGTCATTTGTAGAGATGTGGTTGGACCTAGAGACTATCATATAGAGTAAAGTAAGTCAGAAAGAGAAAAACAAATATCGTATATTAATGCATATATGTGAAATCCAACCTATTTGCAAAGCAGAAGTAGTAATAGAGAATAAAGCCACCAGGTTTTAAGTGGTAATTATCCACTAGTGATTCCCAAGCTTTGGCATCATCTCATGCAGTTTTATATATTTATGTAAAATAAGAATCCAATGTAACTTGTTTTCAGGATGAGTTGGTATATATATTACACAACTACTCTAACATTTTTGTTTTGTGTATTTTTTACATTCGAAATGTGAGCCCACCAGTAAATTTTTTTAGTAGGATAATGACAGGCTGAAACAAGGAAGAATCACCATAGAAGAATTTAGAACAATTTATCGAATTATTACATACAGAGAAGAAATTATTGAGATTTTCAACACGTATTCTGAAAACCGGAAAATTCTTTTAGAAAAGAACCTGGTCGAATTTTTGATGCGAGAACAGTATACACTTGACTTCAATAAAAGTATTGCTTCTGAGATCATTCAGAAATATGAGCCTATTGAAGAAGGTATGCTTGTACTTCAAAGTTTTATCAAATATTTATATGCAAACTGTTTTTTATTAATAGAAGTTTTCAAATTCAAACTTGATTGGGTCAGCTTTCTTCTAGGTAATATTATATATTGACAGTTATAATTTTGTAACTTACAGACAGTGTACATACCTTTTAGAAAGCTATGTTGTGTAACCCTGACTTTCTTTCATTGTCCAGTTCCTTCCTTTTAACTGTTTCTGTATCTTTCAAGTGTTCAGAGATGAACTTAGGCATGGAAAACAAGATGAGGATCTTATTATTATAAATACCATAATGGAAGAAAGGGTCCTGATATTCATTAGTAAGATAAAAACCCAGGTGTAGGCAGTTTTCCGTTTTTATATATTATTGACAAAATATAGAATATTAAATTAGCTAAACGAAAACAGTTCTAGGGAAGAGATAAAACATTGTAAAATCACTCATTTCTCTGTTGTTGACACTTAATCGTCTACAACATTTCATAAACATTAAAAGATTTTTGCTTTTCTTTCATTTTCCTATGCACTCATCTGGTTTAAGTCCAATAACCATTTTGGCTAGTGATCTCTTGTATAGTTTTTGATCTTTGTTTCATCTTTAATGGGTAAAGCGCTTCAATTTTTTCCATTTATACTTATTTTTAAATAAAATAATAAAGACATAATATAATACAATATTCATATAGTTGCAGAAAAAGCACTATTAAAGCACGCTGTTTAACCCTACAGAGATTAATGGAATAGCTCAGAATATTTATTTAATAAGGGATATATGAAAGTGCAGGGCTTTTCAGGAGGCACTATTGGTAAAGAACTCACCTGCCAATGCAGGATACAAGAGATGTGAGTTCAGTCCCTGGGTCAGGAAGATCCCCTGGAGGAGAGCATGGCAACCCACCCCAGTATTTTTGCCTGGAGAATTCCATGGACAGAGGAGTCTGGCAGTTTACACTCCATAGGGTCGCAAGGAGTCAAACAAGATAAAGGGACTTAGCAGACACACACACACATGTGAAAGCCCGAGTTCTGCCTTTGCAAACTGGTTTATGTCTACCAGTGCTTAACATATGATGATATGGGTTCTAACAAAACAAAACATTCCTTCATGGACTCATACATTCCTGATTTACTGAAGTATTTATTTGTGGCAACCAAGCATGTTTCTAGGGCCTGAGGACACAGTGGAGTATGAGGCAAACTAGGTCTTATATTCCTGATAAGGGTTGGAAGGAGACTGACAATAAATAATTAAACATACAAATAGTTTCAGAGAGTACTATGTACTATGAAAAAAATAAAATAAAATAGACAGTAGACAACCCACAAGGTCTAGCTCAGGTGAGTGTTTAGGAGAGTCCTTCATGGGGAATGTAACATTTGAGCTGAGACAAAAATGATGAGAAAGAATTAGTCATGTGACAAAATGGGAGAAGGGTCTGACGTCTAGGCAAGGGAAGTATTGGCCCTGAGGTGGAGAGGCAAGGAACAGGAAGAGGACAGTGTGGTTCGAACCTGGAGAGATAGGCAGGGATTAAATCATGTTGGTCTCATTGGTCGTAAGCTAGATTTTGGCTCATGACTCGGTACCACATAAAGACTTGGAATGCTTCTAAGCATCGTTGTGGTAAGACTGAAGATAGTGCTAGTAAGAGTTTGGTCTCCATTAAAACTTGCAAGTTTGCAGCAAGATAAAGCGCTTGTATCAGAATGTAAAACAAGTACGTCTCTAAGCACATCTGATGAGTCCAGATGCTTAGTCTTTACTTTCTTTCTTCCTTTTTTTTTCTTCTTTTTTTTTAAAATTTAATTTAATTTTATTTTATTTTTTAACTTTACAATATTGTATTGGTTTTGCCATAGCCAGGACATAGAAGCAACCTAGATGTCCATCATCAGATGAATGGATAAAAAAGCTGTGGTACATATACACAATGGAGTCTTTACTTTCAATTGCAAAGACTTTCCATAAGAAAGTAGTGAATTGATTTATGTTTTGGTTCAAACTCTTTATATCATTTCCACCTGGAAACAACCAGTTCACAGACATGCACTTTATGGCCCTGTTCCAGTGAAGATTTTTAAAACACGTACTTTGGAATTGTTACCTGCAGATGGTAAATTAAATGGTTGTTGTTTAGTTGCTAAATTTTGTCTGACTCTTTTGCGACCCCATGGACTGTAGCCCGCCAGGCATCTTTGTTCATGGGATTTCCCAGGCAAGAATATTGGAGTAGGTTGCCATTTTCTTCTCCAGGGGATCTGCCCAACCAGGAATCGAACCCAGGTCTCCTGCACTGCAGGAGGATTCTTTACAGTTTAAGCCACCAGGGAAGCCCAACTTAAAAGGTACAAAAGCATAGTGGAATGGTGCCACTGACATTTTGGAATTGTGTTTACATTTTAACTATAATATTATAATGTTTATCTATTCCATCTTTTGAGTCTTCCTCTGCTTTCCATTCAGATAGTTTTGCACACAGGCAAGACCACTCATTTCATTTACAAGGCTATTGATCACTGTAGAGACTTATTGGGGCCAATTTGAATTATGAACTTATAGTCCCAAATGCTGCTAAGTTTCTCAAGCTTGTCCCACAGTGATATGTGACATGTACCAAATGAGGAGAACCTCATTTTATTTTAAATATAAAAATCCATCAGATTAACTGTCATCTCAGTCTGGTAGTTTTTAAGGGCATAACATGAGTTTGTTTTCTATTCCATTACCAAAGATATTTACTTAGTTAATAGTTCAAAGAGCTATAAGCCAATCACTGGTAATTGCACTGGGAAAAAGAATAAATTCATGCAAATCATTACAATTATGATATATGAAGCATTTGCCCCATACACTTGCATGTTTCTAATTTGCATAGCTTTGAAATAGAGAGTTTAGTTTGCATCACTATAAACATTTTATGTATTTTATTCTAGCTTTCATTTTTAAAAATAAGATTGTAATAGCATTTTGAATGCTGGCTTTTTTGTTTTTATGATGTCATAAACATTTACTTAATGTCACTATATATTTTTTTCTGATACATTATTTGTAATGGCTGCTTAGTATTGTGTCATATTTTGAGATTTAATCTCTTTCCTCCCCTCCCCCATTTATTTTGCTTTTATAAATAATGCTGGTGTGAGCATTCTTGCACATCAAGCTTTGTCTGAGTCTCTATTTCTGTAATTTAAATTCCCAGAAATAAAATTCTCTGCCAAGGACCACTCTCTAAAATGAATACTCACACCAACTTTTAATATGAGGCAAACTGAGTTATCAGCAACAAAAGCAACAGTAACTAACTTTTATAGATCTAATATACAGCACTAGTAAGCACGAATGGGTGTTATGATTGCCATCATTCCTAAGACAGGGAGAGGTTAACAGACTCGTCGTATATAACAAATTAGTGGATTTAACCCAAGCTGTCTCATTCCAGAGCCAGTGTTCTGCTTAAATAGATAATTTTGGTATATATGATACTGAGCAAAAAAGTTCACAGATCATTTGCTAAAGATAATTATATGCAAATGACTTAGCAATTCGATTCATAAGAATGCACCCAATAGAAACATGTACATATTTGCACCAAAAGATATATACTGGTTATTTATAGCAGTGTAGTTTTGTAAATAGCCCCAAACTGGAAATTATCTAAATGCTTGTCAAGAACAGAATTGATAAATTGTGGTATATTCACACAATGGAGAGCTATACAAAAATAGGAATAAAAAATATCTGTGTACCACTATAAGAATAAATTTTATAAATAATGTTGAGCAAAACAAACCAGTCATAAAAAATACATATTGTGTGAGTTCATTTATGTAAAACGCAAAAACTAAAGAAAACTTATCTGCTTCTAGAAGCCATACCATTGAATATACTTGGCAGTTGGGGGTTGGGGTTTGGAGGAAAACTAGAAAGTTGGCAGGCAGCAGTCTTCTGGGGTGCTGTCATCTTCTGTTCTTTGACCTTGGTGTTGGCTACATGGATGGTTCACTTGTGGAAATTCATGAATCTACGACACGTGTCCTTTTCTTGTATGTATTTTAATTATTAAAAAAATTTTTTTAACAATAGTTCCTTGTTGGTTATCTATTTTAAGTATAGTAGTCTTGTATATGTTTTTTAAACATTAAAAGAAGAGATGATTAAGTAATATTTAGTCTTGAAAGAACTAAAAATAAAAACCTTAGAAAAATTTGTTTCCAAAGAAACTTAGATCAGTATTAATTCTAAATGAATACTTTAGAATCATGCTCTGCTACTATGTTTAAAGTGAAATGTAATTTTTATACTATTTATGGTATTTCTGCATTCTTTTTATTTTTTAAAGTTAAACAAGCACACCAGATGTCATTTGAAGGTTTTAGAAGATACATGGATTCATCTGAATGTCTGCTATTTGATAATAAGTGTGATCATGTTTACCAAGATATGACTCATCCATTGACTGATTATTTTATTTCAAGTTCACATAATACATACTTGATATCTGACCAATTATGGGGACCAAGTGACCTTTGGGGATATATAAGGTATTTCTTTTGATTTTTGAATCCATCACATTTAAAAAATGTTTGAAAGTTCCTAGTGGTTTCTACTCCAGCAAGCTGTAATTCATTGGAGGGGTTTTCCTTAGGAAAATGTCATAATTTAATTTATTCTTTACTGAGGAGGAAAGACTGATGGTGAAAGAGTGGAGGTAGAAGATGCTTTGGGAAAATATTGTAGGAGTCCAGGGATGATGGTGATCTAGATGGTTAATTCATGAGGCAGCAGTTGAGATACATGTTTGAATTTGAAATATTTTAAGGAGACAGAGCCAACAAGGTGATTTACCAGGCAGTTTGAAGAGAAGTATGAGGGAAAGAGAGTATCAGGATTTTGGGCCTGATAACCTATAATGTGAAGACATTATGGGTGGAGATGGTGAAGCCATTGTAGGGTGTGATTCAAAAGCAAAAGTTCCATGATGTCTGTGTTCAGTTGGAGATATCAGTTAGTTATCAAAGGGCTAGGCTAGATAGTCAGTTGGGTATATGTGTCTGGGATTTGGAAGAAGTATCCAGTTAAGTTCAGTTCAGTTCAGTCGCTCAGTCATGTCCCACTATTTGCAACCCCATGAATTGCAGCACGCCAGGCCTCCCTGTCCATCAGCAACTCCTGGAGTTCACTCAGACTCACGTCCATTGGAGTCAGTGATGCCATCCAGCCATCTCATCCTCTGTCATCTCCTTTTCCTCCTGCCCCCAATCCCTCCCAGCATCAGAGTCTTTTCCAATGAGTCAACTCTTCGCATGAGGTGGCCAAAGTACTGGAGTTTCAGCTTTAGCATCCTTCCTTCCAAAGAACACCCAAGACTGATCTTTAGAATGGACTGGTTGGATCTCCTTGCAGTCCAAGGGACTCTCAAGAGTCTTCTCCAACACCACAGTTCAAAAGCATCAATTCTTTGGTGCTCAGCTTTCTTCACAGTCCAACTCTCACATCCATACATGCCCACTGGAAAAACCGTAGCCTTGACTAGACGGACCTTTGTTGGCAAAGTAATGTTTCTGCTTTTCAATATGCTATCTAGGTTGGTCATAACTTTCCTTCCAAAGAATAAGCGTCTTTTAATTTTATGGCTGCAGTCACCATCTGCAGTGATGTTAGACCCCCCAAAAAATAAATTCTGACACTGTTTCCACTGTTTCCCCATCTACTTGCCATGAAGTGATGGGACCAGATGCCATGATCTTCGTTTTCTGAATGTTGAGCTTTAAGCCAACTTTTTCCACTCTCCTCTTTCATTTTCATCAAGAAGCTTTTTAGTTCCTCTTCACTTTCTGCCATAAGAGTGGTGTCATCTGCATATCTGAGGTTATTGATATTTCTCCCAGCAATCTTGATTCCACCTTATGTTTCTTCCAGCCCAGCGTTTCTCATGATGTACTCTGTATATATGTTCGATAAGCAGGGTGACAGTATAGCCTTGACATACTCCTTTTCCTATTTGGAACCAGTCAGTTGTTCCATGTCCAGTTCTAACTGTTGCTTCCTGACCTGCATATAGGTTTCTCAAGAGGCAGGTCAGGTGGTTTGGTATTCCCATCTCTTTCAGAATTTTCCACAGTTTATTGTGATCCACACAGTCAAAGGCTTTGGCATAGTCAATAAAGCAGAAATAAACGTTTTTCTGGAACTCTCTTGCTTTTTTGATGATCCAGCGGATGTTGGCAATTTGATCTCTGGTTCCTCTGCCTTTTCTAAAACCAGCTTGAACATCTGGAAGTTCACAGTTCACATACTGCTGAAGCCTGGCTTGAAGAATTTTAAGCATCACTTGACTAGCGTGTGAGATGAGAGCAATTGTGCGGTAGTTTGAACATTCTTTGGCATTGCCTTTCTTTGGGATTGGAATGAAAACTGACCTTTTCCAGTCCTGTGGCCACTGCTGAGGTTTCCTTATTTGCTGGCATATTGAGTGAAGCACTTTCACTGCATCATCTTTCAGGATTTGAAATAGCTCAACTGGAATTCCATCACCTCTGCTAGCTTTGTTTGTAGTGATGCTTTCTAAGGCCCACTTGACTTCACATTCAAGGATGTCTGGCTCTATGTGAGTGATTACACCATTGTGATTATCTTGGTTGTGAGGATCTTTTTTGTACAGTTTTTCTGTGTATTCTTGCCACCTCTTCTTGATATCTTCTGCTTCTGTTAGGTCCATACCATTTCCGTCCTTTATCGAGGCCATCTTTGCATGAAATGTTCCCTTGGTATCTCTAATTTTCTTGAAGAGATCTCTAGTCTTTCCCATTCTATTGTTTTCCTCTATTTCTTTGCACTGATTGCTGAGGAAGGCTTTATCTTTCCTTGCTATTCTATGGAACTCTGCATTCAGATGCTTATATCTTTCCTTTTCTCCTTTGCTTTTCACTTCTCTTCTTTTCACAGCTATTTGTAAGGCCTCCTCAGACAGCTATTTTGCATTTTTGCATTTCTTTTGGGGGTGGTCTTGATCCCTGACTCCTGTACATTGTCACGAACCTCCATCTATAGTTCTTCAGGCACTCTATCAGATCTAATACCTTAAATCTATTTGTCACTTCCACTGTATAATCGTAAGGGATTTGATTTGGATCATATCTGAATAGTTTAGTGGTTTTCCCTACTTTCTTCAATTTACGTCTGAATTTGGCAATAAGGAGTTCATGATCTGAGCAACAGTCAGCTCCCGGTCTTGTTTTTGCTGACTGTATAGAGCTTCTCCATCTTTGGCTGCAAAGAATATAATCAATCTGATTTTGGTGTTGACCATATGGTGATGTCCATGTGTAGAGTATTCTCTTGTGTTGTTGGAAGAGGGTGTTTGCTATGACCAGTGTGTTCTCTTGGCAAAACTCTATTAGCCTTTGCCCAGCTTCATTCTTTATTCCAAGGCCAAATTTGCCTGTTACTCCAGGTATTTCCTGACTTCCTACTTTTGCATTCCAGTCCTCTATAATGAAAAGGACATCTCTTTTGGGTGTTAGTTCTAAAAGGTCTTGTAGGTCTTCATAGAACCGTTCAACTTCAGCTTCTTCAGTGTTACTGGTTGGGGCATAGACTTGGATTACTGTGATATTGAATGGTTTGCCTTGGAAACAAGCAGAGATCATTCTGTCGTTTTTGAGATTGCATCCAAGTACTGCATTTCGGACTCTTTTGTTGACCATGATGGCTACTCCAGTTCTTCTGAGGGATTCCTGCCTGTAGTAGTAGATATAATGGTCATCTGAGTTAAATTCACCCATTCCAGTCCACTTTAGTTCACTGATTCTTAGAATGTCGATGTTCACTCTTGCCATCTCTTGTTTGACCACTTCCAATTTGCCTTGATTCATGGACCTGACATTCCAGGTTCCTATGCAGTATTGCTCTTTACAGCATTGGACCTTGCTTCTATCACCAGTCACACCCACAACTGGGTATTGTTTTTGCTTTGGCTCCATCCCTTCATTCTTTCCGGAGTTATTTCTCTACTGATCTCCAGTAGCATATTGGGGACCTACTGACCTGGGGAGTTCCTCTTTCAGTATTCTATCATTCTGCATTTTCATACTGTTCATGGGATTCTCAAGGCAAGAATACTGAAGTGGCTTGCCATTCCCTTCTCCAGTGGACCACATTCTGTCGGACCTCTCCACCATGACACGTCCATCTTGGGTGGCCCCACGGTCATGGCTTAGTTTCATTGAGTTAGACAAGGCTGTGGTCCTAGTGTGATTAGATTGACTAGTTCTGTGATTATGGTTTCAGTGTGTCTGCCCTCTGATGCCCTCTTACAATACCTACCATCTTACTTGGGTTTCTCTTACCTTGGACGTGGGGTATCTCTTCATGGCTGCTCCAGCAAAGCTTAGCTGCTGTTCCTTACCTTGGATGAAGGGTATCTTCTCACCACCACCCCTCTTGACCTTAAGAAGTATCCAGGTTGGAAAAATAATCTTGGAAGCCCTTGGCATATAGATGTCATTCAAAGCTATGTGATTGGGTGATATTACTTAGGAAAAATCATAGAAAATATATCTTATAATCCCATGATAACATCAAACTCACAAATTAACATTGCTTCTATAATTTAAAATCTAAGTAAGTACATAAATCCCCAAATTCAGAAATATACCCACTTAAAATCCTGTAAGGATAAGCCCATTCATAGCTCTACAGAAATTTCTGTTCATACACCATTATATTTTTTTGAGAGAAAATACCTTTTCAATAGGTTTATTTAGAAATACAGAAATTTAATTTTGAATTCTGAGAAAATGTTCTACCCCTGTGAACATTTAAAGTTAACTTTAATTATATTTCTTCCTCTATTTCCTTACCCACTTATAAGGGTTACAGTTTGATAAAAGTCTTCGAAATTTCTCTACTTGTGAGAGGTGGTGTAGAGTGATGTTTACCTATTAATATTTAAGTTTCTGGTGTTTATCTTTCCTCTCAGTCCCTCATTTGTTAATTACCTGATGGGTATAACATTTTTTATGTCTCAGTTTCCTCCTCTTTAAAAGATAAAAACCAATATTAACTGCACTAAAGATTTTAATTCTTGAAACCCCCTTAGATTTATTTAAGTGGAGAATTTCTTTATTGAGTGAGAAATTTTTCATGATTCATTCCCATGATTCGTTATTCAATCATTTCACTCAGTGTGAGACAGTGAAAAGTGGCTTCCATACCACCACTGAAAGAGAGCTTTCTCTTACCAGCTTCTGAGTAAAGGGTTTGCCATGACACAGTGCAGTCCCCTCATTTTTTGCTGGGGACCAAACCATGTAGTTAAAATAAGCAGCTAAAGGTTGGCTTGATCATGGATAAAGTTAACCTATCTTTATGACCAAGCTAGATAGCATATTGAAAAGCAGAGACATACTTTGCCAACAAAGGTCCGTCTAGTCAAGGCTATGGTTTTTCCAGTGGTCATGTGTGGGTGTGAGAGTTGGACTGTGAAGAAAGCTGAGCGCTGAAGAATTGATGCTTTTAAACTGTGGTGTTGAAGAAGACTCTTGAGAGTCCCTTGGACTGCAAGGAGATCCAATCAGTCCATCCTAAAGGAGATCAGCCCTGGGATTTCTTTGGAAGGAATTATGTTGAAGCTGAAACTCCAATACTTTGGCTACCTCATGTGAAGAGTTGACTTATTGGAAAAGACTCTGATGCTGGGAGGAATTGGGGGCAGGAGACGACAGAGGATGAGATGGCTGGATGGCATCACTGACTCAATGGACGTGAGTTTGAGTGAACTCCGGGAGTTGGTGATGGACAGGGAGGCCTGGTGTGCTGCAATTCGTGGGGTCGCAAAGAGATGGACATGACTGAGCAGTCTGACTGAAGTGAACTGAACTGAGAGATTGTAGCAAGAAGCAATATTCTAAAGTTTGTCCTCCATGAAAAAAAATTTTTCTATAAAACCACAGAGGGTTTTGATCTACTAGTAGGCAATATAACCCAGGTATTATATGGTTAAAAATGAAAGTAAAAGTCACTCAGTTGTGTCTGATTCTTTGCAACCCCATGCACTGTATAGTCCATGGAATATGGTTAAAGGTTTAACCTATAGTCCAGGAGTGACAATTTTATTTTGTTTAAATTTTACTAGTGCCCTTGTGAAAGGATGCCGCTGTCTGGAAATTGACTGCTGGGATGGATCACAAAATGAACCTGTTGTATACCATGGCTATACATTCACCAGCAAGCTTCTGTTTAAAACTGTTATCCAAGCTATAAACAAATATGCATTCCTAGTATGTACATGCCTTTGTTAAGTCACAGTTATTTAAACATAAGATAATTTGTTTCAAAATCCTATAATGCTTGGCCTTAGTTTAGATCAGTGACCTTTCAATTGTAGGTTATGATCCATTAGTTGGCAGCAAAATCCATGTATTATGTATCATTATGTGTGTGTGCTCAGTCATATCCCACTCTTTGTGACCCCATGGACTGTATGCCCATCAGGTGGGATTTTCCAGGCAGGAATGCTGGAGTGGGTTACCATTTCCTTCTTCAGGGAGTATATCATTAAAGGTAGATTTATTAAAACAGATCTCAGGTAGGAAGGTATATGTAGTTTCAAGGAACTTTTTGTTTAATTATGTAATTATATTATATGTGTGTATATGTATGCATGCATGTGTATTGTGTCTTAATGTAAATTATATTTCTTACCATGAGTTATGGCCAAAAAGTTTAAGAAATACTGTTTTATGTAATAGTAAATATTTTACCAACATTCAGATATTTTACTTTCAGGACACAAATGTAAAAAATGTATTATCTCAACTTTTGGCATATTTTATACTCTGATGGCAGGTATTTATACAGAAAAGAATGTTTAAAAGTTTACTTTGGATTTAAAAATTATTATTAAATTTATTAAGTTAAAGATTCAAAGATCTATTTCTTTCTGTCTAAAGCTTCTAATTCAGTTTAAAAATACTCATCTGTAAATTGAGCAGGTTTTAATAGTCACTGAATTTTGAGTAATACTTGATCTCATTGACAAGCTTGGTTAATTGAGCACCTTCAGACATTTTAAATTGTGTTTTTAAACTTAGTATATTTGATTTCTTTCTTAAGTACTTCAATTGTAGTGTAATTGAAGAGATTTAACAAAATCTAAGTACTTAATGTCTATTTAATAAATTAAACTTAAAAAGTTGAAAAACCTAAAGTTCTCCTAGCTTGGTCAATCTTTTATCTGTAAACAGAAGCCTAACTTAAAATCACATACTTAGATTCATTGTTCCATTATTTATTAGAGTATAAAATACTAAATATTTATAAAATGTTTTAAAATTTATCATAATATAAAACCTTAATATATGGCATTGATTCTCTTAAACATCTAATTTCTGATGTTTAAATTTATCCAAACTTCTCCTTTAAATTTTACACCAGTGTAGACAACTTCCTATTTGACATTTCCACTTGCATGTTTAATAGCTATAGTTAACATGTTTCAGCTTGAGCTTCAGATCATATCCTTCTTTTTCCTAGTCCCACTTTTCCTATGGTCTTTTCCATCTCACTTAATGACAACTGTGTTTGCCCTAAATCATTATTGTCTACTTTAATGTTCCCTTCTTTTCTCTCTAAATCCTCTATATGTCCTTCAGCAAATCCTCCTGGCTCTACTTTCCAAATGTACACTGAATTTAATCCCTTTCCCCCATTCTCACTGTCACTCTCCTGGTCAACTACCATCACCTCTGACTTGCATTATTGCAATGGCTTCTTATCCAGGGTCTCTACTTCTATCCCTCCTCTTCTGCAGTTTCATCTTAATATAGCAGAGTGACTTTTTGATAAGTCCAATCATGGCATTCCCCTTTTCAAACTCTTTAATTCCACTCAAAATAAAAGTTAAAATCTGTACCATGACTCCCAAGGCCCTGCATGACCTGTTTACCATTACCTCCCTGACGTCTTCTCCTCCTCTCTCCTTTGTTCATGTGGCCATTCTGGCCTCCTTACCTCTTTTCAGACCCATCTCAAAGCCTTTGCACTTGCTATTCCCTTCATCTGAAATACTCTTCCCAAATATTTTTGTACCAAACTCTCCCACTTCATTCAGGGTGTATAACTGAGGGAATAAAAGGAAATAGAGACAGTCTGAAAATTCAAAGGCCTTACAAGGATGGACAGACGTCTACAACTTCTAAGACTCCAAAGAGTACGTGATGGAATGAAAAAAAAAAAAAAAAAGCTTTCAACAGACTCAATGAAACTTCTCAGTTGGATGCAGTGACACAGTTTTGCAGCAAAGATTAGACTGAAGTTTAGACTTTCTACTCAACATAGTTGCCATTAACTTGGGGATAAGAGAGTGATGAAATAAAATACACTTGATATCTATGGTGCAGAAAGAACTTTGAGTATAGGCCCCAGCACATGCGACTTACTAGAAACAAGCATATACGAAATTGTGGTTTATACGAAATTGTGGTTTTTGAGGGCATTAGATTGCTAAAAACAAAAGATAAGTCTGACTTGTTAGGGGAAACTTAAAACCACCATTAGTCAGAAAGTGAGCTGCAAAAGTTGTTTGGCTTTAAGAAAAGCCAACTCCTCAGTTCGTACTTCAGATATGGCCAAGGAGAATAAAGACAAGATGATCTTCCCAGAGGATGGAACAAAGACCACAGAAGACAATGAGCTCTTCCCAGTGAGTAAAGTCAGGGCCTAAGTGAGAAATCTATTTGCTAGGCCTTCACTTTGCCTAAACTCAAAATCACTTATTATATTTGGGAAAAAAAATTTACACTCTTCTCTTGATATTAGACTTAAGTTTATATATGTATAAATGAAAATGAAAGTATTAGTTTATCAGTTGTATCCAACTCTTTGTGACCCCATGGACTGTAGCCCAGCAGGCTTCTCTGTCCAAGGAATTCTCCAGGCAAGAATACTGGAATGGGTTGCCATTCCTTTCTCCAGGGAATCTTCCTGACCCAGGGATTGAACTTGGGTCTCCACAGGCAGATTCTTTACTGTCTGAGCCACCAGGGAAGCCCTATAAATATATGTGGGTATTTACAGGAAGATCATTTTGTAGGCTGAATAAGAGCCCCAAAGATACTAGATTCTAATTCCTGGAACCTGTAAATGTTATTTTATTTGTTAAAAGGATCTTTGCAGATGTGATAAGTTAAGAATCTTGAGATGAGACACCACCCTGAATTATCTGGACGGGTCCTAAATGCCAGTATTGTATCCTTATTCATGGGAGGCAGAGGGAGATTTGACACATAACAGAGGAAGAGGCAATGCAAAGATGAGGGCCAGACACTGGAGTGATATGACCACAAGCCAAGAAATGTTGGCCACCATCAGAAGCTGAAAGAGGCAGGGACCAGATCTCCCCTAGAACCTGCTGGCATCTTCATTTTAGCCTGTGAAACTGATTTCAAAATCTAGGCCTCCACAATTATGAAAAGATAAATATCTGTTGTTTCATGCCACCTAATTTATAGTAATTTGTTACAGCAGCCATAAGAAATTAATAGACTCAGACTTAATGTGGTATGCTATATGCAATATGACATATGACGTATATATCAAAGGTCTATAATAATTCAGCAGACCTTACAATTCCTTTTCTTGTTACTGTAAATTGGCAAATGTGCCCTGAAAATTATATGTGGAAAGGAAGAAAATAATTTTGAATAAGATCTCCAAATGAGTGATATTCACTATTTTGTGGCAAATTTAAAAGTTACAGTGGTGGAAAACACCTTTGTAGAGTCACTTTTGACCCACTCCAGTATTCTTGCCTAGAGATTCCCATGGACAGAGGAGCCTGGTGGGCTAGAATCCACAGAGTCACAAAGAATAGACATGACTGAAGTGACTTAGCATGCACACACACACACACACACACGCACACACAAAGTTGCTTTTACTTACTAGATATTCTTTCTTATTTAAAACCTGGAAATATCTTTATCTTTGTTTCTAATTATAATGCAGTGAATTTCGATTATAGAATTTAAAATAGAAAAAAGTAGAAAATTAACATTTTCTCTAACATATTAGTGTTAAAGTTTTTCCTAAAAATATTGAAACATATGTACCTTATAAAGTAAAAATGTAGAATCTTACTGTTTGGCAACTTGTTTTTCTTCATAAGACTAGATCAAAGATACCGTATATCTATAGCAGTGTATATAGCTCTACTTCCTTTGTGACAGATCTTTATCATTTCTTTATATGACTATGCTATAATTTATTTTAAAAAATTGGGAGTTTTAACAAATTTATTTAAACTATTGGGAGTTTCAGTTTTTTCCCTATATTTTAAGTACAACTAGGACTAATTTACCTTTATATACAGATTTAATGTTCCCTGTTTTGTCAGACTCAAAAGTATTTTCAGTTTAAAGAATAGGTAATTATTTTGCTAAGATACTGAACATTAGAAGTTAGTTTTAAAATCAATTAAGTACTTCTATTAATTGCATTAAAGTTATTGAAGAATTTTGACTATTAACCGTGCTAATGGTTAATTTTTTTAGGCATCTGAGTACCCAGTGGTGCTCTCTTTAGAAAATCACTGCTCCCCTTCCCAACAAGAAGTGATGGCCGACAGTTTGCTCGCTACATTTGGGGATGCCTTGCTGTCATATACGCTTGATAATTTTTCAGACAGACTACCTTCACCAGAGGTAATATTCTGTCTGAGAAGCTTAGGCTAAGAAAAAGCCTACTGCTATTATAATTGCCAATGAAACTGAGCTAGAGATCAATGAAAAATGCTTAGTTTTAATTATAGTGGTGTATCTTTGCAATGTTCCTAGGAAATAGCCCGTGAGCATTTAGGTGAATATATTTTGATAAAAAGGATAGTCTAGTGTAGCTCAGTCGTATCTGACTCTTTGCAACCCTATAGATTGTAGCCCTCCAGGCTCCTCTGTCCATGGGATTCTCCAGGTAAGAATACTGGAGTGGATAGTCATTCCCTTCTGCAGGGAATCTGCCTCAACCAGGGTTCAAGCCTAGGTCTCCTGCATTTCAGGGAGATTCTTTGCCTCTGAGCCACCAGGTAGATCTCTTGGTTTCTATTAGGTTTTTAGGAATATGGAAAAAGGAGCTACATATATTACTACTGTGGGCAAATTGAAAATATGATGAAAGACTTTTCAATGACCATGACAAGTACAAATTTACCTGTACATGTATAATTGTATCTTTTTCAAATTGTTTCTCTAGGCATTAAAATTCAAAATATTAGTTAGAAACAAGAAAATAGGAACCTTACATGAAACCCTTGAAAGGAAAGGTTCTGATATGCATGGGAAGGTAGAGGAATTTGAAGAAGAGGAGGAGATAGAACAAGAGGAGGATGGAAGTGGTGCCAAAGAACCAGAACCAGTGGGTGATTTTCAAGATGATTTGGCAAAGGAAGAACAGTTGAAACGGGTGGTCGGAATCCCACTCTTCAGGAAAAAGAAGGTGAGGCAACGTTTTGTGAAAATTTTACAAGTGATTGAAAAGTTGTTTTATTTTTTTGTTAGTTGAGAATTTTTTAAACTTTTTGGAGGAAAACATCTTTTTCCTACTTGTAATCACTTTAGTTTATCATTTAAAATTTATTTTGGGAAAAATTAGCAGTGGAAAAGAAATTTTAGAAGTTGTTACCTCTTTCCCCGTGTTAGCTGTTTGTAAATTATTTTTCTCTACAGCCAACGCATATTAAGCCTTCTCATATATTAGACCTTGTGCCGTGTACAAAGGGTAATGTCTCTGCCTTGAAGGAGAGCTTACTGTCAAGATAAGAAAATCACTGCTTATATTATATAGTATTTTAAGTATACAAGTTAGCACGACAAGGGAAGGTATACAAGGTTGCAAGCAATACAAAACTAATTCAGCT
Source organism: Bos javanicus (assembly GCF_032452875.1). Taxonomy (NCBI): domain Eukaryota; kingdom Metazoa; phylum Chordata; class Mammalia; order Artiodactyla; family Bovidae; genus Bos; species Bos javanicus. The sequence continues at coordinate 91,870,689 of NC_083872.1, forward strand.
GCTTTAAGTAAAATATGAATTAATTCAGCTGGTCCATAGAAATGAAACATTCAGGAAAGGGAATCTAATTTCAGGAATGATTGGTTAAAGTTGTATTAAGCAAAGTCCACAGAATTTTCTTTCTGCCAACTTTGGCCCCACTTTCCTAATATGGGTGCAAGCCTTTGCAAAGCTTCAGTTTTACATGCTTTCAGATTCAAATCTGAAAGTCCTGTCTTTTCAGCTGCCCAAGCTGACTCCTTTTGGATCTCGGCAGGCTGGCTGTGATCCAAGTATGCACACATGCCTAAGTTGGTTACTGTTGCCAGGGGAATGCAGTCTGCTTAGCCACGCCCACCCCACATGATCGACACTTAAGCACATGGATTGAGCATGGGCTGGCAATGTTTTCCTGAAAAAAGAAAAAAAAAAACACACTTTGGAAGAGGCTAACAGAAGTGCAGAGAATATAGATCCTGGGCTGGAAAAGTGTACAATAGTGTACTATACAGCAGAAGTTATTCCAAAATGTTAGATCACATTGGAAATAGTCTAAAATACCTGAACTTGTAAAATTTATGAGACCAGACTAAGACCTTTGGGAAAAGGAAATAGAAATAATTGCCATCTTCAGTACTTACTGCATAAATTGGGATTTTAGGTTTAGATTGCCTGGTAAGTAACATCAAGTGCTATTATCACTGAACATATTTACATTGACCCAATCCAAATAGTTTTTGAGGATATAATCTTATGAAAAAACTAAAATCATTGATTTGAAAGCATATTTTCTTTATTGGAGAAAGAATTTTTCAAATGATTAGTGCAAAATTGTGAAATTACTGTTTTTTTTTTTTGTTTGCATCACAAAGATAAAAATATCTATGGCCCTATCTGATCTTGTTATTTATACTAAAGTTGAGAAGTTCAAAAGTTTTCATCATTCACATCTATATCAACAATTTAATGAAAGCAACTCTATTGGGGAGTCCCAAGCCCGAAAACTTACAAAGTTGGCAGGTAAATTCTTATAATTCAAATAGAGGAAGTGTTTAAACAAGTTATATTCACTCTTAAGATGTCAAAATTGGTCACTGATGTTCATAAAACTATGTTCTAATACAATTTCAATGTATTTAACAGATTTTAAAAAGGGTTATATGCCTCAGGTCACTTTACATTTTATTTCACAGAACCGAACCATTAATTTACTTCTCTAAGTCATGAAAGTTTGCTTGAGAATGTCCAGTCTGGACACTTTGTTGGGAGGGGCTGTGGTGAGCAGGTTATATGAGAGAGTAGTGAGTGACAAGGTTGCAGATGTAGGCAAAGCTAAATTACAAGAAACTTGAACTTTGTAAGTGAGCAGAAGATTGAAATCTCAGGAGTTACATGATCCCTTGTGCGTAAACTTGCAGACTGTGGAAAAGGGGGACTAAGACACAGTGTGATGCTGATGCACTCTCTGCTCTCTAACAAAAATACAGGCAAGTATGGCAAGCATTTAGGAAAACGCTTAGGCTGTAGGTGCTAGTTCAGTGACTAGGAAAAGTAGAAGCGTGTGGCAGGAGGAGGGACTAAAGAGTTCTACAATTTGACTTAATTTCTTAAATATTGGATGCTTAGTACATAGATTCATTGAATTTCTAAGTGCTGCTGAACTTAATAATACTTTATTCGGAGATACCATACTGACCGGAGAAGGCAATGGCAACCCGCTCCAGTACTCTTGCCTGGAAAATCCTGTGAACCGAGGGGCCTGGTGGGCTGCAGTCCATGGGGTCGCTAGGAGTCGGACATGACTTCACTTTCACTTTCACTTTTCACTTTCATGCATTGGAGAAGGAAACGGCAACCCACTCCAGTGTTCTTGCCTTGAGAATCCCAGGGATGGGGAAGCCTGGTGGGCTGCCATCTCTGGGGTCGCACAGAGTCAGACACGACTGAAGTGACTTACAGTACAGTACAGTTGTATGTTTCTAATAGATGCTCTGTTAGCAGCCTAAAAGTGATGCTGGCTGTAGGCAGGAGATGATAAAGGCTTGTTGTTGTTCAGTCACCCATTTGTGTCTGACTCTTTTGAGACCCCATGGACTGCAGCATGCCAGGCCTCCCTATCCCTCACCATCTCCTGAAGTTTGCCCAAATTCATGTCCATTGCATCGGTGATGCCATCCAGCCATCTCATCCTCTGATACCCTCTTCTCCTCGTGCTCTCAATCTTTCCCAGCATCAGGGGCTTTTCCAATGAGTCAGCTGTTCACGTCAGATGACCAAAATACTGAAGGTTCAGCTTCAGCATCAGGCCTTCCGGCGAGTATTCAGGGTTGATTTCCCTTGAGATTGATTGGCTTGTGGCAGCAAAATTGAAGCCAGGGTGAACTTTGTGGACATCTATGAATGAATGAATGCCTAGTCACTCAGTTGTGTCTGACTCTTTGTGACTGTAGCCTGCCAGGCTCCTCTTTCCGTGGAATTTTACAGCCAAGAATACTGGAGTGGGATCCTACTCCATGGGATCTTCCCAACCCAGGGATCAAAGCCATGTCTCCTGTGTCTCCTGCATTGGTAGGATTCTTTACCACTAGCAGAAGTGGGCATCTATGAGGTAGAGATAAATAGACTGGAAGCTGCATCTCTAAAGTGAAGAAGAAGGTAAAAATGGTACCCAGACCAGGCTGCCAGATGGCTGTGTACCTACAGAGGAGCCATTTGTCTCTGAATCTTGTTTTCATTGTTTCCAGACTCTAAATCTGAGGTGCGTTGCTCTACATGGTACAGCCAGAGATACAACTGTTAGGCCTGGGAAAAAGAATGGAAAGCGGACTCTGCCTTGTTCTCAGACTTACATGGTGGGGGACATCATCAACTTGGAGCTTACTTGGTGGCTCAGCGGTAAAGAATACAGCTGCCAAAGTGGGAGACTCAGGTTACATCCCTGGGTCAGGAAAATCCCCTGGAGAAGAAAATGGCAACCCACTCCAGTTCTTTCTTGGAAAATCCCATGGACAGAGGAGCCTGGTGGCTACAGTCCATGGGGTCACAAAAGAGTCAGACATAACTTAATGACTAAATAACAGTTATCAACTTAAAAAGGAATTGTCTGTTGGTAGGGGAAATCTTTTCTCTCTTACCCCTCCTGAGTTCTTGTGACTGGACTAGTAATAAAATTGATGCCAGACATATTGACATGAGAAAAAGAAACAAAATTAATTCGTAGAAATGGGACCCTAAGAAGTGACCAAAGTAGGCAGCTTTTATGCTTTCCAGACAAAGAAACAAATGTGTGAGAAACTGACAGGAAATTAGTAAAGAATCTAAACAGTTTGAGCTTGGGGTTGTAATTAAATAAGGCACCAGGTTTATATTTATAGGCTTCTCAGCTCTGAATTCCCTGTCATTAGTGGAAAGGATGTCCTACCTTCGGATACAGGGAATGTACCTGTCACATGAGAGATTTATTTACTGTTTTGAAAGAGAAAGAAAAGAGGGAGAGTGTCTCTCTTGCACTGACCATTGCTTAACTTTAATCCAAAATAATCAGTATGCCACTGAGGCACATTTTGAGGCAGCCTATGCAATGGCACCCCACTCCAGTACTCTTGCCTGGGAAATCCCATGGACGGAGGAGCCTGGTGGGCTGCAGTCCACGGGGTCGCCAAGAGTCGGACATGACTAAGCGACTTCACTTTTCACTTTCATGCATTGGAGAAGGAAATGGCAACCCACTCCAGTGTTTTTGCCTGGAGAATCCCAGGGACTGGGGAGCCTGGTGGACTGCCGTCTATGGGGTTGCACAGAGTCGGACACGACTGACATGACTCAGCAGCAGCAGCAGCATGCTGGGCCTCCACAGTCAATGAGAATAAGGTGACTTGCCATATCCTTTTTAAAAACTGCAATCTACTATCTTTTTTTAAAATATAAATTTATTTATTTTAATTGGAGGTTAATTACTTTACAATATTGTATTGGTTTTGCCATACATCTAGAAACAGAAAAATCAGCACCTCCAAACCTGCAAAAGAAAACTTGAGAAAAGCTCCTGGCTATTTGGAAATGCAGATTCTAATATATATGGTGGTTAACCTCATTGGGCTGGCCACCGGTGCTTTAGGGTTTTGAGGCATGCTTTAACTCATCTCCTCAAAATGCCTGTTAGAAACATGCTGGATATTTTAGGACTTTTTGGTTTTTGTTGTAAACTGAGGCTTGTGACCAAAAATCTATTCAGTAGCTCTTAGAATGAAATGTAACATAACAAAATAGAATGGAATAGAACTAAATAATAGAATATAGAAGAGTATATTGTATGCGGGAAACATAAGTATTATTTTATAAAACAATTGTGTGTGTGTATGGTGTTGGATTGTGATATAAAGTATATTTTTACTGTGAAATATTGTGAACGGAGTTTGAATTTGACCTACTTTACTAGAGTCCATGATTTCAAACTATAGGATGGTTTTTGTTGTTGTTCATGCGGTTGGGACTTCTGGGCACAGCAAAGGTGGTTATTATTCTCTCATTCTCATCATATTAAACACTAGATCAGCATTTGAAAAGGGACTGAGTAGAGTCAGAAAAGATAGCATCACCATTTCTTTGGAAAGAGTATAGAGCACTTTTCTTGAAACAAAACTCAGTTCAGTTCAGTTCAGTACGGTTGCTCAGTTGTGTCCGACTCTTTGTGACGCCCTGGACTGAAGCATGCCAGGCCTCCCTGTCCGTCACCAACTCCCGGAGCTTGCTCAAACTCATATTCATCAATTTGGTGATGCCATCCAACCATCTCATCCTCTGTTGTCCCCTTCTCCTCCTGCCTTCAGTCCTTCCCTGCATCAAGGTCTTTTCCAATGAGTCAGCTCTTCACTCACGTGGCCAAAATATTGGAGTTCTAACTTCAGCATCAGTTCTTCCAATGAATATTCAGAGTTGATTTACTTAAGGATTGACTGTTTGGATCTTCTTGCAGTCCAAGGGACTCTCAAGAGTCTTCTCCAACACCATAGTTCAAAAGCATCAATTCTTTGGCACTCAGCTTTCTTTATAGTCCAACTCTCACATCCATACATGACTTCTGGAAAAACCATAGCTTTGTCTAGATGGACCTTTGTTGGCAAAGTATTGTCTCTGCTTTTTAATATGCTATCTAGGTTGGTCATAGCTTTTCTTCCAAGGAGCAAGCGTCTTTTAATTTCATGGCTGTAGTCACCATCTGCAGTGATTTTAGTGCCCAAGAAAATAAAGTCTCTCACTGTTTCCACTGTTTCACCATCTATTTGCCATAAAGTGATGAGACAAGATGCTTTGATCTTTGTTTTCTGAATGTTGAACTTTAAGCCAACTTTTTCACTCTCCTCTTTCACTTTCATCAAGAGGCTCTTTAGTTCTTCTTTGCTTTCTGCCATAAGGGTGGTGTCATCTGCATATCTGAGGTTATTGATATTTCTCCTGGCAATCTTGATTCCAGCTTGTGCTTCACCCAGTCCAGCATTTCTCATGATGTACTCTGCATATAAGTTAAATAAGCAGGATGACAATATACAGCCTTGACCTACTCCTTTCCCAGTTTGTAATCAGTCTGTTGTTCCATGTCTGGTTCTAACTATTGCTTCTTGACCTGCATACAGATTTCTCAGGAGACAGGTAAGGTGGTCTGGTATTCCCATCTCTTTCAAAATTTTCCACAGTTTGTTGTGATCCAGACAGTGGGAGGCTCTGGTGTAGTTAATAAAGCAGAAGTAGATGGTTTTCTGGAACTCTCTTGCTTTTTTAATGATCCAGCGGATGTTGGCAATTTGATCTCTGGTTCCTCTGCCTTTTCTAAATCCAGCTTGAATATCTGGAATTTCACGGTTCACATACTGTTGAAGCCTGGCTTGGAGAGTTTTAAGCATTACTTTGCAAGTGTGTGAGATGAATGCAATTGTATGGTAGTTTGAGCAATCTTTGGCATTGCCTTTTTTTGGGACTTCCCTGGTGGCTCAGATGGTAAAGTGTCTGCCTGCAATGCAGGAGACCCAGGTACGATCCCTGAGTTGGGAAGATCCCCTGGAGAAGGAAATGGCAGCCCACTCCAGTACTCTTGCCTTGAAAATTCCATGGACAGAGGAGGCTACAATCCATGGGGTCAGAAAGAGTTGGACATGACTGAGAGACTTCACTTTCACTTTTCTTTGGGATTGGAATGAAAACTGACCTTTTCCAGTCCTGTGGCCACTGCTGAGTTTTCCAGATTTGCTGGCATATTGAGTGCAGCACTTTCACAGCATCATCTTTTTGGATTTGAAATAGCTCAACTGGAATTCCATCACCTCCACTAGTTTTGTTTGATGCTTTCTAAGGCCCATTTGAGTTCGCATTTCAAGATGCCTGGCTCTAGTATATAATGATTGGTCAAAGATGTACTACAAAGAGGTCCATCATTCTTAAAATATAATAAACATCATTAATTTTATTATAAGGAAAAATCAGAAACAAGTTTTCATATATATGAATACTTTTCATTCATCTAAAAATAATATCATAGGTGAATATTATTTAAATGGAATGATTTTCATGTTATCTTAGTAAGTCAAAAATGGAAGTTTATAAAAGAGAGTTAACAATAAGATTTAATTGAAGCATAAGTATATACCTATGTCAGAAGAATGGAAATATATTTATCAAGAGGTTATCAGGGTTATTAATAGAGAGATGAGATTATATGTTGTTTTCTTCTATTTTCTATTTGATTTTCTCATTTATCTAAAATAAACATAAATCGCATTTGTGAAAACATAACATGTTTAATTTCTAAGTCTCAGAAGTAACAAAATCAGATTAAGGATATTTAGTGATCATTCATGTTTATCAAGTTGTAGATGAAAATAATTAAGACCCAGAAGAGTCCATGTTTTATCAAAAGGTAGACATCTAATGTAGGACTAGATAAGGAATCGTAAGAGTTGGACACACAAAACACATTTATACATGAGCAGCTTCAAAATGAACTTTTCCTCAAGGAGAGTATAGCCTCTAGAAATGAGTTACTTAAATTAACTATAATTACTATTAACTTCAGTAACCAATTTTTTATCTGACCATGCATCTTAGGAAAAGAATAGCATTTAGGATGAGAGTAACAATGATTCTGCTCAAACTTGACTAGGAAATAGAGTGGATGTAGGCAATAACCATTTCTTCCACGATTCTCACCATATTAGCTGAAATAGATGTGGGAAGAGGATCTACATATTGAAAGAATAAAAACGTTGGAGAAATATGAAGTCTGTGTTCAAAAATTTGAGGGGTATCCAATGGTGGTTTTTGTTTAGTCACTAAGTCATGTCCGGCTCTTTGTGATGCCATGGGACCCCATGGCCTCCTCTGTCCATGGGATTTCCCAGGCAAGAACACTAGAGTGGGTTGCCATTTCCTCCTCCAGGAGATCTTCCCGATCTAAGGATTGAACCAGAGTCTCTTACATTGGCAGGCAGACTCTGTACCACTGAGTCACCTGGGACAAACCTATATATACACACAGTCTGTTTCATTTTGTTTACAATTCCTATACATATTCTTTAAGTGTCTACATATATTTTTTACACATTTCTATTTATTCTATTTAAATCACTTAAGATTCAAAACTAATTTGCACTATTTACCATTATGGATGATATTTTATTTTGGAATTTTATATGCTCTATGTCAAAGTGAAATTAACTTGAATGTGAGAAAAAGAAACATGTTATTCAGTTGTTTCTTTCTTTAAATGAATGATTACATAAAATTGTAAAATAAATTATTAACTTTTCAATAACAGTTGAATTATACTGTGAAACAAAAGCATGAATTTATTTTGATTTCCATGAATTGCAAATACTTTTGCCAAGACAGTAGACATCAAAATTGTAGAATTAAATAAATATATAGACATGGTAGTTTATTTGAAATATTTTACAATATTTTAATAAATTTGTTTTTCAGCCAGGGAATTTATTCTTCACACCAGGAGGTTCATTACCAGAGTATATCCCAAAGCATTAAGAGCTGACTCTTCTAATTTTAATCCTCAAGAATTTTGGAATGTAGGTTGTCAAATGGGTATGTTATATAGAATATTGAGCTTTGGGTTTATTTTTGTTTGTTTGTTTTTTTGCAAAAATAAGACAAAATAAGTTCATTTTGTGAACTAATAAAATATTCATGAAAAGAGCTTCCTTTGAAAAATTTTTGACCCTGGATGTTTTGGAGTCAAGCAATGATGAATCATTGACTTCAAGAATTGAGTTTATTCTTAAATGGGTTGCATAGGATAAATCTAGGTAAGGGTATAGACATGGAGGTTAAATTCATGAAGAGTTTGCATGGAAAATGTAGGAAGGGGAAAAGGAAACTGAAAATGAATGTAAGAGGACAGTGAAGATCAAGTGCTTTGCATGAAAGATTTGATAAGGGCCTCTTCAAATCAAGTGACCTGTGCTTTTTGTACTTTAATCACTTCTGAATTCATAGTATTGAAAAATGAGTAATGAGCTCTGTTATTTATCTTTGTCAGACCCTCCTTATTCCAAACTGATCAACTGGTATGCCATTGGGATTAACCAGTTAGAAAGTGCCAAGTGTTAACTCTTCTGTTACTGAACTGTGGAAAGGCCCATAGGTTTGTAGAGAGGGAACAATTGGGACCAGGATGGTAGAGTGGGCAGTGGGGGGCAGATGGTGGTACTGAATACCACCAGTGTCTGTTTACCAGGCTATATGAAGTTGTCTGTATATTTTAACAACAATTATCGCTCTGCTTGTTCCTTGCTTTCTCCTCAAGTGATAACAGTACCCCTTTAGACCTGAAAGTTTATGATACATTGGTGTCAACCCTCCCAGCATTTAATGTAGTGATTTTCTTTATTCTCATGTTTCCTGAATGTTATCTGACATGTACATTGCTATTCTATAATCTGTGCTATGTGCCATTTTGATTTTTCAACTCAAAAGCTGTAGAATAATTTACAGATTAAGTTTTGAAACTCACCTTCATCTGTTAATGTAGACATGGTGACAACAAATATTTAAACATCATGAGTCATTCGGCGAACACTTGCTCTTAAAATGTTCAAAGATATATAATCCATGATTAGGTTTCACTCAACTGTTTAACTATGTTTTTTTAGATATTCCCGCATTTCCTGACAAGGTCAAAATACTCTTTTCCCTTATAGTGGCCTTAAATTTCCAGACCCCTGGTGTCCCTATGGATCTTCAAAATGGGAAATTTTTGGATAATGGTTGTTCTGGATATGTTTTAAAACCACGCTTCCTAAGAGATAAAAAAACAAAGTTTAATCCACATAAAGTACAAATAGACAGTAATCCACTCACACTTACAATAAGGGTAAGATTGCTTTTACCTTTTTTTCAGTTATGATATAAGCTAGATAGTACCCATTAATATTTTTAGTTCTACTGATTTTCCTTAATACCTTTTAAATTTCTGTTAATCTTTTCAGGTACTGTAGGTGGATGGTATTGCAGCATCTTGCCATATCTTTTTGTTGCCTTTTTGCATGAATGAAAAAGTTCAAAAAGTTGCATTGTTCTAATTAGAGGAACATGTCTAGTTGTTCTAGGGAATAGCTGGGACGAAGCAGCCACTTTTTCAGGCCCCTTCCTAATCCACACAAATCTCATTGATGTGCTTCTGTGTGTTTCCTCTTTTCTTTTTCAATCTGCTGCTGCTGCTGCTGCTGCTGCTGCTAAGTCGCATCAGTTGTGTCCGACTCTGTGTGACCCCATGGACTGCAGCCTACCAGGCTCCTCCGTCCATGGGATTGTCCAGGCAAGAGTACTGGAGTGGGTTGCCATTGCCTTCTACCTCCAAGCAATTCTTTCTTACTTTCATTTGTGGGTTCCTCTTTAGTTGTTATTTAGTCACTAAATCATGTCTAACTGTTTTGCAGCCCCATGGACTGTAGCCCACCAGGCTTCTCTGTCCATGGTATTTCCCAGACAAGAATACTGGGGTGGGTTTCCATTACCTTCTCTAGAGAATCTTCCCAATCCAGGGATTGCACCCACATCTCCTGATTTGACAGGTGTTTTCTTTACTATTGAGCCACCTGGGAAACCCCTGCATGCTTAGTTGCTCAGTTGTGTCTAACTTTTTGCGACCCCATGCACTGGAGCCTGCCAGGCTCCTCTGTCTATGGGATTCTCCAGGCAAGAATACTGGAGTGGGTAGCCATTCTCTTCTGCAGGGTAGCCCCTACGTGCCCCTAAAATATTCATGTTGCCAAAGGCTTTTTCTCAATCCTCATCTAAAACTAAACATTCTCTTTGTGTTCTTTTATACACTTTAATGGTTTCAACCACAAACGTGCTCACATTGCTAATCTGACTTCATTTTTTGACTCTAAAGGCTTATTTTTAATAGCCCATCTAGCATCCCTACCAGTGTTCTGTCAGACTTAAAATATTAAAGCTGAACATCCCTTCCTAGTTAACTCTCTTCTATTTTATTGAAATCTCAGTGTATTGAGTCAAATTCATTTATTCAGTTGACTCAGGCCATAAAATTGGGAGCTATTCTTCTCTTCCACATCTCCTTCACGTCCCATGTCTTATCAGTCTCTAACTTCTGTAGATCTTACTTTAACTATCTTTCTTATTCATTCCCTTGATCTGATGTCATTTGCTGCTGTCCTTTTTTAAAGGAATTTGTTACCTGTCATCACCTCTGTTCCTTTGGCTTCCTAAGGGGTTTTTAGGTAGCCTGTCTCAGTCATCCTGATCCATCTTCTACAAGTCAACAAGAGAGATTTTGCTGAGGCTAATCTGATCATGTCTACTTAATATTTATTTCTGTCTCCTGATTGTTTTCTTAGTCTGGCTTTGTCCCACTCCTCTAGCCTCATCTCTCACCACTTCCAGCATTTTAACCCATTTTAAAACCATATGGAAGCCTTTTTTTTGTCCACAATGGCACCTCTAGGTACTGCATATGCTATTTCCTTTGACTGGACTACTCTTCCATTCTTCATCTGCCTGTTGCATTCTGACTCATTTTCAAGACTTTCAGAGTCACTTCTCTTTGGAAACCTTTTCCTGTGCTAAGTTACATTTCTTTTGGAGTTTTCTTCTGTTTTTCCATGACACCCTATGTTGTTGTTTAGTCACTCAGTCGTGTCCGACTCTTTGGCAATTCCATGGACTGTAGCTGACCAGGCTCCCCTCTCCAAGGGACTTCCTAGGTAAGAATATTGGAGTGGGTTGCCATTTCCTTTTCTGGGAGGTCTTCCTGGCCAAGGAATCAAACCCATGTCTCCTGCATTGGCAGGCAGATTCTTGACCACTGAGCCACCAGGGAAGCCCATAAAACCCTATACATGCATGCATTATGGCACTTACCACACTGTGAGTTATAATTATTTACTTGTTATACTTGTCTTTCTCCCCCCACTTGTCCGAGAGTCCTTTAAAAATAAGGACTATGTTTTGTTCAATCCTTATCCACAGTCACTGACACAAAGTATTTGCTTAGTACATGTAGGTTAATTTGAAAAAGCAAAGCTGGAAGATAGCTGGTATGCACAGCTTTATACTGTTTATAAATGCCACCTATTTATACTCCAAAAGGGGCTTAAGTGACATGATGTGAAAGAGGTAGGGTTAATGATTTTCCTAGGAAGCTGCTCTCATAGCCACGTGGGTCTTCCCCTCTTCTGATTGTTCTAGAGAGTTTGTGATTACTTGCACAAATTGTGGAGAGCATGATTTGAGAATCAGAAGACCCAGTTTTGCCATTATTTTTCTTAGCTCCTTGATAAAGTCATTCAACATTTCTGGTTTACTCTTTGTCATCTGTAAACAGAGAACTTTGGATTAAATCAGTTATTTTCAAGTTTATAAAAACTATGGAATAATTTCCTAAGTTTAAAGTCTCCTGAGTAAGACCACCAGATGAAAGCAAGAGCTATCTGGTTGACCACTAAGGGTCGTCTGCTTGACATCCATCCTCTGCAGTGGCCCCTGAAAGGGCTTTGTGAATCAGAGTGTACAAATTATTTGAACAATAAATCTCTTAAACTCTATTTAAGTGCTCATATTCAATTATCATTATTACTTAGTTAGCAATTTTTTTTTTTTTTGTCATGAGTTACACCTTCTCCCTACTGAAAAGGATATATCGCCCGGAGGGCTGATAGTCAGCTGATGCGTGGGTGTTCAGTCACTGTCGTGTGTGACTCTTTGGGACCCAATGGACTGTAACCCACTAGGCTCCTCTGTCCATGGAATTCTCCAAGCAAGAATACTACAGTGGGTTGCTGGGCCAATTCCAAGCTGATCATTAAATATTTGTGCAGTCACTCTGGTTTCTAGTGGGTGCTGCTATGTATGGAGGTAGGAAAGGAAAAATTACAAATTGGCACTTTTTTCTTTTCTCTTTCCTCCTTTTTTCTTTTTAATAAACTTTTATTGGATATGGCCTAATTTTTTTTCTTTCTTTCATTTTTCCCTTTATTCAAAGTTATTTATTTGTTCCTATTTATTATAATCTTCAGAAATTGAAATCATGTCTCAATTTCTACATTAGTGATAGCTCAGTTTGTAAAGAATCTGTTGGCAATGCAGGTGACCCTGCTTTGATTTCTGGGTTGGGAAGATCAGCTGGAGAAGGGATAGGCTATTCACTCCAGTATTCTTGGGCTTCCCTTGTGACTCAGCTGGTAAAGGATCCACTTGCAATGCGGGAGACATGGGTTTGATCTCTGGGTTGGGAAGATTGCCTGGAGAAGGGAAAGGCTACCCACTCCAGTATTCTGGCCTAGAGAATTCCATGGGCTGTATAGTCCCTGGGGTCCCAAAGAGTTGGACACGACTGAGCGACTTTCACTTTCACACTTTATAAATTAGTACACTTCAAGTGCTGTTCTTTTTTATTTAGACTTTGATCCCTTTGTTCAGTTCAGTTGCTGTCGTGTCCGACTCTGCGATCCCATGGACTGCAGCATGCCAGGCCTCCCTGTCAGTCACCAATGCCCAGAGTTTACTCAAACTCATGTCCATTGAGTCGATGATGCCATTCAGCCATATCATCCTCTGTCGTCCCCTTTTCCTCCAAACTTCAATCTTTCCCAGCATCAGGGACTTTTCCAATCAGTCAGTTCTTCGCAACACATGGCCAAAGTATTGGAGTTTCAGCTTCAACATCAGTCCTTCCAATGAACACCCAGGACTGATCTCCTTTAGGATGGACTGGTTGGATCTCCTTACTGTCCAAGGGACTCTCAAGAGTCTTCTCCAACACCACAGTTCAAAAGCATCAATTCTTTGGTGCTCAGCTTTCTTTATAGTCCAACTCTCACATCCATACATGACTTCTGGAAAAACCATAGCTTTGTCTAGATGGACCTTTGCTAGCAAAGTGATGTCTCTGCTTTTTAATATGCTGTCTAGGTTGGTCATAGCTTTTCTTCCAAGGAGCAAGCATCTTTTAATTTCATGGCTGCAGTCACCATCTGCAGTGATTTTGGAGCCCAAGAAAATAAAGTCTCTCACTGTTTCCCCATCTATTTGCCATGAAGTGATGGAACCAGATGCCATAATCTTTGTTTTCTGAATGTTGAGCTTTAAGCCAACTTCTTCACTCTCCTCTTTCACTTTCATCAAGAGGCTCTTTAGTTCTTCTTCACTTTCTGCCATAAGGGTTGTGTCATCTGCATATCTGAGGTTATTGATATTTCTCCCAGCAATCTTGATTCCAGCTTGTGCTTCATCCAGTCCAGCATTTCTCATGATGTACTCTGCATACAAGTTAAATAAACAGGGTGACAATATATAGCCTTGACATACTCCTTTCCCTATTGGGAACCAGGCTGTTGTTCCATGTCCAGTTCTAACTGTTGCTTCCTGACCTGCATATAGGTTTCTCAAGAGGCAGGTCAGGTGGTCTGGTATTCCCATCTTTTTTAGAATTTTCCACAGTTTATTGTGATCCACACAGTCAAAGGCTTTGGTATAGTCAATGAAGCAGAAATAGATGTTTTCTGGAACTCTCTTCCTTTTTCATGATCCAGGGGATGTTGGCAATTTGATCTCTGGTTCCTCTGCCTTTTCTAAAACCAGCTTGAACATCCAGAAGTTCACAGTTCACATACTGTTGAAGCCTGGCTTGGAGAGTTTTGAGCATTACTTTGCTAGCGTGTGAGATGAGTGCAGTTTTGTGGTAGTTTGAGCATTCTTTGGCATTGCCTTTCTTTGGGATTGGAATGAAAACTGACCTTTTCCAGTCCTGTGGCCACTGCTGAATTTTCTAGATTTTCTGGCATATTGAGTATAGCACTTTAACAACATCATTTCCTTTGTTCCTTAAAGTAAAATAAATCTGTGCTTCAACAATTAGCTTGAATAATAGAAGGTGAAATAATATTATTATTAATCACTTTGTTAATATTTTTCTGCTATTCAATCCCTAAGATATGTATATATGAAATAATTAATTTTTCAAACTCAGGTGACTTATGATAATATAGACAACAATGGATAAGGTAAAAATTCATGATAATTTATCCAAATTTATAAATTATATTGTCAGAAAATGCTATCATAGAAAATTATGTGGTGCTTTTTCGTACATTTCAGAAGTAATATTTATAGTTTCCATTTTTTCCATTGTTTATAGACTATATAGATTTAAAAATAGTTTAAGTTATCAGAGTGCTCAGTCTGTATTAAAGCAGAAGGGCGGTCATAATATTTTTAACATTGTTTTATAACAATCATAACAAATGCTGTTAGAATAAAAATATATGTTCGACTGTAATTATTGGAGAATGTGGATTCTACTATAATCACATCTGGGTCAAATGGAATAATTTGGTAATCATCTTTTGATACTTAAGTTGAAATTTAACTCAAAAAGGACTAAAATTTAAGATTTGCCTTGTTTTCTATGTTGTTTTTTGGTGGGACTTGACTTAGTTCATCATAATTTTTGGAAAACATTTTATTTTGAAAATTAGCAGTGATACAGTTTGTTCTGCTGAGTTCTTGAATTTACTTATTTTTATGCAGCTCATCAGTGGTATCCAGTTGCCTCCCAGTTATCAAAACAAAGCTGATACCTTAGTGATTGTAGAAATTTTTGGGGTTCCAAATGATCAAATGAAGCAGCAGAGTCGTGTAATTAAAAAAAATGGTGAGCTCCTAATATATTTTATTGATTGGTCTATTAGACTTCATGTTGGAAAGCTTAAAAATTATGTATTGATAGTGTTTTGATACATATTTATTTTTCATAAGAGCTTTTGCATGATGTTCAAGATGATGAAAGTATTATATCAGCAAAAAATTTAATAATTACTTAATGTTGGTTAGATATAGTTTCAATTACAGATACAAAAATGTATCTGACCTGAAGAAGTAGTGTTTTTTCCATTTGTACTTCCTCTTTATGTTTTCTTATTTGACTGGTTAAGAGAGATATTTTGACTGCCTCAAATCTAGCTGCTAGCTTCTGTGTAAAATAAAGAGCTTAAGATTTCTCTGATATAGTGTGTTGCACAGTTTTACTTAACAGCTTGAATTATTTTAGATCAAAAGTCTGTGGCTTCTGACTCAATATGCCATAGAAACCTACTCATAACAGTATTTAGATTCATAATTCAGTCATTTTTGCCAGAAGGGAAATGTAGGAATGAAAGAAGTGACTTTGGTGAGATTTTCAGTGTGCCAGCATCTCATGACAGTTTACATAATACCTAACACTGTTATTTATTCTCTGAAGTTGAAATCATTAAGGACATTAGAAAAGTATAGATTCTTGGGGCTGACTGTTAGATAGTCAGAATCACTCAGGAAGAGAACTTGCAACTGATCCTTTGAGAGCAGAACCTTCTTTGAGTGAATATTCTCAAAGTATAGTGGACTTCATTTCAGAGTCTGGAAATCTGCTCCAGGTTGAATGGCATGGACAGAGAAGCAGGTGCAGTTTGAGCTATCTTTTTCTTCTTTGGTGATAATTCCCTCAAAATCCAATGTTTGCCTCCTCCCAAACCCCAAATATTCCTCCACCTCAGCCTCTAGGAACAAAGGAGAGAAAAAAGTTTTGGAAAGTTTTATTACCTCATCCTGTGTTATCATCGGGAAGGGATACTAGTAGTAACTCACTGCCTTATTTGGCTTCTGTTAGAGTTGAAATGGCAATGTCAAGAAATGGTAACTGCTAATATCAGGAAGCTTCTAGTAACCTATCCTTTGTTCTCTCCATCCCCCTTACTTGAGTCTTCATGACTAAATGCACAGAACATTAATTTATTCCATGCACCCCTTATGTAATACTGTGATTTTAGCTCCCATTAGAAATTTGATTGCATCCCTGGTTTCATGGGAATATACCTACAAAAATTCAGTTTGGTTCACCAGACATTATTGAGCCTATCATGTTAAAAGCCTGATTCTAAGTATCAAAAAACTTAAAACCTCTATTAACTACATTCTTATGTATGCCCCAACTAATTCTATTATAGATAGTTTATAGTTCAGTGTGGAATATGAGATGTAAGTGAAATTGTTACGAAAGAGTCATTAGTGCCTTAAAGAAAGTACAAAGAATTGTATGGAAGGGGCAAATTTGAAGATGGTTCTTGGCAAATGAGTAGAATTTTTTTAATAGAGATTGAAGATAAGGGAATTTTCTTTCTTTCTTTTTTCTCCATTTTTGGCCACACTTTGAGACTTGTGGGATCTTAGTTCTCTGACCAGGGATAGAACCCAGGTGATAGAGAACATGCTGAATCCTAACCACTGTTCCTCTAGGGAATTCCCTAGGATAAGGGAATTTAAGGCAAAAGTAATATGTGTGCTAAAACATGGAGAAAACAAAATTCAAACATGTTAGCAGAAAGTACAAAAGTTCAAGTACAGTATACTTAAGAAAGATTAGTTGTGAGATAAAATGAGAGATTTACTCTGGAGATGGCTATGGAAAATCATGAAAGCCATGACACAGTATTAGAAACTTTCTTTTCTGTATAAAATGAATAAAACTAAAACTTTTAAACAGGGATATAAAGCACTAAGAACTGAGTGTTCACAGAGATCGTTTCTACAGAGTAGAGAGGAAGAAGTGTGAGAGAGAAAGATGAGAAATACAGGAGAGTCAGGATGTGGTTTCACAGCGACACGATGCAGAAGTCAAGTCTTAAAGAAGGGCTGCACCGTCAGAAAAGGAACGGAGGATGCACGTGAGGAAGACCGGCAGGACTGAAAGTGTCGATAGCGGACGAGAAGGGTGCTGAGATCGCCTAGCTACTAGGGTGATGGTAGTGCATTGAAAGACAGGAGCGTCTGGGAGGAAAACAATCACGTTTGCGTACAATAAGGAAGTGAGTTTTTAGAAACACTTAATTATTTGGTTGCATCAGGTGTTAGCTGCAGCATGGAGTATCTTCATTTCGTCATGTGGGATCTTTCCTTGTGGTGCTGGACTCTCTAGTTGTGGCGCAGGCTCTGGGATATACAGGCTTCAGTAGCTGCAGCACTTGGTCTTTCTAGGTGTGGTGGGTAGGCCTCGTTGCTCCAAAGCACGTGGGATCTTAGTTCCCTGAACAGGGATTGAACCTGGGTCTTCTGTATTGCAAGGTGGATTCTTAACCACTGGACCACCGGGGAAGTCCCGTGATTTTTAACTATATTTGTAACTATCAAATTATTATTATTTTTTTTTACTTTGACAACTAAAAGGACTTTCACATATATCTATGTATGATTTTATGTGTATATGAAAGAGTATGGTCAAGCAGGGTTAGAAGACAGAGAATAAGTCAGTATAAGAATTTTGTGCAGACATTTTGTAGTGTCTATAGAGATTTCACTCTTAAACCTGTTTCCTGTACTTCACTGAATTATTTCTCTACTAGGGCAGGGTAAGGTGGTCATTATTTCAATGTGAGTCAATTCGTTTAATATTTTCACTAGCATTGACTGCATTCTGAATTCCTACCTAGTAAACATGCACTTGTGACCAAAGATATACCATAAAAAGCATAGATAAGGTATAATAAGTCACAGATGCTTCAATATGTGCTGAAACGTGACACAAAGGGCAAATCTTTTGAGGTAGTATGTGTAGCATTGCCTTTGTACATGAAAAACAATGCATTATTTTTCCCTGAACTTTTTTTTATTAAAGTAAGAGCATTTATTTGATCTGGATGAGAATTTCTTGGTTCCATTCAATTATGCTTAATTTTTATCTGATTTGGGTCACATTGTAATGCAATTTGGATTTCTTGTTTGGCAGGAGAGTATTTGGGATGATCTGTTTCGCTAGGGACATAGATTACTCATCAATTTTGGATTTGAAAATAAGCATTTAATCAAAAGAAGGATCAAGAGCTGACTTTAGAGCAAACATTAGTGAACTCTCAGTCCAACCACTGTCTGTAGTTCTTCCCATAATATGTCCTGATCTAGAAAAATGATGTTATATAACTTCCTGTTGTCTCAAGTTCTTTGTTGATAAAATACTTGAACACCGACAGTCATATTATATAACAGTTACACGTTTCTGCTGTGAAATCAGACACCATTTGTTTGATTTCCTGCCCCACTACTTAATGGCTATTTCTTGAAGGCTATTTCATACACACACAAAAATGGCTATTTTTTGAAGGTTATGAAACATCTTTGTGACTCAGTTTCCCATCTGTAAGTGTTGATAGAGATAACCCTGGCATGAGGATAAGTGAGATTATCTCCTTAAAGTTTTTAGAATATTGCCCAGCACTTGTAAACACCTAATAAGTATTATTATTGCCATTACTATTTCTTTCTCATTGGATGCATAAAGATTTAAGTCCTCTAAACCATTAGCTTTCATTATTACTATTAAAGTGTTAAAAATAAGAATTTTAGAGAACAGATATTAAGCATTTTCCCCTAGGAACAGTGTTTGATTTTTTTTTTTTTATTCTATCTCTTCCTTTATATTTCAGCTTTTAATCCAAGATGGAATGAAACATTCACATTTGTTATTCAGGTGCCAGAATTAGCATTGATTCGTTTTGTTGCTGAAAATCAAGGTTTAATAGCTGGAAATGAATTTCTTGGACAATATACTTTACCAGTTCTATGCATGAACAGAGGTAATATTCTGAAAAGTAAGATGACTGTGCTAATATTTATGTGTAACTTGAGTTTAACAAAGAGACTCTTTGATATACCAAATAGCTCTCTTCATTACAGATATGTAAAGAAAAAAAATTTATATATATATATATATATATATATATATATATATATATATTGATATAGTTCTTCCTAGTGGAATTATAGAAGTATGTTCTGATACATAAGGTGGGATTGGGGACTGGGAATGCCAGGAAGACTAATTAGACAAACTTGACTTATATGAAAATTTCTCTGCATGGATTATAGCTCTTTTGTTTCAGTTAAGAGTAGGCATGACTGCCATGAAGGAATGAAGGATGGGAACCATTCAGAAGGGAGAAGCAGTGACTCTTTTTTTCCACCTGAGAAGAGACAGGGAGCCCAAGACTCTTATCTTGACTCTTTTCAGAGCTGCCTTGCAGTCGCCTCTCTGGGGTGATTTACAGTGTGCTCCCAATTTTATCCTTATATTTACTTCTCTAGTACCATCTGAGATGTACCTAGAAAACAGCCTTTCTAAAGCAGAAGGGTGATGGCTAATTTTGGAGATGCATCATTTTCGGGGCAGGGCAGGGGGGAAGTATGAGCTGTTGTGGTACTTAATATGAAGTTGGAGTAGAAACTTCAAATATTTTAGTTTGGAGGAAAATGAGTATACATGATGGAATATAGTTGCGTAGTCCTAGTTTTTATATGTACTTTATAGGAAAGATTGAAGACAAAAGGAGAAGGGGGAAGCAGAGGATGAGATGGTTAGATAGCATCACCGACTCAATAGACATGGATTTCTGGCACAACAACAGACAGCACAAGACTTGACATGAGACAGTCAATTTATATCTACCCCAAGTTTGAGATTCAGTATAATACAGTGTATTTTTACAGTTAACACTGTAGCAGTGGAAAATATTTTGGGTATCCCTATAGCCCAACTCATGGACATGAATTTGAGCAAACTCCAGGAGATAGTGGTGGACAGAGGAGTCTGGCATGCTGTATAGTCCATGGGGTTGCAAAGAGTCAGACGACTGAGCAACAAACAACAAAGTATGTTATTTCTCAGGAGCCCTATTGGGGCCCCTGCTGATGAATGTATTTTTATTGTGTTAATCAGATGTGATTCCTTTTGCAGGTTACCGTCGTGTTCCTCTGTTTTCCAAAATGGGTGAGAGTCTTGAGCCCGCTTCCCTTTTTATTTATGTTTGGTACATCAGATAGCCACTCATGGTACTTGACATATCATTAGCTTACATATTGCAATAAAACAGTCTAGAATGAATGTCTAGATATTTTTTCTCTTTTTAAATTTATTTATTTATTATTATTTTATTATTTTTTAATGTAAAGAAAAATAATTATTTTGAAGTACTGAGCAAAATCACTTTTAAATATGCAAACTAGAGCAATGGAAACAAAACAAAAGCTTCAGTGGGTCCCGACTCAGCGTGACATCCTTGTCAGCCAATTTCTCTTCCCCGCCTGTTTCTGAGGCTGCTCTTTCAACTTGCTTGTATCATGTTTAATTAGTAGAATTTACAAGTTTCTAAAATATGTCTGAGTGAATAAGATATGTTGGCAAATATTTGGAGGTATAAAAGAAATGTGAAATCTAAGAGTGTTTTAACTTCTAGACACCCACTAGTGCATATTGTAGTGGGAAGGAATTGGATTCCAGGTGCTTAGTGCCCTTTTACATCCCGGAGAGTAATTAGCCCTTACACTGTCAGACTAGTTCTTAAATGCTGTGCACTGGATTGGGTACCCTGTAATTACATAGACATTTTTATGAGTGCATATGATTTTGATTTGCGTTCAAACTGCCTTCCAGACTCTTTATCTCTAAAAGTGATCTACTACAGTGGCTTACATGCTCAGATCTCGGAATGAATTTGCACTGTGTCTGAATCTGCTTCCCTGGTGGCTCAGCTGGTAAAGAATCTGCCTGCAATGTGGGAGACCTGGGTATGATCCCTGGGTTGGGAAGATCCCCCGGAGAAGGGAAAGGCTACCCACTCCAGTATTCTGGCCTGGAGAATTCCGTGGACCATATAGTCCATGGGGTCTCAAAGAGTCAGATGCAGCTGAGTGACTTTCACTTCCCTTCTGAATCTGCACTAAGTGTACATTGAAGTTAGTCTCTTGGTCAGATTTGAAAATTGCTGTGCTATTTCATATACTGGGCTTCTCACCATCAGCAGGGTTTTTGCTTTACTAAATGTCATATGTAGAAGAATATGGTTCAGTATTAACGGTTTTTCAAAAAACCAAGCATACTAATACTGATTCTACCATATTGTTGCATGGCAGTAAGGTGAAATCACCCAGTTGCCCTTTTGACAACAAAGAGAGCCATTATAAGTATTTCTTGAAATTAAATCTGACTTTATAATTAAAACAACAAAAATGACTCTTTGTTTATGATTGTTAATGCATTATCACTTGATAGCCAGAAAAATACACTAAAAAGTCATCTACTATGTTTTCCTACTATCATGGTTTAGCCTCAGAACTAAATATTTAAAATAAACATGCCACTGGGAATTGAAATACCCAGCCTATAAGAAGTTGGGTATCCCAGATTGCTCAGTGTATAATCATCCAGATCCTCCTTCATGGGCTGTCAGGAGTTAAGACCAAGAGACAGTCTTCCCAGTGGGCTTCCCCAGTGGCATGGTGCCTGCAGTGCAGAGGACTCCAGAGATGCGGGTTTGATCCTTGGGTTGGGAAGATCCTTTAGAGTAGGAAAGCACTGGTAAAAACTCATAGACTGAGGAGCCTGGCAGGCTATGGCCTATGGACTCACACAGGAGTTGGGCATAATGAGCACATAAGCACAGTCTTCCCAGGGGGGAAATGAACAGCCAATTCTCACAGGAATGCTTCTCTTTTGCCAGATTACAAAAGGATTTTATATTTGTTTATAATGCTTTTATTTTATGAAAAAACCAATTTCAAATCTCCCTGAAAACTAAGCCGGATACAAAGTCTTAGTGAAGGAGGCCTGGTGGTTCTGTGTGCAGAAACGTGGCTACTGTCCTTTGGCATTCCAGCTTCAGGAAGAGCCCTTCAAAAGGCCTCATGTGTGCATGTTTTAGTGACCTGAGCACAGAAATAGACTCTGGCATTTACTCTCAGATACCCTTCAGCTACCAGAGCACCCCGTCTCTTCAGCAGGTCATTCTTTAGTAAGGAAATTACTTCCACAAATTCTCCATCTCCTGACTGTGGCTTAGGCCTTACATTTTCATTATCATCTGCACTGAGAGTTATGGTAGAGATGTGTGGGGTGCAACTAATTTGACAAACCCAGATCCATACATATGGCTGAAGAACATGCAGCATTACCCTTATAAAAGCTGGTTTTCTTCCTCGAGCTCCCGAAGAGCAGCTGCTTCTGGGCTTTCGCTGTCATCCATCGGACTGGGGGGAATTCATGGTAGTAGCCTCCCATTGGTGGTTGGAACTGCTTCAGTAGAATGATGCGTTCCTAGCAAAGGGTTCTTTGAGGCTCTGGGGTAACTGCCACCCCCATCACCCGACTATCCTCTTTGCTTTGCTGTTTCACAACTTCTTGTGTGACCAGTAGGATCCCTGTAAGTTGTTTTTTCAAGCATGATCCATTCCAGAAGGATCTTATTTAAATCATTTACTGTTCAACCTAATAGCAAGTGGCCTGTTCCGCCCATTAATGCAAGGCTTTCACCTTCTCTAAACTCCTAAAGCCTTTTGAAGATTTGGAATTCCATGAAAGTTTAAAGGCTTTTATCGGTGAATATTGTAAGAGTTCCTTAATTCTTGAAGCAGAAAGAACTTATTTCTCATTTACACCAAAAAGATTTAAAATAAGGAAGAAAAAAGGATCTTTCCTTTTCTCACTTTCCTTCAGGTACCACTCAAACTCAGCTCACTCATTGAAGACAAAATCTTTCTTTAATATCCCACATTACTTTAGAAATGCAATTTTGAAAGGAAACATTAGATTATTATTTCCCTTCCAGTAATCTTGGAATGTCTTTAGGCATGTTTGTTTTCATTTTATGTGCATTATTTATCATTTACGTCATCCTTTAAATTAAACTGGTACCATTATTATTACTACTACTATTTTCTCACAAGAGCTTTTTACCAGATACTACCCATAGAAACTCCACTGCCAGGGATGGTCTCACATTAGAGAAGATTGGGAATGGTGTGAAAAGCCAGCTTTGACTTATTTCTAAGCCTAATTCACTTGTAGAAAAATAATTCTGTTGGTGAGGGAGAGGAAACAGAAGAAACAGCTAAAATGAACCTCTAGGCTGTGCTAATGGAAGATCTTTTAGCTTTTAAACTCTAGTTTAAATGTCATTTCCTCAGGGTGGCCATCCATGACCTCCTAGATTAGGTTACATTCCTTGCTTTATGTCTCCATGCAACTGAGGAAAGTGACAGCTAGGAAGTGACTTTGCACTGTCAGGGAGGCCTTGGTGTTGCTGGGAGCTAGCCTGACACTCACAGTCAGGCTACGGTGTTCTTTTGCCAGACGTGAACAATTTCACATCAATACCCAACAGGGCCACTGTGTGACCACGATGGATAAGGAGAAAAACGGAACCAGTCTGTAAGTCTGCAACCCTGGTGGGGCACCTGACAGAAGCATGAATATTGTCCAAACACCAAAGTGCCAAACACTCCTGGGGAAACATGAATGACTCTTGGATTCTTCACCTGCTTCCTTGGACCTTCTCTCAAATCATCTAACACAAGCCTGAATCCAACAGTACGTCCTTTGCTGAGACACTCCATGGCTCTTCATTTGTGTATCTCCCTCATTGAGATGAGGAGTCAACCCACTGTGTGTGTTTCTGGTGGTCTTTGGCTGGAGGTCATTAACACAAATCTGGACTCTTCCTTTTGTTACTCTCATGACCTTTTAGTGATCAATGACAGGAAAGTTTTGTTATGTCATTAATTTTGACCTTTATTTTTCCCCCCCTTGCTTCTGGTTGTTTAGAACTTCAAATAGAAAACATGCAGATCACAGTCTAGACTTACCTTGACTTTTGTTTGGGAGATGGTGGCCACTGGAGGCCACTGATGGTGGTTGCTCTTAAGTTGCCCTATTTTTGAAAGAAGTGTGGAAGAACTGCCTAGAGCTGTAAAAAGGAGGTCTTTATGTAAATTTTGGTTAGGGAGGAGTATATGGTGTCCTGAGATGCAGACATGAGAATCCCAGATTCCACTTGAAAAATTTATGCAAATTTCAGGGGTTATTTGGGAGCCACAAAGGCAGGAACCTCATGCTGTGGATTAGGATCGGGAAAATGGAATTGCTTACTTTTAGTGAAGCCCTTCTGGGCTTGACCAATAAACATTTTATTGAGAGACTAAATGAATTAGATTCTATTTTCAGGAGTTATTGAAATTCCTTGTTTTTTTGCTAGTCTCTAAACATTTGCTGAATTACATTTGTTTCAAGGTAACAACCCTCTGGAAATATTTGTACCAACAAAGCTTTCTTGTGATGCATTCTGGATTCTTAGGCCATAAAGTTTGAGTCCCCTGTAGTATTTGGAGGTAAGTTATTTTTACCAGCCACTAGAAATTTCCACTTAAACATCAAAGAGGTAGATTAAAGTGGAATTTGAGCTTATGAGAGGTTGGTCTTCTTTGAGTCTTGCATTCTTACGCATCACCTTAGCACATGGTAGTGGTGGGGATGGTGGTGGGAGCTGATGTTAAATTCCTTACAAACCTACACATTCGCAGGAACCCATGCTCTCTGTCTACTTTCCATTCCATTTGTATACAATTTAACCTTTAAAAAATTATTTATTTATTTGACTGTGCCAGGTCTTAGTTGCAGCATGTTGGGGCTAGTTGTTTTGTGTTTCTGGTTTTTTGACCTAGAGGCACGTGGGACCTTACCTCCCCAACCAGGGATCAAATCCACACCCCCTGCATTGGATGGCGAAGTCTTAACCACTGTCCCTAAAGTTCTTTTTCTGATGACATGAGGAAAACTTTTGGTATTTCCCCCCTCTTATTGTTTTAATATTATTTTCAGATAGTTTGAGCTGGATTTATACCTTTTTTTTTGTTACTCCATCCTTTGGTCTGTCTATTTCTGTAGTTCATATAAGGATAACAGTGTTTCCTGGACCTGAGTGTCATGTTTACTTTTCCTATCCCTTCGCTCTGGCCTAGGCGTTTGTTTTTCTTTCTACTCTCAAAGTTCTGTCTAGAGGGAGATGAAGTCAGTGAATTTCATGTTTGTTCCACATCCCTTGTTCACATGAGTCTTGACTATCTTGATCCTCTGGAGTAGGTTGTGTTGTTATTATTTAGTTGCAAGTCATGTCTGACTCTTCTGTGACTCCATAGATTATAGCCCGCCAGGCTCCTCTGTCCATGGAATTCTACAGGCAAGGATACTGGAGTGGGTTGCCATTTCCTTCTCCAGGGGATCTTCCTGACCCAGGGATCAAACCCTCATCTCCTGCACTGGCAGGTGATTCTTTACCACTGAGCCACCCAGGAAGTGGTTAGTCTCACCTAAACTGTTCCTTTCAGACCAATATCTGCTCCAGAGCAAGTCTTGACCTGTAACCATCCTGTCTGATTTCCCTTCAGTAAGTCCTGTTTGCTTCATTTTCCCTTACAGTACCAGTTCTAGAGATTTTCCAAATAGGTTCCCCTAGGCCCTCTTGCCAATAATTATTTTCTTTTGAAAGTCACATAATAATTCTTGGAATCCTTTATACCTGTCTTCCTGGGTTTCCCTCTCAAATATGACCAGATTTGCTTATCACTTAATTACTCTGTCTCAGTTTTTGAGAGATGGTTTCCCAGTTGTTCTTACAAAATGCTGCTGCTTTATGAGAAATCTTTTTAAAGTTTTTCTAATTTTAACTCTCTCTAGGATGTCATGATAGCTGCTCTCCAAGGCCTTTCCTCTTTTTATCTGGTTGACTTTTTTTTTGAACCAGTAACAATTGAAATATATTGCCGTTTTCGATTACTTTTTCAAGAGAAACTGGATTTGAATCTGTCACCTTTTTCACTTTGTAGTTCTCTCTCCTGGCTCTTAGCATCTCATTTCCCCTTCATATCTTCCCAGTTTATGTTTTTAAGACCCCAGTATTTCTTTCAAGGAAATATCATTCTCATTACTACTCTGTTTGATGCCTTCTATTTTATTTTCCTTTTTCTACTACCTTTGTTCTGATGGTAAGAAATTCCAGTTCCTTCTTGATTCCTGGGGTAAATCAGAATTTCAGAGCCAGAGGCTAACGGGCACAGACTTTTAAATTGCTTTTTCAGTTTTGGGGCATTTAATAATCTCAGTCAGTTATTTTTTGACCTCAGCCTAGGAAGAGGGCATATTCTCTTTATGAAAAGAATACCCATTTTTGTTGATTTAAATATTAATAAAATCCACTTCCCTTCTGGCAATTGGAGGCATGGTTGAAATATCTGAACTCTAATAATTAGAGTTTCTTTAATTATCAAATGCAGTACCTCCTTGAGACTAGTGTTATTTCTTTGACTGAAGACTGTGGACATGACACACAAATTCAGGTTTGGCCCCTTCTCTTCCACAGCTGTTATCCTAAAGTCACTTCAAAATAATACACACACGCACACACACACACACACACACACACACACAAGAACACAGTTTGGGGAAGTTGATACAGTAGGAAACATATCTGTCTCTGGAGCTAAGAATTTTAAGCTCTAACTTTACTAGAGCTTGTAGCACACTTTAAATTCAGCTAATGTTCA
Source organism: Bos javanicus (assembly GCF_032452875.1). NCBI lineage: Eukaryota > Metazoa > Chordata > Mammalia > Artiodactyla > Bovidae > Bos > Bos javanicus. Next base: position 91,897,587 of record NC_083872.1, read on the forward strand.
AATTTCTGGCCTAGTTATTTTGAGATATGGCTGAGAAATCCATTAAAGAAAGCAGCCGATGTTCTTTTATCACCTAATGCTTAAAAAGCTTAAGAAAATTTTAAAAGGGTTATCTTTCTCTTATAGTCTGTTTTGTTCTAAAGACTAAATCTTACATGGTCTGTACTCATTAATGCCTAAAGGTTTAATGCTACATCCCTTTAATGATAAAAACCAGTCATTTGGTGCAATCTAAGCCATTACAAACTACCAAGGTTAATAAATCCACATAGCCCGTGCTTACCAAAGCCTAAAGTCCAAGCAGTGTCTCTTGGTCTACTGAAACTTGTGTTGATGCTGTGTTCACTCCAACATTAAAAAAAATTTTTTTTTTAATTTAATTTTGGCTGTGTTGGGTCTTCATTCTTGTGTTGGCTTTTCTCTAGTTTCGGCGAGCAGGGGCTACACTTCATTATAGGGCATGGGCTTCTCATTGCAGTGGCTTCTCTTGTTGCCAAGCACAGGCTCTAGGGCTCATGGGTTTCAGTGGTTTCAGCATGCGAGTTTTAGTAGTTGTGGCTCCTGGGCTCTAAAGCACAGGCTCAGCAGTTGTGGTACATGGGCTTAGTTGATCTGCAGCATGTGGGATCTTTCCAGAGCAAGGATCAAACCATGTCTCCTGCATTGGCTGGTGGATTCTCCATCATTGAGCCAACAGGGAAGCCCTCCAATATTTTTTTGAAGAAAAAGTGTTAGGTTTAATATGTTTATCTAAATTGTATTGAGAACATTCTGGATCCTGTGCTAAGAAATAAAGTATATCTTAATTTGTGACATTTGTGTTAACAATATGAGGGTTAAGGTTGCTGGGCAGTTTAGTCACTAGAATTTCTCTCATGTATTAAATCTTCACTTTGGGCCTAGATAATATGTCAGTCATGGTAGCTCTTCAATAATCCATTTCTTTTTGGGAATCAAGTCCTGACCTTGAGCTGTGTTTGCTAGAAATGAGTCTGTTACCATAACCGCTTAATTGTTTGATATCAGTAGCCATGTCATATCTGTGACCCTCAGTTTCTTTTAGCCCGCTCGTTTTGAGATGTCTTAGTTTTCTGTGGAAGTTTCTCAGGGATTTTGAAGATGAGAATGCAGGGGTTGGGGTTCATGGGATGGGCAGTCGTCCAGTGCTTCCAGTCCCTCACATCCAGGTAACTTAAAAATCCGCCCCTCCCCCAGTGTGTATGTAAACATTACATTCAAGAATTCATTTGACTGGAAATGAATTTACACTATGAGACATTTGAATATTATTAGTTTCTAAAACTATAATAATCTCTCCCTTCCCCATCTCATTGGGTTTCCCTGATAGCTCAGTTGGTAAAGAATCCACCTGCAATGCAGGAGACCCCAGTTCAATTCCTGGGTCAGGAAAATTCACTGGAGAAGGGATAGGCTACCCACGACAGTATTCTTGGGCTTCCCTTTTGGATCAGCTGGTAAAGAATCCTCCTGCAATGTGTGAGACCTGGGTGTGATCCCTGGTTGGAAAGATGCCCTAGAGAAAGAAAAGGCTACCCACTGCAGTATTCTGGCCCAGAGAATTCCATGGACTGTATAGCCCATGAGATCACAAAGAGTTGGACACGACTGAGCGGCTTTCACTTCCCCATCTCATTAGACTTCTTGTAAAAGGCAAATAAAATACAGATATAAAAAGGCTAAAAGAGCTGTAAAACATGATATGAATGAGAGTTAGGACTAGGAACCTTGTTTTTCTCGTTCACTGGTGTCTTGTTTTTCTCGTTCACTGGTGTGTCATTCAGTCATTATTCAGGCATTTAATTTATAAAGACTTACTAAGCATCTACTACATGCCAGGTTTTTGTAGGGGCTAGAACAGCAAAACAAATGAAGACTCAATGTTAGATTCATTTGTTAGAGCTGCCATAAAAAATTACACCAACTTGGTGACTTAAACAACAGAAATGTTTTTGTCTCACACTTCTGGGAGATACAAGCCTGAAATTAAGGGGCTGGCAGTGTTGGTTCCTTCTGACAATCTGTTCCACACATCTCTCCTAGCTCAGGTAGTTTGTGGGTATTCCTTGGCTTATACATGCATCACTTTAACCTCTACTTCATGTTTTCATATGGCGTTCTCTCTGGTTGCAGGTCAATGTCCAGATTTCCTCCTTTTATAAGGACGCTGGTCTTATTGGATTACAGGCCCACTCTACTCTAGGATGACCTCTTCTTAGCTAGTTACATCTGCAGTGACCCCATTTCCAAATAAAGTTGCATTTTGAGGTTACTGGTGGTTACTGTGCTTTGTTGTGCTCAGTTGTGTCCAACTCTTCCGTGACCCCATGGACTGTAACCCTACAGGGTCCTCTGTCCATGGAATTTCCCAGGCAAGAATACTGGAGTGGTTGCCATTTCCTTCTCCAAGAGATCTTTCCAAACCAGGGATCGAACCCACATTTCCTGCATTGGCAGGCAGGTTCTATATCACTGAGCTACCTGGGAAGCCCTTCTGGTCGTTAGGACTTATCAATTTTGAGGGGACATAATTCAGTCCATAAAACTTACGTAGTGAAAGTGAAAGTGAAGTTGCTCAGTCGTGTCTGACTCTTTGTGACCCCATAGACTGTAGCGTACCAGGCTCCTCTGTCCATGGGATTTTCCAGGCAATAGTACTGGAGTGGATTGCCATTTCCTTCTCCAGGGGGTCTTCCCAAACCAGGGCTCGAACCTGGGTCTTCTGCATTGTAGACAGATGCTTTACCGTCTGAGCCACCAGGGAAGTCCAAAACTTACATAACATCTGTCTAAATATAAAAGTTATAAATAAAGCCAAGAAGTCATTAAGTGCAACATGTCTTGTTCTCCTCTATAAACACCTGAAAAGACAGCTTTTAATGGAGAATTCTTGGATGTCTTAGAGATCTGTGTTGGATTATGGTGACCTGAAAAGGACTGGGTCCTCTCCTAGAACTGGCTCTCCTTCTGTATGTCCTGTTTCGCCTACGGGCTCCCTCCTGTACTGTCAGCGGCCTCATGCACATTTGTGGACACTCCAGCTGGTACATTTAAGCTGCATCCATATACACTGTAAGCAGCTTGCCCTTGGCCACCACTGGAGCCTAGGCATTCCTCGCCCTGATGTGGTGTCTGACTTCAGGCGAATGGATCCTTAGAAGGCCTGCAGAGGCTGTTTGGGCAGGGAATTCTGGAGTCATGTGTACCTAGAATTTGGTCTAGAATGAGGCTTGTGGGTATAGGTGAGTCATAGACCTCACCATAGGTATATGGTGAGGGCACCTGAGCAAGGATTCTTCTTGCCTGGGTCTATAGCTGTACTGTCAGTGACAACACTTCTTGAGAGTCTTGTGTTTTAGTGAAAGGATACAAAACATGAATAATAAAAAAAATAAATAAGTAAATTGTATAGAATGTTCAAAGGTTATAAGGATATAAGAAAAAAAAGTAGAGCCAAGTGGGAAGGATCTGGTGTGTATTTGAGGACAGAGCAGGTTTCAGTATGACACAGACAGGTCGAGATGGAAACATATGACCAAAACTTGAAAGAGGTGAGAGAACAGGTAGGTGGATACATGGGACAAAAACACATTTTGGAGGAAAGGAGCTGCGTGAAAGATTCCAGGGAAGAAGCATATGCCTAGAACACTCAGGGAATGGAAAGGAGGCCAGTGTTTCTTGAGTGTGTTGAGCATAGGAGGATGTAATGGGAGTTAAAATCAGAGAGATGACCAATGGGAGGCCAGATCACATTGGGCTTTTAGGCTATTTTGAAGGTTTGTGCTTTTACTCTGAGATTAGAAGGCTCTGCAAGGTTTTGAGCCAGAAGAACAATAGGATGACTCCAATTGCTGAGTTGAGAATACACTGTAAGGACTTCTCTGTAGCTCAAACAGTAGAGAATCTTCTTGCAACACAGGAGACCTGAGTTTGATTCTTGGGTTGGGAAGATCTTCTGGATAAGGAAATGGCAACCCACACCAGTATTCTTGCCTGGAGAATCCCAAGGACAGAGGATCCTGGCAGGATACAGTCCTTGGGGTCACAAAGAGTCTGACATGACTGAGCGACTGAAACTATTACTATTACTATAAGGGCTGCTGCTGCTAAGTCACTTCAGTCGTGTCCGACCCACCAGGCTCCCCCATCCCTGGGATTCTCCAGGCAAGAACACTGGAATGGGTTGCCATTTCCTTCTCCAATGCATGAAAGTGAAAAGTGAAAGTGAAGTCACTCAGTCAGGTCCGACTCTTAGCGACCCCATGGACTGCAGCCTACCGGGCTCCTCCATCCATAGGATTTTCCAGGCAAGAGTACTGGAGTGGGGTGCCATTGCCTTCTCCCAACTGTAAGGGCAGGCGGGGTAAACACAGAAACTAAGACTATTTAGAAGAAGGCAATTGTAGTAATTTGGGCCAAAGTTGATAGGATTGCCTTGAACAGGAGAGGAAACAGATGGAGAGGGGTAAGTGGTTGGATCTGGGAAAAGTTGACTATACTTTGTGTGTCCATTCCTCCTATTCATCTTGTGATTCCTTCTTCTTATCTCCAATTGTAGAAATTTTCTACTAGTCTTCAGATTATTCTTATTTATAGTTGCTCTGTTGTTGTTCAGTAGCTAAGTTGTATCCGACATGGACTGCAGCACTCTGAGGCTCCTCTGTCCTCCACTATTGCCCAGAGTTTGTGCAAATTCATGTCCATTGAGTGGCTGTCTTTAGAAATAGCTGAGTTGCTTTGTAATTGGTTGTTATTTTGATGTGCTTATGGAAGGAGGCGAATTCAGAGTCTTCCTACTCCATCATCCTGGCCATTCTTTGGGCTGGAGTTGTAAAACTGGGGAATACATAAGAGATAAGTGTTCAATTCCTGGGTTGGAAAGATTCTGGGTTGGAAAGACCCTGGAGGAGGATGTGGCAACCCACTCCAGTATTCTTGCCTGGAGAATCCTATGGACAGAGGAGGCTGGTGGGCTACAGTTCATGGGTCACAGAGTCAGACATGACTGAAGCAACTTAGCACGTATGTAGCATATGATATTTAAAGCCATCAAAATGGGATGAGACCAGTAGGGAGTGGAAGTTGATGGAGAAGAGGACCAAGGACTGGGCCCTAGACACTTCAACATTGGAGACTGTGGAGATGCTCCTGCACGGAAGACTGAGAAGGAGGGACCAGTGTTATAGAAGGAAAGCACAAGGGGGTGTTGTATTCTGGAAGCCAAAGGAAGAGCTTTGAGAAAGAAGGTTATTGACTGTGTATTTCAATGCTACTGATAGGTAAGTTTGGATAAGGGCTAAATAGCTAAATCCCAAGGAAACTAAATAGCTAAATCCAAAGGAATCAGTTTGGAAACTGACCTTTGGATTTAGCTTTGTGGAGGTCAGTAGGTATCGTGACAAAAGCAGTTTTGTTGAAGTGTTTGGGACAAACATCTCCTTGGAATGATCTGAGAGAAAATGAGAAGAGAAAATCTGGAGGCAGAGATTAGAGACAACCATTTTGAAAAGTTCTGCTGCAGAAAAGAGCCAGTCAATTAGATGAATATTTGGAAAGAAGACAGAAGTGCTGAGATATTTTTTAGAATAGTTGTTCCATCATGTAACCATGTATGTTGAAGAGACTTGTCTAGAAGAGAATAAAGAAATGATGCTTTTGCATAGAGGAGAATTCCAGTACTGTTTTTGAGTAGGTAAGACGTTGTTGTTGTTCAGTCCCTCAGTCATGTCTGACTCTTTGCGACCCCATGGACTGCATCATGCCAGGCTTCCCTGTCCTTCATCATCTCCCAGCATGCTCAGACTCATGTCCATTGAGTTGGTGATGCCATCCAACCATCTTGTGCTCTGTCGTCCCCTTCTCCTCCTGCCTTATATCTTTCCCAGCATCAGAGTCTTTCTCAACGAGTTGACTCTCTGCATCAGGTGGCCAAAGTATTGGAGCTTCAGCTTCAGCATCGGTCTTCCGATGAATATTCAGAGTTGATTCCTTTAGGACTGACTGATTGGATCTCCTTGCAGTCCAAGGGACTCTCAAGAGTCTTTTCCAAATCCGCAGTTCAAAACCATCAGTTCGACTGAGCTGGATAATCCCTCTTATAATATTTCTTTTTCTAAATGTTATTTAGAAACTTCAAGTGAGAAAAACAGCTCTTTGGAGGATGAAACGTCACATGTATAAAATACACCTTTTAGGATCATTTTTTTTTTCTGGCCTATTTGAAATGCAAAGCCTCACTGAAAATCGATTTTGACAGAATTTCAATGTATCAGTCAATCTGTTGTGTGATTTTTATGTGTGGTGTTCTGTTATTGTTTTAAATAATTTTGGTTCTTCTCAGTTTCCAAAGATACATTTTATTGTGCTAAGAAATACAAAGCAATTTGTCTTGCCAGATGAGCTTCAGGAGTTATGTTTGTCTAAGGAATGTTGTCTGTGTTTTAAATGAACATATAATTGTTTACCAAAAGCTTGAGAAATGTACTTCAGTGTTTCAGAGGATCATTTGACTTCTGTGCACTAACAGCTGAGTCGTTTTGTGGTATTTACAGATTCTTCTTAACTGTAAATACAACTTGGGGGGTTATAATAAATGTTGGGGGAGAGTTGTAATAAATGACTGATGTCAATAGGAATTCAAGGAAGGCTGGAGCAAGATAGCGTGGGGTGGGGTGGTTATGGATCTATAAGTGAATAAAATATATACTACTGGGACTAGAGTCTGACAAACATTTTTTGCCCTGAAGACCGTCTTCCTTTGAAAAGGAAATTCCTGGGGGGAAAATGTACCAGATGATGAGGACCAACCAGGAGACAAACCAGTAATTCTGTGCTATGGAAGAAAACATGCTGGCTGTCCTTTTGTTAAGGATGTAATTACACTTGTTTTTTTTTTTTTTTTATTGTATATTAGATGACCTTACTGCAGTTTTTACCTGTTATAAATAAAGAGACCTTGATGTTTTAAAAAAAACAAAAATCAGTTCTTTGGTGCTCAGCCTTCTTTATAGTCTAACTCTCACATCCATACATGACTACTGGAAAAACCATAGCTTTGATTAGATGGATTTTTGTTGGCAAAGTAATGTCTTTGCTTTTTAATATACTGTCTAGGTTTTTCATAGCTTTTCTTCCAAGGAGCCAGCGCCTTTTAATTTCATGGCTGCAGTCACTGTCCACAGTGTTTTTGGAGCCCAAGTAAACAAAGCCTTTCACTGTTTTCATTGTTTCCCCATCTCTATGCCATGAAGTGATGGGACAAGATGCCATGATCTTTGTATTTTGAATGTTGAGTTTTAGGCCAGCTTTTTCACTCTCCTCTTCTGCCTTTGTCAAGAGGCTCTTTGGTTCCTTTTCACTTTCTGCCATTAAGATGGTGTCATCTGCATGTCTGAGGTTATTGATATTTCTCCCTGCAGACTTGATTCCAGCTTGTGATTCATCCAGCCCAGCATTTCACATGATGTACTCTGCATATAAGTTAAATAAGCAGGGTGACAATATACAGCCTTGACATATTCCTCCCCAATTTGGAACCAATGTGTTGTTCCAGGTTTGGTCCTCACTGTTGCTTCTTGACCTGCATACAAGTTTCTCAGGAGGCAGATAAGGTAGTCTGTTATTCCCATGTCTTTAAGAATTTTATACAGTTTGTTGTGATCCACACAGTCAAGGGCTTTCGCACAGCCAATGAAACAGAAGTAGATGTTTTCCTGGAATTCCCTTGCTTTTTCTATAATCCAAAAGCTTCCCAGGTGGCACAATTGGTAAAGAACCACTTGCCAATGCATGAGCTAAGAGGGCCTGGAGTCAAATGTACAAGCTGAGGGATTGGTTTTGGGTAGGAGCTGGGGTGGTTTTTCTATGATAATAAGTAGAAAGGTGGAATGTAGACTGTGCTGAGTGGGTAGACGTGCTCGTGGACTGATTCCAATTTCTAAGTGAAGTAGGAAACACAGTCATCAACTGAGAGTGAGGATTACAGTAGAGGGTTCTGGGGTTTCATCAGAGAGAAGGATATGGAATCACTCTATTAGAAAAGGACAGGGAATCGACCTGAAACACCCAGTCACTGCCCAGAGGATTATGGATGATTTGACTCACATGATCATGTGTTCAGAGCAAGACCATATCAGCCCACACTAGGCACACATGTATTTTCAATGAATAAATGTACAGTCTTTTACATGTTTACGCCAATGACTGTATAAAAAAGAGCTTAAGTTGCCTTTTTAACATACACACAGGAGAACGCTGAGTAAAGCAAGGGTTTTAATAATTTAATTGGCAGGAATTTTTTAAAGCAATTTAATTCTCTTAAAAAATATGATAAAGTGCCTTGATTTGTACCTACTTTGCAGGTGGAAATCTGCAGGATTTTGAAAAAGTTAATTTACGGCTGCACTGGGTCTTGCTGCTGTGTAAGGGTTTTCTCTATCTGCGGTAAGCTGGAGTACTTTCTGGTGGTGGTGCGTGGGCTTCTTGTTGCGATGGCTCCTCTCGTTGTGGGGCACAGCTCTAGGGCTCCCAGGCTCCATAGTAAGGCACTAGGGTGTAGTTGCCCTGTGGCGTGTGAGATATTCGTTCCCTGACCAGGGATCGAACCTGTGTCCCCTGCACTGCAATGTAGATTCTTAACCACTGAATCACCAGGGAAGTCCCTCCAGGATTGTTTACTAAGGTCACCATGGGTATGAAAGTAGGTTCAGAAGTAAGAAAACTTTTTGTTGTACAGAAAAGATGTTTTGATCAGAGGGGAGGGTTTCAGAGTTTGAGATCTTTGAATTAAGGTATACCACAGTTTAAAATGTGATAATGCCTCTGATTGGGTGATATCCAGTGGTGATGAGTATTGAAGACGGTGAAAAACTACAAAAATTCTTCCAAAAATTGGATTTAAGAATTTTAGGCATTTATGCTTGGTTTTTCTGTTAGAAAATAACTATAGTATTCTGCCAGAGCTTACTAATGCCTTCAATACATATAAGATTATAAGTGGATGTGTAGGTATATATACTTAATTCAGATTTTAAAAACTTGTTTCAGATATACTTAGGTCTTGAAGTGATAAGATTTATTTGCTTTGTTTTTTTTGAAAACTACATTAAAAGTATTGCTTTTAACTATAGGCACATAATTATAAAGTGCACGCATGTTTGATTTAAAAGATACACTAAAATATCCTTTTATTATTTTACATATTTAATTTACACAATCAGTTGGAGAAATGGTTCTAAGAAAACAGTGAAATACACAGAGAATAAATAACTAAAAACATTGATTCTGATTTCTTTTCTCTGTGTCCTTAATTTACCACACTACGTTTGATTAAAAAAATGTCCTGATCTTGTGATAGAGAGGCCCAAAAGTGAAAAAAATATGAGTAGTTAATGAATCTGTATGTTCAAAGCAATGCTCAAATTATACTGTTACCTAGTGGATACCATTTTTCTTCATTGAGTGTGACACTGCAGAGTTGGATGTTAATTGCTCCTACAAACGTGGTTTTGCTCTTTACAATAAGCATTAAGACATGTCCTTGGAGCTCTGTGACTTCATCATATACTACCTGAAAGGGGAGAGAATTTTGAAAATATAAATTAGATATGCTTAAATGCATCTTTTAAAAAATATTTCTTTTAACAAAATAATTGCATCTCATATTTTGTACCTTGGAATGGACAGGTTAATGTTGTTAGAATCTTTCATTTCTAACTCTTAATTCTGAAGAGCTAAAGGTTCTGCTAACATGAAGGAGTTTAATGACAGTATTTCTTAAGAAGCTTAAAATCTACTCTGATTCCATTAATAATTGTCTATCCCAAATTTAATAAGGTTGCAAATCATTCTCTAGGAAGAAATTTAAATACTTACCACCTTTTAACTGTCCTTGAATTTATGTGCAGCATGGAGCCTTGAACACTATTTTTCTTTGTTGAAGGCTAATGAGGAAATCAGACCAATCTCCATGATTTCCTTGTGTTAATGTAGTCCAACAATATTTCCTTCTCCATGTGAAGCAGTCATACTATGGTTACTTTAATTTAAAATTGTTTAATATTTAGTTATGAAAATATATGCTCATTAAGTCAAATATGGGGATGAAACAGAAATGAATATAAAAGAACATTTTTATATTTCTACCATTAGGAGATAATTATAGTTAACATTTTGCTGTACTTTTTGTTTTCTATATATAATCAATTTTTAGATTCTGAGCTATGATTATGTTGTGTGTACAGTTTTGTGTCTTTCTTCTTTTCATTTACTAGTCATGGAACTATTTTTAAGGAGAGAGAGCTATTCAACTGCGATTTATAATATCCAAGAAGTAAGTTACAGGCATTATCACTGTGTTCCTGCAGTGGTAAAGAAACTTTAAAAACTGCAGGATCAAGAAGTTAGTTATACATCATAAAAGGAGGAGATTGCTGTGTATAAACCCAAAGTGGTTGCCAAGGAAACTCCTTATAACACATTTAGAGGAGTCTCATATGATGCTACAAATGTGCTTGCTTTTTATAGTGAAGCTACAAGATAGAAAGAAGTGCTTTATATGCAAAGAAGAATCAGAGGAAACAAATTGAGAGGAAAGCCTTGAATCTTCTAGGAAGCCTGCTCAGTGTGTATGGATGTGATTTCTGGCCATCTTAAGATATCAATGAAATTCCACTAAAGAATCTACCAGCAGCTCTGAGCAGTGATTTATGTATCAAAAAAATAATAATTCAATTAAGGGATATGACATACAATACAGGATGTTGATGCAGTCTATATTACTTCTTGTGACAGCTCCTGGCTACCTACTCTTCTATTATCTTGCTCCCATTCCAGGCAGGAGATTACCTTTTAAATTCTTGTGTGTGCGTACTAAGTCACCTCAGCTGTGTCCGACTCTTTGAGACCCCATGGACTGTAGCCTGCCAGACTCCTCTGTCCATGGGATTCTCAGGGCAGAACTGCTTATTCAAGTTATTCCACTTAAGTTCTTGAGTTCCCCCAGATAGTAAAGGATTTTAAGGGCTGCCTTAAAAATTTCAAAGTCTTACTGATGTAATTCATCTTTAATGGCAAAGAGAAGTCTAACGTGGACTCTGAATCACTCTTATCTCCTGAACACCTATTTTTCCAGGACTTCAGAGTAAGCTCCTTTTCCTCTTCTCTATGGTGGTTATTTTGAACTGTCTAAATTATCCTCCATTTTCCTCCCCACAACACATTCGGCAGATACACTCAATTTCTATTTTACAGAGGAAATAGACAAAGGGCTCTTCAAAGTGTATAAAAAAAAAATGGAATAGCTCTGACCATTAGGCTTTTGGAAAATCTGGTTTCAGAACACTGGGAATCTTATAAATTAGTGCTAAAGATGTAACTTTCTAAGAAACATATCTATGATACATATTTATTTAAATCTGTTGTCACTATGACTGCAAGGAGATCCAACCAGTCCATTCTGAAGGAATCAGCCCTGGGATTTCTTTGGAAGGAATGATGCTAAAGCTGAAACTCCAGTTCTTTGGCCACCTCATGCAAAGAGTTGACTCATTAGAAAAGACTCTGATGCTGGGAGGGATTGGGGGCAAGAGAAGAAGGGGACGACAGAGGATGAGATGGCTGGATGGCATCACTGACTCGATGGACGTGAGTCTGAGTGAAGTCCGGGAGTTGGTGATGGACAGGGAGGCCTGGCGTGCTGCGATTCATGGGGTCGCAAAGAGTCGGACACGACTGAGCAACTGATCTGATCAGTTTACATTTACAGTGGGGTTACATCCTGATGGGCTTATAAACCCATGGTAAACTGAACAGGTGGCGCTAGTGGTAGAACCTGCCTGCCCAAACAGGAGACATAAGAGACCCAGGTTCGATCCCTGGGTTGGGAAGATCCCCTGGAGGAGGGCATGGCAACCCACTCCAGTATTCTTGCCTGGGGAAATTCCATGGACAGAGGAGCCTAGTGGGCTACTGTCCATGAGGTTGCAGAGTCGGAGACAAATGAGCAACTGAGCAACTGAGCACACACACACTTAACCCGTCGAACATCATAGCTTAGCCTCATCTACCTTAAATGCATTCAGGACACTTACGTCAGCCTACAGTTAGACAAAATCATCTAACACAAAGCCTCTTCTATAACAATGTGTGTATGTCTCATATAATTTATTGGATACAGTACTGAAAGTGAAAAGCAGAATGGCTGGCTGGGTACAAAATGGTTGTGAGAGTATTGGTTGTTTACTCTCATGATTGCGTGACTGACTGAGACTTGTGGCTCACTGCCACTGCCCAGCATCAGGAGAGAATATTCTACCACGCACTGATAAGCTGGGAGAAGATCAGAATTTGTAGTACAAGTTCTACTGAATGCATACCGCTTTTGCACCACTGTAAGTTCAAAAAATTTCAGGTTGAACCAGCCCAAGTTGGGGGCCATCTGAATGAACTTTCTTATTTGAATATGGTGATAATATTTACCTTTTAGTATTGTGAAGAAGAATAAAATGAGAGAATGAATATAATTAGCCTTGGTGCAAAACCTGGTACATAGTAAACACTAATGAATTATAACCAAAAAAGATCCATCAAATACACAAAAAAAAGAACAGTCATTTCTTGGTATTTTTGACTTGAAAAGTGAAACTGTTAGTTGCTCAGTCATGGCCGACTCTTTGTGACCCCATGGACTGTAGCCCATCAGGCTCCTCTGTCCATGGAATTCTCCAGGCAAGAATAGTGGAGTGAGGGCCATTCCCTTCTCCAGGGGATCTTCCCAACTAGGGATCGAACCTGGGTCTCCCTCATTGCAGGCAGATTCTATACCAGCTGAGGCACCAGGGAAGCCCATTTTACCTTAGCTGACAGGAAATAACAGTGGTAGACAAAGTTGAGTCTCCAGCTATTTAGCAAGCAGAATTTCTCTAATATTCGATGCTAGGAATTAATTGCCTTCCTGGTTAAAATGCAAACATTTAAACTCCAAAGTTTATATTACTATGGATTTTTTTCCTATGCTTTATTATGTAAAAACTATTTTTCTTGAAAGTGACTGTTTTATAACATGTAATCATTGCACATCATAGATGATATATACATATATTCTAATTGCTTTACTTCATCTGTAACATTTTAAAAATAAGCACTTTTTTCTTCATTGCAATGAATAATTAGTGTGTAATGCTAGAGATGTATGCAGATGACTATATTCTTTGAGACTTTTCACCAAATGATTTAATATGTATTCTGCCTTAATATAAACAGAACCAAAAATACACAGCTCTTTTAATTTCACTTTGTAATACTTTTTACCCATGCTGCTGCTGCTAAGTCACTTCAGTCGTGTCCGACTCTGTGTGACCCCATGGACGGCAGCCGACCAGGCTCCCTGTCCCTGGGATTCTCCAGGCAAGAACACAGGAGTGAGTTGCCATTGCCTTCTCCAATGCATGAAAGCAGAAAGTGAAAGTGAAGTCGCTCAGTCGTGTCCGACTCCTAGCGACCCCATGGACTGCAGCCCACCGGGCTCCTCTGCCCATGGGATTCTCCAGGCAAGAGTACTGGAGTGGGGTGCCATTGAGGCATGTGTCAAGTCTTCACTGCCCTCTGACAAACACTGAATGTGTAAGTTTGAAACTGTTATATCAAGTAGAACACTGTTTAGGGTAATTTAGTATCTACTAACTTATATGCAAGCATTCACTATGTCATTTGACACCAAGTTCTAGTAAATAATTCTAAAGAGTGTTTGAAGGATTGCAAGGGGAGGAAAATAGTATGGAAACCGAATTGTGCTTAGGGCTGGTGAGAGAAGGAGTGAAGAGGTGACTGTGAAAGGGAGAGTTGAAAGCCAGGACTCTGCGGGTAGAGCGAGGGAGGGACAGCACAGAAAGTTTAATGGGGTCAGTCAGAGCTTTGGAATCAGGCACTTCTGGGCTTGAAATTTAGTTACCTAACCCTGATCAAAATATCTACCTCAGGGCCTCAGGGTCTTCCTCTACAAAAAGAATTAACATTACTTTATGAGTATGGAATGAGAGGATGCTATAGACAACAATAACCATTGCTTACTGAGTGCACCATTCACCGCGTTCTATGCTAGATATTCATGCACATGCTGGATATTTTAAGGCACGTGAACTACATAGAACATTCTTATTCTGTCCTTTCTAATATCTCCTCTAGGATAATGTCTAAGAAAGGAATATAATGTCAGTTACTAGATACAGGATGGATAAACCACAAGGCCTTACTGTATAGCATAGAGAACTATATTCAATATCCTGTCATAACCAGAATGGGAAAGAATATAAAAAGAATGTCTCTATATGTATAAGTGAGTCTATATGCCCAGTGATTGGCACAACACTGTAAATCAATTATATTTCAATTAAAAAAAAAAGGAATACAATGTGCAAGATACATGGACTATAACAATATAATTAATTTTTAAAATTGAATCTATTTCTAATGAGTCATTAAAAATGATGGTTCTTTTTTTTACTTTTTATCATTTTAATTGGAGGTTAATTACTTTACAATATTGTATTGGAAAATGATGGTTCTCAACCAGATAACAAAGACAGTAGAGTAGAAAGAGCAGTGGCAGCGGCGTTAGCAGCCCACTCTGCTTCTGAAAGACTTGGAGGGAAGTTCTGGGGGTACTCCGACCACCAGCCCCACCCTGTCCTGAGCCCAGTCGTGTCCACCACAGGGCTCTGTATGTGAGAAGGGTTTTCAGGAAGGCTGCAGGCAGTCCTGTTGGGAACCACTCTGGAGAGCATCAAGGTGACAAACTTGGCCTTGTATCAGAGCTTTAGTATCTGAAGGGTAGATGCTGAAGGGACACTTGGCAGTGGTCCTGACCCAGCCTCTCTCAGGTCTGAGTATTACGGAGAGAGAGGCTTGTGAATAACACCTCAAAGAACTAGTTTCCTGAAAAGCTTTCTGAAGTGATGCAATATGATATTCCCTTTGAATTCCTCTAAGAGGTTTATATAAGAAGGGGAGTGAAGTCGTTCTCTCCCACTCCCCAGATCTCTGCCTGGCTTTGGCAGTTTGAGAAATCCCAAAGTCCCTGATATAGCAGCCCTCAGGAAGCAAACGGGAGAAGTTAAATACAAGGTAGATGCCATGTGATAATTACCAGGCTCCTCAGAAAACACAAATGGTTGGCCCTCTGTAGCCATGAGCTCTGCAGTCGTGGACTCAATCAACCACATATCAAAAAATATTCAGGGAAAAATATTTCCAAAGTTCTAGAAAGCAAATTTGAATAGGTTGCCTACCAGCTACTATTTGCATGGCATATACATTGTATCAACTCTTATGAGTCACCTAGAGACAATTTAATGTAAATGGGGGATGTGTATAGGTTATATGCAAATATGCCATTTTATAGAAAGAACTTGGGCACCCGAGAATTTTGGTATGCTCAGGAGTCCCGGAGCTAACCTCCCCTGCGGATACGAAGGGATGAGGACGTCTGTATAAGGTGTTGCTAAGAATGCACAGAAATAATCGAGGGGACTTAGCAAAGAGATGGGGGCCTATAGTATAGTTGAAGGGGAGAGAAAGTAAAACCACAGTTAAAACTGGTACCCTTTTGTGGGATATTTCTTAGAAATATTCTTGTATTGATACAGACACAGCATAATGGGAGAAAAATTAAAATACTGTAGTCTTATATGCTTATTGAATAAAGCAGGTAACAAATTAATAGGTACAATATGATCCCATTTTTGTTAGAGAATGTGTCTGTTGAGAGAAAGAGACATAATTCAGAAAGAATACTTATTAAAATATTAACAAGGACTCCTAAAAAAGATGTCTTTTTCTTCTCATGGCTTTCTAAATTCAACCACTTCCTTGACAAATTTGTTTACATGATGATCGTTACTATTAAGGCAGTCACTTACTCACACATGAATTCATCTTCCTGCTCATTCGGATTATGTATGAATTGGAGTTTGCTATGCATAGACTTATGGGCTTCCCAGGTGGTGCTAGTGCTAAATAATTCACCTGCCAATGCAGGAGATTTAAGAGATGTGGGTTTGATCCCTGGGTCAGGAAGATGCCCTGGAGGAGGGCATGGCAACCCACTCCAGTATCTTTGCCTGGAGAATCCCATGGACAGAGGAGCCTGGCAGGCTATGGCCCATAGGGTTGCAAGCAGTTGGATGCAACTGAGCATGTACATATATCTCTAGTGGTTGACATCATGGCAAATAATAAAATGTCAAAGTATCTTTCCTTACTAAATTATACATACAGTTGAATATATATAAATGTTTGCTGGTTTTACATTTTTCCACATACACAAAAAGTGTCACTTATGGAATTACCCCAAATATTTAATTCCACAAATCTTTTAAGAAATAGCTAAGTTTCAGTATTGTGCATCGAACCACTGGGACAACCCAGAGGGGTGGTATGGGGAGGGACGAGGGAGGAGGGTTCAGGACGGGGAACGCATGTATACCTGTGGTGGATTCATTTTGATATATGGCAAAACCAATACAATATTGTAAAGTTAAAAACAAAAAAACAAAGAAATAGCTAAGTTTCAGAGATACTAAGAAAGATAAAACTTTTTCTTTGTCCTCAAGAAGTTTTCAGTGTACTAAAAGAAAAAAATAATTATGTAGGACTGAACAAGAGATGGTAAATGTGGTATAAGAGTCAGGGAGGAAAGAGTGGTTCACAGAGTCCATATTTGAGGGGAACCTCAAAGTTGGCAGAAAAGGGCAGGAGGGTGAACAGCCTCATGAGCTCAGTCACAGAGGTCACAGGGATTATTCAGGGAATGACAAGCTGTGTAATGTGACTGGAGAATATGACTAAGTGTGGGGCAGTGGAAGGGCATGAGCAAGCAAATGTTCCTGACTTATTTTTGTTAAAGGTGCTGAAAGGTGCAAAAGACATTAAATGTAGGAAGAATTGCTTTTTCAATAGATGGTGCTGGAATAATTGGCATTCATAGGCAAAAGAAAAGTGAACTTTAACCTAAAATACACACTTTATTCAAAAGTCAACTCAAAATGAATAATGGACTTAGATGTAAAATATAAAACTATAAAATATTTGGGCTTCCCTGGTGGCTCAGAGAGTAAAGTGTCTGCCGGCAATGTAGGAGACCTGGGTTCGATCCCTGGGTCAGGAAGATCCCCTGGAGAAGGAAATGGCAACCCACTCCAGTACTCTTGCCTGGAAAATCCCATGGACAGAGAAGCCTGGTAGACTACAGTCCATGGGATCGCAAAGAGTCGGACACGACTGACTCACTTTCTATGGGAGAAAATCTTTAGAAAGTGCTAGGTGAAGAGTTCTTAGACTTTCCACCAAATATGCAGTCTATAAGAGAAAATCAACTGATGAATTGGACCTCATCAAGATTAAAAACTTTTACTTGTGAAAGGCCCTGAGAAAAGGATGGAAAGTCAAGCTACAGACTTGGAGAAAATATTTGCAAACCACATATCTGACAAAGGTTATTGATAATATATAAAGAATCTCAAAAGTCAATAGTAAACATAAGTAAAAATGTAGACTCTCTAATTAGAAAATGAACAAAGACACACAGACATATTTCACCAAAGAAGATATGTAGATAGTAAATAAGCACATGAAAAGAAATTTGCATCATTAGCTACTGCTGCTGCTACTGCTAAGTCGCTTCAGTCGTGTCCGATTCTGTGTGACCCCATAGACGGCAGCCCACCAGGCTCCTCTGTCCCTGGGATTCTCCAGGCAAGAACACTGGAGTGGACTGCCATTTCCTTCTCCAATGCATGAAAGTGAAAAGTGAAAGTGAAGTCGCTCAGTCGTGTCCAACTCTTAGCGACCCCATGGACTGCAGCCCACCAGGCTCCTCCATCCATGGGATTTTCCAGGCAAGAGTACTGGAGTGGGGTGACATTCCTTCTCTGATCATTAGCTACTAGATACATGCAAATTTAAACCACAGTGAGCTATCACTCATTACTTGTCAAATGAACTAAAATTAAAAAGTGATATTTTTATTTGATAAAATAAAAATGATACCAAATGCTGGCAGAGATGCAGTGAAACTAGCACAAATATTGCATTGGGAGTGTAAAATGGTGTGGAAAAAGAGTATGACAATTTCTTTGGAAAACTATACGCTGGGATGACCCAGAGGGATGGTATGGGGAGGGAGGACGGAGGAGGGTTCAGGATGGGGAACACATGTATACCTGTGGCAGATTCATTTTGATATATGGCAAAACCAATACAATATTGTAAAGTTAAATAAAATAAAATTTAAAAAAAAAGAAAAAACTATATGTGGCATTACCATATACCCCTGTAATTACATCTTGAGCATCTCTCTTAGAGAAATTACAACTTATATTTACACGAAAATCTATACATCAGTGTTCAGAACAGCTTTGTACTGCAGTAGTCCCCAGTCAGAAACAACCCAAATGTCCTTTAATTGGTAAATAGTTAAACTTTCATACCTCCCTGCCGTGACTACTACTCAGCAGCGAAAACAAACTGTTGATACATGCAGCTACTTGGATGGATCTCTCGTGAGATGTATAGTAAAAGAAAAAAGCCAACCTCAAAATGTTACAAACTGTATGATTCCATTATATAACATTTGAAATGACAAAATTATAGAGATAGTGAATATATTAAGCATTGCCAGAGTTGGGCGTGGAGTGTTAGAGTGGGAAGAGTGACTGTGGCTTTACTCCGACAGCACCAGGAATCATTGTGATGGAAAGGCCTAGACCTTGGTTGATTGTGGTGATCACACAAACCTATACATGTGATATAAATGTACAGAACTAAATATATGCATACATAAGAACACGTGTAAAACGAGAAATCCTAATAAGGTCAGTGAATTGTACCAATGTTAATTTCCTGATTATGATATTGTCAATAGTCAGGCAAAGTGTTACCATTTTAGGAAAAGTGGTTGAAGGGTATTTGAATTCTCTCTATATTGTTTCTTCTAACTGCTTGTGAATCTACGATTATCTCAAAACAAAAAAAATTTTAAAGGTATATAAGGATGATACTGCTCCAGAGACAACTTTGGAAAATTACTGAGTCAAATTTGAAGGGCTGTGAATGCCACACTTAGGATTTTGGATATTATCCAGTAGGTAGTAAGGAACATTTGGAAAAAGTTATGTAGGAGAGCAATAAAAATGAGTAGTTTTTGACACTTTAGATAGAAATTTGAATGATTTAATTGAAAAGCGCAAGACGGGCAGATAGGAAGCTATTATATTAGCCAAAATTATGAGGCCTTTCACCAGAGACACAGTTATGGGACACAGAGGAGAAGATGGATTGAAGAGGCAGACGACTGCCCAAGTGAAACTGACAAAACTTGGGGATTAACTGGACTTGTGAGTGAGGAGGAGAGTGATGTCATTAGTATCTTCTGAGATGACAGTGGAGGGAAACCTGGTTTAAAAGGGCCTAGGAGGCATCCTAAAGGGGCTCTTTCTTTTTTAATTGGAGTATAATTGCTTTGGGCTTCCCTGGTGGCTCAGAAAGTAGTGTGGCATCTTTGTCTCTGTCTTGGATAACTTGCTGTTTTGGGAAGCCAGCAGCATGTGGTAAAGAACATCAAGCACACATGTGGCTAACACCTGAGACCTCCTCCAACAACCAGAGAGAAGTGAGGCCAGATGAGCATCTGAGTCAACTCAGAAAGGACGCTGGCAGCCCCAGTCAATCCCTGGATCAGGAAGATACCCTGGAGAAAGGAATGGCTATCCATTCCACTACTCTTGCCTGGAGAATTCCATGGATAGAGGAGCCTGGTGGGCTACAGTCCATGGGGTTGCAAAGAGTCGGTCACAACTGAGTCATTAACTGTTAACTTACTTTTGTAATTGCTTTACAATCTTGTGTTGATTTCTGCCGTACAATGTGAATTCAGCTATAAGTATACATATATCCCCTTCATCTTCAGCTTCCCTCCCACCCTCCCTGACATCTCAGGGGCTCTTCAATAATCAGGTAAAAGTACAGGTTTAAAGGGCTCCCCTGGTGGCTTGGTGATAAAGAATCTGCCTGCCATCTGGAGACCTGGGTTCAATCCCTAGGTTGGGAAGATCCCCTGGAGGAGGGCATGGCAAACCAATCCAGTATTCTTTCCTGGAGAATCCCCATGGACAGAGCAGCCTGGTGGGTCCACAGGGTCACAAAGACTCAGACACGACTGAACATGCACACACAGGTTTAGAGCTTAGGAAAGAAGCTAGAGTTTGAGGAAATAATTGAGATGCAAGCTTCAAGTAGGTAATAAATGAAAATCCGTAGATCTATAAGATCATTTTGAGTGTATATATCAAGAAGAGATGAGGTCACATCATGGAACTCCAGTAAATAAATATTTTCAGGGGAAGAATGGCAATGAAGGAAAATGAGAGAGTGGTTAAAGAAAACAAGGGAGTTAAAAGGCAGAGCTCAAGAAGCAAAAGGGAGGTATCAAGAAAGAGAAAGCAGTTAATAGAGTTGCTGTCTAAGTGCTCAGGAGAGGACAGCCCATTGGATCACTGGACTGAACAATCAGGAGTCTTCTGGTGCCCTTTGAACAAAGCAGCATTGGTCAAGGTAGAATCCATATTGCAAAGGATTAAGTGGTGAGAAGGAGGCGATGAACAGAGAGCAGGAAATATGCCAAGTTTGCTAAAGTGTGGAGGTGATAGCAAGAGAAGAAAAAATTTATAAAAGCTGAGTTGGAGACTTTTTTTTTTTTTTTAAGATTTCGGAGTTGAGGATCCAGTGGGTAAGACAACCCACTGGAAAGGTAAGCAAAGAATCAAGTGAGCAAGCTACAGAGGAGATGGGAAAGGATGGAATCAAGAGGAAAATGTAGGGTTTGCCGTAGAAAAAAAGAGAGGATCGGATGTTCAGATTGTATACTACAAAGGAATTAGAGGGCTGTATATAATATAAATTAACTTTAATATAATTTGTGCTTTGTACTTATTTTTTCATAATTTGTGCTTTGTACTTGTTTTTTTTTTTTCAGTTTTTCAAAGGAGATTTTATAACGTTTACAATAGATTAGACTATGACAAAGTTATCAGGTAAGGAAAATGAGGGAAAGAAAAGCTTATTAGAGAAAACAAGATGGAGTCAGGGATAATGTTAGGAGGTGAAACAAATGCCATAAAGTCTTGGGCTCTTGCTGTAAGCTAGCCACAATTTGAAAATTGGTTCATAAGCACTTTGAAAGCTGTATTTTCCTATTCCTATAGCATCAAGAACAGTGAGTGGCACACAGTGGCTATTTTGGGAAACATCTTCCCTTTATGAAATAATGCTGCCAATTACTACAGATTTTCCATATTTCATTGTGAAGCTGAAAAATGGTAAGAAAAAATACAAAGTGACTGGACAAGAGATGAATCATACTTACAATCTCATTGTAAGTGGGGTCAGTACATTTTGGAACAGATTTTGTTTTCCTCCTCCGGGCTTCACTGGGATACGGTAAAAGATAAAATTCAACATGTGCGCTGGGCACGGAGCCATCTGGGAGATGCTGCAGAGAAAAATGGTTATAAATATTAATGTGCGCAGCTATCAAAGAAAACAAATACATGGCTACTAAATATCTAGACCAAAGACAGGATCAAGATTTATTACAGTCACTGTTTACCAGAAAAGAAGAGAACAATCAAAAGAAATACATTACGGCTCCAAAGGAATCCCAAAATACAGTTTAAAGGAGTAAAACAGTCCATCTTAAATTAAGCACTGTTTCAGAGAGCTACATTTAAAACTCCAGTAAGTATGAGTTACTTTAGTTTTTTGTAGTAAAAATGAAATTTGCATTTTTGACAGAAATGGTCAAGAGATGAATATAAGCCACTGGCTGAGATAGGACCTGAGTGCCTCAGGGGACTGTACACCACTTGAAAATTAAAAAAAAAAGAAAAAAAAATTTCAAGTTTAGCACCTAAAATAAGATGTAGCACTTAATGACATGTATATTGCATAATATCATATTTTCAGATAGAATTTAATTAAAATATCAATTAGACCTACTTACAAGATTTTAAGGTAGTTTTAATAATTTTATTATCTGAGTCAGGGGTCCCCAACCTCTGAGACCTAATGCCTGATGATGTGAGGTAGAGCTGATGTAATAATAATAGAAATAAAGTCCACAATAAATGTGATGTGCATGAATCATCCTAAAACCACCCCCCTCTCCAGTCCGTGGAAAAACTGTCCTCCATAAAACCAGTCCTTGGTGCCAAAAATGTTGGGGAGCACTGATCTAAATTATCCTAAAATATATTGGATGATCCTTTTAAAATTGTGTTCTGTGGCGCTCCCAAAGTTGCGTGAGTTCCGGCCTGATTGGTGGATCAATGCTCTCCAGTCTTCCTCCCCCCAAACTTCCCCAACGGCTTCAGAACGTCTCCCTTTTTCAACCTTTTTTCTTATG
The DNA here is from genome assembly GCF_032452875.1 of Bos javanicus. Taxonomy (NCBI): domain Eukaryota; kingdom Metazoa; phylum Chordata; class Mammalia; order Artiodactyla; family Bovidae; genus Bos; species Bos javanicus. The sequence goes on from NC_083872.1 coordinate 91,920,058, forward strand.
AATATTTTTATTTCTTAATAAATTTGAAGACAGAGTATACTTTTAAAAGTTTGGAAACAACTGTACTTCAGAGAAATGGGTTCTATCTTTGTAACCAAATGGAGAGAAAATTGTACTAAAAGCTGTGCCTATCTCGCTTGATAAAATGAGAAATGTTTGTGTAATTTACATTTAAAGTGGATGATTTGAAAGTCACAATTGAGGAGTTTAAATGCTTATCTGGGTGAATACATCCTAACTACTAAATCAGTAGTTTTCAACCAATTCTGTGAATGACAGTGACAATCACACATGAACATCCAGTGCCATCCCCAAGGTCATTAGCTTGAATTTTACATCGTTCTTTGGCAGTTAGAGAAGCATATTGGAAAGGAAGGAGAGTAAGGAAATGTGATATACATTATTATAGGACTAACTTCTATTCTGTTCTAATTTACATAGTAAAAATCATGTCATCAGGAGAATCTGGGTCTTTATTATTATTCACAAATTAGATAAAATACATCTGGACACATGCACATGTCCAAATGCTAAGATCATCAAAACTGCTGCTTTGGATGGTGCTCAAGGTACCTTGCTCCACTCAAAACCCTCCCCCAGGAGGAGCTCTGGAATTTGTCAATGACACAATGGACTTTTCTGTGACACAGAAAAACATTGCTATTAATATTTGAGAGAGCTGATTTTGTGTGTGTGTGAGAGACAGAGAAAGAGAGAGAAATGAAGGCAGTAAAGTGTTTCTGCTCTGTGTAATTGTCTCTCTTTCCTACCACTGGGCTTGAGCATTCCATACCTATAATCACTGTATGTGTCATCTTAGTGGTGACATCTTAGAATTGTGGTTCTGGGAGGGGCTTTTTGGTTGCAGTCTGGGCCCCCAAATTTCTCAACCGTGTGGCTTTTGGTAGATAACTTCTCTGTGGATCGGTTTCCTAACCTCTTAAATGGAGATAAAGGTGGTGTTGATCTCAAAGCATTCAAAAGATTAAATAAAATAAACCATGTAATGTGAGTATAGTGCCTGAAAGAGTAAGATCCAATATATGCTTCCTACTATTTTTATTTTCTATAAATTGAATAAGAATACACTATATGCACTGATTGGACTAGATAGCCCTAATGTACTCTGACATTTGAGAGCAGGATTTCTCAACATTGACACTATTGGCATTTGGGGCCAAGTGAGTCTTTGTTGTAGGGAGCTGTTGTGTGCACAGAGGATACTTTAACAGCATCACTGACCTTTACCTACCAGCCTGCAGCAATACCATCCTGCTAGTTGTGACAGCAAAGATGTCCCCAGACATTGTTAAATGACCCCTGGGGGGCAAAGCTGACCCCAATTGAAAACCACTGATATTGATGACTCCCAAATTGGAATCTGTAATTCAGCCTTCAGATTCCAGTCTAGTGACCTATGAAGAGCTCTACAAGTAGGTTACACTCTAACCAAAATTCATCTTCACTTTCCTCACTACTCCAAAATCGATTTCTTTTTCAGCCTGTTGAAATTGTATTAAATGATACAGTTTCATTTCTCCAGTATCTCCCTTGTCACTGATTTTCAAATCCAAGTATGTACCAAGATCAACATCCTCCCTTTTTGTTTTAGTTCATCTGCCACCATAGATCTTTATTCCCTACCTTATAATTAGATTTCAGTTCCTTTTTTGTGTCCCAGTCTTCCCACTTCATTCCCTCATTTATTCTGTTTATCACTGTTGTATTTAACCTTCTTGGAAACTGTTTTGACTGTGTCACTTTCCTTCTCAGAACATTTCAAGGATTCCCCACAGAGGGATAAGCTCCCAATCACAGAACAGAAAAAGGATTTTGTATACCAGCTTTCACCAGGCATTTACTAATAAAAGGTTTGGGCTTCTGTTTCCAATTAGTGTCTTTGACAAGATCTTTGAATATCCTATTGTTTTCAGAATAATAGAACAATTTAAGTCAGGGATGCGTTTGATTTGAGCAGCACAGTTAGTCTGTCCTTAGCAGCTGTAAATATGCAGACATGGATTTCTCAAGTCTTTAAGAAAATCCTTTTTCCCCCTAAATAATACACCTAGAATGCAGGAGACCCTGGTTTGATTCCTGGATAGGGAAGATCCGCTGGAGAAGGGATAGGCCACCCACTCCAGTATTTTGGGGCTTCCCTTGTGGCTCAGCTGGTAAAGAATCCACCTGCAATGTGAGAGACCTGGGTTCCATTCCTGGATTGGGAAGATCTCCTGGAGCAGGGAAAGGCTACCCACTCCAGTATTCTGGCCTGGAGAATTCCATGGACTGTATAGTCCATGGGGTTGCAAAGAGACGGACATGACCGAGCAACTTTCACTTTCACTTTCACTTTTTTCCCGTAGCAGCTGTCTTATCAACACTTTTCCCTTGCTCCTCTTACTGGGACTGTAACCTGCCCCTTAAAGATCTCATCTGATATGTTAAAGAAATCACTAGGTGTCTTTTCATCAACACTTCTCATTTCACCCTTATGTTTATATGAACTAAATTTTTATTTTAAAATGACTAAATAATTCCTACTTGTCTGTCTTACCCCAGGATTGTATTCTGGTTGTGTTTTAGACCTTCACAAAGACTTAACACTTTGAAGAGTGATAAGGCTTGGGGTTAGAGTTCTTAGTCTGAGGTTCAGTCTAAACAATGAGACGTTTCCTTGTATCACCCAGAGGACGTTCTTATTCATGGTGGGCTAAGGTCAAGGAACACTACCACAGTCTTCTAGAATTCTGCCTGATGTTCTTACTGTGCTCAGAAGATGATGTGAAGTCATCCAAATTTCATTTTGTTGCCTAGACCAATTCTGAATTTTTATATTCTAGATTTCCCGTTAAACTGCTTATTATTTTTCAAAGTTCAATAAATAGTTTTATATGTGTGTTAGTTTCCTTATGAGATAAGAAATCATTTAAAAGGAAAATCCATGTCTTCTTGTTCCTCTCTTCCCCTACCCCTGCATTTGCTTTGGATTTTGCTGCATTGGTTATTTTATCCTGCTAACCTAACCCCAACCCTCATTTCCTTCTTCTAAGCGTTCAGTATGTTTCTGAATCACCAATTAAAAATTTTAAATCCTCACTTGAGATTGGGCTTTTCTTTACCTTATTCATGTCTTTCTTTTCACAGCTGTCTTCCTCAATAGCATTCTTTTCCTTCATAGAAGCTCTAACCCTAACACAGTACTTGGCACTTAGTCAATACTCAAGAAATGAAGCAAAATGAAGTGGAAGTCGCTCAGTTGTGTCTGACTCTTCACGACCCCATGGACTATACAGTCCATGGTATTCTCCAGGCCAGAATACTGGAGTGGGTAGCTGCTCCTTTCTCCAGGGGATTTTCTGAATCCAGGGATCAAACCCAGGTCTCCCTCATTGCGGGCAGATTCTTTACCAGCTGAGCGTCCAAATACTCAAGAAGCAGCTATCAAATGACTGAGTAAATAAGCTATATATTTATAGTGCCTGGCTCTTTGAAAGTTATTCATAAATATTTGCTGAATCATTATTTATAATGCAATATAAAAACCAGTTTGTTCCACAGTTTGTTGTGATCCACACAAAGGCTTTTGCGTCATCAAGAAAACAAGTAGATTTTTTCTGGAATTCCCTTGTTTTCTCTATGATCCAACCAACGAATGTTGGCAATTTGATCTCCGATTCCTCTGCCTTTTCTAAGCCCAGCTTGTATACCTGGAAGCTCTTGACTCAAGTATTGCTGAAGCCTAGCTTGAAGGATTTTGAGCATAACCTTACTAGGATGGGAAGTGAGCACAACTGACTGGTAATTTGAACATTCTTTAGGACTGCCCTTTTTTGGAATTGGGATGAAAACTGACCTTTTCCAGAGGATGATATCATTGGATAGCATCACTGATTCAATGGACATGAACTTGGGTGAACTCCAGGAGATGGTAAGGGACAGGGAGGTCTGGCCTGCAGTCCATGAGGTTGTAAAGTCAGACATGACTTAGCAACTGAACAACAACATAAAAACCAGAAGTCTTCCTAACTTCCTAAGATATAAGTAGTTTCTGTTACCTACTGCAACATTTCTTACTGTGCTGCTAAGTTGCTTCAGTCATGTTCGACTCTGTGAAACCCCATAGACGGCAGCCCACTAGGCTCCTCTGTCCCTGGGATTCTCCAGGCAAGAACACTGGAGTGGGTTTCCATTTCCTTCTCCAATGCATGAAAGTGAAAAGTGAAAGTGAAGTCGCTCAGTAGTGCCCGACTCCCAACGACCCCATGGACTGCAGCCCACCAGGCTCCTCCATCCATGGGATTCTCCAGGCAAGAGTACTGTAACCAAGCAATAAAAAGCCCACTGGATGGACTTAAGAGTCTGTCATAAACAGTGAAGTAAGTCAGAGAAAGGAAAACAATATTGTATATTAACATGTGTGCATATGTGTGGAATCCAGGAAAATGGTATGGATGAACCTATGTGGAAGGCAGAGATAGAGACACAGACGTAGGGAATGGATGTGTGGACACAGGGGACGAGGTGGTGAGCTGAATTGGGAGACTGGGATTGACATATGTGTGCTGCCAAGTGTAAAACAGATAGCTATTGGGAAGCAGCTATATAGCACAGGGAGCTCTGCTCCATGCTCTATGATGACATAGAGGGGTGGGATGGTGGGTTGGGAGGGAGGTCCAATATAGAGGGGATATGTGAATATTTTTAGCTCTTCCTTGAGAGTCCCTTGAACTGCAAGGAGATCAAACTAGTCAATCCTAAAGGAAATCAATCCTGAATATTCACTGGAGGGACTGATGCTGAGGCTGAAGCTCCAATAATTTGGCCACCTGATGTGAAGAGCCGACTCATTAGAAAAGACCCTGATGCTGAGAGAGACTGAAGGCGGGAGGAGAAGGGGACGACAGAGGATGAGATGGTTGGATGGCATCACTGATTCAATGGACAGGAGTTTGACCAAACTCCAGGAAGCCTGGCATGCTGCTGTCCATGGGGTCGCAAAGAGTTGGACATGACTGAGCGACTGAACAACATAATTGATTCACTTGGTTGTTCAGCAGAAATTAACACAACACTATAAAGAAACTATCCCAGTTAAAAAAAGAGAAAAAAAGCCGACTGCAGGGTAAAATAGATGTATCTTGGGGTCTGCTTCCCAGGTCTGTCCTAGGTGTTTACCCTGAACGCAAAGCTGTCTGAAGGCAAGCTGTCTGAAGGCATCTCTCTGCTAGAGCTGATCTTTTCATGCACACCGCTGCATCAGGAACTTATGCGTTAAGGTCTGTTTGTTATGTTCAGTATCTTAATGTAGCCGCTCAGTTGGCTATATCCCGACCCAGGGATGGAACCCAGGTCTCCCGCATTGCAGGCAGATTCTTTACCATCTGAATAGTCTCTTAATGCTTCACTTCGAAAACTTTGACTTCATCTAATCTCTCAGATCCTGTTAGACAATTAGATCCTTATGACCCTTTCTTACTCCTTTTTTGCTCCAACTGGAGCTAGACTGTATTTGTAACAAAACTACTTGCACTCTGTCTCAGAATGAGTCCTTGGTCACCATTCTTCTCACTCAGAGGCTTGATCTCTAATTGCTGTCCTTTTCCTGAGATCTTGTTTACTCTTCTGTGATAGTCCTCTCAACCCTCCGGACTTTACTAACTCATTAAAAATCTCCTTGACAATAAGCACAGCAGGTTATTTAAGTCTGCTTCTAGGAGCTAATGATTATCCAACAATTTCTTGGGGGCCTAATAAATGGCGGAGTGTGAACTAAAGTCATATTTTTGCGCTACATTCCTATGCCCTCTCGCAACCACCAATAAGTTTTCCTCTCCATGTCCTGCTGTGTGGAGTACATGGAAGAAACAGAAAGAGGTACATTCAGTTTAATTGGAGGAGTGCCTTATGGGGGACTTTGTGTGGGGGCAGGGAGATGGCCCCACATTAGCAGCAAGCACTCCCTGCAGAGGAAATAAATATGTCTCACATGTATTTACTATTTTTTCAAATATATGTAGGCGCTTTTGTTAACACAATTTTATTATTTAAAAGCACTGCTGCATTTATAGTAGTTTTAAACACTTTTTGTATTTCTTAGATATATCAGATAGCAAAAGGACTTCAGTGGCATCTGAGAAATCAGAAACTTTTTTGCTTGTTTAAAAAGAGGCTCCTCTAGTTGAAAAGATTAGAAACAAAAGTCTTAGGATACTCTTAGCATTCACTGGTGGAAGAGACTTCTCAACTGAAGAGTGAAACATAGGGGATTCTCGTTTTAAATTAGAAAAATTTATATATATATATATATATAAACATATACATTAGTAAATCTTTATTCACAATGTGTACTTAGTTGCTCAGTCATGTCCTACTCTTTGCAGGCCTGTGGACAGAAGCCCATTAGGCTCCTCTGTCCATGGGGATTCTCCAGGCAAGAATACTGGAGTGGTTTGCCATGCCCTCCTCCAGGGGAACTTCCCAACCCAGGGATTGAGCCCATGTCTCCCACATTGCAGGTGGATTCTTTACCATCTGAGCCACCAGGGAAGCCCAGTGCCACCTGGGTAGCCCTGTTAATAGTTAAATATGCCAAATTTCTGTCTTCATTTCTTGCCTTAGGTTGCACACAGCCTTTCAAATGGTTTTCAGTGTTACTTTTGTACTTTTTGTGATCAGTGGATGAAAGTATCTTGAAAATATAATTTATCAGAATTGAAAAATTAGTAAGCAGTAGTAAGTTGGTGTAGAAAGAAAACGAAATATAAACTGTTAAGTAAATAAAACCATCTTCACATTGTAGGGTATGCCAGCAACTCTTCATATGAGTATATGAAAAAAGACTTTTATCTTTCATACACAGTAATAATAATAAGAGCTACCACATCGTGAATATTTAGTTCATTCAAAGCACTCTCTTAAAATAATCGTTGAGCTGGTATTGTCTTTATTTTATTCAAGATTTTTCAATGTACAGGCTATGCTTTTATCCACTGTCTTGTAAGGTCTCTACAGAGAATGCAAAGGAAACTGACAGATTCAAATTAAGAGCACTTCTAGATCAAATTTTCTTAGTTATGTGATGAAGGTACATGGTTTAAAAATATCAGACTCTTTGGAAGTGTCTGTAGATTAATTCAAAGTTTAATTGTATTTAATAGGTTATTATCTTTTTGATGAATAATTTATGAGAATTTTCCATCAAGTTTTTTTTTTTTTTAACTTAAATGTTTCCAATCATAGGGTAGTATAGGCATTGGTAGAATTCAACTGACAACGATTAAAACAAGATAGGACTATCAAAACCTGAGGTCTATGCCAGAAACAAAACAATGTAATAAAAAAGTATTTCCCTCATTTATGTGCCTGCCAAATGGCAATTTTGAAATTCAGGCTGGCCATCATGAAGAGGGTGTTTTTATAAAATGACAATGTACAATAAAAGTACAGGAGTACAATAAAAATGCTTGTGATGTATGGTTTGCTGTATGCCTCAAAGAAATGGTGGAATGGTTTTTCCAGTCTTTGTGTTAATTTGTGTAGAATGGGATGATTTCAGGTCTTCGTGAATTCAATTCGAATGGTCTTCTGCTTCATTTCACATCAATTTAAGCCTTAAATAGAGCTTATCATCAATAGGTGATTTCCAATAATTTAAAAAAAAATCAAACTACCATATGTCTAGCACTTTGGATGTTCTGAGAGAGGACACAGAAAAGTGATCAAAATAGTTTCTGCCTTCAAAGCAATAACAAACTCATTGGCATGATCATCTTGTATCATATATATATATATATATATATATTAAAATTTTTAATCCTCTACTTAATATAGTTAGCAACCAGACAGAAGTCACAGTCTAGTAGATAGAAATTCTTTTCTGACTCAGTACATATGGATTGAATTGCTTTTAAAAGTTCAGAATTCTAACTAGGACTCCAGACTTTCACTGAAGTATCTTGTGAAGCTTGAAAAGTTTTTCCATTTCTCAGTCTTAATAACATGTAACAAGTAAGGCATTAACCTTATTTACTTTTTACAATCTACCTAATAGATAATACTGAAGAACTATTTGAGTTAACTGGTAATTAAATTTTTTTTTTTTTTTTTACAGTTGCATTGAACCACTGTAGATGATTTCCAATTTCCAAAGCCTTAGCTTCTATTTACAGTGCTGAGAAATCGAAATACAAGAGACAGACTATGTTTTGTTAGTGATTGCTCAGGAATTGTGATGAACAGATAAATACTGGAAGGTTAGCTTTGATGATGTTATATTTGATAGATGGGGAAAAAAAGATGAATTATAAAAAGCAGAAACTAGTAATTTAGAGGTAAAATGTAACAGTTTTTTTTTTTTTTATCCATATACCTCAAATATTTGCCTTGATCATGTCCAACTAAACAGTTATGGCTAATATGCTAGATCAGATCATCGGGACTGAGTTATGACCGGCTGGAATGATGAACTATATCTAACAAAGTTAAAAACAATAGACTGAATGTCAAATTCTTCTTTTGGGCCTGGAAAACTCATTCTGCAAATCCAGGGTATGAAATTCTTTTTGCTTTCCTCCACTGGAATAGGCATTTTTCTTTTGTTGCTGAAGGGGATATGCCGTCTGCAGAAATCTAAATTGACATTCCTTTTTATTTTCCAATTCTTTAACATGTTCCCCTGTCTTCAAGCTTTGGTTATTTCTTACCTACATTGTTTTTTTTTGTTCTCCTACTTGCCAAGTGTTGTTTTTCTCTAGCTCTTTCACAATTTTTCCCCACTATCTTTGGTTTTTAGCAGTTTGAGAACAATATATAAATGCATGCTTTTGTTTGAGCTTTTCCTTTTGGTACTCAATAAGGTACTTAAATTTATAAATGTATGCCTTTCACTAAACTTTGTACATTTCTGGCAATTATTTCTTCAAATATTTTTCTGCATCAAACTCTTACTTCTGTCTTTGGAGTCCAGAAACAAATGTGACCTAATGTTAGATCTTTGAGTATTTTCCCACAGACCTTTAAAATTCTATTCTTCTTTTTCTAATATTTTTTCTCCATGTTCTTTAAATTGGATAATTTCCCTTGATCTATCTTCTGGTTTACTGACTCTCCCATCATCTCCATTCTTCTCTTGAGTGCAAGATTTTTAATTTTAGATATTTTATATTTAAGTCCTTAAATTTATACTGGTACTTAAAAAATGAAGCTTAGGGTTAGGGTTAGGATTAGACCATTAATAGAACAATATCAATATAGCATTATATTAATTTTAGGGGTACAACATAATGATTTGATTATGATGCCTAATTTACACCCATGACCACACAGAGTTAAATTTTTTTCTTATGATAGCAAAAACTTTTAAAATCTACTCTCCCCAGCTTTCAAATATACAATACAGTATTATTAACTATAGTCAGCATGCTGTACGCTGTATCCTCAGTTATTTATGTATTTTATAACTGATAGATTATACTTTTTGATTCCCTTTATCCATTTCACCCCTTCCCTGATCTCTGGCAGTCATCAGTCTATTATCTGTATCTATAAGCTTGGTTTCATTTTTGTCTAGATTCCACATACAAATGAAATCTTGTGGTATTTTCTTTGTCTGCCTGACTTGTTTTGCTAAGCACGGTGCCCTTAAAGTCCATCCATGATGTCACCAAAGACAAGATTTTCTTCTTTTTATGGATGAATAATATTCCATTGTATGACTATACACTTTCTTTATTCATTCATCCATTGATGGACACTTAGGTTGCCCCCACATCTTGTCTACAGCCAATAATGCTGCAGTAAACATGGAAGTACACATATAGTTTTGAATTAGCATTTTCATTTTCTTTGAATAAATATTCAGAAGTAAAATTGCTAGATCACATGGTAGTTCTATTTTCAATTTCTTCAGGAAACTTCATATTTTTTCATAAGGGAAAATAACAATTTACATTTCCACCAACAGTGGATGAGGGTCCACTTTTCTATACATCTTTGCCAACACCTGTTATTTCTTGTCTTTTTTTTTTTATAATAGCCATTCTATTTGTGAAGTGATATCTCACCATGGTTTTGATTAGTATTTTCCTGATGATTAGTGATGTGCAATACCTTTTCAAGTACCTATTGGCCATCTGTATATTTTCTTTGGGAAAATGTCTTTTCAGATCATCTGTCCAGTTTTTAATTTGCTTGTTTGGTTTTCTTGCTGAATTATATGAGGTCTCTGTATTTTAGATATTCGTCTTTTACTAGATATCTGATTTGTTAATCATGTATCTTACTCCCATTCAGTAAGCTGCCTTCTCATTTTGTTGATGATGGCTTTCCATGATGTGTGGAAGCTTTGTAGATTGATATAGTCTCACTTGTTTATTTCTCCTTTTGTTGCCTTTATTTTTGGTATCAAATCCAAAAATCATCAGAAAGATCAATCTCAGGGAGCCTTTTTCCAGTGTTTTTTTTTTTTTTTTTTTGCCTAGGTGTTTTATGGTTTCAAGTCTTATATTCAAGTCCTTAATCAATTTTGACTTAAGATTTGTGTATGGTATAAGATGGGCTCCCCTGGTGGCTCAGGTAAAGAATCCACCTGCCAACGGAGGAGACTCAGGTTCGATCCATGGGTTGGGAAGATTCCCTGGAGAAGGAAATGGCAATCCACTCCACTATTTTTTGCCTGCACAGAGGAGTCTGGCAGGCTACAGCCCATGGGGTCACAAAAGAGACAGACACAACGTAGCGACTAAATAAAAGCAACAAGTATAAGATAGTGACCCAGTTCCTTTTTTTTTTTTTTTTTTAAAGCATGTAGCTGTCCAGTTTTCCAAGCATTGTTATTAAAGAGACTGTTTTCCCCTATTGTATGTTTTAGGCTCATATGCCATAAATTTGTTCTTTCTCAAGACTGCTTTGGCTATTTGGGGTCTTTTATGGTTCCATACAAATTTTAAGATTGTTTCTTCTGTTTCTTTGGAAAGGCCATTGGGATATTGATAGAAAACTGATTCATATTGAGATGACTCAGAGGGATGGTACGGGGAGGGAGGAGGGAGGGGGTTCAGGATGGGGAACACGTGTATACCTGTGGCGAATTCATGTTGATGTATGGCAAAACCAATACAATATTGTAAAGTAATTAACCTCCAATTAAAATAAATAAATTTATATTAAAAAACTATTGAGTGAATCTGTAGACCACTTTGGGTAGTATGGACATTTAATGTTAATTCTTCCAATTCATGAGCATGGAATATTTTCCATTTACTTTTAATTCTTCAAATTTATTTTGGTATCTTATGACTTTTCTGTGAACAGGTCTTTCATCTCCTTGGTTAAATTTATTCCTAGGTATTTAATTCTTTTAAATGCAGTTATACTTGGAATTGTTATCTTAATTTCTCTTTCTGATTGCTCATTATTACTATAATGCAGGTGATTTATATATATATATATGTATATATATGTATTTTCTGCTTTTTGGAAGTTTGCTTTATGCCATTTTGCTTTTAGGAAAAACCTACATTATCACCTGTTTTTGCTAACTGAACAAAATCCAGAGAATATTCGCTTTTACAAGGAAAGGTGAAAAGTGAAAACAGCCTTCAGTGTTTTTTGGGGGCAACAATCTGTTAATAGCAGTGCTCTCATTGCTCAAGGTAGCATGAACCCTGAACAGTGAGACATGCTGCCAAGCTCATTCCCCAAGAACTACACTTAGAACTTCAGTATCAAGCTGCTATAGCTCTGAACTGTCTGTGAGCATGTATGCTTTATCTTGATTTATTCTGTGAATTTGTTAGCAAAATGCAGCTGAAGGTAATTGCTTTTTCATTTTCACCATTTTGGCTTACTAAAGATTTCATAGGAATGCCCTATTTTTAGATAGTGAGGGAAATGTAGTGATTTTGTATCCTGCAATTTTACTGAATTCATTTATTAATTCTAATAACTGTTTGAGAAGTGGTCAGGGTTTTCTATATGTAATATCATGTCATCTATAAACAGGGACATTTTTATACCTTCCTTTCCAATTTGGATGCCTTTAATTTCTTTTTCTGACCTAACTGAATAAGAGTGGTGAGAGTGGGTATCCTTGTCTTGTTCTTGATTTTTGAGGAGAAGCTCTAAGATTTTTACCACTGAGTACAATGTTAGCTGCCCTCCCCCTGCTCCTGCCCGCCCCAGCCCCCCCCCCCCCACCCACAGTCCCTTTCATGGATCACAGCCTTGTCGTGGTGAAGGGGCTTGTGTAACTCAATGAAGCTGTGAGCCATGCCATGCAGAGCCACCCAAGATGGACAGGTCATAGTGAAGAATTCTGACAAAATATGGTCCACTGGAGGAAGAAATGGCAAGCCACTCTAATATTCTTGCCACGAGAACCCTATGGACAATATGAAAAGGCAAAAAGATATGATGCTGAAAATTGAGGCCCCAAGGTGGAAGGTGTCCAGTATGCTACTGGGGAGGAACGGAGGGAAATTACTAATAGCTCTAGAAGGAATGAAGGCTGAGCCAAAGAAGAAACAAGGCCCAGTTGCGGATGTATCTGGTGGTGAAAGTAAAGTCCAATGATGTTAAGAACCATATTGCATAGAAATGTGGAATGTTAGGTCCATGAATCAGGGTAAATTGGATGTGGTCAAGTGGGAGATGGCAAGAGTGAATATTAACATCCTAGGAATCAGTGAACTTGTAGGGAAGGGAATGGGTGAATTTAATTCAGATGGCCCTTATATCTGCTACTGTGGGTAAGAATCCCTTAGAAGAAATGGAGTAGCCCTCAGTGTCAACAAAAGAGCCCAAAATGCAGTACTTGGGTGCAATCTCAAAAACGACAGAATGATCTCAGTTCATTTCCAAGGCAAACCATTCAAAATCACAGTAGTCCAAGTCTATGATCCAACCACTGATGCTGAAGAAGCTGAAGTTGTATGGTTCTATGAAGAGCTAAAAGGCCTTCTGGAAGTAACACTCAAAAAGATGTCCTTTTCATCACAGGGCATTGGAATGCCAAAGTCAAGATATACCTGGAGTTATAAGCAAGTTTGGCTTTGGAGTACAAAATGAAGCAGGGCAAAGGCTAACAGTTTTGTAAAGAGAATACCCTGGTCACAGCAAACTCCTTTTCCCAACAACACAAATGGTCAATACTGAAATCAGATTGATTATATTCTTTGCAGTCAAAGATGGAGAGGCTCTATACAGTCAGCAAAAACAAGCCCTGGAGCTGATTGTGGCTCATATCATCAGCTCTGTATTGCAAAATTTAGGCTTGAATTGAAGAAAGTAGAGAAAACTACTAGGCCATTCAGGTATGACCTTAATTAAATTCCTTATAATTTTACATGGAGATGATGAATAGATTCAAGGAATTAGATTTGGTAGACAGAGTGCCTGAAGAACTATGGACAGAGGTTCATGATATTATACAGGAGGCAGTGACCCCATCCTAAAGAAAAAGTGATACAAAAAGGCAAAATGATTGCCCAAGGAGGCTTTATAAATAGCTGAGAAAAGAGAATCAAAAAGCAAGGGAGAAAGGGAAAGATATGCCCAACTGAATGCAGAGTTCCAGAGAACAGCAGGAGAGATAAGACGGCCTTCTTACATGAACAATGCAAAGAAATAAAGGAAAGCAATTTATTCAAGAAAATTAGAGATACCAAGGGAACATTTCATGCAAAGATGGGCACAATAAACGACAGAAATGTTATGGGACTAATAGAAGCAGAAGATGCTAAGAAGAAGTGGGAAGAATATACGAAAGAACTGTGCAAAAAAATGTCTTAATGACCCAGATAACCACGATGGTGTGATCACTCACCTAAAGCCAGACATCCTGGAATGTGAAGTCAAGTGGGCCTTAGTATGCATTACTAAGAACAAAGCTAGTGGAGGTGATGGAATTCCAGTTGAGCTATTTCAAATCTTGAAAGATGATGCTGTAAAAGTGCTGCACTCAATATGCCAGCAAATTTGGAAAACTCATCAGTGGCCACAAGACCGGAAAAGGTCAGTTTTCATTCCAATCCCAAAGAAAGACAATGCCAAAGAATGCTCAAACTACCACACAATTGCACTCATCTCACACGCTAGTAAAGTAATGCTCAAAATTCTCCAAGCCAGGCTTCAGCAATACATGAACCGTGAACTTCCAGATGTTCAAGCTGGTTTTAGAAAAGGCAGAGGAACCAGAGATCAAATTGCCAACATCCGCTGGGTCATCATAAAAGCAAGAGAATACCAGAAAAACATCTATTTCTGATTTATTGACTATGCCAACGCCTCTGACTGTGTGGACCACAACAAACTGTGGAAAATTCTTAGAGATGGGAATACCAGACCACCTTTCCTGTCTCCTGAGAAATCTGTATGCAGGTCAAGAAGTAATAGTTAGAACCAGACATGGAACAACAGACTGATTACAAATTGGGAAAGGAGTATGTCAAGGCTGTGAATTGTTACCCTACTTGTTTAACGTCTATGCAGAGCATATCATGCAAATGCCAGGCTGGATGAAGCACAAGCTGGAATCAAGATTGCTGGGAGAAATATCAATAACCTCAGATATGCAGATGATACCACCCTTTTGGCAGAAAACAAAGAAGAACTAAAGAGCCTCTTGATGAATGTGAAAGAGGAGAGTGAAAAAAAATGGCTTAAAACCCAACATTCAGAAAATGAAGATCATGGCATCTTGTCTTATCACTTCATGGCAAATAGATGAGGCAACAATGGAAACAGTGAGAGACTTCATTTTCTTGGACTCTAAGATCACTGCAGATGGTGACTGCAGCCATGAAATTAAAAGATGCTTGCTCCTTGGAAGAAAAGCTATGACTAACCTAGAGAGCATATTAAAAAGCAGAGACATCACTTTGCCAACAAAGGTTTGTCTAGTTAAAGCTATGGTTTTTCCAGTAATCATGTATGGATATGAGAGTTGGACTATAAAGAAAGCTGAGCACTGAAGAATTGATGCTTTTGAACTGTGGTGTGGAGAAGACTCTTGAGAGTCCCTTGGACTGCAAGGAGATCAAACCAGTCAATCCTAAGGGAAATCAACCCCGAATATTCATTGGAAGGACTGATTGTGAAGCTGAAACTCCAGTACTTTGGCCACCTGTTGCAAAGAGTTGACCCATTGGAAAAGACCCTGATGGCAGAAAAGATTGAGGACAAGAGGAGTAGTGGGCAACAGAAGATGAAATAGTTGGAAGCATCATCAACTCAATCGATGTGAGTTTGAGCAAACTCAGGGAGATAGTGAAGGACAGGGAAGCCTGGCCTGCTGCATCCGTGAGGTTGGGAAGAGTCGGACAGGACTTAGCAACTGAACTACAACATAGTTTGTTTCCTTAAGAAACAATTGGTAATCTTTGAGGGTCAATTTTTTGGTTGAAAAGTCATGAAACAAAGTAAGTTATGTATATCTGGGCTGGGTACTCCTCACTGTTCATTGCTTTGCATCTCATTTATTCTTTGAAATGGGAAATGGATGTCATAATACGCCAACTCTGGAAGAACAATTTTTATTCATGGAATACAAGGCAAATATAATTGTTTGAATAATTATTATTAGAAAATTTCCCTTTAACAAGAAATTGTCATTCATTTAGATAAAGTGAATCTAAGATGGAGCAATGACAAATTTCTTTTAAAGGTCTAGATTTTAAAAAATTGAAAAGAATTGAGAGCAGGAGAGAAGAAAACAAGTCTAGAAATGCAAGAGTAGAGGAATCCACGAATCGCCTATAAAAGGCAGATGCAGAAATCCCAACCCATACTGACAGAGTCAATGTCATGGAAGTTGCATCCAGGAATGTGGATTTTAAAAACAAGACCCCCCAGCCCCTGCCAGACTACAAATACATAGTAAAACTGTAAGAATTTTTAAAAATAAAACATAATAAAATTTAATGTGTGTATTTAGTTCTTTTTGTTGTGTTTGACTACTTCTCTCTCTTCCGTTGATTTCATACAGTAAGGATTTTCTGCCATTTTGTGTCTTAGGAAAGGACTAAAGAGCACTCCAGCTGAGATATATCCGACTTTCCGGGTCATTACTTGCTCTTCATATGAAATGACTTATTATTCTGTTACAGACTAAGGAGACTCTCCTGGTGTGAGCATATTCCATATCAGAAGGGGGTTTGGCATCCCTACTGATGCCATTACTGATGCTAATCAGTAATCCTTACTGATTATCTTAAGAGGCTTCTGGAACGTGATAACTCAGGAGCAGGTAGAAGAAAACAGTCTAGAAATGACACAACACTAGGGGAATCCACAAGACCAGGAGACACACAGCAATGCAAAGAGAGATCGCAGAAGTCAGTGGAAGAGAGCATTTTAATGTAGGCTACATGGGAAAACACTAGAAAGATTTAAAGACATATTTTAACTGTAAATCATTTTTCTGTTTCTCAGTTATACAAACTGAACTATTATTTTTTAAAATCTTGGTCAGTTCTAAATAACTGCACTATTTTGTCAGTCTCTGTTCACTAGGATAAATCATATTGTGTGGCTTTGAAAGGGAAGAATTTTAGCAATTTTGTTTTAGGCTGTGAATTCACAGGAGGGAAGTAGTTCTGACAGCAAAGCTTCAAAGATTTAATATAAGATAAACAATTCTTTTCATCAAGCTTACTATCAAATATAACAGAACTGCAGGCAGAATAATTCATTTTAATATTAAAATCAAACACAACTTCTTTAGTCTGATTACTCAAGCATGTGAAAATACTGAAGGCGAAAAAAATAAATAACAATTAGTTACAACTTGAAATGAGCAAAGAAAATGTGTTTAGAATTTATAGATAGATTTTTTTGTCATTTGCATTATAGTGTCATCTCAGTCTTCAGATAAGCCAAAGAAATAAAGTAGTCATTTAAAAGAAACTGTGAAAAATGCAAAGCGTGAGAACTTTGTTGTGATGATTTTGGGAAGGTGAGAGATTGTTGTCCACATTAGAAGTAACTTAATATTCTTTTATTTAACAAAGTATTCATTGAGCACCTATGATATACTTGACCCTGCTTTAGCCCTGGGGTTATAACACTGATACAGGGCAGTGGAGGAAGGAAGTTTGGAAGTGCCAACCAACAGGGGTGTTTCCACAATTTTATATATGGGAGTAGGAGAGGACCTCATGGGAAAAGGTGACAGTAAAAATAGCTGTTTAGCATATGTGAGATTGAACCACTGGGGAATTTGAACCACAGGCTTGGGGAAAAGCAGTCCAGGTATGCTGAGTAGTAGGTACAAATGCCCTGGGGCAGAAACGTGCTTCAGTATTCAAGATATAGGAAGAAAATCATTGCAGCTGGAATGGAGTGATTTAGGGAGTCTGCCTGGGAAATCCCATGGAGAGAGGAGCCTGGCAGGCTACAGTCCACAGGGTTGTAAGAGTCTGACACGACTCTGGGACTGATTACAACAGGCGTGAGGTGAAGCTGGAGAGGTCAAGGGTGGTACTTGGCTATCATTGTAAGTAGAATGAGATTCCTTCTGCAGAGGAATATAGGATTTGACTTTTATTCTCAAAGGAATATTTTGGATGCTAGGTTAGAAAAAGACTAAAAAGATATAAAGCAGCAGTCCCTAACCTTTTTGGCACCAGTGTCTGGTTTCGTGAAGACAGTTTTTCCATGGATTAGGGGGTGGGGGGATGGTTTGGGAATGATTCAACAACATTACCTTTATTGTGCACTTTATTTCTATTATTATTACATCAGCTCCACTGCAGATCATCAGGCATTAGATCCTGGAGGTTGGGAGCTCCTGATATAAAGGTAAAATCAGGGAAAGCTATTGAGAGGCAACAGCAGTAATTCAAGTGAGAATAGATGGCAGCTTGATCCAATTGTGGTAGTGGTGGTGGTAAAACACAATGGAATCCTGGCTTTATTTTGCAAGATGAAACTGAGAATTTGCTGATAAATTGGGATGTAGTTTTTGAGAGCAGTCAAAAGAACTCTAAAGATTTTAACCTGAGCAACTAGTAGGATAAGGGTGTTATTTAGAGGTGAGACAAGTTGCCAAAGAAACAGGTTTAGGGGGAAAATAATCAGAAGTTTGACTGGATGTATGTTAAGTCGTGATGCCTATTGAATTTCTACTAGAGTTGTTGAGTAATCAGTTGTACATATAACTGGATTTTAGGGAGACTTTCAAGTTGTATTATAAATACAGAAGGAAAAGACATGTAAAGGGTATTTAAAGCTACAGGCCTGGCAATAAAAAGCGAAGAGGGACTGCCCTGGTGGTCCAGTGGTTAAGAATCTACTTCCAATGCAAGGGGCAAGGGTTTGAACCTGGGTTGGGGAACTAAGATCCCACATCTGTGAGGTGAGGCAAAGAAAATATTTTTAAAAGAGAGAAAGAGATGAGTTCCAGGGCAATGTTAAGAGATTAGGGGGCAGAGAACAACCAGGAGGAAACATGACTTCATTATTAACAACTTCCCTTTCAAGGGCATTGGCAACATATAGGCCCTAGTGGCCCTAACATGTTAGTCACTCAATTGTGTCCCCATGGACTGTAGCCTGCCAGCCTCCTCTGTCCATGGAATTCTCCAGGCAAGAATACTGGAGTGGGTGACCATGTTCTTCCATGGGATCTTCCCCACCCAGGGATTGAACCCTGGTCTCCTGTGTTGCAGGCAGATTGTTTACTGTCTGAGCCACCGGGGAATTCCAAGCAGTTTTCAAATTTTTAAAGGATTCACTGTCTCATTTTCCATTTACTCATAACTTGATCCAAATCTTAAACTCTTACTCTTACTCACTCCCCTCCTTTATGCTTTCATCACACTCGTTTTGAATATACTTATTGGTAGTACAACTTGATCGGAGTGTAAAATGCATTTTTGAAAACTGTCAAAAGTAATTTGGGGATTTCCCTAATGAATAAAATGAGTGATCAGGTTGGTTAATACTGTTTTTGATGAAACATTAGGCGTGACTGTTGAATAATATCAACAAGCTTACTGTGTGGTTTATCTGCAGATCTAAAAGCAATGTCGACAGGCATGTTCTAAAATGTCTTCAGCAATGACATTACTGAAATATATGTATAGTTTCCAAGAGGACTATTTTCAATTGCCCATTATATGTCATATATATATATATATATATATATATAAATTCTGTTAAATTGATTAACACTATTTCTTAAATACTATTTCTTTATCATGTGTATTTATATAGATTCTTAAAGTCCATGAACATACATATTGCTATAAATTATATCTAACTTAATCTTCATTTCCCAGCCTAAGACTGTCTTAAACAACTGCTGTTCTCAGTTAAGCTGATTAACTTACTCAGTTCAGTTCAGTTCAGTCACTCAGTCGTGTCCGACTCTTTGCGACCCCATGAATTGCAGCACGCCAGGCCTCCCTGTCCATCACTAACTCCTGGAGTTCACCCAGACTCACATCCATCGAGTCAGTGATGCCATCCAGCCATCTCATCCTCTGTCGTCCCCTTCTCCTCCTGCCCCCAATCCCTCCCAGCATCAGAGTCTTTTCCAATGAGTCAACTCTTCGCATGAGGTGGCCAAAGTACTGGAGTTTCAGCTTTAGCATCAGTCCTTCCAAAGAACACCCAGGACTAATCTCCTTTAGAATGGACTGGTTGGATCTCCTTGCAGTCCAAGGGACTCTCAAGAGTCTTCTCCAGCACCACAGTTCAAAAGCATCAATTCTTCAGCACTCAGCTTTCTTCACAGTCCAATTCTAACATCCGTACATGACCACTGGAAAACCATAGCCTTGACTAGATGGACCTTTGTTGGCAAAGTAATGTCTCGGCTTTTGAATATGCTATCTAGGTTGGTCATAACTTTCCTTCCAAGGAGTAAGCATCCTTTAATTTCATGGCTACAATCACCATCTTCAGTGATTTTGGAGCCCCCAAAAATAAAGTCTGACACTGTTTCCACTGTTTCCCCATCTATTTCCCATGAAGTGATAGGACCAGATGCCATGATCTTTGTTTTCTGAATGTTGAGCTTTAAGCCCACTTTTTCACTCTTCTCTTTCACTTTCATCAAGAGGCTTTTTAGTTCCTCTTCACTTTCTGCCATAAGGGTTATGTCATCTGCATATCTGAGGTTATTGATATTTCTCCCGGCAATCTTGATTCCAGCTTGTGCTTCTTCCAGCCCAGCGTTTCTCATGATGCCCTCTGCATATAACTTAAATAAGCTAAAGCAATTGAAAATAATTATTTTTAAAGAGTAAAAGTTCTACAAAGCACATTTAATAATATTTGCCCAGTTCTTATAAAAATTGCTGATTGCAAACAACACAGATTTACAGACAGGCATCTTTGGATGTCTGGCTAATACTAAATTTATAAAGGATGTATTCCCTGAAAATTATGCCAAATATTTTTCAGTGAACAAATATTTATCAAGTGCTAGTATGTTCCAGATGCACATCATGTTGAGAAGAGTTTGTTCCTTTAAGTCCATCCAAGTGCATCCTTAGAGATTTATATGCACAAAGGAGAGAGCCGAAGTAGTGCTTCTGACTTGCCACATTAGTGGATTCTCCGGGGAGTTTTGCCATGTGGAGGATCCATTTTGCTAGGCTAGTGGAAGACCAGAGAAGCTAGTGAGGCTTAGTGTTACCCTTGCCACTTACTGCATCCAGATTCAGACGTTTAACCAATTAAAGGTGACTCAGATATTCAAGCTGGATTTAGAAAAGTCAGAGGAATCAGAGATCAAATTGTCAACATCTTGCTGGATCATAGAAAAAGCAAGAGAGTTCCAGAAAAACATTTACTTCTGTTTCATTGACTATGCTAAAGTTTTTGATTGTGTGGATCACAACAAACTGTGGAAAATTTTTAGAGATGGGAATACCAGGCCACCTGACCTGCCTCCTGAGAAGCCTGTAGGCAGGTCAAGAAGCAACAGTTAGAACCGGGCATGAAACAATGGATTGGTTCCAAATTGGGAAAGGAGTACGTCAAAGTTGTATATTGTCACCTTGCTTGTTTAACTTCTCTGAAGAGTACATTATGAGAAATGCCAGGCTGGGATGAAGCACAAGCTGGAATCAAGATTGCAGGGGGAAATATCAATAACCTCAGATATGCAGATGACACCACCCTTACGGCAGAAAGTGAAGAGGAACTAAAGAGCCTCTTGATGAAAGTGAAAGAAGAGAGTGAATAAGTTGGCTTAAAGCTCAACATTCAGAAAACTGAGATCATGGCATCTGGTCCCATCACTCCATGGCAAATAGATGGGGAAACAGTGGAAACAATGAGAAACTGTTTTCTTGGGCTCCAAAATCACTGCAGATGGTGACTGTGGCCATGAAACTAAAAGCTGCTTGCTCCTTGGAAGAAAAGCTATCACAAACCTAGACAGCATATTAAAAAGCCGAGATGTTACTTTGCCAACAAAGGTCCATCTAGACAAATCAAGGTTTTTCCAGTAGTCATGTATGGATATGAGAGTTGGATGATAAAGAAAGCTGAGAGCTGAAGAATTGATGGTTTTGAACTGTGGTTTGGAGAAGACTCTTGAGAGTCCCTTGAACTGCAAGGAGATCCAACCAGTCAATCCTAAAGGAAGTCAGTCCTGAATATTCATTGGAAGGACTGGTGCTAAATCTCCAATCCTTTGGCCACCTGATGTGAAGAACTGACTCACTGGAAAAGACCTTGGTGCTGGGAAAGATTGAAGGCAGGAGGATAAGGGGATGACAGAGAGTGAGATGGTTGGATGGCATCACCGACTCAATGGACATGAGTTTGAGCAAGCTCTGGGAGTTGGTGATGGACAGGGAACCCTGGCGTGCTGCACTCCATAGGGTTGCAAAGAGTCGGGCATGACTGAGAGACTAACTGTGACACAGAAGGCTCCCTCTCTTAAAGACATGATGCATTTGCCATCCTTGGAGAAGGAAATGGCAACCCACTCTAGTATTCTTGCCTGGAGAATCCTGTGGACAGAGGAGCCTGGTGGGCTGCCATCCATGGGGTTGTACAGTTGGATAGGACTAAAGTGACTTAGCAGCAGCAATTGCCATCTTGGTCTCTCTGACTTGACCCATCTTCAGGGAGTAATGGGGTATAATAGAGCAGTTTTTGGTTTTCCTTAGAGGCTAACTACCATTCTTGGTTCTGGGGATGCAAAGATGGGGGGTCCCTGTTATTGGAAAAATTATTACTTTTTGAGGGAAGAAAAACATCTTTGAGCAATTATATCAGAATATGATAAGTGTTCAAAGCACTAAATGGGAATCTGTGAGAAAATTACTTCTCTGGCTTCACATAGAAGGTGTTGGCACTGTTCAAAGAGATGAGTCAGCCTTCCATGAAGCTTAGCTTGATGAGACAGATGTAAACTGTTGGGACTTAGTTTTTTTTTTTTTTTTTCTTCTTTTCCTTCTTTTGGTTCTCAATATTCTATCTATGCTGGACTTGACTTGTTCTGACAGTTTACTTTGAAAAAAGTCTGACTTTCATTTTAGGACTTTACCTGTGAAATATGTTATAGCCTTTCCAGCAAGGATCACCATTATCCTGTACACTGAGCATACTGAATACTGTAATTGGCTCATTGTTCCTCACTGATACTTGGTGGCTGGCCCCATTCCTCTCACAAGTGTTGACATTAATTGCTTAAAGGAAGAAAGTTATTTCTAAATGTAGGTTTACATGTTTCTTATTAGATAAGAGAAACTCACGATGTTTTTCATGTGCTTCACAAGTATGGTCAGCTTCGCGTCTTTGTAGGATATGACTAACTGCACTTTAGGCTTCTTGTCAGCAAACTTCTCACCTGATGAAAGAGTAGAATTTCAGTGAGTTAAATTGGAAGTGGCTGATCATGGGATGGGGGCTTCCCAGGTGGCTCAGTGGTAATGAATGCGCCTGCTTACGTAGGAGACGTGGGTTTGATCCCTGGGTGGGGAAGATCCCCTGGAAGAGGAAATGGGAACCCACTCCAGTATTCTTGCCTGGGAAATCTCATGTACAGAGGAGCCTGGTGATCTACAGTCCATGGGGCTGCAAAGAGTTGGACGTGACTGAGCATGACCACATGATACACTGAACATTCAAAGACTAAAACTAAAATATACTCCATATATTTACCTCGTCTCTTCCTTTCCAGTTCCATGGCACCTAGTTCAGATGCATATGGATCTTTTGCCTAAATTGCTAGAACACTCTCTTGCCCATCCCCAGAACCCAAATGTAACCCATATTGTATACAATTACCAGTATAATCTTCCTAGGGCAACTTTTATAAAATTACCCTTTCAATCAAAGTACTGTTCATAGCTTTCCATTGCTTATGAAAAAAATTCTGAATTTCTCGGCTTCATATTGTTGCTTCTTATTGAATCCATGTTTGTTTTATTTCCCATTAATATTATTTCATACTGCAGTCCATATGCTCAGTTCTACAGACATGCTCTGCTATTTGCTTCCAGACATTGCTCATATTATTCCCTTTATTTGAAATGATCTCTTTTCACTATTTCTGGCTGTTGAATTTTTACCTCTCCACAAAGCCGAATTAAAATGCAAAATAGTTTCTGTGGTCACCTCCCTCTGAATTTCACTAGCACAGCCCTTATCACTTATTATTTATATTTTAATTATTACCTTACCTGTCTCAATTTGCTTAGTAGATTACAATCTCCCTTAAGGCTTACTTTTTTCCCTCTTTCCCCAAAGGATATGTAAATCAGCACTTGCTCCATAATGTTGCACTAAACGTCTATTTAATGACAAAAGTAAACCTCAATTTTCTTTTCAAGTTATATAATAGCATTCCAACATTAAAATGAAGGCTTTAGTTTTTTAATTAAAAATTTCCAGTTTATAGCCCAAGGATTAAATATAATTCACAGTTTTCTAATATTTCCCTTGGTAATCACTGGTTGTATGTTCTCTGAGGGAATTCAGAGAGAAGAAATTTATTAATAATAAGAAATTTGGCAATGTCTTGTGGGCTTATTGGGGTCTAGGTTGTTTTCTGATAGTCAATCTTAGCTCTCTGGCCCTAACGTTTGAATATTAAAGCTGAGTGGTATGTTTCCTCTCCCAAAGTCTTTTACATGTTTATTAGAATTGCACACATTGTAAACAGGTGTATTAATTATTAATAGTTTTCATGTTAATGTGGATTATTGACATTGAAATAATTAAAATTGACATCGAGTGTTTCTTACCACTAAAATGACAATTATGTAGATAAATAAAGAATTCTTCCTAAGAATATCTTGATTACAGTGATAGAGTGATACTGTGAGTCTGAGATACTATGAGGTAATTCTGACTGTATTACATGGGTAAACTGCACTTCATAATTAAAAAATGTAGCTGAACTTTTGGTATGAGGATGCTAAAAAATGCTGATACTTTCTGATGAACAATGAACATTATTTTTGAATTAAAGAGTGAAAGGATTATTAGACACATTAATAAGAAACTTAATGTGTTGAATTAGAGGAGCATTAATTCAAAGATAGGAGATTAATATAAATTTATGGATGAGTGTCTAAATGATAGCCATACAACTGTTACTTGAATTGACAAGAGGATCAGTTCGGTTCAGTTCAGTTGCTCAGTTGTGTCCGACTTTGCGACCCCATGGACTGCAGCACGCCAGGTTTCCCTGTCCATCACCAACTCCCGGAATGTACTCAAATTTATGTCCATCGAGTTGATGATGCCATCCAACCATCTCATGCAAGATTAGTAACCAGAGTATCCATCAAAACACATCAGAGTTTAGAACCCACTGGGAATGCCAGCCACTAGGAAGTCACCAACTCAATGGACATGAGTTTGAGCAAACCCAAGAAGCTAGTGAAGGACGGGGAAGCCTGGTGTGCAGTAGTCCATGGTGTTGCGAAGAGTCAGATACGACTAAGCGACTAAACAACTGCAACACAGGAAGTCCTTGTAGTCAGTGTAAGAACAGTCGAGGTGCTTAGTATTTCTAGAATTCTTATCATATGCCAATGGTGGGCTCAGAGTTTCACGTACATAACTCACTAAATCCTCACAGCAAATCTATAAAGTTTATGTTTACTTCCATTTTACACCTGAGGAAATTGAAGTATTTGGTCCAAGCTTATGCAGACAATTAATGATATCTGGTCAAATGATCTCTACAGCCTGTTTTTTTTTTTTGGTGTGATTATATGTACATAAAATAAAATAGAATTACAGCCTGTTTTTGAATATCATGCGGTAAAGGGTAGATGAAGAGTCTGTAAACTAAGGGGAAAGACTTTAAATGAACAGCCCAGAGAGGGAGGCTTTTTTTTTGTTTTTTTGACTACAGGGCATATGAGATCTTGGTCCCCCTACCAGGGATCGAACCTGCGCCCCTGGCATTGGAAGCTCAGAGTCCTAACCACTGGACCATCAGAAATCCTGAGAGAGATTTGAGAATAGCTTCAGATGGACAAGAAGATGCTAGAATATTTTGATTTTTCTGTTTCAAGTTATTCTGGGGGAATCTCATCATGCTTAATCTAACCATTTATAGTAACCCCAAGAACTGTTAAAATAATGTTGATCCAAAGAATGACCATGTTGAAATGCTTGAATGCATGCCATACAGTAGATAATACAGGGCTTATTATGCATAATGTGTACATTCATGTTAAAAATGGCATTTCAAAATTTAACTTACTTTCAGCTGATAATATATTCATATGATTCAAAAGTGAAAATGCATTTTCAAAGTACACAGTAAAAAGTCTTTCTCCTGTTCCTAATACCTATCCAGCCAGTTCTCCAATTATTATTTTATTAGTTTTGCAAGTATTCCTCCAGAGGGACACATATTCTTCCAGAATTTCTCCATTTAAGTAAATATGAATAAGTATTTTTATTCTTCCCCCTTTTCCTCAAAAAGAATAGCATATTTACTCTTCTGCACAACCATCTTGGAGATACTTTCATATCAATAATACAAAGCTTCTTTATTTTTAAATATACTTTCAGAATATTCCATCATGAGGAAATACCATAATTTATTTAACAATTTACCCACTGATGGGCAAGTCGGTTGTTTCCAATGCTTTCCAGCTGTTACAAACCATGCTGCATTAAATAGCTTTGTATGTGTATTATTTTGTACCCCTGTACAAGTGTTATAGGATAAATTTCAACAGCAGAATTTCGGGGTCAATGGGTATTGGTATTTGTAATTTTGGTAAATTCGCCAAACTGCCTTCCATGAAGGTTGTACCAATTTGCATTACCACCAACAGTGTATGAGTACTTGCTGATTCATAACCAAGCTTGTTAATTAAGTTTTTGAATTTTTGCTGATCTGATGAGTTAAAACAGGGTCAGTGTAGCTGTAATTTGCATTTTTCTTACGAGTGACATTGAGGATTCTTTCATTTCATTAAGAGCCACTTGCATTCTGTTTTTGTTTTCTGAAGGTTTGGATTTATTTATTTATTTATTATTGTATTCTTTACACTGTTTTATATTTGGTCATTTTTAAAAACCAATTTGTAGGAGATGGTAACATGTTAAATACTTGCAAATATTTCACCCATTTTGTCACTTATCTTCACTTTTTTGAACTTTGCTACAGTGTCTTATATCATGCAGAATTGTTACAGCTTCTGAATTTATCATTGTCGTTCAGTTGCTCAGTTGTGTCTGACTCTTTTTGACCTCATGGACTGCAGCATGCTAAGGCTTCCTGTCCTTCACCATCTTCCGAAGCTTGCTCAAATCATGTCCATTGAGTCGGTGATGCCATCCAACCATCTCGTCCTCTATCATCCCCTTCTCCTCCTGCCTTCAGTCTTTCCTCACATCAGGGTCTTTTCCAGTGAGTCAGCTCTTTGTATCAGGTGGCCAAAGTAATGGAGCTTCAGCTTCAACATCAGTCCTTCCAATGAATATTCAGGATTGATTTCCTTCAGGATTGTCTGGTTTGATCTCCATGCAGTCCAAGGGACTCTTACGAGTCTTCTCCAACACCACAGTTCTAAAGCATCGATTCATTGGCACTCAGCTGTCACAGCTATTGCAGCTCATCCCAAGATTAAAAATAATTTTTCCATGTTTTCTTTGTCATATATATGATTTCATTATTTACATTTAAAGTCTTTCATTCACTTGGTATTTTTCCTGGCATATGGTATGAAGTATACTATGCCAACATTCTTTGTTTTCTCTTACTGGTTTGGGCACCTATTAAATTCCTGAATATATTTGACTCTATGGACATTCCATTATGTTTTACTTGCTCCTCTACTTATGCACTGACATCACACCATTTTAATTATTGAGACTTTTAATGTGTTTTTGTATCAGATAAGGCAACCTCACCTCTTTGTTTTGCTAAGTTTTCCTGATTTTTCTTTGTTTATTTTTGTTTATAAACCGTAGAATTAGCTCATGTTGTTAAAAATAAATCTTCTGGAGATCAATCAAGATGGTGGGGTAAGGGGATGTAGAGCTTACCTCCCCTCAAGAACATATCAGAAAATACATCTAAATGTGGGACAAATTTCACTAGAAATTGGCAGAAGGACTCCTATACAATCAAGGCTATAAGAAAGATATACATGTAATCAGGTAGGAAGGAAAGAAAAGAGATTGAGTTGGGATCTTTGATCCTGGGAGAGACTCAGAGAAAAAGGGAGAATTCATTGGAAGACACCTGCCCTGGGGAGTGAGCAGTGAGAGCTGTGAGTTGGGCACCCCAGTCCTGTAAGAAGCGCCCCCTTGGCTGGCTGGGGGACCACTGGAACTAGTAGGGGAGCTGTGAGAAGCCTGGATTCTGCTCCTGAGGAGCACATGCACACTGGCTTGCCCCCAGGACGGGAAGAAGGAGGTGGTCAAGTGGCCGCTCGGTTTCCCACAACCACCTTGGTGCATGTCCCAGCCCCAGTTGAGTGAATATTCCAGCCCCATTCACTCTTCATATCATAGTGTGGTGTTGGATCTAGGGCAACTATTACTGAGGAGAAGACATAACTTAGGGATCCAGAGACTACCCAGACCCAGGGCAAGTCTTGTGGGGTGGCAGTGGCCATGGTTGGTGCTTACTCAAGCTGCGCATCAGAAGCAGCCCAGAGCTCTTAAAGCAGCCCTTCCACCGCAGCTCATGCCCCAGTACATGCTGAGTATCCATGTGGGGCCCTGCCTGCCCTGTGGTGTGGCTCCACAGTGGAAAGGAGGGTGGTGGAGGCTGGGGGCAGTGACTGACTGTGAAGGATGAAGAATACTTGGACCTCAGGCTGCAACTGAGCTAAGGGACACACTTGCAGGTGCTTGCACAGGCAGTGTGGCGCAGAAAGCTTGGACCTCTGCTATGGCTGGCACAAGCTGATAGCTTGCATGGGCCCCCTTGCTTCAATACTCCCCAACTCTGGGACATAGGTTCCAGGGTGGGGATAGGGGAAAACCCACCCTTAAAGGCACCTGTGGGTTTTCCTTGGTGGCTAAATAGTAAAGAATCCACCTGCTAATGCATCAGACATGGGTTTGATCTCTGATCTAGGAAGATCCCACATGCCTCAGAGCAACTAAGCCCGTGCGCCACAACTACTGAGCCTGTGTGCTGCAACTACTGAGGCCCTTGCACCCTGAAACCTGTGCTCCACAAGAGAAGCCACTGCAAAGAGAAGCCCGCATACCGCAGCAAGAGAGTAACCCTGCTTGCCGTGACTAGAGAAAAGCCCGGGCAACAAGGAAGACCCAGCAAAGCCAAAAATAAATAAGTAAAACTATTTTAAAAAGGAACTTGCCATTTTTTAGCACTTGACTCCAGCTCCAGCCCTTCCATTTCCAGTTTCACTCCCTACCAAGGGGGTAGCTGTCATCACACCCTGACTAAAGATGTGATTTGCACCCATGTCAAATCCAGCTCTCCCATTAAAGCCCTGAGTGTGTGCGGTCTGAATAGGGATGTTCCCACATAAGAACACCCCTTCAAGACTGCAACAGGCAACTGTTTCACACTAAATTCATGGAGTCAGAGAAAGTTAAGCAAAATGAAAAGACAGAGGAAATGCTCTCAGTTGAAAGAGCAAGAGAAAACCCTTGAAAAAGCAGATAATGAAACAGAAATAAAGAATTCAAAGCACTGGCAGTCAAAATGTTAATTGAATTAGGGTAAAGAATAGATGAATACAGTGGAAAATTTACAAAGAACTAGAAAATATGAAACAGACTCAATCAGAAATGAAGAATTCAATAGCCTAAATAAATAACATACTAGAAGGAATGAATAGTAGATTGATACAGAAGAAAGCATGAGTGATCAATGAAACCAGGAGTTAGTTTTTTTAAAAGATAAAATTGATAAACATTTATCCAGGCTCACCAAGAAGAAAAAAAAGAGGACCCAAATAAAATGAGAACTGAAAGAGAAGATACCATAGAGATACATACTGATACCATAGAGATACAAAAAAAAAAAAAAATCATAAAATACTACCATGAGTCAGACGCCAATTACTTGGATAACCTAAAAGAAATGGACAAATTTCTAGAAACATACAGCATGTCAAGATTGAGTCAAGAAAAATAGATAATTTGAACAAACCAATCACCAGTGGTGAAACTGCATTTGTAATTTAAAAACTCCCAGCAAACAAAAGTCCAGGACTGGATGACTACACAGGGGAATTTTATAAAACATATAAAGAAGGACTAATGCCTATCTTTCTCAAACTATTCCAAAAAATTGAAGAGGACAGAAACTCCCAAGTTTATTTTACTAGGCCACCCTGATACCAAAACCGGACAAAGACACTACAATAAAATAAAATTACAGGCTAATTTCTATGATGACTATATACGTAAAAATCCTTAATAACAGAAAAGTGAATTTAACAATATATAAAAAGGATCATACACCATGAGCAAGCTGGTTTTATTCCAGGGACACAAAGATGGTTCAATACTGACAAATCCATCGATGTGAAATACCATATTAGCAAAAGGAAGGATAATAATTACATGAGCATCTTAATAGATGCAGAAAAAAACATTTCACAAAATGCAACATTTATTCATGATAAAAACTCTCATCAAAGTGAATACACAGGGAACGTATCTCAATATATCTTCTTGCTGAGTTGTGTCTGACTCTTTGTGACCTCATGGACTGTAGCCCGCCAGGCTCCTCTGTCCATGGGATTTCCCAGACAAGAATACTGGAGTGGATTGCCATTTCCTCCTCCAGGGGATCTTCCCAACCCAGGAATTGAACCCTCTCTTCCAACTCCTGCATTGGCAGATGGATTCTTTACCAAATGCACCATCTGGGAAGCCCACATATCTTCTTGGACATAATAAAATTCATTTAGGACATGCTGACAACTAATATCATATTCAATGGTGAAAAGCTTTGTTCTAACTCATATATTTAGTTTTACCTTTACCCATTTTTTTTTTTTTGGTCTTCCTTTGGTTTGTTTTTTGGCTTTTATTCTAATTATTCCAATTTCCCTCTGAGTGCTGCTTTATCTTTCTCTTGTAGTTTTGTGAGATGTGGTTTTTCATTATTGCTATTCTTTGTAAGTTTTGTAATTTTGATTTGTAAGTCCTTTGACCCAAAAGTTGTTCAAGAGAACTTAATTTTTTAAACCTTCAAACTTAAGTATCTTTTAGCTTTATGAATTTTTCCATGGGTGTCTCACTGTATTGTCTCATGATCAGGGAATATTTCTTAGGCGATTTCTACTTTTGAGGATTTATTGAAATTAATTTCCTTTGTGACTTACTATATAATCTGTGTTCATGAATATTCCATGGGCTCTTGAAAAGAAGATATATTCTGTATTTTCAGAATAAGAGTTTGGTATAAATTACAGTTTGCCTTATTAATGTTACTATTTAGTTTTTCTATGTATAGCTTATTTTTTCTACTCAATCTTTCAAAAGTCAAGAGAAGTAAATTAGAATATCCTATTACTGGTTTGTTTTCGTATGTTTCTCCTTGTATGTTCCACAATTTCCATAATTTTATACATGTTGCAGCAGTTGCTTATATCTTTATTGAGAATTGTACTTGTTATAGTCTAAAGTTCTATTCAAGTCTTCTGGGACTAAATTGCATTTGTTTTTATATATGCTTGTGACTTTTGATTTCCATGTTCTTGCCTTGCCTAATATGTGTGTGCTCAGTTGCTCAGTCGTGTCCAATTCTTTGGTGACTCCATGGACTACAGCCCACCAGGCTCCTCAGTCCATGGAATTTTCCAGGCAAGAAGACTGGAGTGGGTTGACATTTCCTACTCAGGGAATGTTCCTCACCCAGGGATTGAACCCGTGTTTACTTCGTCTCCTGTAGTGGCAGGAGGCTTCTTTACCACTGAGCCACCTAGGAAGCCCCATTGCCTAATATACCTATGCCTATATTTCAATTTTCAGTCTTCTAAAATCATTTTGCTTTAGGTGTATTTTTACATTAAATATAGTTAGGATTTTCCCTTTCACTCCTATAGGAATTTTCTTAATAGAGTTATATTTATTGATATATAGTTTTTCTCTTCATTCTTATTTTTATTGATATAATATATTCTCTCTTTGTTCTTATTAAATTAGTAAAGAAATAGCCCGCGCCGCCGCTGCACTCACTGGCTGGTCCCGTGCGGGCGCCGGGCTCCCACCGCAGGAGACGACCACTAGGGCCGCTGCCACCACTTTAGCCCAGCCCCGCCCCGGCCGGAGCCCCCTGCTCTGTCGGGCGATGAATTGTCACGACGAAGCGCTAGGGGTGCAGCGCCACGCCAGCGAGGAGGACCTCAAGAAGGCCTATCGGAAGCTGGCCCAGAAAGGGCACCCGGATAAAAATCTGGATGATGCCGCAGAAGCAGCTGAACAATTTAAACTAATCCAAGCGGCGTATAATGTGTTGAGCGACCCTCAGGAAAGCGCGTGGTGCGATAATCATAGAGAAGCTCTGGTGAAAGGTGGACGTGATGCAGAATATCAAGATGACAGCTTAGACTTGCTTCACTATTTTACTGTGACCTGCTACCCTGGTTACGGCAATGATGAAAAGGGCTTTTACACGGTGCACCGTAATGACTTTGAAATGACTGCAAAGGAAGAACTAGAATCTGCTTTAGAAGAGGACATGGAAGATTTCCCAACTTTTGGAGACTCCCAGAGTGACTATGATATGGTAGTCCACCATTCTATGCTTACCGGCAGAGTTTCTGCACTCAGAACTTTGCTTGGAAAGAAGAATATGATACACAGCAGGCTTCAAACGGCTGGGAGGAATGAGCCATGGAAAAAGAAAACAAATGAAAAAGTGAGGAAAAGCGAGGAAAGGGGAGGAAGGAGAATGAACTTGTCCGTCAGCAGGTCGCTTTCATCCATAAAAAGGATAGAAGAGTGCAGGCTCATCGAAAGCTTGTGGAAGAACAAAATGCAGAGAAGGCAAGGAAAGCCGAGGCGATGAGGTGGCAGCAGAAGCTAAAACAGGCCAAGCTGGCAGAGCAGTACAGAGAGCAGAGCTGGATGGCAGTGGCTGACTTGGGGAAGGAGCTCAGGGAGATGGAGGCGCAGTATGAAAAGCAGTTTGGAGATGGATTGGGTGAAGATGAAGCGGAAGAACTGGAGCTCAGAGACGGATAGGATGGTAAAGACAGAGATGAGGCCGAGGACACAGAACTTTATGATGGCCTTTACTGCCCCGCGTGTGATAAGTCTTTCAAGACTGAAAAGGCTCTGAGGAATCATGAAAAATCAAAGAAGCATCGGGAAATGGCTGCCTTATTAAAACAACAGTTGGAGGAGGAGGAAGCAAATTTTTCAGGACCTCAAACTGGTAAAAACAGTCTGAATGTCAATTCCTAGGAAGAAATGGAGGAGGCGCCAAAACAAAAGCTTTCTAAAAAACAGAAGAAAAAGAAACAGAAACCAGCACAGAACTGTGATGATAATTTCCATGAAAATGGAACTGGAGAAGGAGTAAAGCTTGACCTGGAAGATACCAACCTAAATGAAAACAATGCCAGAGAATTGGAAGATAGTCTCCAAGAAAATGTTGGGGTCACAGAGACTGTGGAACTGTGCGATGACCCAAGAACTGAGGCTAAAAGGGTTTCTAAACCCAAAGGAAAGAAAGCCAAAGATACTAAAAAGTCTGTCAGAGTACCTGCTGAACCACAGACAATGAGTGATGTGCTTATCAGCTGTGCAACCTGCCACAGTGAATTTCCATCCCGAAATAAACTTTTTGATCATCTAAAGGCCATCAGTCAAAGAGCACCTTCATCCTTAACATCTTTAAACAGTGTAACAAATAGTTGAAACAAAAAAGAGAGACTTAAAAATAGAAATTCTGCCAATGCTTTTTCCTTTCAATTGTCTCTAGATTTTGAAACCAAAAACTGAAGTGAAATTATCTAAAGAGTTAAAATTTCAGTGATCTGCAAGATCTGCAAGAATGATCTTGTGGAAGATTATTTTTTATCTTGTAAAAACATTTTTTAAAATATATATATTTTTAAACATGTCATTAGTGACTGAATTCTACTTTTGCCATCTGAAATTGACTTGAATATCTCAAAACAGGTAAATATTGTAAAGTATGCATTTTTGACTTTTGTTGGCTCATGTGAACAGAAATGTACAGGAGAATTAAATTAACACATAAAAAAAGAAATATAACTTTTAACAATGATTTTTAAAGAAAGTCTTTCACAAAGTAATTTGCTTTATGTACTTATGATATTTATAGAAGTTTTAATTTTTGTTCTAGTGGTTATTTTATTTAATATTCTTAGATTTTTATTTCTTTTGACAATATTTCTTTCCTAATAGAAGCAAAGATAAAATTAGTGTGATGATCTTTCTCATCTACTTTGATCTACCACCCAATTACATTCAATGTTGTGATCTTTCTCAGTGTTTTTCTAATACTAATATTACATATGCTAAAATTTTTTATTGCTTGATTTGCTACACTTTAAGTGATATCTTTTGACACAGAGCTATTAGACATGAGGTAATTAGAGAAAGTTTTTTCTCATCTTTGTTTCATCTTTTCCTTCCTATATCAGCCACAGCAACAGTCTAAAATAATCTAATTACATGAGATTATATGAGATGCTATAGCAAAGTGTATATTTTAAAGCTTTCCAACCCCATGGACTGTAGGTGGCCAAGCTCCTCTGTACATGGGATTCTCCAGGCAAGAATACTGAAGTGGGTTGGCAGTCCCTTCTGCAGGGGATCAAACCCAGGTCTCCCATACTGTAGGTAAATTCTTGACTGTCTGAACCGTCTTCCCACCAGGGAAGCCTAATCTAAAATAATCTTCTAATTAAAAACATGAGATCATATGATATATTGTAGCAAAATGTATATTTCAAAGCTTTCAGTGGAAAATTTAAAAAACAATACAAGTATTTATTTACAGACAATCATAACTAGCCCTTCATCTCTTGTCCTTCCATATCAGTAAAATTTAAATTCAAAACCTGAGTAACATGGACTTCCCCAGTGGCTCAGTGGTAAAGAAGCCACCTGCCAATGGTGTAGACTTGGGTTTGATCCCCGGGTTGAGAAGATCTCCTGGAATAGGAAATGGCAAACCACTCCGGTATTCTTGCCTGGGAAATCCCACAGACTGAGGAGACTGGCGGCTACAGTCCAGGGAGGTCACAACAAGTCGGCCATGACTGAGCGACTGAGCACGCTTGCATGAGTAACATACTTCAACCTATGGACAATTGGTCTGGGCTTTGCCAGAACAAGCAGCTAGAACATTAACCAGAGAGACCTTGCCATAGAGACTGTGTGGCTTCCTTTTAAATTAACATCTCAAAGGGAAAGTAGTGATGTAAGGTAATGATTGAAAGCTCCTCTTTGTAATCATTTATAATTATCAATGGCATCTAAACATGCTCATTAATTCATCCTCTTAACTCTGGCAACTGTTGTCTTTGATCAAGTTCTAGCCCATTACCTACATTATTATTTCTGTATTGTGACAAAAATCTATCTTCTGTGTATCAGAGCTGCGTACTGGTGGAAGGTGGATAATTTTTATTTTTGTAAAAGTATTATTTGGCATGGTGGCTGTATTAATTTGTGGGGAGTACAGAGAGTCTGTCATTAGAGAATTAAAGAATACACAAGATAAAATTCAGCAACTTTCTGGTTAGTGCCTTGGTTGAGTCTGGTGTCCATAATATTAAACATGATAATTTACAGATTTTTTTTTTTCCCCCTGGTGATACTTCAGGAGAATTCTAGTGGTTGGGAAGCTTTGAATTCCTTGTGCTGGGATTTTTCCACTTAAAATGGTGAATGTGAGAGAAGGAGCTTAAATTTGGATTTTGGTGTCTTCTCTACTGTCCTTTTATTGTCAGTTATTTATTCAGGAATTCTTTATGGACTATCTAGAGGAGACAAGGCACGTTGCTCAGCACTGGGTTTACACTGGTAAGCCAGATACACATGGCTTGTGTCTTCATGGATTTTTAGTCTGCAAAGAAGCACATAGCATAGGTTTCATTGCAATATGTGTTTTGAGGGAAAAAAACATTATATAGGTCTATATAGTAAAGGCAATTGAGATGAGATCTGAAGGATGCAGATAATGATGGGGAAGGTGGAACAGGAATCAAGAAATCTAGGCAGAGAAAATTGATCTGTGAGGTACTGAGGGTCTTGTCTTAGTTGAAGAATTGGAAAAAGACAAGAGTCAAGATTGGGAAGGACCTGATATTTGACTTTTAAGGGAAATTGGTGGGTACCAGATTCTGCTGAGATACAGCTGGAGAATTCTGATCTTTTTCCAAATTGCTGGGCCAGCCGCATACATAATTTGTGGGAGTCATTGAAATAAAAATGCAAGATGAAAATTCACAGTTCTTTTCCCCAAAAAACTTTTTATTAAGAATTTCAAGTTAGTGACAACAGAATATTAAACCAAGTATAGGATTGTTCTAAGTACTGTACTTTGTACGACTGCATAGGTTACAAGCCCAGGAAGTTGGCTCTGCCTAAATTAGGCAATGCAAAGCCAAGGAAAAGGGATAAGTAGAGGAGAGAGTATACTTGGTTGGCACTTCCTGTTGTTCTACCAAGGCATGTTTAGTTAGTGAGTAACTGGAGAAGGCGATGGCACCCCACTCCAGTACTCTTGCCTGGAAAATCCCATGGATGGAGGAGCCTGGTAGGCTGCAGTCCATGGGGTTGCGAAGAGTCAGACACAACTGAGCGACTTCACTTTCACTTTTCACTTTCATACATTGGAGAAGGAAATGGCAATCCACACCAGTGTTCTTGCCTGGAGAATCCCAGGGACAGGGGAGCCTGGTGGGCTGCCGTCTATGGGGTCGCACAGAGTCGGACACAACTGAATCAACTTAGCAGCAGCAGCAACGGCAGAGGTGGGACTACAAATGATTACTAATATGATCTTTGCAAGTCTTGTGCCTAGATACATAGGTGTCCAGATGTGCTGTGCTAAGTCACTTCAATCCACTCTCAGTTCGTTAGTAGGGGTAGTAAAATGGTACAGTCTGGGATTTTTGCTTCAGGTCATCCTATTTAACCATTACTTTAATACACTGAATAAATTTATCATCTAATTATTTAACAATTCAAAGTTTCAAATGACTGACAAGAAGTGTCCTTAGTAGTGTGCTTCTTTTTTGGAATCAACTGATATTCTGTGACAAAAGTATTCAGAATTCAGAATAAGAAAGAGGAAATAATTTAAAGAATACAAAAAGGAACAACTTCCTGCTAATCCTTCTTTGTTTCAGTGATTTGCATATCCTGCTTAGAATATGCCGTCCTGCTGTTGTAACATAAAATATCGAGAACCAAAACTTTTGTCCATTATCACGGACAAAAAAGTCTTAAGTATTATATGATGTAGTAAGAAGAAAGCAAACCAAAAAAACAAAAACAATTCTGAAACAACCATTTTAGTTTTTATAATAAGAACCCTACTTTTTTTGTATGCATGTATTTTAAAACACTTTATAGACAAATAATAATCACAAAATCAAAAACTTGATAGTGACCCATAGTCTATGTTTTGAAAGAATTTTCTTTAAGGGCTTTAATGACAAAATAGAGGCCAACCTAGTAGCTATTTTTTTAAGTTAACTTCTCTAGAAATTGGCTACTTTCTTATTATTTGTTTTTTTAATCTGGTTAACTCAAGTTTACAAATAATGATTGTTAAAAATCTATCCAATTAATACTGTTTTTTAGAGAATATTTATAAATTATGACA
Source organism: Bos javanicus (assembly GCF_032452875.1). Lineage (NCBI taxonomy): Eukaryota > Metazoa > Chordata > Mammalia > Artiodactyla > Bovidae > Bos > Bos javanicus. The sequence continues at coordinate 91,957,307 of NC_083872.1, forward strand.
ATCAGTTCACTTTAGTCACTTAGTCCTGTCTGACTCTTTGCCACCCCATGGACTGCAGCACGCCAGGCCTCCCAGTCCATCACCAACTCCTGGAGTTTATTCAAACTCATGTCCACTGAGTTGGTGATACCATCCAACCATCTCATCCTCTGTCGTCACCTTCTCCTCCTGCCTTCAGTCTTTCCCAGCATCAGGGTCTTTTCCAGTGTGTAAGCTCTTCACATCAGGTGGTCAAAGTAATGAAGTTTCAGCTTCAACATCAGTCCTTCCAATGAACACTCAGGACTGATCTCCTTTAGGATGGACTGGTTGGATCACCTTGCAGTCCAAGGGACTCTCAAGAGTCTTCTCCAACACCATAGTTCAAAAGCATCAATTCTTCGGTGATCAGCTTTCTTTACAGTCCAGCTATCACATCCATACACGACTACTGGGAAAACCATAGCCTTGACTAGACGGACCTTTGTTGGCAAAGTAATGTCTCTGCTTTTGAATATGCTGTCTAGGTTGGTCATAACTTTCCTTCCAAGGAGTAAGCATCTTTTAATTTCATGGATGCAGTCACCATCTACAGTGACTTTGCAGCCCCCAAAAATAAAGTCTGTCAATGCTTCCCCATCTATTTGCCATGAAGTGATGGGACCAGATGCTATGATCTTAGTTTTCTGAACATTGAGCTTTAAGCCAGATTTTTCACTCTCCTTTTTCACTGTCATCAAGAGGCTCTTTAGTTCTTCACTTTCTGCCGTGAGGGTGGTGTCATCTGCATATCTGACATTATTGATATTTGTCCTGGCAATCTTGATTCTAGCTTGTGGTTCATTCAGCCCAGCATGTCTAATGATGTTTTCTGCATAGAAGGTAAATAAGCAGGGTGAAAATATACAGCCTTGACGTACTCCTTTCCCTATTTGGAACCAGTCTGTTGTTCCATGTTGAGTTCTAACTATTGCTTCTTGACCTGCATACAGGTTTCTCAAGAGGCAGGTCAGGTGGTCTGATATTCCCATCTTTTTAAGAATTTTCCGCAGTTTATTGTGATCCACACAGTCAAAGGCTTTGGCATAGTCAATAAAATAGAAGTAGGTGTTTTTCTGGAACTCTCTTGCTTTTTCCATCATCCAGTGGATGTTGGTAATTTGATCTCTGGTTCCTCTGCCTTTTCTAAAACCAGCTTGAACATCTGGAAGATTATGGTTCACATATTGTTGAAGCCTGGCTTAGAGAATTTTGAGCATTACTTTACTAGCGTGTGAGATGAATGCAATTGTGTGGTAGTTTGAGCATTCTTTGGCATTGCCTCTCTTTGAGATTGGAATTAAAACTGATATTTTCCAATCCTGTGGCTACTGCTGCATTTTCCAAATTTGCTGGCATATTTAGTGCAGCATTTTCACAGCATCATTTTTTAGGATTTGAAATAGCTCAACTGGAGTTCTATCACCTCCACTAGCTTTGTTCATAGTGATATTTCCTAAGGCCCACTTGACTTCACATTCCAGGATGTCTGGCTCTAGTTGAGTGATTACACCATCATGATTGTCTGGGTCGTGAAGATCTTTTGTACAGTTCTTCTGTGTATTCTTATGATCTTTTCTTAATATCGTTGGCTTCGGTTAGATTCGTACCATTTCTGTCCTTTCTCGAGCCCATCTTTGCATGAAATGTTCCCTTGGTATTTCTAATTTTCTTGAAGAGATCTCTAGTCTTTTGCATTCTATTGTTTTCCTCTATTTCTTTGCACTGATCTCTGAGGAAGGCTTTCTTATCTCTCCTTGCTGTTCTTTGAAACTCTGCGTTCAAATGGGTATATCTTTCCTTTTCTCCTTTGTTTTTCACTTCCCTTCTTTTCAAAGCTATTTGTAAGGCCTCCTCAGACAACCATTTTGCTGTTTTGCATTTCTTTTTCTTGTGGATGGTCTTGATCCGTGTCTCCTGTACAATGTCACCAACCTCTGTTGATAGTTCATCAGGCACTCTGTCTATCAGATCTAGTCCCTTAAATCTATTTCTCACTTCCACTGTATAATCATAAGGGATTTGATTTAAATCATACCTGAATGGTCTAGTGATTTCCCCTACTTTCTTCAGTTTCAGTCTGAATTTGGCAGTAAGGAGTTCATGATCTGAGCCACAGCCAGCTCCCAGTCTTGTTTTTGTTGACTGTATAGAGCTTCTCCATCTTTGGCTGCAAAGAATATATTCAATCTGATTTCAGTGTTAACCATCTGGTGATGTATATGTGTAGAGTCTTCTCTTGTCTTGTTGGAAGAGGTTGTTTGCTATGACCAGTGAGTTCTCTTGGCAACACTCTATTATTTTGTCCTGCTTCATTCTGTACTCCATGGCCAAATTTGCCTGTTACTCCAGGTGTTTTTGACTTCCTAGTTTTGCATTTCAGTCCCCTATAATGAAAAGGAAGTCTTTTTTTGGGTATTAATTCTAGAAGGTCTTGTAGGTCTTCATAGAACCATTCAACTTCAGCTTCTTCAGCATTACTGGTCGGGGCATGGACTTGGATTACTGTGATATTGAATGGTTTGCCTTGGAAACAGAGATCATTCTGTCCTTTTTGAGACTGCATCCAAGAACTGCATTTCGGACTCTTTTGTTGACTCGTTTCCTTCTAAGGGATTCTTGCCCACAATAGCAGATATAATGGTCATCTGAGATAAATTCACCCATTTCAGTCCATTTTAGTTCGCTGATTCCTAAAATGTCGATGTTCACTCTTGCCATCTCCTGTTTGACCACTTCCAATTTGCCTTGACTCATGGACCTAACATTCCAGGTTCTTATGCAATATTGCTCTTTACGGCATTGGACCTTGCTTCTATCACCAGTCACATCCACAACTGGGTGTTGTTTTTGCTTTGGCTCTGTCTCTTCATTCTTTCTGGAGTTATTTCTCTACTTCTCTCCAGTAGCATATTGGGCACCTACTGACCTGGGGAGTTCATCTTTCAGTGTCCTATCTTTTCACCTTTTCATACTGTTCATGGGGTTCTCAAGGCAAGAATACTGAAGGGGTTTGCCATTCTCTTCTCCAGTGGATCACATTTTGTCAGAACTCTCCACCATGACCTCTCTGTCTTGGGTGGCCCTACAGGACATGGCTCATAGTTTCATTGAGTAAGACAAGGCTGTGGTCTATGGGATTAGAATGGTTAGTTTTCTGTGATTGTGGTTTTCAGTCTGTCTGCTGTCTGATGGAGAAGGATAAGAGGGTTATGGAAGCTTCCTGATGGGAGAGACTGACTGTGGGGAAAATTGGGTCTTGTTCTTATGGGCAGGGCTATGTTCAATAAATCTTTAATCCAGTTTTCTGTTGATGGCTGGAGCTGTGTTCCCTCCCTGCTATTTACCTGTGGCCAAACTATGGTGGAGGTAATGAAGATAATGATGACCTCCTTCAAAAGATCCCATGCATGTACTGCTACACTCAGTGCCCCCAGCCCTGCAGCAGGCTACCACCAAGCCATGCCTCTGCTAGACACTCCTGGACACTCACATGCAAATCTGGGTCAGTCTCTTGTGTGGTCACTGCTCCTTTCTCCTGGGTCCTAGTGGACAAGCTTCTGTTTGTGCCCTCCAAGAGTCTATTTCTCAGTCCTGTGTAAGTTCTGGCAGCTCTGTGGTGGTGTTAATGGCGACTTCTCCAAGAGGGCTTATGTCATACCCAAGTCTGCAGCACCCAGAGCCCCGTCCCAGTGGCAGTCCACTGCTGACCCGCACCTCCACAGGAGACGTTCAAACACAGTTCTGTCTCAGTCTCTAAAAATATTTTATTTTGTGGACATCATTCTTCTTTAGATACATGCTATGAAATGTAAGAAATTTCCTTACTCAATACTGTTTATGGTTTAACTATAAAAGCAAAGCATCTTAGAGGGTAACATTACTTACATGAATAAAATATAGGCACAATAAAAGTGATTTAATTATCATATATTAATTTAGAATTTGTTAGTGTAGAGCAGTACATAATGGAGAAGTGAGTGCTTGACTGAAAGTTATTTTCAGTCTAACAAGAGAAACAAGGCAGACACAAAAATAAATATGTAACAGTAAACAATCACACTATAAGACCTGATCTGGCTATAGAGAACTGTACTCATAAGGGGTAAGTAACTAGGATATCAGGTACAGAGAGAGGTGATGAGCAGATGGGCCTAATCTTAAAGGTAGAGAATACGAAGGTGGATGTGGACAAAAGGAAGACTGGGAGTTGCAAAGGGAAGTTTGGGGTGGGGGGTGGTGAGGCCTAGCCAATCATGAGTTTGCAAATTTTGTGTGAGATAAAAACCAGTATCAGTATTAGATGGCCACTGGCAATGGATTTACATTAAAGAATGCTTTAGATTGATAGGATATTTAAAAAGTCTTTGCCAATCTATGTGAGATGATAGAGAAATTAATTAGAATTAACACACATTTGGCAGAGAATAGGGTAGATAATTTTGCTGGGCTCATTTAGGATCCTGTTAATAAAATAAGACTTCATGAAGGAGGTGGAATAATTATTGAGCTTTAAAAGATAAGTATGAAACTGCTAGATAATTCATGGTCATTATTATTGCCCAATATTTATTTTTGTTATTTTCTAAGATGTTGAGTAAACTGTAAGATTTACATGCAGGGGAAACCAGGATCTCTCTCTCTGAAATGCAATTCCACCTCAAAGCACAATTAACTGAAATAAGTTAATAGTGGGGTAGCATGGAATTATTATAATTAGACAAACACACCTGGGTTTAATTTAACTTGATAAACATATTCTAAGGGGTTAAAAATGGTTTGAAAAGACTATGAAAGCCTTATTGTTAAAAATATTTTAATTTGAAAATTAAAAACATATAGTTCTTATTTTTTATACAATTAAAACTCAATAATTGTACATACATGCTCTGTTGTGGTCTGACTCTGCAACCCATGGCCTATAGCCCACCAGGCTTCTCTGTCCACGGGATTCTCCAGGCAAGAATACTGGAGTGGGTTGCCATTTCCTCCTCCAGGGGATCTTCCCAATCCAGGAATTGAACCTGGGTCTCCTGCACTGGCAGGCAGATTCTTTACCACTGAGCCACTGGGGAAGCCTCACAATTATATTGAAACTCAATAATTGTACATGGTAATAATGATAAAATTACTTGCCTAGGTCCACAGCTGATGATTCTTTCACTGCTTGTTCCACAGGCTCAGAGAGAAAAAAGCTAAGTACACAATCACTCTGAAAAATAAGACAAAATATATTTTTTTCATTTCATACATTTATTTATCATTCCTACTTCTTAGTCTCTGAAAACACTGACCCAAATATAGAATATTTATATATACCTGTTTTTATTTATAGATATATCTATATTTATAGATTCCATAAATAAGCAAAATATACTAGGAAATCTATTAAGCCAATGCTATAATTTTTCACTAAATTAAGCTAATCTCTCACGAGATTAGAATCTGGCTATTTTATATTTCTTTAAGAGGCTCAGGTGTACACCGCTTTTAGAGCTCACCACAATGTTTACACTCTTGAACTTTATAATTATGCATCAATCTCACATGTCCTTTTTCTAGAAAATGTGTACTGTTGGACAAAACTTTTGGAGAAAAATTACTCTCAGTAGGACACGGACACTCAGTGAAAAACCATTGCTCTTCAGAGTTCAGTTCTAGAAATGCTCACTAAGCTTTAAGCATTATGGAATGTTAGGGTATATTTAGAAAGAGAAAGATGCAAAAGGTGACCTCTGTATTAGAACACAATCTGATTAGTGGAGGAAACAGATTGTATTGAATGCTTCAGCAGAAATTCTAGTTCTGTGTAATTTTACTACAAAGAAGTGAGTGTGCTTCTCTTTTAAACTGATATGATCACAAACAAACTGACATTTAACCTGGACTCCAAATAAATGGGCTAACTGATGAATCAGAATGACTTGTCCTTAGTGACACTGACAGGCATTTTGTTTTAAGCCATTATATTGACACGCATTTTGTTTTAAGCAAAGTAGCCTTTCCTATATTTTTTTTATCTGAAGGGCACCACTACATAACTGATTACTGCTTTTGACTATCATAAGCTGATGCCATATTAGCTGCAAAGCCACCTGACATTCTCCATCCTCCCCAGCTAGCTTTGTTCTGTGCAATGGTTCTTTCAACCTTTTCCAGAAACTTAAGCTTCCAACTCTGACTCCTTTCCTGATGATTTTGTCTCCACTCTAGAGAAAAACAAAAGGCAGATGGAGATTTCTGAATTTCCTGCTGAAAAATCTACAGATGCACAAAGTCATGTTTTCTCTTTTCTTCCTTCTCCAAGGGAAGATCTGTCTCTCTTCCCATCTATTCTAAATTGAATTGCACCCTCCCCCAAAATGCTGAAATCCAAACCCACAGTAGCTCAGAATGTGAACTTCTTTGGAAATAGGATAACTACAGATATAATTAGTTAAGTTAGGATGAGGTCATATGGTGGAGGGTGGACCTCTCATCCGATATGACTAGTGTCTTTATAAAAAGGGGAAATTTAGACATATTTCATGCTGCAAAGATGGTGTGGAGAGACAGGGAGGAGATGGCCATCTATCATCTACAATCCATGGTGAAAGCCTGGGATAGATTCTTCATTCACACCTGTCAGAAGAAATCAACCCTGTGACACCTTGATTTCAGGTGTTCATTCACAGCTTCGAGAACTGTGGTGCAATGCATTTCTGTTGTTTTAAGTCACCCAGTGTATGGTACTTTGTTATGGCAGCCCTTGCAAACTAAAACACCACTGAATGCTGCTCATGTCCTTCAGTGTCCCAGATTCTATACCTTTCTCCTCAAGAACCTTGTAGAATATCCCAGTCTATAGTCTTTTTCTTCCTTCCTCCTTTCCCTCTCTCCTTCCCTCTCATTCTTGCTTGCTTCCTTCCTTCCTCTTCCTTTCCTCCCTCTTTCTTTCTCTCCCTTAAGAATCAAGTATGGCCATTTCCCTTCACTTTACAACCATATTTCTCTTTTTATGATGTTTACATTTCTGTCCATTTTATTAATAGCATCTTATTTAAAAGTAGGGCTTCCCTGGTGGCTCAGAGGTTAAAGCCTCTGCCTGCAATGTGGGAGACCTGGGTTCGATCCCTGGGTCAGGAAAATCCCCTGGAGAAGGAAATGGCAACCCACTCCAGTATTCTTGCCTGGAGAATCCCATGGACGGAGGAGCTTGGTGGGCTACAGTCCACGGGGTCACAAAGAGTCGGACACGACTGAGAGACTTCACTTTATTTAAAAATAACTGCAAGGGAGGCCACAGTATACATAAAGCACAAAAAGACTATAGCCCTAACAGTTATTCCTAGAGAAATTTTTCCTTCACCATTTCCATTCCTTCCAAGTTTTATTCCAGAAAGAGAGAGAAGGATGATTAATATGTCCATAAGGAGTAATCGCCATCACAATATTAACTTGGACAAAAACAATAAGGACCCAATTTAGCTGGTACCATCTTATTTTTCCTGGGCTTCCCTTGTGGTTCAGCTGGTAAGGAATCCACCTGCAATGTGGGAGACCTGGCTTCAGTCCCTGGGTTGGGAAGATCCCCTGGAGAAGGGAAAGGCTACCCACTCCAGTATTCTGGCCTAGAGAATTCCATGGACTGTACAGTCCATGGGGTCGCAAAGAATCGGACATGACTGAATGACTTTCAGTTTCAGTTTTCAGTATCCTATTTTCCCACCAGATAAGTTTAAAAAAAAGTCAAAGTTTTCTCAGTGTGGAAGAGTAGGACAGCTTATATACTGACATGGTACCCCAGATGAGTTATAAAATTTCTCAAACCATGCAAAGTATACTCATACAAAAACAATTTCTTGTCATTAATGTCCTTTTCAAGTCCTGTTGTTTTTCTCCTCTCTAACACAAACTTATGGGAAGAGCTGTCAGTACTCACACTGATTCCACTTCTTCAACTTCCTCTCACTTTATGATCTACCACACTCAGGTTTCTGTCATTAATTGAACTTTGAAAATGCTCTTACCATCATTTCTCTTGTTTAAGGTCTTTCCCCCCCCCTAAATCCAATGGAGATTTTCTTGGCCCTTTATATATATATAGCTGCTCCATTTTTAGTGAAAAATTCTCTTTCACTTGCTTTCTTGTTCTCCCAGTTTTTCTTCCATTTGTCCTGCCATCTCTTCTTACACTTTTTTTCAGGCTCCTTTTCGTTTTGCTTATAACTTCAGATCTAGTGTCCTTCACTTCTGGCTCATTTCTCTCATTGTTCTAACATGTTCTTTCCGGGTAATGTTATCCCCTTTGGTGGCGTCTATATTCCCTGGTGGTCTAGGGGTAAGATTCTGAACTCCCAATGCAGGGAACCCAGGTTTGATAACTGGTCAAGGAACTACATCCCACATGGTGCAGCTGAGAGTTCACACACCGCAACTAAGACCCGGCGTAGCCAAATAAACAAATGAATAAATACATAAATATTTTTAAAAACTAGACATTATAATGATTTGCAAATCTACAGTTTTATCTCCATTCTATCTCTTGAACCTCAGCCCTCTACTTCACTACATCAAAATATCTTTTTATTGGCTTCCTTGACTGTTCTAAAGATAATTAAAACCCCCAAAGAACACAACTAAATGCATTTTCTTTTCTCTTGATTTGCTACTTCTTCCTGTGCATGCATGCTCAGTCACTAAGTAGTGTCTGACTCTTTGCAACCCTATGGACTGTGGCCCACCAGGCTCCTCTGTCCATGGGATTTTTCAGGCAAGAATACCAGAGTGGGTTGCCATTTCCTCCTCCAGGGGATCTTCCTGACCCAGGGATCAAGCCCACATCTCCCATATCTCCTGCACTGTAGGCAGATGCTTTACCACTGTGCCACCACTATGCTGCTGCCGCTGCTAAGTCGCTTCAGTCGTGTCCAACTCTGTGTGACCCCATAGACGGCAGCCCACCAGGCTCCCTCGTCCCTGGGATTCTCCAGGCAAGAACACTGGAGTGGGTTGCCATTTCTTTCTCCAGTGCATGAAAGTGAAAAGTGAAAGTGAAGTCGCTCAGTCATGTCCAACTCTTAGCGACCCCATGGACTGCAGCCCCCCAGGCTTCTCCGTCCATGGGATTTTCCAGGCAAGAGTAGTGCCACCACTCTACTGAACTGTATTTCCTCATGCTCTCTCACCTCTGCTTTTCTATATGTTCCTTTCTCCATTCTTTCCACCTCTATCCACCCACTTGCCCAAGCTTTATCACATTCTCTTTTCTCTACTCATTTAGGGTAGTCAGTGTTATATCAAGAGCAGAGATCATTTATTCACTCATATCTAGTAGAGTAGTTTTACTCAATAAATATTTATTAATAAAAACAGATCTGATTTCAGATATAGAATACATTGATCTTCTAATGGAAATATTTTTATCTGTGTAGCAATTTTATGCATCATTATAAACTAGTTGATTAACAATTTTGATCTCTACATGTTGTTCTCTTGTGAACTTGTTTAATAATGTATCTTCAAGAAATATATCCATATTCAGAGAGCTGACCAAATCAAGTTTTTTAGTTTGAGAGTCTGAAGTCAAATTTCAGGCCATGCAGAATTTGTGGAAGGAAATCTGACTTCATTGGTTTTTGCCAACTAGTCAGTTATTCTTCTCATTTTGGCAACATTTTGACCTCACCTCCTAATGGTTATTAAACTCAGTAGTAGGCAGAATATCTCCCCAATTAGTGTCTGAAATGTCACCACTAGCTAATTATTCCCTTGTGTTTACACTGTCATATCCTTGAAACCCTCATTTGTAATTCCAGGTGTGGGTGACATGCTTAACGCTAATTTCTTCTTGTGGCAAGATGGTTTTAATTTCGATGAGAAACATGATCCAGTGTCAATGGAAGGGGAAAAAAATCAATAAAAATGATGATAGGATAGGAAAGTTAATATTGCTGGATTTCAAAATAATCAATTTTTTTCTCACATTTGACTTTACTTGTGCACATGTATCCCACAGCTTTTTAGCATGTTGCACTACTGGAGGGTTTGGAGAATTATCGAAATGTTAGTGCTATGATTGCTTTCACTGAAACCCTGAACCAGTGTTTTCAGTTGAGTTTGTTCTGACCACCAGGCAGTGTGGCTGTCTTTAGTCGTGTAGACTGAGCAACTCTATGGGTGCCTTCTTTACACTGACTATAGATATACTCCTAGTCTGCAGGGCTCTCCAAATGTAGAGCTGCCGGATATAATAAATAAAAAACAGATGATGCTCGGGACTTCATCCCGAGCATCCAAGTGGTCCAGTGGCTAAGTCCCTGGTCCCAATGTAGGGGAGCTGGATTCTATCACTGGTCAAGGAACTAGATCCCACATGCTGCAATTAAAAGATTCCTGCATGCCACAATGAAAATTGAAGATCCTGCATGCTGCAACTAGGACCTGGCACAGCCAGATAAATCAATCAATATTTTTTTTAATATATATGTTTTAAAAAAAGATGATGTCCATGCAATATTTGCAGTGTGAAAACTGAAAGTGTTAGTCACTCAGCTATGTCCAACTCTTTGCAATCCCCTGGCTTGTAGCCGGCCATACTCCTCTATCCATGGGATTCTCCAGGCAAGAACACTGGAGTGGGTTGCCGTGCCCTTTCCCAAGGGATCTTCCTGACCCAGGGACAGAACCTGGGTCTCCCACATTGCAGGCAGATTCTTTACCACCTGAGCCAGAAATTTATTTATCTCATATTCAGATTTAACTGGGCAGCCTACATTTTATCTAGCTATCCTACAGTGTAAGATGCTTAAAGATGTATGGGCACACTTTTAGTTGTCTCAATGACTAGCAAGTACAATTGGCAATTAATGAATAAGGCTACTTATTCTAAATATCCTGACATACCTACAATATTCTCCCATCACAAAGAATGTTACTTTTCTGTTTAATTCTTCAAATGGTAATAGTTTCCCAGAGGAAAAACTCCACTTCATTCTAGAAATGAGAAAACTGAATATCAGAACTCATAAGGGGTTGACTGATTGAAATTAGTATAAAAAAGAATGTAGAGTATAATTGGTATGCCCAGGCTCAACTGTGTTACCACTGCCAATGACCTATAGACATGAAGAATACCTAGGGGGACAGGTGTGCCTACAGAGAGTTTTGCAGGAATCCTAGGGCACTCTAGTCTTCTGCACAAGCGTGAAGCAACTGGGACATATTGATGAGTTATAAACAGAAAAATATGATATTATTTTCAGAAAAATAATTTTATACTTATATACTATATATTCTGGAGAAGGGAATGGCAACCCACTCTAGTACTTCTGTCCGGAAAATTCCATGGACGGGGAGCCTGGCGAGCTACAGTCAATGGGGTTGCAAAGAGTCAGACATGACTGAGCAACTAACACACACAATATGCTTATATGCGATGAGTATATTTCTAAGATATTTCTTAGAAAGTTTACAGTGCAGCATTGTGGAGGAAAGGAAAAATAGAAGCCAGACTTAGAGAATGTCATCAGCAAAATCCCTTGTAAGCTCAACGTATTCTATTCTCCAAGTATTCCACTCTGCTTTCCTTGTAAGTTTCTGAAATGATGGAAGTGCTGTCTCACATTTCCCTTTATAACCCTGGTCCGGGTGATGGGGTAGGTCTCCTCCTTGCATCTCCTTTCTCTTCTAATCTCCACACTTGCTTCCTATCTAAAAATGCCTTGCTTTGAATATCCATGTCTACTACACAGCCCTCTCCCTCTTTTTTCACTTGTCTACTGAGCTCTAGGTCACTGGCCTTTATTCCAAGAACATTTAAAATCTTGGAACATTGTCATTTTTTCCTATAGTACCAGTCACAATTCACACTTATGTTTTTCTTTTTCTTTCTTTCTTTCCAATTACTTTACAATATTGTAGTGGTTTTTGCCATATGTTGACATGAATCAGTCATATACTTTAATATTGACACAAAACATCCTTTTAAAAAAACATTCATTTCATCCAGTAATCTTATTCTGCATCTCACTCCATTGCTCACTTTTGTTCTATTGCTCTTATCTTGATCAATGACTAAAGTTCTTCCATTGTCTTGATTTCTAGCCTCTGAGGCTACAAGCACCTGCTCCCTCCTTTTCAGCTCACTTCCTCTAGTTATGTAACTTGAACAATCTGTTGATCTTTACACTGAACTTAACCCCTCTCATATTCTAATATCCTTCCGTAGCGAATATGGATCTTATGGTCGATACTTATAATAACTCTCTTGCATACTCCTTTCAACTCCTTTGACCCTTTCTCCCCTTTATGTTATCATTCACTTGCAAAAAATGAAAACAAAATAACTCTGGTTACTCTCTGCCAACTCTGCAACTGTAACAGGCCTGAAGAATATTGCTAAAGAAAATCACTCATTCATGCTTACTGATCTTACTGTCACCTCAAGCCCACTACCCGATGGTACTTGAATTGGCATTCAAGATTTTCTGGCAATTTTACACATATCACTATCCCATTTGGTGTTCCATCTGCCTATAGGACTATTTAATGTCTTAACCTCACTCCTCAAAATGTGAACATGCTTTCTCCATCTTTCAATCTTCTTGTTGATAGTAAAAACAGCCACAGAGAAGAATTTTTATAAGCTCCCAATATCTATTATCTTACCATACCTCTGCCATTTTGTCTGCTACGTAGGTGGACTGCCTGTGCTCTAATTTGAGACTGATTGGGCACCAGATAGCATGCCTTCTTCTCTACTTTACGTCATCACTCTGATATCTGGCTAAGTGCCTCACCAATTTTTGATTCTTTAGTGGATTTTCCTACCAGCTTATACATCATTCATTAAAAAAAAAAAAATTCTTGACTTACATTTCCCTGCACACTATTTTCCCCCTCCTCCTTTGCCTCCCCTCCCCATTCATCCTTAGAGCAAAGATTCTACAAGGATTGTTTTCTTCTTTCTACTCCAAATTTCTCTCTTCACATTCTCCTTTGAGCCCATTTTAATCAGATTTTTGTTCCCAACACTCTCATCAAACTGACTTGGTAAATTCACCAAAGATATCCATTTTGTTAATCCAGTGGTCAGTTCTCAATTTTTGACCCATCAGTAGCATCTGAAACAGGATGTCATCATCCCTTCTTCTTTGAAATATTTCCTTCTCTTGAATTCCAGGCACCAGATTCTTTCAGTTTCTAACAGATTGCTTTTTCTCAGTCTCTTAGATTGATTCTCTTCCATCATCTCAAATTTCAAAATTGGTGTGCTACATGGTCTCATCCTCAGACCTCTTCTCTTTAATATTTACATTTTTACCCTAAGTAATATCCAGGCTCAAGGCAAGAAAAACCAATTATTAGCTGAAACTCCAATATTTATATTTCCAGTCTCTCTTTTCCCCTCAACTGAAAATAGTCAATTTTCTACTGGACATCTCTACTTAAAAGCCTCATAAGCAACTCAGTATATTTTGATCCAAACTCCTGAAAACCTTCACTCCCCACTGCTCCTCCTGTAGTTTTATCCATCACAACAAACATTCAACCAATGCAAGCATGTATGGCCAAAAAGGTGGGTTGTTGGCCTGCATTTATCCTGATTAATCAGTTCGTGTGCCCTAACAGTTGTTAATATATGGAACATCCTTCCTATGTAAAACATTATATACTTGGTGAATAAATTAATGCATGGTTGATATTCATCTTCAGTTCAGTTCAGTTCAGTCATTCATTTGTGTCCCACTCTTTGCGACCCCATGAATGGCAACACGCCAGGCCTCCCTTTCCTCCTAGAGTTTACCCAAACTCATGTCCATTGAGTCGGTGATGCCATCCAGCCATCTCCTCCTCTGTTGTCCCCTTCTCCTCCTGCCCTCAATCTTTCCCAGCATCAGAGTCTTTTCCAATGAGTCAAATATTCGCATGAGGTGGCCAAAGTATTGGAGTTTCAGCTTCAGCATCAGTCCTTGCAATGAACACCCAGGACTGATCTCCTTTAGGATGGACTGGTTGGATCTCCTTGCAGTCCAAGGGACTCTCAAGAGTCTTCTCCAACACCACAGTTCAAAAGCATCAATTCTTTGGTGCTCAACTTTCTTCACAGTCCAACTCTCACATCCGTACATGGACCTTTGTTGGCAAAGTAATGTCTCTGCTTTTGAATATACTGTCTAGGTTGGTCATAACTTTCCTTCCAAGGAGTAAGCATCTTTTAATTTCATGGCTGCAATCACCATCTGCAGTGATTTTGGAGCCCCCTCAAAAAATAAAATCTGATACTGTTTCCACTGTTTCCCTATCTATTTCCCATGAAGTGATGGGACCAGATGCCATGATCTTAGTTTTCTGAATGTTGAGCCGACTTTCTCACTCTCCTTTTTCACGTTCATCAAGAGGCTTTTTAGTTCCTCTTTACTTTCTGCCATAATGGTGGTGTCATCTGCATATCTGAGGTTATTGATATTTCTCCCAGCAATATTGATTCCAGCTTGTGCTTCTTCCAGACCAGCGTTTCTCATGAGGTACTCTGCATATAAGTTAAATAAGCAGAGTGACAATATATAACCTTGATGTACTCCTTTTCCTATTTGGAGCCAGTTTGTTGTTCCATGTCCAGTTCTAACTCTTGCTTCCTGACCTGCATATAGGTTTCTCAAGAGGCAGATCAGGTGGTCTGGTATTCCCATCTCTTTCAGAATTTCCCACAGTTTATTGTGACCCACACAGTCAAAGGCTTTGGCATAGTCAATAAAGCAGAAATAGATGTTTTTCTGGAACTCTCTTGCTTTTTTGATGAGCCAGCGGATATTGGCAATTTGATCTCTGGTTCCTCTGCCTTTTCTAAAACCAGCTCGAACATCTGGAAGTTCATAGTTCACGTAATGCTGAAGCCTGGCTTGGAGAATTTTGAGTATTACTTTAGTAGCGTGTGAGATGAGTGCAATTGTGCAGTAGTTTGAGCATTCTTTGGCATTGCCTTTCTTTGGGATTGGAATGAAAACTGACCTTTTCCAGTCCTGTGGCCACTGCTGAGTTTTCCAAATTTGCTGACATATTGAGCGCAGCACTTTCATAGCATCATCTTTCAGGATTTGGAATAGCTCAACTGGAATTCCATCACTTCCACTAGCTTTGTTCGTAG
Source organism: Bos javanicus (assembly GCF_032452875.1). Classification (NCBI taxonomy): domain Eukaryota; kingdom Metazoa; phylum Chordata; class Mammalia; order Artiodactyla; family Bovidae; genus Bos; species Bos javanicus. Next base: position 91,972,452 of record NC_083872.1, read on the forward strand.
TGATGCTTTCTAAGGCCCACTTGACTTCACATTCCAGGATTTCTGGTTGTAGGTGAGTGATCATACCATCATCATTATCTGGGTCATGAAGATCTTTTTTGCACAGGTCTTCTGTGTATTCTTGCCACCTCTTAACATCTTCTGCTTCTGTAAGGTCCATACCATTTCTGTCCTTTATCGAGCCCATCTTTGCATGAAATGTTCCCTGGTAGCTCTAATTTTCTTGAAGAGATCTCTAGTCTTTCCCATTCTGTTGTTTTCCTCTATTTCTTTGCATTGACCACTGAGGAAGGCTTTCTTATCTCTCCTTGGTATTCTTTGGAACTCTGCATTCAGATGCTTATATCTTTCCTTTTCTCCTTTGCTTTTTGCTTCTCTTCTTTTCACAGCTATTTGTAAGGCCTCCTCAGATAGCCATTTTGCTTTTTGCATTTCTTTTTCTTGGGGATGGTCTTGATCCCTGTCTCCTGTACAATATCACAAACCTCTGTCCATAGTTCATCAGGCACTCTATCTACCAGATCTAGGCCCTTAAATCTATTTCTCACTTCCACTTCCATTTATCTTAAATGATTCTAAAGTTATTGAACTTTGATATCAATGATCCAGGTAAATGCACTAAGCTATACTAAATACACTATGAGGTTATACATATTTTTTCTTTGCTAAAGTTGATCTTTATTTAACTAATACAGGATTCTTAATGTCTAATAATGTGTTTTTAAATTAGAAATTCAGTCAGCAAAAAGTAAATCTAAAAGCCAACTGAGCAATTTTAAACCAAAATCTCCATCAGCTTATATTTCAAACTCAGAGCTCATATTAATAGTTTGTTTACCAATTATATTAATAAGTCATTTGTAATTTTAAATAATTGATTTTTGAGAGAGTTGATCAATTCAAAGTCACCCAAAACCTAAGTGTTTTTCTAATATCATATGAATATATTCTTGTTCTCAAAGACAACAGAGAGTTAAATCCTTGCAAAGATCAGAAGTAATGTAATATGACACTGAGATCAATTTTTTCTTTCTTTAAAATAACACATTAAGAATTCCCATTTATTAACTGGCCAGCCAACATCTAGAACTGACTGCAAGATTTAGTTTCAACAAGTTAAAACAATAAGCTAAATCTATCTCTCTCAAACACCATGAAGCACTATAAAAATGTGAATTTAAAAATGAATTCCTTTAAGAGTTTTAAATCAAAGTTGAACAGTAATTATATTTTATTGCTTTTTTCATAGAGCAGCTTGTCAGAATGTCCAGTCTTTAATGTAGTTCAACCCACTATATTTGTATTGGAGTTACATGGAAGAATGGCACTGTGAAAAATAGTGAACTTCTAAGGAATCTTTTATAATCCTGGCTCTAAAATGTCATCAGCATTTTTCCAGAGTCTGAAAAATAATCTTAGTTTTACTGATGATACACATATGACATTTATCCTGCCTGCATCGTAAGCTCAGCCAGCTTCAAATAGGAAAAGAGCAATATAGTGACAAATGCAGTAATTAACATCTGGGTTTAGCAAGCAGAGAACAAGAAACATATGTTCACTATTAAGACAGGATTTACCCGTTTGGATTTATTTTGACATTTGATTTCTGCTTAAAAAAATAATATTGCTTATGCCGAAAGTGATAGCATTCCTTATTTTAAGGGACTACTAGAAATAAGCAATAAGACTAAGAGCTAAAAATCACAGTGAATATGGTTTTTAAAAGTTTTCAGACAACAGCTGTTGGATTATCTCAGCTAAACCCAATGTGGGAACATTTGTTTAGGTACTGCAATCATTTGCTGTAACTTTTATTACATGTTTATATTGCCCTTTATAAAGATCTTACTTAGTTTACAACATAATTTAACCAAAACAGAGCAAAATTTAAAGAAACAAAAGGAATCCCTGTTATGACGACTATTGTTTACTTGTGGAATGAAACTGCACACATTGAAAGAACAAAAGAAGTTTCAATCAGTTTGAGGGACGGGAGTCAAGCTAAACAAGCAAAAATAAAACCAAGTAGATAGAGGGCTAGAATGTCTAAATTGGTGCTTACAGCCTCATTAGAAGAAAGTGAAATAGTGTGTAACTGCAGTCCTCATTTTTGTCTGTTTTATCAGCCAATTTATGTGTGGAGAAGGGGAGTGGAGAGAAGAGAGAGAAGGAGAGGGGAGAACGATGGTCTCAGGGATTCATAGTCATCCCTTTATTTGAGTTACTGGCCTAGAGGAGCTATTCCATGTTCAAGGTCAGAAGGGGCGGCAGTGAGGAGATAGCCCTCGTCAAAGGTAAGGAGCAGTGGCTGCGCTTTGCTGGAGCAGCTGTGAAGAGATACCCCACGTCCAAGGTAAGAGAAACCCAAGTAAGATGGTAGGTGTTGCAAGAGGGCATCAGAGCGCAGACACACTGAAACCATACTCAGAGAAAAATAGTCAATCTAATCACACTAGAACCACAGCCTTGTCTAACTCAATGAAACTAAGCCATGCCTTGTGGGGCCACCCAAGATGGGCAGGTAATGGTGGAGAGGTCTGACAGAATGTGGTCCACTGGAGAAGGGAATGGCAAACCACTTCAGTATTCTTGCCTTGAGAACCCCATGAACAGTATGAAAAGGCAAAATGATAGGATACTGAAAGAGGAACTCCCCAGGTCAGTAGGTGCCCAGTATGCTACTGGAGATCAGTGGAGAAATAACTCCAGAAAGAATGAAGGGTTGGAGCCAAAGCAAAAACAATACCCAGTTGTGAATGAGACTGGTGATAGAAGCAGGTTCGATGCTGTAAAGAGCAATATTGCATAGGAACCTGGAATGTCAGGTCCATTAATCAAGGCAAATTGGAAGTGGTCAAACAGGAGATGGCAAGAGTGAACATCAACATTCTAGGAATCAGTGAACTAAAATGGACTGGATGGGTGAATTTAACTCAGATGACCACTATATATACTACTTCAGGCAGGAATCCCTCAGAAGAAATGGAGTAGCCATCATGGTCAACAAAAGAGTTTGAAATGCAGTACTTGGATGCAATCTCAAAAACGACAGAATGATCTCTGTTCGTTTCCAAGGCAAACTATTCAGTATCATAGTAATCCAAGTCTATGCCCCAACCAGTAACACTGAAGAAGCTGAAGTTGAATGGTTCTACGAAGATCTACAAGACCTTTTAGAACTAACACCTAAAAAAGATGTCCTTTTCATTATAGGGGACTGGAATGCAAAAGTAGGAAGTCAAGAAACACCTGGAGTAACAGGCAAATTTGGTCTTGGAATACGGAATGAAGCAGGGCAAAGACTAATAGAGTTTTGCCAAGAAAATGCACTGGTCATAGCAAACACCCTCGTCCAACAACACAAGAGAAGACTCTACACATGGACATCACCAGATGGTCAACACTGAAATCAGATTGATTCTATTCTTTGCAGCTAAGGATGGAGAAGCTCTATAGAGTCAACCAAAACAAGACCAGGAGCTGACTGTGGCTCAGATCATGAACTCCTTATTGCCAAATTCAGACTGAAATTGAAGAAAGTAGGGAAAACCACTAGACCATTCAGGTATGACCTAAATCAAATCCCTTATGATTATACAGTGGAAGTGAGAAATAGATTTAAGGGACTAGATCTGATAGATACAGTGCCTGATGAAGTATGGACGGAGGTTCATGATATTGTACAGGAGACAGGAATCAAGACCATCTCCATGGAAAAGAAATGCAAAAAAGCAAAATGGCTGTCTGAGGAGGCCTTACAAATAGCTGTGAAAAGAAGAGAAGCAAAAAGCAAAGGAGAAAAGGAAAGATATAAGCATCTGAATGCAGAGTTCCAAAGAATAGCAAGAAGAGATAAGAAAGCCTTCCTCAGCGATCAATGCAAAGAAATAGAGGAAAACAACAGAATGGGAAAGACTAAGGATCTCTTCAAGAAAATTAGAGATACCTAGGGAACATTTCATGCAAAGATGGGCCCAATAAAGGACAGAAATGGTATGGACCTAACAGAAGCAGAAGATATTAAGAAGAGGTGACAAGAATACACAGAAGAACTATACAAAAAAGATCTTTACAATCCAGATAATCACGATGGTGTGATCACTCACCTAGAGCCAGACATCCTGGAATGTGAAGTCAAGTGGGCCTTAGAAAGCATCACTATGAACAAAGCTAGTGGAAGTGATGGAATTCCAGTTAAGCTATTTCAAATCCTGAAAGATGATGCTGTGAAAGTGCTGCACTCAATATGCCAGCAAATTTGGAAAACACAGCAATGGCCACAGGACTGGAAAAGGTCAGTTTTCATTCCAGTCCCAAAGAAAGGCAATGCCAAAGAATGCTCAAACTACTGCACAATTGCACTCATCTCACATGCTAGTAAAATAATACTCAAAATTCTCCAAGCCAGGCTTCAGCATTACGTGAACTGTGAACTTCCAGATGTTCAAGCTGGTTTAAGAAAAGGCAGAGGAACCAGAGATCAAATTGCCAACATCCGCTGGATCATCGAAAAAGCAAGAGAGTTCCAGAAAAACATTTATTTCTGCTTTATTGACTATGCAAAAGCCTTTGACTATGTGGATCACAATAAACTGTGGAAAATTCTGAAAGAGATGGGAATACCAGACTACCTGACCTGCCTCTTGAGAAATTTGTATGTAGATCAGGAAGCAACAGTTAGAACTGGACATGGAACAACAGACTGGTTCCAAATAGGAAAAGGAGTATGTCAAGGCTGTATATTGTCACCCTGCTTATTTAACTTCTATGCAGAGTACATCATGAGAAACGCTGGTCTGGAAGAAGCACAAGCTGGAATCAAGATTGCCGGGAGAAATATCAATAACCTCAGATGTGCAGATGACACCACCCTTATGGCAGAAAGTGAAGAGGAACTCAAAAGCCTCTTGATGAAAGTGAAAGTGGAGAGTGAGAAAGTCGGCTTAAAGCTCAACATTCAGAAAATGAAGATCAGGCATCTGGTCCCATCACTTCATGGGAAATCGATGGGGAAATAGTGGAAATAGTGTCAGACTTTATTTCTTTGGGCTGCAAAACCACTGCAGATGGTGACTGCAGCCATGAAATTAAAAGGCACTTACTCCTTGGAAGGAAAGTTATGACCAATCTAGATAGCATATTCAAAAGCAGAGACATTACTTTGCCAAGAAATGTTTGTCTAGTCAAGGCTATGTTTTTTCCAGTGGTCATGTATGGATGTGAGAGTTGGACTGTGAAGAAAGCTGAGTGCTGAAGAATTGATGCTTTTGACTGTGGTGTTGGAGAAGACTCTTGAGAGTCCCTTGGACTGCAAAGAGATCCAACCAGTCCATTCTGAAGGAGATCAGCCCTGGGATTTCTTTGGAGGGAATGATGCTAAAACTGAAACTCCAGTACTTTGGCCACCTCATGCGAAGAGTTGACTCATTGGAAAAGCCTCTGATGCTGGGAGGGATTGGGGGCAGGAGGAGAAGGGGACGACAGAGGATGAGATGGCTGGATGGCATCACTGACTCTATGGACGTGAACTCCAGGAGTTGGTGATGGACAGGGAGGCCTGGCGTGCTGTGATTCATGGGGTCGCAAAGAGTCGGACAGGACTGAGTGACTGAAGTGAACTGAACTGGTTTTACTGATGATACATATATGTGTATCATTGGTAATTGAAACACATATGATGCACATATACCTTGGGTTCAGATAAAACCTCCAGAGACATCTCACATCTAACTTAACTCTGATACTTGAGACCGGACTTCAAAGCAGCTTTTTCATCTCATTTCCTTGACAAGAAAACAAGACTGCTTACAACTGACTATGCCCCTGAAAGGGTATATAATATTTTATTTTAAAAAGGTAATGTTGTCCAATTTCATATTCAAGAGGTACCTACTACTTTCTTTTCTCCTCCTTTTCCACTCGCTGCCATCTATTATTTATATTTAATGTCTGTATTTATCACCATATTATAAATTCATTGAGAGTAAAGAACATATTGCATTATTTTAATCTTTCCAATTTGTTCTCTACAACCAATTTTAAGTTTTTAATCTAGAGTGTTATACATAGTAAGTGATCAGTAAAAATTAAAAGCCTTTACAGAGTTATGTACAGTGATATAAAATATTTTTAAATAGTTACAGATACCTGCTTCACATAACTAAAAAGACTGCAATGTTTAATGTATAGACATAATAGAATTGTCTGTCTTTCCTACATTGCCAAATGATAAGCAGCTATGGAAGAAGAAAAGTATTTTTATGAGGATTTTTCCAGGGTCAGAAATGAGGATAATCCTATCACAGGAGTATTCAGCAGAGAAATATCTGCTGAAATAAAATAAAATAAAATATCTGCTAAAATAAAATAAAATATTTGCTAAAATAAAATAAAATATCTGCTAAAATAAGATAAATTTATTTTATAAATATTACAAAATAACTGTCTTATTAGAAGAGGAAAAATATGTGTATGTAAACAAGTCCTCTAAGTTGTCCATATCACTTAAAATAATTACAATATTTATGTTATATCCCTGACTTTATAGATTTTAGTGTTTATGCAGATAGCTCTTTTAAAACATATGAGAGAAGGGAGGAACTGCATCAGTAATACAAAGGTTTTTAAAAATTTCAAAATAACATGATTTACTTTGAAGTTATTTATGTGATTTTTAGGCCAATAATGTTTATTTAGCTGCTCTTAAAATAAGTTTTCATTCCTTGTATATAAACAAATGGAATCAGGGAAGCATACGCCAGCATATGGAGACACTTAAGCTTTCACTGTGGATAATCTATTTGAAGATAATTGAAAATTGACATTATATATCACGGAGAACCTGGGTGGTCAGTCAGGTCACACTGATTATTAAGGCTAGTCAGCATCTGCTGATGTCCCTGTCAAATTATTAGTGTTCTATCACTGTATAATATGTATAACGAGTAATGGATCAGATGCATAAAGTTCGTTGTTGTTTAGTCGGTAAGTCATGTCTGATTCTTTGTGACCCTGTGGACTGTGGCCCGCCCAGCTCCTCTGTCCCTGGGATTTTCCAGGCAAGAATACTGGAGTGGGTTGCCATTTCCTTCTCCAGGGTAATCTTCCCAATCCAGTGATTGAACCTGCCTCTCTTGCATTGCAGGTTGGTTCTTTACCACTGAGCCACCAGGAAAACCCCCATAAAGTTCCTTAGCAATAAAGGAAAGAAAACTCCCATGTGTGAAATTATGAGTCTTTATGAAGCTCTGGAACATAATCAACATACACAGAATATGGACAAGGATTGTAATTTTCTTAGAGCAGTGTACATATCTGATTCAGCTTTTGAATTTCTAGAGCTGTTCCCAAACCTGGTGGTGTCAGAAACGTGTGTGTGTGCTCAGTCACTTCAGTCGTGTCTGCCTCTTGGTGACCCTATGGACTTATAGCCCGCCAGACTCCTCTGTCCATGGGATTCTCTAGGCAAGAATATTGGAGTGTGTTGCCATGCCCTCCTCCAGGGGATCTTCCCAACCCAGGGATTAAACCCACGTCTCTTATGTCTCCTGCATTGGTAGGCAGGTTCTTTACTGCTAGCATAACCTGGGAAGCACATGTCAGAAAAAGGTTCTTAAAAAAACATACCAATACCTAGCTAGATACAGTCATACCTTGGAGATATTGCAGGTTCAATTTCAGAACGCCATAATAAAGTGAATATAGCAATAAAGTGAGTCACACAAACTTTTTGGTTTCCTGGCGCATATAAAAGTCATGTTTATAATATACTGTAGTCTATTAAGTGAGCAATAGCAATATGTCTTTAAAAAACATACATAACTTGTTTAAAAATACTTTATTGCTAAAAGAATGCTAACTATCATCTGAGCCTTCAGCAAATTGTAATCTTTTCAATGGTGGAGGGTCTTACCCTGCTGTTGACAGTTGCTGACTAATCAGGCTGAAGGTCGGGGTGGTTGCAGCAACTTCTTCAAATAAGATGACATGCTGCCTCTTTGACAAATGATTTCTCTGTAGCAGGCAATGCTGTTTGATAGCATTTATCCACAGTAGAATGTTTTTTTAAATTGCAATCAATCTGCTCAAGCTGTGCTGTTGTTTTATCAACTAAGTTATGTAATATTTAAAAGTTTTTGTTGTCATTTCAACAATCTTCATGGCATCTTTACCAAGAGTAGATTCCACCTCAAGAAACAAGTTGATTTGCTTAACCATAAGAAGCAACTCCACTTCACCTGTTAAAGCTTCATCGTAAGATTATAGCAATTCAGTCCCATCTTCAGGCTCCACTTCCAAATCTAATTCTCTTGCTATTTATGTCATATGCAGGTCAGGAAGCAACAGTTAGAACTGGACATGAAACAACAGACTGGTTCCAAATAGGAAAAGGAGTTCATCAAGGCTGTATATTGTCACCCTGCTTATTTAACTTCTATGCAGAGTACATCATGAGAAACGCTGGACTGAAAGAAACACAAGCTGGAATCAAGATTGCCGGGAGAAATATCAATAACCTCAGATATGCAGATGACACCACAATTATGGCAGAAAGTGAAGAGGAACTCAAAAGCCTCTTGATGAAAGTGAAAGTGGAGAGTGAAAAAGTTGGCTTAAAGCTCAACATTCAGAAAACTAAGATCATGGCATCCGGTCCCATCACTTCATGGGAAATCGATGGGGCAACAGTGGAAACAGTATCAGACTTTATTTTTCTGGGCTCCAAAATTACTACAGATGGTGACTGCAGCCATGAAATTAAAAGACGCTTACTCCTTGGAAGGAAGGTTATGACCAACCTAGACAGCATATTCAAAAGCAAAGACATTACTTTGCCAACAAAGGTCTGGCTAGACAAGGCTATGGTTTTTCCTGTGGTCATGTATGGATGTGAGAGTTGGACTGTGAAGAAGGCTTAGTGCTGAAGAATCGAAGCTTTTGAACTGTGGTGTTGGAGAAGACTCTTGAGAGTCCCTTGGACTGCAAGAAGATCCAACCAGTCCATTCTGAAGGAGATCAGCCCTGGGATTTCTTTGGAAGGAATGATACTAAAGCTGAAACTCCAGTACTTTGGCCACCTCATTCAAAGAGTTGACTCATTGGAAAAGACTGATGCTGGGAGGGATTGGGGGCAGGAGGAGGAGGGGACAACAGAGGATGAGATGGCTGGGTGGGATCACTGACTCGATGGACGTGAGTCTGAGTGAACTCCAGGAGTTGGTGATGGACAGGGAGGCCTGGCGTGCTGCGATTCATGGGGTTGCAAAGAGTCAGACACGACTGAGCGACTGATCTCTCTCTCTGTCTCTGTAGTTACTTCCCCCACTGAAGTCTTGCACCTCTCAAAGTCATCCATGAGGGCTAGAATCAACTTCTTCTAAACTGTGAATGTTGATATCTTGACCTCTTCCCAGGAGCCATGAAATGTTTTTAATGGCATCTAGAATGGTGAATCCTTTCCAGGAGAGTGTCAATTGACTTTACCCAGATCATCAGAGGCATCACTATCTATGGCAACTTTAGCCGTAAAAAATGTTTTTTCTTAAATATTAATGTTGGTGTAAACGTAATTGCAGTTTTGCATTATGGATATTTGCCATTTGATATTGGAATGCATTCTTCATAAATGCAGTCATGTTATACATCATTTTAATGTGCATTTCTTGGTTTATATATTTTTTCTAATGACTTATTGCTTGCTGTATATTTGATATTTACCTTAGACTATCGAAATGATGTTAAGACAAAAAGCAAATCTGAGCGACTTTCTTCTTTGAATTAAAAATGGATCATAAAGCAGTGGAGACAACTTGCAACATCAACACATTTGGCCCAGGAACTGCTAATGAATATACAGTGTAGTGATGGTTCAAGAAATTTTGCAAAGGAGATGAGAGCCTTGAAGACGAGGAGCACAGTGGCCAGCCATTGGAAGGTGACAGTGACCAATTAAGAGCATCATCGGAGCTGATCCTCTTAAAACTACATGAGAAGTTGCCAAAGAACTCAGCGTCGACCATTCTATGGTGGTTCAGCATTTGGAACCAGTTGGTGGAAAAGGGGGAAAAGCTCGATAACTGGGTGCCTCATGAGCTGACTGAAAATTAAAAAAATCGTCGTCTTTAAGTGTTGTCTTCTCTTATTCTACACAACAACAGTGAACCATTTTTCAATTGGATTGTGATGTGCGATGAAAAGTGGATTTTATATGACAACCAGCGGTGACCAGCTCAGTGGCTAGACCGAGAAGAAGCTCCAAAGAACTTCCCATAGCCAAACTTGTACCAATAAAAGGTCATGGTCACTGTTTGGTGATCTGCTGCCAGTCTGATCCACTACAGTTATCTGAATTTGGCAAAATCATTACATCTGAGAGGTATGCTCAGCAAATCAATGAGATGCATGGAAAACCACAACATCTACAGTTAGCATTTGTCAACAGAAAGGGCCCAGTTCTTCTCAACAACATCCAACTGCACGTCACACAACCAATACTTCAAAAATCGAATGAATTGGCCTACGAAGTTTTGCCTCATCCACCACATTCACCTGAGCTGTTGCCAACCAACTACCACTTCTTCAAGTGTCTTGACAACTTTTTGCAGGGAAAATGCTCCCACAACCAGCAGGAGGCAGAAAATGCTTTCCAAGAATTCATCAAATCCTGAAGCACAGATTTTTATGCTAAATGAATAAGCAAACTTCTCGTTGTCAAAAACGTGTTACTTGTAATGGTTCCTATTTTGATTAATACAGATGTGTTCAAGTCTGGTTATGATGATTCATGGTCTGAAACCGCAATTACTTTTGCATCAACCTAATAATAAGACTTGAAAGTCAAAATTGCTCCTTGATCCATGGCTGCACAATGGATGTTGTATCAGCAGGCATGAACAATATTAATCTCATTGTCCGTATCCATTTAGTGCACTGTGAGTGAACAGTAATATTTTATAAAGAGTCTTTTTTTTCCCCTCAGCAATAGCTCTTCAACAATGGGCTTAAAATATCCAGTAAACCATGTTGTAAACAGATGTGTAAACAGATGTCATCCAGGCTTTGTTGTTTCATTTACAGACCAGAGGGCACAGTAGATTTAGCATACTGTTTGAGGGCCCTAGGTTTTTTGGAATTGCAAATGAACACTGGTTTCAACTTAAACACCAGCTGTATTAGTGTAATTACTCTCCCTTGACAAGAGAGTCAGCTTGAGCTTTGAAATTCTAAAGCCATGCATTGACTTCTATCTGTGAAAGTCCTGCACAGCATCTTCATCCAAAGGAAGGGTGTTTTGTTTAAACCAAAAACCTGTTGTTTAGTATAGCCACCTTCATCAATTATCCTAGCTAGATCCTTTGGATAACTTGCTGGGCCTTCTGTATCAGCATTTGGTGCTTCACCTTGCACTTTGAGGTTATAGAGACAACTTCTTTCCATAAACCTCATGAACCAACCTCTGTGAGCTTCAGACTTTTCTTCTGCAGCTTCCTCACCTCTCTCAACCTTCATATAACTGAAGAGAGTTAAAGTCTTGCTCTGTTTTAAGGGAATGTGTGGCTGGTTTGATTTTCTATCCAGACCACAAAAACTTTCTCTTATCAGCAGTAAGGCTGTTTTTATTTCTTGTGATTCATGTGTTCACTGGACTAGTACTTTTAATTTCCCTCGAGAACTTTTGCTTTGCATTCACAGCTTGACTGAGTATTTGGTGCAAGAGGCCCAGCTTTCAGACCATCTCATCTTTCAGTATACCTTTCTCACTAAGCTTGATCATTTCTAGCTTTTGATTTAAAGTGTGAGATGTGCAACTCTTCTTTCCACTTGAACATTTAGAGGCCATTGTAGGGTTACTCATTGGCCTAATTTCAATCTTTTTGTGTCTCAGAGAATAGATGGAGGCCCAAGGATGGTGGTGGCAAGAGAGAGAGAGAGAAATAGAGAGAGATGAAGGCAAGGCTAATCAGCAATATGGACCAGTCAGAACACACAAAGGCTCAGAGTCTTATATGGGTCCAGTTCATGGCACCCTCCCAAAACTATTACAGTAGTAATATTAAAGATCACTTGTCTCAGATCACCAAAACAAATATAATAATAGAAACATTTTGAGAATTACCACAATGTGATACAAAGACACAAACTGAGCATATTCTGTTTGGAAAATGGCACCAATAGATTTGTTTAAAGTAGGGTTGCCACAAGCTTCAATTTGTTAAAAAAAAACATAATTCCTGTGCATGGCAAATAAAGCGAAGTGCAATAAAATGGAGTATACCTATATCTCCCTTTGCCTGTATGACCAGCATCTCTAATGACTGGCCTTAGAACATACTTTTTAAAACCTCCCCATGAAACACTTGATCAGTAGGTACTATTTTGGTTTCTTGGTCAGAAAGTATACAATGTAGACATTGTATTAATTAATTAATTAATAAACATTTGTTGAGTGACAAAGACAGTAGATTTTGAAAGTATTAGTAGTCTTTATTATTCCAGTCTTCAGATTTAATTTTTATTGATTTTATCTTTGTTAATCTAGCACTATTTAATTTTGTTATATATAAAGGACAACTAAGAAGTAGATGTAGGATTTGCATCTTAGAAAGGTATTTTCTTGTACTTCAAATACTCATTTTACAAAATTCAATTAAACTATTAGCAGGGCGTTACTTTATGAGAATCACACCCATCATATCAGTTTCCTTTTGCTTGATACTATTATGGCACAAAATAGGATTGCTCTCTTTGGAAGTCCAAGGTTAGAAAGTGGTTGACATAGCCTTACTGGGAGCATTTCTGGGATCTGTGATTTCACAGTAGTATCTCATGTTTGATGGTATAAATGTATCTTCTTTTTTCTTCTCCTCCTTTTTTTTTCCCATTCAAATCCTAGATCTTAATTCATCCGAAACAAAAATAATGTGGTGCTTGAAATTTCTTAAGCCTTGTTTTCCCTGAATGTTTGCCAATGGAATTTCAGAATAGCACAAAACAAAATAAAAACATCTCTTCTTGAGGCCTCTTCAGTAGCACTTTAATTTAGCACAGTAGTAAATGTGAATGTGATGAAAACTGAGGTCCTCTGGTAGTTCTGTTCAGCTGTTTCAGTGCAGCTGTGATCATGATGAACTGTAACACTATCCATTAAAACTTGTGGTGATAAACTTCACTTTGCAAGTCTTCTCTACCTGTATATGTCTGACTCCTTTACTTTTCCCCTCTCATGACAGTCCTTTGCTAACAGTTCTCTGTGAACCCATCCTCTAGGCAGATATACTGAGGAAATCTCTGTTGTTGCCATACCAAGACAGATCTCAATATTTACCCTATTCACACCAGGACCAGAAATCAGAAGCCTCTTCACTTTGCATTCACTTGCCTCTGCTTAGATAGGCCAAAGCCTGACATTTTCAGTGGTTACTAGATATTTTGTCAATTACCCTGAAAAGTCTTTAAAACTATCTAATCTGTAAGGCAGCCCTCAGCCTGAAAGATGACAATCCCATTCATGGTCCTCTCAGCATGATCCCTTACAGACAGTTGTCATAGCCATGTGTCATTCACTATGACAAAGTGAATGGACATGACCTTCAGAGAATGTCAGAGTTAGTCAGAACATTAAGATTTCAACACACTACATTCTTGAATATGCAAAAAGCATTTGAAGTCCAATGACATAAATTCAGTTGCCTTGATCCTATAGAACAGAAGCCTCTCTTATCACTTATTTCCCATTACTCACTGATTTGAGACCTAAATACTAAATATATTCAAAAGATATAATATATAGTTTATATTGAGTATGCTAGTATAATATTGGGTTGGCCAAAAACATTCTTTCAGTTTTTCTATAAGATTTACAGAGAAGTCCTAATGAATGTTTTGGCCATCTCAAACAGTTAAACTCATGCACATGCAAGATATCTACGTATATCATTTAGTATAGTGTAGCTTTTCTATTGTCTATTGCTGTTTCAACAATCATTTTGCATCTTTATTTTCAGTTAGCTTATTATGTGGTTCTGTTCCCATGATGAACAGATACTGTTCACTTCTTTCTCTCTGTTCATAGCAGATATGTTACAGATGTGCTCTGAGTGATCTTTCTGAAGGGTAAAATCATGACCCAGTACACCAGTAATGCTCATCATTTAAAGCATGGCCAAGCAGTGTTCCTGGCTTTAGCACTAGGTAACAAAGGAACTTGTCCTCAAGCTGGCAGCTAGCCAGATTCTCCAGATCATTGTTTACCAAGCCAGAGGTGTCTGGTCACAGGGTTCATGTGGGATTATACAATGGGGTGAGAAAAAAATCAAAATTGCATTCATATTTACTTTATAATATCATCCAAAAATTCCCCCAATTTTTGCATTATTTTCTATAAATTTTAAAGCTTTTATCACTTACTAGCATCGTAGTTTATATATTAAAAATAAATTATATATTTTGGGAGCATGCATTAAATTAAAATAAAACTGTAAGAATAAGTTAGAAGACTGCTAGTACTCTTCAGATGCAAAGTTTCAGTCCCCTAAGTTTTACAAAACAACATAAATCCTATAGGTTAATATATGCTAATAATTCTGTTATTTTTCATTTAAAGTATTTGTTAAATATTGATGAGATTATAAGTGTGCTATCCATGAATAAAAATTAAGTGAATATAGTCATTGATTTCTTTAAGCTTCCAAACAAGAGAAAAACATGTAACCATAATGGATGCTTTGTCCTTGCAATTCCCCTTGTCTAGCGCAACTTTTTCCCAGTTGCTATTTACTAACTTGTATTATGTTTGCCCTTTAACAACAACCTGAATGCCATACTCCCTGGGATGCCTTCTTTACCTCACTGGGAACTGGGTTAAGTGTACCTCCTTAAGTGCTCAGGCATTTGTCCTTTGATACAAAACAGCATCTCCAGCTGAGCTATCAGTCTGGAAACAATATTGCAGCACAATGTTCTTGAGTCCAGATTTGCTAAAAATCAATAATATAGTAGGGTACCTTAATATCTACTACATTGGAAACCAAACATCTGACCATGTCCAAACTGGAAAAAAAAAGAGGAAAGATGACTAGACTATGAAATATGGTTCTCAAATATGTCCTGGGAATTTCCCTCGTGATGCAGTGCATAAAAAAAAAAAAAAATCTGTCTACTAATGCAGGGGACATAGGTTCAATCCCAGGTCCAGGAAGATTTCACATGCTATAGAATAACCAAGCCCATGCGTTTCAACTACTGAGCCTGAGCTCCAGAGCCTGTGAGTGGCAACAATTGAGTCCACTGTTCCACTTACTGAACCCTTAGTGGCTAGAGCCTGTGCTTGACAACAAGATAAGCCACCTCAACGAGAAGCCCTCATGCCCCTGCTCACCACATCTAGAGAAAGTCAGAGCAAAGAAATGAAGACCCAGCAAAGCCAACAACAACAACAACACTATCACAGATCAGAACACCCTGGAAGGCTTATTAAAACACATTGCTGTACCTCATCCCCAAAGTTTCTGATTTAGATTCTTATTGAGGATGAGGCTGATATTTTGCAGTCTTATAAATTTTCAGTTGATGTCCCAAGCACAGTCCAGAAACTGAGCTTTGAGAACCACTAGTCTTAGGGACTGGTGATAGGGATTTAAAATTTTCTCTTCTTGATCCTGACTACATGCAATCTAATACAATCATTATTGACAACTGTGTTGTTGTTGTTGTTTTCTAATGGATTTAGGATGCTTATAATCTGAACTGTGGGATTTTTTTTAAAGTGGGTCTATTCATCAGCAAACCACAATATTACCCAACTAGGAGGTCTAGCAATATGCCAACATCCTGAATCAGCAAACCTACAGTTAGGAAACAATTTTGAACATGTTCATTAATATATTTTATTTTTAAATTTCAGTAAGGTTACCTTGATATATACTGACTTAATCTGCTATATAACATGTAACTAAAACAATTCACACTCTGACTGGAAAGTAATCTCATCTAATGTCTTTCCCAAGCTCCACATGGAAAGAAAAGTTGTTGAATTCACAGCTGAGAGAAATAGGATTCTTTGGTGCTTTATTAAGTCCCAGTTATGGGGTCAGTTGTGGAAGATTCCCTGGAGAAGAGAACAGCTACCTGTTCCAGTATTCTTGCCTGGAGAATTCCATGGACAGAGGAGCCTGGCAGGCTATAGTCCATGGGGTCGCAAAGAATCAGACACAACTCAGTGACTTATACTTTTATAGGGTTAGTTGTAGTCCTCTTGTTACAATACCTTTAACTTACTGAAGTTCAAAGTCTGCATATTGTATGTTTCTTAGATCAAAGTATACCAAAGTGCTGCTAGGATTTAATCAAGACTGCAAAAAAATTATCAAATCACTATGCTGTATACCTGAAACTAATATAATATTGTGAGTCAACTATACTTCAATAAAAGGAAAAGAGACTAGAATCCAGGAGTGGTCTGTTAATGTCCTAATTGGATGGCATCACCGACTCACTGGACAGGAGTTTGAGTAAGCTTCGGGAGTTGGTGATGGATAAGGAAGCCTGGCTTGCTGCAGTCCGTAGGGTCGCAAAGAGTCAGACACAACTGAGCGACTGATCTGAACTGAAAGGCTTCACTATCAGGATGCCTGGATAGAGGAGAAGGAAATAGGAGGTTCTCATTGTTTTAATCAAGAAATTCATACTAAAAGCAGTCAATGTAAGTGCTACTTTTATATACTCACAACTCAATCAACAGTAGACAGTTTACAAATGCTAATTACTGATGTAATTAAAAGCACTCTAAAATTTGGGGGAGAGGATGAAGAAGAGGTAGAGCTATTATATGTTCATCTTATGATATTTATAAATTTAAAAATTGCTTTTTTCTCTTCTTTTTATTGTATCTATAGGAGATGATAGATGTTAACTAAACCTATTGTAACCAATTCAAAATATATGTAACTTAAGCCATCATGCTGAAAACCTTGAAAAAATGGACATTATTAATTAGCACATTGGATGTCAAAGATGAGATTTTGTTCATAAAAGTGGTAGCTTGTTGACTAGCATGATTAATATTAGAAATGGTCTCTTGTTGGGACACTAAAGTTATTCCAGATATGTGGATTAGCTAAAGATATTCCATAAGTAGTCTCCATTCTTTCATCAAAAGGCAAAAAGCTTAATAGACCTTGTACCTTTTACACTTGGGCTTCCCTGGTCGTTCAGGAGTAAAGAATCTGCCTAATGCAGGAGATGTGGGTTTGATCCCTGGGTTGGGAAGATCCCTTAGAGAAGGAAATGGCTGCTCACTCCAGTATTCTTGCCTGGGAAATCTCAAGGACAAAACTAGTTGGCTACAGTCTGTGGGATCACAAAGAATTGGACACAGCTTAGCAACTAAACAACAATAACAATAACTTTTTACCCTTAGGGATGATATTCAAGATAAATCCCTAAAGGGTCCTATGTCTAGCCAATAACCCCAGAGGATTCTATTAGCTTTGTACTTGCCTCTGTAACTTACTTTTATCTCATAGGAACTTTTCATGCAAGATGATGATAAGGACTTAATAGTAAAGGGAGCAAGTGCTCCCTTGAATCCTCAGAAGGACCTGTATCTTCTGTGTGCTCGTGTATGTTGTATGTATGTGGATTAGGTAGGGATCTTAAGTGTCCTTTTTTTTGATGCATATGACAGAAGACAGCAAAACTGGGAAGTGGCATGTCTTTTCAATTTTCCAGCCTACTCAGAATCACTGGTGAGTAGTACCAAAATCTCACCAAGAAATTCTTAAATACTTTTTCATATGGGAAGTGACCACAACCTTAGATCCTCTGAAACAGCTCCCTATGAGAGACAAGGTTTGTTAGAACACAGGATGGAGGTGAGGAGGTAGAATGGCAGGTATCTCTGGAAGGGAAGGGATTGAGTGGGTGATGACTGCAGCTCTAAACTACCAGTTTTAGTGAGAGTATATTCAGTCATTTATTCTAGACCTCCCAGTGAGAATAACTTGTATAATTAGACAATTTGTTTTCAAACTCCTTGAAAGCATCAGATAGCTAACAAGATAGTGAGGAATTACCAGACTAAAATCTGGGGCAAGACAATTTTGGGGATGTGAACTTGGGTTTTGGCACAATTTTCTGTTGTAGGTGTGTGTTGATGTAGGTTGCAGCAGTGGAAGACTGAGACATAGCTTAGCACTTCTGATCACCTGGCAGAGTTAAGAGGAAAGGGAATAGAATCCAGAGCTGCCACATAATTTTTTGGTGAGTCTGTCTTAACTTGGGTTTATATCCAAAGTGACTGCATCTAAGGAATAGGGTGAACCAGTAATAGTCCTGCACGAGAGCTACCATTCAGTTTCAAATACTCTGAACCCCTGCAGCTGAATTTCTGCAACCCCAAATTGTTAATGTACTCAAATATACCAGGCTTCCCTGGTGGCTCAGAGGGTAAAGCGTCTGTCTACAATGTGGGAGACGTGGGTTCGATCCCTGGGTTGGGAAGATCCCCTGGAGAAGGAAATGGCAACCCACTCCAGTACTCTTGCCTGGAAAATTCCATAGACTGAGAAGCCTGGTAGGCTACAGTCCATGGGGGTTGCAAAGAGTCGGACACAACTGAGCTACTTCACTGTCACTTTCACTTTTCACTTTCACATATTATAATTCTCTAGATTAGAATGATAGTAATATAGGTGTCCAATTTATACAAGGGATGTTACAGTATAATATGTGGTCACTATAAAAAGGAAAAAGAAACAGGCTCACAACAGAACAAGACTACATGATTTAAAACTAGCGGAAACTTTAGAACATAGAGATGTACATGCAGTGGGTCCCAATATTGGGGTTTTTAGGAAGATTTTAAATGACTATGCTTACCATTCTCTAACAAATAATAAAAGGGACAGATTTTTAGCAAAGAACTAGGAACTGGAAAAAAAAACTCTAAATCTGAAGAATGTAATAATTGAAATTAAGAACTCAAAGAATGGACTCCACAGTATGTTGAACACAGGTCAGTAGATAAGTTAGAAGAAACTATTCGAAACTAAGTTGCAGAGGACAAAGAATAAAACATACAGGAGTACAGGCATGAGACATAGAGGGTACAATGAGAAGGATTAACATATATGTGATTGAAGTCCCAGAAAAGGAGGAGAGAGGAAATGGTATGAACAATATATGAAGCGATCATGACTGAGGACTTTCCCAAGGTGATGAAAGACATCATGGCACAAATTCAAAAAATGCTGAAGCTCAAGCATCATCAGTAGAAACAAAGTCATATCTGAGCAAATGAAAATAAAACTGCAGAAAACCAACAGTAAAAAGAACAATATTATAAAGAATAAAAACAACTTTTCAAAGAAACAACAATTATAACAGATGAATTCTCAATAGAATCAATGAAAGCTAAAAGACAATGAAATGATATCTTTAAAGTTTTTTAGAATAAAAATCACTGCTATCCAAATACCATAGTCAGCAAAAATATCCTTCAAGAATGTAGGTAAAATAAAAACTTTTCAGACATATGCAAATACAGAGGTTCCCCCCGCCCCCAGCAGCAACTTCATATTCAAGGGAATAGTAGACAATGTTCTTCAGGTAGAGGGGAAAAAAATTCCAAGATGGAAATCCAGAGTTTACAGGAAGCAATAGAAATGATATATCTGAGTAATATTAAAGATATATTGATTGCATAAAACAACAATAATAAGTATTTATTAAGTTTACAGATATAGTGTATTTTTGGTACAGCACATAAAACTCAAGTGGGTTAAAGAGACTTAATCCATGGATCTAGGAAAATTCACAGTGAAAATTTTATAAATAGTTTGGAAGAATGATAAAATATAATACTAAATATAAAAACTTATGGGGTGCTATTAAAACTTGATTAGAAGAAATGATTTAGAATTTTAAATGGGTAAGTGAGGATAGGTTGAAAATAATTAGCTATGTGAGGATGTTATTAATAGAAAGGAGGCAAAGGAAGAAAATAATAAAGATAAAAAATAAATGAAATAGTGAAATAATACAGTAGAGAGTGTCAATAAATTCCAAGTTTCATTTTTTACAAAGACTGGTAAAATTCATAATTCTCAGAAGTACTGATCAGGAAATGGTGTGTGTGAGAAATCAAAGAGTGAATATCTGTTCAGATCCTATAAATGTTTAAAAGATTATAATATGATATTATGAAGATTAGCACAAACTCCTAGAGAAATGTAACTTAACAAATGGAACCAAGAAGAAATAGAAAATATAAAATGACTTACAACTCAAACAAATTGAATCTCCAGACCTACATGACTTTATACACTGAAGAAATAAAACCAATTTTATACAAACTCTTCCAGTGTGTGTGTGTGGGGGGGAAAATCTATAACTCTTTGCAACTAATATTATGAGGCCAGCATGTTCTTGATTCTGAAACCTGGTAATGACTTTGTAAGAAGGCAAAACTTCAGGCCAGTCTCTATCATAATCAAAGATGTAAACAAATAGTAAAGAAAAAATTGTTAAGTCAAATCCAATAATATATAAAAAGGATAATACATACAACCATGTGAAGTTTATTTTAGTAAAGCAAACTTGTTTAAAATTAGAAAGTTCAGCAGTGTAATTCACCACATTAACACAATAAAGGAGAAAAACAGGATTATTGGATGATCATTGATTAGCCCAATAGATTCAGTAAAAAAATTTGATAAATTCAAGCTTCACTGTAAAAACTATTGCTTCACTGTAAAAACTATTGCAATCTAGGCACACAATGGAATATTCCTCAGCCATTAAAAAGAATACATTTGAATCAGTTCTAATGAGGTGGATGAAACTGGAGCCTATTATACAGAGTGAAGTAAGCCAGAAAGAAAAACACCAATACAGTATACTAACGCATATATACGGAATTTAGAAAGATGGTAACAATAACCCTGTGTACGAGACAGCAAAAGAGACACTGATGTATAGAACAGTCTTATGGACTCTGTTGGAGAGGGAGAGGGTGGGAAGATTTGGGAGAATGACATTGAAACATGTATAATATCATGTATGAAACAAGTTGCCAGTCCAGGTTCGATGCACGATACTGGATGCTTGGGGCTGGTGCACCAGGACGACCCAGAGGGATGGTATGGGGAGGGAGGAGGGAGGAGGGTTCAAGATGGGGAACACACGTGTACCTGTGGTGGAATCATTTCAATATTTGGCAAAACTAATACAATATTGCAAAGTTTAAAAATTAAATAAAATTAAAAAAAATAAAAGATCATGGCTTTAATTATGAAAAAAAAAAAAAACTATTGCAATCTAGGAGTAAAAGGAAACAAAATAATAAAGGGTACCTATAAAAATGTACATACTTGAAAGTGAAAGTTGCTGAGTTGTGTCCGACTCTTTGCGACCCCATGGACTATACAGTCCATGGAATTCTACAGGCCAGGAATACGGGAGTGGGTTGCCTTTTCCTTCTCCAGGGGATCTTCCCAACTCAGGGATCGAACCCAGGTCTCCCGCATTGCAGGTAGATTCTTTACCAGCTTAGCCACAAGGGAAACCCAAGAATACTGGAGTGAGTAGCCCATCCCTTCTCCAGTGCATCTTCCTGACCCAGGAATCCAACTGGGGTCTCCTGCATTGCAGGCAGATTCTTTATCAATGGAACTATCAGGGAAGCCCATAAAAACTCACATGCTTAATGAGGAAGTATTAGATGCTTCTTCCCTGAATTCAGGAATAACATAAGTATATCCACCATTACTATTTCAATTCAGTACATACTAGAAGCCCTAAAGAGTATGAAATAGAAAGGAAAAGAAATGCACAAATAAATTTTGGAACCTGGTGGCTCAGATGGTAAAGAATCTGCCTGCAGTGCGGGAGGCCCAGGTTTGATCCCTGGATCGGGAAGATCTCCTGGAGAAGGAAATGGCAACCCACTCCAGTATTCTTGCCTGGAGAATTCCATGGAGAGAGGAGCCTGGCGGGATACAGCCCATGGGGACAAAAAGTGTTAGATACGACTGAGCAACTAACACTTTTAACTTGTTCCATTAATATATAAATAAAAAAACTTCTTGTTATTTGCAGATGATATGATCATAAATTGAAAATTCAGAAACAACATGGATGATTACACAGATGATTGTTAGAAATAAAAGTGAAGTTAGTAAGACTGTTGGGTAAGACATCAAAATATAAAATCAATTCCATCTATATACTGGTGAAAAAGGATTTTTAAAAGTACCATATCTGGTATAACAAAATATTTTTAAGACCTCTATGCGTAGAACAGTAAACTATTACTGAAAGAACATTCTAAAAATACTTAAATGGGTATATGACAATGGATTGAAACATATTAAGATGCAATTTCAACTAAAACCCTGGTTGGTTTTTGCATGGAATTGACAAGATAACTTTAATTTGCACATGTGTTGAGTAAATGTAGGACTAAAGATGGTATAAGGTATTTAAAAGTATTCCCAGTAATGATATATAAAACAGTCCATGTGTTATGTAAAAATATAAAAAATAAATTGTAACATACGTTTGCAACTTCATACGATCCATTTAATATCTGTTCCATGTAATGATTTAGATCTCTGAACCTTTTGTGATCTGAATTTGTAAAAGGTAAGTGCCACCAGTGAGGAAACCTGTTTTAAAAGAAAAAAAGTATATTTTCATTAGTTTGAAAATTGGTGTCTGTATCTTAGAATTGTTCATGGAGTTTTAGCTGCATCAGATGGAAGAGCCAATGAAAACATTTTTTTATAAAACCACAGAATACATGATTAATTCTGAGAGTTTTAGTAACATGGCTGTGGACATGTGCTATTTTAACTGTTATTAATATTAACACTACTTTAATTTAATTTAGCACACTAAACTAATATATATTTTCCCTCTTACTGTGTTTATGGCAGACCACACATTTTGTCTTTTAATACATGTGGGGGTTAATAAATACTTTCTGAAATTTAATGATTCATAATTTTCCCAAAAAGTCAGATGGTATTGATGCTTCTGGGTTCACTAGAGACACTGCTACACTAGCTAAATTAAACATTTCACCAAGTTACATATGCTTCCATCTGGTCTTAGTCTTTTGGAACAAAGTATCACTTTCCTCAGAGGTCTGACTTGCAAAATTTCCTCTTTGCTATCTGATGATTCATCTTGATGGGTTGGACATTGATTACGACCAATTATGGGGTGGCATGACCTGTTAAAGGCAATAGGTTTTGCTGCTTAAGGGCTTCCCTGGTAGCTCAGATGGCAAGGAATCTGCTTGCAATGCAGGAGACTCAGGTTTGCTTCTTGGGTCGGGAAGATCCCCTGGAGAAGGGAATAGCTACCCACTCCAGTATTCTTGCCTGGAGAATTCCATGGACAGAGGAGCCTTGGCGGACTACAGTCCATGGGTCACAAAGGGTTGGACACAACTGAGCGACTAACACTTTACCTTTTCTGTTTAAATGCATCGTTTTAGGAACTATCTAGCAGCTCCCTCTGACTGCAGTCTTGCTGTTGCCTCCTTCATCTTCTGCTGCTTTGGTCTAGACCTTCCCCTGGGCAAAGGAGCATGGGGGATGGTAAAGGGTTGTCAGCAAACACACCAAAGTATGTGACAACCGCAGGACATCCTATCCATTGCTTCTTGTCGGAAACATCAGGGAAATCCAAAATAATATGTCTGTGTCTTTAAATAATTGATATTTTACTTTTTAACTTTTGTGGTTCTAAGGCTTAAAGTATTAAAAGTTTTCATCCAGATTTAGTTATCATAAAATTTAGTATCATATATAATTAATCAAAACACAGAAATACATTAGGTAAGTAGATAGATTTTGCTGGTTTTAAATATTAATTTATTTGTGGATGGATTTTCTTTATTGCTAGAATAAAATGGAGTTCAACATTAGTTCTATTCCATTTTTATAGACGGATGTACTAAAAAATATTGCATGTAAATAAATATATGAGAATTAAGGAATTCAGCTCCAGTAATATCCTTCAATTGTTTGAAGTGCTTTTGAGTTATATATCAAATATAACACAGTAATAGTTCTTGAAAATGATTTTTTAGGATATTTTATCTGATGGTGCTGACAAGTCTTCTCTCAGTTCTGTTCACACCACAGATTAAGAAAAACCGGACCTGCAAACAGATTTGATATCCAGTTATTAGAATAATTCATTTTCTCAGTACCAATACCGATATTTTGGTTTGCCCTTTATTTGAGTCTCAGAGACTTTGTACTCGCTGGGACAGTGTATCAACATAAAATCCTGGATGGCTGGGAGAAGAGCGATGGTGAAAGTAAGCCAGGGAAAGGAAATCAACCTTTCCCAAGTAGATGAGTTTTAATTCTATTTTATAATTTTATTCATTTATTTTTTGCTGCGCTGGGTCTTGGTTGCTGCATGGGTTTTTCCTCTAGTTGTTGTGAATGGGGGCTCCTCTCTAGCTGCAGTGTGAGGGCTTCTCATTGCGGTGGCTCCTCTTACTGCAGAGCACAGGCTCTAGGACGTGCGTGCTTGAGTTGTTGCTGCTCCCAGGCTCCAGAGTGCAGGCCAAATACTTGTGGTGCACAGGCTTAGTTGCTTTGCGGCATGTAGGATCTTGCTGGACCTGGGATCAAACCTGTGCCTCCTGCATCGGCAAGTGGATTCTTTACTGTTGAGCCAGCAGGGAAGCCCTCATGCAGATGAATTTAAAGATGATTAATTTCAAGGAAGATTTCTATGTCTGTGTATTATCAAAAGGTACCAAGAAGTATAAACAACCTGATTTCAAGACCACTGTTTTACAATATGTCTAATTTGAACTTTCTGAGCATACTTTCTAGATTGGATTTACATAATTTGCATAAAGCTTCTTTTAGTAAATTTAGGAGTCAGAGGAAATCTTGCCCTCATCCTTCATCTATATGCATTGCTATAAGCTTGAGCTCCTTTGGGACTGTCAGCATACAAATATTGTTCAGGGCACAAAGCACTAAATATTCCTCCCTTCCACATGTTGCTTGAATGGTTTTAAAATCAATTTAGGTCCCATTACCTGGCAGGAGTTGTTGAGCAAAGCAGAATCCTAACTAAAGCTGAAAATCGAGACGAGGCACATGGAAAGAGATTATTGACACTTTGAAGTTTTACAAGTTATACTAATATGTATTGAGGAGAGAAAAGAGTAGAAGAGAGACATTTTTGAAACCTAAAGGAACAATCATTTACAGAAATGAATGAACGTAATTTCTAAATCATTAATAAGTAAGATACAATGGAAACCACTAATGTTGAATTCAGTATTTGTAGTTGGACTTTAAATTTTTTGGCCAGTATTTTCTTTTCTTCAGTTATCATATTAGATGTTTTTCAATAATTCTTAAACCTGATGTTGTCTTTAAGTTTTCACAATGACATTCCTTCCCTGTCAGTCTCTTACTCTGATGACTTTCTGATTTTTAAAGCATTTGTATTTCAAAATTTCTGAGATATCTGCAAGTATAGAGTTTCATGAATGTAAACTACTCAGTCTTCAATAATGCCCACTATCTTTCCATCCACTGGTGATGTTGCTTAGATTTATATTTTGGTAAGTGACTAAACTCTGAAAGTCTAATGAAAATCCACATGTACCAAGTATGTCAGGTCAGGTATGAACATTCCTATCGTTAAAGGACCATTTACTCAAGAAAAATCCTGGTACATTTGGCTCTCCCTATCTGCAGGTTCTACATCTGCATATTCAATAAACTGTAGATTGAACTATTAGGAAAAAATAATCCAGAAAGTTCCAAAATGCAAAATTTAAATTTGCTGCATGCCAGAAAACATTTACATAGCATTTACATTGTATTTATAACTATTTACATAGCATTTATATTGTATTAGATATTATAAGAAATCTAGAGGTGATTTAAAGTAAGAGGAGACTTTAAAGTAAGAGGGTAGGTTATATGTAAACACTATGTCATCTTATGTGTAGGACTTAAGCATGCAAGGATTTTGGTGTCCACAGGAGGGGGGTCCTAGAACCAATCCTTTGTGGATACCAAGAAACTACTCTATAGGTAACATTTGATATGCCTAAGTGCAAATATCATAATTTCTAAGAAGTTCCTTTTTTAAAAGTCAAGATATTCCACATACTCAAGTCTATAATCTAAATTTGGCTAGTTCTAAATGATAAATTTTAGAAGATTTATTTAATCAGAAGTTATTTTGAATTATACCCTTTGTTTATGCTTAATATGTTTTTGCTATAACATGAACTGAAGCAATGTTTCTCAAGACTGCAAAATGAAGGTAATAACAAGTTAAACTTAGATAACCCAAGTTCAAGTTAATGTGTGTGCTCTATGCTTAGTCGTGTCTGACACTTGCGGCCCCATAGACTGTAGCCTGCCAGGCTCCTCTGTCCATGGGATTCTCCAGGCAAGAATATTGAAGTGGGTTGCCATTTCCTTCTCCAGGGATCAAGTTAATAATTAATAACAAAAATGAATTGATGTGAATAAATTTTACTTGTATACTAATTGATACTGATAAATTTTTCTTATACAGCAAAAAAATATATCAGAGCTTTTTGTCACCATTATTTGCTGAAAGAGAAGATATATGCAATTTCATTCTGCATTTTCAATTTTATTTTAACAGAAAATTCTAGAAAAAAGATTAAATTTTAAAAACAGGCAAAGAAAACAATTTTACTGATAATTGATGAAAAATGAAATTGGTTCTGATTTTTTTGTCTAAAACACCAATGCCTGAAAGCAGACAAAATTAAAAACTTTTTTCTGTTTTATGAGACAAAAGGTTCTTTATTCTGAGAGCAATACAGACTGCTTGGATAGGTTCAGTGGAACTAGAATCAGAATGCTGTATTGTTCACAAATAGAAAACCCCATAACCATAATTTCTCCTTATGTTCAAGGGCAAGTACTGAACGCAAAACCCTAAGGAGGACAATCCTTACTCTGGGAGGGTCAGTGATGCAAACTGCTTTTGAAGTTGGCTGTGAAGTTTTGCAAACTGGTCAAATGACTTTTCTGTCAGGCTTGTTTCGTTGTTACTGTGAGTCACCTGGATTAGATACAGCTGCAGAAAAGAAGTAGACAAAATCAAAAGACGGCAGTATCAACCTTCCATACATTCTAAAATCTGGCTCCGTGTAAACTAAACAAAGCAATAATTTCTGCAAAAAAAAAAATCATCACAAAAGATAAGAGGTGCATTTTGTAAAGGCAAAATTACCTATAAACAGACGGTATAGAAAGATATCATAATCTTAGGTGCTAGGAACAGACTGCCTAATTTCTGTTCTTCTTTCCTTGTGGACATTTTAATTGGTTCTTGACTTATAGTCTACTACAGGGCAGGAACTGTTCTCTTTGAGATTCTCTACTAACAGCTCTGGTTGTTATGATTTCTCCTTGGAACATCCTCCTTAATGGCACACTTAAATGATTTTTCATATCCATATTAAAAAAAATAAGCATGGTATCAGGAAGAATGTGTACAGTGAAGCACAGTGGGAGATGTAGTTAAATGATATTTAAGTAAGATGACAGTCTTGAAACTTACATGGCTGGTTTTCTTGCTGAACCCTAAGACTGTTGCTCTTTGGATTGATCTGCTTGCACCTGGCATACAGGATTCCTGGGAAAAAGTCTGTGAAGTCGATTTGGCAGGGCTTATGGCTGTCATTTGTGCAAGTGTGTGGATCAAGTTATTCAATTTCACAGGGAAGCACTCCAGACTTTCCTTTATTTTCCTAGAGAAATGAAAAAAAGATAAGATAGTGAGTGATGTTCCCCCTGAGTTGACCCCTTTCACTTGAGTCATTTCCTTGTGTTAGATGTGGATGGGAAAGTCAAGGACCATGCCTATTGATTTGGAGTACACTATTAATAGTAAACATTATTTTTACCAACTTCAAATTCACATCTTGAGCTGTTAGCAAATATAAGAGAAACTTCCGTGGTGAAATATAAAACTAATTGCAATATTTCTATCTTGACTTCTTTAAATTTTTCAAAAATAGAAATTCTTTAAATTTAAATTTAAAGAATTTCTATTTTTGTTGTTGTTCAGTACTGTGTCATGTCCAACTCTTTGCAACCCCATGGACTGTAGCACACCAGGATCCTCTATCCTCTACTAACTCTTGGAGTTTGTTCAAACTCATGTCCATTGAGTCCGTGATACCATCCAACCATCTCACCCTTTGTTGTCCCCTTCTCCTCCTGCCTTCAATCTTTCCCAGCAGGGTCTTTTCCAATGAATCAGCTCTTCCCATTAGGTGGCCAAAGTATTGGAGCTTCAGCTTCACCATCAGTCCTTCAACGAATGTTCAGCGTTGATTTCCTTTAGGATTGATTGGCTTGATCTCCTTGCAGTCCAAGGGACTCTCAAGAGTCTTCTTCAACACCACAGTTTAAAACCATCGGTACTTGTAAAGTAATTAGCCTCCAATTAAAATAAATAAATTTATATTAAAAAAAAAAAGCATTGGTACTTCAGTACTCAGCCTTCTTTATGGTCCAACTCTCACATGCATACATGACTACTGGGAAAACCATAACTTTGACTAGGCAGACCTTTGTCAGCAAAGTGATGTCTCTGCTTTTTAGTACACTGTCTAGGTTGTCATAGCTTTTCTTCCAAGAAGCAAGCGTCTTCTAATTTCATGGCTGCAGTTACCATCTGCAGTTATTTTAGAGCCCAAGAAAATAAAGTCTGTCACTGTTTCCATTTTTTTCCCCTTCTATTTGCCATGAAGTGAAGGGACTGGATGCCATGATCTTAATTTTTTGAATGTTGAGTTTTAAACCAGCTTTTTCACTCTCCTCTTTCACTGTCATCAAGAGACTCGTTAATTCCTCTTTACTTTCAGCCATTAGAATGGTATCATCTGCATATTTGAGGTTGTTGATATTTTTCCCAACAATCTTGATTCCAGCTTGTGCTTTTCACATGAGGTACTCTGCATATAACTTAAATAAGCAGGGTGGCAATACACAGCCTTGATGTACTCCTTTTCCGATTTTGATCCAGTTCTCTGTTCCATGTGCAGTTCTAACTCTTGCTTCTTGATCCGCATACAGGTTTCTCAGGAGACAGGTAATGTGGTCTCGGATTTTTGTATTCTATTTTTTAGGAATAATTTAAAACATCAATTCATTTAAAATACTTAAACAATTCCAGAAGTTATATCTATCAAAACAGTGTATATTCCAAGAAGCCCAACATCTATCCCTGAACTCTCTATACTATTCCCTTCTTCCCCCTATATTTAAACATTTTTTAAAAATTATGATTTAACTTTCATTGTTTTATTTTCAAATATATTTGATTTCCTCTGTCAACTATTTTCTAAGAAGTTGTATACTATAATACTATATTTAATATACACATATTTTACATGGAATGCTTTTCACTCTGGTCTTTATTTTATTTTTTAGTTTGGTTTTGGATCATCTCTGCTTTATTATTATGATTATTTATATTTAAGATGGTTTGCAATTGTGTCCTAATGGTATAATAAATATCTTCAGATAATACCCTTTATCCCCTGTGCCCTTTTTCTCCAGTATCTGATTGCAGTGTTATCCTTTTTATCCCAGTTCATCTAATAAAGCAATCTTTATGCCTACTTCACTTTTCATATGTGCTTCCTATTTCACTCCCATTTTTTACAGAGCTATTCTATCTGCACTATATGGTATCTATACTATACATATTACACATTCCCTCTTCTGACTATCATTAAATATGATATGCTCTACCAGTCCTATGTCACATCCCTCTGTCATTTTGACTATCTGATGCTCATTTTCTGGCAAATTCCGCCAGAAGTGCTCAAGGAAGTAAGTTTCTGAGTTCTGGGTGTTGATAACAGTTTTTCTGTGGCCTTTATGCATGAAAGTCAATTTTACTGGCTACAATACCCGTGGCTCACGTTTTCCTTTTTGGGGGTCATAAAAATATTATTTAATTTTCTTCGGGAATAAAGGATTATGACCCAAAATTCTTATGACAGTCTGAACTTCTTTCCCTTACAAGTGAATTGATCTTTTTGCCTAGATGCTTAAAGCAAGCTTTTTTTCCCCCCTCAAATCCAATACTTTCTCCAAAAATATGTTTCAGGTTGGTTATTCTGGGTAACTTTCTCAATATGCAAAGTGTCTTTTTCATATGTAATTTCAAGTCTTTTCATTTTTCTGAAAACTTCTTGAATTATGATGTTAATATTCATCAAAATACTAAATATACAATTTAGTTTTGATATTGTTTTGATATATTACTTTGGTTTGCTTCTTCAGGGACTTTATTAAAGTATGTTTTATTTTCTAATTTTTGGGAGGTTTCATCATTTCATTTTTGAGTTTTCTCTAATTATAATTTACATTGCTCTTCCATATCTTTATCATTTTCTTAATTTCTTTTAGCTCAATTTGAAATATAACAGTTTATCCCTTTGTTAGGAATGTCTTTCTGGCATACTTTCATTGAAGAGATTTTATTTGCATTTTATTTCTTTTTTAAAAATTCTAATTTTGTATGACATTCAAACATGATCCATCTTACTTATTCATTTTAAGATGAAATTAAACTTTCAGGAAGGAGTAGAGGGTTCTCAGGATCTTAAGCCCTCTTTTCTGTTGCTGTCACAGGTAAAAAAACACTGTTTCATACTTTCTGAGATATGCTGCTTTGGCTGGTCCCTTTGCCCCCAATTTTTTCTGGATTTTGTTTTTCCTTTGCTCCTACAATCTTTCTCCTTTCATTCGGATTATATTTATGGCAGTTTGTCTTCAGCTTAGGACTTTTTCTAGGGAGGAAGTGTCAGTTACCTTTGAGAGTTTATAGACTTCCCCAACCTTTTCAGATTTTCCACGGACCCTTGCCCTTCCTTGTGAACTGGAGTGTGTAAAAGTCCTTCCCCATTTCAGCTGCTTCATAGCTTATCAAATTGGCCCGCTCAGCTTTCCAGTGAGTACCTGTGAGCTCTGTGAAGCCTTGTTCTCAGGTCCACCAGGTAACTGTGGCCTCCTTAGCTTCCTCCCATAAGATTCTGTTACACAAGTCTTGTAACTTCATGATCTGCCCTTCCCTGCTTGTTCTTAGGAATACCTTGTTACTTCTGTTTTGGATGCTGTCCACAGTTTTGGGGTTTTGCTACCCTATTTGATCTGTTTTATGAATTATGAAAGAAACTCCAAGCACACTAAAATATTTGCTTTTTTAGAAATAAAATGCAATTCAAGCCGCACAGTAAAATATTAAGTAAAATGTAAAAGGTTTGCCTCATCCTTCTTCCGTTACCACTCTCCTCCCCACAAATAGCCAGTATGAAGAGTTTGGTAGTTTTCTTTTGCGGTTCCTCTATACACTTGTGCAAATGAGCAGACACACAGACACAGATGACACTTGCACTAGTTTTACTCTTGTTATATGCCAGGTGCATACTAGGATATACCAATGAGAAAACCAGACAGAAATGTCTCCCCTTATAAAGTTTCTATAATGTGAATATAAACTATCATGAAATAAACATAAAAATATAGGATTTGAGAAAGTAATATAAACCATAGAAGAAACTAAGATAGAAATTGGGGAGAAGGAATATGCGGTAGGAAACAGTTGCTGTTTTGAGCAGGATGAAAGTGAAAGTCACTCAGGCCTGTTCGCCTCTTTGTGACCCCATGGACTATACAGTCCATGGAATGCTCCAGGCCAGAATACTAGAGTGGATAGCCTTTCCCTTCACCAGGGGATCTTCCCAACCCAGGGATCAAGCCCAGGCCTCCCACAATAGCAGGTGGATTCTTTACCAGCTGAGCCACAAGGGAAGTCCAAGAATACTGGAGTGGATGGCCTATTGCTTCTCTAGCGAATCTTCTGACACAGGAATCGAACTGGGGTCTCCTGCATTGCAGGCAGATTCTTTACCAGCTGAACTACCAGGGAAACCCCTTAAGCAGGATGGTCAGGGATAATCTCACTGAAAAGATGGGCGGAGTGATTTGACAAACTTAATTTGCCAAGAACATAGACCATAGGAATTTCTGTTGGAGGATATTCTAGAAAGAAACAACAGCTCATCCAGAAGCTCAGAGGTAGATGGATGACTGATGCTTAACAGACAGCAAAAAATTGCAGTGTGGCTGACAGAGTGAGGAGGGGAAGAAGGGAATCAGGCAGATAAAGGGAGCATGTTTTTGTAAGAATTTTGAAGTTGTGTGAGATGCAAGTAAAAAAGGCAAGAGTCAAAAATCACAATTATTTGAAATGTAATCTGCTTTTTTAACAGTAATATATTTTGGACATGAACTTGGGCAAACTTTGGGAGATGGTGAGGGACAGAGAGGCCTGCTGTGCTGCAGTCCATGGAGTCACATAGAGTCCGACATGACTTAGTGACTGAACAACAACAAATATATTTTGGAAGAAAAAATTTCCAATAACTTGTGCAATGTAAGTAGCCCCCAAATATTTGTTGAATGAATAATCTTTCTATTTCAGAAAATAGAGTTAACTTTATTAAAAAAAAAAAAAAACCAATACAATATTGTAAAGTTAAAAAATAAAATAAAAAATAATAAATAGAATTTAAAAAATTATCTATCTAGAAGTATAGATATACAATGATTAGTTTAACCAATTTTTTTTTTCCATTGCAAAGACCATTCTTTCCTCACTGATTCAACTTTTGTCCAACACCGATGGTCTACATACATATAGGCTTGTTCTTGGCCTCTTCATTTGGTTGCACTCGTCAATTTGTCTATCTCTGTGTTAATACTACATTTTCTTAAATAGCTAGAATTTACAGTAAGTCTTGAAAATTCTTTTTCCTTGTTCTTCTTTAAGTGTTTTTTTTTTGTTTGTTTTTGTTTTCCCATGAATTTAGGTCCTTTGACCTCCTGAATATATTTTAGAATCAGCTTATCAAGCTTCTGTTGTTGTTCAGTCACCCAGTCATGTCTGACTTTTTGGGACCCCATGGACTGCAGCACGCCAGGCTCCCTTGTCCTTCACCATCTTCTGGAGTTCACCCAATTCATGTCCAGTGAGTCGGTGATGCCATCCAACCATCTCATCATCTGACACCTCAATCTTTTCCTATATCAGGGACTTTTCCAATGAGTTGGCTGTTCACATCAGATGACCAAAATACAGGAGTTGCAGCTTCAGCATCAGTGCTTCTAATTAGTATTCAGGGTTGATCTCCCTTAAGATTGACTGGTTTGATCTCCTTGCTGTCCAAGGGACTTTCAGGAGTCTTCTCCAGCACCACAGTTTGAAGGCATCAATTCTTTGGTGCTCAGCCTTCTTTACAGTCCAGCTCTCACAACTGTACATGACCACTGGAAAGACCATCGCCTTGACTCTATGGACTTTTGTGGTTTGTCATAGCTTTCCAGCCAAGAAGAAATCGTCTTCTGATTTTATGGCTGCAGTCACCATCCACAGTGATTTTAGAGCCCAGGAAGAGGAAATCTGTCACTGCTTCCACCTTTTCCCCTTCTATTTGTCATGAAGTAATGGAGCCATGATCTTAGTTTATTTTAATATTTAGTTTTAAGCCAGCTCTTTCACTCTCCTCCTTCACCCTCATCAAGAGACTCTTTGGTTCTTCCTCTTTGCTTTCTGCCATCAGAGTGGTATCATCTGCATATCTGAGGTTGTTGATGTTTCTCCTACCTATCTTGATTCCAGCTTGTAAGTCATCCAGCCCAGCATTTCTCATGATGTGCTCAGCTTGATGTGCAGCTTACCCATACACAAAATAAATGAACAATTATTTGAGTAGCATTCATTAAACTATAAATTAATTTGGGGAGAATCAACATCTTCACAATACTGAAACATACAACCACTAAACATGGCATATTTCTCCATTTAATTGAGTCTCATTTTACATCCTTCTGTACAATTTTAGAATTTTTTTCCTGTGGATGTTTTGCATATCTTTTGTTAGATTTATCATAGCTTTTAAATTCTAGTTTTTCCTAAATTTTACCTAATAACTGTTAATATATGAGTAGATTTTAAGTCATTATTTCTAACAATATACTGTATATTCTTTTGAAATTTGAATGGACACAGTCATGTTACATGAAAACAGTGACAGAATTTTCTGTTACCTTTTACATTACTAAGATTTCTAGTTCAATGTTAAATAAAAATAGTAATAGCAGGCATTTTTGGTTTGTTTGATTATAGGGAAAAGCTTTTAATGTTTTCCCACTAAGCACAATGTTTTCTATAGTTTTTAGCTACAGGTTAAGGACACTTCTATTTGTTTTTAGAGAGTTGAAAAAACAGTGATTCTAAATTTTAATACCTGCATTTTCTGTATCTACTTAGGTGATCATATAAAGTTCCCCCTCTATTTTTTTCACTACTGACTCTTGAATGTTTATCTTGTAACTACTTACTGTATTAAATTCTCATTATTTCAAAAATTAAAAGAAAAGAATCTGGAATTGCTTTATTTGTTTTCTTATTCAAGTGGAAAATAATAATATAGCAAATCTTAAATATAAAGCTTTACTATAAAGATAGAGGCATTATTATATTTTTTCTGACATTAATGACATTAATGCTTATAATTTTTCACTTTAAAATACATGTTTATCTAAGTTTCCTTCTATTCTGAGCTTACTAAAATTTTCCAAGAGGAATAGATATCGAATGTAATAAACACTGGTTTTCTGGGTTGGCATCCATCAAAGTTATCATGCAGTGATTTCTTTATGAAGAATCAGCCATGTCCCTGATGTTAAAAATATAAATCAATAATGTTTAATAATTTCTCCCTCATTTTTTATAAAACTTAAAGCCCATTTATCTTGTTCTGGTATTAGGTTTAAAAAAAATCCAAATTTTCCCATTATTATATATCAATCTTGGCCAAAATTTGCTAAGAAAGTTAAAATATGACCTTGATCATTATTCATTTCCACAGTGTTCACTATTTCTAAAGATGTCCTTTGACTTTATGAATTTATGGGTAGGTAGTACAGGATAAAACATTAATTTCTTTCCTCATCAGCAGTTTAAAGACATGAAGACAATAATAATAGTAAGAGTATAATACTAATCATGATTTATGGAGACCTTACAATTTATTCACTCATTCAACAAATATTTACTGAGCACATTTTATGTATTGGGATGGAAAGCGTTATGGTAACAGCAGGTACTCACTTCTCATGAAGTGACTATGAATCATAAATCTTGAGTTCTGATGTACTCATGCTCACATAATCTCAAACACATACATCCAGGCCTTATTCTTACATTTCTCAACAGTCAAGATGCAAGAGGACTAGTGGTGAAGGATGAACTCTTATGATAAACCTAGAGTTTTAAGGCAACTTTCACCTAAATCCATCTCCAGTTTCTCAAGTGTCAGATTTAACAGGTCAGATAAACTAGTGTTGTTAAATATGGTGCAATTTAGGACTGGGGACCTCAGAGCAGAATTGGACATGACTGAGCAACTGCTGCCATGCAATTAAAAGACGCTTGCTCCTGGGAAGAAAAGTTATGACCAACCTAGACAGCATATTAAAAAACAGAGACATTACTTTGCCAACAAAGGTGTGTCTAGTCAAGGCTATGGTTTTTCCAGTAGTCATGTATGGATATGAGAGTTGGACTATAAAGAAAGCTGAGCGCCGAAGAATTGATGCTTTTGAACTATGGTGTTGGAGAAGACTCTTGAGAGTCCCTTGGCCTGAAGGAGATCTAACCCATCCATCCTAAAGGAAATCAGTCCTAAATATTCATTGAAACGACTGATGCTGAAGCTGAAACTCCAATACTTTGGCCACCTAATGTGAAGAACTGACTCATTTGAAAAGACCCTGATGCTGGGAGGGATTGGGGGCAGGAGGAGAAGGGGATGACAGAGGATGAGATGGTTGGATGGCATCACCAACTCGATGGACATGAGTTTGAGTAAACTCTGGGAGTTGGTGATGGACTGGGAGGCCCTTTGTGCTGCAGTCCATGGGGTCACAAAGAATCGGACACGACCGAGCAGCTGAACTGAACTAAACTGAACTGAGCAACTGAGCACAAGCCAATAGATTAGTATGGAATTCCTAGGTGAGATAAAAGCACTAAAACAATGCCCCTTTGGTTTTTATATAGAAATAACATTTAGAAAAAAAATTAATATTTCTTGGATCTAGGGAACATAGTCCAAAGGGACATAAAATAAGATAAAATTTCCTAAGCGATAGGTTCCATCATTAACAGATGTACAAATTCTTTTCTACTTCAGAACAGATGTACCTTTTTATATAAATATTTTAAACTGTTTATCATCAGAAACAACTGCTACAAATAGGTTTCCTAGCTATGTGTGACTAGGCAATTGAGTTTATTAGTCTCAGAAAACTGTTAAATTCAGGTCTAATCTTTCATGTCAGTTTTTTTTTTTTTTCTTCTCAGGTTAAATACTGTATTTTTTGAGTTCATATTTTTACTAATATAAATTTATATAATAAATAAAATGGCAAAACTTTCTAATTGCTTCATAAACTACATGGGAGTAACCACTGAAGTGTGTGTGCGTGTTTTGTCACTCAGTCATGTCCGACTCTTTGCGACCCCATGAACTGTGACCTGCCAGGCTCCTCTGTCCACGTGATTCTCCAGGCAAGAATACTAGAGTGGATTGCTGTTTCCTTCTCCAGGGGATCTTCCCCATCCAGGGATTGAACCCAGGTCTCCTGCATTGCTGGCAGAGGCTTTACCGTCTGAGCTACTAGGGAAGGCCAACTACTGAAGGCCTAAAGGTGTAGTTTAGGTGACTGAGTGAAGGTTCTCAGGCAACACTTGATGGGAATTTCAAAAAAATGCATATTTCTACTGCTGAAGTTTGATATCATTTTGCTGTTTCATAGAACACCCATCTATTTTACTGGTCAATCTCTTTAATAGTCTCAGGGAAAACTTCTCAAATGACTTTTCTGTGAAGGAATTTGCATGAGAATGTTCTTATTTTACCATCAACACTGTAATTTTATCATATGTAAACAGTTTCAACTCACATTCTCCATGAACAAATTTCTTCATCTAACTCTCAATAAAATACACTATCATGATAATTCCTATATCGTTACAAATTTATATTGGACCAATAAGTATTCAAGAGTATTCAAAATATTTTTAACCAAAAATTATCATTCTGAAATGAATTTAATGAATAATCATTGCTAATGCAATCTTGGTACACCATTAAAAAAAATTCCTTTCTATGCACTTTTATTTTAAAAAAATTCAAGATTATCTGACATTAAAAAGAGAGCACTGGATGATTTTGGGGTATGTAACATGTATATATATTTGTGTGAAGATAAAAATTTAACCTTAAAAAATTTGATGCTAAAAATGGATATCTCATGTTAATCTCATATAGTTTTGATGGCATGGTACCCTAATTTGAGAAACACAGCTATAAACATTTAGGTTTTTTTTTTCTCACTATGTTCTTTCAACTAATCCAAAGACACTACAGTTAAAGCACATCCATATTATTTGAGATTATCAGTTTCCTATGTAGTTTTTTTCCCCACCTAATTTTGTTTAGAGTCCTGGGAAGAGCACCTATTATGCAAGAAATCAGTTTTGTTCTCTTTAAACTCACTTATCAGTTCCACCTGTAATCTCAAGAAAGTCAGTTAGCTTTCAGGAGACTCAATTGTTACCATCTAGAAATATAGTTGCGGAAATAAGGCGATGGTACCCCACTCCAGTACTCTTGCCTGGAAAATCCCATGGACAGAGGAGCCTGGTAGGCTGCAGTCCATGGGGTCACGAAGAGTCGGACACGACTGAGCGACTTCACTTTCACTTTTCACTTTCATGCATTGGAGAAGGAAATGGAAACCCACTCCAGTGTTCTTGCCTGGAGAATCCCAGGGATGGGGGAGCCTGGTGGGCTGCGGTCTATGGGGTTGCACAGAGTCGGACACGACTGAAGTGACTTAGCAGCAGCAGCAGCAGCAGCAGCAGAAATATAGTTGATGACTAAACCATGCCATCCCCTGGACTATTGACAGAATCAAATGAAGTAACATATAAAGTTATTAGAAATAGAATGTGTATGTGCTAAGTAGCTTCAGTCTTATCTGACTCTTTGCGACCCCATGGACTTAGCCTGCCAGGCTCCTCTGTCCGTGGGATTCTCCAGAAAGAATACTGGAATGGGTTGCCATGCCCTCCTCCAGGGGATCTTGCCTACCCAGTGATCGAACATGTATCTCTTATGTCTCCTGCATTGGCAGGCAGGTTCTTTACCACTAGTGCCACCTGGGAAGCCTTATAAATTTTATTTACCACAGCTTACTACTAAATAAGTAAAAAAAAAAAAAAAAAAAAGAATATATATATGAGCCCAAAAGGCAGTAAACTAGTAAGATAGATACAAGGGAAAAACAAATGTACAGATTTACGGTTCTGTGGAAACTGACTTATGGCAGACTCTTGAAATCCTACAAAAGAGATGTTAGATAGGGATTAAAATAAGAGGCAACTTTAGAGTTTCTCATCTTTTTCTCTTTTATCCTTCCTCATAGTTTAGAACTTGGCTATAAGAATGAAAACCTGCTCTCCTCCAAGTCCAATCTTCAAATTTTCAGAATTCATCTACAAGGTCAGCAAGTGTTAGGCAAAATTTCATCAAAAGCACTCAATTGCATACAAACAAGAATTCCAGGCTCCATGGCTTTTAAAACAATAAGTAATTCTTATATTTTCTTATGGAGGCTTCTTACAAAATTTAGCCAAATTAGAGCAAATGGAATTAAAAAAAATAGGGAAATATAGATGGACTGCTGCTGCTGCTGCTGCTAAGTCGCTTCAGTCGTGTCCGACTCTGTGCGACCCCATAGACAGCAGCCCACCAAGCTCCCCCATCCCTGGGATTCTCCAGGCAAGAACACTGGAGTGGGTTTCCATTTCCTTCTCCAATGCATGAAAGTGAAAAGTGAAAGTGAAGTCGCTCAGTCGTGTTCGACTCTTAGCAACCCCATGGACTGCAGCCTAGCAGGCTCCTCTGTCCATGGGATTTTCTAGGCAAGAGTACTGGAGTGGGGTGCCATCACCTTCTCTGATAGATGGACTAGTCTTATGTATAAGTACTATGCCAGCAAAATGGCATTCCAGGTTTTGATCCCCATCTTCCCCTAAAAGCCAGCTTTTTTTTTTTTTTTGGATTTATTGTAAAAGCTATCATATGTGTGTCTTCAGTCACTCAGGCATATCCAGTTCTTTTTGACCCCTTGGGCTGTAGCCCTCCATGCTCTTCTGTCCATGGGATATTCCAGGCAAGAATACTGGAGTGGGTTCCATTTCCTACTCCAGGGGATTTTTCCTGACTCAGAAATCAAACCTGAGTCTCCAGCATTGGCAGGCTGATTCTTTACCACTGTGCCACTTGGGAAGCTCCTCTAAAAGCTGTCCTATCTGCAATTAAAAACTAGTAGTTTTAAAAATCAATTTCGTTCAGATTAGTTCTTACAATTACATTTTTTTTAATGGAAGACTTTTTTTGGAAAATGCCAGTTTAATTTACATTTCCCTTTGAATGTGCTGTCCTAATTTAAGGAAAGTTGGAGGTCATAACTGTTAGTTCCTCTAACTCCTGTTTTTTTATTTGGTTTTTCTTGGGAGCATTCATTTCTGAAGGTATCAACAGTTAAGCTAAGGCAAAAGAAAACTTTGACCCATGTTTGCGGAATTCAGCAATCCATGAGATGACACCTGGTGTGAAGAGCTGACTCATTGGAAAAGACCCTGATGCTGGCAAAGATTGAAAGCAGGAGGAGAAGGGGACAACTGAGGATGAGATGGTTGGATGGCATCACCAACTCACTAGACATGAGTTTGAGCAAACTCTGGAAGATAGTGAAGGACAGGGAAGTATGGCGTGCTGCAGTCCATGGTCACAGGGAGTTGGACATGACTGAGCAACTGAACAATAAGATGACAATTTGCAAAGTCCTAAAAAAATAAAATAAAAAAATTTTAATGATAAAAGAGCCCAGGGATCTGCATTCCTGTCCCATACTCTGTTTCTCAGTTTTGAGGAGAAACCAGGTAGAAAGCCATTGAACTATGTTTTGAAACATTTGAGCATAAGGAATCTTGTCTCATCTTATTAGGTTAGGTGTGGAAGCTCAGTTGTATTAGTCTCTTTACAACCCCATGAACTGTAGCCCACCAGGCTCCTCTGTCCATGGGATTCTCTAGGTAAGAATACTGGAGTGGGTGCCATTTCCTACTCCAGGGCATCTTCCCAACTTGGGGATTAAACCTGCATCTCCTGCATTAGCAGGTGGATTCTCATCACTGGTGCCACCTGGGAAGCCTATAGCCATGAAAAATAAACAAGAAGGAATGCTGGGGACACTGGGGATTTCTGGCACCATGTCTGCATACTTTGTCAGCTAAGGGACTCTGACTCCAGTGTTTGTGATGTGAGGCCTGGGAGCACTCTTTTGGGATGTCATCAACATTTTCAGCAGCTTCATGCTTGTACTTCTTGGGACAGTCATTGTGCCTGTACTACCCAATGACCCCTCATTATTAAGATTGTTCCTTCTAAAGCCCAGAGTTCAGAGAACAAGCTCCAGGCTGTTCTCTGTGAAGGGGTGGCCCACGGTGAGAACAAGAATGGACAACCGAATCCATGATGGCTTTGCATGAAGGACCCTGTCCAGTAGCAATAAAGGCCACTAGTTAAGTCAATTAGACAGACTCTCTCTGGAATTTATATGAGAGAATACTGGCCAATAGGCAAAGAGAAGTAGTATTTGCTAGGTAAAGATAAGCAGAAGAAAAGGCCTTCATTTTCAATAGAAACTGGTCAGGCATATCTGTTTCTGGAGTTTGTTAGGTGACAGTGTGAGTCCACATAAACTCTTCTCCCCAGAGATACCAGATAGAATCTAGTTCTTGCTATCAAAATATCCCACTGATGCAAATAAGTGGGTATTTTGAAGCCTGGGGTTCTGTTTTGCTTCAAGCTGCCTACAGTTTTAGCTGAAGAGCAGGAGATCTTATACTTACTATACCAAAGAATCTGCGTGGCAGGCCAAATGGATTATCTGGGAAGACATGGAAAATGTCTTCTCATATTTCTGGTGGAGGAAATAGGTAAAGTGAAAAGCAGGATCTGCATTTAGGAGGGAAGGTAGGCCGGGAAATTTATGCTTGATGATCCCGGTCTGGCCTGTGAAATAGGTTGCCTGTTTCTAAAGGACAGCTCGCCTGAGGTTTGAGAGTGACTGAAAATTCTGAAACAACCCATTTGGATGGCACTTTAATGGATG
This sequence comes from Bos javanicus, assembly GCF_032452875.1. Classification (NCBI taxonomy): domain Eukaryota; kingdom Metazoa; phylum Chordata; class Mammalia; order Artiodactyla; family Bovidae; genus Bos; species Bos javanicus. The sequence goes on from NC_083872.1 coordinate 92,013,827, forward strand.
GTTGCCTTTGTTGCCTAGCAGTGGGCTCGGCAGAGATATTACATGAGAGTATCAATTTGCAGGGACTGAGTTGTGATACTTTGCTGATTCTATTCAGCAGAATGTTCGCAGCTGTAAGGGGAGTAAAACAAAAAATAGTAAGGGAAGCAGAGAGAGGAGTTGGCAATGAGGTAAAAAACCTTTGTGGCCAGTAAACCAATTTTATTTTCATTTTTCTCTAAATGCTATTCATTGTAATATGATTTTTTAATGTCACACATCCTCTGAAGCTCTTGTGATCATTTCTTAACCCAGAATGTGAATACCCAAGAGTGAAGCAGGATTCTGTATTGTTCATGAATAGAGTACTCCCTGAGAGACACGGGAAAAGCCATTTATTTCTTTCAAGTCTCGAAGAGGGTCAAGAGGGGCAACCTCTTAATGCTAATACTGTAGTCAGGATGCGGGCACTTAAGGTACCCACACATGCTGTGTCTCAGATGGCTTAGTCCTCATTCATGACCCAGATCTCTGAGTTTAGTAGTGGTGGTGGGAGAGGGTTGATTTTCATTTTAGTTTTATCTGTATCTTAGTAGAGATATCAGAATAAAAAGTGGCATAAAATACTTCTAGCTTGTTAGAACAAAGAGAACAAGGGGTTTAAATATACCAGGGCTCTCATAAGTATACCCAAGTTAATGACACTCATTGAGGCCCCAAGAGCATTGCTGGATCCATTACTGAACTTGGTTTTCTTTTTGGTAAATTATGTGCTCTATCATCGACACTTCAATTTTTTTCCTTAAGTTTTGACATTCATATAATTTCAGAAAACGTAGCTTAAGATAATATTATTTATCCAGACAAGTAAACGAGCACACAGAAGTTTTTAAGGCTTCCTTATTGTTTTCAATTCACCACCCTGTTTTTATAAATTCACTCTATATGTTAAGCATTAACAGAAGACTATTGTACAATTTCCTTTAAAATTTTAAATGTATAAATAATAGAGAGTTTAAGTAACTTCTTAACTGGTAAAGACACATAGTAACATTCAATTCAAGGCTTCTTGAACCTTGATAATAGGTTCCTCAAAGTGCTGGATGGAAAGTGTGACAGGAAAGACCCTAAACATTTGATCTACAGATAATGACCAAGGAACTTACAGGAGAGTTGAAAAGATAATCTTAAAGCATATTAAATCACTTGTAAAAAATAAAGGTACATAATTGAGATTTTAGGACAAAAGATACTACTGAGACAGGCTCTTAGAAATTAATGGGAGCGTGAGTCTCCTGGAGATTTCTCTGAGAAGAAAAGTAGAAAAAAATACAGGTTCAAGGCATCTGGTAACGTGCCAAAAGTGGGAAGGCAGGAGGTATTCTTGGCATCAGTAATCAAGTTATCCCATGGGGATCTCCCAGGCCAACCACTGTATCAGCGTGTGTGTGTACTTTAGTCATGTCCGACTCTCTGTGACCCCATGGACTGTAGTCCGCCAGGGTCCTCTGTCCATGGGATTTTCCAGGCAAGAATAGTGGAGTGGGTTGCCATTCCCTTCTCCACAGGCTCTTTTCAACCCAGTCAAACTGCCATTTCTGATATCTCTTGCATGGCCAGGTGGGTTCTTTACCACTAGCACCACCATCCTGAACCAAACACTTGGGGGACACCAGATGGTGGCACAGTACAGAGCTAGAATAATAATTCTGGGAAGGCCCTCGGTCTGCCAAGGCTCGGGGTATTCAGGAATGAAGATAGGTGCCCAGGAAAGGTTACAGTATCATCCTGCAGCCAGCATGGGCTCCGAAGAACCTCAAAAAACTGTGATCTGAATTATGAAGCAGCACAACTCCAGTGGCCCTCACATGCGAGGGGAGCATCTGAGCACAGTAGAACTTAAAACCCCACACTACGGGGCATGAGCCCCTGGATTTGAATCATGGCTTTGTCTCCTATTGGCTGTATCCTTTGTCAAATCATTTTCTTTCTCTGGGGTCCCAATTTCCTGATCTAAAAATGTAGAGAAAAGTGATACTGCCTCATAGACTTGTCATGATGATTAAACAAGTTACTGTATGAAAAGTACTTAGAACAAGGTTTGACATGTAAGAAGCACTGTATTAAATATTGGCCATTATTATATGAATTTTATACACGATGTTTCATGTTAAAATTGTATTTTCTTTGAAGATAAACTTTTTGATATATTTTAAGGCACTAGAGCTTGTTTCACATTCAGATACTTTTGGAATTGGAAATAAGTCCTCTGTTTACTTGGGAGAAACTGATTAAACCAACCAGCAGATTAACTTAGGTGATATACTAAATAGTATATAATTCAGTAATAAATTAGGCATATCATGAAATAGTACACGTTCTGTAGAGTTATAGAAGACTAGTCTGTATTAAAATAATCTGAAGAGGCTTTGTGGATGACGTCCAGAGTCTCAAGAGATGGATAGGAGTAAAAGTTAGATCAGACACCCTCCTCTTTTCTAGTAATTTTATGACTCTTAGGGAGCCATTTTTGATGAGGCTGTACACACAAGTTAAAAAGACAAAGCAGGAATGAATACATGCATGCTCAGTTGTATCCGACTCTTTGTGACTCCATGGACTGTAGCCCACCAGGCTCCTCTGTTCATGGGATTTCCCAGGCAATAGTACTGGAATGGGTGTCCATGCCCTCCTCCAGAGAATCTTGCTAACCCAGGGGAAGACTGAACTGGCATCTCCTCCATCTCTTGCATTGGTGGATTCTTTATCACTGAACCACCAGGGAAGACCTGCAGGACTGAAAGCATATTGCCAAACTGATCTACCATGACAAGAATTCATTTGGGAATAACAGAGGTGGTGTGGATAAACTTCAATAAAGACAATCAAGTTATAAGGTCCTCAAAAGTAAGAGGTAGGAAATGGCGAGTCAAAGACAATTACTGAACAGAATAATAATGTGCTGTGGTTTAGATGACCAGATGCGTTTTAAGTCTCCCAAGGAGAACAAGTTCTTGACTATAAAGTTGTAGAAAAAACTTAATTAACCGAATGTACCACATAACATCTGAAAGTGAGAAAATTAGCCTGGCAGAGAGATGCAGGCAGATAATGAGATCTAACTCACTGCCAGAAATCTACTGGCTTCAGATCCACTTCCTTTGTTTGGTCAGGTCCTCTCAATGGGAAGGGGAGATGAGTCGACATAGGCAAGCTCTCCCATCTCTACAATTCCATCCCTCACAGATCTGAGTGTGCCAGATGAAGTTGGAGGATGTGGAGGGATGAGACTCTGGCAGACAAAGCTTATTTACCTTTTTTCTATGGCCTCATCCTGAAAGAACATTCTTCATCTAATATATAGTTTTTCCCTTTGTTCTAAATGGTAGCAGGGACTATCTGTGGACTGCAGCCTATAACTGCATTGTTCAAGCATGACACATAAAATGCAGGTTGGAGCACAATCATGTTTTCAATCTCCACCTTTTCTGGCCCTCTCTTCATTCCTCCCCTATCCTACCCTGTCTCACTGACATGCCAATCGTTGTGCCTGCCCTGCTACAGCCCACTTTAAAGAAGGGCATCCAAGTCAGATCCTGATGGAATAGCCTGAGGGGACTATTTTTGGTACCAGGTGAACCTTGGATGGAGTTAACTGTAGCAAGGTCAGAAGCTTAAGTGAAAGGCTGATTCCTATTCATGAGGTCCCCAGACCTGCCCTCAACACAAATCTGGAAGGACCTTCCAGGCCTTGTGCCTCTGTTCTTCCTGAGGCAGGCAGTTAGCCAGTCCTTCCTTGGGATTTCTCATTAGTCCCTGCCCCCACTAATCGAGGCAACTTGAGAGTCCCTCATCCTTGAAACTGAGGATCTGAAACACCTCTTCAAGTCTTCAAGCTAGTGTCTTTTGCCACAGTCAACTGTCAACTAATATTTGTAGTTTTCTAAGTGGCACATAGAAGTGAACTCCTTATTGCCAAATTCAGACTTAAATTGAAGAAAGTGGGGGAAACCACTAAACCATTCAGGTATGACCCAAATAGAATCCGTTATGATTGTACAGTGGAAGTGAGAAATAGATTTAAGGGATTAGATCTGACAGAGTGCCTGATGACTATGGATGGAGGTTCATGACATTGTACAGGAGACAGTGATCAAGACCATCCCCAAGAAAAAGGAATGTAAAAAAGCAAAATGGCTGTCTGGGGAGACCATACAAATAGCTGTGAAAAGAAGAGAAGCAAAAAGCAAAGGAGAAAAGGAAAGATATACCCATTTGAATGCAGAGTTCCAAAGAATAGCAAGGAGAGATAAGAAAGCCTTCCTCAGTGATCAGTGCAAAGAAATAGAGGAAAACAACAGAATGGGAAAGACTACAGATTTCTTTTTTTTTTTTTTTTAACTTTTTTTTTTTCTAATTTTATTTTATTTTTAAACTTTACATAATTGTATTAGTTTTGCCAAATATCAAAATGAATCCACCACAGGTATACATGTGTTCCCCATCCCGAACCCTCCTCCCTCCTCCCTCCTCCCTCCCCATACCATCCCTCTGGGCCGTCCAGTGCACCAGCCCCAAGCATCCAGCATCGTGCATCGAACCTGGACTGGCAACTCAGATTTCTTCAAGAAAATTAAAGCTACCAAGGGAACATTTCATGCAAAGATGGGCTCAATAAAGGACAGAAATGGTATGGACCTGACAGAAGCAGAAGATATTAACAAGAGGTGGAAAGAATACACAGAACTGTACAAAAAAGATCTTCACTACCCAGTTAATCACGATGGTGTGATCACTCACCTAGAGTGAGACACCCTGGAATGTAAAGTCAAGTGAGCCTTAGGAAGCATCACTACAAACAAAGTTAATAGAGGTCTAGTGGAGGTGATGGAATTCCAGTTGAGCTATTTCAAATTCAAAAAGAAGATGCTGTGAAAGTACTTCAATCAATATGCCAGCAAATTTGGAAAACTCAGCAGTGGCCACAGGACTGGGAAAGGTCGGTTTTCATTCCAATTCCAAAGGCAATGCCAAAGAATGCTCAAACTACCACACAATTGCACTCATCTCACATGCTAGTCAAGTAATGCTCAAAATTCTCCAAGCCAGACTTCAGCAATACATGAACCATGAACTTCCAGATGTTCAAGCTGGTTTTAGAAAAGGCAGAGGAACCAGAGATCAAATTGCCAGCATCCACTGGATCATTGAAAAAGCCAGAGAATTCCAGAAAAACATCTATTTCTGCTTTATTGACTATGCTAAAGCCTTTCACTGTGTGGATCACAATAAACTGTGGAAAATTCTGAAAGAAATGGGAATACCAGATGACCTGACTTGTCTTTTGAGAAACCTGTATGCAGGTCAGGAAGAAATAGTAAGAACTGGGCATGGAACAACAGACTGGCTCCAAATAGGAAAAGGAGTACATCAAGGATGTATATCGTCACCCTGCTTATTTAACTTCTATGCAGAGTACATCATGAGAAATGCTGGGCTGGAGGAAGCATAAGCTGGAATCAAGATTGCCAGGAGAAATATCAATAACCTCAGATATGCAGATGACACCACCCTTATAGCAGAAAGTGAAGAAGAACTAAAGAGCCTCTTGATGAAAGTGAAAGAGGAGAGTGAAAAAGTTGGCTTAAAACTCAGCATTCAGTCCCGGTCCCATCACTTCATGGCAAATAGATGGGGAAACAGTGGAAACAGTGGCTGACTTTATTTTTCTGGGCTCCAAAATCACTGCAGATGGTGACTGCAGCCATAAAATTAAAAGATGCTTACTCTTTGGAAGGAAAGTTATGACCAACCTAGACAGCATATTAAAAAGCAGAGACATTACTTTGCCAACAAAGGTCCATCTAGTCAAGTCTATGGTTTTTCCAGCAGTCATGTATGGATGTGAGAGTTGGACTATAAAGAAAGCTGAGCACCGAAGAATTGATGCTTTTGAACTGTGGTGTTGGAGAAGACTCTTGAGAGTCCCTTGGACTGCAAGGAGATCCAACCCGTCCATCCTAAAGGAAATCAGTCCTGGGTGTTCATTGGAAGGACTGATGTTGAAGCTGAAACTCCAATACTTTGGCCACCTGATGTAAAGAGCTGACTCACTGGAAAAGACCCTGATGCTGGGAAAGGTTGAGGGCAGGAGGAGAAGGTGACAACAGAGGATGAGATGGTTGGATGGTATCACCGACTCAATGGACATGAGTTTGGTTGGACTCCGGGAGTTGGTGATGGACAGGGAGGCCTGGCATGCTATGGACCATGGGGTTGCAAGAGTCGGACATGACTGAGCGACTGAACTGAATTGAACTGAAGTTTCACTAGTGGTGGAGAACCCGACTGCCAATGCTGGAGACATAAGAAATGTGAGTTCAATCCCTGGGTCCGGAAGATCCCCTGGAGGAGGGCATGGCAACCCACTCCAGTATTCTTGCCTAAAGAATCCCATGGACAGAGGAGCCAGGTGGGTGACAGTCTATAGGGTTTCTAAGGGTTGGACATGACTAAAGCAACTCAGCATGCAAGTAGATATACACCATTGCTTCTTTCAGAGGTAATTTTACTATTAAAGGGCATTTCTGTTGTTCAGTTACTCAGTCATATCTGACTCTACAACCCCATGGATTGCAGCAGGTCAGGCCTCCCTGTCCTTCACTATCTCTTGGAGTTTGCTCAAACTCTTGTCCATTGAGTCGGTGATGCCATCGAACCATCTCATCCTCTTTTGTCCCCTTCTTCTCTTGCCTTCAATCCTTCCCAACATCAGGGTCTTTTCCAATGAGCTGGCTCTTCACATTAGGTCGCCAAATTTTCAGGGCTTCAAATTCAGCATTAGTTCTTCCAATGAATATTCAGGGTTAAGACTGAAAAAACCAGACCTACATAAAGAATCACTAATGGTAGAATTTCAGAAACAAACCAAATAGCAGGAAGGTATATTTTTGACAGGGCCTCTGCCTGGAGTTCCTTAATCATATCATATAGTTTCCAATGTTGAATGCTGAAAAAAACCCTAGAGCATGGGATCAAAGTCTTAGCTTTGGGCCCTAGTCCCAGCTCTATTTCTTACTACTTCTTTAAATCATGGGCAAGCCCTTAATTCTTTGGATCTCAGCTTTCTGATTTGCATATTTATTGTCAGAATAAATAAATAAGTAAACAATAAGGGCTCTTCTAGCTCTAATATTCTGTCATATTTCTACTATTCAACCACAAGAGCAGCCTATCCATTAAAGTTCATGAAACAGAGATTCCTTGCAAAAGTGAAATTCTCTGAGTGTTTAGAACATACATTCCCATGAACTCCCCCTAATCCCTTGGAATGGAGAGAGATTCTACAGTATACATTCTGGGAAAAGGAGAGAAAAATAATACCTGTGTGGGAAAGATTTTACTATCAGTGGTGGGAATGCAAACTAGTACAGCCACTGTGGAGAACAGTGTGGAGATTCCTTAAAAAACTGGAAATAGAACTGCCTTATGATACAGCAATCCCACTGCTGGGCATACACACTGAGGAAACCAGAAGGGAAAGAGACACGTGTACCCCAATGTTCATCGCAGCACTGTTTATAATAGCCAGGACATGGAAGCAACCTAGATGTCCATTAGCAGATGAATGGATAAGAAAGCTGTGGTACATATATACACAATGGAGTATTACTCAGCCATTAAAAAGAATACATTTGAATCAGTTCTAATGAGGTGGATGAAACTGGAGCCTATTATACAGAGTGAAGTAAGCCAGAAAGAAAAACACCAATACAGTATACTAACGCATATATATGGAATTTAGAAAGATGGTAACAATAACCCTATGTATGAGACAGCAAAAGAGACACTGATGTATAGAACAGTCTTATGGACTCTGTTGGAGAGGGAGAGGGTGGGAAGATTTGGGAGAATGGCTTTGAAACATGTATAATATCATGTATGAAACGAGTTGCCAGTCCAGGTTCGATGCACAATACTGGATGCTTGGGGCTGGTGCACTGGGATGACCTAGAGGGATGGTATGGGGAGGGAGGAGGGAGGAGGGTTCAGGATGGGGAACACATGTATACCTGTGGCAGATTCACTTCGATATTTGGCAAAACTAATACAATATTGTAAAGTTAAAAATAAAATTAAATTAAAAAATTAATAAAATAAAATAAATAAAAAGACAGAACATACATCCATTAAAAAAGTATAATTTGTGTTTACTAATTGCCAGTTGAAAATATTAGAACGATTAAAAATTAGACTCAAATAAGATTCAATATTGGGCTTCCCAGGAAGGTCAGTGGTAAAGGATCTCTCTGCCAATGCAGAGAATGCAGGAGATGCAGGTTTGATCCCTGGGTTGGGAAGAACCCCTGGAGGAGGAAATGGCAACCCACTCCAGTGTTCTTTCCAAGAAAATCTCATGGACAGAGGAGACTGGTGGGCTATACAGTCCATGGGATTACAGAGTTGGACACGACAGAGTGACTGAATATACACACAAGATTCAATATTAAGAAATTACAGGAAAGAGCACTGTATTTCTCTACTTAAAATGTTTACTAGGGTAATGATTACAGCTAATGTTTATGGAGCATCTAAAATCTGCTAGCACTTTTTCTATCCTTTCAAAAATTAAAGTTCAAAAGATTTTTGTATTATAAAATGAACCACCCACTTGACAGATTTGGAATCTAACTGATAATCAGCGTATTGTGCCCAGACTCTTATCTTCTTGTTCACTAGTGCTTTCCCAGACAGGCTTAATAAAAACTAGATTAACAACAGAAGATAGTCACCAAATATTCCAACATTTGTATTGTCTTAGAGATGAAAGTAGTGAGTCCATATTCCATCATAAATCTTTTTCCAAATTGTTTTTCAGGACATAGTTCAAGTAGAACAACCAATTTATTTCTGTCAGCTCTCTGACCTCTTTACTGAGTAATGTGTTACATGTAGAGGCTGGTTAGCAAACAATAGCTTTTGCTACAGAAATGCTGACTAAGGCCTCCTGCTAGACAGTCTGCATTGCTGCTTTTCTGTCCCTGTGGAAAAGACACAAGCTTGTTGTGGAAATGACAGCTTTATACCCATGACTGTTCACCCTAAGATCATCACAAATGTGAGATATGTCTGTATACAAGAATACATGCACACTCATACATTCACAGCTAGTCTTACTTGGTAAAATGACTTGTTGCTTCCAGGTCTGTATCTTGTGGACGAAGATTATTATACACATATTTCAGGTCTTGGATTCCGCTTAGCTCGGGCAATCCTGCATGTAACATCTTAGCAAAACAAAAACACACAAACAAAACAAACAAAAAAAATCTCAATAAATATAAATAAAATCTCCATTCTTGTCTTCTGTAGAAGAGGCATGTTCAGCAAGAGAAAACAGAAATAATAAGAGCTCTAGTGTCCGAATTTCTGGATCCATGATTTAAAATCTAAATGATCTGGAATTTTCTCCTTTTTAAAGTGGATGTAAAAATACCCAACATGTTCTGGGAGAATCAACTAGTAATGATTAAGAAAGAGCTATACATATAAATTATAGCACAAAAATTATATCACAATACCTATTTTTAAGAAGAAAAACTTAATCCCTCCAAACATGTAAGTGAAGCATCCAGGTCAAATGGTGTGTAAGGAAAGAAAAAAACTCATCTTTTTGTTGCTTAATCTTATGCCCCATTCCTTTGCTTTTTAATCTTGTGTTCTTTCATGAATCAATGACTCTTACTATAAGAACATATTTTTCCCTAGTTAAGTGGTGACTGAATTTATTAAAAAATATTAAAACAATGAAACAAAGATTAAACCATACTAAGTTTCAGGTATTTTTTTTTGCCAAACTTTGGGAAAATGCTCTGTTTAAATTATAGTGCATATTGAAGGGGTAATACTCTCTTTAGTTATAGGCAAACATCTTAGAAAAAAAATAGATCTTTGAGATAAATGTGAGCTCTGAGAAAAAAAAGAATGTCATCAGTATCTCATGACTAAAATAAAGTACTTCCTGCTCTGGAATAGAGGAAGGGAAGTTAAGAACAGTTGTGGGAAGTTAAGAACAATGCTGTTGATCCTAAAAATAAAGAAAAGACTGAAGAACTTCCTGAAGGTCCAGTGGTTAAGGCGTTGCCTTCCAATGAAGGGGGTGCAGGTTTGATCCCTGGTTAGGAAGATAATTGGAGAAGGCAATGGCACCCCACTCCAGTACTTTTTTTTTTTTTTCCCACTCCAGTACTCTTGCCTGGAAAATCCCATGGATGGAGAAGCCTGGTAGGCTGCAGTCCATGGGGTCGATAAGAGTCAGACACAATTGAGCATCTTCACTTTCACTTTTCACTTTCACGCATTGGAGAAGGAAATGGCAACCCACTCCAGTGTTCTTGCCTGGAGAATCCCAGGGACGCAGAGCCTGGTGGGCTGCCGTCTATGGGGTTGCACAGAGTCGGACACGACTGAAGTGACTTAGCAGCAGCAGCAGTAGGAAGATAATATCCCATATGCCTTGTGGCCACAATACTAAAACATAAAACAGGAACAATACTGTAACACATTCAATAAAGACTTTAAAAAGGGTCCACATTAAAAAAAAAATCTAAAAAAAAAAAAAAAAGAATAAACTGAGTGTGGCTATGGAGGATGGCTGAAGTTGTGACTGACTTGATGAAGTTCAAGTGGAAAAAAATGGATTTGAAACTATTTTCCCTTCCTACTCTTTACACATAGGCTGAGGGACAAGCATAAATAGATGGACAGAGAAGAGCAAGATATCTTCCATTTGTTCACAGACAGAGATCCAAGACAGATTTCAGGAACATTGGGTATCCTGTGGGTGAGTGACAAGAGATGGGGCTGAAAAGGCTAAGAATGTGGGATGTTTTAGCAATAGGAAATATTCTGTATGCTATGCTATGCTATGCTAAGTCACTTCAGTCATGTCCGACTCTGTGTGACCCCATAGACGGCAGCCATCAGGCTCCCCCGTCCCTGGGATTCTCCAGGCAAGAACACTGGAGTGGGTTGCCATTTCCTTCTCCAATGCATGAAAGTGAAAAGTGAAAGCGAAGTCACTCAGTCGTGTCTGACTCTTAGCGACCCCATGGACTGCAGCCTACCAGGCTCCTCCATCCATGGGATTTTCCAGGCAAGAATACTGGAGTGGGGTGCCATTGCCTTTTCCAAAATATTCTGTACTTTATCCTAAAGGCAAAGAAAGCTCCTTTCATGTTTATATATGAGTATAAAAAGAATGAATTGTGTTTGAGAAAGATCATCATGGTTACATGTGAAAAATAAAGTGGGGCCAAATAAGAGGCTAGATTGGAGACTGCTGAGGAATGAAGAAAAGCTACTAGAGTTTAATTATACCTGCTGCTGCTACTGCTGCTAAGTCGCTTCAGTCATGTCCGACTCTGTTCGACCCCATAGACAGCAGCCCACCAGGCTCCCCCGTCCCTGGGATTCTCCAGGCAATAATACTGGAGTGGGCCGCCATTTCCTTCTCCAATGCATGAAAGTGAAAAGTGAAAGAAGTCGCTCAGTCATGTGCGACTCTTAGCGACCTCATGGATTTCAGCCTACCAGGCTCCTCCATCCATGGGATTTTCCAGGCAAGAGTACTGGAGTGGGGTTCCACTGCCTTCTCCGTTAAATATACCTAGGGGATAGAATTGAGAAAACTGGGTGGTTGACTGGATATATTTGGCAGACTGGGTGGGGCCTAAAGCATAAATACAGATTTGGGGGTTATTAGCATACAGATATTGGAGAAGGAAATGGCAACCCACTCCAGTGTTCTTGCCTGGACAATCCCAGGGACGGGGGAGCCTGGTGGGCTACCGTCTATGGGGTCGCACAGAATCAGACATGACTGAAGCAACTTAGCAGCAGCAGCAGCAGCAGCAGCAGCATACAGATAGTAATTGAAACCATGGGAATGGATTAGGTTGTCCTGGGAAGTTGTTAGCTGTCTTTCCCTGTGGATGACCGAGCATCTTAAATTCATGATATCTAAAGTTGAGCAAATTTTCTTCTATAACTCTCCCTCCTGCTTCTTATTTCATATCTCACTGCCACCATTGTCCAAATAACAAGAAGTGAACGTGTTAGTCACTCAGTCGAGTCTCTTTGTGACTCCAAGGACTGTAGCCCATCAGGCTCCTCTGTCCATGGCATTCTCCAGGAAAGAATACTAGAGTGGGAAGCCATTCCGCTCTCCAGGGGATCTTCCTGACCCAGAGCTCAAACCCAGGTCTCACACATTGCAGGAAGATTCTTTACTGTCTGAGACACCAGGGAAGCCCATAGTAACAAGAAATTCATATCTTGTTTGAGTTTCTCTTCTTCCTGATTCCCAATGACAATCCTCCATTGCAATTATTGTTCCAGCTCAGCTCCCCATCTTCATTTGCTTAGATAACTTGAATAGCTTTTATTTCTGGCTCTTCAATCCTTATCTAATTACATAATTTCTAAGTTATCTGTCTAAAATCCAAGCTACATGGATTTTAGTATGATGGTACTTCCTTTATCAAAAACAAAGACACTCCTCGGTTCTCAGATGGCTATATCTCAGGTGGCTATATAAGTCCAAAATTTTCATCCTGGTCATAAATGACTCTTAATCTAACTGTGATATAACACTTCAACCTTACTGTCTACATAGGCCTCCACCTGTGCCACAGACCGGGTGTACTTGGTCACCTCCATTTCTAACACATGTCATGCCCATGGTCTTTAAGCCTTCACACATACTTATGATTTTCTTTCAGTCAGGATTCCTTTCCTCTCTTCCCTTGTCTGTTGAAATTCTTTTTGAAGGCTCATGTCAAATACTTCTTCCTCCTTGAAAGCACCACAGATGCTCTTGATAAGATTTCTTAATTTGCTTTCTTTGTACAGTAATCCTATATTGGCTACAGCTCTTTCAAAGAACTTATTGCTGCCTAGCTTTAACTATGTTTTGTTTGAGTGTATGTTTGTCACATTAGATTTTAAGTTCTTTGAGAACAGAAATTAAGTTTTTAGTCCATGCTGAACTGTCTATATTGCATAACATGGTGCTTTGTAGTTAGAACTTAATGAATGTCTGAATTAATGAATGCATGAGTGAATGAAAAAATATCTGACCCTGTGAGGCATTGAAAGCCTACAGATAGAACTTCAGTCCCAACTAATAAACTTAAAATCAACCATAGGGAGATACATTGCAGAGCAACTAAAACCTAGATTAGGTTCTATCAGTTCTGTACTTCAGAGTTCCAGAGACATGTGTGCACTTATTGTGTCAGTGTCCCCCTTTAACACACTATGACTGACTGTTTGCTATGAACACCTAAAGCTGAATTCCTTTCTAGTTTCTCTGAATATTCTGAATTCACACATGCTCCTTTAGGACTATGTCAAACATTTCCTTGGGAAGTAGACCTTATACTTACCCTTCCTACACACACACACACACACACACACACACACACACTGGTCTGCCAAGTATAGATGACTTCAGATCCAAATTCTCTCCCTTTCATGTGGCTGATTAAAGGAAGCAAGTGCTAACTTTGCCCTTGTTGATGGGCTTAATACCTTAGAAAGACGGCTTTTAGTGTTGCAACTCTGCACGTGAGAGTAAGGACGGTCTCAAACGTGGGTGCACTTAGCCAGGTCTGTTCACTGGCCCACAGAGATGTGGTTCAAGTGCCTGCCAGCTTAGATTACATGGGTCAAAACTGTAGGGCTTCCCCGGTGGGCTCAGTGGTAAAGAATCTGCCTACAATGCAGAAGATGTGGGTTAGATTGCAGGGTTGGGAAGATCTACTGGAGCAAGAAATGGCAACCCACTCCAGTATTCTTGCCTGGGAAATCCCATGGAAAGAGGAACCTGGCAGGCTAAAGTTCACAGGGCCACAAGAATTGGACATGACTTAGTGACTAAATCATCAACAATAACCTTAACTGGAGCAATAAGAAAGAGAAAGGGTGGCTAGTACAGATAAACAGATAAGTTCCTTCTTAAAACATGGGAACATTAAAATTTTTTTTTAAATTCTGTTTTTCTCTTACTGAGTCCAAATCTGTCTTGATAGTTATGCTTCAGAAAGCAGACACACTTTGCCACCACGTAGAGAAGTTAGAAAGATTTCTGCTGGGAAATATTGGATATAAAAATGGGTGTGATAAACATTTTAAACTGGGTGAATGGTCCCTATGTTCTTTGGGAGCCTTCCATAATGACTGCTATTGATTTTTTAATAAGAGAAAAGCTGATGAAATACAGGCTTTTATGTTAGTGAATCCAGCCAGCAACACTCTTGGGTCTCTACAGATGTTTTGCTTTTAAGCAAGATGGGAATTTCATGGATTATTTTTCCCCAGCTTTTCCCAGGAGTAAACAAAAAGGACTGTGAATATCTGGAAATGGGCTGTTCTCTACCAAGGATGAGCAATGAACTCCACAGCAGACACCAAATGTTTGTGTCTTATAATCCTTTGTTATTGACCATTCATGGAGGGCAGAATTTATGACTCATGTCAAGTACTTCTCAAGTCGTAACTAGGTTATGGCACAGTAGATTAAGTTCTTTTTGAGTAAGTTAACACAGAAAGAGTCATTTGAGAGAGAGTTGAGGGAAATATAGATTATACACAGAGGTAGAAAGTAACCCAAAAGGAGTCCATGTGTAGGCCAGAATTGGAATGGAAAAAAAAATAGCTTGGGGTGAAGAGAATGGGATTGATATGTACACACTACTATATATAAAATAGCAAAGGGAACTCTACCCAATACTCTGTGGTGACCTAGACGGGAAGGAAATCCAAAAAAGAGCAAAAAGTCAGTGTTAGTCGTTCAGTTGTGTCCAACTCTTTGCAACCCCATGGACTGCAGCCCACTAGGTTCCTCTGTCCATGAGATTCTCCAGGCAAGAATATTGGAGTGAGTTCTATTCCCTTCTCCAGGGATCTTCTCAACCCAGGGATTGAACCCCAGTCTCCCACATTGCAGACACATTCTTTACCATTTGAGCCACCAGAGATGCCCACTAAAAATGTCAACAGAGTGTATATATGTATATAGATAGCTGATTCACTTTGCTATATGGCAGAAGCCAATACAACATTGTGAATCAACTATACTACAATTAAGAAACAAACAAAAAATCCCCAGAGGTTGGCACTGGTACTGCAGTTCTTCTGACAAAGGATACTTCTTTTTCCAATAGACTATAAACTCCATGGGGACAGAAATTCTGTTCATCCCTTTACAGATATATCTCCAGAGCCTAGCACAGTGACAAAGATGCAGCCAAAATTCAACAAATATTTGTTGAGTGATAGAATAGATAACTAAATGCTGTAAAACAATCTTCTGTAAATTTAAATTTGGTCTTTATTTTATAAGAAGAAGATATGGTCTTGAAACCTTTACTGATGCTTTATTTACCTACAGAACCCCATAAGAAAGAAATGTGAAGAGTAGAGAATCAAGAGGTAAGTAATCAGAAACAGACATATAACATTGCTGTTTTACACATGTGTGTGGGGTCACAAAAGAGCCGGAGACGACTTAGTGACTAAATAACAACTACGTTCATTTGTCTAATTGGTCTGTTTCCCAGGTGGGACTCAGTGGTAAAGAATCAGCCTGCCAATGCAGGAGACATGGGTTCGATCCTTGGGTCAGGAAGATCCCCTGGAGCAGGAAATGGAAACCCACTCCAGTATTCTTCCCTGTAAAATTCCATGAACAAAGGAGCCTGGCACCAGGGCTACCGTCCATGGGGTCACAGAGTTGAACACGACTGAGCACACATGCACACACTAATTGGCCCACATTGCATCTGATCTCTGTTTCAATTTCTGTAAAAGTCTAAATCTCAGATTATAAGATTAATCTGAATTAGTATCATTCACTGCCAATTTTTCTTCCTTAGCCTAAAAGTCACAGTTGAATAATTAAAACAGGGAATTTTTTTGCAAATACTATTTACTAGTATCCTTCAATGTCTGATTTCAATGTTATTTTATGAAAAATTATTTGACTACCTGAATAAAATATCACATATCTACTTCTTTAGATGAAATAACATTGTATATACTCTTTAATGACTATTTAATATATTATGACCCACATGATAAAAGTTTTCTTTTTAGGTAAGTGGAAATGATTATTAAACAAAAGAAAAAAGCCCACCAATACCTTTTAGAATCCTTTTTTTTTTCTTCAAAAGGCTGTTCTTTCACATTATTTTAACATGCTTGTCATTCAGCATAATTTTACTATCAGCTAAGAAATAGTATAAAATGATATTTGTCCTTTTCTGCTTTGGGTTTATTTTTGAAATGTCTGTGACTGGTGGAAGCAGTTGTTAGAATATGTTACTCTCAGTCTTAGTAGGCAGTTACTTACACGTTTTAGACATTTAGAAATGCTGGATACCTAATTTGCTTGTGTACATGAATTTTGTCTTCCTTACTAAATTGAAAAATTTGAGACTGACAAGATCTAATATGTTAATGTATTCTCCATAGTTTCTGGCATTTAGTAAGTACTCAAGAGTTTATGGATTCATGAGCTAAACCCCACTAGAGTGTAAACATTGATATCATCTGGATTTTTACTATGAAATGGATTCAAGGTCATGGACTCAGTCCTTGTAGAGTTCTACCTGTGGCTTGAATACAATGAATTATAAACCATCTCATGATTATAATATGACCTAATATAATTGGGAGATAGAGTAAAATTCTACCAGTATGAATCACTGGCTATTACTGGAAAGTCAGTTTGACTCTGGAGATGGACAGAACCGTATATATCCAGTTTACATGTGAAGTAACCAAAATGTCTTTCTATATGAAGGACTACATGTTTATAGAATATTTAGAAATCCATATTTTCAAGACAGAGAGGAAAGAAGTAAGGTCCATATGTTGTTTGAAAAGTGAAACAAGAATCAAAATCCAATCTTCACTGCAAGAAGGTCAACATTTATTTAGTACTATGCAATAGAACTAAATTAATAGAACTAAACATCTGCTTTGATGGAAATATTTTATATTTGTGCTGCCCAATATGGTATACCACTAGCTAGATGTGGCTGGTGAGTGAAATGTGAAATTTCAAGTGAAATGTGGTCAGTGAGACTAAGGAACTGAATTTTAAATTTTATTCAATGCTAATTAAATTTAAATAACCAAGTGATTAGGGGATACTTTTTGGACAATACTCTTATAGGTTAACAAGGATCTAGTGTAATAATTGGATCCTACTATAGGACAGGTACTGTGCTGTTTATATTAATTATCTAATAGGGCTATTATGAAATGTAAATCAATTAGTACGCATAAGGCACTTAGCATAAATGCTTATGCAAAATATTCAGCATTAGGTCATTTATTTATCAGTCCTACAAGGTAGATGCTATTACTTTTATTTAACAGATGAGGAAACAAGAGTCTGACTGGAGTAAGTAACATATGCTGAGAAATATAGCCAGTAAGAGGCCAACTTAGAATTCAAACCCAGGAATTCAAACCTACCCTTAACAGCATCTAGTAGAACTGTCATCTCATGGCGCTAAACCAGTTTTTTAAAATTTATTTATTTTTAATTGAAGGATGGGGAAACAATGGAAACAGTAAGAGACTTTGTTTTGGGGGGCTCCAAAATCACTGTAGATGGTGACTGCAGCCATGAAATTAAAAGATGCTTGCTCCTTGGAAGAAAAACTATGACCAACCTTGACAGCTTATTAAAAAGCAGAGACATTATTTTGCCAACAAAGGTCCATCTAGTCAAAGCTATTGTTTTTCCAGTAGTCATGTATGGATATGAGAGTTGGACTATAAAGAAAGCTGAGCACCGAAGAATTGATGCTTTTGAACTGTGGTGTTGGAAAAGACTCTTGAGAGTCCCCTGGACTGCAGGGAGATCCAACCAGTCCATTCTAAAGGAAATCAGTCCTGAATACTCATTGGAAGGACTGATGCTGAAGCTGAAACTCCAATACTTTGGCTACCTGATGCAGAGAGCCAATTCATTAGGAAAGACCCTGATGCTGGGAAAAATTGACGGTGGGAGCAGAAGGGGATGACAGAGGATGAGATGGCTGGATGGCATCACCAACTCAATGGACATGAGTTTGAGTGAGCTCCAGGAGTTGGTGATGGACAGAGAAAATTGGTGTGCTGCAGTCAGAATTGAAAGATAATTGCTTTACAGAATTTTGTTGCTTTTTGCCAAACTTCAAAATGAATCAGTCACAGGTATACATATATCCCCTCCCATGTGAACCTTCCTCCCATCTCTCTCCCCATCCCACCCCTCTAGGTTGATACAGAGCCCTGTTTGAGTTTCCTGAGACGTATAGAAAATTCCCATTGGCTATCTATTTTACACATGGTAATGTAAGTTCCCATGTTACTCTCTCCATACAGCTCACCCTAAACCAAAAATTTCTGATGATTGTACTGATTCCAACACCATGCTGATTTACAAAAGATGTATGTATCTCCTACAATTTGCTGCAGTTATTAGCATGTATGTATGTGCCCATAGGAATCACCACATTTCCCTTCCAGGAGATATTTCTATCAGATCCTTCTCCTCTCACCCTGACATTTGGTTGGTCCACTGGACAATGGAATGAAACATTAAAAATTCCTCTGTTGGCCAACAGAGAGCACCCAGGACTATGATGCATAGACTCAAATGTGCTGCTCTAGAGTTGAGTTGCTAGCAAGTCATCTTACATTTTTGACTCTCAGTTTCTTCTGGAAAATAAGCAAGTGATCAAAGGGGTTGGGAGGGAAACCAGGAAAAATCCTTGCTTGTTCTATATCATTGGGTTGCCATAATGTGAAAATGGGATAATATTTTTAAAATACTTTAAAAAAAATCCTAAAGCATTGTGCAACTGATATAATATTCTAGATTACTGTCCTTCATCTTTAATCAAAATGTACTGAAATAACCCCTGAATATATCAATATTATTGTGAAGAGAAAGGTTTGAGACGATGACTGTGAATTAATGTTATGAACTGTTAAGAAACGTATTGAAAAGATGTACAATGGTACTTTTAGTTGGTTCATTCCATTCCGTTTTGAATAGCTCTTTGGGGAACTCCAAACCATTAGCAAAGATAGACGACGGAAAGAGAGAAATAAGTGAAGCTTATTATTTTTGTTAATTCCCCAAGGGACTTACCATTTCTAGCAGGTTCAAGAGCAGCCGGCTGTGTCTTCTGACAATATTATAAGCTCGACAGCAAAGCTCCACAAAATCTTGGAAATGCTGTGGGTTTTTCCCACCCTCTGTAATAAAGTACTCCATCTCTGAAGTAAAAATAAAAGGGGCTCGGTCCCTATAAGCAAAAAAAGGAAAAAAAAGAAAGAAAGAAAAGCAAGAACAACCATAAGCAGGAAGAGAAATGGTTGAAAAAATCAAATTAGGCAATTACAACAACTTATTTCCATTTGAAAATTTTTGTTATTTTTCTCTCCACTCTAATGGATGAACCTCCATTGTAGGATGGTTAGAAAAGCTTGCTAATTATAGGTTTTGAATAATGTAACTGAGCTGTAACAGAGAAGGAAGGGCAAGTTATTTTACAAAGTTGACCTATACAGTCTCAAATAGTAATTTCAAGTTATTTTTGATGTGACTATTATCCATTAAAGTTAATATAGGGAATGTGATTTTACAGAAAATACATTTATTGCTAAAGTATGAAATGATAGAACAGATCATGTTTTTAACCTCATGGTACTTTTTCTTTTTTTTAATGGTCTTCCCTGATGGCTCAGATGGTAAAAAATTTGCCTGCAATGAGAGAGACTCAGGGTCAATCCCTGGATTGGGAAAATACCCTGGAGAAGAAAGTGAAGTCGCCCAGTTGTGTCCGACTCTTTGCGACCCCATGGACTGTAGCACACTAGGCTCCTCCATCCATGGAATTTTCTAGGCAAGAGTACTGGAGTGGGTTGCTATTTCCTTCTCTAGTGGATCTTCCCAACCTAGGGACTGAACCTGGGTTTCCTGCATTGTGGGCAAATGCTTTACCGTCTGAGCCACCAGGGAATCCCAAGGGAATGGCAACCCACTCCAGTATTCTTGCCTGGAAAATTCCATGGACAGAGGAGCCTAGCAGGCTACAGTCTTTGGGAAGACTGAGTGACTAACACTTTCTTTCACTTTCAACAAATTGGGGAGCATTATTTACAACAGCCAAGATATGGAAGCAACCAAAGTGTCCATCAATATAGAAATGTATAAAGAAGATGTGATATATATATATAATGAAATGTTATTCAGCCATAAAAAAGTATGAAATCTTGCCATTTTCAACAACATGGATGTATCTAGAAGGCCTCATCCTAAATGAAATGAGTCACAGAAAGACACATACTATGTGATTTCATTCACACATAGATTCTAGAAAACAAACACAACAAAACATAAACAGACTCATAGAATCAGAGAACAAACTGGGGTTGCCGGAGGGGAGGGAGATGGAGGAATTAGTGAAATAGGTAGAGGAGACTAAGAGTTAGAAACTTCCTGTTATAAAATAAATAAGTCATAGGGACGTAATGTACAGCATAGGGACATAATGTACAGCATAGGGAATATAGTCAAAATAATACTGTAATAACTTTGTATGGACACAGATGGTAACTGGACTTATTGTGTTGATCATTTTGTAATGCATAAAAAATATTGAATCACTATGTTCTACAGCTGAAATGAATGATGGTATTGTAAGTCAACTATAGTTCAGAACAACAACAACAAAAAAGCTAAGATATGCATGACAAATTCTTTCAGAAGGTAATCTATGAAAAACACAGATGTTACCAATTCATTGTGATATGCTTAGTAAGGGAAAAAGAGGTAGCTATATTTCATTTTATACTAGGTATAATAAAAATATTGGTCAGAAAGGAGGAAATATGACCAGACACTGTTAGTATGGGATCGTGAAAAATCGGACATGACTTAGCGACTGAACAACAATACCTAGCTCTTAGAATTGCTGTGAGGACTAAGAACATATACACAAAGGCCGGACACAGAGAGAGCTACACATCTGTGAATGGCTATAAGAGGTTCATGCAGACAGCACAGACTGTAGCCTTGCCAGGTAGGCTTCCAGTCATATTCAACCACTTACTAGTTCTGCAACCCTGAACAAGTCACTTGGCCTCTGAGTGGCTCAACCTCTTCCTCTGTAAAATGGGAATAAGAGTGCTTGACTCTTTGGATAGTTGAGAGGATTAAATGAGTATAAGTACTTAAAACATAGCCTGGCATATAGTAAACACTCAATAATTTTAAATATTGTTCTTAGTGTCCAAACTAATAAAATTATTCTTAGAGCTGAACCTAGTCATAGTTAAATCTCTCTTTCTCTTCAAAAATTCCATGTGTGAGATCCCATCTATCCTTAAATGTTTAATTTACTTTCAGCTTCTCCAAAGTGATCTCTTTGGCTGCATAAGCCCTTAAGTGGACATTTGAATTTGGTAGCATTTTTTATAAATCATTCAACCATGGGGTCATCACTACAGGTAACATTTCAGTGAGTTTTAGCAAAATCTTAGACTTCTATAATCAGAAAAAAACTTAATTTTATATATAAAAGTCTTCTAATTCTTTTTCTTACTCTCTATAGTATATTGGCTATATTGGGTGAAGTTTTTGAAATAATTTTGAGAGTCTCAAACTTTACAACTT
The DNA here is from genome assembly GCF_032452875.1 of Bos javanicus. Lineage (NCBI taxonomy): Eukaryota > Metazoa > Chordata > Mammalia > Artiodactyla > Bovidae > Bos > Bos javanicus. The sequence goes on from NC_083872.1 coordinate 92,035,551, forward strand.
CCTGAAATTTTCTTTTTTAGTGTGATAGATATGCTTTTCTCATTGATAGAGAAAAATATGTCTGACCAAAATGATTTCTTTTGGAAAATTTTTTAGTTATGCTTACCTTCCTGTGATAACATATTTCAAACATGTAAAAGAAACATATAAAAATTAGAGAAAATATATAAACTAAAAGAAATAACTGAAAGTGAATTGAAAGATGAACTCCCCAAGTTGGTAGGTGCCCAGTATGTTTCTGGAGATCAGCAGAGAAATAACTTCAAAAGAATTAAGGGACGGAGTCAAAGCAAAAACAACACCCAGCTGTGCATGTGACTGGTAATAGAAGCAAGGTCTGATGCTGTAAAGAGCAATATTGCATAGGAACCTGGAATGTTAGGTCCATGAATCAAGGCAAATTGGAAGTGGTCAAACAAGAGATGGTAAGACTGAACCTCGACATTCTAGGAATCAGCGAACTAAGATGGACTGGAATGGGTGAATTCAACTCAGTTCAGTTCAGTCGCTCAGTCAAATCCGACTCTTTGCGACCCCATGAATCGCAGCACGCCAGGCCTCCCTGTCCATCACCAATTCCTGGAGTCCACTCAGACTCATGTCCATCGAGTCAGTGATGCCATCCAGCCATCTCATCCTCTGCCGTCCCCTTCTCCTCCTGCCCCCAATCCCTCCCAGCATCAGAGGCTTTTCCAATGAGTCAACTCTTCGCGTGAGGTGGCCAAAGTACTGAAGTTTCAGCTTCAGCATCATTCCCTCCAAAGAAATCCCAGGGCTGATCTCCTTCAGAATGGACTGGTTGGATCTCCTTGCAGTCCAAGGGACTCTCAAGAGTCTTCTCCAACACCACAGTTCAAAAGCATCAATTCTTCAGCACTCAGCTTTCTTCACAGTCCAACTCTCACATCCATACTTCAGTATTCTTGCCTTGAGAACCCGATGAACAGTATGAATTCAACTCAGATGACCATTATATCTACTACTTTGGGTAGGAATCACTTAGAAGAAATGGAGTAGCCATCATAGTCAACAGAAGAGTCCAAAATGCAGTACTTGGATGCAATCTCAAAAATGGCAGAATGATCTCTGTTCATTTCCAAGCCAAACCATTCGATATCATGGTAATCCAAGTGTATGCCTGACCAGTAATGCTGAAGAAGCTGAAGTTGAATGGTTCTATGAAGACCTACAAGACCTTTTAGAACTAACACCCAAAGAAGATGTCCTTTTCATTATAGGGGTTGCTGCTGCTGCTAAGTCGCTTCAGTTGTGTACGACTCTGTGCGACCCCGTAGATGGCAGCCCACCAGGCTTCCCCGTCCCTCGGATTCTCCTGGCAAGAACACTGGAGAGGGTTGCCATTTCCTTCTCCAATGCATGAAAGTGAAAAGTGAAAGTGAAGCCGCTCAGTTGTGTCCGACTCCTAGCAACCCCATGGACTGCAGCCTACCAGGCTCCTCTGTCCATAGGATTTTCCAGGCAAGAGTACTGGAGTGGGGTGCCATTGCCTTCTCCGTCATTATAGGGGACTGGAATGCAAAAGTAGGAAGTCAAGAAACACCTGGAGTAACAGGCAAATTTGGCCTTGGAGCACAGAATGAAGTAGGGCAAAGGCTAATAGAGTTTTGCCAAGAGAATGCACTGGTTACAGCAAACACCCTCTTCCTACAACACAAGAGAAGACTCTACATATGGACATCACCAGATGGTCAACACCGAAATCAGATTGATTATATTCTTTGCAGCTAAAGATGAAGAAGCTCTATACAGTCAGCAAAAACAAGACTTGGAGTGACTCTGGCTCAGATCATGAACTCCTTATTGCCAAATTCAGACTGAAATTGAAGAAAGTAAGGAAAACCACCAGGCCATTCAGGTATGACCTAAATCAAATCACTTATGATTATACAGTGGAAGTGACAAACAGATTTAAGGGATTAGATCTGATAGACAGAGTGCCTGATGAACTATGGATGGAGGTTCATGACATTGTACAGGAGGCAGTGGTCAAGACCATGCCCAAGAAAAGAAATGCAAAAAGGCAAAATGGTTGTCTGAGGAGGCCTTACAAATAGCTGAGAAAAGAGGCAAAAGGTAAAGGAGAAAAGGAAAGATATACCTATTTGAATGCAGAGTTCCAAAGAATAGCAAGGAGAGATGAGAAAGCCTACCTCAGTGATCAATGCAAAGAAATAGAGGAAAATAATAGAATGGGAAAGACTAGAGGTCTCTTCAAGGATATTAGAGATACCAAGGGAACATTTTGTGCAAAGATGGGCTCAGTAAAGGACAGAAATGGTATGGGCCTGACAGAAGCAGAAGATATTAAGAAGGTGTGGCAAGAATACACAGGAGAACTATACAAAAAAGATCTTCATGACCCAGATAATCACGATGGTGTGATCACTCACCTAGAGCCAGACTTCATGGAATGTGAAGTCAAGTGGGCCTTAGGAACTAGCATCACTATGAGCAAAGCTAATGGAGGTGATGGAATTCCAGTTGAGCTATTTCAAATCCTAAAAGATGTGACAGTGCTTCACTCAATATGCTAGCAAATTTGGAAAACTCAGCAGTGGCCACAGGACTGGAAAAGGTCAGTTTTAATTCCAATCCCAAAGAAAGGCAAGGCCAAAGAACACTCAAATTACCACACAGTTGCACTCATCTAAGACGGTAGCAAAGTAATGTACAAAATTCTCCAAGTCTTCAACAGTATGTGAATTGTGAACTTCCAGATATTCAAGCTGGTTTTAGGAAAGGCTGAGGAACCAGAGATCAAATTGCCAATACCTGTTGGATCATCGAAAAAGCAAGAGAGTTCCAGAAAACATCTACTTCTCTTTTACTGACTACGCCAAAGCCTTTCACTGTGTGGATCACAACAAAATGTGGAAAATTCTTGAAGATGGGAATATCAGACCACCTGACCTGCCTCCTGAGAAATCTGTATGCAGGTCAGGAAGCATTAGTTAGAACTGGAGATGGAACAACAGACTGTTTCCAAATCGGGAAAAGAGTACGTCAAGGCTGTATACTGTTATCCTGTTTATTTAACATATATGCAGAGTCCATCATGAGAAACGCTGGGCTGGATGAAGCACAAGCTGGAATCAAGATTGCCGGGAGAAATACCAATAATCTCAGATATGCAGATGACACCACCCTTATGGCAGAAAGTGAAGAGGAACTAAAAAGCCTTTTGATGAAAGTGAAAGAGGAGAGTGAAAAAGTTGGCTCAATACTCAACATGCAGAAAACTAAGATCATGGCATCTGATATCATCACATCATGGCAAATGGATAAGGAAACCATGGAAACAGTGACAGACTTTTTCATTCTGGGCTCCAAATTCACTGCAATTGTGACTGCAGCCATGAAATTAAAAGATGCTTGCTCCTTGGTAGAGAAGTTATAACCAACCTAGAGGGCATATTAAAAAACAGAGACATCACTTTGCCAACAAAGGTCTGTCTAATTAAAGCTATAGTTCTTCCAGTAGTCATGTAAGAGTTGGACTATAAAGAAAGCTGAGGGCCAAATAATTGATGCTTTTGAACTGTGGTGTTGGAGAAGACTCTTGAGAGTCCCTTGGACTGCAAGGAGATCCAACCAGTCCATTCTGAAGGAGATTAGCCCTGGGATTTCTTTGGAGGGAATGATGTTGAAGCTGAAACTCCAATACTTTGGCCACCTGATGTGAAGAGCGGACTCATTTGAAAAGACCCTGATGCTGGGAAAGATTGAGGGCAGGAGGAGAAGGGGACAACAGAGGATGAGATGGTTGGAATGGCATAACTGACTCAATGGACTTGGGTTTGGGTGGACTCTGAGAGTTGGTAATGGACAGGGAGGCCTGGCATGCTGTGGTTCATGGGGTCACAAAGAGTTGGACATGACTGAGTGACTGACCTGAACTGAATTTTAGCTATGTTTAAATATTATGATAGTCTAAACTATGGCATCTTTTCTATATGATTTGCATGGCTCACTTCTAAGAAATTTTTTAAAATAATTAGAATTTGACTAAGATTTTTCTATAAACACTAGGAAGCCTCATATGAAACAGAATGCTCTCCCAGCTGACAAGCTGTAGGAATTGTAGCTGGACTGTGATTTATCAGTCTACTCAAATGTGACCACAATCCCAGGTTGCAGAATTAATATATTGGAGCCTGTGTATGAAGTTAAAGCAATACTCACAAGTCTGAGATATAAATTGGTTGTGGCAAGAGGGAAGATTGGAAACTATTTGATCTCTTAAGTATATACTGTACTGCGTTCTGAATCATATGTTGGAAATCTCTCACTTATAGCTGTACAAATAAACCAGAAATTCCTTATTGTGACTATCCTTTTTTTTCCCCTTTTCCAGATAAGTGCTTTTGCTATTACCTGCCTAAGCCCTAACTATTTGTGCTTCTGTACCTTTTACTTGTGTAGTTTGCCATTTCTGGATATGTTTTTCTTTTCCTCTTAATATCCTTATTCTAAGAGACCAGGATCAAAAGTTTTTTTTTAACAAGTTTTCTCTAATTAACCTTTCCTTTGCTGATTTCTCCTTACTCTGCCTTATCCTTTTGCTTAGTCCTACAGCTAATATATTGTATTTTATATAGTCTCTAATAATCTCATGAATTTCCCTCAATGATCTGTATGATTTTCAAGGGAACATGAAGTATTTTATTTTCCCTTTATATTTTTTAATATCTCAAACAATATTTTGTTGCATTTATTGAATGCAACAGTAAATAAATACAAGCTCACACAGTGAAGAGCTTAGATGGTTTAACATTTATGTGGGAAGATGGTGCGAACAAACTTATTGTTATGATTCTGTCATTTTGTTGTCAAATTTAATCTTTTTATTAACTTATGATCAGTCTTTCCCTGAAATTATTATTCTGTAGAAATGCTGGGAGTATTTTGTATAAATTTTCAATATAGGTAGGAAGTAAGTAGTAGTTTAAAAATGTATATATACTTGGGAAATTTAAGGATATTTCTCTTATAAATAAATACTAATTACTGAGACAAATTCTCTTGGTATGGGAAACAGCAGGACAACTAATAATTTGCTTTTTGTTATTACTTATGCATAAGCTTCCCTTTTAACTGTACTGTAGATATAAGCTCCTTGTATCACGTCACTAGAATACCAAGGTCATCGTCATTAACTATATACAGATTCTTACTGTACTGAGGGTACACAGAGATTTAGGAAATGTCTCTGCCCTGTGGGCTCCCAGGTGGCTCAGTGGTAAAGAATCCATCTGCCAATGCAGGAGACACAAGTTTGATCCCCGGGTTGGGAAGAACCTCTGGAGAAGGGAATGGCAACCTGCTCCAGTATTCCTGTCTGGAGAATTCCATAGACAAAGGAGCCTGGTGGGCTGTAGTTCATGGTGTCTCAAACAGTCGGACACAACTTAGTGACTGAGCACACCTGCACACTTTGCTCCTTAGGTGACTTCAATCTAGCTAGAGAGGCATGCATCTAAAATGTTAGCATACTATAGGTATTTATCAACAAATATTTAATAAGCATCTATAATAGAGATATGGAAGGCTAACAGGTAGGTGGAGGTTAAAGATTTTAAAAACCAATACCCTAAAAGCAAGGAAAATTTACTGAATAATAATAGTTTTTGAAAAGATCTTTCCAGCTATAATATGGAAAAGAACATAAAACAGCGAGGGTGTATGTGGGCAGATTAGGTAAGAGATGTTTGCAGAAGGTTTTGATTAGAGGTGAGAGTTGTTTAGATTAGAATTGTGGCATGCAGATACAGAAAAGTGTGTGTGTGTGTGTGTGCGTGTGTGCGTGCTTAGTCATGTCCAGCTCTCTGTGACTCCATGAACTGTAGCCCACCAGTCTCCTCTGCCCGTGGAATTCTCCAGGCAAGAATACTGGAGTGGGTTGCCACTCCCTTCTCCAGAGGATCTTCCTGACCCAGGGATTGAATGCAGGTCTCTGGCACTGCAGATGGATTCTTTACCATCTCAGCCACCAGGGAAATACCTAGATACAGTGAAGTGGAAAGAATTAAAAACTACTTTGAAGAAAAAAATCAAGAGGACTTCATGATGGTTAAAATGGAAGCAAAAAGAAGAGCGGAGAAGAACTTTATATTTTTGGCTTGTGTATCAGGAAGGTGACAGCACAACATTCAGAGTGGGCTCAGTTTGAGCAAGTTACCTTTGAGACTTACAAGAACAGAGGATACTGAGGTATTGCAATGCTTACTTCTGGACCACAAAGAAAGGATATAAACTGGAAGTAAAATTTTGTGACTTTTGGGAAGACTGAATAGGCATATTTTTCCTTATTCCTCCCACTAAGTACACAAAACCTCTTGGAAATTATATATAAAACAAATATAAGAAGACTCTTAAAGGGTGTAGAGAAGAGGAGAGACTTAATAGGGGCCTCAGACCTCAAGGAACAACATATATTTCTGCCTCACATATTCCAGACATAGAGCTCAGGAAGCCAGCAATATGTAAATGCCAGTGGATGTAGGCAAAAACATGACCAAAAGAAGGCCTGCTCTCTCTAGCCAAAAGACCTGGAAAGGGTAGCTTGACAAGACAGAAAATGTTTAAACAATAACCACTCTACTCCAGCCACATATCACAGAAAAGACTGTGACTATACTCCCCTCGGAGAAGGCAATGGCACCCCACTCTAGTACTCTTGCCTGGAAAATCCCATGGATGGAGGAGCCTGGTAGGCGGCAGTCCATGGGGTCACACAGAGTTGGACACGACTGAGTGACTTCACTTTCACTTTTCACTTTCATGCATTGGAGAAGGAAATGGCAACCCACTCTAGTGTTCTTGCCTGGAGAATCCCAGGGATGGGGAAGCCTGGTGGGCTGCTGTCTGTGGGGTCACACAGAGTCGGACACGACTGAAGTGACTTAGCAGCATACTCCCCTACCACACTAGAAATGATGAACAGTGGGGAGCTTAAACTTCCATGCTCACAAGGCTGTATTGAGGTACCTCAGCTCCCTCTCCAGGGGGTATCAGAGACAGGTGAGTAAGGAGCTAGGTATTGGTGAAGAGATACATAGATCAGTGGGAAAGGATAAATAATGCAGAAATACTAATTTGTATAGCCAAGGTTATGGTTTTTCCAGTAGTCATGTACAGATGTTAGAGTTGGACCATAAAGAAGACTGAGAACTGAAGAGCTGATGCTTTTGAATTGTGGTGCTTGAGAAGACCTTTGAGAATCCCTTGGACAGCAAGGAGATCAAACAGTCAATCCTAAAGGAAATCAACCTTGAAAATTCATTGGAAGGACTGATGCTGAAGCTGAAGCTCCAATACTTTGGCCACCTGACTCAAAGAGCTGACTTACTGGAAAAGACCCTGATACTGGGAAAGGCTGAGAGCAGGATGAGAAGAGGGTGACAGAGGATGAGATGGTTTAATGGCATCACCAACATGATGGATGTGAGTTTGAGCAAACTCCAAGAGACAGTGAAGGACAGGGAAGCCTGGCATGCTGCAGTCCATGGCATCACAAAGAGTTGGATACAACTGAGTAACTAAACAATAGGCTCAAATAAATATGCCAACTGATTTTTGAAAAAGGGGCAAAGACAATTTGATGGGAAAAGGTTTCAGTCTTTTGACCAGATGACACTGTAACAATCAGACATCTATAAGCAAAAATATAAACTTTGATCTAAATCTCATACCTAATATAAAAATTAACTTAAATGGATTACAGACTTAAATACAAAATGTAAAAGCAAAATTTCTCGGAAGAGAACACAAAAGAAAATTTGGGGGCTATGCAAAAAGATTTTAAGAGGATGAAAAGAAAAGTTATACACTGAGAGATAATATTTGCAAATCCCATAGCCAGCAGAGGAGCAGTGTCTAGAATATGTAAAGAGCTCTCAAACTTTAACAGTAAAAAACAAACAATATAATTAAAAAATGGGAAAAAGACATGAAATGTTTCATTGAAGGATATGCAATAAATAATCATATAAAGAATGGTTGACATCATTAGTTATTGTGTGTGTATGTGTATGTGTGTGTGTGTAGGGGGGGTACTCAGTCATGTGTGTGCTCAGTAGTGGTTGAATCTTTGTGACCCCATGGACTATTGCCCGCCAGGCTCCTTTGTCCATGGGATTCTCCAGGCAAGAATACAGGAGTGGGTTGCCATGCCCTCTTCCAGGGGATCTTCCTGACCCAGGGATTGAACCCGTGTCTCCTGCATTGGCAGGAGGGTTCTTAACCACTAGCACCACCTGGGAAGCCCAAATAATGTTGGGTTTAGCACAGTGAAGGTCACTGCTTTTATCAAGTAATGAAGAATAAAACCAGGTTGAAGTGGGGAATCAGAGGTAAGAGATGTAGGTCAGGAGTTTGGATACCTCTTTCACGAAATTTGTGAAGGTGAGCAAAATGCATGGAAATGGGGGGGTTTGAGGCAAGGTTATTTAAACTTTGGAGAAATAAGCATATTTAACAGTATTATTTAAAAGGGAGAGGGAATTCTGTGGAATTCCTCTGTGGTCCAAAGGTTAGGACCTTGTGCTTTCACTGCCGTGAAGTGTAAAAGTGTTAATTACTCAATCGTGTCTGACAGTTCGTGACCCCATGGATTATAGCTCATCAGGCGCCTCTGTCCATGGAATTCTCCAGGCTAGAATACTGGAGTGGGTTGCCATGCCCTCCTCCAAGGGATCTTCCTGACTCAGGGATTGAACCCACATCTCCTGCTTTGCAGGTGGATTCTTTACTGTCTGAGCCCCCAGGGAAGTGATGGCACAGGTTCAATTTCTGGTTGGGGAACTAAGATCCTGTAAGTTGCACAGTGTGGCCAATAAATAAATAGGTAGGAGAGGAATGCAGGGAAGTATGAATTCTTGGTAGTATAATGCAGCAGTCGCCAGCCTTTTTGGTACCAGGGACTGGTTTCGTGGATGACAATTTTTCCATGGATGGGGGTGGAGATGGTTTGGGAATGATTCAAGTCCATTACATTTGTTGTGCACTTTATTTCTACTGTTACATCAGCTCCACCTCCGATCATCAGGCATTAGGTCCAGTATAATGTATGTAAGAAAGTGAGAAGGAAATAGCTCCAAAGCACAGATGGAGGGACTGGCTTTGGAAAGGAAAAACAAATTGTCTATTATCACAACAAGAAAGAAGTTGTGATGCAAACATAAGTTTCTGAGTTTTGTTTTGAGCACAAAAGCAGGCTCTGTTCTGTTTCCCTTTTTCTTTTTTTTTCCACAATAAAGTAGGAGGTGTGGCGGTCTGTGTAAAATAAGGAGTAGTAAACAGTGGGTTGGAGAGACTGAAGGTTTATCCTGCAAGGATAAGTATGGTAGGATTGCTGGGCCATGTGGATGGCCCATTGGAAACCAAGAACATCTGCCCTGTTGTGCTGAGGCTTTCCTGGAGTGCAAAACTGCTGAGTGTCAGTAGCCCCGGCAGTGAAGACCACCCTATTCTGAAATACAGTATTAATGAAATGGACCAAGCATGCCGACTGCAATGGCTGCACCCTGAAACGGCTGTGGTGCAGTCTCCTTAAAATGAGCATTCTTCCATTTATTGAACCGTTCCTTAAACAAATAGGTACATACTTAAAAAATGAATGATGTTGGATTTTAAAGTGTCAAGCACCTAACCTATTTGAGGACATAATAATTCACAGAAGCAACTTCCTCAGATATGAATTACACAATCTAAATGTTAATAGTACCTCTGGGCTTCATCCCAATGGTTCAGAGTGGTCTTTGGCCATACCAAGTTCAACAAAACAGTCCCTGCTGAATTCGGAAAATTAGAGTCACATCCCTTGAGAACTTAATTTCTTTTCTGTGTTTTCAGAGATGGTTCTTTTTATTACAAGAAGTTTTGGTCCTCCATAGGCCAACTTCCAATAGTTAACTTTATTTTGAGTTGTATGTTCATTCAATTATAAATTTCTACCAATGGCACCCCACTCCAGTACTCTTGCCCGGAAAATCCCATGGATGGAGGAGCCTGGTAGGCTGCAGTCCACGGGGTCGCTAAGAGTCGGACACGACTGAGCAACTTCGCTTTCACTTTTCACTTTCATGCATTGGAGAAGGAAATGGCAACGCACTCCAGTATTCTTGCCTGGAGAATCCCAGGGACGGGGGAGCCTGGTGGGCTGCCTTCTATGGGGTCGCACAGAGTCAAACACGACTGAAGTGACTTAGCACTAGAATATTTCATGTTTTTTTCTTCCAGCTTGTTGTTCTGATCTTGGTGCAAAAGTCAGATTGCATCTTTCCTTCTGGGCTGTCGAATGACCAACAGCAACTAAAGTAACACTGAGGAGTTCACAACTTTCTTTCTTCTAAACGTAAATAGAGTTATCTCTACAAAGAGTCAGTTTTCTAAAGGAACAAAGTGAATTCGGACAGAAAAGTAAACATTGTCTTTGGCAAAACAACAAAGCTACCAAATAAGTCAACAGAATATGACCTAACATTTTTGAAGATTAATGTTCAGTGTATGAATTTAGAAATTTTGTGTTCTTACTATCTTAAAAAACCAACTGACTGACTTCTACATCATATTTGGAAATTTATCGTCATATTCTGAGAAGCTCACTAAAGTTTATGTGGCATTAACTCACTAAGACAAAAAGTCCCTGGTATTTTATTACTCTAACACTGGACTCTCTCAAGGAGAATAGACAATCATAAGAAGCATTCTTTGCTTTTGTAATCTCTTGCTTTCTTAATTTATACCTGTATGATAAGCAACTAAAAGTTACAGAGAAAACTGTTGTTTAGTCACTACGTCATCTCCGACTCTTTTGCAAACCCGTGGACTACAGTCCACCAGGCTCTTCTGTCCATGGGATTTCCCAGGCAAGAATACTGGAGCAGGTTGCCATTTCCTTCTCCAGGAGATCTTTCCGACCCTGTTAGACTTTTTTTTAATGTAAGAAAAAAAAAAAAGGGTGAGCAGTTGTGCCTAAGTTTTCATTTATAAAAGAGCATATTGCCCATAGACAAGGGAGTGGCCCTGCTGCGGTCACACTTGGTCCTAGTGTTTGAATGCCTCTTACCACACAACCATCTTGTAACACATTTGATCATAGTTGCTCAGGACATGAATTTAATATATATAATGGCCATAAATGCAGGATAACTATGCCATTTGGTACTAACTAAAGAAACAGCCAACTTTCCCAATGCTGAAGAGGAAATATTGTGTTGGAATTACAGAGAAACGGAATTACAGAGAAACAGAATTACCAAATTCCTACATGGCACCCTCCCAAGGGTACCACCACCCAATGACTAGGACTCTAGACAAATTATAATGACGAAGACCCCTATCTTAGTTCTTGATTCATAAATTAGAGAAAATAACAGTAACGTCCTCAAAGACTTTTGTAAGAATTAATTAAGATAGCATATTCAAAAGCAGAGACATTACTTTGCCAACAAAGGTCCGTCTAGTCAAGGCTATGGTTTTTCCAGTGGTCATGTATGGATGTGACAGTTGGACTGTGAAGAGAGCTGAGCACCAAAGAACTGATACTTTTGAACTGTGGTGTTGGAGAAGACTCTTGAGAGTCCCTTGGACTACAAGGAGGTCCAACCAGTCCATTCTAAAGGAGATCAGCCCTGGGTGTTCTTTGGAAGGAATGATGCTAAAGCTGAAATTCCAGTACTTTGGCCACCTCATGCAAAGAGTTGACTCATTGGAAAAGACTGTGATGCTAGGAGGGATTGGGGGCAGGAGGAGAAGGGGACAGCAGAGGATAAGATGGCTGGATGACATCACTGACTCGATGGATGTGAGTCTCAGAGAACCCCAGGGGTTGGTGATGGACAGGGAGGCCTGGCATGCTGCGATTCATGGGGTCGCAAAGAGTCGGACATGACTTAGTGACTGAACTGAACTGAATTGAACTGAACGCATATCAAGTACTGACAAGTCTTTAAAGGGTAATTTTGAATCTCTCCTTTAGAATCTGCTCCCTACTACTGGATGATATAGCACTACACTGAGAAGCACGGCTTTCTACCACTCCCAGAGTTCACAGCAATTTGAGAAAAGCTATGTCTTTCAGTATTGATGATGGAGGCAGGGAATATGAAGTGTGGGTTGGAAAGACAGAGAACTCAGCAAGGATTCATGGTGGTAGAATTTGTCTGCTATACTCTGTGCACATACTTTGTATTTCCTTTTATAGGATGAAAGTGTGAAAGTGTTAGTCACTCAGTCATGTCTGACTCTTTGGGGCCCCTTGGACTGTAGCCCACCAGGCTCCTCTGTCCATGGAATTCTCTAGGCAAGAATACTGCACTGGGTAGCCATTCTCTTCCGCAGGGGATCTTCCTGACCCAGGGATCAAACTGGGGTCTTTTGCATTGCAGGTGGATTCTTTACCATCAGAGCTACTGGGGAAGCCCTTTTATAGGATAGTTCATCTAGTATTTACTTGAGCAACTGATAAAGCCAGTAAGTGGATACATACAAAAGGACATATACAAGTTTGAAAGGCTCCAGTGCTGAACACGTTTGTACATTGCACTGCAATGTGGGACTCAGTAATGAGGCACATTTTATTTCTATTACTGAAATTATTATTACTAATTTCATGAGTTAAAAATGTTTTTGTCCCCAAGAAGTATCATTGTCACATTAAAATATACTGTTTTAAAGATTTTGAAAAGCTCCAGACTGCCACCATGGTGGATGGTGATCTTAGCACACAAATTAAGTGGGGAATGTTTCAGCCTACACTTTCCCTAATACCACAAGCAACCTACATTTCAGAGAGCACATTCTGCTGTCCAACACAAAGAACACAGGTCTCTTGTCTCATATCCATGAGTTAATTGAGAAGGCAGATTTGGCATCTCCATTGGACAGGAGAGCACCTTGTATAATTAGACAGCACAAGAAATCTCATCTGTGCAATATAATAAGAACATAAAGGTACATGTAGTATCACAAAAAGAACATTTAAAGTCTTGGGAGATCTCCAAATTCTCAGCAGTTATTAACTAAGGAGACCCTCACCAATAATCTGTTAAGTGTAAAACAAAGTTTTCCCTCCACTAACCTCTTTTATAACTCATTGTGGGTCCTAAGTTAGACTCTGAGAGGTCCTTGATCTTTAATTGCTTAATAACTTTAGATACTGACTCTGGAGTTCCTCCCAGGCTCAGACATGCCATCTTGCTTCTTTGAAAATGGTAATTAAAACAGCTACCTCTTCTAAGTATCAGTCCTACTTTCCTAAGTGTGATATTTTGGGAGTGAGTTTATAGTAGATTGGGATTATATTGGGCTTCCCAGGTGGCACTAGCTGTAAAGAACCCACCTGCCAATGCAAGAGACATAAAAGATGTGGGTTCAATTCCTGGGGTGGGAAGATCCCCTGGAGGAGGGCATGGCAATTCACTCCAGTATTCTTGCCTAGAGAATACCCATGGACAGAGGAACCTGGTGGACTACAGTCCATGGGGTTGCAAGGAGTCAGACACAACTGAAGTGACTTAGCACACGTGCAGGATTTTATGACAATGGGAAGAAAATGGTCAGCTGATCCAAATTCCCATATTTTGCCCCCTTGAGCTTAAGTTCAAGGAAAAGCACACAGTTATGTTTTACATGGAATTCCAGTGTTTGCTTGGGTTAGAAATCAGTCTGGATAAAAAAAAAAATATTATTTATACTATGATGCTTGTATCATAAAGGCAAAAATCAAGAATAGCCCAAATTGACTCTGAAAACATTCCAGTCACTCCTAAAGTTGCCATACGCATGATCAAAATTTAGGAAGCTTGAATGGAAATGGACCTTTTACCTCTTATTCAAGAGTTTAACACCAGGAGTGTCTCCCCGAGCACAGAAGCAGATACTGTTTCTTCATTTGGGTGTCAGATAAAGTTCTAATATCTGGCTCAAGTCTTTCTTTAAAAACTAGACTCAGACTCAGGATTATGAGATATTTTTATTGACAAGCACATTGTACCTTGGATCAGCTGAGGAATCAGCACCCATGTCTTCCATCTTAAACATGCTTTGTTCCCATTGTTCAGGAAGGCAGGATCCTTACAGTATTTATTCTCTCTCTCCTCTTCTCTCCTTCCCTCTTTCATTTTGTTCCTTTTATTCCCTCTCTGTCACAAACTTTTCTTCCTTTCTCAAGCACTCTTCACTTTTTTCATCTGACAATCTACAAGTTTCTCTTTGAAAAAAACTCATTGGTTGGTTTGGTTTTGGCTCTTTTTTTTTTTTCCCTTAAGTTATTTTATTTTTTATTATTTTGATTTATTTTTTTCTTTTTATTTTTTTATTGAAGGATAATTGCTTTACAGAATTTTGTTGTTTTCTGTCAAATCTCAACATGAATCAGCCACAGGTATACATATATCCCCTCCCTTTTGAAACTCTCCCCCACCTCACCCCTCTAGGTTGATACAGAACCCCTGTTTGAGTTTCCTGAGACATATAGCAAATTCCTGTTGGCTATCTATTTTACACATGGTAATGTAAGTTTCCATGTTATTCTTTCCGTACATCTCACCCTCTCCTCCCCTCTCCCCATGTCCATAAGTCTATTATCTATGTCTGTTTCTCCACAGCTGCCCTGTAAATAAATTCTTCATTACCATTTTTCTAGATTCTGTATATGTGCATTAGAATACAATATTTGTCTTTCTCTTTCTGATTCACTTCACTCTGTATAATAGGTTCTAGGTTCTTCTACCTCATCAGAACTGACTGAAATGAATTCCTTTTTACAGCTGAGTAATACAGTTTTGCCAAGAAAATGCCCTGGTCATAGCAAACACCCTCTTTCCAACAACATAAGAGAATACTCTGCACATGGACATCACCAGATGGTCAACACCGAAATCAGATTGATTATGTTCTTTGCAGCCAAAGATGGAGAAGCTCTATAGAGTCAACAAAAACAAGACCAGGAGCTGACTGTGGCTCAGATCATGAACTCCTTATTGCCAAATTCAGACTGAAATTGAAGAAAGTAGGGAAAACCACTAGACCATTCAGGTATGACCTAAATCAAATCCCTTATGATTATACAGTGGAAGTGAGAAATAGATTTAAGGGACTAGATCTGATAGATAGACTGCCTGATGAACCATGGAATGAGGTTCATGACAGGGCACAGGAGACAGGGATCAAGACCATCCTCATGGAAAAGAAATGCAAAAAAGCAAAATGGCTGTCTGGGGAGGCCTTACAAATAGCTGTGAAAAGAAGAGAAGCAAAAAGCAAAGGAGAAAAGGAAAGATTTAAGCATCTGAATGCAGAGTTCCAAAGAATAGCAAGAAGAGATAAGAAAGCCTTCTTCAGTGATCAATGCAAAGAAATAGAGGAAAACAACAGAATGGGAAAGACTAGAGATCTCTTCAAGAAAATTAGAGATACCAAGGGAATATTTCACGCAAAGATGGGCTCGATAAAGGACAGAAATGGTATGGACCTAACAGAAGCAGAAGATATTAAGAAGAGGTGGCAAGAATACACAGAAAAACTGTACAAAAAAGACTTTCAAGGCTCAGATAATCACGATGGTGTGATCACTGACCTAGAGCCAGACATCCTGGAATGTGAAGTCAAGTGGGCCTTAGAAAGCATCACTACGAACAAAGCTAGTGGAGGTGGTGGAATTCCAGTGGAGCTCTTTCAAATCCTGAAAGATAATGCTGTGAAAGTGCTGCACTCAATATGCCAGCAAATTTGGAAAACTCAGCAGTGGCCACAGGACTGGAAAAGGTCATTTTTCATTCTGATCCCAAAGAAAGGCAATGCCAAAGAATGCTCAAGATCAGATCAGATCAGATCAGTTGTTCAGGTGTGTCCGACTCTTTGAGACCCCATGAATTGCAGCATGCCAGGCCTCCCTGTCCATCACCAACCCCCGGAGTTCTCTGAGACTCACATCCATTGAGTCAGTGATGCCATCCAGCCATCTCATCCTCTGTCGTCCCCTTCTCCTCTTGCCCCCAATCCCTCCCAGCATCAGAGTCTTTTCCAATGAGTCAACTCTTCGCATGAGGTGGCCAAAGTACTGGAGTTTCAGCTTAGCATCATTCCTTCCAAAGAAATCCCAGGGCTGATCTCCTTCAGAATGGACTGGTTGGATCTCCTTGCAGTCCAAGGGACTCTCAAGAGTCTTCCCCAACACCGCAGTTCACACAATTGCACTCATCTCACATGCTAGTCAAGTAATGCTCAAAATTCTTCAAGCCAGACTTCAGCAATACGTGAACAGTGAACATCCAGATATTCAAGCTGGTTTTAGAAAAGGCAGAGGAACCAGAGATCAAATTGCCAACATCCACTGGATCATGGAAAAAGCAAGAGAGTTCCAGAAAAACATCTATTTCTGCTTTTTTGGCTACACCAAAGCCTTTGACTGTGTGGATCACAATAAACTGTGGAAAATTCTGAAAGAGATGGGAATACCAGACCTCCTGATCTGCCTCTTGATAAATCTGTATGCAGGTCAGGGAGCAACACTTAGAACTGGATATGGAGCAACAGACTGGTTCCAAATAGGAAAAGGAGTACATCAAGGCTGTATATTGTCACCCTGATTATTTAACTTCTATGCAGAGTACATCATGAGAAATGCTGGACTGGAAGAAGCACAAGCTGGAATCAACATTGCTGGGAGAAATATCAATAACCTCAGATATGCAGATGACACCACCCTTATGGCAGAAAGTGAAGAGGAACTCAAAAGCCTCTTGATGAAAGTGAAAGTGGAGAGTGAAAAAGTTGGCTTAAAGCTCAACATTCAGAAAACGAAGATTATGGCATCTGGTCCCATCACTTCATGGGAAATAGATAAGGAAACAGTGGAAACAGTGTCAGACTTTATTTTTGGGAGCTCCAAAATCACTGCAGATGGTGACTGCAGCCATGAAATTAAAAGATGCTTACTCCTTGGAAGAAAAGTTATGACCAACCTAGATAGTATATTGAAAATCAGAGACATTACTTTGTCAACAAAGGTCCATCTAGTCAAGGCTATGGTTTTTCCTGTGGTCATGTATGGATGTGAGAGTTGGACTGTGAAGAAAGCTGAGTGCCGAAGAACTGATGCTTTTGAACTGTGGTGTTGCAGAAGACTTGAGAGTCCCTTGGACTGCAAGGAGATCCAACCAGTTCATTCTGAAGGAGATCAGCCCTGGGATTTCTTTGGAAGGAATGATGCTAAAGCTGAACCTCCAGTACTTTGGCCACCTTATGGGAAGAGTTGACTCATTGGAAAAGACTGATGCTGGGGGGGATTGAGGGCAGGAATAGAAGGGGACAACAGAGGATGAGTTGGCTGGATGGCATCACTGACTTGATGGATGTGAGTCTGAGTGAACTCCGGGAGTTGGTGATGGACAGGTAGGCCTAGCGTGCTGCGATTCATTGGGTCGCAAAGATTCGGACACAACTGAGCAACTGAACTGAACTGAACTGAATATTCCATTGTGTATATGTACCATAACTTTTTTATCCATTCATCCGTCAGTGGACATCTAAGTTGCTTTCATGTTCTAGCTATTGTAAATAGTGATGCAATGAACAATGGGATACATGTATCTTTTTCAATTTTGGTTTCCTCAGGGTTTATGCCTAGGAATGGGATTGATGAGTCATATGGTGGTTTTAGTCCTAGCTTTTAAAGGAATCTCCATACTGTTCCCTTGTGGCTGTATCAATTTACATTCCCACCAATAGTGCAGGAGTGTTGCCATTTCTCCATACCCCCTCCAGCATTTATTGTTTGTAGACTTTTTGATGATGGCCATTCTGACCAGTGTAAGGTGAAATCTCATTATGGTTTTGATTTGCATTTCTCTAATAATGATTTCGATTTGCATTTCTCTAACAATGAACAATCTTGAGCATCTTTTCATGTTTTTGTTAGGCATCACTATGTCTTCTTTAGCAAAATGTCTATTTAAGTCTTTTTCCCACTTTTTGATTGGGTTGCTTGTTTTTCTGGCATTGAGTTGTATGAGCTGCTTGTATATTTTGGAAATTAATCCTTTTTCAGTAGTTTCATTTGCTATTATTTTCTCCCATTCTGAGGGTTTTCTTTTTACCTTGCTTATAATTTCCTTCGCTGTGCAAAAGCTTGTTGTTTTTATGTCCATTACTCTAGGAGATGGGCCATAGAGGATCTTGCTTTGATTTATGTCAGCAAGTGTTCTGCCTATGTTTTCCTCTAAGAGTTTTATAGTTTCTGATCTTACATTTTAGTCTTATTCAAATATGAGTTTATCTTTGTGTATGGCATTAGTAAGTGCTCTAATTTCATTCTTTTACATGTAGCTGTTCAGTTTTCCTAGCACCATTTATTGAAGAGGCTGTCTTTGCCCCATTGTATATTCTTGCCTCCTTTGTAAAAAATAAGGTACCCATAGATGCATGGGTTTATTTATGGGCTTTCTATCTTGTTCCACTTGTCTATATTTCTGTCTTTGTGCCAGTACCATACTTTCCTGATGACCATTGCTTTGTAGTGTAATCTGAAGGCAGGAAGATTGATTCCTCCAGCTGCATTCTTCTTTCTCAAGATTGCTTTGGCTTCGGGGTCTTTTGTATCTCCATATAAATTGTAAAATTTTGCTCTAGTTCTGTGTAAAATGCCATTGGTAATTTGATAGGGATTGCATTGAATCTGTAGATTATGTTTAGTAGTATAGTCATTTTCACAGGATTGAGTCTTCCTACCCAGGAACATGGAATATCTCTCTGTTTATGTCGTCTTTGATATCTTTTTTCAGTGTCTTATGATTTTCTGTGAACCGTTCTTTTGTCTCCTCAGGTAAGTTTATTCCTAGATATTTAATTCTTTTTGTTGCAATGGTGATTGGGGTTGATTCCTTAATTGCTCTTTCTGATTTTTCATTGTTAGTATATAGAAATGCAAGTGATTTCTGTGTACTTATTTTGTATCCTGCAACTTTGCCAAATTCACTGGTTATCTCTAGTAATTTTCTGGTACTATCTTTAGGGTTTTCTATGTAAAGTATCATGTTATCTGCAAACAGTGAGAGCTTTACTTCTTTTGTGATCTGGATTCCTTTTATTTAGTTTTCTTTTCTTACTGCTATAGCGAGGAATTCCATAACTATGTTGAATAATAGTGCTGAAAGTGGACACTCTTGTTTTGTTCCTAATCTTAAGGGGAATGCTTTCAGTTTTTCCACCATTGAGAATAATGTTTGCTGTAGGCTTATGATATATGGCCTTTACTATGTTGAGGTAGGTTCCTTCTATGCCCATTTTTTGAAGAGTTTTAATCATAAATGGGTGCTGAATTTAGTTAAAGGCTTTTTTCTGCATCTGTTGAGATGATCATATGGTTTTTATCTTTCAATTTGTTAATATGGTATACCACATTGATTGAATTGCACATATTGAAGAATCCTTGCATTCCTGGAATAAACCCAGCTTGATCATGGTGTATGAGCTTTTTGATGTGTTACTGAATTCTGTTTGCTAAAATTGTGTTGAGGATGTTTGCATCTATGTTCATCAGTGATATTTGCCTGTAGTTTTCTTTTTTTGTGTGTTGTCTTTGTCTGGTTTTGGTATCAGGGTGGCCTTGTAGAATTAGTCTGGAAGTGTTCCTTCTTCTGCAATTTTTTGAAAGAGTTTTAGAAAGACAGGCATTAGCTCTTCTCTAAATGTTTGATAGAATTCTCCTGTGAAGTTGTCTGGTCCTGGGCTTTTGTTTTTGGGGAGATTTTTGATCACAGCTTCAAATTTCAGTGCTTGTAATTGGGTTGTTCATAATTTATATTTCTTCCTGGTTCAGTCTTGGAAGACTGAACTTTTCTAAGAATCTGTCCATTTCTTTCAGGTTATCCATTTTATTGCCATATAGTTGTTCATAATAGTCTCTTATAAGCCTTTGTATTTCTGCATTGTCTGTTGTAACCTCTCCTTTTTCATTTCTAATTTTATTGATTTGATTCTTCTCTCTTTTTTTCTTGATGAGTCTGGCTAAAGGCTTGTTAATTTTGTTTATCTTCTCAAAGAACCAGCTTTTAGTTTTATTAATCTTTACTATTATTTCTTTCATTTCTTTTTCATTTATTTCTTCCCAGATCTTTTTGATTTCTTTCCTTCTACTAATTTTGGGAGTTTTTTTGTTCTCCTTTTCCAGTTTTTCTAGGTGTAAAGTTATGTTGTCTATCGATGTTTTTCTTGTTTCTTGAAGTAAGATTGTATTTCTATAAACTTCCTTCTTTGGACTGCTTTTGCTGCATCCCATAGGTTTTGAGTTGTCATGTTTTCATTGTCATTTATTTCTAGAAATGTTTTGATTTCCATTTTATTTTCTTCAGTAACCTGTTGGTTGTTTAGAAATGTGTTGTTTAATCGCCATGTGTTTGTGTTTCTTACAGTTTTTTTCTTGTAATTAATATCTATTCTGATAGCATTGTGGTCAAAGAAGATGCCTGATATGATCTCAATTTTATTAAATCTACTGAGGTTTGATCTGTGACCCAAGATGTGGTCTATCCTGGTTAATGTTGCATGTGCACTTGAGAAGAAGGTGTATTCTTCTGCATTTGGATGGAATGTCATAAAGATATCAATGAAATCCATCTCATGTAATGTATCATTTAAGACTTGTGTTTCCTTATTAATGTCCTGCTTTGATGATCTGTTCACTGGTGTGAGTGGGGTGTTAAAGTCTCCTACTATTATTGTGTTACTGTCAACTCTTCCTTTTAGTCTGTTCATATGTGTCTTATGTATTGAGGTGCTCCTATGTTGGGTGCATAGGTATTTACAATTGTTATGTCTTCCTCTGGGATTGATTCCTTGATCATGTCTATCTTGCCTGATATGAGGATTGCTACTCCAGCTTTCTTTTGCTTCCCATTTGCATGGAATATATTTTTCCCTCCTCTCACTGTCAGTCTATATGTGTCTTTAGGTCTGAAGTGGGTTTCTTATAGACAGCATATATGTGGGTCTTGTTTTTGTATCCATTCAGCCAGTTTGTGTCTTTTGGTTTTAACATTTAATCCATTTACCTTTAAAGTAATTATTGATATATATGTTCCTATTGCCATTTTCTAATTATTTGGGAATGATTTTGTAGATCTTTTATCATTTCTTGTATTTCTTGACTATATATAAGTCTGTTTAGCATTTGTTGTAAAGCTGGTTTGGTGGTATTAAATTCTCTTAACTTTTCCTTGTCTAAAAAGCTTTTTATTTCTCCATCAATTTTGAATGAGATCCTTGCCAGGTACAGTCATTCAGTACTATAAATGTATCCTGTCATTCCCTTCTGGCCTGCAGAGTTTCTGCTGAAAGATCAGCTGTTAAGCATATGGGGTTTCCCTTGTATGTTACTTGTTGCTCCTCCCTTGCTGCTTTTAATATTCTTTCTTTGTGTTAGTCTTTGTTAGTCTGATTAGTGTGTTTCTTCTTGGGTTTATCCTGTATGGGACTCTTCGTGCCTCTTGAACTTGACTGACTATTTCCTTTTCCATGTTGGGGAAATTTTCAAGTAAAATGTCTTCAAAAATTTTCTCATACACTTTCTTTTTTTTTTCTTCTTCTGAGACCCCTGTAATTCGAATGTTGGTGCGTTTGATATTGTCCCAGATGTCTCTGAGACTATCCTCAGTTCTTTTAATTCTTTTTACTTTATCCTGGTCTTCAGAAGTTATATGCACATTTTTATCTTCCAGCTCACTGATATGTTCTTCTGCTTCAGATATTCTGCTATTGATTCCTTTTGGAGTATTTTTAATTTCAGTAATTGTGTTGTTTGTCTCTGCATGTTTATTCTTTAATTCTTCTAGGTCTTTCTTAATTGATTCTTGCATTTTATCCATTTTGTTTCAAGGTTTTTGATCATCTTTACTACCATTATTCTGAATTCTTTTTCAGGTAGTTTGCCTATTTCCTCTTCATTTATTTGGACTTCTGTGTTTCTAGTTTGTGCCTTCATTTGTGCAGTATTTCTCTGCCTTTTAATTTTTTTTTTTTTTTTAACTTACTGTGTTTGAGGTCTCCTTTTCTCAGGCTTCAAGGTTGAATTCCTTCTTCCTTTTGTTTTTTGCCCTCCTAAGGTTAGTCCAGTGATTTGTGTAAGCTTCATTTAGGGTGAGATTTGTGCTGAGTTTTTGTTTGTTTGTTTTCCCTCTGATAGGCAAGGCTGAGTGAGGTGGTACTCCTGTCTGCTGATGATTTGGTTTGTATTTTTGTTTTGTTTGTTGTTCAGATGAGGTGTCCTGCACAGGGTGCTACTGGTGGTTGGGTGATGCCAGGCCTTGTATTCCAGTGGTTTTCTTTGTGTGAGTTCTCACTATTTGATGCCCCCGTAGGTTTAGTTCTCTTGTATTCTAGGGTCTTGGAGTCAGTGCTCCCACTCCAAAGGCTCAGGGGTTGATCTTGAGTTTTGCGTGGGTCTATATATTCTTTTCCACTGGTGAGGTACTCCTGTCTGCTCTCAGCTGTTGTTCTGCATGCACTTCTGTGTCTGAAGATGTATTCCTGATGTATCCGTGGAGAGAGATGTACTCCATGTCCACCTCCTCCTTCACCATCTTGTTCTCTCTGTTTAATTTATTTTTAATTTGAGTATAATTGCTTTACAATGTTGTGTTGGTTTGTCATAACAACAATGTGAATCAGCCATAGGTATACATATGGCCCCTTCCTCTTAAATCTCCCTCTCACCTCCCACTCTATCCCACCCCTTTAGGTTGTCGCAGAGCACTGGGTTGAGTTCCCTGTGTTATACAGCAACTTCCCACTAGCTATCTATTTTACACATGGTAAAGTGTATGTTTCCTTATTGTATGTTTCAATGCTACTTTCTCAATTCGTCCCACCTTCTCCTTCCCTTGCTGTGCCCACAAGTCTGTTGTCTATGTCTGCATCTCTATTCCTGCCCTGGAAATAGTTTCATCAGTACAATTGTAGATTTTAGGATGATGGCCATTCTGATTGGTATGAAGTGATACCTTATAGTTTTGATTTGAATTTCTGTAATAAAGAGCAAATTGAGCATTTTTTCATAAGAATGTTTTTTAACTTATCATAAGAGGGAGGTAAATAAAAGGAATTTACTCAAATGAAAGCCAATGGTGAAACATAGTGGAATGATAAAGTGAAGTAAAAGAGGGAG
The DNA here is from genome assembly GCF_032452875.1 of Bos javanicus. Classification (NCBI taxonomy): domain Eukaryota; kingdom Metazoa; phylum Chordata; class Mammalia; order Artiodactyla; family Bovidae; genus Bos; species Bos javanicus. Next base: position 92,058,736 of record NC_083872.1, read on the forward strand.
AGTCAGCTGTAAGACGAGAGTGACAAACTTCATTTCTTGAAATAGAGAGCTTTGAAAAATCCAAAGGTCTATTCAAATGCTAGGTGGAGTTTACCTTGGATTGATTTTTTGTTGTTGTTGCTAGATAAGGCTTTTATCAAACTTACAGTTTACCATTTCCCCCCCCCCCAGTTATTTCACTGTGGTAAAATACAAACAACATAAAATATGCAATCTTATCCATTGTTAAGTGTACAGTTCAGTGGTATTAAAATATTCATAATGTTGTGTGACCATCAACAGCATGCACCTCCACAATTCTTTTCCTCTCTTAAAAGTGCAGCTCTATATCCTTTAAACTCCTCATTTACCCTCCCCATTGCTCCTGGCTGTGGGGCTCCTGGCCACCATTGCCTTACTTTCTGTATCTATGGATCTATGATCTGAACTACTCTAAGTACATCATGAAAGTGGAGTCATACACTCACTTGTGTGTTTCTTTTTAATTTTAAATTTATTTATTTTTAAATTGAAGGATAATTGCTTTACAGAATTGTGTTGGTTTCTGCCGGGCTCACCTGTGATTTTGAGAGTGGCTTATTTTACTCAGCATAATGTCCTCAGGACTTGTCCATGTTGTAGCATGTGTCAGAATTTTCTCTTTAAAGAACTCCATATTCTGCTTATCCATTCATCTGTTGATGGACATTCGGATTGCTTCCACATTTCAGTTATTGTGAGTAATCCTGTTATAAACATGGTTGTACCAAATATCTCTTTGCTGCTCTGCTTTCAGTTCTTTTGGGTATATTCCCAGAAGTGGAATTGCTGGATCATATGGTAATTCCATTTTTAATTTTATAAGGAACACCCAGAAGGTTTTCCACAGTAGTTGCACTGTTTTATATTCTCACTGACATTTCCCCACATCCTTATCAAGAACTTATTTTCTGTTTTTTTTGATAGTAGCCATCCTAAGTGGGTATGAGGTAGTGTGTATCAGTATTCTTGCCTGGAAAATCCCATGGGTGGAGGAGCCTGGTAGGCTGCAGTCCATGGGGTCGCTAAGAGTCTGACATGACTGAGTGACTTCACTTTCACTTTCATGCATTGGAGAAGGAAATGGCAACCCACTCCAGTGTTCTTGCCTGGAGAATCCCAGGGACGGCGGAGCCTGGTGTGCCATCTATAGGGTCGCACAGAGTCGGACTGAAGCAACTTAGCAGCAGCAGCAGCAGTATCAAATTTTGAATCTCATCCTCCAGACTCCCACATGGAAAGTGACCATAAGGTAAAATCCCCTGGTAAATTTCCAGGAATAAGAGAATATGGCAAGTTCTTCACAATTTTATCTTCAGAAAAAGTGAAGGAAAGTAAAATGTATGGCATTTTTGCAGTGATCCTTCGGTCAACCAAAACTGAGCCTCTGAAAATGTCAGGCATTAGCTAGGTGCTTAAGATACAAAAGTGTTCTCATGGCACTTACAGTTGGAGAGGTATTGGAAAGTATGTTTTTCTTCTCAAAAGTTCAGGTGAAATTGAAACCTGCTTTGAGTTAAAGGAATCAGTCTTTTTCTTAATAAACAATTTTGTGAATAACAGACCAGTGAAACTCACCTAATTTCAAAGAACACCAAGATAGTAATTAAACCATGCATGAAATCATTAATATCCATACAGCATGTGGATTACTGTGAATATTGTACTAAACCAGAAAGACTGGAGTAAGACAAAAATTAATCTTTTAATCTGCTCAGGGAGTTTTTTCCCCTAAAGACAGTTAAATTGAGGATATTTAGAATATAAATAATATAATACTCAAATTAGAACTGAGACATTAAACATTTTAAAATTTAGTAATAATTAAATAGTGAAGATAATGTCAAAATGATTATAGGTACAGATAATTTTTATGACTAAAATTGAGAGAAATTCTGAGATCAATTATATTAAGTGATTGTTGATCTGCTGGGATAAGACTTGAAAACTGGGTCTAAATCATGTTGTAAAAAGACATATATATACTTTTTTTTTTTAATCACCCAAGTGTATGTATTTTAATAGGAAAAAACCAGAATTTGACTTTTGTTGAGTTCTCAAATGATTTTTCATCTGTTTTAATAGATGATTTAGGTCCTAGAGTGTGGTGGTAAATATTTAATAACCTGCTCACTCACTGTTTGTAAGGAAAAAAAAAAAGCTCTGACTTGTGACATTTGCCAAATTTCCATGATATATATTCTCCCACCATGGCTGATTTCAGGCTACCAGTTGAATGTCAAGGAAATGTGGTGTTGAGAAGAAATAACACATAGTAGGCTCTTTGAAGCCAGTATGAGCCAGTTCTCACACACCTTGGCTCATGTCTTAAATGACATCAGAAGTCAAGAGTGACTTGGTGAAAAACATCACAAGCTGAATAAACCTGACAAATAGTGCAATCTATTCTTTCAGGCAACAAGCTTCAAAGTCAGAGAGCTAAAAGAACAGTTCAATTTATGATTTTCAAACACATCCTTTAAAGAGTACCAGATAAGATATTTAGCTTCCTGATGGCTCAGTTGGTAGAGTCTGCCTGCAATGTGGGAGACCCAGGTTTGATCCCTGGATGGGGAAGATGCCCTGGAGAAGGAAATGGCGACCCACTCCAGTATTCTTGCCTGGAGAATTCCATGGACAGAGGAGCCTGGAGGGCTGCAGTCCATGGGGTTACGAAGAGTCAGACATGACTGAGTAACTAACACACTTTCATGATATTTAGGTAAATTTAAACAAAAGAAACAATAATTACCTAATGATACAACCTAATTTATTGTCGGTGCTTCCCTTGTAGCTCAGTTGGTAAAGAATCTGCCTGCAGTGCAGGAGACCCGGGTTCGATCCCTGGGTTGGGAAGATCCCCTGGGGAAGGAAATGGCAACCCACTCCAGTATCTTTGCCTGGAAAATCTCATGGAAAGAGGAGCCTGGTGGGCTGCAGTCCATGGGGTCACAAAGAGTCGGGGATGACTGAGCAACTAACACTAATTTCTTGTCACTTCATTTGGAGTATTTACATTATTATTAATTCCATCAAACATTTATAGAGGCCTCTCTCAGTTTGAGGAACTCTTCTAAGCACTTTACATATATCAATTAATTTAATCTTCAAACCGAATCTATTTTATAGCTGATTAAACTGACACACAGAGAAGCCATATATTTAAGATTAGATCTCTAGTAAATGATAAGGTTTTTTTTTTTTTTTTTTTTTAAAGCAAAACCTATCTTCAGGGTATGAGACTAACTACTGCTCATATGACCTCTTAAAATTATCTAGAAATAAGGTTGCAAGAGGTTTTCCCAGGTGGTACTAGTGGTAAAGAATCCATCTGCCAATGCAGGAGACTTAGGACACATGGGTTCAATCCCTGGGTCAGGAAGATCCCCTGAAGGGCGGCAACACACTCCAGTATTCTTGCGTGGAGAACCCCAGTGATAGCAGAGCCTGGTGGGTTACCTCCACAAGGTCTCAAAGATTTGGACACAACTGAAGTTACTTTGAGCATTACTTTACTAGCGTGTGAGATGAGTGCAATTGTGCGGTAGTTTGAGCATTCTTTGGCATTGCCTTTCTTTGGGACTGGAATGAAAACTGACCTTTTCCAGACCTGTGGCCACTGCTGAGTTTTCCAAATTCGCTGGCATATTGAGTGCAGCACTTTCACAGCATCATCTTTCAGGATTTGGAATAGCTCAACTGGAATTCCATCACCTCCACTAGCTTTGTTCGTAGTGATGCTTTCTAAGGCCCACTTGACTTCACATTCCAGGATGTCTGGCTCTAGGTGAGTGATCACACCATCGTGATTATCTGGGTCCTGAAGATTTTTTTTGTACAGTTCTTCTGTGTATTCTTGCCACCTCTTCTTAATACCTTCTGCTTCTGTTAGGTTCATACCATTTCTGTCCTTTATCGAGCCCATCTTTCAGTGAAATGTTCCCTTGGTATCTCTAATCTTCTTGAAGAGATCTCTAGTCTTTCCCATTCTGTTGTTTTCCTCTATTTCTTTGCATTGATTGCTGAGGAAGGCTTTCTCATCTCTTCTTGCTATTCTTTGGAACTCTGCATTCAGATGCTTAAATCTTTCCTTTTCTCCTTTGCTTTTCACTTCTTTTCTTTTCACAGCTATTTGTAAGGCCTCCCTTTCTAAGACAGCCATTTTGCTTTTTTGCATTTCTTTTCCATGGGGATGGTCTTGATCCCGGTCTTCTGTACAATCTCATGAACCTCTGTCCGTAGTTCATCAGGCACTCTATCAGGTCTAGTCCCTTAAATCTATTTCTCCCTTCCACTGTATAATCATAAGGGATTTGATTTAGGTCATACCTGAATGGTCTAGTGGTTTTCCCTACATTTTTCAATTTAAGTCTGAATTTGGCAATAAAGAGTTCATGATCTGAGCCACAGTCAGCTCCTGGTCTTGTTTTTGCTAACTGTGTAGAGCTTCTCCATCTTTGGCTGCAAAGAATATAATCAATCTGATTTTGGTGTTGACCATCTGGTGATGTCCTTGTGTACAGTCTTTTCTTGTGTTATTGGAAGAGGGTATTTCCTATGACCAGTGCATTCTCTTGGCATTCTTACATGCTAGTAAAGTAATGCTCAAAATTCTCCAAGCCAGGCTTCAGCAATAAATGAACTGTGAACTTCCAGATATTCAAGCGGGTTTTAGAAAAGGCAGAGGAACCAGAGATCAAATTGCCAACATCTGCTGGATCATGGAAAAAGCAAGAGAGTTCCAGAAAAACATCTATTTCTGCTTTATTGACTATGCCAAAGCCTTTCACTGTGTGAGTCACAATAAACTGTGGAAAATTCTGAAAGAGATGGGAATACCAGACCACCTGACATGCCTCTTAAGAAACCTGTATGCAGGTCAGAAAGCAACAGTTAGAACTGGACATGGAAAAACAGACTGGTTCCAAATAGGAAAAGGATTATGTCAAGGCTGTATATTGTCACCCTGATTATTTAACTTATATGCAGAGTGCATCATGAGTAACACTGGGCTGGAAGAAGCACAAGCTGGAATCAAGATTGCTGGGAGAAATATCAATAACCTCAGATATGCAGATGATACCACCCTTATGGCAGAAAGTGAAGAGGAACTAAAAAAACCCCTTGATGAAAGTGAAAGAGGAGAGTGAAAAAGTTGGCTTAAAAGTCAACATTCAGAAAACGAAGATCATGGCATCTGGTCCCATCACTTCATGGGAAATAGATGGGGAAACAGTGGAAACAGTGTCAGACTTTATTTTTGGGAGCTCCAAAATCACTGCAGATGGTGACTGCAGCCATGAAATTAAAAGACACTTACTCCTTGGAAGGAAAGTTATGACCAACCTAGATAGCATATTCAAAAGCAGAGACATTATTTTGCCAACAAAGGTCCATCTAGTCAAGGCTATGGTTTTTCCAGTGGTCATGTATGGATGTGAGAGTTGGACTGTGAAGAAGGCTGAGAGCCGAAGAATTGATGCTTTTGAACTGTGGTGTTGGATAAGACTCTTGAGAGTCCCTCGGACTGCAAGGAGATCCAACTAGTCCATTCTACAGGAGACCAGTCCTGGGTGTCCATTGGAAGGACTGATGCTAAAGCTGAAACTCCAGTACTTTGGCCACCTCATGCAAAGAGTTGACTCATTGGAAAAGAGTCTGATCCTGGGAGGTATTGGGGGCAGAAGGAGAAGGGGACAAAAGAGGATGAGATGGCTCGATAGCATCACTGACTCGTTGGCCATGGTTTTGAGTGAACTCTGGGAGTTGGTGATGGACAGGGAGGCCTGGCATGCTGTGATTCATGGGGTCGCAAAGAGTCGGACACGACTGAGCAACTGAACTAAACTGAATTGAAGTGACTTAGCATACATGCACAAGGCTGCAAGAAAGACGTCATGCAAGTCCAGCATTACCAAAGTGAAAGATCATATGGACTGGAAATAATAGTCTAAAAAAAATAAAAGCGTGAAACAGTGAATTAGGAGAACAATAAACATTGCTAATAAAGGCCTTCCTTAATATCCCCTCCTCTGTAACAGAGTCACCATCAAGAAATCATTGAGTGGAAATTTAGAGTTTATTACAATAATATTTTTATGTAATGAAAAAATACTATATAGAAATAATTGTTACACAGCAACTTTGAAAAATTGTGGATGTGTAATTTGTTAACCATTTTAATTTGAATCTTTGTGAGACAAAATAAAGAAATGAACAAAATAATTAAGCAATATTTCAAAAGAAAAACCAATTGGTTTCAGAAAGTTGGTGAAATCTCATTGTTTTCATTGTGGGGATTTAGCCACTTTTTTCTCCAAGAATCATTGAGTAATGCTGGGGCTAAACTGTCATGTGGTTTAATCTGCTGGTGTAAATCCTCTTTATCTAATCTCATAATTAAAACCAACACTAAAGAACTGCTTTTTTATGTACAGGATGTGAAATTCTTCAAATTCATAACTGAGCTGTAATTTTTTTTTCTTTCTTCATAGTTAGAAAATCTATAGGATCCTCAGATTTGGTCTATTGAAGATAGGTTTTCCAGATTTCTGGAAAACTGAATTCAGAGCAGTGGTTCAGGGAGACCTGAGTGAAGACTCCTAAGGAGTGTTGCTGGGCTGACTCACATAATTCAAGAATCAGAAGAGCCTGATGTTTATAAACATTTCTTAAACAGAATCACACAGATGGTTAGTGTGAGATGCTCTGGGATGATGATGTAAGCATGAGTATTAATGGGCAATGGCACAGCAAGAAATTCCTTTATGTCTTGAGACTTCTCTGGTGGTCCAGTGGTTGAGACTCCATGCCCCCAATGCAGGGGCACAGATTCAATTCCTGGTTGGAGAACTAAGGTCCTGCATGCTTTAGGGCATGGTAAAAAAACAACAAAAAAGTCCTTTATTTTGCAAGATCATATTTTTATGGAGAATGTCAATTCATTACTGTTTCCTTTTAAGGAAACCAAGGGAAAATCTCTCCCCAGCTTAAATTTATTTGCACTGCTTTGTTGGACTGTTAAATTCCATTTTTAAGTTCTGTATCCTTGGCTAAGGGTTAAATCTGCAACATAGAGAACGATTTTATGTGATTTTTTTTGTCAACTCCATTCCCATTCACAACTGGAAACTGTACTCTTTTATGTGAGGTTAAGCAATTGTCTTATGAAATAAAATCAGTTAATGTATGGGTTAGTGACACTTTGTAAACCATAAAATGTCACATGAATACTTTCCTTCTTCATGGTTTTAAGGAGTAGACAAATAAAAATATGCGTTCTGGGATACATATGCTCTTTTTTTCCTTGTGGGGACAGCATTTTATGTAAAGAAGTATGATCCTGGCTTAGTGCTGGTTATTACTGGGACATTTAAATGGCCTTGCTAGGCTACAAGAGATTAGAATATTCATAGAGCATGATGTACAAACCTGGCTTTGTATATTCAGTTCAGTTCAGTCACTCAGTCGTGTCTGACTCTTTGTGACCTCATGAATTGCAGCATGCCAGACCTCCCTGTCCATCACCAACTTCCGGAGTTCACTCAAACTCATGTCCATCAAGTCAGTGATGTCATCCAGCCATCTGATCCTCTGTCATCCCCTTCTCCTCCTGCCCCCAATCCCTCCCAGGATCAGAGTCTTTTCCAATGAGTCAACTCTTTGCATGAGGTGGCCAAAGTATTGGAGTTTCAGCTTTAGCATCAGTCCTTCCAATGAACACCCAGGACTGGTCTCCTGTAGAATGGACTGGTTGGATCTCCTTGCAGTCCAAGGGACTCTCAAGAGTCTTCCCCAACACCACAGTTCAAAAGCATCAATTCTTTGGTGCTCAGCCTTCTTCACAGTCCAACTCTTACATCCATACATAACCGCTGGGAAAACCACAGCCTTGACTAGATGGACCTTTGTTGGAAAAGTAATGTCTCTGCTTTTGAATATGCTATCTAGGTTGGTCATAACTTTCCTTCCAAGGAGTAAGTGTCTTTTAATTTCATGGCTGCAATCACCATCTGCAGTGATTTTGGAACCCCAAAAAATAAAGTCTGACACTGTTTCTACTGTATCCCCATCTATTTCCCATGAAATGGTGGGACCAGATGCCATGATCTTTGTTTTCTGAATGTTGAGCTTTAAGCCAACTTTTTTAGTCTTCTCTTTCACTTTCATCAGGAAGCGTTTTAGTTCCTCTTCACTTTCTGCCATAAGGGTGGTGTCATCTGCATATCTGAGGTTATTGATATTTCTCCCGGCAATCATGATTCCAGCTTGTGCTTCCTCCAGCCCAGCATTTCTGGTTGATGTACTCTGTATATAAGTTAAATAATCAGAGTGACAGTATACAGACTTGACGTACTCCTTTTCCTATTTGGAACCAGTCGGTTGTTCCATGCCCAGTTCTAACTGTTGCTTTCTGACCTGCATATAGGTTTCTCAAGAGGCAGGTCAGGTGGTCTGGTATTCCCATCTCTTTCAGAATTTTCCACAGTATTGTGATTCACATAGTACATTAGAGGATGTTTATTAATATGTCTAGTATGTGTATAGAAGAAGCAAGGTGTAGTTAGGTTTTGCTCTAGAGATTAGTTATATAATGTAATAATGAACACATTTATCTCAGGGGGATTCAGAGGCCTTTTTTATAAGAGAGCTTTGTTCACCTAGCAACCAAGAGCAACCAACGGACTTAGGATTGAAGAAGCTGGCTGCTTAGTGAAACAACATTCAAATGAACTCCAGACACAACTGAAAGAGATGTGGAAGGAAATTATTGGATGTTGCCTATGATTCAGGGCTTCCCAGATGGCTCAGTTGTAAAGAATCTTCTTGCCAAGTAGGAGATGCGGGTTCTATTCCTGGGTTGGGAAGATCCCGTGGAAAAGGAAATGGCAACCAACTCCAGTTCTTGCCTATAAAATCCCATGGACAGTTTTTGCCTGGAAAATCCCCATTGTGGGCTACTATGGTGTCACTAAAGAATCAGACATGACTTAGTGGCTAAGCAGCAGCAGCAGCTATAATTCAAAATATTAATCTATACAGAGTAATAGTGAGTAGGCATCAGATCAGATCAGTAACTCAGTCTTGTCCGACTCTTTGTGACCCCATGAATCACAGCACCCCAGGCCTCCCTGTCCATCACCAACTCCTGGAGTTCACCCAGACTCATGTCCATCAAGTCAGTGATGGCATCCAGCCATCTTATCCTCTGTCGTCCCCTTCTCCTCTTGCCCCCAATCCCTCCCAGCATCAGAGTCTTTTCCAGTGAGTCAACTCTTCCCATGAGGTGGCCAAAGTACTTGAGTTTCAGCTTCAGCATCATTCCTTCCAAAGAAATCCCAGGGCTGATCTCCTTCAGAATGGACTGGTTGGATCTCCTTGCAGTCCAAGGGACTCTCAAGAGTCTTCTCCAACACCACAGTTCAAAAGCATCAATTCTTCAGCTCTCAGCCTTCTTCAGAGTCCAACTCTGAAGGAGTTGCATGACCACAGGAAAAACCATAGCCTTGACTAGATGAACTTTTGTTGGCAAAGTAATGTCTCTGCTTTTGAATATGCTATCTAGGTTGCATAGTTCAGTTTAATCATTATAGAAACTCAAGGCATAGATTAACACTTCCCTGGTGGTCAAGTTAAGAATCAACTGGTGGTTAAGAATCCACCTGCCAGTGCAGAGGACATGAGTCCAATCTCTGCTTGTGGAATATTCCACGTGCCTCAGAGCCACTAAGCCCCTGTACCACAACTACTGAGCCTTCAATGAGAAACCCATGCACTGCAATGAATAGTAGCCCCTACTCACTGCAACTAGAGAAAGCCTGTGTGCAACAATGAAGGCCTAGGACAGCCAAAAAAAAAAAGAATAAAAGGGCAGAAGCATCAGTATCAAGAAAGAAATCTAAGGAGACATTGCCAAAGAGACTTACATAGTCACTGGTGGAGATAAAATCCTGCAAACAATAATACACATGGGTCACAATGCTTCTGTCAGCCACCTCAGCTGGTGCCCAATAATCTCAAGGAAAGACAGTGCCAACTTCATTTTCTTTCATCCAGTTAATTATTGAATGGCTGAGGGCTGACCTGTGAATAGTTTATTGGCTGACTAATTCAGCAAGGACTTTCCTGGTGGCTCTGTAGTAAAAAGTCCACCTGCCAATGCAGGAGATGAGAGTTCAGTCCCTGGGTCAGGAAGATCCACTGGAGAACGAAATGGCAACCCACTCCAGTATTCTTGCCTGGAGAATCTCATGGACAGAAGAGCCTGGTGGGACCCTATAGTCCTTGGGGTCACAAAAGAGTCAGACATGACTTAATGGCTAAACAACAACAATTCAGCAAATGGTATTAAGCACCTACCATAAGTAAGGTTCTCTACGGGGCACATTTTCATGACCTCCTTAGTGGTTGCATTAAAAAAAAATTGTCACACTTCAGAAGCAGCAGTACCTGCTGAAGTATCAATAAACCAACAAACTGGGTTCCACCTCTTCTGTAGACCCTTGTACCTACCTCTAATATAGCACTTACCCTATTGTTTAGTAACTTGTTCTTTACTTTTTATGTTTCCCTAACTGAATTTTTTTTCTGTATAACTGGAATATCTTTATGCATATTTTAACCACTCCGTGGTCAACACAGATGTTTGTCAAGTAAATGAATAAGGGTTAACCCAAATTCTCAGTGGACGGTGTGCATGTGTGCTAAGTTGCTTCAGTTGTGCCCATGTCTTTGTGACCCAATGAACTGTAGCCTAACAGGCTCCTGTGTCCATGGGATTCTCTAGGCAAGAATACTGGAGTGGGTTGCCATTTCCTCCTCCTCCAGGGGATCTTCCCGACACAGGGATTGAACCTACGTCTCTTATGTCTCCTCCACTGACAGGCAGATTCTTTACCACTAGTGCCACCTGGGAAGCCCCCCAGTGAACAACACAGCACAATAAAGGTGTCACAATTTTAATGTAATCTTTAAATTTCTAGGAAAGAGTGGATCTTAGGGAAAGTGTTACATGAGTAAATTATGTAATATGCTCATAGCTGTTAACAAACATTTGTCTTTCATAAACCAGGTATCCCTCCTCTGTGGTGTTCTAATTTTCTATATATTTATCTTTTCCCTCACCACATTTTTGATAATTATTTATGTGTCAGTCTTGCTAGTATTCTAAAGACATAGTAAGCACCACTGAGGTGGTTGTGGCTCAGCTGGTAAAGAATCCGCCTGCAATGCGGGAGACCTGAGTTTGATCCCTGGGTTGGGGAGAACGTCTGGAGAAGAGAAAGGCTACCCACTCCAGTATTCTGGCCTAGAGAATTCCATGGACTGTATAGTCCAATGGGTTGCAAAGAGTTGGACACAACTGAGCAACTTTCATTTCACTTCACTCCCCAAAATTCTAAAGACAGAGTAAGCACCACTGAGGTGGTAACTATATATTATTCATCTTTGTATCCCCAAGGCTTATCACAGTCCTTCACATATAGACCATACCAAAAGATGTTTAAGGAATGAATGAGTATGTGGTGAATTTTCCTGAGCTAATTAATTATAGAAGGCAATGTTTTGAAAGTAATAAAAAGTGAAACAACTCCATTTGTAGGCCTTCAGAAAATAGGAGCTATCAGTTTGTAAGAATTGAACCTTATTATGTAGTTTATACTGGCATTTTAATACCAGATTATGACCATCTGGTGAAAATTCATCTTGTAATATTGTAGGAGACATTTTTATGTCCTCTGTTGAGGAGCTGTTTTTAGATAAAAGTGACTGATGGGTCTTTGGAATGGTCTGATACCATTTCTACTTTAATATGAAGTTATCTTTTTAAAGCAAGGGACTTTTAATCTTAGACTTCTGGTTCCCTTGCCTCCAGCTCAAATAAAATAAACCAAAAACCTGTTTATTCACCAGTCTTTTCCATTTCAGTAAAAGATATAATTATTTGCAAAGAACAAAAATCTAAGAGTCATCCTTGAATGCTTTCCTTACTTCTTCTACCCGTCAGGCCTGTTTTCTCTTCCTGTTAATGATCGACAACGCCCAGTCAATTAGTAGGTCTTGTGGCTCAGATTCCACAATATGTTTGGAATCTTCTTTACCATTAAGGTCTTGCCTTAACTATTGTAATAGTCCGTTGCTGCTGCTGCTGCTAAGTCGCTTCAGTCATGTCCGACTCTGTGCGACCCCATAGACGGCAGCCCATCAGGCTCCCCCGTCCCTGGAATTCTCCAGGCAAGAACACTGGAGTGGGTTGCCATTTCCTTCTCCAATGCATGAAAGTGAAAAGTGAAAGTGAAGTCGCTCAGTCGTGTCCAACTCTTCGGGACCCTATGGACTGCAGCCTACCACGCTCCTTCGCCCATGGGATTTTCCAGGCAAGAGTACTGGAGTGGGGTGCCACTGCCTTCTCTGAATAGTCTGTTAACTACTCCCATTACTTCACAGGACAGCAGGAGAGAGCTTTGAATTCCCCTGAGATCCATCAATGGTTGCCTCTGAACATTAAGTAAAAGCCACCCTCTACACCCCTGGTGGCTCAGACGGTAAAGAGTCTGCCTGCAGTGTGGGAGACCCGGGTTCGATCCCTGTGTCAGGAAGATCCCCTGGAGGAGGAAATGGCAACTCACTCCAGTATTATTGCCTAGAGAATCCCATGGACAAAGGAACCTAGCAGGCTACAGTCAATGGGGCCGCAAAAGAGTCAGACATGACTGAGCTACTTCACTTTCACCCTCTACACCATGTCTTCAATGCCCTACTTGATCTGGCCTCCACCAAACTCTTCATCTTTCTTCCCTACAGTTCACCTCTCTTTATCCCATCTCCAAGCCCCAAGGTCTTCTTCTTGTCATTAGAATGTATCATGCTTAGTCTGTGCTCATGGCTGTTATTTTGGTGTCCTCTCTTCCAGGAATAATCTTCTCATGGATCTCCACAAGAGGATCACTCACTATACAGCTGTCTCTCATTTCTTCCAGGAAGTCTCTCTAAAATATTGGATTGGCCAAAAAGTTCACTCAAGTTTCTTACAATGTTATGGAAAAACCTGAGTGAAATTTTTGGCCAACACAAATAGCATTCCTCACGCAGTTACTTTCTATCCCAATTCTCAGCTTTTGTTTCTTAGGTAAGAAATGAAACCCCTCATTTCCTCATGTTATCTTCTTTGATGTCTGTTATCCCTACTAGAAAGAGGTCAGGGTTTGTATTTGCTTCCTCCACTGTTGTATCCTCAGAGTTTTGAATGGTAGTTGCTTACTGAATATTTTTGGAATGATTCAAGCCTAACTTAGTCAGGAAGTGTGCTCATTTTAAGTGTACTCATGTAGACCAGGGTGGTGATTGCTATGGGCAAGATACCGGCTGTATTGAGACCATGAGCTCTGTCCTCACTGTCCACTCAAAGTTTATAAGAAAATGAAAATACCATGTTTCAAACAATTCAGACCAAAACAGGAATAGGATCCTGTGAGAGAAGGCCAATTTAATTCCCTAACAATTTGAGGAAACCTAATTTTTTCCATTAGGGCTTTCCAGGTGGCTTGGTAGTAAAGAATCTGCCTGCCAATGCAGGAGACACAGGAGGCAAGGCTTTGATCCCTGGGTCAGGAAGATCTCCAAGAGTAGGAAAAGGCAACCTGCTCCAGTATTCTTGCCTGGAAAATTCCATGGACAGAGGAGCCTGGAGGGCTACAGTCCTTAGGGTCACAAAAAGGTGGACATGACTGAGCGACTGAGTATGTGTGCGCACACACACACACAATTTGTTCCATTAATAGTCTATTGAGAAAACTCTTTCCTTAAGTATTATTAGCTATATAATCATGTTTATGTTATCTTAGGGGATTTGAGAGATGCGGAGCAACTCATCTACCGGGTTGCTATGCTGTTACACGTTCTAGATCACTTCAGGAGACTGCTTAATTACTACAATAAACATGATTTGAGCACTGACCTTTTTATCCCTCCAAATGTTTGCGCGTGACCCAGGAATTTTCCAAAGTCAATATGAAACATGTGGCCCGACTTTGTCAGCATGATATTGTCATTGTGTCGGTCGCAGACTCCTAGGATGAACGTTACCACACACCAGCCAGCACAGGAATAGAAGAAGTTCCTTAAGACCTAATCAGTTGAAAAACAGTAACACAAAAGTAATATAAACACAAATGAGCAAACACAGTGGTAATGGTAAAAGTATGATAAAAAACAGAATTATATCATCTGGAACCAATTCTGCATCTCAGTTGAGAAGATATGATTAAATGGTTGGTTCTTGATATGCTACAGAAGAAGGTGAAGCAGTCTGTTCTTTGGCTCAATGAATGTTTTTGTTGAAATGGAAGAAAATATCTTTCATTCAATTAAAGCTAATTTTCATAGTTTATCCATAATGTGATTTTTTAATGTTACAGTTGCACAAGAGTGGATTACTTTTTTCAAGGTAAAAGAAGGAACAATATGGCTCAATATTGCCTGCTGCTACTGCTAAGTCGCTTCAGTCGTGTCCGACTCTGTGCGACCCCATAGACAGCAGCCCACCAGGCTCCACCATCCCTGGGATTCTCCAGGCAAGAACACTATTGCCTAGTCCTATAGAAATGTAAAATATCAATTTTTGAATATTTGAAGTTTTTACACAAAATAAACAATATTGAGATGTCTGATCCCTTACAAAAATATTATCCAGTTAATGCCCGAAAGGGTTTGGTACAGTATATACCTGTGCGGGTGGAAGAAGGTTCCATTAAGTCAGCTGTGGCTTACGTTTCTTTAATGAACACAGGCTTCTTGCCAAAGTTCCTTTTTCTACAAAAAATTTGTCTCCTGGGTATACATCATTTTGGTGGATGATGCGACGACAAGTGTAACCGTGGTGCAACCGTGAGTGAGGCTGAGCCACACGTTTGGGCCTCCTCAGCTAGTGGCTGACCCTTGGGAAGGGAAGTCCATGTGGCTGGACTACATGCCGGGTCAGTTCCAGGTATCCCAAGTGCCTTAATTTGTCTGTCTTGATTTTCTTTACTTATAAAGATAATAAAATATGTCTTTCACATGGTACTTATGAACATTAAATGTATGTGGAAACACCTCAAACAATACAACCTCAGGGTTTGTGCCTAACTCAAGTTTCAATTTTGGGAATGGGTAAAAAATAGATTCAAGATACTTTCATCTAATTCTTTGTTATTTGAACTCCCAAACCTGTATTTTACTGTATTCCATGACTCATCTGGTAAAGAATCCGCCTGCAATGCAGGAGACCTGGGTTCAATCCCTGGATTGGGAAGATTCCCTGGAGAAGGAAAAGGCTACCCACTCCAGTATTCTGGCCTGGGGAATTCCATGGACTGTATAGTCCATGGGGTTGCAAAGAGTTGGACACGATTGAGCGACTTTCACTGACTCACTCAATCTCATAGAAGTCTGGAGTGGATTAAATCTTGGGTCTCTCTTTCCTGTCCCAGGCCAACTAGGGTGACTAAACCTCCCAGTTTGCCTAGGACTGAGGAGTTTCCTAGAATGAAGGATGTTTAGGGCTCAAGATGGTTCTGAGCAAATCTGATGCTGGCCCATATTGCATCTTTGTGTGAATCAGCATAAAGGTGTCCCTACCTCTCTAGGGGACCTAGCTGTACCAGTTCATGCTTTGGCAAGTGGGGCAAGGCCTGACTCTAGTCAACTCATTCTTTCATGTAGGAGCTCTGGTTGAGGGCAGAATCTGAACACGGTACACTGCAGGCTAGATGCCAGGGTAAAGTGGGAAAAATTTTTGTGGTCAAATGGAATATTGCATTTTGTAAATTCTGAGATATAAAAAATGAAAACTCTATTATGCATTCTGAAAATATTAAAAGAATAAGGCATGAGAAAAGAGAACTTGGCAGAAGAAAATACATTGCAAAGGAAGGAGGGGGATTTCTAGAAATTATAGATTGTGGACAAATAGGCAGAGGTAACTTAGAGAAGGTAGTTTCAAGAAGCATCATCTCATGTGAGATTGCTGTAAGAGGGGCAGCTAAGTCTCTATTGATAGCCCAGATTTTCCACCCAGAGGAAAAACCAAACACAGAAATTTTTACTGAGTTAACATATCAGTCCCTTGGACTGCAAGAAGATCAAACCAGTTAATCCTAAAGAAAATCGACCTTGAATATTCATTGGTAGGACTGATGCCAAAGCTGAAGGTCCAAATCTTTGGCCACCTAATGTGAAGAGCTGCATCACTGGAAAAGACCCTGGTGCTGGGAAAGATTGAAGGCAGGAGGAGAAGGGTGTGGCAGAGGATGAGATGGTTAGATAGCATCACCAATTCAAAGGACATGAATTTGAGCAAACTCCAGGAGACAGTGAAGGACAGGGAAGTCTAGCATATGGCAGTCCATAGGGTCAAAAAAGGGTCAGAAATGACTTAATGATTGAACAATGACAACAATATACCATTTAAACTGTGTTGTTATTACTAGGCTGATGACTGAGGAAATTAGAACTCCAGAGAACTCAAGAACTCAAGAGAACTCAAGAACTCAAGAGAACTCAATTTATTTTTTCATAATCAGAATATCTCTACCATTCTACTATATATGAAACGAGTTACCAGTCCAGGTTCGATGCACGATACTGGATGCTTGGGGATGGTGCACTGGGACGACCCAGAGGGATGGTATGGGGAGAGAGGAAGGAGGAGGGTTCAGAATGGGGAACACATGTATACCTGTGGCGGATTCATTTTGATATATGGCAAAACCAATACAATATTGTAAAGTTAAAAAATAAAATAAAATAAATAAATAAAGTGCTCTGAAAGAAAAAAAAAATCAGAATATCTAATGAGCCAGTGTATATCCTTATTTAAGTACATCATTTAAAATTAGCTACAGAAGGACAAACCTTTTCATAATCCGCCTTTAAAGGGTTATGCTGACTGAACCATTTTTTGATTGTATTTTCTTTCAGGGGTCCTATCGGTCCAAAACAGCGATGGATTTTTGCTAGGGTTACAGCATCAGGCACCATCTGCACCAACCCTGCGTGATAAAAAAGAGATTATGGAAACAGCTCTTTCTCTGCAGGATGAAGGATACTTAGGAAATGCATTTTGATCTAGGTAACGACAACAACAGTTGCTAGCATGACTTGGATTACCCCCTCACCCCACTTTTTTTCTTTTTTCAAATTTTCTTTTCTGAAGGAGTCTTACCTAGATGGTATGCCTTCTAATTTTTCCTAAATCCTGGGGAGTGATGAGGCTACTCATATTTGGTCAGATGTATCAGAAGCATCTATTTCTACTAGATGCTTAGATGTTCCATTAAAACAATAGTAGAGAGTCAATCTAGATGGTCTCCCAGAAACCTCACTGAGTCAACAGAGTAGTGAATTAATTAATGTATGGCTTCTGCATTCATTTACAGTTTAAAGGAAGACATTTATACTTGTATAACAAGCACATTTATGAAATAAGTGAATCTAATATAATCTACATGACAAATATTTCAAATATACTGTAAAATCAATGTTCAGGTTAATAAAAGCTTCACTTACCAGTTTCACTTCTAGGACTGAACAGAGTAACTCTGCAGTAAACATGTACAGAGCCACTTGCTCCTTCCTTCTCAGTCAATATTAAAGGGAAACTATGATAAATTTTTAGGGGAACATACATTGAATGAACTTCAATAGGACATTTGACCCACTAACCATCAAGGCTTCTTTTCGCTGTGTTCCTAAGGCTTTTGGAATGTAAATATTTTCAAAGCTTCTGATTTTTATTATGTACAGAATAGCAATTTAAACCCAGTATTTAAAATTCTCCTAGGAATAATGCCCCAAAAATAATCTGTAATCTACAGTTCTGTAAATAAAGTCATTGAAAGAAATTAGAGTTGAGAATTTCTAATTTCCACAATCTTTGACAGCTGCAAGAGTTGCAAACACAAATGCCCAAAGGGATCAGGGACATAAATGTAACTATATGAAAAGAGAGACAGTTAAGTTTTAAAAATTGACTGTTTTATGTCTACCTTAAAAATATTCAAATTAAACGACAAATAAGTAGATTATAGTAATGGTAGGCAGAACACTTCTCTGTGTTGGATTTGGCCAGTGGCAGCTGGTTGTAGCCTTCATCTCTCTCTCTCTCTTTTTTTTTTTTTTTTTTTTTGCGGCCTTAATCTTGTAATACTCAATAGCCCAGCCCTGGGGTGACTATTAGGCAACTACTTTGCTGGATCAGAGAGAAACTTAAAACATGGAGAGTGGGAATAGAACGCTGTAAAAAATAACATATTACAATCAGTTTGTTGAAAACAAAAAAGAAGGAAATGTAACACCCCAGAGATAAATCCTGGTCATATCTTTAATATCATTTCTCCCTCTCTGCCTGACAGTATTTGGCTCTTGTGCAGGTATTCCCTTGTGTATAGAGATAGTGAATGTAAAACTTAACATTTGATAGTAATATAATTACTTTGGAAACAGCAATATAATTCCTTTTTCCGACCCTGAAATTTTCCTTCATTCTCCCAGTTCCTCCATCTAACACTTTCTAACAGAAAACCATGGCACCTGGTTCCATGGTGCTTCATCGCCACCTCGCATTTGTTATTGTTCAGTCTCTGAGTCATATCTGACTCTTTGTGACCCCATGGACTATAGCCCACCAGGCTCCTCTGTCCATGGGATTTCCCAGGCAAGAATACTAGAGTGGGTTACCATTTCCTTCTCCAGGGGGTCTTCTTGACCTAGGAATCAAACCAGCATCTCCTGCATTGGCAGGCAATTCTTTACCACTGAGCCACCAGGGAAGGCCCTGTGCATCTGACCACACCCCAGACTAGGACGTGGATGAATGCACCCTTAGATATGGTACTGCAGCAAAGTCAGTTATGCTTCAGACCTCATTTGTCTTCAGGGAATTAATCATTGCTAAATCCCAAGTCATTTATCATAAGTCTTTCATTGCTGACTACCCAGAAAACTTTGTACCTCATTTATAACAATCATGGTGGGTAAATTCTGCCCATTAATTCAAACCATAATTTACATTTTTATACATTTTAAGCTACTGTGTATTATACACCTTTTAAACACTTCTAGCACAATTCTGTGCACATTGGGTAACATGTGTGGCTCCAATCACATAGTTCTGTAATACAGCATTTCTCAAAATTTAATGCCCATGTGTATTGCCTGAGGATCTTGTCAAAATGTAGGTTATGGTTCAGTAGGGTGGAAGTGGGACCTGAGATTCTGAATTTCTAACAAGTTCACAGATGATGTCATGTTGCTGGTCCGTAGGTCACACTTAAGTAGCAAGGTTCTTATGGAGAAAACTTTTTAAGATGATATCATACAAGCTGTGCATGCATGCTTAGTCATTAAATCATGTCTGACTCTTTGCAGCCCTATGGACTGTAGCCTGCCAGGTTCCTCTGTCCATGGGATTTCTCAGGTAATAATATTGGAGTGGGTTTCCATTTCCTTCTCCAGGGGATCTTTCTGACTTAGGGACTGAACTCACATCTCCTGCATTGGTAGATGGGTTCTTTACCACTGAGCCACCAGGGAAGCCCCTATCACAGAAGGTGAAAGTGAACTCGCTCAGTCATGTCCGACTCTTTGCAACCCCATGGACTGTAGCCTACCAGGCTCCTCCCTCCATGGGATTCTCCAGGCAAGAGTACTGGAGTGGGTTGCCATTTCCTTCTCCAGGGGATCTTCCCGACCCAGGGATTGAACCCAGGTCTCCCGCATTCCAGGCAGAGGCTTTAACCTCTGAGCCATCACAGAAAGTAGTGTTTCTCAAAAAAAAGGTGCCTGAGAAACACTAGCAGCTTTCTGTAATCATTGAGACTGAGCCTCTCCACCTTCCATTCCCCTCCCCATCCCTGCCCAGTGGAGAGCTTGATTTAGTAACCTGGCTGGATCCTAGATGTAACTGGTCCAATTTTCCTAAGTAACTTTTATCCCATCAAATCTGGAGCAAATTTGGAGCAATGAAATAAATCCTAAAGAAATTTTATCTGCTCTGATAATCTCTCCCAAAGTTCCTACAACACCATATCCCAAGTGGTCATGAGAATTAACAATAATGTTGATAAAGTTATATTAACTTGTGGCCTGGAGTATACTCTCCTTAAGACCAACAGCCCTGTTTAGGTCATTTTAGTATTCCCTAACTTACTTTGTGACAGGTGTTCCCAGTGGTTTCGCAGTAAAGAATCCAACTGCAGTGCAGGAGATGCAGGAGACATGGGTTCGATCCCTGTGTCAGGAAGATCCCCCGGAGAAGGGGGTGGCAACCTACTCCAGTATTCTTGCTTGGAGAATGCCATGGACAGAGGAGCCTGGCAGGCTACAGTCCATAGTGTCGCAAAGCGTCGGATACTAGGGACTTAGCACACATGCATATTACTTTGTGACATTTCTTGAGAACAGTAGATATTCAATAACCCTTGGAACCTGATTTAAAATGGAACCTAAATGCCTAAAAAAGACATTTGCTTTAATGGTGGCCATTTCTGTGGAAGAAGTTTTTTTCCATTATAATCTTACAACTAAAGAAATTGTTGGTAGATAGTGGGGATGGGGAAGAATAACTTGTTTGCCTAAGTATATCTCTAACTTTGGGCAAGTCTAGGGTTATTTTTGCTGAACTATTTTATGAAAGTTAAAAGTTTTAGTCTCCATTACATTCCTATGATTGTAAACAGAGAAACAAAGAGATGGAATTGAAGAAAATTCCACTGAGGCTATTGCTGTATTCAATTTCTGAATAAAAAGTAATCCGTGTGACATCAAGAAGCTCAGCTTGGGTCATCTAAGCCTTGGCTCATTCTTACCCTTTCAACATATTATGATATGAAAGAATTAGGTCATTTATGTGAGAAAAGGGAGAATAAAACTGAAGGAATAAGGATCTCTGAGTAGTAGCAGTAATAAAAGACTTTCAGGATTTAGAACGTTAGAAGTTCAGGAGTGGTACACTTGGCATGGAAACAAGGGCCCTTTTATTAGAATCAAAATAATTGGGCAGTTTGACTTGTAACAGTAACCCTGAACTATATAACTGCAAGTTAACTAGGAGATGCTTCCATGTTTAGCTTCTAAAATCTTGAATCTCAGTTGGCTGGAGGACTGAGCCTAGTGATGGGACCCCAGGAACTGGAGGGTACCTGAAGACAGTAACAGTTTTTCTTTTAAGATGATGGGTTTAAACTGTAGTTCTGTCTGAATTAAATACAACAACAACATAATCCTTTTTCCAATTCTATGATTATTTTATCCCTTTGTTTATGCAGATATATCTTCTATGCTGCTGCTGACAAGTGCTCAGTTTTGTCTGACTCTTTGCAACCCCATGGACTGTAGCCCTGCCAGGCTCCTTTGTCCATGGGGTTTTCCAGGCAAGAATACTGGAGTGGGTTGCCATTTCCTTCTCCAGGGGATCTTGCCAACCCATGGATTGAATTTGGGTCTCTTGTGTCTGCTGTACTGGCAGCAGATTCCTTAGCACTAGTATCACCTGGGAAGCCCATATCTTTTATATTTTATACCAATTAATTTAATGAAATCTTAAGTGGCAATCACCACATGTAAAAAAATTATGATACCTTAGAAATTATTTCTTCAATTTAGCATGATTGTAATTAAGTACAACTTTTACTTCTGATGTCTGCTTATTTGTGTGGATCTTCAACATTTTATTTTCATTGAAAATGTGTACATATGTAATTATATTTCCATATTAATGTCTTGGCTTTTATAAAGAGAAATGCTGAAGTAAGTTCAAAGTTTGAATACAGATCATCTTTGATTGTTGATATCACACTTTACTCAAAAGTCTTTCAGAAACTAAGTGCATGTTGATAACTTATTTAGAATTTTCAGAACTCCTTTAAGTGCTTGCAACTTTGTAAATTTTGTCTTAATTGGAAACAATTGTAATTTTTATGAATAAGCAGACCTTTCTATTATTAGCTTAAAAAAGAGAAAAAATATGAATTATTAATGTAAATAATCCTTAAAGACACTCAAAAGAATATTACAGTTAACATTTAAGTTGTCAGAATCCTGATTAATATTTAGAAGGACATTATGCTTTATATAAATCATCTTTGCTTATTGTTTTTGAAGCCAATTCTTTTTTTAAAGAAAAATGACTATGTTTGGGGCTTCCCAGGTGGTGCTAGTGGTAAAGAACCTGCCTGCCAAAGCAGATGACATAAGAGATGCAAGTCTGATTCCTGGGTTGGGAAGATCCTCTGGAGGAGGAGGAAATGGCAACCCACTCCAGTGTCCCTGCCTGGAGAATCCCATAGACAGAGAAGCCTGGCAGGCTACAGTCCATAGAGCCACAAAGAGTAAGACATGACTAAAGTGACTTTAGTCACTTGATGATATTAAATCATCTTGGCTTATTGTTTTTGAAACTAATTCTTTGTAAAAAAAAAAAAAAAGAAGAAGAAGAGGAATGACTGTGTTTAGTTCTTTGGATTTTAAAATTTGTCATCTAAAATGAAAGTTGTAGGAAGTCTGAGGGCATATTACCAATAAATGTATGAGATAAGCAATGTAAGTCAGCTTTCTAATCTATACTGACCTTGGCCTTTTCCTGTGGATAGACATCTATAAATGACCATTTGCATATCCAGGCCCTCCTGCAGCCAAATATTGTCCATCACTTGAATAATCTGCAGAACAAGCATATCCTGACGGAGATCATCTCCAGCCTGTTAGAAACAAAATTATAGACTCTGGGTTTCTTCTTGAATTCCATTGAAAGTTTTCAACAACTCAGTATATGTCATTTCCTTCTCTGAATAACTTTCCAGCCTGACTTAGGGTGGTTTCAGTTGTTCTTTTAGCACTAAGAGTACCCCGTGTTTCTGATAGAAGATCAAAGAAAACAAGAGCTTTCTTTTAAATGATTATAGAAGCTTCAGCCATCAAATTAGAAGTGTCTTGGAATGTTGTTCCCTGATAACAATCTTTCAATTTACTATCCATGTGCAGCCTCTTAACCTCAAAGTCTGGTGAAGAGAGGCTAGACAAACGTTCATCCAAATTTCAAACTCAGCCAAGTGACATCTCTTTCAAAGGGAAATATATTTGGTGTGCTACAAGTTTATACACTGATACACATTTATATTACCTGGAGCTTCTTGACTGGGAGTATAAATAGCACATATATGATTCATCAGACTTTGACTTCTTGGCTCTCTTATTTTGAAGGCAGTTACAAAGTTTTCAGAATAAATGGCCTTTGATAACAAGAAATCATAAAGGGGTGATTTTCTAGCATAGGTGAAGGAAATGGAAAATGTCCAAAGGGGAAGGACAGTTCTATGCTGTTAACTACTAAGAGGCTCAGTTTTGAAAACGCTTTCTAAATTATATTCAGAAGACTGTGTGCCACGATGAGATTCTGTGTGGTTCTTTTTCCTTCACCAAAAATGCAGTGCTGGGGGAACTCTTAATGCTTGAGGTTACACAGATCACAGCAAAAATATGGGTGTGGAAAATCCCATGGATGAAGGAGCCTGATAGGCTGCAATCCATGGGGTCGCGAAGAGTCGGGCACAACCGAGCGACTTCACTTTCACTTTTCACTTTCATGCATTGGAGAAGGAAATGGCAACCCACTCCAGTATTCTTGTCTGGAGAATCCCAGGGACAGAGGAGCCTGGTGGGCTGCCGTCTATGGGGTCGCACAGAGTCAGACACGACTGAAGCGATTTAGCAGCAGCAATAAGTGTGATCCTTAAACTAGTCAGAATTGAATACAAATTCCACTCTGAGACCTTGTTTTCTGGTTTGGCTGAGTCATTTAACACATTAATAGAATGACCGGCAAATATTTCCTTTATTCTTACTGAACTGTATGTAACTTTTTACTCTACTGTGCCATGGGATTCATGATAAAGCCTGATATGGCCCATATTTATGTTTTATTATAAAAGAAGACAACAACCCAAATTACTAAAATAAGCAAGTGCTCACTAAGAAGAATTTTATGTTAAATCATATCATTTGAGTTGCAGCTGATTTTGATTCAAATTTAATATGGAGGCCAAAAGAAGACTTTCCCCTCTAGAAACTTAGCACAATTCTGTTTTCTGTACTAGTCAAAGGTGATCATACAATTTCATTTATTGAAACATACCTCCCGGAGTTTTGCACTGAAGATTCATTGGCTTTGAGCCAGTAATGTTGGATTTACTGCCAATCATAGTAGGGCATGTACTATAATTCTGTGAAAATGTGGAATCGAAAATAACTGGCAGCTTCTGTGCTGTTGCCAGAGGAATAGAGCTATACTAATTTATTTTTCTGAGTAATAAATCAATAGTCCTATCTATGGGATCAATTCGATGTTTCAGGAGAGCTACTGTACCTTAAAAATGACACTGATGTTTTTGCCCATTGGATTGGCATTAATGAAGGTAATCTTCAACGGCAAAGCATTAGATGTGAAATATGAACATGCCTACAGGACAAAAGCAAGAGAAATATGGTGAGCAAAATAAAGCAAAGAGAACAGTTTGAAATCATGGCCCCAGCGGAATCTGTTATACGAGCAAATATAACACATATGAATAATTTTTACACTTTGAAACAAAGAAACATATTTATTAAAAAAAAAAAAAGACTTTAGTCTACCAACCAAAGCCTTCATTTGTAAACTAAAAAGCCAGCTTTTCAGCAGGTTATAAATCTTCAAGGACATTTTTTCCTCACTAAGCAGTGATGGTGTGGAGGGGGTTGAAATAATCTAAGTAGTATGTGGGTATTGTGCTTTTGCTGGTTGGTTAATATCTAAAAGATGAAATTGCTATTTAAAAAAATATATTTCCTTTTCATTCTTTCTGCCCAAGAGCATATTTTAAAGAAACATGGATACAGAGTTAAGAAAGACCTGAATACAAATTTGGACTCTGATACAGAGGGAAGTGGGCTTCCCAGGTGGCTCTAGAGGTAAAGAACATGCCTGCCAATGCAGGAGACATAAGAGATGTGGGTTTGATCCCTGGGTTAGGAAGATCCCTTGGAGGAGGGCATGGCAACCCACTCCAGTATTCTTGCCAGGAGAATCTCTTGGACAGAGGAGTCTGGCAGGCTACAATCCATAGGGTTTCAGAGTCAGACATGATTGGAGTGACTTAGCATGCACACAGAGTATGAAGTAAGCCATAAAGAAAAACAAATATTTTGAATTAACACATATATATGGAATCTAGCCAATCCAGCCAATCCATCCTAAAGGAAATTAGTCCTGAATATTCATTGGAAGGACTGATGTTGAAGCTGAAACTCCAATACTTTGCCCACCTGATGCGAACTGACTCATTTGAAATGACCCTGATGCTGGGAAAGATTGAAGGCAGGAGGGGAAGGGGATGACAGAGGACGAGATGGTTGGATGGCATCACTGACTCAATGGACATGAGTTTGAGCAAGCTCCAGGAGTCGGTGATGGACAGGGAAGCCTGAGTGCTGCAGTGCATGGAATTGCACAGTTGGACATGACTGAGTGACTGAACTGAACTGATGGAATCTACAAAAATGGTACTGATGAACCTTTTGGCTGAGCAGGAATAGAGACATAATTGTTGAGAACAGACCTGTGGACACAGTGGAGGAGGAAGAGGGTGAGAAAAAGGAAAGAGTAGCACTGATATACACACTACCACGTGTAAAATAGAAAGCTAGTGGGAAGTTTCTGTATAACAGAGAAGAGAGCTCAGCATGTTGCTCCGTGACAACATAGAGGGTAGGATGGGGAGGTGGGAGGGAGGTTCAACAACAATATGTATGTTGTTGTTGTTTAGTTTCTGAGTCATGTCCAACTCTTTGTGACCCCATGGACTGTAGCCCTCCAGGCTCCTTTGTTCATGGGCTTTTCGAGGCAGGAATACTGGAGTAGGTTGCCATTTCTTTCTGTAGACAGTTTACCTGACCCAGGGATCAAACCTGTGTCTCCTGCTTGGCAGGCAAATTCCTTAGTACTCAGCCAACTTGGAAGCCTGAATACACACACACAGATACACACACACATCAGTTCAGTTCAGTCACTCAGTTGTGTCCGACTCTTTGCGATCCCATGAATCGCAGCACGCCAGGCCTCCCTGTCCATCACCAACTCCTGGAGTTTACTCAAACTCATGTCCACTGAGTCAGTGATGCCATCCAACCATCTCATCTTTTGTCGTCCCCTTCTTCTCCTGCCCTCAATCTTTCCCAGCATCAGAGTCTTTTCCAATGAGTCAGTTCTTTGCATCAGGTGGCCAGAGTATTGGAGTTTCAGCTTCAACATCAGTCCTTCCAGTGAACACCCAGGACTGATTTCTTTTAGGACGGACTGGTTGGATCTCCTTGCAGTCCAAGGGACTCTCAAGAGTCTTCTCCAACACCACAGTTCAAAAGCATCAATTCTTCGGTGCTCAGCTTTCTTTATAGTCCAACTCTTACATCCATACATGACTACTGGACAAACCATAGCTTTGACAAAACGGAACTTTGTTGGCAAAGTAATGTCTCTGCTTTTTAATATCCTTTCTAGGTTGGTTGTAACTTTTCTTCCAATAAGTAAGCGTCCTTTAATTTCATGGTTGCAGTCACCATCTGCAGTGATTTTGGAGCCCCAAAAGTAAAGTCTTTCAGTGTTTCCATTGTTTCCCATTTATTTGCCATGAAGTGATGGGACTGGATGTCATGATCTTAGTTTTCTTAATGTTGAGTTCTAAGCCAACTTTTTCACTCTCCAATTTTACTTTCATCAAGAGGCTCTTTAGTTCTTCACTTTCTGCCATAAGCGTGGTGTCATCTGCATATGTGAGGTTACTGTTTCTCCCAGGAATCTTGATTCCAGCTTGTGCTTCATCCAGCCTGTCGTGTCACATGATGTACTCTGCATGTAAGTTAAATAGGTGGGGTGAAAATATACAGCCTTGAAAATATACCGCCTTGATGTATTCTTTTCCCAATTTGGAAACAGTCTGTTGTTCCATGTCCAGTTCTAACTGTTGCTTCTTGACTTGCATGCGGATTTCTCAGAAGGCAGGTCAGATGGTCTGGTATTTCGATCTCTTGAAGAATTTTCTACGGTTTGTTGTGGTCCACACAAGGGCTTTGACGTAGTCAAAAAAGCAGAAGTAGATGTTTTTCTGGAACTCTCTTGCTTTTTCAATGATCCAGTGGATGTTGGCAATTTGATCTTTGGTTCCTTTGCCTTTTCTAAATCCAGCTTGAACGTGTGGAAGTTCATGGTTCACATACTGTTGCAGACTGACTTGGAGAATTTTGAGCATTACTTTGCTAATGTGTGAGATGAGTGCAATTGTATGGTAGTGTGAGCATTCTTTGGCATTATCTTTTCTTTGGGATTGGAATGAAAACTGACCTTTTGCAGTCCTGTGGCCACTGCTGAGTTTTTCAAATTTGCTGACATATTGAGTGCAACACTTTCATAGCATCATCTTTTAGGATTTGAAATACCTCAACTGGAATTCCGTCACCTCCACTAGCTTTGTTCGTAGTGATGCTTCCTAAGGCCCACTTGACTTCACATTCCAGGATGCCTGGCTCTAGGTGAGTGATCACACCATTGTGGTTATCTGGGTCATGAAGATCTTTTTTGTTCTTCTGTGTATTTTTGCCACTTCTTAATATCTTCTGCTTCTGTTAGGTCCATACCATTTCTGTCCTATATTGTGCCTATTTTTGAATGAAATTTTCCCTTGGTATCTGTACTTTTCTTGAAGAGATCTCTGCTGCTGCTGCTGCTGCTAAGTTGCTTCAGTGTCCGACTCTGTGCGACCCCATAGACAGCAACCCATCAGGCTCCACCGTCCCTGGGATTCTCCAGGCAAGAACACTGGAGCAGATTGCCATTTCCTTCTCCAATGCAGGAAAGTGAAAAGTGAAAGTGAAGTCGCTCAGTCATGTCTGACTCTTAGCGACCCCATGGACTGAAGCCTACCAGCCTCCTCCGTCCATGGGATTTTCCAGGTAAGAGTACTGGAGTGTAGTGTCATTGCCTTCTCCGAAAGAGATCTCTAGTCTTTCCCATTCTATTATTTTCCTTTATTTATTTTTTAAAATTAATTTTTTATTGAAGGATAGTTGCTTTACAGAATTTTGTTGTTTTCTGTCAAACCTCAAAATGAGTCAGCCATTAGTTTACATATATCCCCTCCCTTTTGAAACTCCCTCCCATTTCCCTCCCCATCCCACCCCTCTAGTTTGATACAGAGCCCCTGTTTGAGTTTCCTGAGCCATACCAAATTCCTGTTGGCCATCTATTTTACACATGGTAAATTAAGTTTCCATGTCACTCTATCCATACATCTTACCCTCTCCTCCCCTCTCCCCATGTCCATAAGTCTATTCCCTATGTCTGTTTCTCCATTGTTGCCCTGTAAATAAATTCTTCAGTACCATTTTTCTAGATTCCATATATATGTGTTAGAATACAGTATTTATCTTTCTCTCTCAGACTCACTTCACTCTATATAACAGGTTCTAGGTTCATCCACCTCATTAGAACTGACTCAAATGTGTTCTTTTTTATGGCTGAGTAATATTCCATTGTATATATGTACCACAACTTCTTTATCCATTCATCTAGGTTGCTTCCATGTTCTACCTATTGTAAATAGTGCTATAATGAATAATGGGATACATGTGTCTTTTTCAAGTTTGGTTTCCTTAGGGTATATGCCTAGGAGTAGGATTGCTGAGTCATATGGTGGTTTTTTCCTAGCTTTTTAAGGAATCTCCATGCCATCTTCCATAGTGGCTGTATCAGTATACATTCCCACAAATAGTGCAAGAGTGTTCCCTTTTCTCCACATCCTCTCTAGTATTTATTGTTTGTAGACTTGATGATGGCCATTCTGATCGGTGTGAGGTGATATGTCATTATAGTTTTGATTTGCATTTCTCTAATAATGAGTGACGTTGACCATCATTTCACGTGTTTGATAGCCATCTGTATGTCCTCTTTGGCAAAATGTCTGTTTGGGTCTTTTTCCCACTTTTTGATTGGATTGTTTGTTTTTCTGGTATTGAGTTGTATGAGCTGCTTGTATATTTTGGAGATTAATCCTTTGTCAGCTGTTTCATTTGCTATTATTTTCTCCCATTCTGAGGGTTTTCTTTTCATCCTGATTATAGTTTCCTTTGCTGTGCAAAAGCTTTTAAATTTAATCAGGTCCCACTTGTTTACTTTTGTTTTTATTTCCATTATCTAGGAGGTGGGTCATAGAGGATCTTGCTTTGATTTATATCATCGACTGTTCAGCCTAAGTTTTCCTCTAAGAGTTTTATAGTTTCTGGTCTTACATTTAGGTCTTTAACCCATTTTGAGTTTATCTTTGTGTATGGTGTTAGGAAGTGTTATAATTTCATTCTTTTATATGTAGCTGTCCAGTTTTCCCAGCACCATTTACTGAAGATGCTGTCTTTGCTCCATTGTATATTTTTGCCTTCATTGTCAAAAATAAGGTACCCATAGATGCATGGGTTTATTTCTGGGCTTTCTGTCTTGTTCCAGTGGGCTACCTTTCTGTTTTTGTGCCAGTACCATACTGTCTTGATGAGTGTAGCTTTGTAGTATAACCTGAGGTCAGGAAGGTTGATTCCTCCAGCTGCATCCTTCTTTCTCAAGACTACTTTGGCTATGTGGGGTCTTTTGTGTTTCCATATGAATTTTGAATTTTTTTGTTCTAGTTTTGTGAAAAATGCAGGTAATTTGATAGAGATTGCATTTAATCTGTAGATTGCATTTAGTAGTATAGTCATTTTCACAATATGATTTTGAAAAATATGATTCTTCCTACCCAGGAACGTGGAATATCTCTCCATCTGTTTATGTCATCTTTGATTTCCTTCATTAGTGTCTTATAATTTTATGTATACAGTTCTTTCTTCTCCTTAAGTAAGTTTATTACTAGATTTTTAATTCTCTCTGTTGCAGTGGTGAATGGGATTGATTCCTTAATTGCTCTTTCTGATTTTTCATTGTTAGTATATAGAAATGCAAGTGATTTCTGTGTACTTATTTTGTATCCTGCAACTTTGCCAAATTCACTGGTTATCTCTAGTAATTTTCTGGTACTATTCTTAGAGTTTTCTATGTATAGTATCATGTCATCTGCAAATGGTGAGAGCTTTACTTCTTTTTTTCTGATCTGCATTCCTTTTATTTCTTTTTGTTCTCTGATTGCTGTAGCTGGAACTTCCAGAAATATGTCTAATAACAGTGGTGAAAGTGGACACCCTTGTCTTGTTCCTGATCTTCAGTTCAGTTTAGTTCAGTCGCTCAGTCGTGTCCGACTCTTTGCGACCCCATGAATCGCAGCACGCCAGGCCTCCCTGTCCATCACCAACTCCTGGAGTTCACCCAGACTCACATCCATCGAGTCAGTGATGCCATCCAGCCATCTCATCCTCTGTCATTCCCTTCTCCTCCTGTCCCCAATCCCTCCCAGCATCAGAGTCTTTTCCAATGAGTCAACTCTTCACATGAGGTGGCCAAAGTACTGGAGTTTCAGCTTTAACATCATTCCTTCCAAAGAAATCCCAGGGCTGATCTCCTTCAGAATGGACTGGTTGGATCTCCTTGCAGTCCAAGGGACTCTCAAGAGTCTTCTCCAACACCACAGTTCAAAAGCATCAATTCTTTGGCACTCAGCTTTCTTCACAATCCTAATCTTAGGGGAAATGTTTTCAGTTTTTCACCATTGAGAATAATGTTTGCTGCTGCTGCTAAGTTGCTTCAGTCATGTCCGACTCTGTGAGACCCCCATGGACTATACAGTCCATGGAATTCTCCAGGCCAGAATACTGGAGTGGGTAGCCTTTCCCTTCTCCAGCGGATCTTCCCAACCCAGGAATAGAACCCAGGTCTCCCACATTGCGGATGGAAGCTTTACCAGCTGAGCCACAAGGGAAGTCCAAAAGTGGATATGTCTCCTTCGAGCTGGAGTTGAACCAGCGACCTACGGATGTCTCTCAGTTAGAGTGTCAACTACAATCCTCCGCTCTACTAACTGAGCTTTTGAAAGGACTTAGGGAAAAGGAAAGACACAGTGTTTGCTGTAGGCTTATCATATATGGCCTTTACTGTGTTATGGTAGGTTCCTTCTATGCCCATTTTTTAAGAGTTTTAAAACATAAATAGGTGCTGAATTTTGTTCAAGGCTTTTCCTGCTTCTATTGAGAGGATGGTATAGAAGCAGATTTGTCTTTCAATTTGTTAATATGGTGTGTCACATTCATTGATTTCTGTATATTGAAGAATCCTTGCATCCCTGAAATAAATCCAACTTGATCATGGTGTATGAGCTTTTTGATGTATTGCTGAATTCTGTTTGCTAAAATTGTGTTGAGGATTTTTGCATCTATGTTCATCAGTGATATTGGCCTGTCATTTTCTTTTCTTGTGTTTCCTTTGTCTGGTTTTGGTATCAGGGTGATTTTGACCTCATAGAATGAATTGGGAAGTGTTCCTTCCTCTGCAATTTTTTGAAAGAGTTTTAAAAGGATAGGCATTAGATCTTCTCTAAATGTTTGATAGAATTCTCCTGTAAAGCCATCTGGTCCTGAACTTTTGTTTTTGGGGAGAGTTTTTGATCACAGCTTTAATATCAGTGCTTGAAATTGGGTTGTTCAAAATTTCTATTTCTTCCTGATTCAGTTTTGGAAGACCGAACATTTCTAAGAATCTGTCCATTTCTTCCAGGTTATCTATTTTATTACCATATAGTTGTTCATAATAGTCCCTTATAATCCTTTGTATTTCCGCATTGTCTGTTGTAACCTCTCCTTTTTCATTTCTAATTTTGTTGATTTGATTCTTCTCTCTTTTTCTCTTGATGAGTCTGGCTAAGGGTTTGTCAATTTTGTTTATCTTCTCAAAGAACCAGCTTTTAGTTTTATTGATCTCTACTGTTGTTTCTTTCATGTCTTTTTCATTTATTTCTTCTCAGATCTTTATGATTCTTTCCTTCTGCTAATTTTTTTTTCTTCTTCTTTTTCCAGTTGCTTTAGGTATAAAGTTAGGTTGTCTATTTAATGTTTTTCTTGTTTCTTGAGGTAGGATTGTATTGCAATAAACTTCCCTGTTAGAACCACTTTTGCTGCATCCCTTAGGTTTGAGTTGTCATGTTCTCATTGTCATTTGTTTCTAAAAAAAATTTTTTTATTTCCCTTTTGATTTCTTCATTAACCTGTAGTTATTTGGAAATGTGTTGTTTAATCTCCATGTGTTTGTGTTTCTTACAGTTTTTTTCTTGTAATTAGTATCTAGTCTCATAGTGTTGTGGTTGGAGAAGATGCTTGATATGATTTCAATTTTCTTAAATTTACTGAGGTTTGATTTGTGACCCAAGTCTATCCTGGAGAATGTTCCATGTGTACTTGAAAAGAAGGTGTATTCTTTTGCATTTGGATGGAATGTCTTGAAGATATCAATGAGATCCATTTCATCTAATGTATCATTGAAGACTTGTGTTTCCTTATTAATTTTCTGTTTTGATCATCTGTCCATTGGTGTGAGTGGGGTGTTAAAGTCTCCCACTATTATTGTGTTACTGTCGATTTCTCCTTTTATGTCTGTTCGTGTTTGTCTTATGTATTGAGGTGTTCCTATGTTGGGTGCGTAGATATTTACAATTGTTATGTCTTCCTCTTGGATTGATCTCTTGATCATTAGGTACTGTCCTTCCTTATCTATTGTAATCTTCTTTATTTTAGGGTTTATTTTGTCTGGCATGGGGATTGCTAGTCCAGCTTTCTTTTGCTTCCCATTTGCATGGAATGCATTTTTCCATCCTCTCACTTTCAGTCTATATGTGTCTTTAGGTCTGATGTGGGTTTCTTGTAGACAGCATATATATGGATCTTGTTTTGTATCCTTTCAGCCAGTCTGTGTATTTTGGTTTTAGCATTTAATCCACTTACATTTAAAGTAATTATTGATATATATATATATGCTCCTATTGCCATTTTCTAATTGTTTGGGGTTGATTTTGTAGATCTTTCTCCTTCTCTTGTATTTCTTGACTATATAAGTCGGTTTAACATTTGTTGTAAAGCTGGTTTGGTGATATTGAATTCTCTTAACTTTTTCTTTTCTGCAAAGCTTTTTATTTCTCCATCAATTTTCAATGAGATCCTTGGTTGGTACAGTAATTTTGGTTGTAGATTTTTCCCATTCAGTATTTTAAATATATCCTGCCATTTCCTTCTGGCCTGCAGAGTTTCTGCTGAAAGATCAGCTTTAAGCATGTGTGGTTTCCCTTGTATTTTACTTGTTCTAATCCCTTGAATTTATTTGTTTACTCGTTGCTTCTCCCTTGCTGCCTCTTCCTTTAATATTCTTTCTTTGTGTTTAGTCTTGTTAGTTTGATTAGTATGCTTCTTGGTGTGTTTCTTCTTGGGTTTATCCTGTATGGGACTCTTTGTTCCTCTTGGACTTGATTGGCTATTTCCTTTGCCATGTTGGGGAAATTTTCAACTATAATCTCTTCAAAAATTTTCTCATACCCTCTTTTTCTCTCTTCTTCTTCTGGGACCCTTATAATTTGAATGTTGGTGCATTTGATATGTTCCCAGAGGTCTCTGAGACTATCCTCAGTTCTTTTCATTCCTTTTACTTTATTCTGGTCTTAAGATGTTATTTTCACCATTTTTTCTTCCAACTCACCGATTTGTTCTTCTGCGTCAGATATTCTGCTATTGATTCCTTCTAGAATAATTTTAATTTCAGTAATTGTGTTGTTTGTCTCTGTATGCTTATTCTTTAATTCTTCTAGGTCTTTGTTAATTGATTCTTGCATGTTCTCTGTTTTGTTTTCAGGGTTTTTGCTCATCTTTACTGCTATAATTCTGAATTCTTCTTTTTCAGGTAATTTCCCCATTTCCTCTTCGTTTATTTGGACTTCTGTGTTTCTAGTTTGTGCCTTCATTTGTGCAGTATTTCTCTGCCTTTTCAGTTTTTCTTTAAAGTTATTGTATTTGATGTCTCCTTTTCCCAGGCTTCGAGGAAACTTGAATTCTTTCCTTGAAGAAGGTTGAATTCTTTCTTCCTTTTTATTTCTGCCCTCCTAAGGTTGGTCCAGTGGTTGTGTGAGCTTCATATAGGGTGAGATTTGTGCTGAGTTTTTGTTTGTTTGTTTGTTTTTCCTCTGATAGGCAAGGCTGAGTGAGGTGGTACTCCTGTCTGCTGATGATTTGGTTTGCATTTTTATTTTGTTTGTTGTTTAGATGAGGCATTCTTCACGGGGTGCTACTGGTGGTTGGGTGATGCCAGGTCTTGTATTCCAGTGGTTTCCTTTGTGTGAGTTCTCTCTATTTGATACTCCCTAGGGTTAGTTCTTCTGGTAGTCTAGGGTCTTGGAGTCAGTGCTCCCACTCCAAAGAGTCAGGGTTTGATCTCTGTTGTGGCACATCTCATTTATGTGATGAATTGCCTATGCCTGTTAGTGGCTCAACAACCTGGTTATTTAGTTATTTTAGAGCTCTCAGTCTACCTCCTTGATTTATTGTCCTGGGAAATACCAATACATTCCAAGACCAGAGTAATATCTCTATATGTATCTAACTGTGAGGCCCCACCTGTTGTTCTGCACATCTCTGGGCACCGTGCACATTTCCCCCTGATCTCAGAACACAGCTCCCATGTATTTTCCTCTATTTCTTTGCATTGATCACTGAGGAAGGCTTTCTTATCTCTCCTTGCTATTGTTTGGAACTCCATTCAAATGGGTATATCTTTCCTTTTCTCCTTTGCCTTTAGCTTCTCTTCTTTTTTTAGCTATTTGTCAGGCCTCCTCAGACAACCATTTTGTCTTTTTGCATTTATTTTTCTTGGGGATGGTCTTTATCACTACCTCTTGTACAATGTCACGGACCTCCGTCCATAGTTCTTCAGGCACTCTGTCAGATCTAATCCCTTGAATTTATTTGTCACTTCCACTGTATAATCATAATGGATTTGATTTAGGTCATACCTGAAGGGTCTAGTGGTGTTCTTTTTTCCTTCAATTTAAATCTGAATTTTGCAATAAGGAGTTCATGATCTGAGCCACAGCCAGCTCCCAGTGTTTTGTTTTTGTATGTATGTATATTTATGGCTGATTCACATTGCTTTGGCAGAAACCAGTACAATGTTGCAAAGGAATTATCCTCCAATTAAAAAAAAAACAAAACAAAACTTGGACTCTGTCACATCAACTGTAACACCTTGGACAAATTACTTAAATGTTTTTGCTTGTGTGTTAGTTGCTCAGTTGTGTCTGACTCATTATCCCTATTTCACATTGGAATAAATGTTTGTATCTTAATGTAATATAGGGGTAAAAATCCTACCTCATACAAATGTAATAGGTATATGGATATAAAATAGCTTTTACAATGTCTGATATTAATCAGGTACTTCTAAAAGATTAATGCATTTTCCCCCTTTTTGTTAATGAACATTTTCTTATCTTTACAAATAACTGTACAACATATATTTCCTGTTCTCATGTTTTTCAATTATACTTTACATTTTATCTTCAGCTAAAGCTGAACAATATCATAAACAGTATCGACTGCTTTCCATTATTTTCCTTTTATGTGCTTGTAATTGTTTGAGTGCTAAAGGCTATATGTTTTTAGGTTATTAGAGAGTTCATGTTGACAGTGAAAAATTAAATCAATACTAAAAGGAAAAGGATTTTATACTTTTAACTTATCAACTTAGTAAAAATATGACATCAATACATTTTGAAAGATCGGTTTGAATGTCATTATTACTGAGAAGTCTGAAATGGGTAGAAGAGAGGAAAGGATCTATTTCTTAACCTATCGATGTAAATCTAACATAATCCCCAGGCAAACAGAAACCCTTGTTTACTGAATCAATTTGAGTTTTACAGTGAAAGGATGAGGCTGCCTGTTAAGTAATGAATTCTTGCTGCAAGAATCAGTCAATCAGGGAATATGACCTTCTGTCATGGTATTAATTAGGAAACCCTGTATTGGGCCACAGTCTAGACTAGTGGTTTTCAAATTTTCCTCATTCAACTCTGGGGATGAGAGGCATGGGGGGAGGTGATAAAGTCTTTGAGGCATGCCAAGTCCAGGAAAGAGACAAAGGGCTAAGGGAGACTGAACCCCTCTTTGTAATTACATCACTGAGAGTGATTGTGCTTTCATTGTTTCATACTTTGGTTTTCAGATGCAGTCTGTTTTTTGAGAGTCACAACAAAAATACCATACACTTGACAACTAGTATGCACAAACCACTATCTATATGCAAATAGAAAGAGGCACCATATCTACCTCTGAAAGAGCCTGTGGAAAGTTGGTAAGAAAGTACACACACATGCATTAAGTCAAAAATAATTTACAAGGCAATGTAACATAGTTGAATGAGGAAGCACATGAAGAAGGGAGTATTTCAGAGATGAGCTGAATTTGAAGATTGTGAAAGACATAGATTAGTAAACAGGTGAAAGAAAATGTTTGCTAGATAGGAAAAGGCAAACAAAGACACCTCAGAGTAGAAGTTAAATGTGGATTGGGAAGGCCATAACCAAGAGATAGGGAAGAATAAATCAAAGTCTTAGAGGATAGTTTATAAAAATGATGAGATAAAGGAGCTGGAATAGAGAAAGATAAGAATACGGAAAGGATGATATGACGTCTCTTGTTGTAAAGTAAACACTGCTGAAATAGATTTAAAAGAGATTTTTAAAAGGAAAAGAAATCTATTTAGTAAATGAAAAGTCTGGTCCTTACTTTCCCAGGAGTAGAGAAGGATTGCATTAAGTTATTCCTACTCTCTCATTCTATCCATCCCTTAGTGAGACAGGAAATGGTCCATTGTGGTTAGTGGTCTGAACGAGAGAGGTAGGGGTGAGAATTCTTCTTATAAAGAAAGCTTAGCCAAACCTAAGAAGACTTTTGCTTTCTGTCTTGAAGGGCCATGTTTTAAGAAATGGATTGAGCCAGGCCTGAGTGCTTCTCCCTAAGTAGTTAACTGATGGTGATTAAACTAGAATGCTGACTGTGTATGCAGGCTTTGCCATGCTCTCTCCTTCATGGGACTTCTCTCCAGAGTGACTTCTTTAAAAAAAAAAAATTAAATTTTTTAATTTTAATTGGAGGCTAATTACTTTACAATATTGTATTGGTTTTGCCATACATCAACATGAATCTGCCACAGGTGTACACGTGCCCCCATCCTGAATCCCCCTCCCACCTCCCTCCCCGTACCATCCCTCTGGGTCATCCCAGTGCACCAGCCCCAAGCATCCTATATCCTGCAGTGAACCTGGACTGGCAATTCATTTCTTATATGATATTATACATGTTTCAATGCCATTCTCCCAAATCATCCCATCTGCTCCCTCTCCCACAGAGTCCAAAAGACTGTTCTATACATCTAAGTCTCTTTTGCAGAGTGACTTCTGACACACGATAAGCTCAGTATTGACTTTTCCACCATCACTGCATTTATCAGCTTTCTCCCCACATGGGCTTTCTGATGTCCTAGAGGACTGGTGGTATAACCAAAGATCTTCCCATACTCATTATTACATCCATAGGACTTCTAACCTGTGTGAATTCTGTGATATATAATGAGGTGTGAGTCTCAACTATGTATTTTCCACATTTATTGTGTTTTTGCTGGTGTGAAGTCTGTAGCATAAAGTAAGGTATTTACTAGACTAAACGCCATGCCATGCCACATTCAAAAGGCTTTCCTCTGGCATGAACTTGCTCATAATCAACACGTTTAGAGGTCTGACTGAAGGCTTTTCTACACTGCCAACACGTATGTGCTTGTTTGCTGGCATGGGGAACCCAGTGTCAAGTAAGACTGACACTGACTATCTTATTTGACACTGGATTTACTCTAACTGAAGGCCTTACTACGTTCCTTACACTTGTAAGACTTCTCCCCAGTGTGAACTTTCTGGTGGTCAGTAAGATTTCTATCAGAACAGAGAGCATTCCCACATTCATTTCAACATAACATTTGTCACCTGTGTGAAGTGCCTGCTGCTGTAAAAAGATTCTACTCTGAATGAAGGCCTCCTACACTCATGATATTCTGCGGACTTCTCCCCAGTAAGGGCTGTCTGATGTGCCTCTGAGGGAATGAGGAGTGAAGGCTTTTCTTGTTTGTCCCCTTGATGAGGTTTCTCCCTGTCTATATTTATTGAGACGGGACGAGTGGTGACAAGTCTCCTCACATTCACTTCCATAGAGTCTGTCCCCTCAGTGGGTGCTCAGATGAACCACTGGCTGAGGGGTTTCTCTAAAGCTCTTAACATACTCATTACATTCCCAGAGTTTCATACAAGTGTGGATTCCCTGATGGTTAACCAGATGTGGGTTCTGACGAGAATTTTGCTGCATCTATGGTACCTTCAGAGGTGATGTGTGTCCCTTCAGACCTCCTTGTTGTTCAGTAGGACTGAGGACAGACTAAAATGTCCTGCAGGTGAGAGCTTCGCCTGCCACTTTCCCTGTTCATTGCTGTACGCACAGCAGAGCTGACCAGAGCATATGGGCAAAGAGATGGCTCCACCTGGGGCACTTGCCAGCTTCAGGAGAAGTGCTGACGGCTGCGGGTTGCTGTAGGGGAGGAGCGTGGTCTCAGCCACAGCACTTTGGGTGCTGACTGCTGGGCTAGTGGGGACCTTGGCCTGGCCAACTCACCTGGACACTTCCACAGCCACCCAGTAGAGCCAGTGCTCCACATCCCCAAGGCCTGCATGAGGCCTTGATATGTAATTTTAACTGAAAAAGAAAATCTTTATATTCCTTAAACAATAACAACAAATCAATAAGGCAGAAATAAAAAATAACATCTGGCCTTCACAATCTCCATTGTTCTTTCTATGTATTGCTCATGTGGCTGCTTAAATAACCTAGTTATTTATGTAAAAACCTTCCTTTTCATTTCAAAAACTGTTAACTGGATCCAACTGTTTTTTGATTGTAGTGCTAGAAAAATATATTAATACTTATAACCGAAGAAAAAAAGATACGCTGTCTTTGAAATATCGAGTTTCCATGTATCTTTAGCATCAATCAGTGTATACTACTCACAATAAAAATGTTACACATTTTTAAAAAAAATCAGTGATGATTTGGATTTTAGCTTTGATAGACACCTCAGCTTATGGAATTGATGTTTTGTTTTTGTTCAAAATACATCTATGAAGTATATTAGGAAACTTTGTAGGGTGTCTTTGTAGCAGAAAAGTTGTCAAGGTGACAGCATTAAGTTTTTAGCAAAATGTTTTCTATTCATGCATTGTGCGGGTGTGTGCATGCTCGGTCGTGTCCAATTCTTTGCAACCCCAGGGATGGACTGTAGCTCTCCAGGTTCCTCTGTCCATGGGATTTCCCAGGCAAAAATACTGGAGTAGGTTGCCATTTCCTTCTCCAGGGGATCTTCCTGACTCAAGGATCAAACCTGAGTCTCTTTCGTATCCTGCTTGGCGGGCAGATTCTTCACCACTGTGCTTCCTGGGAAGCCCTCTTCTATTCATACTAATGGTCTAATTTTCCCCTTAATTATTAAATTTGTTTCCTTGACTTATTAAGACTTCAGTTATGTAACATTTACTGTGTATGTATGAAAGTTTAATCTCTTCACTTCTAAATGTCACTTATCATTCATTTTTAATAGAGTCTTCTAGTCTTGGATTTTGGAGAAAGAAAATAATAAAACTCATGGAGAAAGAATGATTCTAAGTCAGACAAGTGTGACTGATAGAGACTTGGCAGAGAAGGAGTTTGTGAGTTCAATGATGCTAAGAAGGGCTTTCCGGGCATGAGTAAAATCACAAAATATATCACATAGCATCATGACTCATGAACATCAATGAATTTTAAATTGAATCAAAACTGAGATGTTATAGCTAATGATATATTCGTGTCCTAGGCAAGGGTGTACACATAATCTAAATAAGCATGAAATTAAACCAGCCTGCATGGGGTCACCAAACCAACCAGTTTTGATTAAGTCAAGAAATCAATTTAAGTAAGGAGTATTTTTATTTTTTTCACTGAACTGAAAGTCTGCTTCTATTAATAAACCAATGAAATAGCTGATGCAGTTAATGTGATCCCAACTGGTCACAGTGCATCAAATAGATCACGCAGTTTGGATGAGATCCAATTAATTTTTCTTAAATAATTATAATAACAATTCACAAATTGTTTCTGCCATTTCAAAACCTAAACAACACAAAATAAAAATACTCAACTTATCTACTGAATACATCGACTTACATCACCATCAATCCCCTGTACGCATAGGGCAGGGTTCAGAGGGAGGTGACAGGTCTTTGTACACCAAAAGAATTCTTCTAGTCTGCCAAGCTCCTTCTTCAGGACCTCCTGTGAAAAATCATTAGAAAAAGCATTTTTGAAACTGTAAAGAACTTGACTTTCCCTTCAAGTTATATGTTTCTTCTATTGATTATATAAACTCGTTAATTTAGGGGTTACACACTTGGGTGCTTTGGGTCGGTGGGTGATGTAGCTGCATATGAGGAGGCAACAGGCTAAAACAAGAGGGAGTCCCAGGAAAAATGAGGGCGTAAAGATTGAATGCCCTTTCTGAAGCACTTTAAATTAAAAACAAAAGCAAAACAAAGTACTGTTCTGTTCAAACAAAACATGATGCATGGGGCTTGACCTGTGACCCAGCAACTTGCAACCCCTACTTTAAGGAATTATTAACATGATCCATTTATTGTAATTCCCTGAAATCTTAGTTTGTAACTCTTAAGATTTACACTTGATACTAATAGTACATTTTAGAAAAAAATTTACATAGAGTAGGTGCAATAATGACAAAAAAGGTAATTACGGACAATTGATAAATGTCAGAAACAGTAACATATATGAACAAATAGTTTACTAAATGCCAGTGAGTGTATTTCTGATACTTGACTTACTCCCTTCAACAGTCCTCTGCACACGTGGAAGGTCAGAGACCAAACAACACCTTTAGCATTGTGTATCCCCTGAGAGGAAGAGAACAAACTTACAGATATCAAGGGGGAACTGAGGGGATGGGATGAATTGGGAAATTGGCACTGACATATATACACTATTAGGTATAAAACAGAAAACCAACGAGAACCTACTGTACAGCACAGGGAACTCTACTCAGTGCTCTGTGGTGACCTATATGGGAAGGAACTCCAAAAAAAGGGGGACACATGTATACATGTAATTGATTCACTTTGCTGTACAGAAAAAACTAACATAACATTGTAAAGCAACTATACTCAAGTAAAAAAAAAAAAAAAGAAGAATTGTGTATTCCCTGTCAAAAAGAGGGAAAAGCAATGATAATTAAAAAAAAAAAAAAAAAAAAACTTTTGGCCTACTTTGAAAACTCTTTTAAGTACATTTCTACAAATGAGGATATCAGATTAATGATGCTTGACCAACTCTCAAGAGTTTCTCAGCTCTGACTCCTGGCTCATGGTCAAATGACAGAATCGACTGCTTCCAGAATCCAGAAAAACAAGGAGGAGAAGTGGGGCAAAGTTCCACAATGGGATTCTTTTCATCTGTCCTCTTTGTCTTTTCTATACCTGGATTTGCCTGAAGAGCATCACAGAGGGGAACCTCTGCTCTCTTTAACTAAAATTTCTTCACTGGATATCAGTTTAGTTCAGTTCAGTCACTCAGTCACGTTCAACTCTTTGCGACCCCATAAATCGCAGCACG
This sequence comes from Bos javanicus, assembly GCF_032452875.1. Taxonomy (NCBI): domain Eukaryota; kingdom Metazoa; phylum Chordata; class Mammalia; order Artiodactyla; family Bovidae; genus Bos; species Bos javanicus. Next base: position 92,100,517 of record NC_083872.1, read on the forward strand.
CCAGGCCTCCCTGTCCATCACCAACTCCTGGAGTTCACTCAAACTCCTGTCCATTAAGTCAGTGATGCCATCCAGCCATCACATCCTCTGTCGTCCCCTTCTCCTCCTGCCCCCAACCCCTCCCAGCATCAGAGTCTTTTCCAATGAGTCAACTCTTCGCATGAGGTGGCCAAAGTACTGGAGTTTCAGCTTTAGCATCAGTCCTTCCAATGGAACACCCAGGACTGATCTCCTTTAGGATAGACTCATTGGACCTCTTTGCAGTCCAAGGGACTCTCAAGAGTCTTCTCCAACACCACAGTTCAAAAGCATCAATTCTTTGGTGCTCAGCTTTCTTCACAGTCCAACTCTCACATCCATACATGACCACTGGAAAAACCATAAGCTCGACTAGATGGACCTTTGTTGGCAAAGTAATGTCTCTGCTTTTTAATATGCTATCTAGGTTGTTCATAAGTTTCCTTCCAAGGAGTAAGTGTCTTTTTTTGTTTGTCTTTTTTTCTTCTTGTTTTTTTTTCATAAACACATCACTGTTTATTTTCTTTTTCTTTCTTTTTTTTTAACTTTACAATATTGTATTGGTTTTGCCATATATCAACATGAATCCACCACAAGGGTACACATGTTCCCCATCCTGAACACCCCTCTCACCTCCCTCCCTGTACCATGGCTACAATCACCATCTGCAGTGATTTTGGAGCCAGCCCCCCAAAATAAAGTCTGACACTGTTTCCACTGTTTCCCTATCTATTTGCCATGAAGTGATGGCACCAGATGCCATGATCTTAGTTTTCTGAATGTTGAGTTTTAAGCCAACTTTTTCACTCTCCTCTTTCACTTTCATCAAGAGGCTTTTTAGTTCCTCTTCACTTTCTGTCATAAGAGTGGTGTCATCTGCATATCTGAGGTTATTGATATTTCTCCCGGCAATCTTGGTTCCTGCTTGTGCTTCTTCCATCCCAGTGTTTCTCATGATGTACTCTGCATATAAGTTAAATAAGCAGGGTGACAATATACAGCCTTGACATACTCCTTTTCCTATTTGGAACCAGTCTGTCGTTCCATGTCCAGTTCTAACTGTTGCTTCCTGACCTGCATATAGGTTTCTCAAGAGGCAGGTGAGGTGGTCTGGTATTCCCATCTCTTTCAGAATTTTCCACAGTTTATTGTGATCCACACAGTCAAAGGCTTTGGCATAGTCAATAAAGCAGAAATAGATGCTTTTCTGGAACTCTCTTGCTTTTTTGATGATCCAGAGGATGTTGGCAATTTGATCTCTGGTTCCTCTGCCTTTTCTAAAACCAGCTTGAACATCTGGAATTTCATGGTTCACGTATTGCTGAAGCCTGGCTTGAAGAATTTTGAGCATTATTTTACTAGCGTGTGAGATGAGTGCAATTGTGTGGTAGTTTGAGCATTCTTTGGCATTGCCTTTCTTTGGGATTGGAATGAAAACTAACCTTTTCCAGTCCTATTAATTGGGCTTAAAAAAAATGGGGAAAAAAAAGCCTATAGTAACTTGTGAGAAATTATAAATTCTTCTCCCATCTCCTTCTTTTTTCTTTTCCTGTTTTCATGTGAAGAGGTGTTCTCACAGGAGCAGCCAGTCAAGGTGAGAGAAATGTATTTATGTGAGAGGATTATGTCAGTATCACTTCAAAACTTGATGCAATTGGTCAAAAAAGGCACTGTACTGACTGTAGTATGCATCTTCAATACACGAGGGGTTTTAAAATATAAGAAATAAAGACCAAACCTATACACAAAGTTTGTACATTTTAAACCAAATTTATTTTACTTGTGCTCAACTTTTTGTTTACCATTAGACAATAACTAATGAGTTTGCAATAACATGGAGAAGTCATAGAAATGTTTTTTGCATTGCTTATCATGTTATGTGCCTTAAGGCTCTTCTCTGCATCCAGAGATTATATGCCTCCCATTTAAAAATAAATTCCATGCTTCTGCATTTTATTTTCCATTTTTTTTCCTATGTAGGTGAAGTAGCATAGCTTCTGGCATTACTACCAAATGAAGTGATTTCCAGTAAGAAAAATCTTGTGCTGGAAAGAGTTCTGGGACACTTTGCCTCCTACTATTTTTGTATCATTTTGTTGAAAACTTGTTGATTTTAAACAGTGAGTGGAGAGAGACCATGAGCTCCTTTGAGGACAAGATTCATGGTTTAGTCATCTTTCTATCCTTAACTCCTAGACCATAGTAAGTCCTTGTTATTGAATGACATTCTTAATCCAATGAATGGAAGTTCACTATCTCTCTATATCTAGAATGTGAGCTTAAGAGAATCTGCTCAATGGTAGATTCTTTACATCACTAATGAAGGGAACTAGTAATGCAGACAATTAAAAAGAGCAAGTGTTCTTCCATTAGATCAAGAACAAAAACAGCCAGGTCCTTTATTATAATCAGTGATGAAAGAGGGACAATATTTTGACTGCCATCCATGGATGTTAGTGTGAAAGCCTTACTATCCACACCACTATTCATTTGTTTCATGCATTTCATTTTATTTGTTGTGGCAAAAAAAAAAAAAAAAAAGTGCCTTTAAAAATGTAACTTTGATTAGTGCAGATTTGGAAAAATTTAGACCAAAATGTTGTCCCTTGGACAAGGGTGTTTAAAAAGTCCCATTTGTGTATTTCTTCTGTGAGTCTGAATTGTGCTTCTATTCTGAGGAAATTACTTCATCTGGTCATTTTAGTCAAATTGCCTTGAAATTGGTCTCTTGTCAGGTACTGTTTGTGCAATATGGCTATTTAAATTAAAAAACCATGTCCTGGTGATAGAAATTATCATTAACATTAGGGTAGTAAATTGACAAAAAAAAAAAAAAAAAACTTAATCAAAAGAATTAATTGAAGTGTCTTATGACTAAGTGGCAGTCAAGGAACGTACTTTCAGTGTTATGAACTTCAAACTTAATTGAACCATAATGAAAAAGAAAACAAAACTTCATTACATGAACATTGATGTCCCAACAGACCTGTCTTTGAGGGTCACTAGCAGTCTTGACTTTTTCCCCAATGTCTCCCAGAATCTTGATAAGTTTCTGCTCCTTGGAAAACTCATCCCTCAAGGCTTTTCCTGCACAGAATTGGAGTGCAGCCAATAGCTTCTGATACCAGCTTTTAAAATAAGCTTCATTCTGTGCATCCTTTAGCAGCCTGAAGGAAAGGGAGAAAAAGAATTCTTATATCTAAAGCTGATTTTTTAAAACACCTCCAGCAGGAACAATAAGTGCATTTCAGACTTATCTGTGTGATGGCTTTGGGCAGTTTAACAGTCTAGAATGGGGAAAATGTTGTTTATTTGTTGCCAGTCATCAAGTTTCATCTGATAGTTAATGAGATTCCGAGAGTGAAAAATCAATAAGAGACCCACTATTCCTCATTTCAGTTCACGATGCACTTTTTCTTCTTTCAGGCTTCTTAAGTTCTACGACAAATAACTTATCTTAAGAGCCTATTTTTGACTTATTATAATACAGACAAAGTTTTTTAAATTGTATTTAATAGTCACTATACGTAATGACGACTCAACCATCAACCCCAAGTTTTTCTGTTTTTCTTCAATAGATAATGTCCCCACACCGTCATATATCTATGTATTGCTCTTTGTTCCATCACTTCCCCTTGATTACCTGGAGGAAGATACCAGAAAGGCAAGAACATGGTGTTTTTTTGTTGTTTCGTTTTGCTTTCAGGTATTTCTGATTCAAATCTCAGCCCTACAACTTCCAAGTAACAAGTAACTTAGGCTACTTACGTAAGCCGGTTGAGGTTAAAAAAAAAAAAAAAAGGTAATATCTCTGAACCTATAGAATTATACAGAATGCAGAAAAAGTTAATGTGATTCTAATTCAAAAGGGCTTAGCTCAAAGTATGTACTAGTCAATAAAACAAACATTAGTTCAGCTGTATCTTGCAGTCTCCCCAAGCCAACTTCCCTCACTGGCAGTCTGCTTGTGTCATGAGCACGGGAGGCACAACAGAACAAGGGAAGGACATGTGGCTGGATAATGGAACAGTGACAATTACTGGATTACTCTTTCTGCCATGTAACAATTTATATTTCCTTGAAACTAATTCCAATATGCTTCAACTTTACTTTTTATTATGCCCTAAAACACTGAAGGAAAAAAGACTGATTCCTTTAAATCTCTTTGATTGATTCTTTAATTCTTAACTTGTCTCTAGTCTTCTTCTCTTCTGAAAAAAAAAAAATTACCATTCAAGGAACTATAAGAAAGTTATGTAAAGTTTAAAAATAAAATAAAAATTAAAAAAAAAGAAAGTTATGAGAATGAAATGCTGAAAAAAAGGATTAAATTCCTAGGAGCCAAAATATTAATATATATATATATATAGATGAGTTTCATTTTGCATTCCTAATTTTGCATATCTGCCCACTATGTATTGTGCTACAGAGTCTAAGAAACACATTATTTTCATTTGTTGTATGTTCTCTGTTCCTACACATTTAAGTTAAAAAATTAATTGAATGAATTTGCTTTTTTTTTTAGGAAAGGGCTTGCTCTCTTGTCATTTTTACGAAGCCAACTTATCTTCTCTCACCTCTTTGACTTTTGCAAAGGAAACATAAACCAAGTGGAATAATAGTTCTTGTTTCTGAAAAGCATTAAAAAAAAACCTCAAGGGGCTAAAGATGTATTGATGAAAATATAATCTATTGATACTTATGTTTTCAATGTAAGGAGAATAACAGACAATGAAAAAGTTTCCTACCTACTCCTTCAATGAGATTTTGAGATTTCAGACATAATAAATGAATCATGTCATTATTTGAAGGGTCCAGGAGAATAAGAGTTGTATGAATGTGAACTGGAAAGCCTCAAATGAAAGCATCCACGTTTAAAACTTCAAGGTAGTTTCTGCAGAATGTATACCTCAGAGGGGCTTCCCCAGTGGCTCAGTGGTAAAGAATCTACCTTCAATTCAGGAGACATGGGAGACACAGGTTCTATCCTGGTATGGGGAAGATTCCCTGCAGGAGGGCATGGCACCCCAGTATTCTTGCCTGAAGAATTCCATGGACAGAGGAGCCTGGTGGGCTATAGTCCATGAGGTTGCAAAGAGTTGGAAATGACTGAAGTGACTGAGCATGTACCCATGTATACCTCAGAGATTTTCACAGTAATCTGAGGACCTCAGCAATATACAGTTGTATAGGCTACTTAGTTTTCAATAAGGTAAAGAAGTGATGGGTACGATATTTCTATATCCCATATCGATGCTTGCCAACACTCTCATACCTTTTAAATACTGAGTTACCTGTTTTTAAAGATATTATTATTTAAAACTTTTAGAACATAAATATAACTCTATTACTGCCTATTACATACATGATGAAAGGTTATTCTGCACGGATGAAGTTAACTTTTTACTAAAATAATTAAAGAAAAGATATATTTTAGGAATGGGAGTATGGTCATAGGAATTGTTAAAATTGTATTGCTTGTACCCAAAATACTCTTAATCAACTCGACAGACATGAGTTTGAGTAAGCTCTGGGAGTTGGTGATGGACAGGGAAGCCTGGCAAGCTGCAGTCCCCGGGGTTGCAAAGAGTTGGACATGACTGAGCGACTGAACTGAACTGAATTCTATTAGAAGTCTATTTGCTTCTCTCATAAGTGCTGGTTCAAAGAGGGGAGAAAAATCAGTCTAACTCATTGTTCGAAATAAAACAGAGCAGGGACTTCCCTGGCAACCCAGTGGTTAAGACTCTGCTTTCCACTGCAGGGTGCGTGGGTTCAATTACTAGGTGGGGAGCTAAGATCCCACTTGCCTCATGGTGAAAAACTAAAAAACATAAAGCAGAAGCAATATTGTAACAGATTCAATAAAGACTTAAAAAATGGTTCACCATCGAAAAAAAATCCTTAAAAAATAAATTAAAAAATAAAACAGGGGAGATTTGTAGAGAGATTATGTGACTATGCTTTAAAATTTTTTAAGTGAAGAAAACTCAGTGTGTTTCATTGTGATTATTTTCCTTATAGAACATGTCTCATTCAAACTTTCATTTCTCCCATGATGACACGATCTCCTGGTTCAAGCTCTATGGATTTTTACTCAACTTGTAAGTTTTTTTACACAGTGCAGAACTGAAATAATATTGTGTTGTATAATGATCCTGAGAGGTCAATTAGTCTATCCCTGTGTTGTCAGGGACAATCATTTTAACTGAGGAGAGAAATTAACATGTACTTTAATTTTAATCTATTCAGAGAAAGCTGGACTATTCAATTTTGAGTGGAGGGTTACATAATTCTGTGTCAATGACCTTCACCAGCAGGAAGTGGCAAACCCATCATGTGGTATTTTTTACCTGCTGCTTCTGTTTGTAAGGCTGGAAAACAACTGGTCACTTTCCCCTGAGAATTACAGAAACTCTTTTCACAAGACACTGTCACTGGGAAAAGCAGAATTGCTTATGCCAAATTAAAAAAAAATAATTTTTTAAAGTTCAGGTCAAGGGATTGAGAAATAGGAATAAGACTTGGTGCTGAAAGACTGGGCTCTTAAGATGCAGGCAATGTGACCACAAACTATGAGGTAAACCTCAAAATGTCAGAGACCTGTTTATCCCAGTGCCACGAGATACAGGAGTAGTTCAACTTGATATTATTTTTTACGTGTGTCTAATGGACTGTAAGTAATGACAACATTAAAATGAGAATACATGCATAAAATCCAGCTGATTAAAGGTTTTGGTAGTGTTGAGAATGAGAGGCAAAAAACAAGAAGAGAACCAAATATAACCCAGGTGACAGAGCATACTTGTTCTGGGATGTCATAAGGCATTTGCCTAAGTTAAGGGGATAGTGGTGAACTCATATACACAAACCCCAGCAGCATGAAATGGAGATTTTCCTTGGAAATTAGAGCTTTTCCCCATTTCTTCATGCACATCATGCTTCTGATCACGTGGTGAGTGACTTGCTGGAGCTGGAGGAAAAGGACAGCTAGTTTTCATTTCATCAGCCTACCAGCAGGACAGAACTGGCTAATCACACCAGCCCAGCTCTCCTTGCCTCATGACTCCCTTCGGTGTAGGTCTTAATTTTAGTTCTCAATAGCATGATATCCTAATCAGATGGTAAAGAATCTGCCTGCAATGCAGGAGACTCATGTTTGATCCCTGGGTCAGGAAGATCTCCTGGAAAAGGGCATGGCAACACACTCCAGTATTCTTGCTTGGAGAATGCCATGGACAGAGGAGCCTGATAGGCTACAGTCCATGGGGTCACAAGGAGTCAGACATGAATGAATGTATGAAATACACACCCACATGTATATTTCCTGTGAGGGAAGAGAGGAAACAACATTTGGAAGAAAACTGAGCTACACAATGAAGATGAGTGATTTCAGGTCACTCCAGGACCTCCCCTTCCCATTGCCTCTATTGGTTTTTACTTTAGGAGGGGGTCAGGGGTGTGCTCCTAGACCATGTCTTAGTGACCACGGTTGAATTTTAGAATGCGATTATTCAAGTGTATTTATAACCCTGGGACATATAAAGGCTGAAATTCAATATTTGATATGGAATTATTAACTATAAGTTTTCAACAGTTTGTTAAAAAGTAAAAAACAATGTACCTCTTTAGTCTTTATAACTTTATTTTACTTCTAATTGGTTGAGAGATTTATTTAATATTTCCCTAAACTGAGGTACCTGATACATTTTATTGTCTTGCAAACATAACTGTTTCCTATAACTAGCTCATTTCTAGAATATTGATTTGCCCTTTCAGAAAAATAGCACTGAACTTCTTTTGAATTTTGCACATAGGGAGCATTACATGGTACAAGTCTGCTGAAATGTAATTTCTAATCAATAGTTGTTTTGCAGCCTATATTTGTCTATAAGCCACTTTGAAACATCAAGAATCAGATCAGATCAGATCAGTCGCTCAGTCGTGTCCGACTCTTTGCGACCCCATGAACCGCAGCACTCCAGACCTCCCTATCCATCACCAACTCCCAGAGTTCACCCAGACTCACATCCATCGAGTCAGTGATGCCATCCAGCCATCTCATCCTCTGTCGTCCCCTTCTCCTCCTGCCCCCAATCCCTCCCAGCATCAGAGTCTTTTCCAATGAGTCAACTCTTCGCATGAGGTGGCCAAAGTACTGGAGTTTCAGCTTTAGCATCATTCTTTCCAAAGAAATCCCAGGGCTGATCTCCTTCAGAATGGACTGGTTGGATCTCCTTGCAGTCCAAGGGACTCTCAAGAGTCTTCTCCAACACCACAGTTCAAAAGCATCAATTCTTTGGCGCTCAGCCTTCTTCACAGTCCAACTCTCACATCCATACATGACCACAGGAAAAACCATAGCCTTGACTAGACGAACCTTTGTTGGCAAAGTAATGTCTCTGCTTTTGAATATGCTATCTAGGGTGGTCATAACTTTCCTTCCAAGAAGTAAGCGTCTTTTAATTTCATGGCTGCAGTCACCATCTGCAGTAATTTTGGAGCCCAGAAAATAAAGTTTGACTGTTCCACTGTTTCCCCATCTATTTCCTATGAAGTGATGGGACCGGGTGCCATGATCTTCCTTTTCTGAATGTTGAGCTTTAAGCCAACTTTTTCACTCTCCACTTTCATTTTGATCAAGAGGCTTTTGAGTGCCTCTTCACTTTCTGCCATAAGGGTGGTATCATCTGCATATCTGAGGTTATTGATATTTCTCCCGGCAATCTTGATTCCAGCTTGTGTTTCTTACAGTCCAGCGTTTCTCATAATGTACTCTGCATATAAGTTAAATAAACAGGGTGACAATATACAGCCTTGATGAACTCCTTTTCCTATTTGGAGCCAGTCTGTTGTTCCATGTCCAGTCCTAACTGTTGCTTCCTGATCTGCATACAAATTTCTCAAGAGGCAGATCAGGTGGTCTGGTATTCCCATCTCTTGAAGAATTTTCCACAGTTTATTGTGATCCACACAGTCAAAGGCTTTGGCATAGTCAATAAAGCAGAAATAGATGCTTTTCTGGAACTCTCTTGCTTTTTTGATGATCCAGTGGATGTTGGCAATTTGACCTCTGGTTCCTCTGCCTTTTCTCAAACCAGCTTGAACATCAGGAAGTTCACCTTTCACATATTGCTGAAGCCTGGCTTGGAGAATTTGAGCATTACTTTACTAGCGTGTGAGATGAGTGCAATTGTGTGGTAGTTTGAGCATTCTTTGGCATTGCCTTTCTTTGGGATTGGAATAAAAACTGACCTTTTCCAGTCTTGTTGGCCACTGCTGAGTTTTCCAAATTTGCTGGCATATTGAGTGCAGCACTTTCACAGCATCATCTTTCAGGATTTGGAATAGCTCAACTTGAATTCCATCACCTCCACTAGCTTTGTTCATAGTGATGCTTTCTAAGGCCCACTTGACTTCACATTCCAGGATGTCTGGCTCTAGGTCAGTGATCACACCATCGTGATTATCTGGATCATGAAGATCTTTTTTTGTACAGTTCTTCTGTGTATTCTTGCCATCTCTTCTTAATATCTTCTGCTTCTGTTAGGTCCATACCATCTCTGTCCTTTATCGCGCCCATCTTTGCATGAAATATTCCTTTGGTATCTCTGATTTTCTTGAAGAGATCCCTAGTCTTTCCCGTTTTGTTGTTTTCCTCTATTTCTTTGCATTGATCACTGAAGAAGGCTTTCTTATCTCTTTTTGCTATTCTTTGGAACTCTGCATTCAGATGTTTATATCTTTCCTTTTCTCCTTTGCTTTTAGCTTCTCTTCTATTTGTAAGGCCTCCCCAGACAGCCATTTTGCTTTTTTGCATTTCTTTTCCATGGGGATGGTCTTGATTCCTGTCTCCTGTACAATATCATGAACCTCATTCCATAGTTCATCAGGCACTCTATCTATCAGATCTAGGCCCCTAAATCTATTTCTCACTTTCACTGTATAATCATAAGGGATTTGATTTAGGTCACACCTGAATGGTCTAGTGGTTTTCCCTACTTTCTTCAATTTAAGTCTGAATTTGGCAATGAGTTCATGGTCTGACAACAAGAATATAAAACTATTAAGAAGGAATAAATTCAGAAGATAATGAAATACATACTTTGGAGACTGTATACATTTCTGGAACACTTAAATATATGAGAAGAGCCCCTAAGATATGAACTGACTTCATTTTATCCCTATTTTGCAATTTATGTACCAAATATTTATTACCACCTCCAAAGCAGTGTGTTCAGAATGCCATATGTTCATACTTATAATCTTTCCACTGTGTTCACACTGTGTGGTAGATTTGATTATTTTTCCCAATGCCATGCTTTCTTCTGTGAAGCTTACACAGCTACATTCTTTGCTCTGTGACTTCCAGTGTCTTCCCAGAGGCAACATCTACTTTTCCACCCCATGTCAGGATTGGTCTTGTGACTTGCTTAAGCCAGTAGGCTATGACTGGATAAAATGTATGCCCAAGTCCATGTGGATGCTTTAAATGTGCTATCATGGATTGGTTTGCCGTCTTGTACTTTCTGCCATGAGAACAGCATGTCCCTGCTCGGGGTTGGGGGTGAGGGATGGGGGTGTTCCTTCAGTGCTGGAATGAGAAGACAATGCTGAGCGGAGCTGAGCACTGCTGTGTGAAGTCCAGGGCAGCCTAGCAGAGCTATAGCAAATCTGCAGCCTGTGTGGTATAAGTGAGAAATAAATCTATTACTAAAAGCCACTCAAACTGTGGGGCTATTTGTTGATATGGTGAATATGCCAAGTTTTATACTGTCTTTTTCTTTTTCTTTTTGTACATTCTCACAAACAATGCATGGAGGTTCGATTTCTCCATATCTTTGCCAAAATTTACTATTGTATTTTTTTTATTTTATTTTATTTTTAAACTTTACAAAATTGTATTAGTTTTGCCAAATATCAAAATGAATCCACCACAGGTATACATGTGTTCCCCATCCTGAACCCTCCTCCCTCCTCCCTCCCCATACCATCCCTCTGGGTTGTCCCAGTGCACCAGCCCCAAGCATCCAGTGTCGTGCATCGAACCTGGACTGGCAACTCCTTTTTCCCTTTTATTTGCTTTTGTTTTCATTTGTTTGTATTGCCTTTAGAATATGGAGCATATATATTTTTTAATCTCTCCAATGTTAGCCCTGAGGATGCTCTGGGGGCAAATCTAATTAATGAAAATAAACAAAGGAGGCAAGCCTGGTGAAATAGATGGGTGATCAATTTGAGTACACAATTTTAGATTAAAAAATTATAAAAGTTATAAAAATGACTTTCTTTAATGGATCACTCAGTTCAGTCTTTCAGTCATGTCTGATTCTTTGTGACCCATGGGCTGCAGACCCAGGCTTCCCTGTCCATCACCAACTCCCAGAGCTTGCTCAAACTCATGTCCATTGAGTCAGTGATTCCATTCAGCCATCTCATCCTCTGTCATCCCCTTCTCCTCCTGCCTTCAATCTTTCCCAGCCTCAGGATCTTTTGTAATGAGTCAGTTCTTCACATCAGGTGGCCAAAGTATTGGAGCTTCAGCTTCAGCATCATCAATGAATATTCAGGACTGATTTCCTTTAGAATTGACTGGTTTGATTTTATGGATCATAAAAAGCCCAAAAGAGTACTTAAAAAAATGATTTGATATGGTTCATTTGGACATGTATATTCTATTATATTACTAGAATTTTATTGTTATTTTATTACTACTAACATACTTTTTGACTCATTTAGAGTATGAACAGGCCTAGGTACCATCTGCTGTTTTGTCCAGCCCAAGTGTCTGAATATCTAATAGGAGATTCTCTCTGAGTAAAAATGCACTAATGAGTGCAACAGGGCAATGACAAAATCTTTTGACTTATATATATTACAGGACTAGACAAATCTAACACACTACTAGATGAAGGGTCTGATGGTTGAGGACAGTGAGGGAGGCATTAAACGTAGCTGCTTGAGAAACTGAGCTCTGCTAATGGCGACAGCTGGAAGAATGCAATGGCTGAATTGGGAGGGTTTTGGAGGAGAAAGCATCTATCTATATTAGCGTGCTTAATGGAACTTCCTTTATTGCTCTGGAGTTGGTGATCAAGACCTAAGATTAAAGGAAAGAGACAACAGTTATCCTATGCTTTAACAATAGCCAAAGGAGTGACTGGAAGTCAGAGAACTCTACAGGGTTTATTGGGAGATGGCCAAAATGGCTATGACACACCAAGCACCATCTCCCCTACTGGGCTTTATATTTTCAAGTGAGGTTCAAGGAAAGGGGCTGTTTGAGAGTCATGAGTCATCAGCTTAGTGAGAATAGAGTGGATCTGCTATTCCCACTCATCCCTGCAAAATCTAGTGAAGAGGGAAGTTCAAGGATAGCCATTTATTCAGATATGTGCAAGAATGGGAGACTATTGCCTCATTTTCAGGTTAACTGTCTGTGCTAAAAGAGGGTTTGTTGATTTTCCCTGGGGATGTCAATAGGGAAGAGAGTGCAACGCTAGGATGGAAAAACAGGATAGCAAAGGAGCAGCCTGTACTCCTGCACCCTAACTGGCAAAGCAAGCATGTGTGAGTTTCTCAAGGTTCAGATAAACACAAGGCAGGTAATTAAATGTGATCCCACTCCTTGTGTTGGTTCCTCAGTCATGTCCAGCTCTTTGCGACCCCATGGACTATAGCCTACCAGGCTCCTCTGTCCATGGAATTCTCCAGGGGATCTTGCCCATCCAGGGGTTGAACCTGAGTCTCCCACATTGCAAGCAGATTCTTTACCATTTGAGTCACCAAAGGCTCAGCCAAAGGAAAATCTCCTAATGGGAAATCCTGCAAGGCTGGAACTCACTCACATGAGGGAGCCAGCTTTGACACGGAATCCACAGTGGGCCTTGATGGAGAATCAGAGATCACAGACAGAAACTGTACTTTCTTGCCTCAGTGAATGTGAGGGTCACTCTTTCTCTTTTCCCCCCACTCCACATCAAGAAAAGCAAGAACCAGAAGACAGAGAGAAGAGGAGTGAAACAGCAGGTAATATTCTCCACCCACCACAAGTCCCCCAGGCTAAAACTTGGGGGTGCGAGAGAATGAGGAGGAAGTGTATGCTAAATTGGAGAAGAAAATTAAGTTTCAAATTGGACAAAACTGGTGAAGAGGTTTTTTTTTTTTTTTCTATCTAAAAGTGACCTAGGCAACTGTGAAATCTACCCTGGCTTTAATTAGGAAATTCGAAAGGGAAGAGTAGTACTTTCAAAATAATAAAAAGTTTTATTGGAGACCTACCAATACCAGGCTCAACCAGTTTAAAGAAAACTAAGCAAGACAATTAAACATCTTTGAGTCAGTGGAGAACTTCAGGGAATGCACTGACTGTACTGCATGAGAGAAAATGTCTCAAAATGCAGAGTAAAAACTGGGGAATCTTATCTCTTAATTTTCAGAGAGTTGGCTGGAATTTCTCTCTTTGCCTTTCTTCATCCCCTTCAACCACTGACTGCTCTTTTAGAGCACTGCTGATTTTGGGTTCCTTTGTGGATGTCTGTCATGAAGCACAGAATTGTATTCAAGAAATCAAAGTTGTTTCATCAAGAAATAGGATATTAATACTTCATATATGTGTACATATAGGTGTATATTTACTACTATAATTGATATTTTATCATCATATCAAAATCTTTTAACAGTTATGACCAGTTGCATAATTATAAGCTTAAATGGTATTTTTCTGAGCAAAAGTTAGCCATAAATGGTACCCAGTTTATATACACACTTGTAATTAGGATGACGCTTACACAGCAGTGTTGCTCTCTTAGGATCATCTGGAAGCTATGAAGGAAAGAAAAAAACAAAAAACAACAACTATGCTGAGCAGGTAAGTTCCCCTGAGGAGATTCTTGAATCTATAATTAGAAATCAGAGCCCTTTCTGCTCATCTTGCTGAGGGACATGGTCAACTTGGGAGATGTTATCGCTGCTGTTTAGTAGCTAAGTTGTGTCTGACTCTTTGTGACCCCAAGGCTTATAGCCCGCCAGGTTCCTCTCTCCATGGGATTTCCCATGCAAGAATACTGGAGGGGGTTGCTATTTCCTTCTCCAGGGCATCTTCCCAACCTAGGAATGGAGCCCATGTCTCCTGCTTGGCAAGTAGATTCTTTACCACTGAGCCACTTGGAAAGCCCAACTTGGGAGATTAAGGTAAATAAATAAAACTCTTTCCAATCCACTCACAGGTATTCCTATGTTCACATGTCTAACACACTGAATGATGTGATGTCAGAGAGCAGAAACTCTGTCATCCTCCTCTCATTCCAACACACTTTATGCTTTAGTGTTATTTTACTCAAATCACTTTCCTTAATTGAGCACCAAGCTGTGAATGGTTATCAGTGACCTCTCTCGGTCCCCACTGTTATACTCCATATGTACTTATAATTCTAAAACAAAACAGGCAGAATTTTGGCCCTGGGCACACTTTAGAATACGAGCTAGCCTTCAATGAGGCCCTCCTGTATTACATTTCCCTTTCTTCTCATTCTGGTTTTCTCCTGTCCCTGACCCTCAAGATTCATACTGCTTCTGCTGCTCTTCCTTTGCCAGAAACTACCTAGCCCTGCTCTCCCCTGTTGTGTCCTGGGGTCCCAATTACTCCTTGTTTTTCTTACTCCAAACATGGTATCTCTCACTTCAAATTACACTCATATTTTTAGAGAATAATATCACATTAGTGTAGAGCTGAACTGCACTTTGAGATAAGCCCTCCCACCCATCACATTTATTAGGTGAGGAAACAGGAACATTAAGGGACTTGCCTAAGATCCTTATGATGAGAACACTGCATTCTTAACAGGCTCTTTTCACAGCACCATAGTTTGTCTGTTATGGACCAAATATTTATGTCTCCCCAAAATCTGTATGTTTAAGCTTTAACTCTAAGTGGGATGATACTGGAGGTGGGACCTTTGGGAGGTGATTAAGCTTAGATAAGGTCACGAGAGTGGAGTAATATAATTAGATTACTGCCTTTATAAGAAGAGAAGACTGGAGCTCTGCCATGTGAGGACACTGAGAAGGTGTCCGGTATCCATCCAAGAGCCAGGAAGAGGACACTTATGGGGGACTGAAATTGGCCAGCACCTCAATCTTGGACTTCCCAGCCTCCAGACTGTGAGAAATAAATTTACATTGTTTAAGGCACACAGTCTGTTATTTTTTAACTGCTGCTACTGCTGCTAAGTCGCTTCAGTCATGTCCGGCTCTGTGTGACCCCATAGACGGCAGCCCACCAGGCTCCCCCATCCCTGAGATCCTCCAGGCAAGAATACTGGAGTGGGTTGCCATTTCCTTCTCCAATGCATGAAAGTGAAAAGTGAAAGTGAAGTCGCTCAGTCATGTCTGACTCTTAGCGACCCCATAGACTGCAGCTCACCAGGCTCCTCTGTCCATGGGATTCGCCAGGCAAGAGTACTGGAGTGAGGTGCCATCGCCTTCTCCTTTGTAACTGCAGCCTGAGCTGATTAACACAGTGTCCTAAAAACCATTAAAACATAACTTGGAAGACGATTTTATGCTTGCATCACCTCTGGCAAGAAACTTAATGCTTTAGCTCTTCACCTTCCTATTCTGTAAAATGTTGGAGTTTGTGAGGTTCTGTTAAGATACCTTCCAGCTCTAGGGCTCCATGACTTTAATACTTAATGAACTTACCCAACATCTACACCAGGCATTTCCTAAGCATTTCCGGTAGCTCTGTTAGGTAATTCTCACAAGCGCTCCAAGTAACGTGATTCCCTCGATTTTACAGAGGATATTACAGTTTACAAAGACCCAATAACCTGCCCAAAGTTATTGGATAATTGGATGACAATGCCCAAAGTCACCCAATCTGTAGACCAGGGATTCAAATGCAAGTGTATCAGACTCCAGAGCCCTTGCCCTTTATCATCACCTTGTATCATCACCTTGTGATATCCTAACACAGGTACCAGCTGATGATTTACTCTGAGACTAACAACGATGGCTCAGCGGGTAAAGAATCCACATGCAATGCAGGAAACACAGTAGGTGCATGTTCGATCCCCAGGTTGGGAAGATTCCCTGGAGGAGGAATGCCAACCCATTCCAGTATTCTTGCCTTAAGAAAAATCCCATGGAGAGAGGAGCCTGCTGAGCTACAGTCTATGGGATTGCAGAGAGTCAGACACGACTGAGCACAGGAACGGAGTACACAATTGAAGAATTCTCTTCTTGCCACTTTCTAATTATGTTTTTCTTTAACATCTTTTACTTACTGTTTTGTAACCCTCAGAAGTGTCATGCTTTCCAGGTTGACTTCTTTCTTTCCAAAGTTCCTCATTTAATTTTGTCCTGCTCTGTGTAAGCTCCCTGGCAAAAACCACCAAACGATGTTAATAATATTTTCCTTTCTGCTTCTATTAATAACATTTTTTGAACTTTTAAAGAAGAGCTTGTTAACCTAAACATATTTTCACGTGAAATACTTACAAACAAGAATACTTTTCTCTTCCCTACCTAGTCAGTAAAAAGAATAGGATATGTGGATCTACCTTGATAATGCAGGTAATACACTCACCTATGCTCTGTCCTTCCTCACTTGAGAAAGCGAGACCAGCACCACAGTTTCAAATGATTTGGATTTTCATGGTTTATTTATACAAGTGGTGGTGCTGGGTGAGGCTAGCTAGGAGAGTGGAGGGAAAAGATGCTGAATTGAAAATAACACTCATTGCACTTGGGAACCTATAAAATCCTGATGAATTGTGTGGACACAACCCGTGTGCCTTGAACTACCCACCTTAACTTGGTCTGTGGTTCCAAATAAATGCCAAGCTGTGGCAGAAGAGAAATGGGGAGTCATTACCAATAGCACATGTGCTAAAATAAAATAAATTCTACTTGACATATAATTAGTGTTCAAATCCATGCCTGTGGAGTTTTAAACTAGTCCAATAGATGTCTACATTTTCCCTTACTTATTTTTTAAAATATGGTTCTGAACTGAGTTTCTAAACTCAGCCTTTTTGTTTTCTTTTTCTATATATATATATATTTTTTTTTTTTTTTCTGAATACATGTATAGTTACTTTAAAGGCCAGGTAAGCACATTTTTCATAAAGCTTCCTTCACAAAAATTTTTTAACGGCAAAGCAATTCCTTTGCTATATGAATGTTTCATAAGAACAGCAACCTAATAATAAAAATCCTCTTTACCATTCAGCCTTTTGTTCTTGCATAGCCCTCTGGTGAAAGTTGGATAATCATTACACTGTGCAGTGAGCAAGTCATGTGTTTGAACACAGCCAGAGGGGCTGGTTTACAAGGCTAAAGGCAAAGCTGGCTTTGAAATACCCTGCTTCCCCAGAACCCAAATGCATCAGAACCCCAGTTTCAAGTCACAGCTGGGGTGGTTGCTTCACCCTTCATCCTTCAGAGGCACAAATAGCGTGGTTTATTCTGTGAAGGTATTAAAGGTTCCCTGGGAGGCTATCTATAAGATTTGGAGCTGTGTTTGATGTCCTGAGAAAATTTCTGGGACATTCTTGCTCAGCATCATGAAAGAGTGTGTTCCCTGAAGTCGGCAAGCAGTTTAATCCTGTTCCTTTTGGAAATTCAATAAAGCCTTAGAGGTGTTCCAGGAGGTATCCAACCTACCTGGTTAATTTTCTGTTGATTTAGGTGATGTTGTTGTTGTTTTGTTGCTGTGGTTCAGATTGTATTTGCCAGGCAGGGGTAACTGTCCTGTCCACCATACTGTATGATTGAGGGAAGAGTACTAAGTCTTTTCCATCTCTCATGCTCTCTGTATGCACAAGTAACTTAGAGGTTCCAACCTTAGTCTTCCCATCTCTAAAATGATAATAATGAGTGTCCTGTCATCAGATCTATGTGTCTGTTATGGACTGAACTGTGTTCCCTGAATTCTTATGTGGAAGCCCTAACTCCCAATGCCACTGTCTTTGGAGACAGGCCTTTAAGGAAGTAACTAAGATTAAATGGGGTCATGAGAGTGTGTAGGACTAGGGTTTGTATAAGAAGAGGAAGAGATGCCAGGTAAGTGTTCACACAGAAAAATGGCCATGTGAGAACCCAATGAGAAGGTGGGCTGTCTGGAAGCCAAAAAGTCTGTTTTTAGCTCTTACCAGTAACCAATGCTTAAGTACCTTGATCTTGGACTTCCAGCCTCCAGAACTGGGAGAAACTTAATTTTTAATGTTCTAGCCACCTAGTCTCTGGTACTCTGATTTGGCA
Organism: Bos javanicus; assembly: GCF_032452875.1. Lineage (NCBI taxonomy): Eukaryota > Metazoa > Chordata > Mammalia > Artiodactyla > Bovidae > Bos > Bos javanicus. The sequence goes on from NC_083872.1 coordinate 92,118,799, forward strand.
GCCCTAGCAGACTGTAAGACAGTTTCCAATCTAGAAGTCATTTTTCCAATTCAGACCTGCATGTTCATCTATCTAAAAGATATGATTCTCAAATTTTCTTAAGGCATCTTTACCTTGAGGGTGAAGAAATCAAGAAGTGATAGTCAATCAGTTGTGTCTGACTCTTTGCAACCCCCTGAACTTCAGCCCACCAGGATCCTCTGTCCATGGAATTCTCCAGGCAAGAATACTAGAGTGGGTTGCCATACCCTCCTCCAGGGGATCTTCCCAACCCAGGGATCAAACGCAGGTCTCCTGTAATGAAGGCAGATTTTTTTTACTGTCTTAACCATTACATGACTAATTTCATCATTATTCCTCCCAATGCCTACTTCTTTACCTGAATTACTTTACCACAAAGAGAATGGTCAGCCATCCATCACCTGAACTAAAAATGAGACATGATTCTTCTCTTATCCTCATCCCAACATCAAATCTGTTACCATGTGTCATTATGTTTACCATTTAAATAGCTCTCAAATCTAATTCCTTCTCTCTGCTCGGACTGACAGCATTTAATTGAGGTCTTAATTACCTTAATCTACTGGTACTTGATTTTCGCACCACCTGCATTTTTACTTCTTTTCTACCTCAAATTAGTTCTCCACTTAGTCTAATAAGTCCTGTTCTAAAAGTCCTGTGATTAAAACCCATATAGCCTCAGGATAAAATATAAAATCCTTAGTATGAACAGACAGGGCACTTGATAGTTTAGCTCCTCCACATCTTAAAGACTTGTCTCTGATTTGCATTCATGTTTTTCCATTCCCAAATACAAAGTGCTACTTATAATAAGTTGAATCTTCTGTTTTCACAGGTTAGAATGCTTTTGCACTGCACCAACCCGTGTCTGAAAAGATATTTCAGTATGCCAATATCTGTTTGTCCTTTAATGTTTAACTTAATTGGCATCTTTTCTGAAAAAAATCTTTCTTAATTTTTTTCCAATCTTGGGCATATGTTCAGTCTTCTCTCTGTAAAGATGAAGTATTTTCCCATATCCATTATTCTTGTAACACTACCTGTTTTTTTTTTTATGGTGTTTTAATTGCTTATTTTTTTATCTCTCCTACTAGACTTTAAGTTCTTTTTTAAATGTAATTTTATTGGAGTAGAAAGTTTCTAATTGTGACAGCAGCCAGTCAACGGGCTAGCGCTGTCACTTCAGTAGTGTCCAACTCTTTAAGACCCCATAAGCTGTAGCCTGCCGGGTTCCTCTGTCCATGGGAATCTCCAGGCAAGAATACTGGAGTGGGTTGCCATTTCCTCCTCCAGGAGACTCTATACAGTATTATACAGTAATGTTCACAAAAGTGTAACCATGTGTACAAGATACATGCACATGAAAATGTACACTGAACATGTGAACTAACTTACGTGATTGGATATGAGAACACATATTCTCATCTTTGAAAGTTTGCAACTTGAAGGTTCAAATGGAGGGGACTTACTGTTCTTAATTAGACAGACTTAGCTGAGGAGGCTCATATTGAAAATGCATCACTGGGAAATGTACCTGAGCTAAGAGGCAGGTAATCTGTAGGGAAGATATCTTGCAAAGCACTTTTCTATTAGATAAGCCATGCCATTTTAGAATTGGAATTTCCTATATCTCAGAGGAAAAAAAATTATAAATGTAAACATCTATTTCTGCTTTATCGACTGTGCCAAAGCCTTTGACTGTGTGGATCACAATAAACTGTGGAAAATTCTGAAAGAGATAGGAATACCAGATAGGAATACCAGACCATCTGACCTGCTTCTTGAGAAACTTGTATGCAGGTCAGGAAGCAACAGTTAGAACTGGACATGGAACAACAGACTGGCTCCAAATAGGAAAAGGAGTACATCAAGGCTATATATTGTCACCCTGCTTATGTAACTTATATGCAGAGTACATCATGAGAAATGCTGGGCTGGAGGAAGCACAAGGTGGAATCAAGATTGCTGGGAGAAATCTCAATAACCTCAGATACGCAGATGACACCACCCTTATGGCAGAAAGTGAAGAAGAACTAAAAAGCCTCTTGATGAAAGTGAAAGAGGAGAGTGAAAAAGTTGGCTTAAAGTTCAACATTCAGAAAACTAAGATCACGGCATCTGGTCCCATCACTTCATGGCAAATAGATGGGGAAACAGTGGAAACAGTGGCTGGCTTTATTTTTCTGGGCTCCAAAATCACTACAGATGGTGACTGCAGCCATGAAATTAAAAGATGCTTACTCCTGGGAAGGAAAGTTATGACAAACCTAGACAGCATATTAAAAAGCAGAGATATTACTTTGCCAACAAAGGTCCATCTAGTCAAGGCTATGGTTTTTCCAGTAGTCATGTATGGATGTGAGAGTTGGACTATAAAGAAAGCTGAGCGCCAAAAAATTGATGCTTTTGAACTGTGGTGTTGGAGAAGACTCTTGAGAGTCCTTTGGATTGCAAGGAGAGCCAACCAGTCCATCCTAAAGGAGGTCAGTCCTGGGTGTACATTGGAAGAACTGATGTTGAAGCTGAAACTCCAATACTTTGGCCATCTGATGTGAAGAACTGACTCATTTGAAAAGACCCTGATGCTGGGAAAGATTGAGGGCAGGAGGAGAAGGGGACGACAGAGGATGAGATGGTTGGATGGCATCACTGACTCAATGGACATGAGTTTGGGTAAACTCCGGGAGTTAGTGATGGACAGGGAGGCCTGGTGTGCTGCAGTTCATGGGGTCGAAAAGAGTCGGACACGACTGAGTGACTGAACTGACCTGAACTGAGGAAAACAGTACTGTACATTTGTGTGCAAGAATGTGTCCGTGTGGGAGGGTGGATCTATTTAGGTGAGTAATCAGAGCATTTATTTCCAAGGAATTTCCAAATGCTTGTTGTATGATACTTAAATCGCATGTTAAAAAAAAAATGTTGGTGCAAAAAAAGTCAGATCCTAAAATTTCATCTTAAGTATGTGAGTAGTTATAATAATTTAAAAAATTTTTATCTACCCAAGTTAATATAGCCTGTAACAACCTAAGGGTGGTTTTTATTCCTACTGTTATCCTTCAGGGGGCCTCCAAGTCTTTTCTACTTTGGACCACCAAATTGTCTAGTTCTCTGTGGGACTGTCCGTTCATAATTTATCCTTGAAGAAAAGCTTCAGAAGCTTGCTTTAATGAGACTCTTTAGTTACCCCAGAAATCAACAGTGGAGTTTGGATGATAGTGCTCTAAGGGCAGATAACAAAAATTGCTTTAGACAAAAGTGGTTGAGAACTTTCTTCTTTTTAATGACACACACATTAAAAAAAAAAAAAAAGAATAAGTGGTTTACTGTTCACATTTCTTAGGGAATGACATTTACTTTTAGCTAGGATTTTAAAATTAATTCATTTGAATTATGAATCAAATATTTACATACTCTGCTTTTGGAGGTGTTCTTCCCTAAAACAGTATTGTATGTTAGCCAAATCCAATAATGCTTAATTTCTATTTTTCCTTTGTTAATGCTTAATATTTTTCTGTTTCCCTCTATTTCAATTAGCAGCAGCAGAACAAAATAACTTATTTATTTTAATGCTTTTTCTGTTTATAGTGTAATGATTTCTATTTTCACAAATGAGGAAAACATGCTGATAAGAGGGTAAGTTGATAACGAATTTGTGCTCATTTCTTTTCCTAAGAACTTTGGAAACGTATAAATGGACAAAGAATTCAGCAAGAAAAAGTCTATATTTTTGCATAAATTCTGCCTCAGGGAACATTCATGGTCTCATCCCTCTCTTGGACTGGTGATACCATTGGTAATCAATTAAGAAGTGGTATTTTCAGTTTAAAGGCTTTGAAATATAGATAAAACAATAGGCCAAGGAGTCAGACATAACTGATAATGTAACAACAATTGGGCCATTTAATTGCTGTGTGACTTTTGGTCTCTGATTAAAACTCTCTGAGCTTCCACACTATCTAATGACTGCTATGAGGACTAAATGATAAAATTCAGGAAAGTACTTAGTGAAAATCTGCCATTACTATCATCTCACTCATAATGGCAATCATTGTTCTTGCTATCCATAGAAATATGCAGTTTGAATTCTAGCTTGCATTTTTCTAGACTTCATAAATGTTTTTGCTTACAGTGTGATTCATTTTACAAGAAGTGTTTTTCTAAACATGACCTAATGGAAAACTTAAACTTTCCTCAATCAAAATAGCTGCTGAGTTAAATACATTTCTTATTTGAATGCTATTTAGACAACACTCTCTGTTTAACAAAAAGACAGTTAGAAAGAATGGTAGAAAGCTTTCTCCACTGTTCAAGGCAATTCTGGTTCTAAGGATATGCAGGTTCAGTATCTTCAGTTTGTTTCATATCACTATCAAAAATACTGGCAAAACAACCAGTAGAATAACAAAGAGAATAAACATATAATAATGACAACAATCACTGAAGTTGAGGCACCAAGTGTAAGAAAAATTCTGTAATTTATTCAGCAGGTACTCTAAAGTTGACTATTGTTACTGATAAGAGTGAATATATGAGTATTTTTCTGAGTTTTTAAACATATGCTGACATATAGCTCTAGACATATTACTTCTACTTGACCCACAAAGCAGGGCTTGTTTTCGATATTTGATTTGAATTGGTTTAGCATGCAAAGAAGTAGCAGTCAATCATAAGACAGAAACTGTCTTCCAAAGTTTTCAACTTTGGAAACTGCCCCAATATATAAATATGGCCAGATACACAAGGGCATTTTGTCTTTTCATTAGACAAATGTACTATCATTTGTAGGCTAACATTTGCACAGTAGTGGAGAGAATAATTATTTCTTTTACTGTTTGCCCAATAATAAGCTATAAAATGGGACTTGGACTATAAGAAGTTTTATGGAAATAATTTTATTTAGAAGTTTTTTATTTGTTTTGTAAAAGCAGCATACATTTTTAAACAAAATCTTATTTAGAACTATCTTCTTCCTCCCACCTCTCTCTTATTAGAAAAATAGATAAAAAGAGATTTGCTCAATTGAGAATGAGGTCAACCGCTGCCTAGACCAATGGTCTGTTTGGTGTCTTCTTTCACCTTCAGTAAAACACTTCTCCAACACTGTGGTGTTGAAGAAAACTCTTCAGAGCCCCTTGGACAGCAAGGAGGTCAAACCAGTCAATCCTAAAGGAAATCAGTCCTGAATATTCTTTGGAAGGACTGATGCTGAAGCTGAAGCTCCAATACTTTGGACACCTGATGCGAAGAACTGACTCCTTGGAAAAGACCCTGATGCTGGGAAAGGTTCAAGGCAGGAGGAGAAGGGGACAACAAAGGATGAGATTGGACGGCATCACTGACTCGATGGACATGAGTTTGAGCAAGCTGCAGGAGTTGGTGCTGGACAGGGAAGCCTGGTGTGCTGCAGTCTGTGGAGTCACAAGGAGTTGGACATGACTGAATGACTGAACTGACTGACTTCACATTCAGATATATCTCCGGGAAATTTGTGGTTAGAAAGAACATATGTTTAAAACATACTGGAATAGGTAAACATTTCTATTTTTTGAGATGCAATGGTTGAGACCAAGAGAAATAGTGAGTTGTTCTAGTTTGTTGTTATTCAGTTGCTTAGTTGTGTCTGACTCTTGCAACCCCATGGATTGTAGCATGCCAGGCTTCCCTGTCCTCCACTATCTAGTTTATACAACTACTTGATTTACAATATTTTATTCAAAAGATAGATACTAAGCATCTACATATACTCTGATAATACAGTCAGTCAGACACTCAGTTTAGTCAGTTCAGTTGCTCAGTCGACTGAACTGTAAAAGACTATGGTCTTTTAAAATGAGTCAGGTCTTCGCCCCAGGTGACCAAAGTATTGGAGCTTCACCTTCAGCATCAGTCCTTCCAACAAATATTCAGGACTGATTTCCTTTAGGATTAACTGGTTGGATTTCCTTGCAGTTCAAGGGACTCTCAAGAGTGTTCTCCAACACCACAGTTCAAAAGCATCAGTTATTCAGCACTCAGCTTTCTTTATAGTCCAATTCTCACATGCACACATGACTACTGGAAAAATCATAGCTTTGACTGTATGGACCTTTGTCGGCAAAATAATGTCTCTGCTTTTTAATATGTTATCTAGGTTAATCATAGCTTTTCTTCCAAGGAGCAAGTGCCTTTTAATTTCATGGCTGCAGTCTCCATCTGCAGTGATTTTGGAGCCCCAAAAATAAAGTCTCTCACTGTTTCCATTGTTTCCTCATCTATTTGCCATGAAGTGATGGGAGCAGATGCCATGATCTTAGTTTTTTAAATGTTGAGTTTTAAGCCAGCTTTTTCACTCTCCTCTTTCACTTTCATCAAGAGGCTCTTTAGTTTTTCTTCACTTTCTGCCTTAAGGGTGGTGTCATCTGCATATCTGAGGTTACTGATATTTCTTCCAGCAATCTTGATTCCAGTTTGTGCTTCATCCAGCCCAGCGTTTCTCATGATGTGCTCTGCATATAAGTTAAATAAGCAGGGTGATGATATATGGCCTTGACGTACTCCTTTCACAATTTGTAACCAGTCTGCTGTTCCATTTCTGTTTCTAACTGTTGCTTCTTGACCTGCATATAGATTTCTTAGAAGGCAGGTAAGGTGGTCTGGTATTCTTATCTCTTTAAGAATACAGTACTGACCAAAACATGGAAGTGCAACAGTGACCAAGATATAGTATTGATTGTGATGACCAAAATTCTTATGCCCATGGAGTTTACATTATAGTGGGCGAAGACAGATGTTAAGCAAATATGAAAATGGATTAGCAAGATAATTTTAATTTGTAATATAAAGTGACCAGAATACAGACCTTTACATAACTGATAAGTATAGCCAGTAAAAGAACACCTTTAGACATAAATCTAGAGTACAAAAAATACAATTAAAATATCTGCAGATGTTTAACTTTTAAGATGGGGGTACATTTTAAAGAAAGATGCTTTAAGCAAAAGTGAAAGAACTAAAAACATATAATTACAAGCAATTCTTAAATAAATTAACTGCTTGATCTGCTTCATATTTTTATACATTTGAACATACTTTTGAATCAAGAAATGCAGAGTGTTCTTTCAAATTTGAAAGTAAGGGAAAGTTGAACTAGTTCCTATTTAGAATAAGTTAGTTACTGGGGAAAGTTCACTCTAGTAATATAGACCAATAGAGTCACATTTCTCATAGCTTTTAAAGTATATGCCATTTTGGTGACTCAGCTTTGAATTTGACATAAATAGACTCTTATGGATTTAGAGACCTTCCATAATAAATTAATATCTAAATATTTATAAATATTAATTCCTGGACACAGGTGAGATATTTTATTAGGTACTGTCAGAAAGCCACTAAAGTATAAGAATCCCTTGCACAAGAAGCGTATCTAGCTTAATTGGAATTAAGGGTATTAAGATACATTTAAAAATACAAGATCTTACATTATGCAGATCAAATGTGTACTAAGTCACTTCAGTCATGCCCAACTCTGTGCGACCCCATGGACTGTAGCCTCCCAGGCTCCTCTGTTCATGGGATTCTCCAGGCAATGATCCTGGAGTGGGTTTCCATGCCTTCCTCCAGGGGGTCTTCTTGACCCAGGGATTGAACCCGAGTCACTTATGGCTCCTACATTGGCAGGCAGGTTCTTTACCACTAGCACCACCTGGGAAGCCCGAGGATCAAATATCAACACACAAATTTTTGGTACAGAAAACTGACCAGAAAAAAAATAATTTTTGTTCAGAATGACTGCAGAAAGGGCAGATGTAAATTAAACCATAAAAAATAAGTAACACATGGATGAGATGTGTTAGAAAGGTAAGAAGTTTCCGGAGATGAGTCGTATATAAGCAATGACTCTGTGATGGGATGAAGCAAAGTTTATTCAGGCACTAGTAACTTCAAATATCTGATAAAAGCAGAAAGTTTATGCAGGGGACTAGTGGAAGCAAAGTTGTAAAGGTATTAATAGATTTGTGATAGATTATGAGCATGTGCTCAGTTGTGTCTGACTCTTTGCAACTCCATGGACTGCAGCTCACCAGGATCCTCTGTCCATGGAATTCTCTAGGAGAGAATACTGGAGTGGGTTGCCATCCCCTTTTCCAAGGGATCTTCCTGACCCAAGGGTCAAACCCAGGTCTCCTGCATTGCAGGCATATTCTTTATCATCTGAGTCACCACGGATCTTAAATACCTAGCAAAGAAGGTGGGAGTTTTCTATAAATAACATCAGACAGGAGTACATGCAGTAAAGATTTATGAGTAGGGAAGAGATGTTATATTCATACAGGTTAAGATTTGTCTCCTCCTGTGTACTCACTTTGTAGATGAGAAGACCTAATTCCATAGGGCATAACTGTTTTGCCTGATGTCAAACAACTGGTTCTTTTGCAGCAGTCGCTTGGCTGCATTTTTATAGGTTTTCAAGATGAGGAGAAGTTTTTGTTTATTTCTTTTCAGATAATTGCATTGCTGAGAGTGGCTATGGTACACTAGAGGGCAAAGAAACAGATTAGACAAACTCTGACATAATGATTGGGCCCTCATAAAGGTGTTTCTTGATTTCTTAAAACCTATTCTTCCTTTTGATGAATAAAACCAATCTCAAGCCTTCCTTCAATCCTTTTTGGAAATTTTGAAATCAAGTAAATTATTTTTATGATGAGCCATTAAATACAAAGAGAACAGAGTTGTAGACACAGTGCAGGAGGGAGGAGGGGGGCACAAATTGAGAGAGTAGCATTGAAACATACACATTACCGTATGTAAAATTAGATAGCCAGTGGAAATTTGCTGTATGATGCAGGGAGCTCAGATCTGATGCTCTGTGACAACCAAGACGGGTGGGATGGGGTGGGAGGTGGGAGGGAGGTTCAAGAGGGAGGGGACATATGTATATCTATGGCTGATTCATGTTGCTATGTGGCAGAAACTAACACAATATTGTAAAGCAATTATCCTCCAATTAAAAATAAATAAATTAAAGAAAAAACAAAAAAAAGTACAGAGCTAAATCTGAGTTTTGAAATTATACATAATCCTGTTGATAGGAGATATGTCTCTCTCTCGGGCTTCCCTGGTGGCTCAGACGGTAAGGAGTCTGCCTGCAATTCAGGAGACCTGGGTTTGCTCCTTGGTTCAGGAAGATGCCCTGAAGAAGGAAATGGTTACCCACTCCACTATTCTTGCCTGGAGAATTCCATGGACAGAGGAGCCTGGCAAGCTACAGTCCATGGGTTTGCAAAGAGTTGGACAGGACTGAAGCAACTTAGCACATACCAATCAGCAACTTTGACAAAATCTTGCCCTTGACTAACTCACACCCCAAATGCTAGTCTGGTTCCATGTCTATTATGATTTTAACTGCCCTCCTGATGGTCATATACCTTTACTCATGCCTATATTATTATAATTAATAATTTCTCAGCCTGTAATGTTATTATAAATAATAAAACAATATTATATATAATCTTTCAAATTGCCTTCTACTCTCTGTGTGTGTTAGTTGCTCAGTTGTGTCTGATTCTTTGTGACCCCATGGACTGCAGCCCACCAGGTTCCTCTGTCCATGGTATTCTCCAGGCAAGAATACTGGAGTGGGTTGCAATGCCCTCCTTGGGGGGAATCTTCCCAACCCAGGGATGGAACCAGTGTCTCTTACATCTCCTGCACTGGCAGGTGGATTCTTTACCCCTAGTGCCACTTGGGAAGCCCATGTTGGGCTATAACTCAGGTCAACTCTATATGGCTCCAAATCTTCGAAGTTGATAGTGCCAGGTCTCATAAAGTCTACAGGAAGAAAAATAGTAGTAGCAGATTGTTACCCTTCATTTTTCTACACTTAAAAGTTTTAATCACACAGGGAAGATAGGTAAGAGGTAAAAGTGCTGACATTTAATATTACAGTAACCAGTTGATGCAGATGACACCACCCTTATGGCAGAAAGTGAAGAGGAACTAAAGAGCCTCTTGATGAAAGTGAAACAGGAGAGTGAAAAAGTTGGCTTAAATTTCAGCATTCAGAAAACTAAGATCATGGCATCTGGTCCCATCACTTCATGGCAAATAGATGGGGAAACAATGGAAAGACTGATAGACTTTGTTTTTGGGGTGCTCCAAAATCACTGCAGATGGTGACTGCAGCCATGAAATTAAAAGACACTTTCTCCTTGGAAGAAAAGCTATGACCAACCTAGATAGCATATTAAAAAGCAGAGACATTACTTTGCCAGCAAAGATCTGTCTAGTCAAAGCTATGGTTTTTCCAGTAGTCATGTATGGATGTGAGAGTTGGATTATAAAGAAAGCAGAGTGACGAATAATTGATGCTTTTGAACTGTGGTGTTGGAGAAGATTCTTGAAAGTCCCTTGGACTGCAAGGAGATCAAACCAGTCCATCCTAAAGGAAATCAGTCCTGACTGTTCTTTGGAAGGACTGATGCTGAGGCTGAAGCTCCAATACTTTGGCCACCTGATGCGAAGAACTGACTCATTGGAACAGATCTTGATGCTGGGAAATATTGCAGGGAGGAGGAGAAGGGGATGACAGAGGATGAGATGGTTGGATGGCAACACTTACTCAAAGGACATGAGTTTGAGTAAACTCCAGAAGTTGGTGATGGACAGGGAGGCCTCATGTGCTGCAGTCCATGGGGTCACAAATAGTCAGACACAACTGAATGAATGAATTGAACTGAACTGATCTAGTTTATCTAGTAAGCTTTTTAAAAAAGCAACTCTATAGGTGAATTAAGCATGCATGCATATTTTTAAAGAAAATATAAAATGAAATATCAGAAAATAATATAATAAACCAAACATGGAATTCAGAAAGGGATAGAGGGAAAAGAGAGAGAGAGAAAGAGAATGATTTGGGAGGTAAAGGAAATTTTTGGGGAAACGGATTATTAAAAAGAAATTAAAGGGGTCAAGGGGTTAAATTGGAGAAGGAAATGGCAACCCACTCCAGTATTCTTGCCTGAGAAATCCCATGGACAGAGGAGCCTGGTGGGCTACAGTTCATGGGGTCACAAAGAGTCGGACATGACTTAGCGACTAAAACAACAAAAACAAGGGGTTAAATAAGAGATGCCCTTCCATAGGATAAAAGTCAGAGTAATATATATAATAGCTTGTTTAAATAAAACCTCAACTACAATCTGCAATGTGATTATAAATAGGTATAGTATAATTTGAGCATATTCAGCATGTCTTTGAAAAGGTCATGGTTAAAATAATAATTTGTTGCCATTAATTACCAAGTTTATGAAAGTATTTCCAAGAAAACTTCCCCTTCTCTCCTTCCCCTGTGGGTTCCCCCCACCTCTTTATTTCCCATAAGAAATTGCTATTTCCATTTTATGCAGAGTCAAATGAGTCACTGCATTGATATTGAAGAAGCTATACACTACTTTGTAGGTAAGAGCTTCCTTGTCAGAAATGAACCTCTGAGGCAGCTTCAAGTTAGGAGCAGTAGTTTAGGGACTGAGAGGGACAGAGGAGCCTCTGGTCACATTTTCACACAAAGCACATTTATTTCTGATTTGGGAAGAAAGTTCAAAAATACAACACAAAGGCTTTATTTGAATAGTTGATTGAAACAATATGGATATATGATCAAAGAACATACTCAACAGTTTTTAGAGTCCTTTTTGCTGAAAAGATGGATTATAGGTTTACTGCTACTGCTAAGTCGCTTCAGTTGTGTCCGACTCTGTGTGACCCCATAGACGGTAGCCCACCAGGCTCCCCTGTCCCTGGAATTCTCCAGGCAAGAACACTGGAGTGGGTTGCCATTTCCTTCTCCAATGCATGAAAGTTGAGAAGTGAAAGTGAAGTCGCTCAGTCGTGTCGGACTCTTAGCGACCCCATGGACTGCAGCCCACCAGGCTCCACCATCCATGGGATTCTCCAGGCAAGAGTACTAGAGTGGGGTGCCATTGCCTTCTCCGGATTACAGGTTTAGTATGTTGTAATTTCAGGGAAATGAAACTATGTTGGCTTTTTTCTCTCCCTAAGATAAATCTTAGTCATCGGTTTATTTTGTGCATTATTTACCTTTAACCAACGAAATTAAGCCCCTCAGTTTCACATCAATACACTGATTCATGTTCTGGTTAAGTATATGGGTTTTTTTGTTCACAGCAACATGAATGAGATTAAAGTATATTTTGAAAAAGTAATTCACAGAAGCACTTACATTCATTATTTTTTATGAAACTTGGTCCTTGAGAAACCAATTGTGAGTCACAAAAGGTTGGAAATTCTTTTTAATCACAGAATATTACTGCTCAAAGATCATAAGGTACAACAATTAATCACAATGTATTACTTACAGTCAATAAAGGCAGAGGATGTCACAGGAACTATTTGTTCCCTGTAGTCTCATAATCCATGACCTCACACTGTTCAGACTGTCTGCTTTGCTTGACATAGTTGAGAATTTTTTGAAAACTTCTCTATTAATGAAATTTGTAATACAAATAGTATTTTAAGGCTCTGGATGGGGACAGCATTCCAGAATCAACAAGGAAGCCAATCAAGGATAAAATTTTGAAATAAGAAATACTGCTCCCTTGGTCCCATGCTTCTTGGTTTTAGAAGTCAGCATTTTGTGTGTTGGATTTCCAACCAGAATAATAGAATAATGCCAGAAAAAGATCCTAAGAATAGGAGTAGAATCAATTATCTGAAGCAGTGTCTCTGTATTTGAAATCTGTTTGCCAGCTTTGAGCAAACTGACATAGTCATAACTTGTTTGACTGAACTGGTGAATCAGTGAATAACTGGGCAGTTCAGTTTATAATATCAAGTCATTTTTATATGGCTTCCCATCTTTCAACATTTCAAAAATAGGACACTATGAATGACAATGTAAGGTCATTTAGTACTTGTTCTTCTAGAACATGGTAAGCTCCAAAAGTGACTCAGTAAAAATAGTAATGAAAGGTAAAAATGAAGAGTTCTGTTGATTGTGTTTTCTTTTTGAGAGCTGTGTTCTTCCATTATTGTATTATTTTTATTAAATCAGGAACATACAAAGTGAAAAAAGAGGTTATTAATTCTATTTGTGTCAAATGTTAATACTTTGTTCATGTGTGATTGAATTAGAAGTTTGCAACAGATGAAGGTTAGGGAAGGGTAATGTTGATTATCTGACTCTGGGGTCATTTTAACAGAGCTTTCTCCTTTCTGTGTTGGAGTAAAGTGGTTTGCTATTGACTTTTTCCCATGTGCTAGTTCTTGAACATTTCAAGCTTCTCTAAATAAATTCATCCATCCATTCAGTCATCACATCAGCCAATAAATGTTTAAGCTTCATGAAGCTACTAACATTTTTCTATTCTCTTCATAAAATAGCTTTTTATTAGTTAATTGATTAAATTTATTCCAAGTGTTACAAGCTTGGATTTATGTAAAACATTTATAGAAATAAACTACAACCAGTACAACTAGTATTCTCCTGGTGGCTCGGATGTTAAAGAATCCACTTGCAATGTGGAAGACCTGGGTTTGATCCCTGGGTTAGGAATATACCCTGGAGGAGGGCATGGTACCCACTCCAGTATTCTTGCCTAGAGAATCCCCATGGACAGAGGAGCCTGGCAGGCTACAGCCCATGGGGTCGCAAAGGAGTGAGACATGACTGAGAAACTAAGCACAGCACAGTACAACTATGTATTTTAAGGACATCCAACCAGTCCATCCTAAAGGAGATCAGTCCTGTGTGTTCATTGGAAGGACTGATGCTAAAGCTGAAACTCCAATACTTTGGCCACCTCATGAGAAGTGTTGACTCATTGGAAAAACTCTGATGCTGGGAGGGATTGGGGGGCAGGAGGAGAAGGGGACAACAGAGGATGAGTTGGCTGGATGGCATCACTGAGTCAGTGGACATAAGTTTGAGTGAACTCCGAGAGTTGGTAATGGACAGGGAGGCCTGGCGTGCTGTGATTCATGGGGTGGCAAAGAGTCAGACATGACTGAGTGACTGAACTGAGCTGATAAGATTTCATTTATAAAAGAGTTCTACAAATAAGCTTGAAACCAATACTTTCATATCAGCCCTGAAGATAATTGGTGTAGGAAGCAGAAATTAAAATATTTCAAGATGGAATATAATAATGTTTAAGAATATTAGTCCTGTCTTTATTAACATTTTTGTTTTTAAAGAAGTTCATTAAGCCCACTATTTCTCTAATTCCACTGTTTTTGACAAAATTTCGCTTGGTCTCATGTTCACAAGAGCAGTCCACAATAATAAATTGTTTTGTTTCTACCCTTAATGTATATCTGAAATATGATCACTTTCATCACTATTACCTTAATCCAAATTTGGACTATTTGAACTGTTCTGCCTATTTTCATCTTTACATCTCTGCTGCTTTCTCCAACCACAATGCACATGCACATATTTACACATAAACACCTATAAAATCTATTCACCACACAATAGCTGTGAAGCTTTTAAACTGAACCAGTTCATATCCTTCCGTGTTCAAAACCCATCAAGGGATTTCTACCTTATCCATAATAAAATCCAAAATTCTTGCCATGGCTTATGATGATTTCAGCTCTACTGAGCACTGTCGCCTCACTTCAAACTACCTGCTCACTCCACTGGATCACTTGGCCTTCTCCAGCACAATGCATGTAGTCCCAACCCTCATTCCTAAGGGTCCTCCTCAGGCATTCAAATGGATCCCGCCTTCATTTCATTCAGATGTTTATGAAATATCTTACTATCCTTACCAGCAATATCCTGAACACTGTTCTATTTGTCCTAATAACAATTGTCACCACTTGACATCATATAACATCACATATTTATTTGTATCTTTTTTCCTTCTAGAACAGACACCCCTGAAGGCATAAATTTCATTCTGTTCAATGATACAGTGTAGCGACTAGGAAGTATTCAATAAAGATTAAATGAATGAGCAGATAACTAAATGAATGTGCATGCCTATTCTCTTATCTTGCTTATGTGGACTAACTCCAAAGTAAGCCATAGAAATAATGCTTACTTACTATTTTACATTATTTAATCCTGGACTATCTTCACAACTCTCACATGGTGATTTTCTCAATATGTTAATTCAAGGTTAAAGCAATTAGATTTCAAAATTTTATAAACATTGATACTTCCAAGATTATTTTCAGTCTAATTATATAACAAGTGATTTTTAAATTGTATAATTCTTCAAAGACAGTCTATGATAAATCTAATGCAGCAAAAATACTTATCATAATTTATCTTGGGTGGCCCTTCCATTCTTTTGGCTTATTTTACAAAGAGACAATAGTCACAGGAGTGTTTGGAATCACACTGTTCAAATCCCAGGTTCAACAGTTATTAGCTGAATAACTCTGGGCAAGTCATTTAGTTTCTCTAAGACAAATTTTCTTTATCTGGAAGGAGAGGATATTAATATAGTCTGCTCTGCAGTAGCATGTATTTCTGTAATGTGAATTACTCATGTAAGATTAGCATATGGGGGAATGATGTTAGCATAATGCAGAAGTTACCTTGGTTCATAAGCTATTTTTTCTAGCATATTATTAATATTTTGTGCCACTAAGAAGCAGCAACTGAATGTCATGTACAGCAAAAGAGTTGAAAACAATAAACCAAGGAAAAATAACAGTAGTATTTTCATAGTTTCCAGTAGTATTCAAGTTCTCTGTTCAAAGTGGCCACAACCTTTCTCATGAAGAACTTTATACTTGCTTCTATTAAGGTAAATTTTATGTTATACTTTTAAGTTAAGCTTTGCTGCTCAGGGCTACATGGCCCCAGTCAGGGAATAGAGGGGCAAGGCCTTAGCAGCTGCCTGGACCATTTGTCCTGAGGATCTTTCCTTCAAGATTCCCTGACATGGCACCAGCTGCCCCAGGGCTTGGCAGTTGAAGCTAGGAACCGACAAATTATCTGTCGACAGACTCGATTTTGTAGGGTTAGTCACTGCGGTGTTCACACTGGGAACATATTTCCCCTTCAGTGTGGGCTTTTCCTTTAGGGAACAGGCCAATTTGATTTGGGTACCCTGTTGGGAAGGGGAATTGTTGTTGGACTGTACCTGAGCTGGAACTGGGTTCATTGGAGAACTAGTTCTTGTGGTAGTAAGCCTACCCTAGTTGGAATTAACTCATTTGTTTTGTAGAGTAAATTTATTTACATGAGTTGGGAATCAGTTCAGTTGGAACCAGTTTATTGGGAACTAGTTCTTGTGGGGGTAAGTCTACCCTGGTTGGAATTAGTTCTTTGGCTTTTTTTTAATTAAAAACCATTTTTTAATTTTTTATTTTTTAACTTTAAAATATTGTATTGGTTAGTTCTTTGTTTTGTCTGGTAAGTTTGGGACTTGGGAACCAATTTGTTGGTGTATTGATGCTGCAATTTTTTTGTAGAATTTTTTATATTGGACTTGTATACATCTTTTGTGCTGTGGTATGGTCATACGTCAGGCATGGGGTCCTCCCGGCTTCTGCCCCTGACCTCGGACATGGGGTAGCTCCTCTCCGCCCTGCTATAGTGCGCTGGTCACAGCCGCCCATGCTTCAGTGCACCTGTAGCAGCCACCCACGCTTTAGTGCGCCGGTTGCAGCCGCCCCCCATGCCTGAAGGGCCGCGGCCAAGAGGAGTTACCCCACGTCCGAGGTCAGGGGCAGCAGCTGAGAGTGCCAGGCTGCAACGGTGCAGGAATGGCCGAGAGGTGCTACCCAAGTCTGAGGTCAGGGGCAGCGGCCAGGAGGAGCTACACCACGTCCGAGGTCAGGGGCAGCAGCTGAGCAGAGCTACCCAAGTCTGAGGTCAGCGGCAGCGGCCAAGAGGAGCTACCCCACACCCGAGGCCAGGGGCACTGGCCAGGAGGACCAACCCCACGTCCAAGGAGCGGTGGCTGTGAGGGCACAGGAGGGCCTAGAGGAGCTATCCCACGTTGAAGGTCAGAAAGGGCAGCAGTGAGGAGATACCCCTCGTCCAAGGTAAGAGAAACCCAAGTAAGATGGTAGGTGTTGCAAGAGGGCATCATAGGGCAAACACACTGAAACCATACTCACAGAAAACTAGTCAATCTAATCACACTAGGACCACAGCCTTGTCTAACTCAATGAAACTAAACTATGCCCGTGGGGCAACCCAAGATGGGCAGGTCATGGTAGAGAGATCTACAGAATGTGGTCCACTGGAGAAGGGAATGGCAAACCACTTCAGTATTCTTGCCTTGAGAACCCCATGAACAGTATGAAAAGGCAAAATGATAGAATACTGAAAGAGGAACTCCCCAGGTCAGTAGGTGCCCAATATGCTACTGGAGATCAGTGGAGAAATAACTCCAGAAAGAATGAAGGGATGGAGCCAAAGCAAAAACAATACCCAGCTGTGGATGTGACTGGTGATAGAAGCAAGGTCCGATGCTGTAAAGAGCAATATTGCATAGGAACCTGGAATGTCAGGTCCATGAATCAAGGCAAATTGGAAGTGGTCAAACAAGAGATGGCAAGAGTGAATGTCAACTTTCTAGGAATAAGCGAACTGAAATGGACTGGAATGGGTGAATTTAACTCAGATGACCATTGTATCTACTACTGTGGGCAGGAATCCCTCAGAACAAATGGAGTAGGCATCATGGTCAACAAAAGAGTCCGAAATGCAGTACTTGGATGCAATCTCAAAAACGACAGAATGATCTCTGTTCGTTTCCAAGGCAAACCATTCAATATCACAGTAAAACAAGTCCATGCCCCAACCAGTAACTCTGAAGAAGCTGAAGTTGAACGGTTCTGTGAAGATCTACAAGACCTTTTAGAACGAACACCCCAAAAAGATGTCCTTTTCATTATAGGGGACTGGAATGCAAAAGTAGGAAGTCAAGAAACACCTGGAGTAACAGGCAAATTTGGTCTTGGAATACGGAATGAAGCAGGCAAAGACTAATAGAGTTTTTCCAAGAAAATGCGCTGGTCATAGCAAACACCCTCTTCCAACAACACAAGAGAAGATTCTAAACATGGACATCACCAGATGGTCAACACCGAAATTAGATCGATTCTATTCTTTGCGGCCAAAGATGGAGAAGCTCTATACAGTCAACCAAAACAAGACCAGGAGCTGACTGTGGCTCAGATCATGAACTCTTTATTGCCAAATTCAGACTTAAATTGAAGAAAGTAGGGAAAACCAGTAGACCATTCAGGTATGACCTAAATCAAATCCCTTATGATTATACAGTGGAAGTGAGAAATAGATTTAAGGGCCTAGATTTGATAGATAGAGTGCCTGATGAACTATGGAATGAGGTTTGCGACATTGTACAAGAGACAGGGATCAAGACCATCCCCATGAAAAAGAAATGCAAAAAAGCAAAATGGCTGTCTGGGGAGGACTTACAAATAGCTGTGGAAAGAAGAGAAGTGAAAAGCAAAGGAGAAAAGGAAAGATATAAGCATCTGAATGCAGAGTTCCAAAGAATAGCAAGGAGAGATAAGAAAGCCATCCTCAGCGATCAATTCAAAGAAACAGAGGAAAACAACAGAATGGGAAAGACTAGAGATCTCTTCAAGAAAATTAGAGATACCAAGGGAACATTTCATGCAAAGATGGGCTCAATAAAGGACAGAAATGGTATGGACCTAACAGAAGCAGAAGATATCAAGAAGAGGTGGCAAGAATATACAGAAGAACTGTACAAAAAAGATCTTAACGACCCACATAATCACGATGGTGTGATCACTGACCTAGAGCCAGACATCCTGGAATGTGAAGTCAAGTGGGCCTTAGAAAGCATCACTACGAACACAGCTAGTGGAGGTGATGGAATTCCAGTAGAGCTATTTCAAATCCTGAAAGATGATGCTGTGAAAGTGCTGCACTCAATATGCCAGCAAATTTGGAAAACTCAGTAGTGGCCACAGGACTAGAAACGGTCAGTTTTCATTCTGATCCCAAAGAAAGGCAATGCCAAAAAATGCTCAAACTACTGCACAATTGCACTCATCTCACATGCTAATAAAGTAATGCTCAAAATTCTCCAAGCCAGGCTTCAGCAATATGCGAACTGTGAACTTCCTGATGTTTAAGCTGGATTTAGAAAAGGCAGAGGAACCAGAGATCAAATTGCCAACATCTGCTGGATCATGGAAAAAGCAAGAGAGTTCCAGAAAAACATCTATTTCTGCTTTATTGACTATGCCAAAGCCTTTGACTGTGTGGATCACAATAAACTGTGGAAAATTCTGAAAGAGATGGGAATACCAGACCACCTGACCTGCCTCTTGAGAAATCTGTATGCAGGTCAGGAAGCAACAGTTAGAACTAGACATAGAACAACAGACTGGATCCATTTCGGAAAAGGAGTACGTCAAGGCTATATATTGTCACCCTACTTATTTAACTTATATGCAGAGTACATTATGAGAAATGCTGGACTGGAAGAAACACAAGCTGGGATCAAGATTGCCGGGAGAAATACCAATCACCTCAGATATGCAGATGACACCACCCTTATGGCAGAAAGTGAAGAGGAACTAAAAAGCCTCTTGATGAAAGTGAAAAAGGAGAGTGAAAAAGTTGGCTTAAAGCTCAACATTCAGAAAACGAAGATCATGGCATCCGGTCCCATCACTTCATGGGAAATAGATAGGGAAACAGTGTCAGACTTTATTTTGGGGGGATCCAAAATCACTGCAGATGGTGACTGCAGCCATGAAATTAAAAGACGCTTACTCCTTGGAAGGAAAGTTATGACCAACCTAGATAGCATATTCAAAAGCAGAGACGTTACTTTGCCAACAAAGGTTCATCTAGTCAAGGCTATGGTTCTTCCTGTGGTCATGTATGGATGTGAGAGTTGGACTGTGAAGAAGGCTGAGCGCCGAAGAATTGATGCTTTTGAACTGTGGTGTTGGAGAAGACCCTGGAGAGTTCATTGGACTGCAAGGAGATCCAGCCAGTCCATTCTGAAGGAAATCAGCCCTGGGATTTCTTTGGAAGGACTGATGCTGAAGCTGAAACTTCAATACTTTGGCCACCTCATGCAAAGAGTTGACTCATTGGAAAAGACTCTGATGCTGGGAGGGATTGGGGGCAGGAGGAGAAGTGGACAACAAAGGATAAGATGGCTGGATGGCATCACTGACTCAATGGACGTGAGTCTGAGTGAACTCCGGGAGTTGGTGATGGATAGGAAGGCCTAGCATGCTGCGATTCATGGGGTTGCAAAGAGTCGGTCACAACTGAGCGACTGAACTGAACTGAACTGATGGTCATACTTATAAAAATGGGAAGTGTTCCATCAATTAATGGGAATTACTCTGTCTATCTTGAAGGAGAGTGCTTTTGGGCATATACTGGACAAATGGGATATGGTAAATGGATACTGGATATAACTGTAGGCCTATGACTATGCTATTGTAATATGGTCTGGGCTCAATATATGTTAGAATCAGAGGAGCGATGGCCCCTGAATAGCTCACTCAAATATTATGCAATCTGACAGTTAGAAGTGTTTTGCAAAAGAGCAGGGAAAAGAGATGCGATACCACAGGTAGAAGCATTTATGCTATTTCATCAGGAGAAAAAGGAGTCAGAGGACTACCACCTTATGGTGCAGAGGTCTGAGAGAAAACCCAATGGGATACCTAGACAGAAGAACTTAAACAAAATTCAGGAGATAAAAGCCAACTGAGGATCCGTCAGTTTCTAGAAAGAATTTATCAAGTTTATAGGTGCTACACAGATACAGACCCTGAGCACCCTGAGAATGTAAGGATGATAAATATGACCTTCATCAGGCAAAGTGCCCCAGAGATTAACAGCAGGGAACAACGATAGAAGCAAGGAGATGAGAGAATGTAGCTTTTCTGGCAGCAGCTTGGAAAGCCAGTAACCTAAATGAGGGCTTAGGCTCAGTGGTAAAGAATCTGCCACCCAATGTAGATCCCTGGCTCAGGAATATCCCCTGGAGAATGGGATGGCAACCCACTCCAGTATTCTTGCCTGGAAAATTCCATGGACAGAGGAGCCTTGTAGGCTACAGTCCAGGGGGTCACAAAGAATCAGACACGAGCGAGCACACATGCAATTATACTTTGCATTTCTTTATGTATTGGGAATCTAACATATTTTCAAATGGTCCTGGTATTTATTACTAAGATTGTTACTGTTTTGCCTAGTTCTCTAACAATAATATTCACAGAAATGTTGAATAGTCAGCCTCAATACTTTTTCCCATAATCCCTACTTCCTTTGTGTAGATGATTCTGCAGAATGTGAATTTTCTTTAGGACTACGTATGGCCGTGGTGAGGATTACATGAGATAATCCATATGAAATATACTAGAGTGTCTGGCATCTACTAAATATTTAAGAAAGAATGCCTGTTACACACTCTTAATATGTATATATGTGTATGTGTGTGACGGGGTGTATAAATCTTGTTGAGAGACTACTAAATTGTTAAACTGGAGATGCACATAAGTAATGATTTATAGTATGCATACTGCTTCTAGTAACAGTATTAAAAATATATTTTTAAATTGATCACTGACTTCCGTTTTGGGTAATGTAGCAGTTTAAGTATCCTGACCAAGTTTATTGCAAAAGAAAATCCCAAATGCTAGATTATAATTAAAATATTTATTTAAAAATGTATTACATGCATGGATGAGCCAGCAGGAAGATAAAGATTCCTCAGATGCCAAAAAAATAAGAGAAAGCAGAAATGTGGAGATGTAAATAGGACTCGGAAGCCAGATTTTGCCTGGCCTTTGCTGAAGTTCATCAACAAGGACTTTTATTTTTCACATGGGGTGATAAGGAACAAAGATTGTACCCTGAGAAGAGGGATTTAATAAGCAATTTACCCATAAATCTTGGAGCTCAAAGGGATAGGCCTTTAGTGTAGGAGTGAACTAAAATCAATTAGACATTTCCAAAGCACTTTAAGGAAAATTAACTTTCTGAAAATGTGGTGCTGGGTGGAGAATTCTTTTGGCTCCTATCTGGGTTTATATCTCATACATATAGTACCCTAGTGTTCAAAAACTCCTTCAGCAAATAACTTAGTTGATATCATTCTGAATTGACAGAGCTCTCAGGCACACAGCAGAAGCAAATGCAAATCTTTGAAAGAACCCACATTGATCCAGGCAGGGCTTCCATGGTGGCTCAGACAGTAAAGAATTTGCCTGCAATGTAGACCTGGGTTCGATCCCTGGGTTGGGAAGATCCCCTGAAGAAGGGCATGGGAATCCACTCCACTATTCTTGCCTGGAGAATCTCCTGGACAGAGGAACCTGGCAGGCTACAGTCTATGGGGGGGCAAAGAGTTGGACAGGACTGAGGGACTAACTCTTTCACTTTCACTCTCACATTCATCCAGGCAGGCCTCATACCAATGGATAAAAATTCCTATAGATAAGTTTCCAGAAAATATGAGCTCTCAGTCAAAAACTCTAGGGGCTTCCCGGGTGGTGCTAGTGGTAAAGAACCCGCCTACCAATGCAGGAGACACAAGAGATGCTGGTTTGATTCCCTAGGTTGGGAAGATGCCTTGGAGAAGGGAATGGCAACCCAGTCCAGTATTTTTGCCTGGAGAATCCCATGGACAGAGGAGCCTGGTGGGCTATAGTCCATGGGGTCATACAGAGTCAGACACGACTGAAGTGATTTAGCACACATGCATGATCAAATACCTCAGTATACGTAAGGAAACAGGACACTATGAATCGGAATCAGCAGCAATAAAACACACAAAAATCAGACCCATACTGTCAGATAATTTTTCACTGTACAATTTCACAGTTTATGATTTGTTAATGTAAATAATTCTGGGGAAGTTAATAATGGAACTGAGTACACAGCTAAGTGTCAAGTTCTGAGATCAGACCTGTGACTGACTCCGACATGAGGAAGAAGGGAAAGCAAGTGGGCAAGGAGGAAGTGGGACCAGGTAAAGGGGAAAGCAGAGAGGCTGGAGTAGCAAAGAGCCCTTGCATATTGTCAGCTCTGAGACCATCAATAAACTCATTCAGGGCTAACACAAAGGAGTTTGAGGAAGGAAGACATTGAGTCTCTCTGGGTTTCAGTTTTCTTACTTGTAGAATGAGAGACTAGGTTATAAAGACATCTAAGGTCTTCTCCTTTCTCACATTCTATGCTTCTGTGATTCCACAAACACAAAAACTGTCTAATTGCCTTGGTTTGCACCAGAGAATAAAAGCTGCTAGACTACCTGTACTCATTAAATACCATTCAAATTGTGAACACCTGCATCAGAAACACAACCAACATATAATCTCCAGTGCAGTCCACAGGTGACTAATTAGGGAGCATTCATCCTCTCTGGTAAACATTTAGCAAGAATCCTCTCTGTTGCCTATGCCAAATTTATCTGTAAGAGGAGAAACCTGGACTGAAATATTAAAGAGAAAATATTTTATTATGGGGCAGTGGTGGTGAATTTTTTTTTTTTTTTTTTGCAGCAGTTTATTCAAATACTGAGCTGTTATTGTAAGAGAGAGAATGCTTCACTTTCTTGCTGCCTTATGTTTGATTTCCCTTAGATATGGTGGGCTTCCTTGGTGGCTCAGACAGTAAAGAATCTGCTTGCAATGCAGGAGTCCCAAGTTCAATCCCTGGGCTGGGAAGATCCCTTGGAGAAGGGAATGGCAACCCACTCCAGGATTCTTGCCTGGATAATTCCACAGACAGAGGAGACTAGTGGGCTATAGTCCATGGGGTTGTACAGAGTCAGACAAGACTGAGCCATATGCTATTTTAACTGTTGTGCCCTACTATAAGCATGCTTGAAAATCACGTGATGAAAGAAATTATTCTGAATCTTATCAAATTTGGGTATGTAAGGTATACCATGAAAATGAATAGGTAAAGCAAATCTTAGGAGTCTAAAAGAATGATAGAAATCAGACCACAGGAATCAATGTTGATGATGGTGACCATTAACAATAATCAAATTGAGTCAAAACCTAATATATCCTTATCAATTATGGAATTTTTCTATACTGATTGGAAAAACTGTATCTTTAAGCACCGTTGATAAAGGCTGTGGTATTCTTGTACACGTAATGATTCTATGCCAAAAGAACATTTTATAAATGATAGTATATATTTATTCTTTTAAAAGCTGTTTCCAAATGATTGAAAATAATGTAATGCTGGATAATTGAGTTTTATTGGTAAAAAGCATAGATTTAATTGTTGGTAAGCAAGTTGGCCTTTAGAAAACAGCCAATATCATGTGTTGAAATGAGGCCAATTTAATCAGTGAGAGGAAATTCCTAAGCCAGAAATTCAACTTGCAAAAAAAAAAATAAATGACATTACTTGGGGAAAAAGAAAAACACACAGAAGATCCACATTTGTGACTTCTCTTGTAAACTTGGTTAAGTTTTTAGATTTTCTCACAGCTTAAAAAAGAAATTCGATTGTTTCATTCAGCTTTCCCAAGGGTACTGGTTTAGAGTTCAGAATTATCAATTCCTTTTGACTTATCCTCTGTCAGTGATCTATAAAACAGGCCTAAATGATAGTGGAGACAAAGCAAGCAAAAGGGAAGGAGAGGGAAAAGGACTGCTTCCTTGATTTCATTCTATTCTAGTATCGGTTATAATATGCATGCCATATCTCTAAGGGAAAGCCGTATTTGTTGTTGTTGCTCCACAACAGTATGTTATTTACCTTTTGCAATAGGGCTGTGTTTACATTTGAATACTGTCTCTGAGTGGCCAGTATTCTATAGACCATTTATGAAGTTTAACATTAGAATTACATCTCTTCAGCCTTTTCTAAGGATTCTCTAATGTACCGTGGGTTAAACTAAAGGCAATGCAGGGAGGACATTAAGGTAATTCCCTATGGTAAGCTCAATAATACACTCCTTTCCCCCATTATATCTGTGTCTTTATCCCCAGAAACTGTGAATGTGTTACCTTAATTGGTAAAAGAGACTTATGATTAAAGATTTTGAGATGGAGAGATTATTCTGGGTTATCTGGCTAGACCCACTGTAATCAGAGGGTCTTTACAAAAGGAAGGCTGGAGGGTCAGAGTGAAGAGGAGATATGATGGAAACTGATGTCAGAGTGAGGCCACTGCTAGAAGAGACTCCTGAGTCAAGGAATGTGGGCAGCCTCTAGAAGCTGGAAAATGCGAGGAGGTAGTTCCTTCCCTAGAGCCTCTGGAAGAAATAGAGCTCTGCTAATACCTTGATTTTTAGCCTGACAAGATCCATTTTCTGATTTTAATGTCCAGAACTAAGTTGATGGTAATTTGTTACAGCAGCAATGGTAAACTAATATATTTGCTATAGGGTCTTACTGAGAAATGGAATTCTTTGCAATGCAAGTTGTATAACATCCCTGGTGAAATAAATATACTATTCAAAAAATTAACAGATACTAAATAAAATGAACAAAACCATACCCAACTTCCTTTAGAATGTGATTACCTCAATAGTTAGACTTTATTATCAAACCAGAGTGCAAGTATAGGTGAGGATCCAGGAAACAGCCATTTTTGTGTACTGCTAGTGAAGGCAATGGCACCCCGCTCCAGTACTGTTGCCTGGAAAATCCCATGGACGGAGGAGCCTGGTAGGCTGCAGTCCATGGGGTCGCTAAGAGTCAGACATGACTGAGCGACTTTACTTTCACTTTTCACTTTCATGCATTGGAGAAGGAAATGGCAACCCACTCCAGTGTTCTTGCCTGGAGAATCCCAGGGATGGGGAAGCCTGGTGGGCTGCCATCTATGGGGTTGCACAGAGTCAGACACAACTGAAGTGACTTAGCAGCAGCAGTGAATATGTAGCATACAAAAATGGCTGTTTCCTGGATCTTCACCTATACTTGCAGTCTGGTTTGATAATAAAGTCAACTGGCTTGATAATCAAGCCTATTCCTGGGTCAGAAAAATCCACTGGAGAAGGGATAGGCTACTTACTCCAGTA
This sequence comes from Bos javanicus, assembly GCF_032452875.1. NCBI lineage: Eukaryota > Metazoa > Chordata > Mammalia > Artiodactyla > Bovidae > Bos > Bos javanicus. The sequence goes on from NC_083872.1 coordinate 92,144,814, forward strand.
TTCTTGGGCTTCCCTTGTGGCTCAGCTGGTAAAGAATCTGCTTGCAATGTGGGAGACCTGAGTTCGATCCCTGGGTTGGGAAGATCCCCTGGAGAAGGGAAAGGCAACCCACTCCAGTATTCTGCCCTGGAGAATTTCATGGACTGTATAGTAAATGAAGGTCGCAAATAGTTGGACACGACTGAGTGACTTTCACTTCACTCACAGTGAGTGTATAAGTTCCCACAATCTTACTTAATAGAGGGCATTTGGCAATGGAGATCAAAAGAAGTATAAACACTTAACAATTTCTATTCCAGCAATTCAACTCTTGAAAAGTAGCCCAGTGAAATAACCAAGGCCCTAGCAACTACTTAAGCACAAGGAAGTCTGTCTAAATGTGACTAGGTAAATATAGGAAACAATCTGAATTTCTCATCAGTTCAGTTGAGTTGCTCAGTCATGTCTGACTCTTTGACTACATGAACTGCAGCACACCAGGCCTCCCTGTCCATCACCAACTCCTGGAGCTTACCCAAACTCATGTTCATTGACTAGGTGATGCCATCCAACCATCTCATCCTCTGTCGCCCCCTTGTCCTTCTGCCCTCAATCTTTCCCAGCATCAGGGTCTTTTCAAATGAGTCAGTACTTTGCATCAGATGGCCAAAGTATTGGAGTTTCAGCTTCAACATCAGTCCTTCCAATGTACACCCAGGACTGATCTCCTTTAGGATGGACTGGTTGGCTCTCCTTGCAGTCCAAGGGACTCTCAAGAGTCTTCTCCAACACCACAGTTCAAAAGCATCAATCTCCAGCGCTCAGCTTTCTTTACAGTCCAACTCTCACATCCATACATGACTGCTGGAAAACCATAGCCTTGACTAGATGGACCTTTGTTGGTAAAGTAATATCTCTGCTTTTTAATATGCTGTCTAGGTTGGTCATAACTTTCCTTCCAAGGAGTAAGCGTCTTTTAATTTCATGGCTGCAGTCACCATCTGCAGTGATTTTGGAGCCCAAAAACATAAAGCCAGCCACTGTTTCCAGTGCTTCCCCATCTATTTGATCTTAGTTTTCTGAACGTTGAGCTTTAAACCAACTTTTTCACTCTCCTCTTTCACTTTCATCAAGGGCTTTTTGTTCCTCTTCACTTTCTGCCATAAGGGTGGTGTCATCTGCATATCTAAGGTTATTGATATTTCTCCCGGCAATCTTGATTCCGGCTTGTGCTTCCTCCAGCCCAGCATTTCTCATCATGTACTCTGCATATAAGTTAAATAAGCAGGGTGACAATATATGGTCTTGACATACTCCTTTTCCTATTTGGAACCAGTCTGTTGTTCCATGTCCAGTTCTAACTGTTGCTTCCTAATCTGCATACAGGTTTCTCAAGAGGCAGGTCAGGTGATCTAGTATTCCCATCTCTTTCAGAATTTTCCACAGATTATTGTGATCCACAGAGTCAAAGGCTTTGGCATAGTCAATAAAGCAGAAATAGATGTTTTTCTGGAACTCTCTTGCTTTTTTGATGATCCAGCAGAATTTAGCAATTTGATCCCTGGTTCCTCTGCCTTTTCTAAAACCAGCTTGAACATCTGGAAGTTCACGGTTCGCATATTGCTGAAGCCTGGCTTGGAGAATTTTGAGCATTACTTTACTAGGGTGTTAGATGAGTGCAATTGTGCGGTAGTTTGAGCATTTTTTGGCATTGCTTTTCTTTGGGATTGGAATGAAAACTGACCTTTTCAGTCCTATGGCCACTGCTGAGTTTTCCAAATTTGCTGACGTATTGAATGCAGCACTTTCACAGCATCATCTTTTAGGATTTGAAATTGCTCAACTTGAATTCCATCACCTCCACTAGCTTTGTTCATAGTGATGCTTTCTAAGGCCCACTTGACTTCACATTCCAGGATGTCTGGCTCTAGGTGAAAAATCACACCACCATGATGATCTGGGTCATGAAGATATTTTTTGTTCAGTTCTTTCGTGTATTCTTGCCATCTGATAATAGGGGGTTAACTAACTATATCATAATAATTGATGATGCTAAAATAAATCAGATCAGTTGCTCAGTCATGTCCAACTCTTTGCGACCCCATGAATCGCAGCACACCAGGCCTCCCTGTCCATCACCAACTCCCGGAGTTTACTCAGACTCATGTCCATCGAGTCAGTATGCCATCCAGCCGTCTCATCCTCTGTCGTCCCCTTCTCCTCTTGCCCCCAATCCCTCCCAGCATCAGAGTCTTTTCCAATGAGTCAACTCTTCACATGAGGTGGCCAAAGTACTGGAGTTTCAGCTTTAGCATCATTCCTTCCAAAGAAATCCCAGGGCTGATCTCCTTCAGAATGGACTGGTTGGATCTCCTTGTACTCCAAGGGACT